>NC_052068.1:96277993-97597958 GCF_015852505.1 Tachyglossus aculeatus
GAAGGCAATCTGCTACAAGTCATAACTCACCTGTTCTGGGCAGCAGCAACGTGGGAGATAGTCAAGAGTGGAGACTTAAGTTTACTGTGTGGAAAAAGGCAATGGTAAACCAATTCTGTATTTTTACCATGAAAACTCTATGGTTACACTACCAGAATGATTGCAAATGGAGGTGGGGTGTTCTGGGAGAGATAATAATAATAATAATGATAGCATTTATTAAGCAGTTACTATGTGCAAAGCACTGTTCTAAACGCTGGGGAGATTACAAGGTGAACAGGTTGTCCCACGAGGGGCTCACAGTCTGAATCCCCATTTTACAGATGAGGGAACTGAGGCCCAGAGAAGTTAAGTGACTTGCCCAAAGTCACACAACTGACAAGTGGCGGAGCCGGGATTTGAACCCACGACCTCTGCCTCCAAAGCCTGGGCTCTATCCACTGAGCCATGGAGTCACTTTGGGTCAGATATGACTTGACAGCCTAAGACAAGACAAATCATGCCTCACTAGGGCTTATTGGGCAGTTAGCAGGATGCTTGCCTCAGAACTGGGGCAAAACTCCAAAAAATGTGTGGGCAGTGGTAAGCTTACCCCATGCAAACAAAGTCTGAAGTTTAATCTTTTCATTTTAAGTATGTTGGTGTTGTTTTTATTCCTTTCCAAATGACTGCAGTTCATAATTCAATTTATCTCTTCATAACTCAAAAGGAGTACTGAAAAGAAATTAACCACAGGTTCCAAATAGATATTTTAGAAGTTTCACCCATAATTCCCTGTATGCTGCATACATTATTCAACCATGGACTCATCTCCAGTTTGATATTTAGTACTGAGTGGAATATAAAGCTGTGGGCTACCAATAAGGTATCTTCATCCTTTAGAGTTGTTGAAGGAATTCAGTGCACAAATATGACAAGCATGAAAAAAAAATGTGACAGAAGGACTGGCAACCTTTCTTAGCAGCAGGCAGGACTGATTCTCACAGCTGGGTGACAAATTGACCTGAAGTTCACCTTGCAAGACGTAGTTTTCTGGATTTATTTAGACATTTTATCCACCAAGTAAAGTGGGAGCACAATTCTGAAAAGTTCATTCAGTTTCCTTGGATAACTCCATTTGGAAACTCTCCTTTCCAGTTAAATGTTTGGCATGTCAGAAATGTAAGCTTTCTGCTTGAAATGATATCTTGTCCAAAATTTAGGCTGGATTGCAATCCGAAGTTCATTATATTTTTATCTAATCTACCACTGTGTTCAGGCTATCAGTCTTCTTCAGATTCTTTAACAAAATAGATTTGGCTGCCTAGAACTAATTTAGTTTGGGGAGTTGCTTTTGAATTTTGCAATCTTCTTTATTTACATGGGTGACCTATAAACTACAAAGCCTTGTGACTAGAAAAACTCCTAGAATACAAATTTTCCAAATAAAATATGGGGCAAACATCACAAATCATCCAGAAAACAGATGACTAGAAAAAAGCTTTCATTTCAACTGTTTAGATCTTTCAGAACCCAATTATCTATTCACTTAAAAATATTTTGATAATTAGGGTCAAAATGTAATTTAGGGCATAATACTAATACTACTACTAATGATAATCACCACTGTAATTATATGTTAAGCACTTCCTAGATGGCTATCACTGAACTGAATTCTGAAGTAGACACAATTCTAACAGATTAGACACAGTCCTGCCTCATACTGGGCTCACAGGGGAGGTGGAATAGGAATCTTATTCCCATTTTTAGGATGAGGAAACACACACAAAGAAATTAAGTAATTTTCTCACAGTCACTCAGCAGAGCCCGGATTAGAACTTCAGACCCCTGAGTCCCAGCCCTGTGCTTTTTCCAGAATCTCCATCAATATTTACTCATATGGGACATGAACTGAGTCCAACCTGGTTATCTTCCATCTAGTCCAGCACTTACTCAAGACTGTAAGCTTATTATGGGCAGGGCACATGTCTGATAATTCTGTGGTACTGCACTCTTCCAAGCACTTAGTACAGTGTTCACCACATAATAAGTGCATAATAAATACCATTGACTGAGTGATTAGAATGGCACTTAAGTACAGTTTGCAACACATGGAAAGTACCATTTATTCAGTAAGTCAGTTATATTCATTGTGTTAGCACTGTACTAACCACTTGGTAGAGTATAATACAGCAATGAACAGACATATTCCCTGTCCACAATGAGTTTGCAGGCTAGAAGAGGAGACAGACATTAATATAAATGTTACAGGTATGTACAAAAGTACTGTGGGGCTGGAGGTGGGGATTAATAAAAGGAGCAAATCAGAGTGATGCAGAAAGGAGTAGGAGAAGAGGAAAGGAGGGCTTAGTCAGCGATGACCTCTTGGAGGAGATGTGCCTTCAGTAAAGCACTGAAGGCAGGGAGAGTAGTTGTCTGTCAGATATGAGGAGGGAGGGCATTCAGGCCAGAAGCAGGATACGGATGAGAGGTCAGTGATGAGATAGGCAAGACTGAGGTACAGTGAGAAGGTTAGCATTAGAGGATTACAGTGTGCAGGCTGGGTTGCAGTAGGAGAGTAGTGAGGTGAGGTAAGAGGGACAAGGTGAATGAGTTCTCCAAAGCCAATGGTAAGGAGTATCTGTTAAGTTGGATGGGCAATCACTGGAGTTTTTTGAGGAGTGGTGAAACATGGCCAAAGCTTTTTTTGTAGAAAAATGATCCAGGCAGCAGAGTGAAGTATGGACTGGAATGGGGAGAGACAGGAGGCAGGAAAATCAGCAGAGAGTTCAAGCTGATCCAGTATCAGCCCTACTGGATGGGTGATTGGATTAATGTGGTTTCAGTTTGGATAGAGAGGAAAGGGCAGATACTAGAGATATGAAGGCCAAACTGACAGGATTTAGTGATGGATTGAATATGTAAGTTGAATGAGAGGGGAATCAAAGATAATGCCAAGGTTAAGTGCACGTGGGACAGGAAGGATGGTGGTGCCACCTGCAGTGATGGTAAAGTCAGGGGAGTACAGGCTTTGGGTGGGAAGATAATTTCAGTTTTTAGACATGTTAACTCTGAGGTAATGGGAGGGCATCCAAATAGAGGTGTCTTGAAGGCAGGAGGAAATGTGAGTCTGCAGACAGAGAGAGATTAGGGCTGGAGATGTAGAATAGGCTATCATCCACATAGAGGTGGTAGTTGAAGCCATGGGAGTGAATTAGTTTTCCTAGGGAGTGGGCATAGATGCACAATAGAAAAAGACCTAGTCCTGAATCTTTAGGGATACCTGCAGTTAAGGGATGGAACCTCCTCCAGGAGGCCTTCCCAGACTGAGCCCCCTTTTTCCTCTCCTCCTCCCCATCCCCCTCCACCTCCTTCCCCTCCCCACAGCACCTGCATGTTTGTACAGATTTATTACTCTATTTTACTTGCACATATTTACTATTCTATTTTTGTTAATAATATGCATCTAGCTTTACTTCTATTTATTCTGATGACTTGACACCCGTCCACATGTTTTGTTGTGTGTTTCCCCCTTCTAGACTGTGAGCCCGTTGTTGGGTAGGGACCGTCTCTATATGTTGCCAACCTGTACTCCCCAAGTGCTTAGTACAGTGCTCTGCACACAGTAAGCGCTCAATAAATATGACTGACTGAATGAATGAATGAATGAATGAAGAGGAGTCCAAAAAAGAGACTGAGAATGAGCAACAGAAAGATAGGAGGAGAACCAGGAGAGGAGAGTGTCAGAGAAGCTGAGGTTGGATAATGTTCCCATGTCATGCCCCTGGCCTGAATGCCCTCCCTTCTCATACCCAACAATTATCCTCCCTGCCTTCAGTGCCTTACTGAAGGCATATCTCCTCCAAGAAGCCATTCCTAAGCCCTTCTTTCCTCTTCTCCCACTCCCTTCTGCATTACTCTGATTTGCTCCTTTTATAAATCCCCACTCTCCTACTTCCTAGGAAGAGGACAAGAATGGTATAGAGGCTGTTGGATTTGCCAAAAAGGATGTCACTGTGATCTTTGAGAGGGTGGTTTCTGTGGAGTGAAGGGACTGGAAGCCAGATTGGAAGGGGTCAGGGAAAGAATTGGAGGAGAGGAACTTGAGACAGCGGGTATAGACAACTCGCTCATATTACTATAGCGTGGCGCAGTGGAAAGAGCACAGGCTTTGGAGTCAGAGGTCATGTGTTTAAATCCCAGCTCCACCAACTGTCAGCTGTGTGACTTGGGGCAAGTCACTTAACTTCTCTGTGCCTCAGTTACCTCATCTGTAAAATGGGGATTAAAACTATAAGCCCCCCGTGGGACAACCTGATCACCTTGTAACCTCCCCAGCACTTAGAACAGTACTTTGTACATAGTAAGCGCTTAACAAATACCATCATTATTATTATTACTCCATAACCTCGCCCCCTCCTACCTCATATCACTTCTCTCCTACAACCCAGCCCACACACTTTGCTCATCTGGTGCTGACTCTCTCACTGTGCCTCAATTTCACCTGTTCTGCAGTCTACCCCTAGCCTATGTCCTACCTCTGTCCTGGAACACCCTCCCTCCTCAAATCCACCTGACAATTACTCTCCCCCTACTTCAAGGCTTTACTGAAGGCATATCTTCTCCAAGTGGCCTTCCCAGACTATGTCCCACTTTTCCTCATCTCACACTCCTTTCTGCATAGCCCTGACTTGCTCCCTTTTCTCCTCCCCTCTTCTCCCTACCCCACAGAACTTATGTGTAAATCTGTAATTTTATTTATTTTTATCTATGTCTGTTTATTTGTATTGATGTCTGTCTTCCCCCCACTAGAGTGTGAGCTCATTGTGGGAAGGTGTTGTCACTTTTTATTGCTGTATTATACTTTCCCAAGTGCTTAATACAGTGCTCTGCACACAGCACTCAATAAAGATGATTGAATGAATGAATGATTTATTTGATTTCCACTCTAAAAATGGAGCCAGAATATATTTAGCTTCTAAAGAAAACAACTCTTTTGACTTGTTTGTTGTCCAAAACCGTTTAAGGATGCACAATTACAAATGAGGTCAAGGACCAAGTAAGATGGTGTGAGAGGAACTCTTCATTTACAAATACTTTTAAGATATAAGATCCCTTTAGGATTCCCCAATGTATATTCAGTGCAAGGGGTATAAACTTAGTTATTAACTCTCAGCTGAAAAACCTTATTTTTTTTTTTGATGGCATTTATTAAGTGCTTACTATGTGCAAAGCACTGTTCTAAGTCTAAGTGCTGGGGAGGTTACAAGGTGATCAGGTTGTCCCACGGGGGGCTCACAGTCTTAATCCCCATTTTACGGATGAGGTAACTGAGGCACAGAGAAGTTAAGTGACTTGCCCAAAGTCACACAGCTGACAAGTGGTGGAGCTGGGATTTGAACCCATGATCTCTGACTCCAAAGCCTGTGCTCTTTACACTGAGCCACACTGGAATAGCCAGTTGTTTTCAATACTTTGTCCACTTAAATATGCACCTGCATAATGAACAGAAAAGGCAATTGATGCCAAGGTGATTTCATTACATCCCTAAAACAACTTTTGGCATGTGTGACATAAATTAGTCATATAACAGACAGCATTGCTAAACTCTCTGTACATAAAACAAAGTTCACTTAATTCTGCTGAATTACCTGTACAGGCAGAAAGCAATAGTGAGATTGCCCCCTACTACTCCGTTAAACATAAGAAAAATATATATAGCTGGTAAAACCACGGTACTATAATTTAGGCCTGTATTTAGTATAATTTATTTTATGCATGAATACCAATATTCAGCAGATTATGAGTAGGTGATCATCAGAGCCAAACTAAATCAGGGAATAGGAACTCAGCCCAGGTGATGAAGAGCTAACATTCACTGGCAGACAGAAGGAAATATGACTGAACCACTGCAAATCCAGAATAGCAAAATATGGAAAACAAGCACCAAAGGAAAGGTCAGGGGAAGTGTCGCTGATACCATCGTCTCATTTGTTCTAAATGCTGGCTATGCAATGTGTTGGTTGCATGGCTGACTTTGATCTCATTTTCTAAGTGAAAGGAATGCATGAATTTTTCATAATCTTTGGACCTTTTCTCCTCCCAGAGGTGGGGAGAGTGGGCTGTTTTAGGAGTCTGATTCTGATTACTTTAGTGAAGGGGGAGGTAAGAACTACCCCAAAAATATGAACAATATTTAGCCCCTTAAAAGGGAAGGAGGATATTAAAAAGAGCCAGGTGCATCTTTTTCTCTCTCCTGTCAGCTATGACATTAGCATGTCCAGTAATGTCTCTGCTCTCCTACTTTGGCACTCTGCTGAATGCTTGGGAAATTACTAGGAGGAGGAATGGAGAGATTACACTAGGGGACCCTTTATCCAACCCTCTCCTGAAAATGAAGGGAGCAAATAGAGTCCATCCTGTACCACGAATTATGTGCAATAAACCTGTGAATAAACTACAGGGCTCACAGTGTGTTTCCAGGGCTCAGACCTGGAAACTTTGAAAGTAGAGGAATGACCCACCCAGGATTCTGCTACTTTAGAATTCCTAAAATGTTCTTGGAAATGAAATTTTCCCTTTCAAAAGAAGAAACTCAACATTAGATCACTCCAAGTTCAAGGGCTGGCATGATTTACCCTGGAAAACCAGCCAGCTATCCACCCCTACTATAAGTGTGAAGTCTACAATGAATTTTCAATATCCAGGCAAGGCACCAGCCTGCCCATTTTTCATTAGCTAGTCTGGGTTGCCGAGTGTGTAGCAATGAATACTTTAGGCGACCCCTGAAAGCTGAAAGAGAAAATTAGAAATTCTGCACATAGCAACTAGGGAGCAATTTTGAAAAAGAAAAATATAGTTGCATTCAGGGAGGGGTAGAGTTTGCATATTATTCCATGAAAATAATTACTTTTAAGCACTGTGGCTTCCCAGGCATTCAAACCAATTTGTCCCCAGTGTGTTTCCTGTTATGTACTGAACTGACCGGTCTAGTGTATAAGCTACTTTGTGGGTAAGTACTAGACCAGTGGTCTCCTCCGCCTTACCTCCTTCCCCTCCCCACAGCACCTGTATATATGTTTGTACATATTTATTACTCTATTTTACTTGTACATATTTACTATTCTATTTATTATATTTTGTTAATATGTTTTGTTTTGTTGCCTGTCTCCCCCTTCTAGACTGTGAGCCCGCTGTTTGGTAGGGCCCGCCTCTATATGTTGCCAACTTGTACTTCCCAAGTGCTTAGTACAGTGCTCTGCACACAGTAAGTGTTTAATAAATATGATTGAATGAATGAATGAATAAGCATTCACTATTTTAGACTTTTATTATAGTCAGAAGCTCTCCGTGACACCTAAATTGGGATTGCTTAGTTATGTAACACTGAACCACTAGTACTAGAATTAAGTACAGTGCTCAGCTGTTACTATTGTGCTCAGAGCTCACTACAGTACTTGTCACATGTAAGTCCTTAAATACCATTATTATTATTATTACTACTGTTATTATTAAGAACAAAATTAACCACCTAGTATTACGAGCCTTACAAGGAATATATGGGATTAGAACTCCTGCCAGGACACAGTTGAGAGTTCTGTGAAGAGCCCAACAACCTAAGTTGAACCAAATTTCCCTACAAGGTAATAAGCCAAGTGGGGGTTTAACCAACATCACAAATTGGAAAGGATAACAACAGAATGTATTAAAGGTAAGTTCACAAGGCAATATTTAAAGTCACTGAGGTCCAAAACTACCGGTGCCAAGGATCTGCTTACTAGGAATCAGGGAGCAGGTCATTCTTTAAATGGTTGCCCGAAAGCTTCTCCTGAGAAAGTGGTTGAACCAAGGGTTTTGCATAAAAATAACCCCAAATTCACTACCTCACCCTGTTACTTTTCCACTACAACCCCACCCACACACTTCACTCCTCTAATTCCAACCTTCTCACTGTACCTTGACCTCGTCTATCTTGCCGCCGAACTCTCCCCCGCATCCTACCTCTGTTCTGAAACATCTCCTCATATCCCTCAAACAATTACTCTCCCCTACCTTCAAAGCCTTATTTAAAGCACAACTCCTCCAAAAGGTCTTCCCTAAGCTCTCCTTTCCCTTCTCCAACTCGCTTCTACTCTACTTTGACCTGTTTCCTTTATTAATCCCAGCCCCACCACAGTAATGTACATATGTGTAGTTTTGTTTATTTACATTTACATCTATCTCTCTCTCTAGACTGTATGCTCATTGTGGGCAAAGAATGTGTCTGTTATATTGTTGTATTATACTCTCCCCAGCACATAGCATAGTGATCAACACACAGTAAGTGCTCAATGAATTTGATTGAATGACTGACTGATTTTTCCTAGCTTCCCTTTAATCCAGGTACCACCCAAGTGGAGGGAAAAACTTAATCACATGGAACTTTACAGTGATCTTGTTATATAACACCTACTTAGTCTGCACAAAGTAGTAATTTATCCTTTGCCCTGAAAGAATTTATGCAGCATCCCAAAGTGCGAAATTTCTTTTAGGCAGGTAGCTGAGATCCTAAAAGAATCAGGACTTTTCACACCATTTCACAGAAATTTGTTCTTTCATTCAGTGAGGGAAAGAATCAATTTATTATCCTTCCTAGTAATGCACAGAAGTTTCCTATGCAAGGGTCAGAAAGAGAGCAGATGTGTGCCATCCAGATACGGGTATTTGTTCACGGTTTGCTGAACACTACAGTATAGAACTCAATTCTCAGAACTTTGGTCATTTCTCTAATATGATGAGCCCACTGTTGGGTAGGGACCGTCTCTATATGTTGACAGCTTGTACTTCCCAAGCGCTTAGTACAGTGCTCTGCACACAGTAAGTGCTCAATAAATACGACTGAATGAATGAATGAATGAATTTTGAGCTTCTCTTCCTAACTGAGGAGTATGGCCTAGTGGATAGAGCAGGGGCGTGAGAGTCAGAAGGGCCTGTATTCAAATATAATTCTGGATTCTAATGAGAAGCAGCATGGCTCAGGAGAAGAAGCATATCTCAGGGGAAAGAGCATGGGCTTGGGAGTCCGAGGTCATGAGTTCGAATCCCAACTCAGCCACTTGTCAGCTGTGTGACCTTGGGCAAGCCACTTAACTTCTCTGTGCCTCTGTTACCTCATCTGTAAAATGGGGATTAAGACTGTGAGCCCCCCATGGGACAACCTAATCACCTTGTATCCCCCCCGTGCTTAGAACTGTGCTTTGCACATAGTGTGTAACAAATACCATTATTATTATTATTATTAATCCCAGCTCAACCACTTGTCTGCTATGTGACCTTGAGCAAAGCACTTCACTTCTCTGAGCCTCTGTTACCTCATCTGTAAAATGGGGATTAATATGGTGAGCCCTGTGTGGGACAGGGACTGTGTCCAATCAAGTTCCCTTGTACCTACCCCAGTACTCAGTACAGTGCCTGGCACATATTAAGCTCTTAGCAAATACCACTAAAATAAACAAACACTGCAGGAACAAAGAGGGCCCTGAAAGGTGAGAAAGGATGAGGATTACCATGGCACTTTCTGAATTTTTCCTTTTCTCCTGAAACTCCTCTGAAGTGGCAGCTCCTTCACCTCTGAAGACCCAGAAAGTCTTTGGACAATGCGATGAATTTTCAAGTTAGTCATCCAGGGGTCAGGGCTTGGAGGAGCCTGGTGTCTGCCTTGCTCCAATCCCACTAGGGAATACCATGGCCAAGAGACATATAACTTTCTGGGCAAGCACTTAGCTATTAGCATAACAGGATATAAGCAGCATTCTCGGACAATTACTCTACCCTTTTTCAGAAAGACAGACAATTATCCTACCGACAGCTACTCTCCCCTCCTTCAAAGCCTTATTGAAAGCACATCTCCTCCAATAGGCCTTCCCTGGCTGAAACCCCCTTTCCACTTCTTCCACTCCCTTATCCACTCTCTCTGACTTGCTCCTTTTGTTCTTTACCCTCCCAGCCCCACATAATTTATATACATATCTCTAATTTATTTATTTATATTGATGTCTTTCTCCCCCATCTCCCCTTGTCTTTCTCCCCTCTAGACTGTAAGCTATGGGCAGGGAATATGTCTGTTTATTGTTGTATTGTACTCTCCCATGTGCTTAGTACAGTGCTCTGCATACAGTAACTTCTCAATAAAACAGAAAGCATTGTGGCTCAGTGGAAAGAGCATGGATTTTGAAGTCAGAGGTCATGGGTTCAAATTCCAGCTCCGCCAACTGTCAGCTGTATGACTTTGGGCAAGTTACTTAACTTCTCTGTGTCTCAGTTACCTCATCTGTAAAATGGGGATTATGACTGTGAGCCCCCTGTGGGACAACCTGATCACCTTGTAACCTCCCCAGTGCTTAGAACAGCGCTTTGCACATAGTAAGCATTTAATAAATGCCATCATTATTATTAATAAATATGACTGAATAAATGAATTAATTATCATGGCTTTGGCATGTCATAAAAACCAAGAGTATTGGAGCATTGAAAAAGCATGTTGAATTCACATGAGATTAAAATGTCACATTTGCATCACTTTGGCTCAAAGACAATGTACAACAAATACAGGTCATTATAAACCAAATGGATATTTGTTTGAATAGTAATGTCACCACATTTTTAGATTTTTATTTAGTCATGCACTGCGTGTCTTGACCAAACTCTTCTGCTGTTGTTGTAATAGTAGTAATAATAAGCGCTTACTATGTGCCAAGCACTGTTCTAAGCATTGGGGTAATACAAGGTAGTCAGGTTGTCTCACGTGGGGCTCCCAGTCTGAATCCCCATTTTACAGATGAGGTAACTGAGGCCAGAGAAGTTTAGGTGACTTGCCCAAAGTCACACAGCTGACAAGTGATGAATCTGGAATTAGAGCCCACAACCTCTTACTCCCAAGCCCATGCTCTTTCCACTAAGCCACACTGCTTCTCTACTTACTAAGTATTCATTCTATGTAGAGAACTATACTAAACCCTGACCAAAAAAAAAATGTACGGGTGAGCATTGCTATCAGGGTTTAATGCTTGGGGATTCAGAGTTCTCTGAAGTAAACACACAAGGAACCTTAAGGATAAGACAAATAGAAATATACAGGTTAGGCTAAGGCTCACCCCATGCCCAAATCTCTGAGTGAGAATGGGCCCTGGAAATATGTGCTAGGATAAATCCTGTGCTAGGGTATATTTTGCAAATGCAGGTCTTATTCTAAAGAGCTGGTTGAATTAATATATCCATTTAACAGTTTTCTTGAAAAAATTTTTTCTTTATGTTTGGTCCCATAAAATATGGTACTCTATAACAATAGTTCAGTTAAAAAAATATTGTTCAAGAGGCCATTAAACCATGAAATGTTTTGATATATTGTGGATGAGAGACCCATATTGTGTGATTAGAAGGAAAACTTGGACTGCTGAGAGAAAATATGAGGATGTTAGTATTCTCTAATCAAAGGTTCCATGGATATATGGTAGTTCCTTAATGGGTTAATAGAAGGAAAATTAAAGAACCTAGATATAATCATGAGGCTGGATGTCAGAGACCAATATTACAATGTTGCTCCAAATTACTTTCCGTGTTCTTTTCAAAGATGGAATTTAGGGTTCAGTGGATATTAGTATGACCCAGTAATGGCTTTTTCCACAGTCTTAGAGTTCATCAACACAGAAAGGTTGTTGAGTTTCTAGTCCCAGACAAATATGTTTCCTGAGATTTCATCTTCAACCAAAAATTTTAGACAACACAAAGCTCTGTATACACTGTTGAATATACTCCACATAAAAGTCCCCCAGTTGATTTGGATCCAAACATTCCAATTAAGTGCTTACCAAGTGATGGAAGTAAGCCAGAAGCAGCTAGAGTGTGAGCTCTGGTATAAGAAAAAGCTCTGGTATTGCAGGCAATGGGGGCACCAGGGGTGAACATCCTGTCGGTGTGGGAATGGGCCTGGGGAGGTTATGCTTCCCCTCGCCCAGCTCCACTGTGTTTGTTCTTTCTTCGTTGCCAGGAGCCACAGCCTTGCTTCACAATCAATCAATCAATCAATCTTAGTCATTGAGTACTTTCTCTGTGCAGAGTACTGTACTAAGTGTTTGGGAAAGTATACTATTAGCAAATTCATAGACACATTCCCTGCCTAAAAGGAGCTTGACAGTTTGGATGGGGAGAGAGGTATTAATATAAAAAATTACAAATATGTACCTAAGTGCTGTGGGGTTGAGAGAGGGGTGAAACATGGGTACAAATTCAAGTGCAAGGATGCCATAGAAGGGAGAGGGAGGAGTGGAGATGAGGGCCTAGTTGGGGAAGGCCTCATCCATTCATTCAATCATATTTATTGAGCACTTACTGAGTGCAGATCACTGTACTAACTGCTTGGGACAGTACAATATAACAGCAAACAGACACATTCCTTGCCCACAGTGAGCTGGAGGATTTAAAAAAGGCTTTGAAGGTGGAGAGAGTGGGTGTGTATCTGATATGAATGGGGAGGGTGTCCAAGACCAGAGGCAGTAAATGAGGAAGGGGTCAGTGGAGAGATAGATGAGCCATTTTATTCCACACTGAGTCCTTGGGCTGTGTGCTAGACTTCTGTAGCTGGCTGGCTGGCTACCTCCAGGATCCTCCCCCTAAACACATTCTGCTCAATCCATGGCTGTTGCTACCACCACCACCCCACATATGCAATTTTTCACCAAATCCTGTCACTTCAAACTTCAAAACATCACCAAAATCTACCTTATCCTCTACGTCCAAACTGCTAACACGTTAATCCAAGCCCTTATCTTAACCCGCTTTAATTACTACATCAGCCTCCTTGCTGACATCCCTGCCTCCTTAATTTCCCCACTCCAGTCCATAATTCACTCTGCTGCCTGGATCATTTGTCTATAAAACCGTACAGTCCCTGTTTCCTCACTCCTCAAGAATGATCAGTAATTGTCCATCCACCTCCACATCAAACTCCTTTAATGCTCCTTCTACCTTATCTCCCTGATTTCCTAGTAAAATTTACCCTGCACACTTTGCTCCTCTAATGCCAACCTACTCATTGTACATCAGCCTCATCTATCTCACCACTGACTTCTTGCCCACATCCAGCCTGTGACCTGGAACACCCTCCTTCTTCATATCTGAAAGATTACTTAATTATGGTCTTTGTTAATTGCTTAATATGTGCCAGGCACTGTACTAAGCTCTGGGGTGGATACAAGCAAATTCGGTTGGACACAATCACTGTCCCAGATGGGGCTCACAGTCTCAATTCCCACTTTACAGATGAGGTAACTGAAGCACAGAGAAGTGAAATGACTTGCCCAAGGTCACACTGCAGACAAGTGGCAGAGCCAGGATTAAAGCCTATGACCTTCTCACTCCCAGGTCGGTGCTCTATCCACTGTGCCAGGCTGTTTCTCTCCCCACTCTCCCCACCTTTAAAACCTTCTTAAAAGCACATCTATTTGAAGGGACCTTTCATGATTAAACCCTCATTTCTGCTTCTCCCTCTCCTTTCTGTGTCACCCTTCCACTTGGATTTGCATACCCTTCCTTAGCCCCACAGCACTTACGTACATCTCCACAATTTATTTATTTTTATTAATGTTTGTATCCCCTGCTAGACTGTAGGCTCACAGTGAGCAGGGAACATGTCTACCAACTCTTATATTGTAGTCTCCCATGCATTTAGTACCATGCTCTGCACACAGTAAGTGCTCAGTAAATGCAATTGGTTACTCATACTTCACCCACCTGAACAACTTCCAACAGCAACAACTTCAAAATGAAATATGAACTAGCAAGCATTATCAATGTCATCCAGTTAGCAAAGAATGAAGAAGGCTTTAATACCCAACCAATACATTCTCTTCCTACAAATTTGTTCCCTGGCCAAAATTGGAAAAAAAAAAAAAGCGCAAAATCCCAATAAACCAAATTAACAAATATCAAAAAAGGGCACAATTCTCCATATGACATTCATTGACCTCCATTAGAGGGTAATTACTGAAGGATCAATACTCTTTCTGCATAACTATAAACACAACCAATCAATGAAGGGTGATAAAAGAGCAGTAATCAATAAACATTAGAGCAAAGGAAAAGTGAATGCTGGTGAAAAAATAGAGGCTGATGTGGTCCATAGATACCCATTTTATATTTTGAGAGTCTGGGAGAAAGGGAGCAGGGACATTTTGGGGTAGGAACTCTAAAGGGACAGGCTTCCAAGAGCTAGTAATCCAGAAGCCATCATTCTGGGAATTTACAACCCTGACTGGAAATACTTGGGTTTTATTAGAGGCCAAGGGTGATGGAAGCTTGGAGCCCAGTTCAAGAATCAATTGTCCCCATGGCTCTAGTCATGTGAGCTTCTAGATCTGTAACAGGTCCATCCTAATGGCAGGTAAGATACTTTTTTAGAGAATCCACGTGCTTAGCATTGTTAATATTTCACTCATTAGCAGTTAGTTATCATCAACTGATATCAAGATGAGCGAACACAGACTAGGTATTTTGTCCATGAATTGCCACAATAGTAGTAATAGTAATAGAAGTATGTACTGAGTACCTATTTGGTACAGAGCACTATCACTATACCTTTGGGAAGCCCAGTATAACTAATGACCCATTTTCTGCCCACAAAGAGTTACATATAAGCATATTTACAATTATAATGGTTAACATATCGAACTGACCTAAATATATATGCACACACTCACACACATATATATATATACATATATATATACATATTCATTCATTCATTCAATCATATTTATTGAGTGCTTACTGTGTGCAAAGCACTGTACTAAGCACTTGGGAAGTACAAGTTGGCAACATATAGAGATGGTCCCTACTCAACAACAGGCTCACAGTCTAGAAGGGGAAGACAGAAAACAAAACAAAACATGTGGACAAGTGTCAGGTCATCAGAATAAAGAGAAGCAAAGCTAGAAGCACATCATTAACAAAATAAATGGAATGGTAAATATGTACAAGTAAAATAAATAGAGTAATAAATCTGTACAAACATATACAGGTGCTGTGGGGAGGGGAAGGAGGTAGCGTGGGGGGATTGGGAGGAGGAGAGGAAAAAGGGGGCTCAATCTGGAAAGGCATACATATATATGTATGTATATGCTTTGAGCTGATTATGGGTCGGGAATTCACTGTTTATTGTTGTACTTTCCCAAGTGCTTAATACAGTGCTCTGCAAACAATAAGTGCTTAATAAGTATGATTTATATATACTATATAATATAAATATGCTATATATACCTCCTTGCCTTCCCCACAGCACCTGTATATATGTATATATGTTTGTATGTATTTATTACTCTATTTATTTATTTATTTTACTTGTACATATCTATTCTATTTATTTTATTTTGTTAATATGTTTTGCTTTGTTCTCTGTCTCCCCCTTCTAGACTGTAAGCCCACTGTTGGGTAGGGACCGTCTCTGTATGTTGCCAACTTGTACTTCCCAAACGCTTAGTACAGTGCTCTGCACACAGTAAGCACTAAATAAATACGATTGATTGATTTATTGATTGATATATATACTATATATCTAATAATAAATACATGCACACAACTGCTGAGGATGAACATATGGACATATGGCTATACGTGGCTGATTCAAGTATATGAATCAGGGTACTGAGAGATTAATCGGGGAAGGTTTGTTACAGGAGGTGGGATTTGAATGTGAATAGAGCTGTGAATTGTATGTGAATAGAGCCGTGATTTGTCTGATGAGGTGAGGGATTTCAAAGCTGGGGAACAGTTTGAGCAAGGGGCTCAATCAGTAGAGTCAAGCGTGAGGGCATATCACTTAGTTACTGCATGAAAGATGTTGTATAGGGATCCCCATGGCTACCGCCCATCATCATTATCATCATCATCAATCGTATTTATTGAGCGCTTACTGTGTGCAGAGCACTATACTAAGCACTTGGGAAGTACAAGTTGGCAACATATAGAGACAGTCCCTACCCAACAGTGGGTTCACAGTCTAAAAGGGGAAGACAGAGAACAAAACCAAACATACTAACAAAATAAAATAAATAGAATAGATGTGTGTGTGTGTGTGTGTGTGTGTGTGTGTGTGTGTGTGCATCCATGCACACTTATGTCTGTGTGCTGGCAGCCATCTTAGTAGGCTATCTGGTAGTCCAATTCCCTGTCACTTGGAGTGTAATTAGCCAAGCCTAGTTGACTCTGAAGTGATCAAATGTAGATCTACCTCCACATCGATGTTAATTTTATATCCTCTCGGAATTGGTTAGATAGTCCGTTATTAGTACCCTTTCTCCCCTACACTGAAAGAGAGGTTAGTTCAATTTTGAGAAATGGCTTTCATTAACGTGGCATAAATCCAGCTAAATATCTTAAATTCTTATTTCCAACACTTTTATGCAACCTTCAGAGAACTTGGATAGCATACATACATTGGTAATTGGCCTACAGATAGCAAAGGAGTAGATTAGGATTGACTTCCTTCTGGGGGCCTAGGCCATGGAGATTGAGGTTCCATTATAGCCAGATGAAGGGGAACTGGACCTCAGATAAAACTCTCAAGGTTGTGAGAAACTGGAACACGTTACTAAAGGAACAGAGCAGTTTTATTATTAGTCACAATAATAATAATAATGGTATTTGTTAAGCATTTACTATGTGCCAGGCACTATTCTGAACAGGGTAGATACAAAATAATCAGGTTGGACACAGTTCCTGTCCCTAAAAGGGCTCACAGTCTTAATCTGCATTTTAAAATGAGGGAACTGAGGCACAGAGAAGGGAAATGACTTGCCCAGGATCACATCACACACACAGTAGACAAGTGGTGGAGCCAGGATTAGAACTGAGGTACTTCTGACGCCAAGATCCATGCTCCATCTTACTAGGTCATGCTGCTTGTCTATTGGACAAACTGGGAATTTACCCAGTGTCTATTATCTTTAAAGGATTAATAAGCTGCTATTAGGCAAACTCCACTTTGGGCCCACTGGAACCTTAAACAAGCCCTATAAGAGAGATTTTAGAAATTATTTCTCTGATATTGTTTAGGCAAAGGAAGAGGAGGATCAGAAAGGAGAAGGGAAGTAAAGAGAAAGAGAATAAGAGAGGGAGGGAAAAGAACAAGATGGATTTTTGGCCTCCATTGTAATTTTTGAGGCAGGGGGAAATGTAATAATAATAATAATAATAATGATGGCATTTGTTAAGCACCTACTACATGCAAAGCACCGTTCTAAGCTCTGGGGGGATACAAAGTGATCAGGTTGTCCCACGTGGGGCTCACAGTCTTAATCCCCATTTTATAGATGAGGGAACTGAGGCTCAGAGAAGTCAAGTGACTTGCCCAAGGTCACACAGCAGACATGTGGCAGAGCCGGTGTACATATTTGAAACATAAAACTGTATGCTTGTGAAAATGCATCCCTGTGTCTCTACACATGCAGTGGTAGCCTGTGAGGGAAAATGATTTCTTCCTGATATCAGGTAGGATTCACCTCCTGCCTTGGTTCAGAATTAAATGAGATTTGATAGTTCTCTTTGCTTTGTTGATCTATTAAAATATATCACCCTCTACTTATTTACCATCTGTTGGACAAATTAGAAATGACATTATGAGAATTGCTGGCTATAAATGAGTCCTTAGGTGGATTATTATCAATATGTGTGTCATCAAATTATAAAAGTGCAGAAATTAGTTAACTAGGGAGGGTCTCAAAGTGACTTTTATGTAAATATAAATAAATTTGACCAAAATCATAAGAATTATTAGTAGAAAATATAGTGAATACCATTTCATCTATGCAGGTCCAGACTAAAAATCCATTTTATTCAGTTTAATCATGACAGGAGAAATTAGGAAAAGAGAAGATCCCCAGTAGGCAGGTGGGGAAACATTGACAACATCCAAGTTTTTTGCCAATTCCTAAAATTCTATGCCTGAAAGATTATTCAGATATTATCTGCTAAGACTTCCCAGAAAAAGAAGCATCTCCCTTTTCTGAAACTTGATAGAACAAAGACGCTCCACCCGTTTCTTGTTAATATCAGTCTACGAGGACTTAACAGTATGGGATGTCTTTAGTGCTTGCTTACTTCAACCCAACAACACTGGATGGGGGCACATAAGAAGAATGAACAACAGTAGTATACCCAAGCAGCGGCTTTATTCATTCATTCATTCATTCATTCAATCATATTGATTGAGCGCTTACTGTATGCAGGGCACTGTACTAAGCGCTTGGGAAACACAAATCGGCAATATATAGGGACGGTCCCTACCCAACAATGGGCTCACAGTCTAGAAGGAGGCAACAAAACAAAACAAGTAGGCAGGTATCAATACCATCAGAATAAATAGAATTATAGCAATATACACATCATTAATAAAATGGAGTAATTAATATGTACAGATATCCACAAGTGCTGTGGGGAGGGGGTAAGGAGATAGGGCAGAGGGAGGGAGTGGGGGCAATGGGGATGGGAGGGGGGTGGTTTCTCTTTTAAAAATTCAATCATATTTATTGAGTACTTACTGTGTGCAGAAAACTGTACTGCAGAAAAGTGCTTGGAAAGTACAATTCAGCACTTGCATACAAACACACACACACACAGAGACAGATATATGCATATACACACAGACTTCTCCATTTGAAGAATCTAGAATGGTCTAGTAGAAATAGCATAGGATTGGGAGTCAAAAGATTTTGGTTCTAGTGCCAGCTTTGCCACTTGCTGTGTGACCTTAGGTAAGTCACTTAATAACAACAATAATAATAATAATAATAATAATGATGGCATTTGTTAAGTGCTTACTATGTGCACAGCACTGTTCTAAGCTCTGGGGAGGATAAAAGGTGATCAGGTTGACCCACGGGGGCTCACAGTCTTCATCCTCACTTTACAGATGAGGGAACTGAGGCACAGAGAAGTTAAGTGACTTGTCCAAAGTCACACAGCTGACAAGTGGTGGAGTACGAATTAGAACCCACAACCTCTGACTCCCAAGCCCAGGCTCTTTCCACTGAGCCATGCTGCTTCTTATTAAGTTTTTCATTAAATTAAGCCACTTAACTTCTCTGAGTCTCAGAAATTAGGAAATCAAAAGTAGGGAAGACAAAGGGAACCTTTAAATGACATGGCAAAACAAAGTCTCAGATAATGCCAAATCCCAGCTGAAAACTGGGAATCAATCACTTAGAATAGACTAAGCAAGGTGTGATTAAGGAAGAGGAAGCTATTTTTGAGCTAAAGTCTTCTAAAGAATGAGAGGTATGGAGGCAAAAGTGAAAACAGTGGAGAAGCAGCATGGCTCAGTGGAAAGGAGCCTGGGCTTTGAAGTCAGAGATCGTGGGTTCAAATCCCGGCTCTGCCAATTGTCAGCTGTGTGACTTCAGGCAAGTCACTTAACTTCTCTGTGCCTCAGTTACCTCATCTGTAAAATGAGGATTCAGACTGTGAGCCCCCCGTGGGACAACCTGATCACCTTGTAACCTCCCCAGCGCTTAGAACAGTGCTTTGCACATAGTAAGCGCTTAATAAATTCCGTTAAAAAAATAGTGCCAAACATTTGGAATGTCAAACAAGACAGCACAGTAAGGAAGACACTATTTGTGCATAGTGTGTCTGGGATTGGGAACTCTATATTGGCCTTTAGTCACACACATATTAAAGGGGCCGGGAGCAAACAAACCACTGGGCTAGGAAAAGAAAGTGGGAGGATGGAGTTGTTTAGGGAACCATGCAGTCCCTGCCCTGAAAAAGAATCTCAGAGAAGCAGGGTGGCATAGTGGATACAGCATTCATTCATTTCATTCAATCGTATTTATTGAACATTTACTGTGTGCAAAGCACTGTACTAAGCGCTTGGGAAGTACAAGTTGGCAACATATAGAGATGGTCCCTAACCAACAAGGAGCTCACAGTCTAGTCTAGAGCACAGGCCTGAGAGTCAGATGGAACTGGTTCTAATCCTGACTCCAGTGTTTGGTGTTGTTTTTGATACCCACTGAAATGTACAAATTCAGAAAAGAAATCTATGCTTAGATTTGGATTTTACACAAACAATTTAAATTGCAAAGTTTGTTTGCCTGGGCTTACCTTTATGGAAGTAACGCTATAGTGTTTCAATGTAAAGTTGTAAATTATTACAAGAATAAAAAGTTTATTAGCAGTGCTTTTTTATTGATATTTTGAATATCAAAATGCTTTAGACTGTAAACTCATTGTGGGCAGAGACTGTGTCTGTTATTGTTGCATTGTACTCTCCCAAGTGCTTAGTACAGTGCTCTGCACACAGTAAGCTCTCAATAAACTTAGAGAAGCAGCGTAGCTCAGTGGAAAGAGGCCGGGCTTTGGAGTCAGAGGTCATGGGTTCGATTTCCAGCTCTGCCGATTGTCAGCTGTGTGACTTTGGGCAAGTCACTTAACTTCTCTGTGCCTTAGTTACCTCATCTGTAAAATGGGGATTAAGACTGTGAGCCCCCGTGGGACAACCTGATCACCTTGTAACCTCTCCAGTGCTTAGAATGGTGCTTTGCACATAGTAAGCACTTAATAAATGCCATAAAAAATAACTATGATTGAATGACTGACTCCTGTGTGATCTTGGGCAAGTTACTTAACTTCTCTCTGCCTCAGTTATCTCATGTGTAAAATGGAGATTTAGACTGTGATCCCTATGTGGGACAGGGACTGTGTCCAACCTGATTAGCTTGTATCTACCCCAGCACTTAGTACAGTGCCTGGCACATGCTTAATAATTGCTTAAATGCTTAATAAATACCATTAATAAAAAAGTAAAAAAACCCCACAAATCCTTCAGCTTTGGTCTTCAAAAGAACATTATTAAGCCTGTATTTCACCTTTCCCCTCCCAGCCCCAGGTTTAGACAAAGTGTCAATAGTGTTCTGGGAAGGATACTACAAAATTTGAAATAATAGAGAAGCTGCATGCCTAGTGGAAAGAGAATGGGCCTGCGAGTCAAGGGACCTGGGTTCTAATCCCAGCTCCACCACCTGTCTGCTTTGAGATCTTTGGCAAGTTACTTAACTTCTCTGTGCCTCTGTTATCTCTTCTTTAAAATGGGGGTTCAAACTATGAACCCCAAGTGGGATATGGACTGCGTCCAATCTATTTAGCTTCTATCTACCCCAGTTCTTAGTATGTTTCCTGGTTTAACAAATATGAATAAGTGCTTAACAAATACCATTAAAAAAAAAATGCTTCGACTATCACCAGTCCAGCTCATTCAGGTTCAACCCAGCTCCTCAGCCCCAACTTCACCATGTGGCCAGCTGCTCATATTCTAAGCTTCTTGCCAGTTCCTGACCCCTACCTCGTCTAAGCCAGCAAATATGTTCATTCCATGGTGAAGGACGAAACTCTGGCCCACTTCCTCCCTCCTACCTCTTTTGCCACTGAGGTGCTCAGGGTGCGAACTGATAAGGTGATCCTGGAAGAAAATGATCGGCGAGCTTCATGCAGAGGGGAGGCAATTGGTGGGGAAGAACAGAGAGTTGTCCAAGAACCACTAGACTGTAAACTCCTTGAGTCACTAAGTCGGTCAGTCAATCGCATTTTCTGAGTGCTTACTGTGTGCTGAGCACTGTACTAAGTGCTTGGGAGCATACAGTACAACAATATAACAGACACATTCCCTGCCCACAATGAGCTTACAGTCTAGAGGGCAGGGGACATGCCCCCAAGCACTTAGTCCACTGCTCTACCCACATTTGGTTCTCAAATAAATACCACTGATTGAATGATTGACCTACCAAACTGACATTCAGTAATGCATCAGTGTATTTATTGAACACATTCTGTGACGAGAAAGCCCTTTCCACAATTGCCTGAGGTAGAATTCTGGCCTGAGCAGGAGGACCTGCTCCCACCTGACTGTGAGATGAGAGCCAACCGGGTACAAGTGAGGAAAGAGATGGGGTGTCGGGGGGAGGGGGAGATAAAAAGTTTGAGAAGGATAGGAGCCCTTTTCTATGGATTCCTGGCTCCCATCTGAACTTGCACCTTGTTTCTTTTTTTTTTTTTTTTTTTTTTTTTTTAGTAGTTGTTATGGGTTTGTTATGTGCCAAGTACTGGGATAGATGCAAGATGATCAGGCTATATACAGTCCTTGTCCCACATGGGGCTCACATTCTAAGTCTAGCTCATTTCTCCCATTTTAATTTTTACCCCTACATGAATCATGTCCAGTCTATGTTGTCACATTATCCAACCTTGACTTCACTGACACTGTCCTATCCTGGATCTCTTCCTATATCTCTGGCCACTCATTTTCAGTCTCTTTCATGGGCTCCTCCTCCACTTCCTACCCCTTAACTGTGGGAGTCCCTCAAGGCTCAGTTTTGGGTCCCCTTCTCTTCTCCATCTACACCCATTCCCTTGGAGAACTCATTCGCTCTCATGGCTTCAGCTACCATCTCTATGCAGATGATTCCCACATCTACATCTCCAGATGTGATCTCTCTCCTTCTCTACAGTTTGGCATTTTCTGTTGCCTTCAGGACATCTCTACATGGATGTTCCATAGACACCTCAAACTTAACATGTCCAAAACAGGACTCCTCATTTTACCAACCAAATCCTCTCCTACCCCTGACTTTCCTGTCACTGTAGAAAGCATCATCATCCTCCCTGTCTCACGCACCCATAACCTTGGCACTATCCTCAACTCATCTCCTTTGTTCAACTCACATATCCAATATGTCACCAAATCCTGTCAGTTCTACTCTCACAACATTGCCAAAGTCTGCCCTTTCCTCTTCATTCATACTGTTACTATTCCAATCAGAGCACTTATCCTATTGTGCTTTGACTACCGCATCAGCCTCCTTGATGACATCTCTGCCTCCTGACTCTCCCCAGTCCTGTCCATAATTCACCCTGCTGCCTGGATCATTTTTCTAAAAAAATGTCGTATCCATAGTTCTCCACTCCTCATCAATGTCCAGCGGTTGCCTGTCCACTTCTGCAGCAAGCATATATGCCTTAGAATTGGTTTTAAAGCACTCAGTCACTGTGCCTCCTATTTCGAGCTGTTGATTTCCATCTACAACCCAGCATTCTTACTTCTCTTCAACACTCACCTACTCACTATACCTCGATCTCATCTATATTGCTGGTAACCACACACACATGTCCTGCCTGTGGTCTGGAACTCCCTTCCCCTTCATATCAAACAGACTATCACTCTCCTTACCTTCAAAGACCTATTAAAAATTATTTCTCTCCAAAAAGTCTTCTTCAACTAAACATTCAGTGCTCCGACTCCCTCTCCCTTCTATGCTGCCCTTGAACTTGGATTTGTACCCTTTAAGCACTTGATATTCACTTCACTCTAAGCCCTATAGCACATATCTACAGATCCTTAACTAATCTTAATGCCTGTCTCACCCTCTAGACTGGAAACTCACTGTGGGCAGGGATAGTGTCTACCAACTCTGCTATTGAAGCAGCATGGCTCAGTGGAAAGAGCACAGGCTTTGGAGTCAGAGGTCATGGGTTCAAATCCCGGCTCTGCCACTTAGCTGTGTGACTTTGGGCAAGTCATTTCACTTCTCTGGGCCTCAGTTCCCTCATCTGTAAAATGGGCATGAAGACTGTGAGACCCCCGAGGGACAACCTGATCACCTTGTAACCTCCCTAGTGCTTAGAACAGTGCTTTGCACATAGTAAGTGCTTAATAAATACCATAATAATAATTATTATTATTATATGTGCTCTCCCCAGCACTTAGTAGGATACTCTTCACACAGTAAGTGCTCAATATATATGATAGATTTTCTCATCTCTGTGGATAGCAAACATACAATAAACCTTCATACATTTAAAGGCTGCTTTTAAGCTATTTCTTAACCTCTGATCATCTGGAGCTAAAGATCCAATTTCTGAATCTTTTTATATCAAGGAAATTTCAAACTTTCTATTTATACTTCTCTGTCCTGGAAGCTAGGTGGATTTTCATCTTGGCAGAAATTATTCTGTGTATTGGCAGTAAAGGCCTTTTGGAGATGACAGTTATATATCCTGGAATATAATTTCCAATGCTCCCAAAGGACAGATAATATGCATATACATTTTCAAAAAATAATTCTAAGAGATATCATTGGGATTTGATTTAACATTCAGATTAGATTCAATATTTCCTGATCAACATGTCATTGACCAAGGTAAAATAAACTAAACTTGTTATTGTGTAGGATATCAGATTTGTTATCCTACAAATAAACCTAATCCTAAACCTAATCTTTCCAAGATTTCTAAAGAGCCATATGTCTGTCTGCAGGTGGTGGGATAATATGAAATATCCATGTCCTGCTTACGAATCTGGAGACTATGCTGTTTTCTTTAATATAAACAACACATATTATCCAAAAATGCTAACTAGCTCAGCGACAGAGCATTTGCAACTGTCTATTAAAATGATAATTCCACTCAGATCAGTGTCACATTCACAGTTTTCTATTGCTTTTCAAGAAGAATGGCACATAAGACTCTTGAAATTGGGACAACTTTCTTCCCAGTCTTCAAAATGGACATGCCTGTGTCAAAAGTACTATACAAAGAAATAAAATGACTTCGTTTGCAGAACCAATTACATTTATTTGCAAAGTAAATGAAGAGTGTGTAATGGCCTACTGAAAACCATTATTGTATAGCAATCAGTCATTATTATTCATGTTACATATATTGCTACAGATTTCTAAATTGTATTTTATTCAGAAAAAAAGGAATATGCTGGGAACAAGACAAAACTGGTAGCATAAGAGGGACAAACTTGAGATTCCTAGAATTGGCTATGCTGGTGTTCACTTCGCGGGGTGGTAAATTCTGTGAAAATGGGGATATTTCAATATCAAATATTTAGGTGAAATAAGTATAAGCACGGCCTAGTGGATAAAGCACAGGACTGGGAGTCCTGAGGACCTGGGTGCTAATCCTGGCTCTGCCACTTGTCTGCTGTGCAACCTTGAGCAAGTCACTTAACTTCTCTGTGCCTCAGTTGTCTCTTCTGTAAAATAGGAATTAAGACTATGAGCCCCCTGATTACCTTGTATCTATCTTGACACCTAGTACAGTGCTTGGCACCTAGTAAGTGCTTAACAAATACCATAAAAAATAAACCCTTACCTCATCTGCTGAATCCCGTGTAACACTGGGGGCAACATTTTGTTCCTTGTATGTTGTTAATGACTCATTTGCTTTCCCTGTGTGGAAAGAGCAGTCAGTTGAATGCTCACTGAAGAAAGATTGAAGTGAGGTTGGAATGGTTTCCTTCATACCCAATCCTAGGCCAAGGATGCAATCCATATCCTAGAAGTTAATGCATCTGAGATAATAATAATAATGATGATGGCATTTGTTAAGCATTTACTATGTTTGAAGCATTGTTCTAACCGCTGGGGGGGATACAAAGTGATCAGGTCCCGTGTGGGGCTCACAGTCTTAATCCCCATTTTACAGATGAGGTAACTGAGGCTCAGAGAAGTTAAGTGACTTGCCCAAGGTCACACAGCAGATATGTGCTGGAGCTGGGATTAGAACTGGTGACCTCTGACTCCTAAGCCCATGCTCTTTCCACTGAGCCACGCTGCTTCTCAGATGATACACGGAATCTTTGTGGGAAGTGATGATTGTTTGTTGGTGGTGATTATTCATTTGTTCATCCAATCGTATTTATTGAGCACTCACTGTGTGCAGAGCACTGTACTAAGCACTTGGGAAGTACAAGTCGGCATCATATAGAGACGGTCCCTACCCAACAGCGGGCTCACAGCAATCAATCCCCCAGCTGTTCATGCAACCATATTTATTGAGCTCCTTATTTTCCCCAAGCGTTTAGGACAGGGTATCAATCTTATGTGTTCAATAAATATCATTCATTCATTCAATCATATTTCTTGAGTGCTTACTGTGCGCAAAACACTGTAATAGGCCCTTGGGAGAGTACAATGTAACAATAAAGGCACATTCCCTGCCCATAATGAGCTATCATTCCTACTACCACTACTACAAAAATCACTACTACTGTGTGTAGAACTCTGTACTAGGTAGTTTGGGTTGCCCCATCCCTGCCCACCCCCCAATCACCTCCCCAGTCACATTGTAAGGATGTGGGTTAGGGAATCACTGCAGCCTGAGTTTCTCCATCCAAATTCTGCCTTTTGTGGAACTAGAACGAGCCCTGTCCTGTGACTTTTGAGCCTACACTGCTGCATCCTTGTGAACCTGAGACAAAGTAGTGATGCCTAAGGTCATTGTTTAATCTCCATGGGATTCCACTTTCTAGCTGGAACATGGGGGTGATGAGAAGAACTTTGCCTTTATTAACTATCAAGTTCTACCATGCAAGTTAATATATCTGCTCCCAATTAAAAAGGGTTTAGAAAGAAGAGTTTTTAAAAATGAGAATTTCTTTGTTGGTTCCCCCACCATACCTCAGCTCCCATTAACCTCTTCTTCATTAATTTGTTAGAGTAAACAAGCAGTTTACATCTAGACTTGAAACTCAAACTGACACTCAATTAGAATCATTCTACCCCCGGTACTGATTTCACTCAGTTTCACCATTACACACATTATCTAAATTGCTTGGACATTTTTATGTGTAGGTAATGGATTGTATTGTGAAGAGTAATGTTCTCACTAGATGTAAATTGGGTTGCAGACCTCTCGGTGTATGATAAATGTGTTATTCGCCTTTACACATCATTTACTTTGCTCTCCACTTGGACTCAATTGGCAGGCAGTATTGTGGGAAAAGAATGCAATTTTAAATATTTGATTTGGCCAACTGAGGAGTCTTTTTTTAAAGTAGGGAAACTTTGATTTCCTATCTAGGCTGCTCAATATTTAAGGGAATTGAATGATCCTCTCGAAGACTGTAAGCTCATTGTGGGCACAGAACATGTCCTTCAACTCCGTTGCACTGTAATTTCTCAGTGCTCTGCCCAAACTAAGTCCTCAATGTATACCATTGGCAGTACCATATGTTCTGACTTCCGATGAGATCGGTGTTAGTGTTAGTGTCCTGAGATAATGCCAGGGAGGCTATTTACTTTTTCTAAAATAACAGTGATGGTATGTGTTAAGCACTTACTATGTGCCAAGCACTAAAATGCTACCACTCAGCCAATGAGGTGGCGAAAGATCCAACTGGGTGAATCAGCTCCTCACTGGATGAAAGATATGCATAGTTCAATTTGTTTCAGCACTGAACACTCTTACATCAATGAGGCACCTCCCAGGAGTCTACTGTTACAGTGTTGTGCCTTAAAAAAAGACACATTCTGTCTTAACCCTGCTAGACTGTAAACTCACTGTGGCCCAGGAACAGGTCTGCCAACTCTGTTGTATTGTACTGTCCCAAATGCTTAGTACAGTACTCTGCACACAGTAAACACTCAGTAAATACCATCGATTGATTAATAATAATAATTGTGGTCTTTGCTAAGTGCTTACTCTGTGCCAGGCATTTTACTAAGCACTGAGGTACATACAAGCAAATTGGGTTGGACAAAGTCCCTGTCCCACATGGGGCTCACAGTCTCGATTCCTATTTTACAAATAAGGTAACCGAGACCCAGAGAAGTGAAGTGACTTGCCCAAAGTCACACAGCAGACAAGTGGCAGAGCTGCTTCTCCTGATTCTCCTAGTTTCACTGAAATGTTGCAGGTGAGAAGAGTTGGTCAGAGACCTTGGTAGTTCATTATCAAATAAAGTCATCAGAAGGAAAAATCATCTTTAAAATGGAGAGCCTTCCAGTCTGAGAAGGAACAGGAAACTCCATATAGAGTAGGTAATGAAATCAGGTAATGAGGTGGGCCATAATAAACTTTGAGGAACTTCTTTCAAGTCAAATTTGATGTATGAAGTTCTTCAAAGCCTACTAATACATCAATGGGGTTACTTGACAGAAGTAGTGAAAATGTACATTCTGAGAAAAAAATGGAGGTAGCCTAAGAGTTCAGTTAATTCTTTAGGGGTTTTGCTTATTTACTTGTTTGTTTCATACTGAAAATAATATTAAGGGTGTGCCTGCCCCCAAACTGGAAAAAAAGAGAGCTGAGGCAGCCAATCACAATGATCATGAGGATAAAGCAGCTTCTGCATGATAATAGAGAGTAAAGAATAGTGTCAGACTCTAGTCTAGAAAGATGAAGCATAAATGGAGAAAGCTCAATGTGGGCAGGGAATGTGTCTGTTCATTGTTGTACTCTCCCAAGCTCTTAATACAGTGTTCTGCACACAGTAAGCAGTCAATAAATATGACTGAATGAATAATCAATCAATAGCATTTACTGAACATCTACTGTGAACAGAACACTCAACTAAACACTTCAGAGAGTACAGTGGAATTAGTCAATATGATCCTTGCCCTCGAGAAACATACACTGTAGAGGGGGAGATGTGATTGAAAATTTGAAGCACATGCTCAACAATTACCTCAACACTAAAACCAAGGAGCACCCATTGAATCAATCAATAAATCAATTGATGGCATTTAATAAGTACTTGCTGGGTACGGAACACGTAATGAAGCAGTTGGGAGAATATAATTCAACAGAGGTATTAAACATGATCCCTCTCCTTAAGGACCTTATTATCTGAAGTTTGAAGGAAGTATGCTCAAAACAAAAAGGAGGAGGAACTTTTTCTACACAATTGGTGGAAAGTTGTGAGAGCTAACCCTGAATAAATTTATGAATGGCTGGGATGAATTCATAGGTTAGGGATCCGATAGGTCATGTGCAAATTAGGTGTTACATATAGTAAGGTTCATGATGTTGGCAAGCTTGAGCAAGATTATAAAGATTTTTGCTTAGGTTTTAGAGGATTTTTATCAAGACAATTAGTCCAAATCAATCGGTCAATGGTATCTATTGAGTGCCTTCTGTGTGCAGAACACTGCACTAAGTTCTTGGGAGAGTATATACAGCACAGCTGGTTAGACTTGTTCCCTGACCACATGGAATTTACAGTCTAGGTAAGGAAACAAATATTTAAATAAATGACAGATCTCAACTGTAGCAGTCACATAAGGATTGCCGCTCCTCCCCATGCATACATGGCACAGTGAATAGAGCACGGGCCTGAGAGTCAGAAGGTCATGGGTTCTAATTCGAACTCCGCCACTTGTCTGTTGAGTGACCTTCACTTCTCTGGGCCTCAGTTACCTCATCTGCAAAATGGGGATTGAGACTGTGAGCCCCACGTGGGACAGGAACTGTTTCCAACCCAATCTGCTTGCATCCACCCCAGTGCTTAGTACAGTGCCTGGGACATAGTTAAGTGCTTAACAAAATACCATTATTATTATTATTATTATTATTATTATTATTATGCAGCTTCTCAATAAGGCTAGAGCAAATCAGGCTATGTAATAATGATTTCATAGATGTAGGTATATGTTAGCAAATAATATTAGAGAAACAATGAAACCCCTTATAAATTTACAGAAAGGAACATTAAATTCAACAGGATATCAATTTTACCAGCCCTTCACCAAAATCCGCATCTTCCCTTTAAAATATTCTAGCTCCAGGGTTGGAGGAAAGTTCCACATTTACATGGCTACATTATCCTATAGAAACTTCTGTAGATGCATTTAAATCTTCCTAGGGTTTTCAGTTACAGAGAACCATCTCTAAATTTATGGAGAAATTAAAGGAGGAATTTTGCTCTATTAGTATTTAAAGTCTGAAAAGAGCAGGAAAAGGGTGGATTAGTCAGTCAAGATATACAATTCAGAGAGAGGTTAAATGTCTCCTGCACTCAGCTATAATTCACAAAATATACCAGACAATAAAATTCTGTGATAACTCACTTTTTGTGACAAAACCTGTAATGAGAACTGAAAATGGAACAAATTCATCTATTCACTTGACACAAAGTGTAACTAGAAAGGGGGAACTGGTATAGAATTGACCCATCTCAAAATAATCATATAGCTGTAATCTTATATTTCTCCTTAGATTACTTAGCAATACCTGTTACATAAATTTTCCTTGTCTTTCAATTCAGAAGTTCACAGAAGTCTGGTGGGCTTTTAAATAGAATTTAGCAAGTTTGAAACAACACAAGAAAACAGTGTATAATATATATCTGTCTCCCTTGAGAGACTGTGAACTCACTGTGGTCAGGGAATGTGTTTACCTATTCCACTGTATTTTCCCAAGTGCTTAGTATAGTCTTTCCACACAGTACGTGCTCAGTAAATAACACTGATGATCACTGAATGGGTTGAAATTCATAGTTCACAAATGATTTCTCTTTCCATCAACTCTCCAGCCTTCACATGGTCTCATAGAATGCAGTTCAGTAAAAGTTATTCAAAAAATCTTATTGACTGAATAGGCCAAATATTAGGCAACTCTAAACAATTTGACTTGGTAGATTCAGGAAATTGGAAGATGTTTATAATTTTTTTTTGATAGCTTCCACTGACCATCTGGGACATTTTGGATTACACTGACAGACCAGCACTTTTGTATATATCCTTATACTCAATTGCTTCCACTACCTGCAATTCATTTTAATGTTTGTCTCCCCTTTAGACTGTAAGATCCCTGTGGGCAAGAATCATTTCTGCCAACTCTACTGTATTGTCCAAAATGTTGAGCACAGTGCTCTGCACACAGTAAATGTCCATAAATGACCCTGAGTGATGGTGATGATGATGATACAGTACACATAAATTACCTGCAACTGGTACTTTCCCCGGGCTGTATTCATTTGAAACGAATAAAAGGCTCGATCTCAATCTCTTACTACAACACAGCTCACACACTTTGCTCCTCTAATGTCAGCCTACTCCCTGTACCGAAATTTCATCTATCTCGCTGCTGACCTCTCATGCACATTCTACCTCTGGCCTGGAATGTCCTGCCTCTCCATATCTGACAGAAAATTACCCTCCCCAGATACAAAGCCTTATTGACGACACATCAGCTCCAAGTGGCTTTTCCTGATCAAGTCCTCATTTCTTCTTTTCCCACTCTTTTCTGTGTCATCTGATTTGCTCCCTTTAGTCACCCCTTCTTCAGCCTCACAGCACTTATGTACAAATCCAAAATTTATTTATTTATATTAATGTCTATCTCCCCTCTCTAGGCTGTGATCTCATCATGGGCAGGAAACATGTCTAGCTTCTCTGTTATATTGTACTCTCCCAAGTGCTTACTACAGTGCTCTGCACACATCGTGTTAAATAAATCTGACTGTCTCTCTCCATTGAGGAGCTATGTCTGATTTACTTGTTCTTTGTGTATATTCACAAACACTCCTTTCACTGTAAAATGCTTCTCAGAGACTACCATCCGTGATTCAGAGATGCTACCTTTCCATTTACCTTGATATCTGCTCTGATGATGATGATGATGACATTTATTAAGCACTTACTATGTGCAAAGCACTGTTCTAAGCGCTGGGCAGGTTACAAGGTGATCAGGTTGTGCCACGGGGGGGGCTCGCAGTCTTAATCTCCATTTTACAGATGAGGGAACTGAGGCACAGAGAAGTTAAGTGACTTGCCCAAAGTCACACAGCTGACAATTGGCGGAGCTGGATTTGAACTCATGACCTCTGACTCCAAAGCCCCTGCTCTTTCCACCGAGCCACGCTGCTTCTCTGAGCCATGCTGCTTCTCTGCTATGTAGTGTCTTAATTCTCTCAGGTTTGTGTTTTTATGGTAGAAGTTATGAGTGTGAGTTGACTGTTCTGAATACATTCATAATAACTCAATACATTCATAATCATAATTCCTACTATGAATACAGCTTCAGGTCACTATTTATGAATTATCCCAAGTAGAACTTGGCTTCAGACAGGTTATATGGATTTATTTTAATTCTGGATCTCTAGCTAAGATGTGGCCATGGCTTTTTTTTCTTTTTTTGTTTTAATGGTATTTGTTAAGCATTTGCTATGTGCCAGGCACTGTACTAAACACTGGGTACAGATTGGACACAGTCCACGTCCCACATGGGGCCCACAGTCTTAATCCCCATTTTACAGATGAGGGGACTGAGGCACAGAGGAGTGATGTAACTTACCCAAGGTCATACAGCAGAGAAGTGACAGAGCTGGGATTAGGACCCAGATCCTTCTCACTACTAGGCCTATGCTCTATCCATTAGGCCATGTTGACTTATAGTTGCCAGTGGCAGCAGCATTCTATAAGAGGAAAGGGACTACTTATCAAAGATTAAATGATTTCTGGGGAGGTGATCACCTTGTAAAAGGTCAATCTGATTCCCATTTTAATATCACTTCTATTTCTAATATCAATGATATTCATTCATTTCATTCAATCGTATTTATTGAGCGCTTACTGTGTGCAGAGCACTCTACTAAGTGCTTGAGAAGTACAAGTTGGCAACATATAGAGACAGTCCCTACCCAAAAGCGGGCTCACAGTCTAGAAGGGGGAGACAGACAACAAAACAAAACATATTAACAAAATAAAATACATAGAATATGTACAAGTAAAATAAATAAATAGAGTAATAACTATGTGCAAACATGTATACATATATACAGGTGCTGTGGGGAGGGGAAGGAGGTAAGGCAGGGGGATGGGGAGGGGGAGAGGAAGGAGTGGGCTCAGTCTGGGAAGGCCTCCTGGAGGGAGTCATGTCCTTTGACGCCCAAGCCCATGTTCTGTGCTCCAAAACCAACCCTGAAGTGAAATAAAACACAACACAGAAGAGCAGTAGTGTGGCCTAGTGGATAGCACATAGGCTAAGACATCAGAAGAACCTGGGTTCTAATCCCAGCTATGCCGCTTGTCTGCTGTGACACCTCGGGCAAGTCACTTCACTTCTCTGAGCCTCATTTACCTCATATTAAGACTGCGAGCCCCATGTGGGACAGGGACTGTGTCCAATCTGATTTTATTGTATCCACCCGGTGCTTAGTACAGTGGCTGGCCCATAGTGAGTGCTTAACAAATACCACAATTATTATTGTTATTACTATTACTAATAATAATAGGTAAAAATTACACTCCCTTCCTATCCCTGTCCTACTTAGAGAAGTTACTAAATAGCACTAAGTGTACAAGAGGCAAAGAAAAGGTGGGAGAAAGAGAAGGGCCTGAGTAATTCAAAGTATAAAATATCAACCCCTGAGAAACTGATAATTGGCTCTGTAGTGTGAGTGCCCAACAATGATAATGTCCTAGTCCCAAGGTTAAGAAAAATAGCCCTTTGTCGGAATTTCTTCTAATGATTCCTCCTGGACTTCTGAATACTCGAAAAGGATTGATCAAAATAAAAGTCACAAGACTGATGTCATCCTTTTTAGAGTCCCTGCCCAGATAACCCAGCATTAGTTAGCATAAAAAAATAACTATACTATTCAATAATCAAAAACCCACAAGCTTTAAAATGAACAAATCTGTTTACATTAGGGTTTTAGATGGAACTCTGATTGAAGTGGCAAACCACTGAATTCATTTTCAGCAGAATTTTCATCATTTAACCATTTTTTCCTACATGTCTTTGGAGGATTCAATGCTGTGCCCTAAAGAACCACAGAGGAAAGAACTCTTGCCCACAGACTCCCTCCCATAATGTCACCCAGAACAAGATACAGATGATGCTTTGTAACAGTTAAAATTCAAATTCCTGGGCACATCAAACAAGTGCATTCACACTTAGCAAGATTGCTAGTTATATCTACCTATTTTCCATCCCTACCACATTCCCAAATAGCTCAACCCAGTGCTATTGCCTGACGTCAGACTTTCCAGGGAAGGCAATGTCACATTCTCTTTTGGAAACATTCCACTGTTGCTCTGCCCTTCGTAATGTGCAACCAAATCCCACTACCTTTGATATAAACCCAAACCATGTTATCTTGTCCTCAGTGAAAATAGAGATCAGCCATTTCTTACCATTTCTTTCCTTGGTCCTGGTGAATCTGGAGAACAAGCAATGATTTTGAAACTTCCAATAAATAGAAACTGATAGGAAGAACAGAATATGGGCACCCAATTTAGAACCCACTTCAATTCCCCAAACCCTTAGCTCAAAATCATACACTAATGTTCATAGATTGGATTTTCTGTTCTTAAAATAATTGAACTTACAAGAGAATGACTAGAAATACACAGGCTTTGTGGTTTATCAAGGTCAATCACATTTGAACGATATTTCAGGAGCCTCAGTGAGCCCATAATGCAACTGGATTTACCAGTTCCACAACAACTGTGGGCCAGTGACTTGAGATTGGAATCAGTGACTTTGCGGTAAAATTTGAATATACCATTCCTAGTATCCTGAGCCCTCCAGTCCTCACAAATGAATAAATTCAGAATTTGAATGTGCCTTTCCTTTTCTTCTCTCAAGGTAGTTTCCTCTTTATCTTGAAGAAAGAGGGCTGTCTTTTCTATAGGCACAGCACGGTAATCTTGCAATTCTATTTGATACGTCTGAACTGTTCATGTAGCTTTGCAATTACCATCATTAGAACTGCATAGAGTTTCTCAAGAGGTGGGGAAAATAAAATCCCCACCTGATAATATTAGAGTTACAAGAATAAAAATATGTATAGGTGAACTTGTATTCATTTCTGGCTGACACTTTGAGAGAAACTGAGAAGGAAATTGTAGCAAAGAGTTAAAGAATTCAATTTTCCAGTCTTCCCTGTAAAAAAGACTTGAATCAAACCAAGAAAACATCTTTGATTTTTGGGTACCTTAAGAGTATATTATTATTCTGCACTTTGGGGAATTTTTAGTTTGCTTAAGCTTGCAGCTCTTGTGTAAGGTAAAAGAAAAAATATTTCAATTGTATAAACAGGCAGGTTAAGATACTGAAAGGCAGAGCTGAAGTCACTGGCAAGAAAAGATTTGTACCTTCATTTCTAGACTCTGAGATTATGCTTTCAGGATATAGTCTGTGTACCCTTTCTAATGCATAGTCCACAGCAGGCATAAATAGAATAAATCTGAATTTATTGGAGAGTGACAAAAAATGAATAATTGCTATCAGTGGATTGTCACACTGGAGGCAAAATATTTTAATTGAACAGTGTTATCTTATTAAAGGAGCCACTGATGAGAAATTATCATTTACAGATTGGTCTGAATTGGTAGATACTGCAACAGCAAATCTAATAATGCAACAGTTTAGGAGAATCAATCAATCAATCAATCAATCGTATTTATTGAGTGCTTACTATGTGCAGAGCACTGTACTAAGCGCTTGGGAAGTACAAATTGGCATCACATAGAGACAGTCCCTACCCAACAGTGGGCTCACAGTCTAAAAGGGGGAGACAGAGAACAGAACCAAACATACCAACAAAATAAAATAAGTAGGATAGAAATGTACAAGTAAAATAAATAAATAGAGTAATAAATATGTACAACCATATATACATATATACAGGTGCTGTGGGGAAGGGAAGGAGGTAAGACGGGGGGATGGAGAGGGGGACGAGGGGGAGAGGAAAGAAGGGGCTCAGTCTGGGAAGGCCTCCTGGAGGAGGTGAGCTCTCAGCAGGGCCTTGAAGGGAGGGAGAGAGCTAGCTTGGCGGATGGGCAGAGGGAGGGCATTCCAGGCCCGGGGGAAGACGTGGGCCGGGGGTCGATGGCGGGACAGGCGAGAGCGAGGTACAGTGAGGAGATTAGTGGTGGAGGAGCGGAGGGTGCGGGGTGGGCAGTAGAAGGAGAGAAGGGAGGTGAAGTAGGAGGGGGCGAGGTGATGGACAGCCTTGAAGCCCAGGGTGAGGAGTTTCTGCCTGATGCGCAGATTGATCGGTAGCCATTGGAGGTTTTTGAGGAGGGGAGTAATATGTCCAGAGCATTTCTGGACAAAGATAATCCGGGCAGCAGCGTGAAGTATGGATTGAAGTGGAGAGAGACACGAGGATGGGAGATCAGAGAGAAGGCTAGTGCAGTAGTCCAGACGGGATAGGATGAGAGCTTGAATGAGCAGGGTAGCAGTTTGGATGGAGCAGGAGAAGAGGGAATCACGCAGCTAAACAAAATCAATCAGTCATTTCAAAAGTGTTCTGACCTGCAGTTCAATAATAGGAATATTTTCTCTAACTACTCATTCATACTTATCTACCAATCAGCCCATCTGGTAACCTTTTGTCTTTCAAAGTCTACATTAGAATAGGGGTCCTCAGAATTTGGTGAAAATGCATGGGAGTGGGAAGAGATAATGCAGTTTTCAATTTGCTTTTCAATTTTGTCTCTTTCCACGTTATGCACCTAAATAATTGAAAAAGTTTGTAAATTACAAATCCCAATGAGACCCCTGTACACAATAATCATTTAATTATTCAACCCTTTCTACTGTTGTTATCATTAATGAAGTAATTGGAAATTCTTCTGCACTCTATGCACTTTGATTATATTTTGAAGAGTAAGGAGCAATCTCTTTTTCATATGCAACCAGAGTCCTGAGTACCATTTCCAGGGGTGAAGATACCATTATTCGGGAAGAAATGAATATCCCTTTTGTTTAACCTGTACCAAGTGCCTTTTTACATTTAGAGAAGCAGCGTGGCTCAGTGGAAAGAGCGCGGGCTTGGGAGTCGGAGGTCATGGGTTCGAATCCTGCCTCCCCCACATGTCTGCTGTGTGACCTTGGGCAAGTCACTTCACTTCTCTGTGCCTCAGTTCCCTCATCTGTAAAACGTGGATTGAGACTGTGAGCCCCACATGGGACGACCTCATCTCCTTGTGTTCCCCCCAGCGCTTAGAACAGTGCTTTGCACATAGTAAGCGCTTAACAAATACCAACATTATTATTATTATTATTATTTAGGGTTGCTATATTTGGAATTATGGCTTTTCCCATTCAAAATTAGTTTGAACTCAAGATGTTGAAAACAAAGAGTTGTTCTGGTCCTGGATCCAAATGAAGAGTAATGGCATTTATAATCAGGAAATAATAATAATACATTCTGGTATTTGTTATGTACTTACTATATGCCAAACATTGTACTAAGCATTAGGGTAGATATAAGTAGGTCAGACACAGTACCTAGTCTATATGGGAATCGCAGTCTAAGAAGAAAAAACAGGTTTTTTAATCCCCATTTTACAGATGAGGTAACTGAGGCACAGAGAAGTGAAGCCAGGAACCCTATTTGAATGGCAACTATGAGACAGTACTTCACAGGTTGCCAACTTGTACTTCCCAAGCACTTAGTACAGTGCTCTGCACACAGTAAGCGCTCAGTAAATATGAGTGAATGAATGAATGAACAGGTTGCAGGATAAACTTTTCTCCCAGCAACAGGGGATTATGATCTTCAGTATAGAAAGCAAAATGTGAAAGAAGCAGTCAACATAACTCTTCCCTTACTAATGGGAATCAGGTTGGCATAAATATCAGTAAATCAATGGTATTTAGTGAGTGCTTACTGTGTGCAGAGCACTGTACTAACTGTGTGGGAAAATATAGTGTAACAGAGTTGGTACACATGCTCCCTACCCACGAAGAGCTTACATTCCAGAGTGGGGACAAGGGCTGCTCTGGGTACCATTACACATCATGTTTAGTATGACATGTTTACTGTACCATCTTCTATTACTCTCAAGTATAAGACAACAACAACAATGATTTTAGTTTTCGATCCTGAGACTACTGATATTTCCTCTGCCATATTCCAGCAGGAGTTCTCAGAGAGAAAGGACAGAAAACACTTCTCTAACTTATTTGTCCATCTTGGCAACTTGTCTACTCAGCTGTGTGGTTGAGAATCACAGAACTAGCACTAGACATCTCCTAGAGCAGCAGCTTTCCTCCCTTAGGGAGTGAAAGCCCAGTTCTAGTCCTCTGTCTCTCTGGAAAGGAGTGAATTGTTTTAGTTCTTGTGAAGACCTTGATCTACTTTTTGTTGTAAACATTTCAACAGGCAGTCTGACATTCCAATAGCTCTTTCTCCTCCAAAGCTTTCATTCCATTCATCTTAATTTTCCAGGCTTATATTTTATGTGATTACCCTCACTTAATAGTAATAATAATAATAATGGTATTTGTTAAGCGCTTACTATGTGTGAAGCACTGTTCTAAGTGCTGGGGAGGTTACAAGGTGATCAGGTTGTCCCATGGGGGGCTCACAGTTTTAATCCCCATTTTACAGAGGAGGTAACTGAGGCACAGAGAATCAATCAATCAATCAATCAATCAATCGTATTTATTGAGCACTTACTGTGTGCACAGCACTGTACTAAGCGCTTGGGAAGTACAAGTTTGCAACATATAGAGATGGTCCCTACCCAACAGTGGGAGAAGTTAAGTGACTTGCCCAAAGTCACACAGCTGACAGTGTGGACATAGCAAGCCCGGGCTCTTTCCACTGAGCCACACTGCTTTCTCCACTTACGCCCCCCTGGTGTCATATTATACATCTCATCTGTTTCATTCGCCTCTTTTTGAGCAGAAGCTATGTGAAGGCAGTGAGACCAAAAACTAACAGCAACAGGAGCCCCAAAGACTTAGCACATCAATGCAACAACACATTTTGGGTGTCGAATGACCTTTCCAAGAACACTTACACTTGTGGATGAACTTCACCTTCTTAGGCATCTTCAAAGGACTACTTTGTCTACACTTTCCAATTTTTACAAGGTACAGAACTCTGTCACATCATTTCAATTCAATTTAGTCATTCATATACCAAACTTGAAACAGCCTTTAATCTTTCCTTGGGAATAGGTTCTATCCTTTAATCATGATGGTTGCTATTTTTGCAATTGCCTACTGATTTATTCCTTCCATGTTTAGTTCTGCCAAATTTCCTAGCATGTTATAGCTTCACTCATCTACATCATTAATAAAAGAATGTTACTTGTAAGGCCAAATTTCACTTTGTTCTAGTGGGTGGTATTCCTGGTTTCTAACCCTGAAATCCACTTTACATGGAAGCAGAATTACCTGGTGGATAGCTTGAAGAACTGTCAGGAGACTTCTTTTTTAATGATATTTGTTAAGTGCTTACTATGGTTCAGGCACTGTACTAAGCACTGGGGTAGATAAAAGCTAATCATGTTGGACACAGTCCCTGTCCCACATGGGGCTCACAGTCTTAATCCCAATTTTAAAGATAAGGTAAATGAGGCACAGAGAAGTTAAGTGACTTGCCCAAGGTCACACAGCATACCAGTCACCGATAGAATTAAAACCCAAGTCTTCTGACTCCAAGACCAGTGCTCTGTTCACCAGGCAATGCTGCTTCTTCCAGACCTGAGTTCTAATCCAGGATCTTTCACTGGCCTGTGGGACCATGGGAAAGTCATTTGACTTCTCTGTGCCTCAGTTTCCTCATCTGTAAAATGGAGATTAAATGTCTCTTGGACTGCGAGCCCCCTGTAGAATAGGTACTGTGTCCCATCGCCTTATTTTGCATTTATCCTAGTGCTTAGCACAGAGTAACAAATATCATTACAATTACTTAACGGATCAAGAGTAAGGTAGGCAGCCAGTCAACAACTTTAATTGGAGGATCACAATGTACAAGTTACCAGACTATATAATGTGTCAATAGCAGCATCAAACAATAGTATTTATTGAGTTCTTACTGTACTAAGTGTTCAGGAGAGTATAATACAATACTGCCCACTAGGAGATTACATTCTAGGAGAGTAGTCAGACATTAAAATATGTTAGAGATACAGGACATAGTCAGATATAAGGATATGTACATAAATACTGGGGAGTGGGTTGAATATCCAGGTGCTTAGGGAGCACGTAGACAATTGCAATTGCAGTACAGAGCAGTGAATGAATTAGGAACTTCTGGGACAAAGAATACAACTTCTGCTGTAGACATTATTGGTACTTAGAGGCTAACAGTCAGTTGCTAGTCCTCACAACCAGGATGCAGAACAAAAGTGTGTTCCTGTCTTCTGGAAGAATTTTATGGAGATGGCAATAATCATCACATGATTTTGTTCAGAGAAAGCTAATGATATGCATAAGTGAAAAGCCTCCCTGATTTTTAGACACACTAGGTTAAAAAATTGCAGGCATGTGCCTGGGAGTCAGAGGACCTGGGTTCCAATCCTGGTTTCACCACTTGTCTGCTGTGTGGCCTTGGGCAAGTCACTTAACTTTTCTAAGACTCAGTTACCACATCTGTCCAGTGGAGATTAATACTGTGAGCAATGTGTGGAACATGGACTGGGTCCAACCTGATTACCATGTACCTCCCCCAATGCTTAGTATAGTGCCTGGCACATAGTAAGTGCTTAACAAATGCCATTGAAAAAAAAATCAATATAACATGATTTTGATTCAGCTGTCCTTACCCTTCAAATTAAATTCATTCAATCATATTTATTGAGCGTTTACTGTGTGCAGAGCACTGTACTAAGTGCTTGATGTATCCAACAAGATTTCACACGAGAACCTACCATTTTCAGTAACTTAGGAAGCAATGTATTCAAACAAACTCAAATGCCCTTTCCTGTCTTTCAACAATATGCTCTCTTTTAGGGCTCTTTTCTTCCCATTATGAAGTTAGGAAATTAAATTAAAAATACAACCCTTTAAAAGTTATCTTCCAAAAAGTAATAAAATTAACACCTTCTTCAAGGAGTTACTCATAGAGCACCAGACTAATTGAAGTGAAAGGGAAATTGGAAACATTTAGAAGATAAGGACTCTCCAAAGAGACTATTCTACCATTCACCTCCTGAAGTTCATCTTCAAAGGTATTACAAAAGTCCTATTTAACATATTAATAACACACTAAATGAGACCCCAGTGCCCTGAAAGAGTTAATCTCCTCCAAAAAGGTTGAGCAATTTACTCCCAGGGACAAATTTACTCACCAATAGAACCAGATCCATAATTCTCATCATCATTAATACTCAGAATGCAAACTCTAGATTTGAAGCCATTAACGAGTTATGGCTCCCACTAGTACTCTGACTTCCTTTCTGACTATGGCCAGTGTTTAAAACACTGGCCTGTCCAACAAGAGAATGTTGATAAACTAATGTTTGAAGGTGAATCATTTAACAGGGAGGAGAAAGGCTGTCATTTATGGTAATGTCAAGTGTAAAAAAAAAAATACCTCACGAATCATTACGCTTTCACTCAGATTAAATATTCCATCCACTCCTTATGAAAACCAACAAAAAAAACTGTGTGTGTGTGTGCATAATCATTTCAACCCGGACTGTTGGTCCCTCCAGATAGTTTCATAATGAAGGGGGAAGTATATTGAAGTGAAAAAAATAAAAACAGGATTTTTGTTCTTTGGAACAGGGAACCTACTTGAGGTAATAAAAATACATATTGGGCTGTTCTTAACAGTGTGTCTTCCTCCAAAAATAAAATTGAAAGAAAGCAGCCCTGCATTCTGAAAAGTAATTTCTCTTCTGGAACTGGAAAAATAACACAACTTTTCCAAACTAATAAAAGAAATATTACTTTTAGGTCCTTGGAGATAACCGATTCAAGGAAGAGAACTCTTCAGTGAATGAAGTCTGGTTGACAAGGGAAAACCTGTTGCCTTATCCTTGCTGATAATTATCAAGTTTAACTTGGAGAGCACGACTTCAAATAAAGAATCAAAATGAATTCTGGCACTACACCGCAGCATCGTTCCTCGGAGAGACGGATGGTAACAAATTATGAATCAACATAACCCCACTTTCTCCTCTGAATTATTGAGCGTGAAACTGAAATCTTGGAGAGGCTTAAACTATCTATCAGCTGCTAAGCTTGGGTTAGAAAATTAGCTGGTGATATGTAATGGTCTTTCTTATACATTTTAATTCCTTTTAACAGTTTAAATAGAATTTGAGTAATAGCATCTTAATGTTCACCACAGAAGGTAACTAAATCTTTAATGGACTCCTGCTGAGGCCTGCTTAATATTGTAATTTAACTGAGGGCTATGTAAAATGGCTCGGCTCAGTTAGGTTCGGCTCAGTGTGGCTCGACTCAGCTCGGCTCGGCTGTCCCGGCTCAGTTGGGCCCAGCGGGGGCCAATTGGGGAAGGGGTTCTGGGGTCCAGCCAGGGGAGGGGGTGGCCAAACAGCTGAGCCCCCTCTTCTATGCTGCTCCCCGATGCTGGGCAGGGGGAGATGGGGTGCGGGGTGCCGGGGGGATCCCCAGAAAGTTTGCAGTGGAGGCCAGAGGACAGCCCCCTTACCACCTTGCAGCCCCGGGACCCCGACCACAGGAGGAGAAGGTGGGTGGGGGTGGGGGGGGTCACACTACCTACTTGTTCTGTTTTGTTGTCTGTCTCCCCACTTCTAGACTGTGAGCCCAATGCTGGGTAGGGACCGTCTCTATCTGTTACCGAATTGTACTTTCCAAGCACTTAGTCCAGTGCTCTGCACACAGTAAGCAGTCAATAAGTACGAATGAATGAATGAATGAATAATAATAATAATAATGATTGCATTTGTTAAGCACTTACTATGTGCCAAGCACTGATCTAAGCACTGGGGGAGGGGATACAAGGTAATCACGTTGTCCCGCATGGGGCTCACAGTCTTCATCCCCATTTTACAGATGAGGGTACTGAAACCCAGAGAAGTTAAGTGACTTGCCTGAAGTCAAACAGCTGACAAGTGGAGGAGCCGGAATTAGAACCCATGACCTCTGACTCCCAAGCCCTTGCTCTTTCCATTGAGCCACGCTGCTTCTCGTTTTTTCCCTCTTTATTTTTTTTCACTACTTAGACTTGCAGATTTTTTTGCTCATGTTTCAGTCAAATTGTTACTTGCATAAACACAGCTAATATTTTAATGGGCCTGAAATGGAAGTCTTAACCAGTTGGGGGGTTGTTATTCTTCTTTTCATTTTTGAAGACTTTGCATTTTAATTTCATGCACCCAGCAGAGAAAAGTAATGCAACAGACAATTGTATTATCTCTCTGACTGTCTATTGTGTGGATATTTAAATCCAAATAGGTGCACTTCAGATATTACAAATAGAATAGTTTATAGTAAGATCTTAGAGATTCTTTGTGGAAACAATAGATGTCTCATTATCCAAAAGAAATCAGATAGAACTGGGTGAAAGAAACTGAGAAAGTGTACCTTCATTCTGTTACTATTTACCCACAGGATTTGTCAGCTGGGTGTGAGGGCTATTTAAAAAATATATATATGCTTTTTTTTTACCCAAATCTGCAATGTTACAATCTAGGTTTACTTAGGAAAATGGCTTTATGTAAATAAGCCTAATTCCCCTGCTGTAGTTTAGTATGGGAATTATGACATCAGCATGTCTATCAGTTAGGAAAATAGGAGTTAGGAATTTTCCAGTCCTCCATTATCTCTCCTATATCCTCAACACACTGAGATTTGCATAAAGAGATACAGATAACGGAACAAAGTCAGAGACCACAGCTGCCAAGGATTGAGCCATACATGGGACAGGAACCATGTCTGACTGGATTATCTTAAATCTGCCAAGTGCTTGGTACATTGCTCTGCAAATAGTAAGCAATTAAATACCACAATTATTATTATCTTTAGGTGGTCTTCCAAGGTAATGAGGAAGCACCTATGAACCCTCCCTTAATAAATATTTTCATTTTAAGCATAGAAGTAAATTCAAAGTGGTTTTCAAGTAGGGTGAGGAACGGTATGGGAAAGGCATAAGCTTCTCATTGATTTGATAGTTGTCCACATAAGTAGCATCATCTTTGAATATGAGACATTATCAATTAATCAGTGGTATTTATTGAGTGCTTACTAAGTGCAGAGCACTATGTTAAACACTTAGAAAGGTATAATAATTTCATCAAAATGTGATGCAATCTTTTAGACTGTGAGCCCACTGTTGGGTATGACTGTCTCTATATGTTGCCAACTTGTACTTCCCAAGCGCTTAGTACAGTGCTCTGCACACAGTAAGTGCTCAATAAATACGATTGATGATGATGATGATGCAATCAGTAACTCAGTGGGTAAGTGAAGTGTAAAAATGGTATAGAGTACACTTTAAAATTGACAGCCAATAATGACAGTGGTATTAAGTATTAGTAGCTTTTGTCATATTACAGTTCAAAAACATGAAAATCATGAGATTTAGCTTATACAGAGGAGTAGCATGGGCTGGGCCTGGGATTCAGGAAAATGTGGATTCTAACCCCAGCTCCATCACTTGTCTGCTCTGTGAGCTTGGGCCAGTCACTTAACGTCTCTGTGCTTCAGTTACCTCATCTGTAAAATGGGGATTAAGACTGTGAACCCAGTATGGAATAGGGAATGTGTCCAACCTGATTAGCTTATATCAACACCAATGCTTAATAGAGTGCCTGACACATAATAAGTGCTTAAAAATACCTCAAAAAAAATAGGGAACATAAGCATCCATTCTGGAAGAATGATTATAATAATACTATTCTTGTATAGCACTTTGATTTTTCCAAAACTCTTTCATCTTAATTTTCTCTCATGTTAAGATGTGGGGCACTGCAAGGTTAGTGAATCATATAAACTTTGAAGTATCCACCATCCTATCATGGTCAGGAAGGAGTAGTGAAGTGGAATTTTTATTCTAAAGTAGCTCTAGAAGAGTAATAATAATGTTGGTATTTGTTGAGCGCTTACTATGTGCCAAGCACTATTCTAAGCACTGGAGGAGATACAAGGTAATCAGGGTGTCCCCTGCGGGGCTCATAGTCTTCATCGCCATTTTACATATGAGGTAACTGAGGCACAGAGAAGTGAAGTGACTTTCCCGAAGTCACACAGCAGACAAGTGGTAGAGCCAGGATTAGAACCCATGACTTTTGACTCCCAACCCGAGCTCTTTCCACTGAGCCACGCTGCTTCTCCTAATTCTATCTGTTCATCAACTTGTGAAAATTGAGCATTCATTCATTCAATCATATTTATGGAGTGCTTACTGTGTGCAGAGCACTGTACTAAGCGCTTGGGAAGTACAAATTGGCAACATGCTCCCTACCCAACAATGGGCTCACAGTGTAGGAGGGGGAGACAGACAACAAAACAAAACATTCAATGATTAGGAAACCATAGTTTTAGAATGATGATGATGATGATGATGATGTTGGCATTTGTTAAGTGCTTACTATGTGCAAAGCAGTGTTCTAAGTGCTGGGGGGGATACGATGTGATCAAGTTGTCCCACGTGGGGCTCACAGTCTTAATCCCCATTTTTACAGATGAGGGAACTGAGGCTCAGAGTAGTTAAGTGACTTGCCCAAGGTCACACAGACTTGTGGTGGAGCCTGGATTTGAACCCACGACCTCTGACTCCAAAGCCCGTGCTCTTTCCACTGAGCCACGCTGCTTCTCAGCCACGCTGCTTCTCTGAATGACCAAATGCAGCTTTGACCACTTTTCATACCTAACATTTGGAAGATTTACAGTAAGCTGGGAATTCTCTGGGTGTCTTCTCTTGGTCAGTTGTCCTTCAAAAGATGAATGTTTCATACATCTGGGGTAAAATAATGAGTCAGCCTCTGTGGATTCTCAGCACTAGTGACTCTATTTTAAAATGAGTGCAAAGTGGTTCAGGATCAAATGAGTCAGTCCTTCTGAATTACAAGATCAAACTTTTTTCTGTGATTTACTAGATTTCCTTTTTTCAACAATTTATTGCATGCCTTCTCATATCACAACCTACCAAGATTACATAGGTGATCACTATACATACATATGTGTGTGTATACACACACACACACAAATAGATGATCAATGAGGTATCATTTTATTTATGTACCAGTAGATTGCACTCCATGTAACTGTAATTCATAAGGAGGGAAAATCACTGGAGCTAATGAACCTATTTGTGGGGAGGATGGGCAGTATATGGTTATGCCTAAATAGATATTTTACTATTATTAATAATTAAAACTCATAATGAGATACATTTCCTTAGGTCGTTAGGATTTTCTGAAGATGACACTGCACAAGCCTAAAGTGTCTCATTATTATCAATTGTAGGAGAAAAGGACAGTCCCAACTCAACAATGGATAATTTAAATGGATACAACATGAATGGGCTTTGAATTTTGCCCATGTCACTTCTAATCTATTTCATAGAGGATGGGGAGGGAAGAAGGGAATCCAATGTGTGGGGGAAATGGACAAATGGAAAATTCCAAATTAATTTTATTTCAATTTCATGGTTCTCTGCTTTCCCTGGTTTTATTTATTTGATAAGAAAAGAATCATGAAGAGGAAAATGATTGCATATTTCCAAACATTGTAAAATTAACTGATAGGCAGGACAAAAAACACATCACCATTATTCTTGAGGAAGAAAGCTCTTTGACCATTTCTTTTGGACAAATTCTGATTAACACTTACATTTTCTAATATGTTATAGGTAGTAAGCTGAATTTATAATGATCAAACTCAATACAGTACTCTTGCATTTCCTCATCATTTCAGTGGGTTAATACGCTAGAATATTTTTTCCCCTATAAGAATGCTGGTGGGATAAGAAGCAGCACGACCTAGCTGATAGAGCCTGGGCCTGGGAGTGAGAAGGACCTGGGTTCTAATCTCAACTTGGTCGTCTGTCTGCTGTGTGACCTTGGACAACTCACTTAACTTCTCTACGCCTCAGTTATGTCATCTGTAAAATGGAGACTAAATCCTATTCCTTTCTACTTAGTCTGTGTACCCCATGTGGGACACGGTCTGTTTCCAACCTGATTAACTTGTATCTACTCCTGAATGGCACATAGTAAGTGCTTAACAAGTATAACAATAATTACAATAACACTTTATTATCATTACTATTATTGCTATATGGAATCTAGATTGAGTAAGGTGCTGGTCATGAACTTTTAGGGGATGCATGCTTTAGTTTTATCCTCTAGATTATAAACTCCTTGTGCGCAGGGAATGTGACTACCAACTTTGTCGCATTATACTCTCACAAGTGCTTAGTACAGTGTTCTGCCCACAGTTGACACCTAATTAATACTATTAACAGATCCACCCATATAATGCATCCTTGATCAGGTGAAACATTTTATTTTGTATCACTGGAATAAGGATGAAAATAAATGTTTCAGGGTTTAGGAAAGAGAGCCTACCAAGTTTCCTTAAAAATCTGCCACATCCTTCTCAGCAACAAAACTATCAAGTTATCTTGAAGAACTGGTCTCATTTGGATTTTGGACAATTAATTTCTGCAAAGGAAAAAGCAGATAGGTTGAAATTCCTAACAAAAACAAAACAAAACCTAACAAAAAATTCCCCTGTCTCTCTACTTATAGGCCTATAAAGTTCTGGACTTTTGTTTACAATGCTATACTGTCCATAGAATGGTATTGTTCGTTTTTTTTTTCCAATGGCATTTGTTAAGCACTTACTATGTGCCAGAGCTGGGGTACGTACAAGATAATCAGGTTGGAAACGGGCCCTGTCCCACAAGGGACTCACAGTCTTAATCCCCATTTTACAGATGAGGTAACTGAGTCACAGAGAAGTGAACTGACTTACCCAAGGCACACAGCAGACAACTGGCAGAGCCGGGATTAAAACCCAAGTTCTTCTGACTCCTAGGCCTGGGCTCTATCCACTAGGCCATGTAGAAGTATGTGATTATATTTTTGATTTTTTTGTTGTTTTTTTGCATAGACCTTGCAATTCCATCCTTCTGGCTGGGACTGCTAACAGATGTGCCAGGATCCCATATGAAAGCATGAGTCTCCAGGCTGCCGACCTAAATCTGCCATGCAGGCACAGGACACATCACAAGAAAACCTCTTCTCAGCATCTTTCCAAAATACAACCTGGCATGATGATTCTAGAGCCAGACCAAGGCAAACAAAACCCCAAATTCTAATGGAAAAAACTTGGCAAGTCTATCCTGGTGCAAAAAACCCTCAAACATGTTCAAGATTCATTCATTCATTCCTTCAATCGTATTGAGTGCTTACTGCATGCAGAGCACTGTACCAAGAGCTTGGAAAGTACAATTCAGTAATAAAGACAAACAATCCCTGCCCACACCGCCACCATTCGAGAGGTGTTGCCGACGTGTAGGAGGGTGTGGAGGTTGAGCTGGCATTCATTCATTCCATCGTATTTGTTGAGTGCTTACTGTGTGCGGAGCACTGTACTAAGCATGTGAACAGCAGAATAGCAGAATGACAGAATAGCAAATGCAAAATTAGAAAAGGAGTAGATTCAGGAGACCTCACACTCCACAAATCTCTGGAGATTGGAATGAAGATGGGGGAGAAGCATCATGAAGATGGTTTTATGCTTGATGGTACTGCATATACTCCTCCCAATGCCCCACTATGTTCATTCTAGCTACCTCTAATCAATACACTTGTCTTCATTACTATGTGATCACTTCTATGGTTGAATTTTTGTGTGGTAACGTTTTCTTCAAAAGAGCCTTCAAAATTGTTGATATCTGGGTCTGAGTCTCTTTGAGAGATTGTGTGTGGGTGTGTGTGTGTGCGTGTGTGTGTGTGTGTGTGTTGGGAGAGATGGAAAGTAGAAAAGTAAAGTGAGGAATTTGTAGGAGGGTGAAAAGTCAAAGGTGGTGAAGATATTTAACATAGGTTCCATAACACCAGCAAAGGTGCTTGAAACACTTGTTTCAGGACAGCAGGGGCAAAGGCAGTAACAGAAATGAGAGTAGGAGCAGGGATAAGGGACTGGGAAATTCTAAAATCATCATATTTTCCTACCTTTAGGGCTTTCTGGCATATTCCCCTTGTTGGTGCCTTTTGACTCTTGCATTTGTTGAGCACCTGTCAGTCAAACCTGCATAGGGCAAGATGTATTTTTGGAAATGATTTATTCCCAGGAAGCTCTCTTTTCGGATCTAATATGGCCCAGAGTAAGCCGAAGATTTTATCCCCAAGCTCAATCGATCAATAGTGTTTTGGGTCTCCTACTGCACAAACAGCACTAAGCACTTGGGAAAGTACATCAGAGTTAGAAGCATGATTCCTGCTCTCAAGAAGCTTTTAATCTAGTGAGAGGCAGACAGAAAATGATTATGGATAGGAAGGAAAAGAGAATGAAAATGTAAGCAAGAGAGTAAATGCTTAAATAGTAAAGCTTGTAAGTCATTATGAACAGAAAAGCTTCAGATGGATGTGAGTGCAATACATGATGAGGTGGTAACTGGGAATATGTGACTTGGAGGAAAGACATACTAACTGGGGAAGGCTTCCCGGAAGAAATGGAATGCCAAAAGGGCTTCAAAATGGAGAGTGCCATTGTCTGGATGATTTGAAGGGAGAGGAAGTTACAGATAACAAGAGGGTTAAAAGCAAGAGTTTGGAGGCTGGAGAAATGAAACCAAGGCACAGTGAGAAGAATGAAGACTGAACAGGAATGGAGTTAGAGACATCATTAGGCAAGAGGGAGAAAACTGATGTAGGTCTTGCAACCAATGGTCAGGAATTTCTGTTCAATGCAGAGATTTTTTTTAGGAATTTTAGAAAAATACTCCAGGCAGCATTAGAGATGTGTTGATTGGAAAGGGGGTGGTCTGGATGCAGAGGCAGCAGAGTCAGCATTTGGATAGAGAGGAAAGAGCAATCTGGAAGAATTTGTGGATGAAAAATCCAACAGGATGTAGTGACAGACTGATTGTGAGAGTCGAAAGAGAGAGAGTAGTCAAGGAAAATACAAAGGTTGCAGGCTTCAGTGACAGGAGCATTGGTGATATTTTCAGATAGGAAAGTTAAGTGGGAGAGTGGATTTGCTAATATCAAGGGTTACCCCATGCAGAGAAGATGGATTTCTTTGGTGAAATCTGCCACTATACCCTGCTTAAAACTTTCTCTAGGACTCTAATATCAGCTTCCTGATTGACAGATGTATTTTCCAGTTTCCCAGCCCCACTGCTCTCCTGGGAAGCATCAAGAATATTCCAAATGTCCAGGAAGACTGGAAGCAGAGTAAGGGTAGCAGAACAGAAACCCCCATCCCCAACACACACATATACACACACACACACACACACACACTCACTCTCCCCTGGCAGGCATGCACACTTAATCACCTGACCTAAAATTCCTGTATACACTGGCTAAAACCAATGACCTTCGGTGGATACCCCAAAATAACATTTTCTGTATACCACTTCCCTTTTGGCTTGAGAGAAATGGGAGCTGTCAGTAGGATAATCACAGAAGTTAGTGAATGGTAGTGAGAATCTATGAATCAGGCTGATGAATTCAGTACCATGAATTGCTATTGGGTTGACAGATGGGAATTACTTGTTTCACTCAGTGTCCTGATTTAATGCATCTGATATAGAACCTTTTAAATAGTCCTTGTCATGTGTTCAACCATGGCTGCAATCTATGGCTATGAATCATCTCTTGGCATGAGAGCCTCCTTGTACATCCTAGTTCTCTGGACTAAGTTTTTGAATAACAAAAGAGGCTTAATTACCCACGTCTTAGGCAAGAAACCTGTGAGTATGGGTAAATGACATCCAACAAGCAATGAAAAGTGGTGATCTGTACCAAAAGCAAACAAATTAAAATTGTAATTCAGACAGACATTTGGCATCCATTGGAACTATTGAATGAGGTGAGAACACTCAAGGATGCTTGGGTTTAAATGAGAAGCTTGGAAACCTACACAGACAGCTTGTCATCTCTGTGTGCCATGGAAAACAGACTTAAAGCATAAGTTTGAAATGACATCGCAAATAATTATTGATATACAAGGAGCACGCAACAATGGGATTGAAAAGGCGTGGCTCAGTGGAAAGAGCCTGGGCTTTGGAGTCAGAGGTCATGGGTTCGAATCCCAGCTCCCCCACAAGTCTGCCGTGTGACCTTGGGCAAGTCACTTAACTTCTCTGGGCCTCAGTTACCTCATCTGTAAAAATGGGGATTAAGACTGTGAGCCCCACGTGGGACAACTTGATCACATTGTATCCCCTCCAGCGCTTAGAACAGTGCTTTGCACATAGTAAGCGCTTAACAAATGCCATCATTATTATTATTATTATTAAAAGGCCCTGACCTTAAGGAATCATAGGCACATCCTCCTTCTTTAGCTGTGACCACTTATAAATCAGTCCAGACAGATCCTCATTCTTTAGTCCTCAATGCAAAGAGATTTCTCCATCTCACTGTATACTTTTTTCCAGTGTTGGGTTTTTCTGTTATTGCTTTTTTAATGGTATTTGTTAAGTGTTCACTATGTGCCAGGCACTGTACTAAGAGCTGGGTTAGATACAAGCTAATCAGGTTGGGCACAGTCCCTATCCCACATGGGGCTTGCAGTCTTAATCCCCATTTTACAGGTGAGGTAACTGAAGCACAGAGAAGTTAAGTGACTTACCCAAGGTCACACGGCAGATAAGTCACGGAGTCGGGATTAGAACCCATGACCTCTGACTCCCAAACCCAAACTTTATCCATTAAGCCATTCTGGTTCTCCAGTGTTCAATAACCCTGTCTTTACACATTTTCTTACAGCTAACCTAAGGTTCTTATTCTGTGGTTATTTTTCTATCCTCAGTGGAGACTAAGAACAGTGCTCCTTCTGTCTGAGTAGTCTATAGTTCAGTCTACACAATTCTGATTCCTTTTAGTCCCTTTTGGAACCTATATGTCTTCTCAGTTTCCTCTGAACTCTTGTTCTTAATATTCTGCCACAAAACTGAACACAGTACTCTAGAAAAGGTTTAATGCCTGCTGAGTATAATGTCAAGTTTGAAAGTTCTTTAGAGTTCATTCATTCAATCATATTTATTGAGTGCATGGTAAGTTCTTGGGAGAGTGCAACAATGAACAGACCATTCCCTGCCCACAACAAGCTTACAGTCTAGAGTTCACTAAGGCCCTAAGCAATGGAATAGAGTGACCTCACAAGATAAAGTTTACTCTGCTTCCTCCCTTTTTCTCCACAGACACCCCTCGTTCCACCAATCCTTTTCCCTACCCAGCACCAATGGGGATATTTGGAGATAATGCTATAGAAGGAAGAATAGGACATGAGGGATAGTGCTGCTGGTTTGGTTGAGGTGATCCAACAAATTGGGCAAGCCCTGGGCAAAAGCTCCATTTACCCAAAAGGATAATGCAGTCCTGTGTTTTCCACTCAGCCTTGTACTTTGACATTCTAGAATAATCCTATCACTACTACTGCCCATGTTCAACTTATTGTCTACCTTATATCTGTGTATTTTACCCTCATGTTCTTTCTCCATCAGTCAATGGCATTTATTGAGCACCTACTGAGACCTAGCCACTGTTACATTCTTCTAGAGGGCAGGGATCATGTCTATCAACTCTACTGTACTTTCTCAAGTATGGTGTTCTGCACATAGTACTCATTCCTTTATTCAATCATATTTATTGAGTGCTTACTGTATGCAAAGCACTGTACTAAGTGCTTGGGAAAGTATAATATAACAATAAACAGACACATTTCCTGCCCACAATGTGTTCACAGTCTAGAGGAATAATGATGGTATTTGTTAAGCACTTACCATGTGCCAAGCACTGGGGTGAAAACAAGAAATCGAGTTGGACACAGTCCCTGTCCCATTTGAGGCTCACAGTCTCAATCCCCATTTTACAGATGAGGTAACTGAGGCACAGAAAAGTGAAGGGACCTGCCCAAAGTAGCAGACAAGTGGTGGAGCTGGAATTAAAATGGAGCTGGAATTAAAATAATAAGCATTTAATGACAGACAGTAAGCATTTAATAAATGTGATTGATGGACTGATTAACCTTCTCCAGATATCTCAGACAGAACAAAGGACATATTTCTGGAGCACTAGAACCAAAGAGCATTCACTTTCCTCAAGTATTCAAATAATGCCAGTGTACACAGTGGATGTAGCAGTAGTATTTATTTTGAGCTCACTAGGTGTGAAACATTGTACTCTCACACCTAGTGAGAAACACTGTACTAAGCAATGAGGAAGAGAACACTGATTAAAACTAGAAAATGCCCCTGACCCTCAAGGTCCTCAAAATCTCAAAAAAAGTGTGGGTGGGGGAGAGAGGCTGGAGGCAGACACATAAAAGAAAACACAGGCAAAAACCTAGAAAGACAAAGACAAAATTAAATGCTACAGAAGTTACAGTTTCATGCTCCTCACAACCTAGGCAATACCTTTTGGAGTCCAACAATCACAAGCAACTGCTACCTCAGAATCCCCAGCTACAACAGTGTAAAAGTTATGGAAGACATAACAATTATCATATTAATAATATTAATAATAATAATAATGGCAATGTTATGCATTTACTATGTGCCAGGCACTGTACTATGCCCTGGGGTGGATACAAGCAAATCGAGCTGGACACAGCCCCTTTCCCACATGGGGATCACAGTTTTAATCCCCATTTTAAAGATGAGGTAACTGAGGCACAGAGGAGTGAAGTGACTTGCCCAGGGTCTCAGCGCAGACAAGTGGCAGATCCGGAATAAGAATCCATGTCCTTCTGGCTCCCAGACCAGCGCTCTACCCACCAGGCCATGACTGGAGACTGCACGGTGTTTTCCGGAAAGTGGAGCTTGTACACTCAAAGCAGAGGAAGATATTGGAAGATCACAGCCCTGGAAACTGGAGGACCTGGTTTCGAGCTTTAGTTGTGTCACCAGCCTGCTGTGTGACCTTTAGTAATTCACTTAATCTATACCCCAGTTTCCTCATTTGCAAAATGTGAATAATAATGCTTGACTTCTTATCTACCTTATGGGGTGGTTGTGAGATTAAAAAAAGGAGAAAAATATTGGGAAAGCACTTTAGCAACACAAAACCTGGAGTATTACTAATAGTTTTATTATCTTTACCCTGTTTCAATAGAGAGATCAGGATGGGGTATGATGTATTTGTCAACTAAAAGCACCACTGGGGCTCTGTAATAATGTTTCAAAGCCATGAACAAAAGCTTGTCCCTTTAAGTGCTTAGTACAGTGCTCTGCACACAGTAAGCACTCAATAAATACGATTGATTGATTGATTGATTGAACTACTACACCCTAATCTACTATCACTATTAAAGGTAAACAAAGCTCATTTCAACTGTGTAAACCTTCCTCCCTTCTCAGTCCCTCAGGGTGGTCAGATTGGAGTTGATTATCATCTTGTTTTGTAATACCAGCTATTTTGAGTACTTCAGACTTTATTTCCTTGTGTTGCCTTCCTTCTCATGTCCCCTTAATCAAGTTCCAACTCTTCATTCCCTTACAGGAACAAGCCAGAAAATTCCCTGGAAAATGGAGTCACTGCTCATCTAACAAGAAAACACTATTAGTTCTGCTACTTGAGTACACTGAGGCCAAATCAACAGCAGCCCCCATAATTTGGGGGCAAGCCATATCCTTTCAGTATCAGATAATTGGAAAACAACTAATCTGAGCACCATCATTATTTGCAGCTTAATCTTCACATTGGTCTAATATTGTCCACCACAGTGGCTCATTTTATTTGCTTTATTAATGCACTGTATCAAAAATTATATGAACATTTATTGAGAGTTACAAGATAATTTGTAGCTTCACCCACACACATAGATGTCATTTAGAATGACCTCTTCAGTAAAACTTAGATGATCAGTTATCTTCTCTATTCCAAGAATCACAGCAATTTACATAATTTCTCAAGTGGTTCCAGCAGTTTTACCTTTTCTTAGTGAATGGCTGTATGAAGGTCCTGGAATTCTAGCCTCTCTGTTCCACACAATAGGAGCTAAGATTTAAGTTCATAAAACCAGTCATCCTATTTATTATTGCTTTGTTGTTTCTAATCTCTAGTAAAATCACTATTGAGAACAAAATAATTTTGGTTATTCAAATACATGTATTCACCATTATCATTAAAAACCACTATGTTATTACTCCCTTCACAGTGAAATCACTTAATCATCTGTCTAATGTGGGCTACATAGTACTGTGGATGTGAAACAAGTAGTAGAGCCAACATAAATAGAAGGAATTCACTGTTTAAGTAAATTCAATTATCAGAAGACCTTCATGAAAAATCACATATAGCTTTAAATTAAACATGATCACTTTTTAGTACATTTTAGTTGTATGCTATTTCAATTTATAATTGTAAAAAATCCAAATGAATATATTTTTAAAAAGACTGAGATTGATTCACTGCGGTTCTTTCTAATGATGAGGCAGCACAATAGGCAGCATGATGCAGTGAAAGAGAGGGGGACTGAGAATCAGTTAATCAGTCAATCATATTTAATGAGTATTTACTAGGTGTACTAAGTGCTTGGGAGGGTACAATACAATAACAGACACATTTCCTGCCCACATCAAGCTTCCAGTCTTGAGGGGAAAACTGATGTTAATGAATTACAGATATATAGTTAGTGCTGTGGAGATGGGAGGGGAGATGAATAAAGGAAGCAAGTCAGGGTGATGCAGAAGGGAACAGGAGAAGAGCAAAGGAGGGCTTAGTTAGGGAAGGCCTCTTGGAGGATATATGCCTTTAGTAAGCTTTGAAGGCAGGGCGGAGTAATTGTCTGTCAAATATGAGGAGGGAGAGCATTCCAGGCCAGAGGCAGGATGTGGGTGAGAGGTAGGCGGTGAGACGGGTGAGATGGAATGGAGGTACAGTGAGAAGGTTAGCATTAGAGTAGCAAAGTGTGTGAGCAGGGTTGTAGTAGGAGAGAAGGGAGGTGAGGTAAGAAGGGGCCAGATGGCTGAGTGCTTTAAAGCCAATCATGAGGAGTTTCTGTTTGATGCAGAGGTGGAAGATCCTGGTCTAACCTATGACTTGCCTGTTGTGTGACCTTGGGAATATCACTTAACCTCCCAGGGCCTCAGGTTCCTCATCTGTGAAATGGAGAACCTCTTAGATCATGAGCCCAGTGAAGGACAGGCACTGCGAACTGATTAACTTCTGTCTACTCCAATGCCTAACAGGTTGTTTGGTACATAAGAATCGCAAATCAGAGGATGCAGAGGGCAAGTGATGGATGAGGAAGATGATATTCAACTCCCTGTTTGGGGCCATGACCACACTCAGCCACTTCCAAAATGTCTCTCCCCATTCGGAATGAGGTGAACTAAACTTGGGCTGAGCTCTCATTCTTTGGTGTCGCCAGGGCAGCAGACTGCCTGTGGGGCTGGTCAGGCTCTGAGATTCTTTATGGAAAGAGTGTGATTCAATAGTAATGCTTGGGTGGTGAAAGTGTGGGGAAGAATGGGGAATAGAAATTCCCCTATCCCCATCTTCCTAATTGCCTCTAAGCACCTACTTGATTTTAAGGAGCCAAATAGGGCTAGACATGCCCCATCCCTCTAGACAGATGCCAGTCTTCCAGGATTGAAGGAATGAAAATGAAAGAAAAGCGTGGATGCAAAGCAAAGACAAAGATGCTAGCTAATTCAAGAAATGAAATTTTATAGAAATCCAAAAGGTTTTAAACCTCCATGCACTGAGAATTCAGATATTCAAATAGATATATGACTTTGGTGGTATGTAGTAGTAGCAGCAGCATTTATTGAACACCCTCTTAGTACAGTAAATGATACTAAGCCCTTCGGAAGTACAGAATAACAATGTGACATGTTCCCTGCCCACAAGAAACATAAAAGCAGCATGGCTCAGGGGAAAGAGCATGGGCTTTGGAGTCAGAGGTCATGGGTTCAAATCCCTGCTCTGCCACTTGTCAGCTTTGTGACTTTGGGTAAGTCACTTAACTTCTCTGGGCCTCAGTTACCTCATCTGGAAAATGGGGATTAAGACTGTGAGCCCCATGTGGGACAACCTGATCACCTTGTAACCTCCCCAGCGCTTAGAACAGTGCTTTGTACATAGTAAGCACTTACAAAATGCCATTATTATTATTATTATTATCATTATTATAAAATCATTTACAGTCAATCAATCCATCAATTTACTGAGAGCCTACTGTGTGCAGATATCATATTAAATGCTTGGGAGAGTACAATACTGTAGAATTGGTAAACATGATCCCTGCCCTCAAGGAGAATGAGCCCTTAATGGGAGAGGAACTGGTTTGGATCTGATTAACTTGTATCCACTCTGGCACTTAGAACAGTGTTTGACACATCATAAGTGCTTAAATACAATTATAATAATAAAAATCGATAATTTGAGCAGGCATATGTAATGATGATGATGATGATGATAATAATAATGAATTGTGGTATTTGTTAAGCACTTAATGTGTGCCAAGCACTGTACTAAGCATTGGGGTAGATATAAAATCATCAGTTCTTGCAGCCCCTGTGGGACCCAAGTAGAAGAGAGAATAGGTATTAAATCCCCACTTTGCAGATGAGGGAAATGAGACACGGAGAAGTTAAATTACTTGCCCAAAGTTACACAGCAGACATGTAGCAGAGCTGAAATTAGAACATAGGTTCTCTGATTCCCTGTGCTCTTTCCATTAGGCCATACTGCTTCCCTATATATTGATAGTGAGAAGGTCGTTGAGTCAGTTCACAGGTGTTAGCAAACCACAGTGGTATAGAACTAAGCTTCTGGAAAAGAAAATGTCCCAAAATGGCCATTTCAGTATGAAAATTATTTCACCACAGGGGCAGTGATCCTATCGGCCATCAGGGAATGGTGCCCTCACTGATGTGGGCACAGGCTGGGGGAGGGAAGTGTGGGGGGCTGCTGCTCATGGCCCCACTCCGAGTCTTGGCCGCCAGCAGCCCAGAGGGGTGGAGTTTGGAGATGGACTTAAAGTAATGGTTCCACTCCTAGTCCTCAGCTAGGAGGAGGTGGCCCCTGAACAAGCCCCGGAACCCGTGGAAGTAACCTGGGCCATTTCTTGACCACAGGCTGACCCATCATGCCTGCCTTATTCCTTCCCACATGAATTGCCCACTTGCCGTCATCACCACTGCCTCAGGTGACTGTCAACTCAAAGTTAGAAATTTTCTCATTTGAAATCCAAGGTGGAAGGTTTTTGGTAAATGAGATCACTCCTAAGGGTGTTTTGTGCTAGACTAATCAGAAAAAGTAGACAAATTCCTAGTGTTATAATGGTAGACGTAGAGCTGGTATTTCATGACTTTGTCCTCAGTTCCAATAATTTCTTGGCCAAGATACTTGCTTAATCTGAGCATTATCATCATCATGGTATTTATTAAGTGCTTTCTATGTGCCAGGCTCTGTACTAAGCGCTGGTTGGGTACAAGAAAATTAGGTTGTACACAGTCCCTGTCCCATGTAGGGCTCAGAGTCTCAATCCCCATTTTACAGAGTAGGTAACTGAGGCACAGAGAAGTTAAGTGATTTGCCCAAGGTCACACAGCAGACTAGCCCATGCTGCTTCTCATGCTGCATCACTAACCCAGTACGGGTAGGAAAAATATTCACCTACCTCTGAGCAGAGGTGTGGCAAAGTAAAGGTAGACATAGCTGGCCTGACTTTGGTAATGACTTTGAGTTTTTGTGCTATTAAAGTTGCATAAATTCTTTCAGAACACAAAATAACCAATTAGTTATTTCAAAGCTCTTTGAAAACTCTAGCCTTTAAGCTTCTTCAGGGCAGAGAACCTGTCTACCAACTCTGTTGCATATCTTCTTGCAAGTATTTAGTTCAGTGCTCTGCACAGAAAGTGCTCAATAAATACCATCGATTAATTGACTATTTAAAAGAATCCAAGCCTACGGTGTCAAAAGTAAAAGCATTTTATTTAAAAATTAAATGTTCAACTCTAGATTATCTCTTTGCATTTTGGAATCCTCTAAAATGGAGCACAATTCACAGTCCTTGATCAGCAGACTGTAAAGGAATTCAGTTTTGATTGTCAAAGCAAGCCACCAGCAAAAGATAATTAAATACTTAGAAGTAGGGAGGCCAGAGTGCCCTCTTGGCATAAATAATATCTAAACCTTTATTAATAGCTCAGTAGCAGGGGACTGTGATTGGTTACTGTCTCAGTAGCTAAGGAGAGGTGCTGGAAGACATTTTCCTGCTGGGCAAATCTGGGCAAGAACACTACTAGAAGGCTTTACTACAGCCTATACTTCACACCATCAGTACTTTTGGAGACATGTGGAGAACTGGGCAGGATGTAGAACTTTAACCAGTGATTGGTCCAAGAGTGACCAGATGGATCAGTGGTTAGGGTGGGTGTGTCTGCCAGGGAAAACTAACAACAACAAAACCTTAAATAATTTCCTTCATGGACATTCTTTTGTATTGTACTCTCCTAAGAGCTTAGTAGAGCGCTTTGCATGTAGTAAGCACTCAATAAATACCACTGATTGACTGATTTGTATCTTCACCATATGTTATGGGTAGGGAATGTGTCTGCTAATTCAGTTGAATTGTACTCTTTCAAATGCTTAGTACCAGGCTCAGCACATAGTAAATACCATTAATTGATTGATTGATTGATATGGCAAGTAGGGCCAATGAAATAGGAACAGATATGGCCAACCTCTATAACGAGAGAGCTTGGGCTGGTCTCTGATTTAATAAGGATTTGCGCTAACTCTGAGAAATGCTCCCTTTCTATTCTCTTTCTAGAAGGGATAGTCAGTAACCTACCAGGCTTTTTTAAGGAAGGTGCAAATCTAGATTTTCATTTTGAATCCTAGGCCCCCCAAAGGGTTCACTTTGCATTTTTGTTTAAAACATTTCCTTCACACAGCTATAAACATCTTATTTCTTCCTCACAACAGAAAACAAACATTTTATGTTTTGTCCAAATTAGCCCTTGGGTTCCAATTTATCCCTCACTATATCAGATAAATGGGGTCATGTACAGCCTCTGCCTTCCGTTTGATTAGTCTTAACTGTTTATTTTCTGCCTTTCAAGTTTATGGCCCTGCAGTGAAAGACAAGCTTAATGGGCCAGTAGTCCTGAGTGGGAAATCATCCAGTTAGTGAAGCATTGAGGACATCAAATGAGTGGCACCGTTCATCAGTTTTCTCCACACACAACATCTGCTTGCAAATTCTCAAAGCCAAAAGTAGTGGGGTTTTCCACTCTTGGGATGCGTGGCTTGGTTTTAGATAACTCAGGGATTTTCATTTCTTCATAGTCCCGTTAGATTGCTACATTGAAAATGTTTGTATCTGAGAATGGTTTCTGTTGACACTATTCCTATTCAAGAAGGATTCAGGGAAAACTGGCTGGAAGTTATTCAAATCATATGAGCAGCTTCCTGCCTGTCAAGATTGCTATCTGGAATGGGTTACCTAAGGGTCATGAAATTGTCATGTCAGGGTTTGTTCGAGGCAGGCCTGTCTGGAGGTAGGGGAATAGATTCAATGATCTTCTCCAGGTCTCTTTCTGACTTTGGATTCTATGGTCCTATGATTATGGAATTGAGTTATATGAGGATACTCAGGGAAGCCACTTGAGAAAAAAATGGGCAAAGGAACATTTATTCATGTACTTCTACATTACTCCTAGATCCTGTGAAAGCGCCCCAAGTTATGCCTTGACTTTGTCAATGGAAAATTTCTAGGCACTACGGAAACAACGGGCCATAACCTTAGTCTAAGTGTTGGCCACTTTGCTCCCTGGGAAAACCTCTACTGTTTACACCAGATATCACTGAAGCCTGAAATCTTTAGTTCCCAATAAAGGAAACCGAGAACATAGGAAGCTGATGATCTCCCACTAAATGCTGTAAAGCTCAATGTCAGAGTAATTACCCTGAAATTAATTCCTATTTGGTGCATTCATTCCATCTATGGCAATTAATTTCCTCACCAGGCATTATCATACTTCATATAACAATATTCCACATAAAGAATTGGACTTTAAGTTTCCAGATAGAAATAGTATTTTATCGGATTATTCTTATGTGGATGGTTGAATTTGCACTCAATTCATATTCAATCACATTTATTGAGAACTTACTATGTGCAAAACACTGAACCAAATGCTTTGGAGAGTACAGTACAACAGTAAACACATTCCTTGCCCTCAGTGTGCTTGCAGTCTAGAGGGGGAGAAAGACATTAATAATGAATAAATAAATTAAAGATTTATTCCAGACTGAATGGAATTCCCAGTGCTTACAGAAAGGTCCATTGCTTAGCCCAACCCTCCAAAATGAAGAAAACCTTCAGTAAAATCCTCACTGTATAATAATAATAATGATAATTGTGGTATTTCTTAAGCACTTATTATGTGCCAAGCACTGTACTAAGTTCTGGAATAGATACAAAGTGAGAAGGTCCCACATGGGGCTCACATTCTAAGTAGGAAAGAGAACAGATATTGAATCCCCATTTTTTAGATGAAGGATTTGAGGCAACAAAGAAGTTAAGTAACTTGCCAAGGTCACACTGCAAGCACATACTTGGCAGATCCAGAATTAGAACCCAGGTCTTCTGATTCCCAGGACAATCTTCTTTCCATATGGTCATACGGCTTCCCTAATCAAATAAAAGAGCATGAGTATGGAAGTCAAAAGACCCAGGTTCTAATCCCAGATAAACCACCATGACCTTTGGCACATCACAACTGCTTTGTACCTCATCTGCAAAACGGAAGGAAAATACAAATTCTCTCTCTCAGACTGTGAGCCTTGTGTGGGACAAGAATGGCTGTCTCAACTGAGTATATTATATCTATCTCAGTACTTAGCCCAGTGCTTAGCAAAAAGGAAACATTTAATAAATACCGCCACTATTTATGTACCCAAAAGATTGAGTTGCAGAAGAAGTTTGACTTGGCATCAAGTCTCTGATTTCTGTCTCAAAACCAATAAAATGGACTATGCAGAAGTCTGCAAATCTCTGTTTTAGTTACACCCTTTTTCCTCATTGCCATGATTTATTTCATTTAGCCTAATAGGCCATGGAAACCATAAGAGGCAATGTTTTAGAAAAATGTCATTGGGTTGCTCTAATCTAGAGCTGGGATTAGAACCTAAAACATTTGATTCCCAGGCCTGTGCTCTTTCCACTAGACTATGCTGTTTCTCGTCACTATTAATTGAATAGTTAATAATGATAATGATCACTAGAATTATAATAATTATAATTGTAGTAATTATATAACAATTACTACTACTACTAATAATAATAAAATTAAGTGACTTGCCCAATGTCACACAGCAGGCAAGAGGCAGAGTCAGGACTAGAAACCATGTGTCCTGACTCCCAGCCCAATACTCTTTTCAACAGACCATACTGATATCAAAAGGGACAAGTCCTGCTGGCAACATTAATGCACTTGGGTCTAGACACACCACAGGCTTTCCCCCAATGTCTAACTTAATATGGTTGCCTGACTGACAGAGAGCACCTCCATCTTTGCCCTTCTCCCAGTACTCTGCTGCCACCCTGGATAATCTCAGAGAAGCCCCTGGAATCCAGGCAGACAGATCAGTTGCAAAGGGAGGCTGAAGTTAGGAGGCTTTGTTTAGATCACTAAGATGGAAAAAAATAAGTAAGATAGGATGCTGGATAGTTTGCTGCTGCTCTCTGCTTTCCTGACCAAAGAAAGCTTGTGTGAGAAATATTATTATATTTAAGTAAGCCCAAAGACTTCTGCTCTCATATTGACTCCAATAACTATCTAACCTATAGAGTAAATACTTAGCATCCCTGACCAGCAGCTGACAATTGCGTAGTCCCCTAACTGAAGCAGAAGCCATTCCCTAAGAGGCAAAGAGGATTAACAAGTCTGAATAAATTTGCCTAATGCATTTTGGTTGTAAAGAATAATATGAGCATCAAACCTTCCTTTAACAGCTGTGGTTGAAAACGATGCCACTAACTTTGGCAATATTTAGAAACAAGTGGTAATCTGAATCAAATATTTTCTTAGAATAGCCTCAGAATTGGATTTAATATGGGCAAGAGCACCAGAAACTAATACCTAGCTTTACAGAATTCTGACCTATCTGTACTTTATGTAGTGACTTTTCCATAAAACACTTTCACACTGTGAAATTGTGTAAATAATCCACTATGGTTAAAATGGACATATTTAGGGCAGATGGAAAATATGAAATGATAATTTCCTGTCTCCCACATTTTACATATCCTCGAGAGGGGAGGTATTTATGTATCTGTTTAACTGAAAGATAGGGAAGGCAAATGACTGCTGCAAGGTTTTGAAAATGTCATATGGAAATGCCTTTCTAACCAATCACCAACTCAGCCTGGACTGTGATTTATCTAAAAAAGTAAATGCAAACTGAATGGGTGGTTGTAGTCTATCATATTTGATAGGGAATTAAATGCACCACAGAAAATTCCCCAGAGAAGTTAAATGGTACATTGAGGGTCATCTAATCTCTGACTATTGGTCCAAACTATGTTTGGATAGCACTGTAATAATAATTGTGGTTTTTGTTAAGCGCCTAATGTATGTACAAACACTGTACTAAGTGCTGGAGTATCTACAAGGCAATCAGGTGCCACATGGGGCTCACAGTATAGGAGGGAGAAAAGGTACGGAATCCCCAGTTTGCAGATGATTTAACTGAGGTGCAGAGAAGTTAAGTGTCCTGCCTAAGGCCACACAGCAGACGTGTCGGAGCTGGGATTAGAACTCAAGGCTTTGACTTTCAGGCCTGGGCTCTTTCCGCTGGGCAACACCACTTCTCTACTTTGCTGTGTGAGATGTCAGTGGAGGACAAGTGCATTTTCAAGTTAAGAAAAACAGAAACAGTTTAGTTACACAGGAGATCCTTCCTAGATAAGTATCTTTTTAAAAATGTATATTCCTATCAAACATTTATACCTGTAATTACAGTAAATACACATACTGCCTCTCATTGGGTAAACATAAACAGGTATACACTTTTACCACCAAAAGAATCCTTAAGTGCAATGCACTTTGTATTGGGTTTGCTATTTACACTCCATCATTTCTAATCCCTTTTGATAAGTAGGAAATATATTTTTTTAAAACTCTACTATACGAGATTTGTCTCGTATCATAATCAGGTTTCAACAGAAGCCTGGAGACAATTTTGAAAACACATCACCTTGTTCCATGTTCCCATTAGAGATGGTCTTCCCTTAAATGACATCATAAATAGGGCATCAAAATTGCCCCATTTTCTATTCTTTCCAGATACACCTGTTGATACAGACAGCGGGCCGGACTAAATTTTCGTTTAATGTGAAAAATACATTTCATGTAAGAATAGTGTTTTATTCTTATTCTCTACATTGAAGCAAATGATTTTATTCATTCTCTGTGTGACATGGTATCCAGTTAATATCCTTCTAAAAGCAATGAAAAAGTAAAGAGTAATTTCAGAGAATAAGCATGGAATGAAACTAAAACATATGCCTCCTCCATGAATTCTGGATGCAATGACTGCACAGCTTTAACTGTGCCCTTGTAATTTATGTAAGGAAATTGAGTTTGGTTATTTTAAGCTAAATTGTCAAATCTAGAGAAAAATAAATACTTCCCATTGTTTCTTTAGCTAAAGAACAATTTGGCAAGGTAGCAAGTTAAAAATGCTTTTAAAAGTGAAGATGAATACAAAGATTAGTTCCTTCTCTCTAAACGACAGAGCTTGTTCTTGTTATTTGTGTCACTGTGATGAACAATTAAGTTGGGTAAATTCTCATCTGATTCAGCTTCCATTCTCCTACTGAAAAGAAACTTTTCTGTCAAAACTGTTGCTGCTGTAAATGCTGAATTTCTTATATACATAACCTTATGTTAAATGTTGCAATGCAGAATCTTTTGGACAAGATAGACTTTTCCAAACTGAAGAAGACCTTTCATTTCGCCAGCACATGTTTTGCTCGTAGCAACTGCTTTTATCTTGGACTTCAAGAAACCATCAAACTTGCTAACTGTGTCTGACTCAAGCAGACGGGATGATTTGAGAGCAAGATGTTGCATGTTGAGGCCTGGGAGTTCCTGGGCCAAAGATCTTACCTGGGAGGAGTGTCAGTACAGCTCTAGTGAGGATGACACCTCAAAGTTCCTAAATGAATAAGAATCAATCACCAAAGAAGATAATCTCACTGGTTCTTTCGCAACCCATTCCTGTATTCAATTCATGAGTATGAAATTTGTGGAATTTGACAAAGGTGTCCCTAGCAAATACTGTGAAGGAACTAAGATCATTTTCATTCATTTTTCAGACTTTGTCCATAGCACATTTTGGGGGATTGCTGGGTACTGGAATGAAGAAAGAGCTGCTTTATTTTTTGTTTTCTCTTTTTGGTGGGGGGGTGGTTTGTGGTGTTTGTTAAGCTCTTACTTTGTGCCAGACACTGTTTTAAATTCTGGGGTAGATATTAATAATAATGATAATAATAATGATAACAATGATTATGGTATTTGTTAAGCCCTAACTATGTGCCAGGCACTGTCCAATGTCCTGGGGTAGATACAAGATAATTGGGTAGACACAGTTCCTGTCCCACACAGGGCTCACAATCTTAACCCCCATTTCACAGAGGAGAGAATTGAGGCACAGAGAAGTTCAGTGACTTGCCAAAGGTCACACAGCAGACAAGTGACAGCTCTCCCCCTTCTAGACTGTGAGCCCGCTGTTGGGTAGGGACCGTCTCCATATGTTGCCAACTTGTTCTTCCCAAACGCTTAGTACAGTGCTCTGCACACAGTAAGCGCTCAATAAATATGATTGATGATGATTACTATTCTTATTACTACTAAGCACTTGTACAACACAACAATAAAACAGCAGGTTCCCTGCTCATGATGACCTTACAGTTTAAAGGGGGAGACAGACATTAATATGAATAAATTATGGATCTATAAATTAGAGCTGTGAGGCCAAGGGGCTGGGGGGAGGGTGGTAAGTAAAGGGAGCAAGTCAGGGTGATGTAAAAGGGAGTGGGAAAAGAGGAAATGAGGGCTTAATCAGGGAAGACCTCTTAGAGGAAATGTGCCTTCAATAAGGCTTTGGGAGAGTAACTGTCTGTCAAATATGAAAAGAGAGTGTGTTCCAGGCCAGATGTGGGATGTGGGCTAGAGGCAAGTGTAGAGAGAGACAAGATCTAGGTACAGTGATTAAGCTGGAATTAAAGGAGTGAAGCAAGCTGTGTTGTAGTAGGACAGCAGCGAGGTAAGGTGGGAGGAGGCAAGGTGACTGACTGCTTTAAAGCCAATGGCATGGAATTTCTGTTTGATGAAGAGGTAGATGGGTAACAACTGGAGGTTCTTGAGGAGTGGGGAAACATGTTCTTAATACTTTTGTAGATAAATGATCCAGGGAGCAGGGTGAAGTACAGACTGGTGTGGGAAGAGAGAGGAGGCAGGGAGGTCAGCAAGGAAAGTGATACAGTAAGCAAGACAGGATAGAATAAATTCTTGGATTAATGTTGTAGAAGTTTAGATGGAGAGGAAAGGTCAGATGTTAGCAATGTTGTGAAAGTAGAACTGACAGGATTTAGTGAAAAAGTGAATATGTGAGTAAGAGAGGGGAGTCAAGGATTATACCAAGATTATGGGCTTGTGAGACCGGAAGGATGGTGGTGCTCTCTACACTGATGGGGAAGTCAGGGAGAGGGCAGGGTTTGGATGGGAAGATAAGTAGTTCTGTTTTAAACATGTTAAGTTTGAGGTGACGGCTGGACATCCAACTAGAGATGCCTTGAAGGAAGGAGGAAATGTGAGACTGCAGAGACGGAGAGATATCAGGGCTGGAGATGCAGATTTGGGAATCACTCACATAGAGGTTGTAACTGAAGTCACGGGAGAGAAAGAGTTCTCCAAGGGAGTGGGCATAGATGAGAATGAAAGGGGATCCAGAACCGAACCTTGAGGGGCACCCACAGGTAGGGAATTGGAAGCAGAGGAGGAGCCCCCTGGAGAGACTGCGAGTGGACAGAGAGATAGGAGGATTACCAGGAGATGACAGTGTCATAGAAGCTGAGATTGGACACTGTTTCCAGAAGGGGGTGGTCGACAGCTGAGAGTTTGAGGAGGATTAGGATGGAGTTGAGGCTGTTGGATTTGGCAAGAAGGAGATAATAATAATTATTGTTATTACAGTACTTGTTAAGCACTTGCTATGTGCCAAGCACAAATGCTGGGGTAGATGCAAAGTAATCAGGTTGGACACAGTCCCTGTCCCACATAGGGCTCACAGTCTTAATCATCATTTGTGATCTGTGAGCAGGCAGTTTCTGTGGAGTGAGGAGGATGGAAACTGGATTGGAAGTGGTCAAGGAGAGAATCAGAGGAGAGGAACTTGAGACAGTAGGTGTAGACAACTTGCTCAAAGGGTTTGGAGAGGAATGGTAGGAGGGAGATGAGGCGATAACTGGAGGGAGCTGTGGGATCAAGGGAGGGTGCTTTTAGGATAAGGTAGATATGAGCATATTTGAAAGCACTGGGGATGAAGCCACTGGAGGGCGAACAGTTGAAGAGGGAGGGAAGAAGAGAGGGGGCAAGTATTTTGATGAGATGCAAAGGGATGGGGCCAGGTTGGTGCGGGGAGGATTTTAAGAGAAGGCAGAAGATCCTTTGACATATTGCTTGAAAGGATGGGAAAGTTGAAGAAAGGGCAGGAGGAGGGAGGCGGGACTAGAGAGGAGGATGGAGGAGGGACTAGAGAGGAGGATTTTAGGGAGATCATGCCTGGTAATTTTAATTTTCTCAATAATGTAGATAGCCAGGTCATTAGGGGTGAGGGATGGAGGAAACGGGGGATAGGAGATTTAAGGAGTGAATGAAACATCTGGAACAACTGGAGAGGGCATTAGGCTTTGGTGCCAATAAGGATGGAGAAGCAGCATGGCTTAGTGTAAAGAGCACAGACTTGAGAGTCATAGGTCCTGGGTTCTAACCTCAGCTCCATCACTTGTCAGCTGTGTGACTTTGGGAAAGTCACTTCACTTCTCTGTGCCTCAGTTACCTCATCTGTAAAATGGGGATTGAGACTGTGAGCCCCACATGGGACAACCTGATTACCTTGTATCTATTCCAGCACTTGGAACAGTGCTTGGCACATAGTAAGCACTTAATACCATTATTATTATTATTATTATCGTGGAGAAATAATTTTGCCAGGCAGGGGAGAGGGCAGAGATAAAGCATGCAAGGGTCATCTTGAGGTGGACGAGGTCAGCCTGATATCTAGATTTCTGCCAGAAGCACTCTGAGGCTTCTGCAGGGGAGTGAAAGAAGCAGACTGTGGAGATGATCCAGGGCTGTGGGCTACTGGTACAAGATCAACAAAGGGTTAGGGGAGAGGAAGAGTTGCATTCTGTAGAAAGGGTGGAGTTGAGGGCAACAATTTGGCCATCACGGGAAGGTACTTTGGGGATGGAGGCTAAATGGGGCATGATGACTTGAGAAAATTGGATGGGGTCAAAAGATGAAAGGTCTTTATGGGGGAACATCACAGATTTGCGGGCAGGAGATGTGTGGAAGAGAAGGCTGGTGAGGAGTTTGCAGTCAGATAGAGGGGTTTTAGTTTTGATGAGGGTAGCAATTGTACAGTGACTAGATATGATGTGATGAAGTATGTATCCAGGTTGGTGACTGGGAGAACTGGGATGGAGCAGGAGGTTAGTGGAAAGTGGGGAGTGAAAGGGTTGTCAGGACCCTCTATGTGGATATTTGAAGTCTCCAAGGATCAATGTAGGGATGGAGAAAGAGAGAAGGAATATGAGAAAGGGATCAAAAGGTTCAGAAGGTTTGAAGTCGGGTCCTAGTCTCTGGAGTTGGTGGAAGAGGCTGATGATATGGGCTACAAAAGAAGGGAAGCAGAAGGGGTGGTGAGCTGGGATAGTGTGAAATTGGCATGGGGGAGCAAGCAGGAAGCCAATTCCTCCCCCTTTCCCAGTGAGTCCCAGTGAGTGCGTGAAGATGAGGCCACCGCTAGTTAAAGCAGCTGGGGAGACTATGTCGTCATGGGGGAGCTAGGTTTCAGCGATGGCAAAGAGGAGCAATGACTGAGGAACAGGTCATGGATGAAGCAAAGCTCTCCTATAATGGAGAAGGAATTCCACAGGCTGCACTAGGTTGAGGCTGTGAGGGGTTGCTCCTGGGGGAGGGGACAGTGTGAGGGGAGGGGTTGGGCAGTACTCTGCCCAAGGCCATCAGTGACATTTCATAGCCAAATCCACAGATCTATACTCCTATATCTATAGAATCCTGGTCCTCAAACTCCTGTCAGTTGCTTTTCGCACCATGGAAGACTCCTTCCTCCACAAAACACTTGGAGGATTCAAGTTTGCTGACATGAGATTATCTTGTTTTCCTCCTATCTCTCTGACTTCTCAATTTCTTTCTCTGCCTCCTTTTTTATCTTCCTTTTGCTTCTGTTTTAGTCACATTTTACACTCCCTCTCTTGAGGAGTTCGTCCACTCACATGGATTTACCTACCACCACTACTAGAAAGCAGCAGGGCCTAGTGGGTAAAGCATGGGCCTGGGAGACAGAGGAACTATGCTTTAATCCTGACATCATCATTTGCCTGTTGTGTCACCTTGGGCAAGTCACTTCACTTCTCTGTGCCTCAGTTTCCTCAAATGTAACATGGGGATTCAATATCTGTTCTCCCTCCTACTTAAACTGTGAGCCCCTTGTGGGACAGGGATTCTACTGATTAACCTGTGGTTAGAACAGCACTTGCCCCCTAGTAAGTGTTTAACAATTACCACACAAAAAAAGATGGCTATGAATTCTCTCTCCAGCCCTGAACTGCAATGCCATAGCTCCTCTTGCCTTTAGACTACTCCAGTTGGATGTTCTCCTTGTGGGCAGGGAACAAGTCTCCCAATTCTCTTGTACTGTACTCTTCCAAGCACTTAATACAATGCTCTACATACAGTAAGATTGATTGACTGATGTCATACCAAATCCTCAGTGTGGTCCAGTGGATATAGCACAGGCCCAGGAGGCACAAGAACTTGGATTCTAATCCTGGCTCCTCCACTTGTCTCCTGTGTGACCTTGGGCAAATCACTTCACTTCTCTGTGCCTTAGTTACCTCATCTGTAGAATGGAGATTAAGAGTGTGAGCCTCATGTGGGACAGGCACTGTGTCCAATCCAATTTGCTTCTAACCACTCCTGTACTTAGTGCAGTGCCTGGCACATCATAAGAGCTTAACTAATATCACAACACTACAGCACTCCTCATCTTTCCCCCTGAATTCACTCTTTCTCCTAACTTTCCCTCTCAGTTGTTTACATAATTATCTTTCACCTCCCAGAAGCCTGCCCCTTTTGTGTCATTCTCGACTTGGTGCTAACACTCAGTTTTCCTGTTTCCAAATCCTACTGGATTTTCTGACACAAAGCTCCCAAATCCATCCCTTTCTCTCAGCCCAAACTGCTACCGGGAAGCCTTGGTCCCAGTCCTCCAGGATTGTGTCATCTAATGAGTGAAATGGCTTACACACAAATGAACCATTTCAAAGACATATATTAAACCCAAGGATTATGCACAGGATCAACCAATCAATCAATCATATTTATTGAGCGCTTATTGTGTGCAGAGCACTGTACTAAGTGCTTGGGAAGTACAAGTACAAGTTGGAATACCAACCCAAAGGAGGTGGCTTGGGGAATTTTAACCTTATATGCAGGAACTCAATGTAATTTTTTTGGCTTTTCCAGGCTATCTGCAATAAGAGTGGTAAATACCCCAATAGTTTACCATCCAAAACTGCAAATTACATTAGGATTGTTAAACAATTGTGAAGATTTGGCCAGTGATTCTGAAGCCTTATTTGGGGGAATCTCAGAATATCTTGCTGTCTAACAGCTATTCTGCACTGGTAACAAATTTATGTTATCTTTCCTACTGGGCAATGTCTGTGCTAAATCTCATCTGCCACTGGGCTGCCCAATCCCTTAATGAAGCCAAGTCCATCTGGAGTTGCTCGTATTCTGAACAAAGAACAGTATTTAAAAGTTAGTCAAAGAAAACATCTCTGACTGATTGGGAAATAAAGAAGCTACGGAATTACAGATATGAAATATTCATAAGTGACTGACTGCTAATGAGAGAAAAGCTAACAATAGTTCTTTCCTAGAGACTGTAAGTTCTGAAATAAAATAATCAGAAATCCTGTTGACGTAAACTAGCAGAGTAAAATACATTCTGGGCTGCCTAGGAATAAATCTGCAAATAACATGCAGAATAGAACATGGGGAGTCTTTCAGAGTCTTTCACAAAGTTCTGATTAATTTGAGTTTCCTAAAGAGGATCATTTTAATTTGAGTTGAGGAAAGTATACAATTAGAGATGATCATTATTCAAATCTTTCCTACACTTTGAGCTGGAAATGATCTCCTGGACATTTTTGTCTTTATTGAAGTTTATGGCAGATACAGGACTAGTTTGTTGAAAAAGTTACAGAGACAAATGGCAGTTTCTGTAACCCATAAATTGATAATAACTGATGACGAAGAGCAAAAACATACATGAATGCTAAGGAAAAATGTTTTCATTTTACACAATCCCGCAGAATGTCAGTTTCTATCCTAAAGCCTGCTTCCCCTTCCTCCAACTATGTTGCTTGGTGTCTTTAGTACTAAGTCGTTTCTGACTAAGCCTTCATTTCCCCTATCTGCCCCAGTCCCCATGTTGAATATGCACTTGGTTGTGTGCTTCTGACAGGAGGTGGGCCAGGGATCAGTAGCAAGGCAGGTGAGAGTGAAGCACAGTGAGAAGGTTAGCACTAGTGGAGTGAAGTGTGTGGGCTAGGTTGTAGAGGAGAGTAGTGAGGTGAGGGAGGAGGGGGCAAGGTGAGGGAGTGCTTTAAAGCCAGTGGTGAGTTTTTGTTTGATGCGGAGATGGATGGGCAACCACTGGAGTATTTTGAGGAGTGGGGTGACATGTAGAAAAATGATCCAGGCAGCAGAGTGAAGTATGGACTAGAGACGGGAGAGACAGGAGGCTGGGAGGTCAGCAAGAAGGCTGATGCAGTAATCCAGGCAGCATAGGATGAGTGATTGTATTAATGTGGTAGCAGTTTGGATAGAGAGGAAAGGATGGATTTTAGCTATGCTGTGAACAGAGGACCGACAGGATCCAGTGAAAGAATAAATCAGTGGTTGCCTATCAACCTCCGTATCAACCAAAAACTCCTCATTATTGGCTTCATAGCTCTCCACCACTTTGCTCCCTCCTGCCTCACCTCCCTTCTCTCCTTCGACATCCCAGATGGCACACTCCAATCCTCTAGAGCTAACCTTCTCAAGGTGCCTTGTTCTCGCCTGTCCTGCTGTTGACCCCGGCCCACATCCTACGTCTGGCATGGAATGCCCTCCCTCCTCGAATCCACCAAACTAGCACACTTCCCCCTTCAAAGCCCTACTGAAAGCTCACCTCCTCCAGGAGGCCTTCCCAGAATAAGCTCTCCTTTTCCTCTGCTCCCGAGTCCCTCCCCATCACCCCTACTTGCTCCCTTTGCTCTACCACCCTCCCCGCTCCATAGCACCTCTGTATATATTTACATATTTATAATTATTTTTATTAATGATGTGTATAGATCTATAATTCTATTTATTTATAATGATGCTGCTGGTTTCTAATTACTTGTTTTGATGTCTGTCTCCCCACTTTTAGACTGTAAGCCTGTTGTGGGCAGAGATTGTCTCTGCTGCTGAATTGTACTTTCCAAGAGCTTAGTACAGTGCTCTGAACACAGTAAGTGCTCAATAAATACGATTGAATGAATGAATGAATGAATGAATGAATATGTGGGTTGAATGAGAGAGAGGGGAGTCAAGAATAACACCAAGACTATGGGCTTGTGAGACAGGAAGGATGGTAGTGCCATCTACAGTGATGGGAAAGTCAAGGGGAGGACAGGGCCCTTGTCCATTGTGTGACATTGGGCAAGTCACTTAACTTCTCTGTGCCTCAGTTACCTCATCTCTAAAATGGGGAAGAAGATCATGAGCCCCATGGTAACAGGACTGTGTTCAACCCAATTTGCTTGTATCCACCCCAGCATTTAGAACAGTGCCTGGCACATAGCAAGCACTAGAAACATCACAATTATCATTTTGGGATCCTGCCCTTCCTCTGTATCCAAACAACCACTACCACAGCGCAGGCACCTGTCTTCTCCTGACCTGACTACTGTGTCAACCACCTTACTATCTCCCTTTCTACAATTTCTTCCCTCTCTAATCCATGCTAGATTCTGCTTTCTGCATCAAATTTTTCTAAAACACACATCTCCCTACTACTCAAATACCTCCAATGGTTACTCATTCATCTCCACATCAAACAGAAAATCCTGACCATTGATTAAGGCATTCAACCAACTCTCTCCCTATTATGTATCCTCACTCCTCTCCCACTACAACCAAGCCCACACCCTTCATTTCTCTCAAGTCAACCTAATTCCTGGGCTTTGTTCTCCAGTGTCCTGCCTCAAGTGTCTTGTTCATACCTGGTCCAGCTGGGAACTCCTTCTTTCTTCACATCTGGCAGGCCCTTGCACTCTCCATATACAAGGCCCTGTGAAATTACTTGTCTTCTAAGAAACCTCCCAGATTAATCCCTCAAACTCTGCCCTAAAGCTTCAACTGCTACTTGGAACTTCCATGCTACCTAAGCATTTGAGTGCTCACAACATTCCAGACCAGTCCCAAATGTTGCTCAAAATCAATCCCATTTTACAGATGAGCTAAGTGACTTGCCAAAGTTCACACAGCAGACAGGTGATGGGGCTGAGATTGGAACCCAAGTCCTTCTGACTCCAAATAATATAAGGAAAATAAAGGAACATTTATTAAGTGAACTGAGCCTGGCTGGAGGGCAGAAGAGCAGAGTGCAGAGAAGGTCCTTCTGGTTGCAAATGCTGTAACACTACCTGGTATAACCCTTTGCTGAAAGCGAGAGTTCTGGCAGCACTCTTTGGAAGCAGATTATTATTATTAGTATTATTAATGATAATAATAATACTAATAATAATAATGGTATTTGTTAAGTGCTTACTATCTGCCAAGCACTATTCCAAGCGCTGGTGTAGATACCACATCAGTAGGTTGTCCCACGTCGGGTTCACCGTCTTAATCCCCACTTTTCAGATGAAGTAACTGAGGCACAGAGAGGTTAAGTGGCTTGCCCAGGGTCACTCAGCAGACAAGTGGAAGAGCCAGGATTAGAACCCACATCCTCTGACTCCCAAGCCCGTGCTCTTTCCACTAAGCCATGCTGCTTCTCTGGGTTCTCTGCTGTGGGGTTGAGGGAAGATTATTGTTATTATCATTGGCATTATTATATTATATTTGTTAAGCACTTACTATGTATCAAGCACTGTTCTGAATGTCGAGGTAGATCAATCATTTTAATCAGTGGTTTTTATTGAGTGTTTACTATGTGCAGAGCATACATCCAGTTGAACAGAGTCCCTGTCCCACACGGGACTCACTGTCTAAAGTAACTGAGGTTATTTTATTCTGTGGGAGTAATGTTTAGGACTACAGATTCAATGCCTTAATGGGTCTATTAAGATTTATCCTACTCAACAGTTTCAGTGACCCGGGGCTCTTACTCAAACTAAGAATGTTCACCAAAGGGGAGAGAACCTAAGTTTCCTTCTTGAAAATATTATAGTACAGACTAATGTGAGGCAGTTTGACATCAGAAAAAAAGCAGCAAGTCCTAGTGGAAAGAGCCTGGGTCCTAACCCCAGCCCTGACACCCATCTGTTATGTGACCTTGGGCAAGTCATTTAACTTCTCTGTGTCTCAGTTACCTCATCTGTAAAATGGGGATTTATACAGTGAGCCCCATGTGGGATGTGGACTGTATCCACCCGATTAGCTTGTACATACCCCAGAGCTTATTACAGTGCCTGGCACACAGTAAAAGTTTAAATACCATTCCAAAAAAGAAAAACCATACCTTAGTAGTAGTAACAGTAGTAGTAACAGTAGTAGTAGTAGTATCTATTAAGTGTTTATTTTGCAGAGCAGTGCATTAGGAACATATTCATCAAGGGGCTGAAATCTTAGATGTTCAGATTACCTAATATGCTTACCTTTGCAGACATTGCGATGTGCTGACCTTGTAAAATAGAGACTAACACCCACCATCTTCCAAGTATCTTCACTCATGTGGTCATTAAAAAGATAAAAGTTTTTGAAGTTCGAAGAGATTCTCTCATAAAACACAAATATTTAGTTGCTATGAAAATTTACATGATGTGCAGATCTCATAATTCTTGCCCTTAAGAATTTTTACAAACAGTGTCGGGAGAAAAGTTCTATTCTGAAACAGTCAAGCTCACATTTCAAGATCTCAATGGAGGAAATATAGAATTCTTACTTAGGAATGATAGGTTTGCATTTTTAGCTCAGTGGCAGCAAAGATAAATTCACAAAGGAATACTTAGAAATACTGATAGGCTGCTACCAGATGGGGGAAATTATCATGTGTCCTGATTATGCTAAATATATTTCCAAACTCCTTTGGATGTTACAGGAATATAAAGTGGAGGAAAAAAAAACTAAAGAGAGTAATGAGATGGCTATGTTTCATTAAAACTGGAGTTGGGCATCCAAAATAAATTCAAGGTTGCAAATCCTGAGATCAAAGACTACAGAATGACAATTAAAGGAAAATTGTGAAAATAGATTTTAAGAGTCTAGTTTGAAACAAGTGCCCTGATATTAAAGAATGTGAAAGGTATCTGAGTCTGAATGATGCTCAAAGGTAGTGATTAAAGATCAAGGGAATTCTCCAAAAAAATCACACTGTAGATCTAAGTATTATTCACATATACAAGTAGAAGTTCAGGGCACGTGTTGTTTGCTTTTTTTGTTTACAGAGATAGCTCTTAATTACTGTACAGTCATGTGTAGACTCCTTGAAGGTACGTATTATGTCTCCAACTGTGGCTCAGTGGAAAGAGCCTGGGCTTGGGAGTCAGAGGTCATGGCTTCTAATCCGGGCCCCGCCACTTGTCAGCTGTGTGACTTTGGGCAAGTCACTTAACTTCTCTGGGCCTCAGTTACCTCATCTGTAAAATGGGGATAAAGACTATGAGCCCCATGAGGGGCAACCTGATTACCTTGTATCCCCCCAGGGTTTAGAACAGGGCATGGCACATAGTAAGTGCTTAACAAAAGCCATCATTATTATTATTATTATTACTATTATTCTACTCTTTCAAGCATGTACTGTAATGTTCTGCACAGAGTGAGCACTCAATAAAGAGCACTGACTGAGTACAAGTTTGAACTAATGTTAGTTGCTAGAAAAGACTAGACAATTAGGGAATCTCATTTGTTCATACACACACATTTAAATAGTAGTCTTTTCTACAAAGAGGTGCCATGGATGGGGAGATACACACATGGGCTCATGTGTGGCTGAACATGTCAATGTGGAATCCATCCTCCCATTCACATTGTGAAAACCCAAAGGCTGACCCTTTCTGTGCTGTCATGTTTCTTGCTTACAAGTCCATAGTGGTGTTTATCTCCTTTGCCTCATTGCTTCTATGGCACTTCCGCTGCTTTCTTCTAGCTGATTGTTAGCCAAAAACTGGTTTATTCTTTGGCACAGTTTACAAGTGACTATGAAACCAGTGGTTACACATGTTTTGGAGTTTGTGCCTCAAAAGGTGCAGTCATGTGCAGACAGTAATTCTTGAAAGACTGTCTCCAGGACTTCAAATAATGCTTGAAGATGGTTTAGGTGGGCATAGAAGTGAATTCGGAAATTTATATCGGGGGCTCTCATCGCATGGCTATCCAGAATAAACCAAACAGGAGTGGACTAAGTACTCCCTCAGGTTTGCTCCATTGGCCTTGGAAAATAGATTGGATGTGACTAGCCAACACTTCATCCAGCAACATGCCTTAGTGGAAAGAGCAAGAGCCTGGGCGTCAGGGGACCTGGGTTCTAACCCCAGCTCTGCCAATTGCCTGCTGCTTGACTTTGGCAAGTCAATTCATTTTTCTTTACCTCTTTTTCCTTACCTGTAAAATGGGGACTCAAATGCCCCTACTCCCTCTTAATAACACCATGAGCTCCATATGGGATAGGGACCATGTCCGTCCTGATTGATTTGTATCAACCTCAGTGTTTAAAACAGTGCTTCACATATAGTAAGCACTTAAGTTGTCACTCAGAAAACAAACAACAGAAGTAGTCTCAGAATCTTACTGATTTTTGTTTTGACAGCCAAATTCGCTAAGTTGTTCCCAAAGTCCAAATAGTGTTAGAGCCAAATGTTTTTGTGGTATTTATTAAGCACTTACTATGGGGTGAGCAATGTACTAAGTACTGGGGCATATACAAGATAATCAGGTCTACATGGAGCTCACAGCCTAAGTAGGAGGGGACCCAGCTTTGAATTCCCGTTTTCAGAGGAAACTGAGGCACAGAGAAGTTAAGTGACTTACCCAAGGTCACACAGCAGACAAGTGGCAGGGTAGGAATTAGAACCTACATCATCTGATTCCCAGGCCCAGGGTCTTTCCACTAGACCATACTTCTTCTCCAGCTTCCATAAGGCCTAGATACTGTAAGAGGTCTTTCTGTTGCTTCCTATACTATTCTTGCACATCACATATACCTGTATATATGTATATATGTTTGTACATATTTGTTACTCTATTTATTTATTTTACTTGTACATATCTATTCTATTTATTTTATTTTCTTAATATGTTTAGTTTTGTTCTCTGTCTCCCCCTTCTAGACTGTGAGCCCACTGTTGGGTAGGGACTGTCTCTCTATGTTGCCAACTTGTACTTCCCAAGCGCTTAGTACAGTGCTCTGCACACAGTAAGTGCTCAATACGATTGATTGATTGATTGATCACATACTACAAAGATCATATCTACTATGTCACGCTCTGTTCTAAATACACACTGGCATTTTGGGAGCAATGGGTCCCTGATATTTTTAGAAGATGAACCAGAAGTAATCTAACGTCTTGTTAAAAATGGAGAGTAATGAGATTCTGTCACAACTGCCACACTGTTTTTTTTGCCTTACTCTTTGAAGAAGTGTAGCCAAATGGTTAGAGAACGGGCCTGGAAGTCAGAAGGACCTGAATTCTAATTCTGCCTCTGCCACTTGTCTCCTGTGTGACCTTGGGCAAGTCACTTCATCTCTCTGGACTGCAGTTACCTCATCTGTATACTGGGGATTAAGACTGTGAGCCCATGTGGGACATGGACTGTGTTCAACCTTATTACCTTGTAAATAATAATAATAATAATGGCATTTATGAAGTGCTTACTATGTGCAAAGCACTGTTCTAAGTGCTGGGGAGGTTACAAGGTGATCAAGTTGTCACATGGGGGGCTCACAGTTTTAATCTCCATTTTACAGATGAGGTAACTGAGGCATGGAGAAGTTAAGTGACTTGCCCAAAGTCACACAGCTGACAGTTTGTGGAGCCGGGATTTGAACCCATGACCTCTGAATCCAAAGCCCGTGCTCTTCCCACTGAGCCATGCTGCTGGTATGTACCCCAGTGCTTAGTACAGTTCTTAACGCACTGTAAGTCCTTTAACAAGTACAGTACAAAAAGAAAAGAAATAAAGTAGGATATGTTCACACATGTATTGGGAGATTCCAAGTACACCAGCACAAAGAAGATGCAGAAGTTGGTGAGGATACAATCTGGGGAGATGAGAAATAAAAAAAAAAAACGTGAGTCCAAGAAGGGCTTTGAAAATGGTCAGAACAGTGGTTGGACAGAAAAGAAGTAGGAGGGATTTCCAGGCAGGTAGGGAAGTTTTGAACTGTAGGTCAGAAGTGCAAGGGCCAAGAATAAAGTCTAGTGACTAGATTATGTTGAGAGGAACACATATTACAATCTTGGATGTGCTGGAAGAGTAGAATAAATGGGAGATGAGAGGGAGAAATAGGAGGGAGATTTCAGGTGGAGTGCTTTAAAGCCATTGAATCTGTCCTTGATGCAGATTGGAGTTCTTAGTTTTGTCTATATAAATCTGGATCTCTTCCACTTTGGCATCTCATCCCATCATGCATGTGTCAACTTTATGTGCATGTCGCAATGCAGGTTTCTGTAAACCTCACTCCTATTTGAGTCCCTGGGTGATGCCACTATTTCACTGCAAATGGGTTTGTACCCAAGTTTGCATCCATCCAATCTTGATAACTTTGCTTGGCCATGCCCAAAGTCTTGACAGCTGCCTGGCGTACAATATTGTGGATAAATTTGCATTCTTTTCTTATTTTGGGGACTGCTTGTGGGCAGGGAATGTGTCTACCAACTCATATTGTACTCCCCCAGGCAATTAGAACAGTGCTCTGGGCACAGTAATTGCTCAAATACCATTGATTGATAGATTGACTGAGGAGTGACATGATCTCTGGTCATTAGGCTGTGCTATTGCTGTAGAGCTTCTTCTAAGGGTCTTCATTCTCAAGGAACTTAGCAGTATCAGCACTTTGGAGGTCAATTTTCAAAGCACTGGGGGTAAAATCAAGTTGTGTTTGAAGGTTTACTATATCTGGCTACTGTGATGTTAATATCCTTAAGGTCCCTCTGCCATACAATGATGTGATCAATAAAAATGCCACTGTTTTGACTGCAAATACTGGAGAAAGAGGTATTTATGGTCAGAGGATGCTCTTTGATGCAATCACCATTCTAAATGTAAAACATTGTTGTTGAGTGCCAGTATCATAAAGTTCAATGATTTTCTACCATTTGTGGGAATCACTTCCAACTCCAGGAATCTCACTAGGGAGAGAGGTAGGCAATTTTATTTATTCATTTATTTATTTTCTTTTGATGCAAGCATGTATCAAGCACTTAGTACAGTGCTCTGCACCTAGTAAGTGCATTTTGGGGGCAAGAATTTCAGAAAATTCAATTTTATTTTATTTTGATCAACAATAACAAAACCTATAAACTGTATCACACTGTATTAGCAGTTTAAGTGATATCTCCTCCATGGTAATTGTAGCTATTGCTCCAAAATGACATTTTGCCCTTTCCGAGAGGAATGAGAAACATTGCTGTTATCCAGTTCTTCAGTAATATTTAAAATTGTTTTTAAATCTTAGATTTTGTCATTGAACATTCCATTTAGATCAAGTAGTATTTGAGCAGTTAGCCTGTGTAGAGCACTGTACTAAGCACTTGAAAGTATAACAGAGTTGGTAAACACGGCCCCTGCCCTCAAGGAGTTTATAATCCAACAATTTTATTGACTAATGTAGACCAAATAGATGCTATCAAGCAAGATGTTATATTAAATTTCATATTCTACAATTTCAAGAGTTTGGAAAATACATTATAATTTTAATAAAGTTCTCAAAGTTGATGACATGGGATTTTCACTTACAGAGTTTTGAGAGAATTGCATAAGGAAAATTAACTGTGTATTAAAGTTGATAAACAAAACATCAATTGCTTTATATGTTGCACTGAATTACAGAGAACAGAGCCCAGCTGTGTTTGGGGTTTTGTAAGTATCTCTATATGTTTTCAATTTGACAAAACACCAATCTCATTTGGGAAAACATGCTTTTTACATGATAGTTCTAAACCCTCATCTATTTCAAGGCCACACTTCCTGACTTGTTTACATTTAACTTTCTATAATTATGAATGGTAGAAAAATAAATTATCTTGAATCATCTTCCCCAGGCGTAAGAAGCTGAAAGCACCATTTTGCTTTCACACTTAGAAAACTGAATTCTCAAGTTTCCAGTGAGCATTCCGAATATATAACGCTTGCTGTGTGAACTTGGGCAAGTAACTTAACCTCTCTGTGTCTCAGTATCCTCATCTGGAAAATGGGAATTAAATACCTTTTCTCAGCAAAAGAGAAAGATTGTAATAAGAGGTTAGCCAGCCAGCAGCTTCCCCCATCCCTGGCATACTTAATTTTGAGAGCTTTCAGTCTTAAAAGGGAAACAAGACTTCTTAGAGAGTTACATAAATGGTGAAGTATATTCACTGGGATAAGCTACAATTAAGATGGGAGTGATTGTATATAAATAGAAACTTGAGTGTAATTTGAGCCAAAGGGCAAGAACAAAAACTAGCCAGATTCTGCAAATAGCAAACACTTCAGCAGACCAGGTCATGATGATGATAGTGGCATCTGATGAAAAGTACAATTCCCCACTCCTCAAAACTCTCCAGTGGTGACCCATTGCTTTCCACCTCTGGCTTTAAGGCATCAGTCAGCTCTTTCTCCACTAATTATCCTCTCTCCTCTCCCATTAAACACTGTTCACATGAGTCATTTCTCTCAAGCCAACCTCCTTACTATGTCTTGTTCACATCTCACTGGCCGTTGACCTTTGCTTGTGCCCTCCTTTTCCCTTCGATTCTGGTAGGCCAGTACTCTTCCCATCTTCAAAGCCCTTTTAAAATTGCATCTCCTCCAAGTGGCCTTTCTGATTAGTTTATTTCCCTACCTTCTACAGCCACTTCTGCATCACATATACACTTGGGTTCTCCACCCCAGAAGCACATATGTTCACATCTTTAAGTTCTACTGCTTCCTCTTGTTCATTTTAATGTCTGCTTCCCCACTAGATTGCGAGCAACCACTTCTTTGTACTCTCTCAAGTGTTTAGTGCTGTCTTCAGAACAGAGTATAAGTACTCAGTGTTCTAATCCTAGCTCCACCACTTGTCTGCTTTGAGATCCTGGGCAAGTCGTTTCACTTCTCTGTGCCTCAGTTGTCTCATCTGTAAAATGGGGATAAAGACTGGGAGCCCTGTGTGAGACAGGGACTGTGTCCAACCTGATTATCTTGTACTTTATCCCACAGCTTAGCATAGTATCTGGTACATAATAAGTGTTTAAGAAATTCCAGAAAAAATAGGTACTCTTAATTGACTGACAAGCCTCTGTCCAGGTACAAAGATGTTAGGACTAAAGGAATTGATTAGAGGCCTAATGATTTGTCCAACACGCTACTCCGAATCTGTCAACCCTGCTCCTGCTCCTTCTGGCATCCAGAGTGCAATGAGTGTGCAGGAAGGTAAGAGCAGGCAAATGTATTTTTATGTGTAGAATCCAAGACTTTAGTGAGTACAGCAGGGGAAGGTTTTTCTGAATGCAACGAAACATGAGGAATTCGTGAGGAATTAATCAGCTCTACATTTGCCTGTTCAGTCACTAGTTCATGCCCATATGAAGAGAAGCAGCATGGCCTAGTGGCAAGAGTACAGGCTTGGAAGCCCGAGGTCATGGGTTCTAATCCTGCCCCTCCACTTGTCTGCTGTGTGACCTTGGGCGAGTCCCTTAACTTCTCTGTCCCCCTGGTACCTCATCTGTAAAATGGGGATTGAGACTGTGAGCCCCATGTGAGGCAACCTAATCACCTTATCACCTAATCACCCCAGCACTTAGAACAGTACTTGGCACATAGTAAGCACTTCACAAATACCATAATTATTATTATTATATGAAAACTTTATCAGGGCATCAGCTTGAGGTTGAGAGGGAAACTGTATAAGATTGGCCAAAATAGATACAAAAGAAAAGATCTAGACAGAATCCTTAAAATAATGGGGCACACCTGAAAATTGATTCTAATTAGTATGACATTTTCATTTGTTGTTCTACAACCTGCCTCATCCCTCCATAAGAATAGTCAAATACCTGCAAATAAGCAAGGAATCATCACCCAGGATTGGTGACCACTTGAGATTCTCTGTAGTTAAGATCTGTGGTTGACTCAAAGGACAAAAAGGGCTGGAGTTTGGCCAGACTATGAAGATATTGAAAATTTTCCACAGCTGAGTACCAAACTCCTCACCATCGGCTTCAAGGCTCTCCCTCACCTTGCCCCCTCCTACCTCACCTCCCTTCTCTCCTTCTACAGCCCAGCCCACACCCTCCACTCCTCTGCTGCTAATCTCCTCACTGTGCCTCGTTCTCACCTGTTCTGCCGTTGACCCCCGGCCCACGTCATCCCCCTGGTCTGGAATGCCCTCCCACCGCACATCCTCCAAGCTAGCTCTCTTCTTCCCTTCAAAGCCCTACTGAGAGCTCACCTCCTCCAGGAGGCCTTCCCAGACCGAGCCCCCTCCTTCCTCTCCCTCTCCTCCCCCTCCCCATCCCCCCCCACTTTACCTCCTTCCCCTCCTCACAGCACCTGTATATATATATACAGGTACATATATATATATGTATATATATATATATATATATGTTTGTATGTATTTATTACTCTTCATTTTATTTGTACATATTTATTCTATTTATTTTATTTTGTTAATGTGTTTTGTTTTGTTGTCTGTCTCCCCCTTCTAGACTGTGAGCCCACTGTTGGATAGGGACCGTCTCTATATGTTGCCAACTTGTACTTCCCAAGCACTTAGTACAGTGCTCTGCACACAGTAAGCACTCAATAAATACAACTGAATGAATGAATGAATGAATCTTCTCCTGTAGAATTCTGCCTTTGGTATTACCTAGATTTCACTTGCTTGAAAATGACTGTATTCCTGGACCTTTTTTTAATGGTATTTGTGAAGTGCTGAGTGCTGGAGTTTGTTAAAAGATACTCAGGATGAACAGAGTCCCTGTCCCACAAGGACCTCACAATATGAGAATGGAGTAGGATTTAACCCCCATTTTACAAATCAGGAAACTGAGGTCCCGAGAAATTAAGTGCTTTGCCCAAGGTCACCCAGCAGACAAATTTGCAAAGTTGGGATTAGAACCCAGGGCCTCTGATTCCCAGCACTATGCTCTTTCCACTAGGCCATGCTGGGCCACATTGCTTCACACTCTTAATTTGCACTTCACTGGAAGGAAGAATGTGACAGTTAAAAGAAATGGTTTTATTCCTCTGGGGAAATCTCTCTCATGAGATTAATTCTCTTACATATGTGTGAAACCTTAACTGCTCTACAACTATTGATGTGAAGCAGATTGTGAGCTTCTCATTTTGGAATGTTATCTGTTTACAGTATATTCAGCATAGGACTCATGTATGCAAATGGATTCATTAATTTTTTTTTTAACCATGCATTAGTTGTCTAAAATAATGGTCCTGTTACTCTGCTGGGCAGTCTGAGTGAAGAAGGAATATGGACTGGATACACAGAGGGAACTGAATCCATCGTACAACTAGTGGAAAGAGCAAAGGACTGAGAATCAAGAGATCTGGGTTCTAATCCTGGCTTGGCTATTTAGCTACTGTGTGACCATGGGTGGGTATTAAACTTCCCTCTGTCTCAGTTTCATTATCCAAAAAATGGAGATTAAATGCCTGTTTTTTCTCCCTCAGACTGTGAACCTCATGTGGGTCAGGGACAGTGTCTGATCTGATTGTATTGTATCTACCTCAAATAATGGTATATATTTATGTACATATCTTTAAATTACGTTACGAATAATTTGTATTTATGTCCATCTCCCCCTCTAGACTGTAATCTCGTTATGGACAGGGGACTTGTCCACTAATTTTGTTATATTGCACACAAGCACTTAGTACAGTTCTCTGCATGTAGTAAGCACTGAGTAAATATCATTGACTGATTGAGTGCTTACTGTGTGCAGAGAACTGTTAGGAAAGTACAATACAACAAAGTTGGTAAATGCATTCAGTGCCCTCAATGAGCTTACAGTTTAGAGGTGCCCAGTCTAGTTGCCACAAAGTAATCAATGGCATTTATTGAGCACTTACTATATGCAAAGCACTGTATTATGTGCATTATTTTAACTATTATCATTATTAGGTGCAAAGAGCTGTGAGAAAACACAGTCTCCCTCTTTGAGCATCAGGAAATAGTCAAGGTGGAGAGAATGTAAATCATTGCAGAAGTGGCATGGCTGCCCACAGGAATCAGCCAAAGGCTAACCCAAAAAAGATGATTTGTTGAGCTACTTCCTAGACACTATTCTGTGGGTAGCTAATGCCTCTTTTATAGTTTATGGACATACCCCATATTAAGTTGAGAGTGTATCAGAAGGTTAAAACCAGATTGCTCCAACAGTGCTAAAATATGAATCTTGAAATTCTTTGGTGTTCATTTGCCCAACTTGTAAACATGTGTAGACATATATCGATAGGCTTCCCTCGTCATTATGAAGAGGCACAATTTAGAAAGCCAAACTACAATGAATGCTGAAGTACAAAAACATATTTTCCTGAAGTTCAGCAACAAAAGATTCAATAAGCAATTTAAATGGTTTGCTGTTGTTTAGTATTGGTTGGGCACCAACCATGATAGGTGCTGAATTAGCATTCCTAGTTATTGCTGCTTTTACAGTTTCAGAGATAAAATGGGTTTAACAGGTTTAGAGTATCTTTTTCCGCAATATTATTAAGTGTTCCAAGGAAGTTAATATACTTTATATATTAGCATTGCACTATCTGTGCATTTTCTCTCCCTGTAGTTCCTATCAGTATAGACTAGTTTCTTCTGCTTCACTCTATTTCACTCTGTTACTTACTATCAGTATTGATGGCATTTGTTAAGCAGTTACTATGTGCCAAGCACTGCCCACTGTGGGAAGGGATTGTCTCTCTTTATTGCTGTACTGTACTTTCCATGCATTTAGTACAGCACTCTGCTCACAGTAAGTACTCAATAAATATGATTGAAAGAATGTAGTAAGTACTGGGATGGATATCAGACTGAACACAGTCCTTGTCCCTCATGAGAGCTCATAGTCAAAGAGGGAAGAAGAACAGCTATTCCACTCCCAATTCCTTTTCTCTAACACTGTGGCCCATTTAATCATCACTTTAAACTTCTCTACACATCTATTTTATTATTCCCTTCCCTCTTCAACTTTCCTGCCTAGAGCTCTCCTCCTCTCAGTCGTCTCAATTTCCATGACTCCCTTCTTTCCTCTACATTATTCTTCCCTAATTCCCTCCTTAATTTTACTTATCTTCTTCCTTTAAATTTGCCTCAGTCCTTTGGTTCTAGACTCCCACACTCCATTCCTACCTATTCTCCTTCCAGTCACCTTCTCCCATTTTTTCCTTCCCCTGAACACACTCACTTGTCCCATTTCTCATCTTTCCTTGTCATTCATTCATTCAATCATATTTATAGAGTGCTTACTGTGTGCAGATCACTGTACTAAGTGCTTGGGAGAGTACAACACAACAATAAACAGGCACATTCCCTGCCCACAGAGAGCTTACAGTCTTTTGCGGGGGGGGGGGGGGGAGACAAACATTAATATAAATTGTAGATATGTCCTAAGTGCAGTGGGATCACATTCTGCCTCTCCAGCCTCAATGCAACATTCTGCAAAACACACAGCCCAAACCACCCCACCCTCATTCAAGTATTTCTATTCCTCTCCCCAATACTATCTCCATTGAAATTATTAATAAATAACGATGATAATAATAATAATAATAGTGGTGTTGAGAAGCAGCATGACTCAGTGGAAAGAGCCCGGGCTTGGGAGCCAGAGATCATGGGTTCTAATCCCAGCTCTGCCACTTGTCAGCTGTGTGACTTTGGGCAAGTCACTTAACTTCTCTGGGCCTCAGTTACCTCATCTGTAAAATGGAGATTAAGACTGTGAGCCTCATGTGAGACAACCTGATGACCTTGTATCCCCCCCAGCACTTAGAACAGTGCTTCATACATAGTAAACGTTTAACAAATGCCATCATTATTAAACACTTGCTGTATGCAAAGCACTCTACAAAGCACTAGGGTAGATATGAAATAAGCAGGTCCCACATGGGTCTCCCAGTCTAAAGAAGGGAGAACACATATTGAATCCCTATTTTGCAGATGAGGGAACTGAGGTACAGGGAAATGAAGTGACTAACCCAAGGTCACTTAGCAGAGTAAGTGGCAGAGTCAGGATTAGAACCCAGGGCCTCTGATTCTCAGGCCAACCCTCTTTCTACTAGGACATGCTGCTTCTCCAAAGTATCAGCAGGGATCCAGGAAGTCACCATTTCAGTTTACAGAATTCATCTCCTTCTCTGAGGCTAGTCCATAGGAGAGTTGCACAAAACCTCACAGTTCCAACCCTGACAAATCAATCAATCATATTTATTGAGTGGTTACTGTGTGCAGAGCACTGTAGTAAGTGCTTGGGAAGTACAAGTTGGAAGTACAAAGGTTTGACATCACCAGTAGCAAGGGCATAGCTACCCCATTCTTAACTTTGGAGTGAGTTCAATGTAGCCACTTCTTCTCTTATCATCAAGGTGGAAAGAGTACACAGACTATTTACTGTCTTGGTCCCTCCTGTCCTCTCAGATTCCCAGAAGGAGGCTTTATTAATGCAATGTATTGTACTGTAATTTAGTACACATGCTAAACACATGCATATCCTGAAGATGTCCAGTGAATCAAGGAACTAGATCAAAACTGCTTATGAAGAGATCACCTACATGTGGTACATCCCAAAAACCTGAAATATCTACAGATGGCTGATATGTAAATAGATGATGAATTGGTGCAGGGGTGGCTTGGTGAACTCTGTCTTGTTTAGGTTACAGGCTCTTTGAAGTCAAGAATTCTACAGAATACAACCATGAGTATAATAACTATTAGTGCCTACATTAATAATAATAATAATAATGTTTTAATGTATTTGTTAAGAGCCTCTGGAGTAGTAAATCAGGTTGGACACAGTCTGTGTCCCACTGTATAAGTAGGAGGGAGTAGGACAATCCATTTTATTTTACAGTTGAGGAAACGGTCACAGAGAATTTAAGTTACTTACCCGAGGTCACACAGCAAGTAATTGACAGAATCAGGACTAAAATCAGGTTCTTTGATTCCCAAGCCTGTGCTCTTTTCACTAGGCCATGCTGCTTCTCAGTATCTAAAATGTTGCTCACATTTTTCAAATGTTACCTTTGCATCATTTTCCATCAGAGCTACATGAATAGCCCCAAGCTGCCCTACCTGTCCAGTGTACAATATGAGCCATTTAAACCAGAATCCATTTAAGACCAATTCTCAGCTTTATCGTCAACTCTAATTTGAGTCCCATTAAACCCCATCTGCCCAAAGCCAAGTCTCACAGGGGACCAGTTTGTAGCCCGTCTCCTGGGTTAGGCGAAGCAGTGCAATCTCGTGCAGATTCAGCCCTGCTGAACCGTAGAGAAAGAGAATTCATTGCTTCAGCTTTCATTATATTTATGCTTCTGCCATTTCCCTCAGCACTTAAGATCATTTTTAGAGTGCAGACTGCCAGGGAGACACAGACAGGATGGGATTAGCCACATTTATCTTCCTATTAACCCTGTGAATGCTGAAACCAAGCTACAACAGTCTGTTAATTACTAGCTTTCACAGTGAAAATTCAGAGGCCTTTCTTTAACAAAGGACAATCATTTCAAATACCTAATTTCTCCAGAGCTCACCTTTCTCGGATTGGAGTCATAGATGCCAGATTTCCCTTTTGAATATGGACCAGGGGAGATGGGGGAAGGGATGGGGAAAAGGGTGGGATTAGAAGAGCGAGTGGGAGGGATTTCGAGGTAACTGGCTGGTTTAAAGAGCTATTGGGAGGACAGATTTGGGTTTTTTTTTCAATACTTCTCCAAAACTCCCAATGCTTTTCAGAGGCAGCCTTTATAATAAATTGGGTTGGGGAGTCTAGGCCAAGCAGTTGTAGGGGGGAAAGCTACTAATCTGGATGATATCCTTTCTTGCCCCATGGTACTATGGTTAGAACAGTGATTTTCATTGAATTGACAAAAGATGGAGGATGACAAAAGCTGAATCTGTTCTCACTTTATTCATTTTTGTGATTAGTCATTTTGTGATTGCTAGAGAAATAAAATAATAATATGACTATTGGCTGTATTAGGAAGGTGGAGAAGCAGCATGGCTCAGTGGAAAGAGACTGGGCTGGGGAGCCAGAGGTTGTGGGTTCTAATCTTGGCTCCACCACCTGTCAGCTGTGTGACCTTGGGCAAGTCAGTCACTTCTCTGGGCCTCAGTTCTCTCATCTGTAAAATGGGGATTAAGACTGTGAGCCCCACGTGGGATAACCTGATCACCTTGTATCTACCCCAGCACTTAGAACAGTGTTTGGCACATAGTAAGCGCTTAACAAATACCAACATTATTCCCCTTCTAGATTGTGAGGCTGTTGTTTGGCAGGGACCATCTCTTTATGTTGCCAATTTGTACTTCCCAAGTGCTTAGTACAGTGACCTGCACACAGGAAGTGCTCAATAAATATGATTGAATGAATGAATGAATGAACAAATGAAAATTTATAGTTCTGGAATTGTATAATAAACATGGTTGACTGCCCCAAGAATGTTGCAATCTGAACATAACTCAGTGAGATCCAAAGAAAGGATAAACCAACATTTTCACAACAAATGCCACATTTATTATTATTTCTGGGATGAAACAGCTTCTATCAATCAATCAGAGGTATATATTACCACTTTCTGTATGCATAACACTGTACTAAGCACTTGGGAGAATACAATACATAGATGATATACACATTACCTCCCCACAGGGAATATGAGGAAAGACCAAGCAGGTTAGGAACCACTAATTCCAGAAAGATAAACTTGTGGGAGAGCAGGTGATTGAGGTTTACAAACTTCAGTGAAGTTTGGGGAAGAGAGAGCACAAAATGGCTCATCACAAGATCTCTCAATTTCAGAACAAAGAGCACCCATGTTAATAGGCGCAAAACAAATAAGACACCATTTTTCATATATTAGGGAGTAATTCCATAGGAAGATATTAAGGCAGAAAATAGGTTAAGCTGAAAGAAGGATTTGATTAACGGGCTCTTATATCAAAGGAACTTAGATTTTAAGAGATCCTTTCTAACCATGGTGTTGAATCTCAAAAAAAGAAACCATCACCCTTCATGGTGTCTGTCAGAGACAGAATTAAGTTCTGCCTTAGTTTGGCATTGTGAATGGTTACTCCTCACCGATGTACATATCCATCAGTAAATTATTTTAGCATCTGCTCCCTATTACTATATGTAAGCTTCTTGTGGGCAGGGATCGTCTATACCTACTCCTTTGTATTGTACTCCCCAAAGCACTTAGTACAGTGCCCTGAACACAGCAAGCGGTCAATAAACCATTGACTGATTGCACCTATGTTTTCATATACAGTCCAAATACCCATAAATCCAGAGATTTCAGAAGTGATAAGTCTAAATGGGTGCTGACAAAAGTCAGAGTGTTATTTAGCAAAGAAATCCCATGAGAATTTGTCTAATAATGATAGAGATCATTATACTATTAACTAAACACTTTCTATTAGCCTGAACACCATGTTAAGGGGTAGGGAAGGCATAAGCCCTGTGAGTCCATGGGGGTCGTAACTTTAGAGGCCAGGAGAGTTGGTATCTTATTCCCATTCTTCAGATGAGAAAACTGAGGCACAGAGTGGTAAAGTGACTTTACACAAGAACACACAGCAGAGCCTGCAGAATTGGGAGTAAGACCCAGATTCCATAACCACCAAACACATGTTCAAATCCCTACTGAGTACTCACCTCCTCCAGGAGGCCTTCCCAGACTGAGCCCCCCCTTTTTCCTCTCCTCCTCCCCTCCCCATTGCCCCCCTGCCTTCCCCCTTCCCCTCCCCACAGCACTCATGTATATTTGTACATATTTATTATTCTATTTAATTAATGATGTGTATATAGCTATAATTCTGTTCATTCTGTTGGCATTGACACCTGTCTATTTGTTTTGTGTTTTTTTGGTCTGTCTTCCCCTTCTCGACTGTGAGACCTTTGTTGGATAGGGACCATCTCTATATGTTGCCAATTTGTACTTCTCAATTGCTTAGTACAGTGCTCTGCACACAGTAAGCGTTCAATAAATAAGATTGAATGGTCTTTCCACCAGTCCTTGTTGCCTCACACCCTTTAGAACCCATCTCCTAGAACACACACTGAATAACATGGAACACTGCACACGCAACTTCTACACATTATCCAGAGTTTGACATGATCCAGATTAATTGCAGGTCTGGATAAATAGGAGCCAGATAAGTGGGGCCATGCATATCCCTTTCATTAATATGCCTGATTCCTCCAGTCACAGCAATCAGTTGATACTTCTTCAACTTAAATTGAACTACAAAAATGCTATGGTCACATTACATTTGTGTTGCTTTATACTTTTTGCAAGTTTGCTTTGCAAGCAATGGTATTACATTTCAAGGAAATCACATATTTTCACTCCTACCTTATATAATTAAAACTAGTTTTAAAGTAAAAGACAACAATTTCTGATGACAATAGCAGTTCTTCCTTTAAAATAATTAAATCATCATCTGAAATTATCAGGAAACTTAAAGAAATGAGTCCTCTTTTCCCCCTGTAGAACTGCTCCTTATGTTTAATTTTAATTGCAGATTATTCTTGTTCCTTTAGCAGTGTTAATAGATTTGAGACAGAAGACATACTTCATTAATTGCTTCTTGCAGAGGACTGCATTTCAAACAGTGGCTTGTCTGACCCAGCTCCTACTGCTTGTCTGATTATTATGAAATAGGCATTGTTTCCACATAAAGACAAGAAAAGTTGGAAACAATGTAACCATTCCAGATATTAGCATTCTCCATTTCTTCAGAGACTTTTTTGGTAAGGAAATGTCTCTTCAGAGAAGATTCAACATTTTTTCAAAGAAATATTCAACATTCTGTCTGTTCTCTGCCCTATAGAAAATTACTACCTATAAGAAGAGACAAGGTAATATGTAGCATTGTTCTGGCTTCCATAGACAGGACTACTTTTTCCACCTTTTGCCTTCACTGTTGGTGGGGATAAGTACTCTCAAGTCTAATGCTTAGATGAGCCTTTACCTATAAGAATCTCAAGCTAATGAATTTCAAGATGTTTCATTAGAGATGTTAGATTCTTCATCCACACATCATGAAACAATTAACCATATTTTAGATTATACACTTTGGTGGTTTATCCTCTCATTTTTACTTTGCCAGCCAGCCTATGGGCAATCACTGCTTACTGAAACCTGTCCTACAGGCTAGGTAGATGAAATGAATGGGGGTTAAATGCAAGCTATTGTTCTCTTTAGTGTGGTTTTCAATTATCTACTCTCAATTCTGCTCTTACAATCCCAGCAGGTAAGTATTACTTGACTACCGCTACCTACCTATTCAATGTTTTTCTTCCGTGGAGTTCAGGTTGCTACAAATAAATGCTTTCACTGACCCACATGGCATTCCAGAAAATTTCAGATAGAAAGAAATGTAGTAGCCTCATTTTATCTGAGGAGAACCTGAAGCCCAGAAAGGTTAGGTAACTTACCAGATGTCACACAACAAGCAACCTAGTTGACTCGTAGCTCACTACTTTATCAGTCCAGTACACCAGTGATTAATCTTTTTTTAAAAAAAAATGGATTTTTCCAAATTCCTTTGTAAGATGTGGAACCATATCTCCTTTCTAGACAAATGTATTAAAGGACTAGTATGAGAAACTGAATAGTTCAGTGTGCAAAAGGACCCACAAAGATTCACAAGGATCATCTCATTCCCTCCTACCCTACCTCAATGGTCTTTTATTTCATCCTAATATATACACTCCATCTCATGGTTGACCTTTTGCCCATGTCTTCCTTCTGGTCTGAAACCCCCTCTGTCTTCATATCTGACAATCCACCACTTTCCCCACCTTCAAAACCCTCCTAAAATCCCATGTCCTCCAAGAGGCCTTCCCTAAGTTCTCATTTCCCCTATCAATGCTCCTTTTACTGTTATGTATTTGCACTTAGAACTTTGATATTCACCCCAGCCCCTTTGCACCTTTTGTAAATATTTTTATGCTCTATTATTTTTCCTATTTGTGATTTGTTTGAATGTCTATCTACCCCTGTAGACTGTAAGCTTCTTGTGGGTGGGGATTATGTCTACAAACTCTATCGTATTGTATTTTCCCCACACTTAGTGCCATGCTTTTGAGCTCAATAAACACCACTGATTGAAGGATGAGAAGAAGGTTTCTTTCAGCTCTGATTGATTTTGCTAACAAAAATAAATTCAGGGAACCAGTAGGAATTTGGTTGCTCAAAAACCAAAACATTTTCCACTAGTGAATTATTTCTCTTGAATTTCTTGGGGACTTTCTGAGATACATTCAGAGCTACCTGGAATCATATTTGAAAGCCACTGTAGACAGTAGTCAGCCTCCAGACAGTAAGCTTCTCCAGACTGTAAATTCATTGATTAATTAATTATTATATGTGTTAAGCACTTACTATGTGTCAAGCATTGTTCTAAGTGCTGGGGTAGATACAAGTTAATCTAGCTGGATGGTTGGATACAATCCCCGTTCCACACAGGGCTCACATTCTACATAGGAGAGAGTAAGATTTAATCCCCATATTTTACAGATAATGTAACAGGCACAGAGAAGCTAAGTGATTTGTCCAAGGTCAAACAGCAAACACAGGACAGAGCAGGAATTACAACCCAGGGCCTCTGACTCCCAGGCCTGTGCTCTTCTTCACTAGCCCACAGTGCTCTTCTCATTGTGAGCAGGGAGTGTGTCTACCAACTTTATTGGATTTTACAATCTTCCAAGCACTTACATACATACCTGTAATTTATTTATAACAAATAATACTATTGTCTCCTCCTCTAGACTGTAAGCTCATTGTGAGCAGGGAATTTGTTATATTATGTTGTACTCTCCCAAGCACTTAGTACCGTACTCTGCACACAGTAAGCACTCAATAAATATGATTGACTGATAAAGGGCTTAATACAGTGCTCTGCACGCAGTAAGCACTCATTAAATACCATTGATGGATTTGATGGATTGACTGTATTAGACTACTTGTTCTAAGTGATGACAGTGATAGAAATGGATCAGTCCCAATAATTCCCTGGCTGTGTCACAATCTGAGTTTCTCTGGAAGGGTAGACTCTCAATTCCTGGACTTGAATATGTCTTTCTCCAACTGGAAACTTGACAGCTACCTGAAGGTAATTTAATTTTGAACCAGTCATTGTCTCCCCTTACAGATTTAGTTCAATTGTTTGGTTTTCACGGGTCATAGGCTGAGATTGCAAAATGGACAGTTCTAACTAACATTTGTGCAAATGAGCTTTTCTCCTCTGTATCATTTGGAAATGAAGAGCTGAGCTACAGGGTTACAGGGAAGCTATCAAAATGAATTCAAATGTACCAGAAATCAACCTCACTCAAAATTCAAACAAAAACGCCAATGAAACTTGGCTAAAAGCAGCATGGCTTAGAGGAAAGAGCATGAACCTGGGATTTAGAGGAACTGGGTTCTAATCTTGGTCTGCCAATTTCCTGCTGGGTGACCTTGGGCAAATCACTTAAATCCCCTGTGCCTCACTTTCCTCATCTGCAAAATGGGGACTCAATTCCTACCTCTTCTCCCTCCCATTTAAACTATTTAGAGTGCCATGTGGAAACTGATAATCATGTATCTCCCTCAGGGCTTAACACAGTACCTGGCATATAATAAGTACTTAAATACCATTGAAAAGTATTAAAAATAGGTTAAAAAAGGCAAGTGTGTGATTCCTTTAAGTCCACTGTTGGACTTCTTTTATATCTTGCCTCATTTCTAAGGGCCACCCTGAAGTGAAATTTGACTTCACCCAGTTTGACCAGGAATACCAATAATCTCTCAGTGAATAAGGAACATGAAAACCAAAGAGTAAGTGATCAATAAAAATAAACAGTCCCAGAATGAGAGAAATCCTTTAGGCTAGGAAGAGAGCAGTGAACAGATATTAATAATAATGATAATAATGATTGTGGTATTTGTTAAGTGCTTACTTTGTGTCAGGTACCATATTAAGTGCTGGGGTAGATACTTGCCCTAGTTCCACCAGTCCTTTTCCCTAGCCAGCACCAATGGGGATATTTGTAGATATGACTATAGAAGGAAGAGTAGGACATGAGGGATAATGCTGCTGATTTGGTTGAGGTGATCCAATGAACAGGGCGAGCCCCGGGAAAAAGCTCCATTTACCCAAAGGGATAATGCAGTCCTGCATTTTTCCACTCAGACTTGTACTTTGAAATTCCATTCATGTCCAATTTATAGACGGCCACAGTCTTAATCCCCATTTTACAGATGAGGGAATTGAGGCAAAGAGAAATTAAGTGATTTGTACAGGCATGCAGCCCAAACAAACTTGTAAATAAATCCTTCAGCTGTATTCCTGTCTCCTTGAAATTTGTGGTCACCCCTCCTGCTAAAACCATAACATTAGTGTTACACTGAGAACAGAGACACTCCCTTGCGGGACATGCTGGGCACCTGGGAGACACTAGGAAAGGGGCTAGGAGCCTGAAATGGAAGTCAAGTATGGTTGACACTAATGATGAATGGATCTGGTAGTGAACACAGCAGAAGCCATCTCACAAAAGCCTGACATCCAAGTAATCTGAAAGTGATTTATTCAGAAATCCATTTTTCATCCATCACACAAGTGGGTATGTTGCCATAGAAGGCACTGGGAAGGTATTTGCCATGTGAACCGCCTTCCAAGGAGAGGATCAACCAGAAGAAAGACAGGACACACCAAAATTACATACTAAAACAAGGATATTCTCTTTAAAAGCATAAGACAATCCGTGTACATAAACCCACACCTCTATACCTGCAATCTTAATCAATCAATCAATTGTATTTATTGAGTGCTTACTGTGTGCAGAGCACTGTACTAAGCGCTTGGGAAGTACAAGTTGGCAACATATAGAGACAGTCCCTACCCAACAGTGGGCTCACAGTCTAAAAGGGGGAGACAGAGAACAAAACCAAATATACTAACAAAATAAAATAAATAGAATAGATATGTACAAGTAAAATAAATAGAGTAATAAATATGTACAAACATATATGCATATATACAGGCTTAAGAAAAGAAATCTTAAGAAAAGCAGGGAGAGAACGAATCGATGAATCCCAGTGACCAATAGCTTTAGTAGGACCGACATCTACAGAACAATTTGCTTGCCAAGACTTAGTGATCAGCCCAAGGTTCAACAAAACCAAGATGTAAAGTAGAAGACCATGACTGTTCAAATCTGGATCTCCCAAGAATTATGGAATTTCAAATAACTAGACTTTAAACCTTCGATCACTATGAAATGTCCTCCCAAGAAAAGGAAGTGATGGCACTTACCTGCCGGAATTGCTCCAGATCTATTTTGTTTCCTACCAGCACCAGGGGGATGTCATAGGTGTGCCGGACCTTATAGATGAGCTCCTTAAACTCAGCGGCTTCCTGGAAAGATTGGCGATCGGTGATGGAGTAGCAGATAATGAAACCTTCTCCTCCTCTCATGTATTGGTCTCTCATGGCCGTGAATTCTGCCTATGGAATAAGAAGAAATGATTCTTTTTTTTCCCCAAGTGAAAAAGGGTCAGGAGAATACTGATGCACCGATTTGTTTTCCTGTTTGGTGGTTTTTATTGAGATACATAAAATCTGATCCACAGTGTGGGTTGTGAGGGTGAAACGATCAGAATCTACACATCTTTGACATGCACTGAGTGCTTTCTATGTGCAGAGCACTCCACTAAGTGTAGTGGGGAATGCAATGACTCTAGAGCATGGAAGGAGTCAGAGTCTACCCAAGACATGCTCAGTAATTATATATGTTCTGCTAAATTCACCAAATAATCTTTTCCTGCCTGTCCTTCTGGCATCTTTACATAAGTTAAGTTACACTGTGAGGTCAGGAGAGAGGCAGTGTGGTCTAGTAGGAAGGGCATGGTCCTTGGATTCAGAAGGACCTGGGTTCTAATTCTGCTCCACCACTTGTCTGCTGGGTGACCTTGGACAAGTCACTGTGGGTCAGTTACATCATCGGTAAAATGGGGATTAAGACTGTGAGTCCTATGTAAAACAGGGCCTGTGCCCAAACCAGTTTACTTGTACCCATCCCAGTGCTAAGTAATACATTGTCCGGCACATATGAAGTATTTAATAAATGCCACAATCATCATAATCAGCAGCAGAGGGATGCCCAGCTTTCTTTGGTACTACCACTTCCTTTCCTATACATTATGGAAAGATATTGTGGATGACATTTGAATAATTTGAACCTTAGCAGGTGAGAAAGAGAGCAACAAGTAAATCTATCAATCATATTCACTGAGCATTACTATATGCAGAGCAGTGTATTAAGAATTTGAACAGTATACTGTAACAGAGTGCTCTGCATATAGCAAATGCTCAATAAATGCCATTGATTGATTGGAATGTTCCCTGCTTATAATGGTCATACAGTCTAGAAGAATAATTGTAGCATTTGTTATGTGCTTACTACGTGTTGAGCACTGTACTAAACCCTGGAGTAGATTCATAATAATCAGGTCTCACATGATGCTCACAGATTAGGAGGGAAAACAGGTTTTGTCCACATTTTACAGATGAGGGAACTGAGGCAAAGAGAACTTGAATGATTTGCTCAAGGTCACACTGTAGACAAGTGGCATGAGCAGGGATTAGAACCCAGGTCCTCTAGCTCCCAGGCCCCTGCTATATCACTAGACAACATTGCATAAAATAGGAATTACAACATGCTACAAGGACTGAGCAGAGGCAGTGGTTTTATTTGCTGTTTTAATGAGCATATTACTGCTATATTAAGGACACATCTCCTCCAAGGGGCCTTCCCCAATTAAGCCCTCTTTCCCCAACTCCCTATCCCTCATCTATGCACTTGGTGCTGTACCTTTGGGCACTTAGTATTCACCACAATCTCAGCACTACAGCATGTATATACATATCTTTGTTGTATTGTACTCTCCCAAGCACTTAGTACAGTGCTCTCCACACAATGAATACCATTGACTGATCACTGACTTAACATCCACAATTGCTACATGTCTTTGCTACAGACTTACTATGTTCCAAATACTGTGTTAAGTGCTGGAATAATAATAATAATGACGATGTTAAGCACTTACTTTGTGCCAGACACTGTATTAAGTGCTGGGGTGGAAACAAGCAAATCTAGTTGACACAGTCCCTGTCCCATGTGGGTCTCACAGTCTCAATCCCCATTTTACAGGTGAGGTAACTGAGTCACAGAGAAGTGAAGTGACTTTTCCTAGGTGACACAGCAGACAAGTGGCAGAGAGGATTAGAACCCATAACCTTCTGACTCCTAGGCCCCTGCTTTACCCACTATGCTATACTGCTTGGAGTAGATGAAATACCATCAGATCAGACAGAGGCTCTGTCCCCCAAGGAGAGGGAGGTAGAACAGGTATTTAATATCTATTTGATAAATGAGGAAACTGACAGAGATAAATCAAATAACTTGTCCAAGGTCACTCAACAGGCAAGTGGAAGAGCATCCGGATTTCCAGCCCTATGCTTCTCCCATTAAGCTATGCTGCTTCTCTTATTTTTAGCAAAAGGGCTTCTGAGGAGAAGGAATATGGTAAAGTCTGAAGTTCCTCTCCAGCCATGCTATATGGGTGAGTTTGAGAGCAGGGAGTGTGTTTATAACTTCTAGTGAGTGCTTTGAGGTGTACTCTCTGAAATTTACCTGAATTTCCCTTTCATCATAATTCTGGAAGACACCTCATAAACAGCAATGAAATGTTTTTCTAAGGCATAGGGTGAATCATGCAGCTATCATTTCAGCAGCTATAGGGATATCAGTGCCAACAGGTATATTTCAGAAGTATAAATCGCTTCTTAAATATATCTTTCTCTAAAAAGTTAAGTAGTACTCTATAACTGAATATTTTTTTAAGTGAACGGGTTTATTTCCGCAATTACTTATTTTGACATTTTGATATTGGTGATGAATTATGGGAAAAATATTTGTCACTACGGCAGTGATCATTTTCAGCACCCATTTATTATAATATGTAAATTAGGCTGAGAAGTGTCCCCTTTTTACTTACCATTAACTCAATTTGTCATTGACTTTTGATGGTGATTTCCCTTCTTCTTTTACCCCTCTTTTTGAAATTGAGGGGATTGACTTGGGGATCCAAAGTCTGGTTTTTAAACTGTTCCATTGTGAAGGAACACCTCTAGCAGGTCCTGGTTATTAGGAGCTGCCCGCTAAGGAATTAGTTGGATAGCATTTACCTAAGCTCTCCTTATGGTTCAGTGAATAGAAATTCAAGGGAGGAGTCATTTTGGATCAGTTAGTCAAAACCTGCATTAATGTCCTGTCACTGAGTTGACCTAACTTTTGAGAAACTGTTCAATTTTAGACTGAAAAGGAATACTAGGAACTTGATCACTGTCATAAGGGAAGAAGAATTGATGGGAGAAGGTGGAGTAGAAAAGAAGGGAGAGATTAATGTCTTTGTCACTAGAGGAAAGGAGAAATATTGGATATAGGAGACAACAGAGGAGATTATGGAGGGTGTAGTAGCATAACAGAGCTAAACATCTGTTGAACAGACACTGAGGGTACCAAACACTTGGAAAATACAAATAAATTGAGAGACTTTTTTGTTGTCCACAAGGAGCTTACACTTAATGAGACAGACATGCAAATATTTATAAATTGGGTAATCAAATAAATGTTTGATGTAAAAAGCATATATACACCAGTGCCAGAAATAGCTGGGAGGTTATATAGTCTGGGAAGTTAAGAATGCATAGGGAAAGATGGGATGTGAAAAGAGTTTTGAATATGGTGGAGGACATCGGTCTGTTTATTTTTTGGATTTGCAAAAGGAAAGAGAGCAGCATGAGCAAGAGGACAGAGGAAGGAGAGTCAAGAGAGGGATAGAGTTAGCCTGGGAGGAATAAGACAGTGAGTTGGGATGTAGCAAGTAGAGAGAGCAGATATGTAATGTGGATTGAGTTGGTAGAGAAACCTGAAGTGGACTGTGGATGAGTTTTTGGTCAATGCGGAGGGGCACAAGGAAAGGAATGGAAACCAGGGAAGGGGTTGGAAGAGCAGCGACAGATAAAATCACTGCATCCCAGAAATATTTTCAACTACTGATACAAGATGGGCCATTCTTCCCTTCACCTGATCTGGAAACACAAACTGTTCCTCTGAATATTTCTTCCAGACACCTTCCCACCACCACAGTTAAGATTAGGAAAAAAAACAAAACTACTGATATGCTCATGTTACCCTCTGCCTTAGCCTGTCAAAAAATTCTGAACTACCAGCATCTGCATAGAGAAGCAGCATGGCTCAATGGAAAGACCATGGGCTTGGGAGTCAGAGGTCATGGGTTCTAATCCCACTCCGCCACTTGTCAGCTGTGTGACTTTGGGTAAGTCATTTAACTTCTCTATGTCTCAGCTCCCTCATCTGTAAAATGAGGATTAAGACTTTGAGCCCCACGTGGGACAACCTGATTACTTTGTATCCCCCCAAGCGCTTAGAACAGTGCTTGACACGTAGTAAGCACTTACCAAATATCATCACCATCATCAACATCATCTCCCATTCATCCCCACCAGTTATAATAATCTGTCCTATATTCAAAAACACTACATTTGTCCTCTCAGCGAGAAGCAACCCTTTAAGAACATGATCCATGCATTAATCTATAGTAAAATTTACAACATATAATAATGATTATTATTATGACATTTGTTAAGCATTTATTATGTGCCTAGCACTATTCTATACACTGGGGTAGATACAAGGTAATAAGGTTGGGCACAGTCCATGTTCAACATGGGGCCCACCATCTTAATTCTCATTTTACAGATGAGGTAACCGAGGGACAGAGAAGTTAAGCAACTTTCCCAAAGTCACGCAGCAGGCAAGAGGTGGAGCCAGGATTAGATCCCACGTCCTCTGACTCCCAAGCCTATGCTCCTGCCATTAGGCCGTAATGTCTGGCAACTATTATATTGTACTCTCCCATGCTCTTAGTGCAGTGCTCTTCCCACAGTAAGCACTTTGTAAATATGATTGATTGAGTAGAGGAGGTTGAAGCTTGGGGTGGGGAATGGGGGTGGGTCAACGAAGACTCTGATAGACTCTAAACTGCACTCTAGACTCTAAGCTCCTTGAGGATGAATATCATGTCTTCTAACTCAAATTGTACTCCCAACTGTATACAATAAGCATTCAACAAATACAATTGATTGGTGATATAATTCAGAGCTTGTACCTGAGTGATATCTGTTTGGTTTAGAGGTAGGGTTAGATATGGGACATATGGTAGAGGAAGAATCAACTGAATTGGGCAGAAAATTGAATTGTGAAAGTGGAAAGACAGTGAGGAGCTGAGAATGACACTGAAGTTGTTGGCTTCTGGGACAGGGAGGATAGAGGTGTTATTGACTGAAGGGAGGAAAATTAGGAGGAGAAGGGCTAGAGGAAAAGGTGAGGAGTTCCATTTTGGACATATTGAGTTTGAGGTGCCTGCCGGACATCCAAATAGAAATGTCTTAGAAGCAAAAGGAGATTTGGGATTGCAGGTTAGATGAGAGGTAAAACTAGGGAAATTGATTTGGCAGTGGTTTCCTTAATGGTGGTAGCAGTAATATGGTGAGCAGGGAAGTTTCCTCAGACAGTGAGTGTGTGTAGATAAAGGAAAGTAGGGAACCAAGATCAAAGCCACCTGGCATGACTACGGTAAGAGGCTGAGATACAGTGGAAGAATCATTGAGTGAAACACAGAAATAGCCAGAGGGGTAGTAAGAGGACTGGTTTAGGTTCATATCAGTAAAAATGAGGTCCACAGTATTGATGGCAATGAGGTTTAAGAGGAATTGGATAGAGGAGAAGAGGTTCATTAATAACCTTAGAATGGTTGCAGCAGAGTGAAGGAAGATGCAGGGGGAAGAGGGAGGGAAGAGTTGCTTGTAAAGTGTCAAAAGGAGTTGGATGAGAGGAAGAAAAAGGTGTATGAAACACATTCAAGCATTTTGCTCAGAAATGGGAGGAAGGAGATAGTGCAATGGGGTCCAGAGAAATGTTGTTATTTTATAAGTAAAATGAATGCATGTCTGAAAATAGAGGGAAAGGAGCCCCAGTGGAAAGAGCCCGGGCCTGGGTTCTAATTCCTACTCCATCACTTACTTGCTGCATGACCTTGGGTAAGTCACTTCCCTTCTTTGTGCCCAGTTCCCTCATCTGTAAAATGGGAATTTAATGCCTGTTATTCCTGCTTAGACTGTGAGCCTCATATGGGACCTAATTACCTTGAATCTACCCCAGCACTTGGTACAGTGCTTGACAAACAGTACGTGTTTAACAAATGTCACAATTATCATTATCATTAGTGGGTGATTGGGAGCGTTCATCAGGGAGGGAAGAGGATTGGGACCTAGTAAATTTAGAAAGTATCAGTGGAGTGGGAGGTTTAGGTGACAGGTAGAAGATTGTGAAAGCAGATTGGGGGATCTCTTCTTGACAGAGAACAAGGAAACAAGAAAGTAGTTAAGGGGTTGAGAAGAAGTCAGGGAGATGAAGGGAATATTTTTTGTGAGGTCATTCTTAATATCTTAGATTTTATCAACTATTTGAGAAGGTCATTAGGGAAAGAGAGGATGGAGGTGGAAAACTGGGAATTTCAGGAGGGAGTTAAAGACCTGTAGTAGTTGGTGAGATCAATGAGTGTGGCCTTCAATCATGTAACAGAAACAGTGTTGTGGAATAGAGGAGGGAGCAGTTATTATAGTTGAGGATGAGCAGAAGATGTTGGTGCCTCTGTGATGTTTGACATGTTAAGGCAGAGAGGGAAACATGAGGACATTATTTTTTTTTCCTAGTCTGAACTTTGGTAGTGGGAAGGTACCCAGAGTGAATATTCAGGAGATCAGTTTGTGTTTCAAGATTTGGTGCAGGTAGACTGGCCCATCTGGTATCAGGTAGCAGTGAACATATTTCTGGGGATGTACTAATTTCAAACCTGGTCTTTTCTTGGCAGCTTAAATTGAGGCATTAGGTGAATAAAGCTTAATGTCATCCCGATTATCTGATCTCATGTTGGATATACTCTTAACAGGGCCAGGAGTCATTACTCCCTATTATCACACAACATAATGTTTTACAGTAATAATCTGTGACCTCCTGCAAAACCTTGTGATAATTTCTGCAATGTCAGGTCATAGAAGTGTGAGTAGAACTACCTGGTGAGAAACTGCCTTCCTTAATAAGCAGATTCAGATCTAATATTTAACTTTTAAAGGGCCATCTCTTTTTTTTTCGATGTCAGTCTAATCAGTTTCTTGTCAGACTCAAGGAAATCTGTCTCTTGAAGGGAGGTAGTCAGGGGCAGAACTATACAGCTGGATCAATTCATCAGGGCCACAGCTCCTAGAGCTCTTGTATCAGGACGCAATGTGTGGGTACTGGGCTAATCTCCAGGTGCAAAGAATGCAGAATAACTGGGGGGGCAGAGGGGCAAGAAAGATGCGAAGGTGAGTTCTGGCATGTGAAGCAACTATCCTCCCTCCCTCTGACCCACTAGTGTGATCTAGTGGAAAGAACATGGGTCTGGGAATCATCCTGGCTCTATCACTTGCCTGCTGTGTACCCTTGGGCAAGTACATTCACTTCTCAATTTCCTCATCTGTAAAATTGGGAATAAATCCTACTTCCTCCTTGAACTGTGAGCTCTGTGTGAGACAGGAGCTGTGCACATTCTGATTGTCTTGAATCTATTCCAGAGCAAATGATAATAATAATAATAATGATGTTACCAGCATGCCTAGGGAGGGAGGAGGAAAGAGCATGAGGGAAAGCAGGAGGAGATTAACTAATTAGTTCTTTGTGAGGACCAGGAAAACCTTTCTCACTAGTGAAAATGGTTTATGGAGAAGTTTAAGAGCTTTCCCCATTGCCTAGTCACAGGAAAGAAGTCTGGATGTCTGTGGCAAAGAGACTCTCAATCATGGTCCCCCCAGGATAAGAACTTTGTCCCTTGTAATATATTATCTAAAGCAAGAGGTAATAGAGACCAATTACAAAAAAATAAACATGAGCAGCAGAAACTAAGCATATGTCAACATACAGTTGATCCTGCCAGAATGTAATGTTATAGGGCACCATGGAAGAATTGGAAAGAATGGTGCCATAAGACTGTAATGTACTCGTTATGAAACAATGAAGATGGCTTATTTTAAAAATGTGTGCCACATAGGAAAGAGATGTCTTTAACAGCAATGTTATCAGTGGCTCAAAAAGTAAACTGAAACATTGTTGCTGTTTACTGAAAACCATGAAGTTAATCCAACATTATGGACATTGATCTTCAGGTTTAACAAATTTCCCACTATTGTAAATGCCCTCTAAGATTACCAAAGCAATCAATTTCTCTCTCCCCGCAATAAGAATCAACCATCCTAATGGAAAGGGGACAGGGTGAGAACAAGATTCTCCTGACTCCACCACAAGGCCAATACCCTGCCCCTTCCTTCCCAGAGGCTACCCACTCATCTCCAGTTTTCCTGGAGCTGGAAACCTGGGTCTAAATTTCTCACCTCCCCTGACAAAGAAGGAATCGCAGCCACTGCCCCAAGCCTGATGGAGTTTTGTGCAATTTGGTATTTCCTGGGGGATTTTTGGGGAAGCAGGGCAAAATTCACTTAATAACAGGGTCGAGCCCCTTCCCCCCGTCCTCCCACCTCCCTGAAGATCACCTATTTATCCTCAATTCACTGGACCTAGAAGTCTGGGTATCAATCACTGGTATTTATTGAGAACTGTACTGAGCCCTAGTGGTAAACTGCAGAGTTAGTAAGACTGCTTACCTCCCCCAAACCCATTCCCACCAGGGAGGAAAGCCACAGGTCAGAGCGGACATAATTTTTGAGATCCCTTTTCCCAGTGTTCTTGCTCTTGGAAGACCCACAGAAAGAACCCAGGCTTGTAGACTGGAGATCTGGAAAACTGAGAATGCCTGCTGCTGGGAGCAATAGGATACAATGGGCGTTGAGTCGGATAGAAGGCAGACTGGAAATAAAGTCCCGGTATATTGTTTGATGGGGAGAATCTTGGCTGGACAAGTCTGGGGAAAACTCTGTCTCAACTCCTGACTTGGCAAGAGACAGGATAAGGAGCTGTCAAGAGGCCCAGTGTAAACCATCCCATTAGCCACCCCACCACCCTGCACCCCTTTCACAGGTTCAGAAATAACCCCTTCTCCCCTGCTGATCTGGAGGGGACTGCATCACTAGAATGGGTGCCTCAAATCATACCTGGGGGAACCAGAGCGTTGGGAAGATCCTAAATCTAGGTTTTAATTGGAAGAATAAAAAAAACAGAAATTGTCCATAAGACTTGTTGAGGGACTGGTAGATTTAGCAAGTCGCACCCCTGCTGTATATCCCCAGAACAGAACCTTAAAATGTTCCAAATAGATTGCCAGTGCCACAGTATTGAGCTAGAAATAACTTGAAACAAGATTCAGGAATCTTTTCTTGTCATACACAAATTTCTGGAAACCCACCCATGAGACAGAAGCCATGTAGAGAGAAGCAGCGTGGCTCAGTGGAAAGACCTTGAGCTTGGGAGTCAGAGGTCAGGGGTTCTAATCCCGGCTCCACCACATGTTTACTGTGTGACCTTGGGCAAGTCACTTAACTTCTCTGAGCCTCATTTACCTCATCTGTAAAATGGGGATTAATAATAATAATAATGGCATTTATTAAGCGCTTACTATGTGCAAAGCACTGTTCTAAGCGCTGGGGAGATTACAAGGAGATCAGGTTGTCCCACGGGGGGCTTACAGTCTTAATCCCCATTTTACAGATGAGGGAACTGAGGCCCAGAGAAGTTAAGTGACTTTCCCAAAGTGTCACAGCTGACAAGTGGTGGAGCTGGGATTTGAACCCATGACCTCTGACTCCAAAGCCCGGGCACTTTCCACTGAGCCACGCTGCTTCTCTGATTAATCCACTGATTAATTAATTAATCCAATGATTAATTAATTAATCCAATGATTAATTAATCCACTGATTAATTAATCTGATTAAGACTGTGAGCCCCACATGGGACAACCTGATCACCTTGTATCTCCCCCAGCACTTAGAACAGTGCTTTGCACATAGTAAGCACTTAACAAATGCCATCATCATTATTATTATGTACAGTTTCAATTGGTTTTTACCCATCTTCTCCCAGTTCCTTTTATATAACTGAAACAATGGGAGATATCATTGTCAGATAATCAATTAATCATATTTATTGAGCGCTTACTGTGTGCAGAGCACTGTACTAAGCGCTTGGGAAGTACAAGTTGGCAACATATAGAGAAAGTCCCTACCCAACAGTGGACTCACAGTCTAAAACAAGTTAACATGTTAACATGGTATATTTTAAAAGATTACTATGTGCCAGCCACTGTTCTAAGTGTTGGGGTAGATGCAAGGTAATCCAGGTGGACACAATCCCTGTCCTACATCAGGCTCACAGTATTAATCCCCATTTTACAGGTGAGGTAACTCAGGCATACAGAAGTGAAGTGACTTGCCCAAGGTCATGCAGCAGACAAGTGGCAGAACTGGGACTAAAACCCAGGTCCAGCTCTGTCCACAAGGTCACACTGCACCTTCTATGGTTTCAAAGGAGTTTGCAAGACCATAAATACCATTTTGTAAAAGAAAAACAGCCATACCCCAGGATTCAACCACCCCAGGATACACACAGTTGGGAGATATGATCGCTATGATTTTGGACTTTACTCCATTTTACAGCTATTCCACAATTCGTATAATCTGAGGAAAACCCATTATTGCTTGACAAAGCAACATTTCAGAGCATCATAAAAAGATACCAAAAGTGATAAAGTTATGGTCTCTCCTCCACCAGCTAAGATTTGAGAATTAAGAACTCTGCATCAATTTCAAAGAAAAATAAATGAAGAGGATCCTGATGGAGAGAGGAGTTCAAAGGTGTTGTCCTGCAACAGGATTCTTCATGAAGACAAGAAGGCAGCTTTTGTTCATTCTAAATTGGACAAATTCTTCATTAAGTTTAAAAATTTATGTCACAGTAGCCAAGCGAGCTTCTACTTTTGCCATCTCCTGCCAAGTTTCAGAATCATAATTCCTCATTTTGTTATTGTTGGGAAATTAGGTCTTGATTTACAAATATTAATCAATAGTTTGGTGATACTTATCGGAAAAGTATATAATACGTAAAAGCTCCTAATATTATTCAAGGGGTTTGGTAATAGAGCTCAATTTTTAACATAAAATTATATGGGAAACATACTCCATGATTCATCCATGATTTTAAGGACCATCTTCTGAATTTATTATAGGATATATTCATGAACACAGGGACAAAATTCCCTTTGAGATCCATAATGGGTACATCTTACAGTGTTTCTCAAAGCAAATCAAATCATACTAGAAATGTAATTAAGGAATCATAAACAATGAAGAGAACACTTCCCTTCAGATGACTCCATTAGCATGAAGTGCCTGAGGGCCGTAAATAAATACTAGGAAGAAGCTTTGATAGATAGCTGACCTGTAAAAGCAGAAAGCAGAATTTTCCTTCAACCATGTATCAACTTAATAATATATGATACTTCAATAGTGTTAGGGGAAAATTCAGCATTCAAACTGTTATTTCCCTTTGTACAGCCATATATTAAAGAACAATGCTAATCTGCATTCCACATATGCAGAATGGTAATATTTTTCTTGATCACTTTTCACTTTGAATGAAACTTTTGGTTAAATATTCAAGAACACCACTTTATTCCATTACCTACTTATAAGCAGTAAAATATATGTATGAAACAGGTCCATGGGTGAAATGCTAAAACTGAGGCTTGAGGACATCTTTTATTTTTATAAAGAAAGCAGATCTCAATATTTGTGAGTAGGTTGTTTCTCTTCGAAAATATGGTTTCGAAAGGATGGTTCCGAAAAGGAACATTTCAGCTCTCTAAAGGATTTTTGGAAATCTTACTCTTCTTGGTTTTTTTAGGCATCATGGGGCTAGGGGAATCCAAAGGAAGTAAAATAAAAGATCGCCTCGTACTGTGCAAATGAAAATGTATATTCTAAGACAAAGTATACTAAACTTATCAGCATTCAGAACCAGGCTCAACACCAGAACTTGACCACTCAATCAGATCTCTCCTTCCCTCACTGATCTCCTACTACAACCTCGCCTGGATACCTCACTTCTCTACTGCCAACATACTCACTGAACCCCAGCCTCATTTACCTCCATGCCGACCCCTTGTCCACATGCTCCCTTCTGTCCTAGAACTCCCTCTCCCCTCGTATTTGAGAGATCATTTCTCTCCCCACCTTCAAAGCTGTAGTAAAACATGATGTCTCCTCCAACCGGCCTTCCCTAAGCTTTCATTTTCCCTATTTGTCTATGCACTTGTATCTGTAGCCCTTACACACTTAATATTCACCCTAACTCCACAACATTTTTGTATGCACCCATTTCCCCTTCCTGTAACTTATTTTAATTCCTGTCTCCCTCTCTAGACTGTAAGTTCTGGGAATGTATCTGTTTATTGTTGTATTGTACTCTCCCAAGTGCTTAGTACAGTGTTCCGTACACAGTAAGTGCTCACTAATAATAATAATAATAATGGCATTTATTAAGCGCTTACTATGCGCAAAGCACTGTTCTAAGCACTGGAGCACTGTTCTAAGCGCTGGAGCACTGTTCTAAGTACAACTGAATGAATGAATTTTATTTTACTGAACTCTTCCAATGCCTAGCATAATTCTCAATGCACAGTAAGCACTTAAATACCTCTGATTGACCATGTGTAAAATCAACACAGGATTCAAAACCCCATCCTCTCCTTCAATTCCTCAATTGTGGCATTCTATAATATTTTCTACGTGCCCTCTATGGCTATTGGGTAGGAGACAGAGGCTCAAACATCTTTCTTAATACTGTTATTACTCTTCAAGACGGTAACCAATGGCACTGATGGATCAGAGCAATGGTTCATTCAACCTAGAATTCAACCTTTACCAATGGCAGCAACACATTTAGAGGTGCTAGGGGAAGTTTTCTCATTTTAACTTCTATTTTAATAGTGATTCACGGCCCCTGATTTTTCCCTCTACCTCCTTAACTTTGTGGACCTCTTTTCTCTAGACAATCCAATCCTGAGGGATCTACAGCAGAAACAGAGGAAGATACTGGTGCAACAATAACATATACAAATGACTAGGTTAGAAGAAGCAGCATGGCCTATTGCATAAGGCATGGGCCTGGGAATCAGAAGGACCTGGGCTCTAATCCCAGATCTGACATTTGTCTGCTGTCACTTAACTTCTCCAAGCCCTCGTTCTCTCATCTGTAAAGATGGGAATTAAGACCATGAGCCCTGCTCTGAACAGGGACTATGTCCAACCTGATTATCTTGTATCTGCCTCACCGCTTACAACAGTGCCTGGAACAAGGTAAGCACTTAATACTACAATTATTATTATTATTATTATTAAGAAACATCATGAAAAGGAGATGGATGAGAGATGATGGCAAAGAAAGAGACAAAAAAGAAGAGAAAGGAGGAAAGTAGATGGAGACCCAAATATTTAGAAGGCAGGAGGAAGAGGAAAGCAAAGAACATAAAGACAATCAATTATCTGGACAATTCACACAAAAATTGGATAAGCCAAAGTAAGATTTTTACCTGAAATGTTCAGTATTTGACTATATTTCTATATTTGTAGAGACCCATTCAAGTGGTATTGTTCAAAGAGGGATGACAGTAATGGATTTTCTGAACTAGTTCTCTTTTGAAATTCCTGTTCAATGGGGTCAGATAATTTTCAATTCACACTTCCCAAAGAGGTAGAAAAGGAGTTGGGAATTTGATCCCAGGCAGGTCAGAAGTCAATAGTTACATGGACGGTGTTGCTTTCAAAGAAAAAATGAATAAAAAGCTGCTTGGCCTAGTGGAAAGTGCATGGACCTGTAGTCAGAGAACCTGGATTCTCCACCACGTGTCTGCTATGTGACCTTGGGCACAACACTTAACTTCCCTGTGCCTCAGTTACCTCATCTGTAAAATGGGGATTAAGATTCCAAGCCCCATGTGGGACTCGGACTGTGTCCAACCTGATTATCTTGTATCTACCCCAGCACTTAGTACAGTACCTCGCACATAGTAAGCACTTAAATACTGTCATCATCAACATCATCATTAAACACACAGGGATGAACTTCAAGTGGAAGAGGTCAGCTTGATATCTACATTTCCACTAGCAGCACTATGCAGTTTGTGCACAGGAGTTAAGAAAGCATACTGTGAAAGTGAGCCAGGGCTGTGGTTTAGTGGTACAAGATCAACAAAGGGGTAGGGGAGCGAGTTCAGTAGAAATTGTGCTCTTGAAGGCATCAATTTAGTCATCAAGGGAAGGTAGTTGGGATATGGAGACTAAATGGGGCATGACGAAAATTGGATGGGGTCAAGAGATCAGAGGTCTTTGTGGGGGAACAGAACAGACTGTACAGTTGAGGTAGTCACTCTCTAGTCACTGTACAATCTCTACCCTCAGCACCTCTGAAATCCCTCTAACCACAATCTCCTCACCTGCGTTCACGCCTTCATACGTCCTCCCTGAAAATGTGTCCATTTTGATTGAAGTGTATCTATCCTAAAACTTAGAACACTGCTTGAAATATAGCAACTACCATGATAATAAAAATCCTTAGTCTAATGATTCAGCAATGTTTCAGGACTTTTTAATGTGATTTCTACCTAGGATTTATATTTGCCAAGTTTAAATCCCACTTTTAAACCTTCAATGTTGAGTCAAAGACATTTCTATTTCCCCAGTTTGATATAGGTTCATTAGCAACAGACCCAAAAGGCAATACGCAGAAGAGAAAATATATTTCCCTGCTCAAACATTGCCACTGATTTATCATCCTCAATAGTCTCAGAGTACTTATTTCCAGGTCAGTTCAGAAGAGCATTCACATGCTTATTTTAATCTAACTTCTTTGTTTAGCAAACATGAAAGGAATCCTGTAAAGTGCTCCCACTGAAAAAACACAAACAACAACAAAAAAACCCCTAGATTTCAGTTTGAATGAAAACAAACCTTATAGAGTGACCGAAAGGAAGAAACATCAACAGAGATTCAAGGAAGAGAAATAACAAGTTTGATTTTGCTTAGAAAGGTTAAAGCTCTTAATTGGTTCCATGATAACAAGTGTTAAGTGAAATGTGCTATGTGAAGTAAAGTTTTCAAAAGGAAATACAATAAAGTTCATCAACTTGTTCACAAGATTCAAATATTTTACCAGAACAATATTAATATATTAAAAACAGATTAAATCCAGTTACCTGATCATCCAGGAATATTAGCGTGCCATTAATACATTAGATTTAATTTGCATATGTACATATATAAATGCTTAACTTTTAAAGTATTGCCTTTCACACACTATTCAACAGAAAAAGCATCCTGAGTTATACTAGAGAGCTGTCACTATCTGATGCTAAATTGAAATGAATTTTATTTAATCACTCTATCCAAGTTGGTCAAAATATGTCAAAGGTTGACAGGCAGGGGAAGGGAGTTATTTAAACAAAGCCAAATTTTGCAACATTATCTTAAAGTGAGAAAGTATTGTAAGAAGTAATAACACTAAAATGACACTATCTTGAAAGACTGCTAAAAGGATAGTGGGATATCACTTTAAAAGTCATTTTGGCTAAAAAATAACTAATATTCAATGGGTGAGAGAAAACAAAGTTTAATTATGAATCATTTGTGTAGCTAATGGAAGGAAAACTAAGAAATCTTGAGATATGAAAGTTAGGCACCATGGTCATTCAAATATTTTCTCTTTGTGGTCAGGGCAAGTGTTTACCAACTCTTTAATATTGTGCTCTTCCAAACACTTAGTAGAGTGCTCTGTATGCATTAAGAGCTTAATAAAAACTGTTGATTGTGGAAAAAGAAAATGACTTTCATTGGGCTGAGAGGGAATTGAAGGGAGAAGAAGAGAGATAACCTGCCAGCGACAAAGTACATTATCTGAAAGGGTCCACTGTATGAAGGCATTATCTGCAGACATGTAGATGGATAGGAGGATATTCATAAATGAGAAACAAAAATGTTCAAGGAGCAAGGGGTTCAAGAGTAATGACAAATTATTTTGAAGAAAAAAAGTAGTTAATATGTATCAGTTTGGCAAATATTTGTAATTTAGTTGTAAAATATAAAAATGATATATTGAGCTCAGTAAAGGAAGCAGAACCAAAATTAATGAGGAGATGAAGAAAAAGGAATTCAGGCAGAATATCAGTGAAATATGGTGGCAAATTCTATTAGATTGTGAAGTAATTCTCCCAGAGAGAGTGGTAGAAAGCCTAGTTGTGAGGAATTCAAAATGAGACTGGACAAAATCTAAGAAAATCTATTTCATGAAACAGTTTGGTTCCGAACAGGAGGTGGCAAAAATGACATTGAAGGTGTTTCCATCTCTGATTTTCCTTATTCACTCTTGCTTTCCTCAATGATGGATGCTTCAAAAATCAGAAGCCATTTCTCGCCTTCCCCCATCTCTGAAGAATCTACCATCACAATGCTGTAGGAGCATGAAATGATATTTTTCGGCATTTTGACACATCTTGTTTTTCTGAGGTAATTTCATCTCCTCAGGTAAAGACAACACATTATGTGCCAATGAATATGCTTTTAGCATTGTCCAATATTGAAAATAAGCAATCCTTTGCAGAGGAAGGAGAAGCAAGTTTTGGCTTAAAATGAAAGACAATGTGCAGAATCAACAGCAACTTGTCTTTTCCTTCCATATTTTCTTAATGATTTATTCCTCAGGGAAAAAAAGAAATCACCTTTACATGTTTATTCAATTTTTTTAAGGTATCACTGCTAACAACCTCCAGAAAGCCCAACAGGATATGATTTATTTCCTGCTCTAATAAATTCACCCTCTTATCTAATATTAAGTGCAAAATTATGGGAAAGATTTTCACCTCTTTACGTGTAAACAGACGGAATGATTAAGGTAAAAAAATTAATTCAATCACTCTCATGAAGATTTTTAACAAGCCCAGAAGACTCCAGTAGGTTCAAAACCCACAAAAGGAATCATTTACTTACACAGAAGGGAGTATGTACATGGTATTTATTACCAAGTGAAGATCTCACCAACTCACCCACCAACTCACCCACTCACCAACTTGGTGCCCACTCACCAACTTGGTCATACCCTCGACCTCATCATCTCCTACCGCTGCACTGTGTCCACCCTCACCAACTCTGTAATCCCTCTCTCTGATCATAATCTTCTCACCTGCCTCCTCACTCACACGCCTTTCCCCTGTAAATCCGTATTACTCCCTCACAGAGATCTCCGCTCTCTGGACCCCACCCATCTTTCGGAGTGCCTCACACCCCACCTCGCCGCCCTCTCCTCTCTACCCAGTCTTGATGATCAGATTACTGCTCTCAACTCTACCCTTTCTACTCAGCTAGACTCACTCGCTCCCCTTTCCCTTCGCCGCTCTCGCACCACTAACCCACAGCCCTGGATCACTGCCACTGTCCGCCTCCTTCGCTCTTATGCTCGAGCTGCCGAACGCTGCTGGCGAAAGTCTAAACACCATGCCAACCTCGTTCACTTCAAGTTTATCCTTTCCTGCCTTAACTCAGCCCTCTCTTCTGCCAGACAAAACTATTTCTCCTCCCTTATTGACACCCATGCCCATCACCCCCGCCAGCTCTTCCGTACATTCAACTCCCTTCTCAGGCCCCCGGTTCCTCCCCCTCCTCCTTCCCTCACCCCCAACGATCTGGCCTCCTACTTCATTAACAAAATTAAATCCATCAGGTCCGACCTCCCCAAAGTCTCTTCCCCCCTTTCTCCATCCCCCCGGCTCTCAACACTCTCTGCTACTCTCCCATCCTTCCCAGCGGTATCCTCAGAGGAACTCTCCTCCCTCCTCTCAAGTGCTACTCCGGCCACCTGTGCTTCTGACCCCATTCCCTCTCATCTTATGAAATCTCTTGCTCCATCCCTTCTCCCCTCCTTAACTTCCATCTTCAACTGCTCACTCTCCACTGGTTCCTTCCCCTCTGCCTTCAAACATGCCCATGTCTCTCCCATCCTAAAAAACCCTCTCTTGACCCCACCTCACCTTCTAGTTATCGTCCCATATCCCTCCTACCATTCCTTTCCAAACTCCTTGAACGAGTTGTCTACACGCGCTGCCTAGAATTCCTCAACGACAACTCTCTCCTCGACCCCCTCCAGTCTGGCTTCCGTCCCCTTCATTCCACGGAAACTGCGCTCTCAAAGGTCACCAATGACCTCCTGCTTGCCAAATCCAACGGCTCATATTCTGTCCTAATCCTCCTCGACCTCTCAGCTGCCTTCGACACTGTGGACCACCCCCTTCTCCTCAACACGCTATCTGACCTTGGCTTCACAGACTCCGTCCTCTCCTGGTTCTCCTCTTATCTCTCCGGTCGTTCTTTCTCAGTCTCTTTTGCAGGCTCCTCCTCCCCCTCCCATCCTCTTACTGTGGGGGTTCCCCAAGGTTCAGTGCTTGGTCCCCTTCTGTTCTCAATCTACACTCACTCCCTTGGTGACCTCATTTGCTCCCACGGCTTCAACTATCATCTCTACGCTGATGACACCCAGATCTACATCTCTGCCCCTGCTCTCTCCCCCTCCCTCCAGGCTCGCATCTCCTCCTGCCTTCAGGACATCTCCATCTGGATGTCCGCCCACCACCTAAAGCTCAACATGTCGAAGACTGAGCTCCTTGTCTTCCCTTCCAAACCTTGTCCTCTCCCTGACTTTCCCATCTCTGTTGAAGGCACTACCATCCTTCCCGTCTCACAAGCCCGCAACCTTGGTGTCATCTTCGACTCCGCTCTCTCATTCACCCCTCACATCCAAGCCGTCACCAAAACCTGCCGGTCTCAGCTCCGCAACATTGCCAAGATCCGCCCTTTCCTCTCCATCCAAACTGCTACCCTGCTCATTCAAGCTCTCATCCTATCCCGTCTGGACTACTGCACCAGCCTTCTCTCTGATCTCCCATCCTCGTGTCTCTCTCCACTTCAATCCATACTTCACGCTGCTGCCCGGATTATCTTTGTCCAGAAATGCTCTGGGCATATCACTCCCCTCCTCAAAAATCTCCAGTGGCTACCAATCAATCTGCGCATCAGGCAGAAACTCCTCACCCTGGGCTTCAAGGCTGTCCATCCCCTCACCCCCTCCTACCTCACCTCCCTTCTCTCCTTCTACTGCCCAGCCCGCAACCTCCGCTCCTCCACCGCTAATCTACTCACTGTACCTCATTCTCGCCTGTCCTGCCGTCGACCCCCGGCCCACGTCATCCCCCCGGGCCTGGAATGCCCTCCCTCTGCCCCTCCGCCAAGCTAGCTCTCTTCCTCCCTTCAAGGCCCTGCTGAGAGCTCACCTCCTCCAGGAGGCCTTCCCAGACTGAGCCCCTTCCTTCCTCTCCCCCTCGTCCCTCTCTCCATCCCCCCATCTTACCTCCTTCCCTTCCCCACAGCATCTGTATATATGTATATATGGTTGTACATATTTATTACTCTATTTATTTATTCATTTATTTTGCTTGTACATTTCTATCCTATTTATTTTATTTTGTTGGTATGTTGGTTCTGTTCTCTGTCTCCCCCTTTTAGACTGTGAGTCCACTGTTGGGTAGGGACTGTCTCTATGTGTTGCCAATTTGTACTTCCCAAGCGCTTAGTACAGTGCTCTGCACATAGTAAGTGCTCAATAAATACGATTGATTGATTGATTGATTGATCTGGAAAGAGCAAATATCAATGAGCTCATGGAAGGGTTTGAACCAACTCTTTAATGAGTTTGGAGGAGAGTTAGATAATAATGATAATAATATTAATTGTGGAACTTATGTGCTTACTTTGTGCCAAGCACTGTTCTAAGTGCTGGAGTAGATACAAGTAAATTCAGTCAGTCAAATTTACTAAGCACTTACTGTGTAGAGAGCACTGTACTAAGCACTTGGAAGGATACAATATAACAATAAGCAGATACAGGTTGGTCAGATTGGACACAGTCCCTGTCCCACATAGGCTTCACACAGCCTCATTTTATAGATGAAGTATCTCAGGCAGAGAGATGTTAAGTGACCTGCCCAAGGTCACAGACCAGACATGTGGCAGAGCCAGGATTAGAACACGCATCCTTCTGGCTCCCTAACCTTTGATCTATCCACTACACCATGGTGTTTCTAAATGTTAGATGATGCTGCTTAGCATTTCACAGTTCCTTCAAGCATCTTGTTGACTCTGTTTGATTCACTAATAACATTTCATCTAGGAAGCAGCATGGCCTAGTAGAAAGAGCATGGAATTGAGAGTCAGAGGATAACCTCCAATCCTGGCTCTGCCACTTGTCTGCTGGGTGACCTGCTACAGATTGCTTAGCTTCTTTGTGTCTCAGTTTCCTCATCTATAAAGTGGGGATTCAATACCGGTTCTCCCTACTAAATAGACTGTGAGCCCCAAGTGGGACAGAAACCGCATCTGACCTGTCTTACATCTACTCTGTGCTTGGCACATAAGTGCTTAATAAAACCCATGATTGTTATTATTATTCATACTCATAACTAAAGAACTCAATATACTGATACTGTCTTGATATTACAACAAACTGCAATAAGAAGTTAGCAGGAGAATATGGTCCAAAGTTGAATATTTATCACAGGCCTGGGAGTCAACGGACCTGGATTCTAACCCCAGCTCCACTCTTGTCTGCTGTGTGACCGTGGTCAAGTCATTTATCTGTGCTTTGGTTAACTCATCTGTAAAATGGGGAACAAGACTGTGAATCCTGTGTAGGACAGGGACTTTATCTACCCCAATGTTTAGTACAGTCCCTGGTCACAAAAATAAATAAATAAATAAACCACTCTAGAGGGTTATGTTTCATTTTCTGTATTGGGTCACATATATCCTTAACTGAGGGATAGTAGCAATTAGAATACAATGCTGTTGATCCAGTGATGGGTGGGTAAGGGGCTGGAGAAGATGAAGGAAGGAGATTTTTTTTAAAAAAAGTTCTCCGACAGGTGGTTGAATCAATGAGGAAGTTTGGGGAGAATGAAATGCAGGGAGGGAGGAGGAAAGGAAAACATAAAAGAGCAGAGAGGGAGGATTGAGGGAGGAGATTAAGCCTTATCTGGCTGCCATATAGGGATACCAGGACACCGGTATGGGATAAACACCAAATCCTATTTGTTAGTAAGTCAAAGCCACCACAATGTCAAGGAGTTCTTTAGAGCTGTTTGGATGCCCTAAGAACTCACTTTCTCTCTGCCCTTAAAGGTTCCCAGATTCAGCTTCAGATATTTGGTTATCCTAAGTTGGAAGAATAACATCACTATGAAAGTCCTTCCCTGACTAGGCCCTTGTTTCCCCTACTCTCTCCCTTCTGCATCTCCTTCGAACCTGGATCTGTACCTTTGAAGCACTTGCTATTCACTTTCAGCCCACACAGCATTTACATACAAATCTGTAATTTATTTTAATAAATGTCTTCCCCTCTAGACCTAAGCTCCTTGTGGGCAGGGAATATGTCTACCAATTATGTGGTACTGTACTCTCCCAAGTGCTTAATACAGTGCTCTAAATAGAGTGAGCACTCAATAAACTTAGCACAGTGCTTCCTCACTGTGCCTCGTTCTCACCTGTCCCGCCGTCGACCCCCAGCCCATGTCCTCCCCCTGGCCCAGAATGCCCTCCCTCTGCACATCCGCCAAGCTAGCTCTCTTCCTCCCTTCAAAGCCCTACTGAGAGCTCACCTCCTCCAGGGGGCCTTCCCACACTGAGCCCCCTCCTTCCTCTCCCCCTCCTCCCTGCCTTACCTCCTTCCCATCCCCACAGCACCTGTATATATGTATATATGTTTGCACGTATTTATTACTCTATTTATTTTACTTGAACATATTTATTCATTTTTTTTATTTTGCTAATATGCTTTGTTTTGTTGTCTGTCTCCCCCTTCTAGACTGTGAGCCCACTGTTGGGTAGGGACCATCTCTATATGTCGCCAACTTGTACTTCCCAAGTGCTTAGTACAGTGCTCTGCATACAGTAAGCGCTCAATAAATACGATTGAATGAATGAATGAATAAACAGCATCTCTTGCCTGTGTTATTCCAAGCAGGCAGCAAAATGCAATGCTGTCATGCAGACATTAATTAATCACTCATATTTATTGAGTGTTTACTATGTGTATATCACTATACTAACCATGTGGGAGAATACAACACAACAATATAATAAACACATAATAATAATAATAATGGCATTTGTTAAGTGCTTACTATGTGCAAAGCACTGTTCTAAGCACTGGGGGGATACAAGGTGATCAGGTTGTCCCATGCGGGGCTCACAGTCTTAATCCCCATTTTACAGATGAGGTAACTGAGGCTCAGAGATGGTAAGTGACTTGCCCAAGGTCACACAGCTGACATGTGGCAGAGCGGGATTCAAACCCATGACCTCTGACTCCAAAGCCCATGCTCTTTCCACTGAGCCATACTGCTACATCCACCCAAATCCCCGGTACTAAAGCATTTCTCTAGGTATCAATCAGTGGAATTTATTGAGCGTTTACTGTTTGCAGAGCCCTGTACAAAGTGTTTGGGAGAGTACAATTCAACAGAATTTCCTGGCCACAGGGAGCGTACAATCTAGAGGAAGAAGCATGACTTCCCAACCTGGATTTGAGCCGCTGTTTTGACCTGGCAGTTCCTGCTAACTGTCTGCTTTTGATCTAAGCAGAGGGAGGCTGAGGGCTTTCAGTTTTTCAACTGGGACTATCCTTCAGCCACCATCTCTGATGGTAGGCTCTGAGGTAGCTGTCTCATTTGGTCTTCTGCCTTTTCTTGATTAGCCACAGCAGACTAGCACTTGCTCAGTGCCACCAGGCTTCTCCCTGTTGCCTGCCTTCCACATAGAGAATAGCTCACCTAACCCGTTGGAGACGGGTGAAAGACAACAGTGCATCAGATAGAACAGTCTGGATCTGCGTGAAATGGAGAATGATTTTCTTCAAAGACAAAGTATTATTGACAAGTACCATTTCACTAGCCAGATGAACTGCAGCACCAAAAGTAGAAATGGAAATGAAGCTATTCTGAAAAAAATAGTAATTTTAAATTTATTTGCTAACAGCTACTTACATTTTTTCCCCTTTGTAAGATCATTGAAAATTCCCCTAAGAATATTCCTTAATTACACCACAGGAGAAATACGTTGGAATGTGAACCTCTCTTTCCTTTTACCTTTCCTAAAATGCATTTTTTCTCAACTGGGAATTTTTATCTTCTTCTCCTAAATGAGGGCTTATGGTGTAGAATTGGGAATGCTATGATCAATGAGCAGTCAACATTATACATCATTTGGCAGCTAATTTCCATTTGTTCAATGAAATATTCCTATTGCTTCACCCAGAGTTGTTCCATGCTGCCTCTGGATTGCATAGTCCCAGCTCAGCAGCTGGAAACAACTGCTGGTGCTTCTTCAACAAGTCGTCTCATTGCAGCTCCATTTTCCAGACCATTTCCATAAACCTTTGTCTACCCAAATGGTGGCTTCCAGGCTGGCTTGACTGCAGGGAGCCTTGACTACTTAGTTGTGAACAAGCATCTGGGTCATAATTCAGACCTATTTTTATTCTCATTTTATGAGATGGCACCTTGTCTTTCCACAGCTCATTTCTTTCTAATCATTTAGGACTCTTTATTTGAATTATGAAATTAGCTTCCAAACCACTACTGGGAGCAAATTAGGCAACAGACTATTAGAATCTGCTTTCAGAGAGAGATCTGGGGCACAGAGAAGTTCTTGTCTTTGCTAAGGTCACGCAGTAATTCATTGGCATGGCAGGGACAAAAACTCAAGGTCTCTGGTAGATCATGCAGTGTTTGAACTAATACTTTTTGCTATGAAGTGACTGTGTTTAGAAACAAATCCACCCTGTTGGTGAAACGTAATTTCCAGAAAGTTCGACTGAACCTGATTTCAAAGCTGTTTCAACCATTTTAGTAACTTAGGTGAAATTAGATAAAATGAATCCATAGGAAAGAAAATAAATGAAAAAAATAAATGAAATATTCAAGACTATTTTAAGAATCCACCAGTGAAGGGGAATAAAAGCTCAATTATCTGTGAATCTAGGAAGATCACTTGGAGAAATTAATTCAGTTGAACCAATGAGTCAAAATACTGGTAGATGGTCCAACTTAATAGATGTTTTAAAATTCAGTTACCTAATGCTTTCTTGAATTATGAGAAGCAGCAGGCCTAATGATTAAAGCATGTACCTGGGAGTTAGAAGGACCTGGGTTCTAATCTAGGCTCCACCACTTATCTGCTGTGTGACTTTGGAAAAGTCACTTAACTTCTCTGTGTCTCTGTGCCTCAGTTACCTCATCTGTAAAATGAGGATTAAGAATACTTGCTATGGTTTACCCATTAGATTAAGTCATTGAGATCAGTTGGAAGGAGATGTGTTGAAAGGGTGGAAATTGAGGATTCTAGTAGAAATAGCCATGCAAGGTGATAAGAGAGAGAAGGAGAGGGAAGGAAAGCTAAAGAGAAATCATCAATTTTAATGCAATATGCTAAAAAATTGAGGATGATAACAAGAGCAATGTTTACAAAGACTGAACAGAAGTGAAAGTCTGTTCAGGAACAGGTACTTGGGATATGTGCAGAGAAAGATAAGAATCAGAGCTCTGAGAAACCGATATACTTTTTCTTCCAAGAATACCATGCTTTCTTCTTCTTTATATAATTTCTGCCCTCATAATCTTCCTACTGATGTCTTCATTTTTTTTCCATTATTACCACAAGTAATGTTTTAGCTGCCATTTAGATCAACTGAATATATAAGGTTGTCATTGAAATCAAAAGTATTAATCCTCCGTAATTGGAACAAAACCCATTTTGGGGAAGGTCAACAAGGTATTCCATGTTAACATAATATCATTATGATACTTGTTGAGCCCTTGCTATGTGCCAGGCATTGCAAAAGCACTGTGGTAGATACAAGATAATCAGGTTGGACATATTCCCTGTCCTATATGGGGCTCACAGTCTAAGGAGCAGCGAGAACTGGTATTGAATCCCCATTTTACAAATGAGGAAACTGAGACCCAGAGAAGATAAGTGACTGGTCACACAGCAAACAAGAGGTGGAGTAGGATTTAGAACCAAATCTTCTGAATTCCAGACCAGAGTTCTTCCCACTAGGCCACGCTGCTTCAGACAGTACATTGTACTAACTAAAAGCAACACTACGCTGGGTTGCTTGAAAGGTAAAACCCAATTCTGAAAAGAAGATTCAACCCATAGAGCCTCAAATTCTGAATTCTCTACAGTAAAACAATAATGATGTTCGGTCTGTACAATGTTTTCACATGCACAAATATAGTTTCCCTTTTCCAATGCTAAGGAATGACTATCATATGTTTTCTGACTAAATCCTGCATGTGCTTGGAGGAAAAATTGTGTCTCTAGCCTCTTCAAGAAATATAATGTCTATCATCTGCTTCAGATCACTATGCCGAGATTTAACATTGTGTAGCTATTATCAGGAATATTCTGAGAGTGAAGAGGAGTGAATGGTCATTAAATATATCCTTTATGACTCCAGAACCAATATAGACTTTCTATCAGATCAATCCATGAATGGAATTTACTTAGCGCTTGCTGCGTGCAGAGCACTGTACTAAGTACCTTTTCTATCTTGAGCTAGGAGGACAAGATCCCACCTTCCTCAAGCTTCGTTTTCAAGATAGAATGGATCCCCAAGCCAATAAAAATAATCAATCAATGGCATTTATTGAGCACTTACTATGTACAGAGCACTTTACTAAGCACTTGGAAGAGTACAATACAACATGTTCCCTGCCCATAAGGAGCTAATACTCCAGAAATGAAAAAAAAATAACATTAAGAACCATCATTAACCTTAGGCTTTCCATTTAAAAAATGTCAGTTCATTCTAGGGACAGTCTACATTCAAGTCTTGATGTTTGTCCTGATGATGAGTGGTCGTGTTATTATTTGATTTTCCCTTCCACAACCTTGGAACTCTCTTTGGTTTCTGAAGTGGTACTTATTCTCCTACGGCCAGTTTTTTTGTCTTTTATTAACCTTGGCTTCATCATCATTTTATGGTATTTGTTAGGGTTATAGTATGGTATTTGTTAAGCACTATGTGCCAGTCACTGTTCTAAGCGTTGAGGTAGATAGAAGATAATCAGGTTGGACACAATCCATGTTCCATCTGGAGCTTACTGCCATTTTACAGATGAGGTAACTGAGGCACAGAAAAGTTAAATGACTTGACCCAGGTGTCACAGCAGACAAGTGGAAGATCTGGAATTAGAACCCAGGTCAGTCCGACTCACAGGTTGATGCTCCATCCACCAGGCCATGCTGGGTTTTTTTGTCTCTTTTTATTAAGTAGTTATTATGTGCCAAGCACTATATGCTAAACTCTAGGGTAGATATAAGATAATCAGATTGAAGACTGCCCGTTTCCAAATGGGGCTCAGTCAGTGAGCGAGAACAGTATTTTATTGTCATTCTAGACATGAGGAAAACGGTTTAGAGAAATCACTTGCCGAAATACGCACAGTGAACAAGTGACGGAGCCAGAACTGCAGTAATGCCACAGGATCCAGGTACTATTTTGCATTGGAGATGAGTAAGCATACCATGGATCCACTAAAATCTCTATAACTGAGATCTTCCGGATCTGTTCAAGCCCAGAATTGCATTCTGGAATTCGCAAGTCAGAACAGGCATAGCCTCCAGGAGAGGCAGTATTCTTTTGTTATCAACTACTATTTGCTTCAGTTCTAGTGATTTCACCTTGAGGAAATTCCCTAGAGAAATGAAAGTAGGATTCCACAGTGCCCTTCAATGACCTGTATTCACTTACTTAGGGAAGGAGCATACCTGGAACGCCCATCAGCTATGTGAGACTGGCTGCAAGGTTACATATAAATTAATCCTACTCTTGTGATTCGATTTCCTCCTTACATGCTTTCCTCCGATGAGAAACAATGAATCAAATCACAGATTGATCTGATTAAGGTTAATGCCCTAATGATTAACAAGAGAAATGCATCTGCAGTCAAATTGCCTGTTTTAATTATTTCAAGGAGATGTAGGCTGGGTTTGCAACACACTCCCAAATGGGAGTCTGTGGTTTCCCTGGCAGAGTTTCAGTAGTGATTTTCATGGGATGTGGAGAAAAATCAAAATGCCCCAGGTCAAGTCCTGGTTAGTCGAGGATTGTGGATTATTCAGCCTGGAAATTAGTTTATCAAAACTCTGTCCCACTTCCCTTCCCCACTCTCTCCTTGGGCCCCTCCAATGTAGCTTCAACCCCCTTTGCCCCACCAGAACTGCTCTCTCAAAGGTCACTAATGATCTTCTTCTTGCCAAATCCAACAGCCTCTACTACATCCTAATCATTTGACCTATTACTTGCCTTTGACCTTCTCGACCACCCCCTTCCCCTGGAAATATTATCCAACCTCAGGTTCACTGACACTGTCCTGCCAATCAATCAATCAGTAGTATTAATTGAGCACTTACTGTGTGCAGAACACTGTAACAAGCACTTGAGAAAGCATAATACCACAAAATTAGCAGACATGTTCTTTGCCTATGATGAGCTTACAGTCTAGTAGGGGAGACAAAATAAATAATTTATAACATATAATTTAAAGATATGCACACAAGTTATGTGGGGATGGGGATGGGGCTATCTTCTGACTCCAGGCCCGTGCTCCATCCACTACACCATGCTGCTTCCCCTATTCCCAGGCCTGTGTTCTATCCACTTGGCCTTCTGCTTCTTATCCTCTACTCAACTCTCTCATTCAACACACATAATCAATCTGCCACCAAATCCTGACAGTTCAACCTTCACAACATCACTAAAATCTGCCCTTTCCTCTCTATCCAGATTGCTAACATGCTAGTGCCTGGATCAGTTTACCTCAGTAATCTCCTTGCTGACCTCCCTGCCTCTCCCCACTTCAGTCCATACTGCACTCTACTGCCTGGATCATTTTTCTACAAAACCATTCATCATCATCAATCGTATTTATTGAGCGCTTACTATGTGCAGAGCACTGTACTAAGCGCTTGGGAAGTACAAATTGGCAACATTCAATCCCTTTATCCCAACTTCTCAATAACATCCAGTGGTTGCCCATCTACCTCTGCATCAAACGAAAACTCCTTAGTGTTGGCTTTAAAGTACTCAATCACCTTGGTCCCTCCTACCTTACCTTCTTGATTTCCTACTACTACTACTACTAATAATAATGATGATATTTGTTAAGCGCTTACTATGTGCAAAGCACTGTTCTAAGCACTGGGGAGGTTACAAGGTGATCAGGTTGTCCCACGGAGGAGTCACAGTTTTAATCCCCATTTTACAGATGAGGTACTGAGGCACAGAGAAGTTAAGTGACTTGCCCAGAGTCACACAGCTGACAGTTGGAGGAGCCGGGATTTGAACCCATGACCTCTGACTCCAAAGCCCATGCTCTTTCCACTGAGCCACACTGCTTCTCCAACCTAGTCCACACAATTCACTCCTCTACTGCCAACCTAGTCATTGTATTTCAGTCTCATCTATCTTGCCATCAACCCCTTGCCCACATCCTGCCTCGGGCCTGGAATTCCCTCCCACTTCATAACCGATAATCACTCTTCCTGCCTTCAAAGCCTCTTTAAAAGCACATCTCCTACAAGAGGCCTTGCCCAACTAAGCCCTCATTTCCTCTTCTCCCACTCCCTTATGCACTGCCCTTCTACTGCTTTGCACCCTTTATTTCCCCCTCCATCAGCACAGAAATATTTATGTAAATATCTGTAATTTATTCATTTATATTAATGTCTGTCTCCTCATCTAGATTCTACTAAGCTCCCTGTAGGCAGGAAATGTTTCTACCAACTCTATTATACTGTACTCTACCTGGCATTTAGTATAGTGCTCTGTAAACAATAAAGTGTTCTACAAATATGATTGATTGGCTGATTCCCTGTACAATTAGACCCCTATCAGACTTCAGGCAAAGACATGAAATGCAAACTCAGCAGTTTTGTGCCTCCTCTTCTATTTGCCACTTGAACAACTCCAGAAGCCACCATTAGGAGTTGTTTCAATTTTATCAATCAAGCAATAGTATTTATGGATCACGCAACACGTATAAATCACTATAATAAGCACTTGGGAGAATACAGTACAGCAGGGTTGGCACACATGATCCCTGCCCACTAATAATAATAATGATCGTGATTTGTTAAGTGCTTACTATGTGCCAGGCACTGTTCTAAGTGCTGGGGGAGATACAAGATGATCAGGTTGAAAACAGTCCCTGTCCCTAGTTACTGTCACCCAGCAAATAATCATAAGCAGAGATAGACAGGAGCTGACAGACTCTACCCCACCTGCCTGTCCAAGAGGGTTTGAGCTGAAGGAAGGAAAGGCGATGGAGGGAGGAGAGGAGAGGAGGAAGAGGCTCTCTAGAACCATTCAGCCTGAGAAACCAAGTTAAGCCATTTTCCATCATCTGCTGACGGCTCTGGCCATGTGTTGGCAGCAACTTACTTTCCTCTAGATGTGGCAGAGGAAAGCAGGCAGATAGAGGAAGGGAGAAGAGATTGGGTCAAGTGAAACTAATCATTGTCCATATTTGCTGTTACCAGAACTGGGTCTTTGATGCCAAACATTGGCAAAGATGTGCAAGAAGTTCTTTAAAATGCATTGCAAAGGAAGCTTTACTATGGTGCAAAACAATATGGAGAAGGAATGTATTTAAAACAGTACTTTTATCCTTTAAGGAACCAGCTTTATGGACCCATTAAAGACATTACTACTAAAAAAAAGGCATTTTCTATTTCCATTAGATAAGATGCTATTGCTTCATTTGAAACTTGACTTGAATTGATGCAGAATTAGAGAACACATTTAGATAATAAGCAGGGAGATCCTAGATAGCTTTTAAAGTGGCTGGAAGCAGTATTAAGTTTAGTAGAGAAGCAGCATGTCTCAATGGAAAGAGCCCAGGCTTCAGAGTCAGAGGTCATGGGTTCAAATCCCGGCACCGCCACTTGTCAGGTGTGTGACTTTGGGCAAGTCACTTAACTTCTCTGTGCCTCAGTTCCCTCATCTGTAAAATGGGGATTAAGACTTTGAGCCCCCCGTGGGACAACCTGATCACCTTGTAACCTTCCCAGTGCTTAGAACAGTGCTTTGCACATAGTAAGCACTTAATAAACACCATTATTATTATTATTATTATTATTTGAAGGCTCTTGGGATTCATATTGCTTTACTTCAAAGCTTGAAGTAGAGGGTCAAAATCGGTCTTAGAAGACTAACAGGGAAGAAAAAAATATGTCGATATGGAAGTCCTTTAGACTATGGACGTATGTTGGAATTATTATTCAGCTTGCATTTTCTGTCTCATTCAGACTTTAACTGGACTGTAGATTGTATGGGAACTCAACTGTATTTTGAATTTAAATTATTTCAGAATATATTTCCTTATTAAGCATTTCCTTCTTAAACATACAAACCTCCTCCATGTAAAACTTAATTCATTTATTTTTTGACATTTCTTATCTACTTTTAAGATACTTAATGGTTAACGGGCCAATGTGCTCTCTAGGTCTTGGTTTTGTCACTCACTGAGATCAGAATCCACAAGCTTATTTGTTGGCCTGATGCAAATGTTTACATGTTTGGAACAGTTTTTAGTAACCTGATTCCTTAATTGTAGAATTTGTTTCTCTTCCAAATTTTCTGAACCTCCCCTTCCCCCCCACTTTCTGTGTTTCAAAGTAAATGCAACCCAATTTATATCCCAAAACTTTCAAAAACATTTGGAAGTAAATAATGAGTTTGTGGGTAACCAGGCCTCTGAAATTCCCATTTGTGATCAGACCATACACATTCAGGATTTATTCATGTTATTCCTAAACCACTGGCAGAGCTAGATGATGGGAGGAAGTGAATAAAATCCATTTCCATCAATTCTCAGTGGAAGGAGTTGGTAATTAAGACAGGACAAAATGGGGTTAGTATTAATAGTGATTGAGTTTCTCTGACTGAAAAAACAGAAAAGAAAAAAGGAGGAAAGCATGAATCACTCTGGTAAGCACTACCATGAGACACTTTGACAACTCTTAAAGTTGGACAGTGAGGCTCTCAAACATGTAGTAGTGTGATGATGGAATATAACAGACCCACAAAACCTCCATCCTTATTGATCTGCTGAATCAATCTCTGTCCACCCCAGAGAAGGAGGACTTGTTCTTAACCAGGTTTATAGCTGCAATTGCCTCCTCTCTGATCCTTAGACAGATTGTCATTCAAAGTGATTTCACTAGTTTTAGATGTAAGTGACTGAAGAGTCACCCGAGTTATTTTCCAAGGTCAGATTACCCCTTTGCATTGGTACATTTTTCCCCTAGCCTTTGAGGGAAGGTACCCATTTTGCCCTTTTCGAGGAAGTGGCAGAGAAAGGAGTAGCCCCTCTGCCTTGCCCCTAACTCCCAGCCAGCAATTTGCAAAACCTGCTGCCCTGTAACAATCTTACGCTGCTTATAACCAACATCTCAGTGGTCTCTATGGAGTTTGAGGGTAAAGCACTAGTGACTGTCTTTACTTTGGTGATTCCCATTCCTGGTCCTATCCCCAAACTTCAGGAGAAATAGAACCCAGATGGGTATGGAGGAAGGGTATCCTGAACATTCCAAAGAAAGGGAGGATAGGGGTTCTTTGAGCAGAGTGGAGCTGAAGGCAGAGTGGAATTCCTACACTTGAAACCCCCATCTGGCTTCCAAGGAGATGCTTTAGTGACTGGGATGCTGGTATCAGCCTGCACCACTCTGCCACCTCTCCTTGTACAAACTAAGCACTGCTGAAACTCACGTTCTAATGGACCAAGAGCTAGAGGTTCAAGTCAGGATTACAGTATCACGAAACTGGAGTGAAGCCAGCAGCTGCTCAAAATTGGTTTGACCTTCCCCAAATGATTAGGAATGACCATCTAAGGATACAAATGTCCCAGCTCATTGTGGGCAGGGAATGTATCTGTTATGTTGTTATACTCTCCAAGTGCTTAATACAGGGCTCTGTACACAGTCAGTGCTCAATAAATATGATTGATAGAGATTCTGATGACCCCTTTATCTGTACAACTCAGCTATAAAATCGGAGAAAAACAGTCCTCTAAGTGACTTCCGGGCCACTCAGGGTTCAGTATAAGTTAATCAGGTTGAACCACAGAAAATTTAAGTGGCTTTCCCAGGGTCATACAGCAGACAAGTGGAGGTGCCAGAATAAGAACATAAGAACCATGTTCCTTCATGATTCTTCTCCCTCCAGTCCATCCTTTACTCTGCTGCCAGGGTCACTTTTCTAAAAAAAGTGTTCAGTTCACACCTCCCCATTCTTCAGGAACCTCCAGTGGTTGCCCATCCACCTCCACACTAAACAGAAACTCCTTACCATCAGCTTTATAGCACTCAATCAGCTGGCTCCTGCCTGACTGATTTCCTACTGCAGCACAGTCTGCACATTTTGCTCCTCTACCACCAATTTACTCATGGTACCTAAATTTCATTTATCTCGCTGCTGATCACTTGCCCACATCCTCCCTCTGGGCTAGAACTCCCTCCCACTTCATGCGTGAAAGACAACTAATCTCCCCACCTTCAAAGCCTTTTTAAAATCATATCTCCCCCAAGAGGCCTTTCCTGACTAAGTCCTCATTTTCCCTGGAGTGGAGTTGGAATGGGGACCTCAAGCACCCAGAACCTCGGGAGTCTAGAACCTCAGGAGACAGTAACACCCAAGAAACCAGAAACTAGGGAGCCAGGAACTCAGGTACCTAGAACCTCAGTGACCTAAAACCTCACTGATCTAGAACTTCACTAACCTAGAGCCTCCGGGCACTGAAGCCGCCTCCGGAACCTAGAACTTCTGGGAACTGGAGCTGCCTCGGGAACCTAGAGTCTCCAGGCACCAGAGCCGCCTTGGGAACCCAGAGCCTTAGGGTGCTGGAGCCATCTTGGTAACCTAGAGCCTCTGGGAGCAGGAGTCTAGAGCCTCAGGCACCTCAAACCTCAGTGATCTAGAACCCCAGTGACCCAGACCTCAACGATCTAGAATCTCACAAGCCTAGAACCTCGGTGATCTAGAACCTCACAAGTCTAGAACCTCGATGATCAAGGCAGGAACTAGGACTGGGCATGGGCAGAACGTAGAGCCTCCGGGTGCAGGAGCCACCTCGGGAATCTAGAGCCTCTGAGAGCTGGAGCCAAAACCGCAGATACCTAGAACCTCAATACTCTAGAACCTCGGTGATCTAGAACCTCCTGTGTCTAGATCCTTGGTGACCTAGAACCTCAATGGTCCATAACCTTCTGAATCTAGAACCTCTGTGATCTAGAACCTCTCGAGTCTAGAACCTCGATGATCTAGGCTCTAATAGGGCACGGGCAGAACCTGCAGTCTCCGGGTGCTGGAGCTGCCTTGGGAACCTAGAGCCTCAGGAACCTAGAGCTCCTGGATGCTGGAGCCACCTCGGGAACCTCGAGCCTCCAGGAGCTGAAGTGGGGACCTCAGGCACCTAGAACCTCGGGAGTCTAGACTGTGAACCTGTTATTAGGTAGGGGCTCTGTTGCCAAATTGTACTTTCCAAGCACTTAGTACAGTGCTCTGCAAACAGTATGCGCTCAGTAAATACGATTGAATTAATGAATGAATTCTGTCCACCCCAATAGTCAATCAAAACCGAAAGAAAAGATGTCAACCTCTTTCTTTGTCCTGCTGAAGGCCTATATTCATATTAATGGTAAGCTCAACAAAGAAAGATTATTTAAATCCCTTAGATGGTAACAATAATTATGATGGTATTTGTTAAGCACTTATGTACCAAGCACTATGCTAAGTGCTGGGGTAGATACCAGATAAATGGAAGTTAAATAAGCAGTGCATTTCTCAGAAGAGTAGCTATGCATTTTTCAACTTATTCTAAAATAAGCTCCTTTGAGTAATAAAAATAGAGAAGGGTGCATATTAGAAAATTTTTCTGCATGACCTCGTTTAACGAGTGTTTTCACTGAACTGTGATGCCATCTCCACAGTGGCTCAGTGGTAATTATGAGTTCACAGCTGGGGTGGCATATTCAAATCCAAAAGGAAATACCTTATATAATCACATTCAGGAAGTTACGAGAGGATATGAATAATGAGGATATTGGATGTCATTCCATTTTTTGGCTATTTCTATCCCCTATATAGTTGCATGAAAAATGGTAGTCAATTTTTAGCCCATAAGAACATTATTGTTGCCATGTAAAATGAAATATTTTATGAAGTATTAATTTGGGCAGATTTATAGTTTCACTTTTCCTAAGTTTCAGATCTAAGCAAATTGATAATGAATATTGATTTTTTTTTAAGCAGAGAGTGGATTCACAAGGGAAAAACTGGAGATGACCTGTAGGTATCTAGTTTCAATTCTGGGACCTTGATATGGCATCATGCACTGCGTTTAATTTTTCAGTGACATCCAATCTCAAGAATGTCACCTGCAACAAAACGCCCAAAATTAAATCTTACCATCAGACAAATGTAAACAATTATGCATTCCTCAGGGATGTTTATGTGAAGCAGGAATATTGTTTACATCTTCAAGAAGGGGCAAAAGAATGACCTTTAAAACTACAGATCAGTTTAGCACTGCCACCTGAAAGATAGTTGAGCAAGTGAATCAACAATCAATTTACAACAATCTAGAAGAATGTAAAATGCTAAGAAGCAACCAAATTAGCTATGTGAAGAGCAAGTTATGCCAGACAGTGCTTTGGGATATTGTAAAATGCCAAATAGGTGAGACTGTAGATTCTACCCAACAAGATATTCCCATATAAAAGTACGAGCTCAACCTTACTTCTGCTAAGTGGGACCTTGGCAGACCCTGTAGCTATACACAAATCACTACAATCAATGGTTCAGTGTCAACCAGACTGAGCCCCTTTTCCCAGACTGCGTCCCCGTTTTCCTCTCCTCCTTCACCTCCCTGCCCCCCTACCTCCTTCCCCTCCCCACAGCACCTGTATATATATTTGTACAGATATTGTGGGAAGGAAATGTGCCTGTTTATTCTTATAATGTACCCTCCCAAGTACTGAGTACAGCACTCTGCAAGCAGTAATTGCTCAATAAATACAACTGACTGACTTTGTTATAAGGATCATTTTCCTAAAAAAAAAAAAGTTAATCCTACCCTCAACCCCACAGCACTTCTGTACATATCCTTATACCCTTAAAGTCTGTCTCCCCCTGTAGACTGTAAGAGCCTTGTAGGTAGGGATCATATCTACCAAATTCATTGTATTGTACTCTCCCCAAGTGTTTAGTATAGTCTTCTGCCCACCACAAGTACACAAATACCACTGATTAAACAAAACAGTCACAAAACTGATCCAGGCACTTACCCATATTCCAGCTTGTCTTCTGCATCTGCCTTCTCACTTAATGTTCCTGCCTCCTCTCCCTCTCCTCTGCAGTCCACACTTCACTCCCTTGGCCAGATCATCTTTCCAAACACTATTCTGTGCACATCTCACCACTTTTCAAAAAGCATTATCCCCTCAATCAAGTAGAAAATCCTGACTCTTGGCTTTAGGCATTCAAACTCTCTTCCTCCTACTTCTCCACTCTCCTAACCCACTCCACTACAGCTTGCACTTTTCATTCCTTTCAATTACTTACTCATTGTGCCTCATTCTCACCTCACCCCAGAACACTTATAAACATATCCTCATAATTCTCATTTCCTATCAGTAAATTATTTTAATGTCTGCCTCCCGACTAGACTGTGAGATCCTTGTAGGCATGGAATATATCTACTTGGACTGTATTGTTCCCTCCTAAGGGCTTAATATGGTGTTTGGCCCAAGGTAAACCCTTAATAAAAGTCATCAATTAACTGACTGATCTCTCCAATGAGAACCTCTTGGTGACACCTCCTCACCCCCCAAAAAAACAACAAAACCTGGAACTATCTATCACTTCAAATCTGTCATACCATAGCTCTCCCCATGTTGAAGCCCTTCTAACATCACCTCTCTTCCAAGTGACCTTCCACAATTAATCTCTAATCTTCCCAGATTCAATCCCCTCAGTGACTACTTAAGCACTTCTAAACCACCTAAGCAATTATAGAACCTTCCATTCCATTTATTTCCATATACCACATACCCTATTACATAAGCACTAACACATATAGAGTGTCTGACTCTTCCACTGATGTCAACTCCTTAGGGCAGGGATCATGTCTAGTCAGCCAGTCATATTTATTGAGCACCTACTGTGTGCAAAACACTGTATTAAGTGCTTGGAATAGTGCAACATAACAATAGACAAATTCCTTGCCCACAACGAGCTTATACTTATTCTACTGTACTCTCCCAAACACTTAATATAGAGGCTGTTCTCAGCCGGAGGTAAAATATGCTCTGCTAAATGACTATTGACTGAGCTAAATTGGTCAAGGCAGCCAGCCCTTTAGAAAGTAATAAAAATCAGAGTGACCCAGACAATAGAGGCAAGTATAAGACAGTAGCCTTAAGGATGAAAAACAAATAAAAGACAGGGAGAAAGACAAGGAGATTAGGGTCTTTGTTGAGTCTGAGTTAAAAGTGTCATACCATGTTCAAAAAAGCCAACGCGATACTGAGATATTTACAAAGGAATATAACATACAGTGATACTGAGATGTATACAAAGGAATATAACATGCATTCAGTTCTATTCAGTGGGACATATGTTGCTAAACAATTTCCCATTACAGGGGACTTACGGTGAATATTTGCATTTCAATTTGTGCTCTGCACAAAGCCATATCTCCCCATACCGCAACATATTGCATCCAGGCAGAATTCTTTAATAGCATTCTATATAAAGCACTTAGTAAAAGTATGTACTGTGACAGAATTAATTGTATAAGAATCGGAAAGTAATTATTTTGCTACCGTCTTTGTGACTATCTTCAGAAGGTGGTACCTACATGCACACACACAAATAAGCACTTCATATTTAAGTTCAGTGTTTATATATCAATCAATCATATTTATTGAGCGCTTACTGTGTGCAGAGCACTGTACTAAGCACTTGGGAAGTACAAGTTGGCAACATATAGAGACAGTCCCTACCCAACAGTGGGCTCAGTCTAGAAGTACATATATATATATATATATATATACACACGCACACACACACACAGTCTCATACCATACCTGCCCAAGTATTCTCATTCATAAAGATTTTAAGGAGTACTTAGAGATAAGTTCAGTATAGTCCCATCCTCACATTCATGGAGTTCTCAGTTGAAGAGTGGAACACAGAAAGACTAACATTCAGCCCACATATGCACTTAAATCTTAATTATAAGGCTATCTTTAAGGAGTGACTGGATCACAGATCATTCTGGTAGGTTGGGCATTATCTGTTTGGTAGCGAGGGAGGGAGACGGACTGTGATTTTGAATTTCAAAAAGCATATTTCATGACTCCCAGCTAATTGACACCTGCCTCCTCAGAAATGCCCATGTTGCTTCCCACTCTGTTGTAACAAGACAGTACTGGTTTGGGAATGGTCCTTAGGCCCTCCTTCTTAAAAATATTCCTTTCCTTAGTCCTCTAATATCATTTTATTATTACATACATTTATATGGGATAAGTGCACACTGATGACCTTTCCTTTTTTATTTCAAAGTTTCTTCTTTGCCAATAGCCAGCAAGGCAGAATAATGTTTTCCATATCTACACACGCACACACCATTCTGCACTTAGACATTTCCCTGGGGAAAGAGTAAATGTACCATGAGAAAATTTGTTGAAGGGCCACCTAATTTAGTTCCATAGGCTTGTGTTTTCTTAATAAAAGCTCTTTCAGTCATTTTTGTCTATCTCAATTTTTGGTAAGCAGCCTTGTATCCACGCACGGAGGCACAATAAGAAGTTTAGGATGAGTTTGGCATTTTCTTTTCCTTAATTCATATGCATGTCCCTAAATTCAAGAAGAGAAACTGCTCAATTAATGGATGGTCCTGATATATCAAGCCTGCACTGAGAATCATTAGAATTACATTTTTGTTTAAAATAAACATAGGTCCATAGTGTAGATTCATTTACTCTGGTGTACTTTTGTTTCCCTAAGCACTACATCCAAAACTCTCTGGCTAGAACATCATGCTTACTTAAGAAAATGGAAAAATGGGGATATTGAAACATAGGCGTTCTTAGGATACAAAGCAAATGGAAGACAAGGAAATTGATTCAAAGCTCAATGACTCTTAGATCCATACCCTGATTATTAGTAGTCAAGAGCCTAAATTTAATGGTCAAGTGGACCTTAAGAATTAAGATATTCTACATGGATAAAAGCCTCAGCATTTATCTGACGCTTGCCCAATTGTCCAAACAGAATACTTCCTGGGAAAGTGATCTCTGATCTCCCTTAATGTGGTGCAGGTCGATTTGATAAAATAAAGAACAAACTGAGCCAACCGTTCCAGAATATTCAGGCTGTAAGGATTTTGTCTCAAATGAATTTGCTGAACCAGTGTCCTAAAACTTATTCTGTGGTCTATTCAGTGGTTTAGTCCAGATTGTTCAGGAGCATATTATTTAGGAGGTATTACCCCTGCTCCAGTTCTGGATCTTAGTCATCTCCCTGTTCATTAAAGTTTGAACCAGGGAACAGAGGGAATGAGAAAGGAATTGAAACATCATTATTTAGTAGCTTTGCAAGGATTCTGGTATAAAGATCAAAGAGGAAAGATGTCAAAACGACAAGCTGAAGTGACATTTTGGAACTATCTCAATCTATTTTCTCTATTCTCCATTACCATGGATAAACTAAAGTTGTTTACCCAGATGAAATGAATTGATTGTACTTTAGTCCACTAAATTATCTCAATTATTGATTATTCAGGGGCAAATTGTGCAATCAGATGATTGTTTGTGTCCTAATTCTAGACCCTCATGGTAAGAGAACATTAGAATTGGCTTCAGAAAAAACTTGAGGATTTCCTACCCTGGAGGCTGTTAAAGACAATGGGGTAAACATCTGTCCTAGAGAGCTTAATCATTTGCCTTCCTGGAAGTGTTGCCATTCACTCTTCATGATAGCAGTGAAAGGAAGATGAGTAGAAACACAATTCAGGCCATTTTGCTACAGGTTAGCAGTTATGGTTAAGTTCCAAAGGGGAAAAGGTTGGTAAATCTGTGAGTACTATGCATAGGTTTCTGCAGGATGCATTCTTGGGAGGGGTCACATGCTTTAGATTGACTTGCAGCTTATTTATATATTTGTGTCTCCCACATTAGCCTGTAAATGTTTCTGTGATAGGAGCACTACTTAGGTCTTCATTTAATAAGTCAATTAGTAGTATTTATTGAGTGGGTATTCTGTACCAGAGCACTATACAAAGTGCTTGTTAGAGTATAATAGAGTAAGTAGACATGATCCTCCACCCAAGGAGCTTACAAATCTAGCAGGGGAGATAGGCACTGAAATAAAGTACAGGTAGGCTGGAAGAAACGGAATATAGAAATGGATATGCTTAATACATACTGCAGCAGAGCTCTCTCTTGCAATAGGTAATTATGTTCACCTTTCGTGAATTGATTCAATTTGTGAAATATGGTAAAATCCCTTTAAATCAGATATACCTAAAATTGAACCTGAGTGACAGTTGTGATTTAATAATATATGATGATGATGATGGTACTTGTTAAGTGCTTACTATGTGCCAAGCACTGTTCTAAGAGCTGTGGTAGACACAGGGTAATTAGGTTGTCTCACGTGGGGCTCACAATCATAATCCCCATTTTACAGATGATGCACAGAGAAGTTAAGTGACTTGCCCAAAGTCACACAGCTGACAAATGGCAAAGCTGGGATTAGAACCCACGACCTCTGGCTCCCAAGCCCATGCTCTTTCCACTAAGCCACGCTGCTTCCCTACTACTTGTAGGTTCCCTAAATCATCCACCATAATAGATGCTTATGGAGTGTCAACATCCATTAAACTATTATTACCTGAAATATTTATTAGAGTATTTCCAGTTTTCCTAATACCAAATGGTCCTAGTCCTACAGTTTATTTATGGTCCACTTCAGATTGTTCTGTTCATGAATTATCTTGAGGGGAAAAAAGACTTGGGTATCATTCAATCAGAAGATCTCATGATAATTGGCAGGACTGAGACAGATTATAAAGCCAATGCCCTCTTACTCCTCTATCCAACTAATTCTCTCATTCTCTTCTGAAACTTTCTTCTGTTTGAAGAGATAAGCCTCTGAGCTGAATATACAAGGCTAAGGCTTGGTTTTAACCTTAGAAAAATGGAGAGTATTCGGAATTATTCACCTGTCCAGCTGTGTCTAGAATGTCCAAATATGCTGCTTCATCATCAATCCGAACTTGGGTCTTATATGCATCTTCTGAAAGACACAATGTAACATTAAAATGTTTAGTGAACCAAAATAACATCATGCACTTTCAGAACATGGTACAGTATAGTTGTTATTTATGAAGTCGAAGCATTTGAGTCATAGTGAACTCCCCATTTTAACAGACACCATCAGGACAATTTCAGGAATATTCTTAAAATATTGCTATCTGTAAAGCATAAGCTAGGACAAGTTTTCGAATAACACATTCAAATAAAGGCTCTCCTGAGGTTCCTTCAAATGAGAGTTTATTGCAATTTTTAATATAATAAAGCCCTAAGGTCCATTCAGATATTACTTAATAAATCACTTTGGTGCATCTCTTAAGGAGCATTATAGCTTCTGGATAGGCTTCTATATCTGTGATTTGTCAGGATAGGGAGAGAAAGGATGACTAATATCTGTATAGATTGTTTTGCTCCTGTTTATATTTCTCTCATCGCATCATTTATTTTCCATGTTTGGCTTAAATGGGATGTAAGCATTGGACAATATGCTAGAAATAGAATTAGGAATGATCTGCATTTTAATTAAACAATAACACTTTGCATACAATGTGGTTGCTCTGATTAATGAAATTATTTCCCTTGTAAAGTGAGGTATGAGGTGAAGTCAAGTGTTTCCAAAGTGTGTGAGAGGCCATTTATCACCAAAACCAAAGGACCCAAAGTGTCCTATCACCTTATCATGGATAGAGATTTGAATTTCAACCTATTCTTACCTCCTTCTCTGCTTTCCCTCCCTATCTAACCTTCCTCAAAAACCAGTCTTTCATGAGGCAGACTAAGCTCTGTGACTATTTCAATTTATCATTGCCAAAACAACCAAAACAATTAAAAATATGTTACAGTGCTCCTTCCTTCCTTACCCCCTAACCAGCTTCAAAATAGTTATTCCTTTCCCACTTCCAACTCTTTGCCAAAACATTCCCCCCGCTCTTAGTTATTCCATTCATTCAATTGTATTTATTGAGTGCTACTAAGCACTTGAAAAGTACAATTCAGCAATAAAGACAATCCCTGCCCACAACCCCACAACGGGCTTACAGTATCCCCCCACAGATCATTCTTGTATTTCCTTACCCAATCAAATGAAAAAGTATTTGTTCCCATGCAATATTCAAGATAAGTACAAAAAAGATTCAACTTTTCTTTGGAATCTAAGTAAACAGAGAAGCAGTATGGCTTACTGGAAGGAGCACGGGCTTGGGAATCAGAGATCATGGCTTATAATCCTGGCTCTGCCACTAGTCAGCTGTGTGACTTTTGGCAAGTCACTCAACTTCTCTGTGCCTGTTACCTCATCTGTAAAATGGGGATTAAGATTGTAAATCCAACGTGGGACAACCTGATGACCTTGTATCTACCCCAGTGCTTAGAACGGAGCTTGGAACACAGTAAGTGCTTAAAAAGATACCATCATCATTATTATTATTAAAATAGAAATGATTTGCCCCATGACTCACTCAAAACCCAAGAGTTCTAAGTGAGACATACCTTGAATCTAAATCAGATTTACTATGTGCCCATGGTAGCAGAACTGACCTCAAATCGATCATTCATATTTGCTGAGTGTATACTCTGCCCAGGGCACTGTATTATGTATTTGAAGCATCATCTATGCACTTGGATCTGTGACCTTTGGGGATTTGGTATTTGGTCCACCCTCAGCCCCACAGCACTTATCTATAAATTATTTTTATTGCCTGCCTCGCCCTCTAAACTTCAAGCATTTTCAGGGTAAGGAATGTGTCTACCAACTCTGTTGTACTGTACTCTCCTGAGCATTTAGTAAAGTGCTCTGCACACAGCAAGCACTCAATAAATACAATTGATTGATTGTACTAAGTGCCTGTGAGAGTGCAATATAAAAAATTTATCAGACATGTTTCCTCCCCACAAGGAATTTACAGTCAAGAGGGGAGCTTACAGCCTCAGAATCTTCCTTCATTGGAAATCGATTTTGGAGGCAATGTTGTGGAAACTTAGGCATGAGATGGAGTGGTAACCCTCCAAGCATTATTTGAGGATGCCTTCTGTCATTCAATATTAACTAAATGAGGAGTGAATGGGAAAAGGAGGAATGGTTTGAAAATGTTTATGGATTTAGATTGGCCAGTTTGGCTGAATATTTCATAGGGCTATATTGTGTACTGCAACACAGCATTTACTAAAGTACAGTGGTAGTGTCATTTTGTTTCTGGTGTTGCACTCTTCTGAAGCCATAATAATATTTCTTAAGCACTTACTACTAACTGCATTAGATACAAGATAATCAGGTCAGACACAGTTCCTGCCCCACAAGGAACTTACCATAGAAGTAGGAGGGAGATCAGGTATTTCATCTCCATTTTACAGATGAGGAAACTGAGGTACAGAGACATTACGTGACTTACTCAAGGTCACACAGCAGGCAAGGGGCAGAGCTCAGATTAGATCCAAAACCATGTTCTTAATAATAAGAGTTACTATGGTACTTGTTAAGCACTTACTATGTGCCAAGCTTTGTTCTAAGTGCTGGGGTAGTACAAGTTATTCAGGTTGGACATGGTCCCTGTCCCACATTAGGCTCACAGTCTTAATCCCCATTTTTTGAAGATGAGGTAACAAAGGCACAGAGAAGTTAGTGACTAGCCCAAAGTCACACAGCAGACATGTGACAGAGTCAGGATTAGAACCCATGACCTTCTGACTCCCAGGAGAATGTTCTATCCACCATGCCATGTTCTTCCCACTAGGCCATTCTGCTCATATTTCAAGACAATCACTCCATTCCTAACTATGTGTCCTAAATATTCCTATCTTCTGACTCCTATTGTTACATCACCTCATTCATTGTAGGTTTTCACTTCATTGTATACATCATTAAAGGTAAAAAGGTTTGGAGTTTATTTCCCTAATCACTGTTTCCATTAGAACAGCATTCCAAGGATAGGAGCACTTAAATCCAGATGAGAACTTTCACAAATCTGAGCTTCAGTTTAGAAAGATATTACATATATACAACAAAACAGATAATTCATCTGGGATCAGGTGAGCTCTTTCCAGAAATGGACTCACATTGGCTACAAAATGAAGCCAAATTTCACATTGGTGGTTTCATCTGCATCACAAGATACTTCCCAATCCTGGAAATCTAGGTCACTGTCCCGGCCCCCACAGTTACTATTGGTGCTCGCTTTCTCCCAAGCAAATATGTCTCATGTTTACCATGCACCCATTTTTCACCACACAGACCGAAGCCGCCATATGGACACACACTTGAATGCATGCCTGCACACATATCCATTCCAACTATTCTTCCATAGATCCAAAACCAGAATGAGCTTATTTATCTAACCAATGATGTGCCAAATGAACAGAAGGCTTTTTAGACAGCCTCTGCCCAGGATGCCTGCTTGTTTTGTTGACACAGGGACGGAGAAGCAAAAGAGGAAACACTTCCTTTCATGTGTCTAGAATCATTTTATTCAGAGAATTATGCCTGTATTCATGGTTGTGCAACTAGTCGTGCTCAATTTAAATTTTGCACATTGAACATTCCAATGTTTGAAATGTCACCTATATCCTTTCAATATTTTGGGTGTAGCTGGAGAAGTTTACTCTCAGTTAGATTATCTTCATTTTCATCACAAAATGGTATGTTCATTCATTCATTCAAATTCACTGAGCACTTACTGTGGGCAGAGCCCTGTACCTCAGAACAGTGAAAAGCACAGTATAGCAATAAAGAGAGAAAATCCCTGACCACAGCAGGCTTACACTCTAGAGGGCCTCATACAGACTAGCATGTCATTGCTGATTGAAAAGTATTATTTTGAAGGGTATTTTTTGTTTTTATTAAAGACTTAAATGAAGTAAAGATGTCAACGAAATATGAAAGTATGAGTCAAATGAATCTTTTGCAACGGCTATCAAATCACCATTCAACCTATACCCTGAAGTGTACTGAAAGGTACTGACAGTGGAAACAAGTTATAATCTTTTTAGGGCATGGAACTTAGAAAGATTCTCATTGCAGAACATATTACATAGAGGTACTTGAGTTTTCAGTGTTCTGCCCAGTAGTTCATATATTGCAGTTACCTGTAACTGAGTTTAAAAGTGAAGGAAAAGCTTGAACTGCTCAGAGGCAAAGGGTTTCAACAAACTATTTGGATGCAGTGCTGCTGAACCACAAGAAAATAGAATTCAGTGAGTCAGCATTTATTTCAGCTATAATTTTTATTAACTTCTGCCCTTTAAGTCAGTTTCCAGGCAGGGACTGTTAAGGGAATAAAAGAAATTCAGGCCTGCTTGGAGCATCTCTCAGGAGGGCTTTTCAACAGACTGCATGATAACAGCTGTTTTGACCAGGTTATACTGTGAGGGAATCAGATAACTGGAGTTTATAGATCTCATGAGATGCACAAGTATCCTCTATTTGAGCAGGAATTACAGAATATGAAATTTGGATTTTCATCTAGTAGTTGAATTCTGGTTTGGGAAGCATAAAGGCCATCAGTAGCCTGCACCCTAGAATAAAATTAAATTCCATTGAGCTCTTCAACACATCAAACCTGAAGGCCCATGAAAATATTTCAATATTTGCTTCAGGTCTTAGAACAGCGTTTGAGGGGTCAGTATACCTATATTCAACTTTTGATTCTCCTTGCTAATGAGAGGAAGAAGATATGTGGATAGTGCAAAGTAACACTTAGTAACATTAGTGGCCTGGATTGAGAATTTACTGTGTGCAGAGTCCTGTACAAAGTGCTTGGAAGCATACAGTACAACAGAATTGGTACTGTAACAAGCTTATAGGCTAGAGGTGGAGGCAGACATTAATATAAATTAATTCAATTCAATCGTATTTATTGAGCGCTTACTGTATGCAGAGCACAAAGTAAATTCATAATATATAATTTATAGCTATGTATCTAAGTGCTGTGGAGTTGAGGGTGGGGCGAATATCAACTGACAAAGGGTCACAGATTCAAGTGCATAGGCAATGTAGAATGGAGAGGGAGCTGAGGAAAAGTGGACTTAAAATGGGGAAGGCCTCCTGGAGGAGACGTGACCTTATTAAGGCTTAAAAAATTGGGAGATTGGTGGTCTGGTATATATGGAGGGAGTTGGAATTCCAGTATAAAGGAATTGCTAGTGCAAAATGAGTGAATTGAGACCCCACACTTATCCGGACAATGGAGGCAGGCAGTTGTGAATCAGAAGACTCCAGAGAGAGGCTCCTCTGGAATGATGGGGGTAAAGGTGAGGCACAGCTCAGTAGAACTTAAAAAAACAGTCCCAGGTAATTCAAAGTTCATTTTGTGACCATCAGAGTCACGTATCATCTAGTTAGACTCTAGTGATAAAATATGCACATTGCTCTTTACTGCTTCCTCAAAATATGCTAGAGAACAAAGATTATGCTGGACACCTGGCCTGCTGAAGCCTACATTCTGAGTCAACTTAAAGACTCTCACAGAGAAATATCATGTCAAACTTATCTGTTGACGCAGTCCAGGTTTAAGTTTTAGGTTTTCATGGTATTTAATTCCTCTCATGTTAATCCCATTTCAATTTACATCCGGAAATAATTTTGGACAAAGAAAGCATAAGTGCTCCTATCTGATCTACAATTGGGGAGTTTGAAGAATTAAGACCAGCTTTGCAAAGAAGAGAATTGTCAGCCCAGATGCCCTAGCTAAATTCCAGAAGAGACAGGTTGGAGGAACAATGATAAGAGTAGAAAGGGATTTTGGAGTGTTGAATTTGCTTCCTTTAACACCCACCCCTTTATATCTTTTTCTTTGCCTTCTTCACTGGTGCTTATTTCTATTATTATTTTTATCATTATTAATAGTACTAATAAAGATATTTGTTAAGCACTTACTACATGTCAAGCTCTGTTCAAGTGCAGGAATAGATTAAAGGTAATCAGGCCCCAAATGGGGCTCAGTCTAAGTAGGAGGGAGAAAAGGCATTGAATCCCCATTTGGCAGACGAGGGAAGTGAAGCACAGATAATCTGTGACTTGTTAAGGTCACACAGCAGAACTATGGATTAGAACCCAGGTCTTCTGACTCCCAGCCGCTTGCTCTTTTCACTAGGCCAAACTGACACTTGCCCATATTAGAATACGAACCATCAACTAACAGAAGAAAGGGGATCCTCCAGTCAGAAAAACCTCTGAGTGACCAAATCTTATTTGCCCCCTGCCTTCCTGCAAGCCTAATGGTTAATTAAATCCAGCCCATTTTGAAAGCCCTTGTCAGTGGTAAGGAATCATTTCTTCCAGAACCATTTCTAGGCCTTTTCAACCAAGTCAAGCTTATACAACATTATCAGAGTAATTTTCAGGTGTTGAATCTAATCCCACATATATCAGTGGTATCCATTGAATGCTTCCTGGACTAAGCGCTTGGGAGAGTGCAATACAAAAAAAGATGGTAAACATGATTCCTGCCCTCAAGGAGATTACAGTCTAGTCAGAATACTGGATGTAGAAGGAAAGAATTGTTTTTCCTTGCATAGTTGTTCTTAACTTAACTATAACATTGACCCCATGTTTTTTTTTTAATATATCAGGATGGATCATATCAAAATAAAGTCTTCCAAACTTATTTCTTTTAATGGTACTAGTTAAGTGCTTACTATGTGCCAAGCACTGTACTAAGCACTAGGGTAGGTAGATGATAATCAGGTTGAACATAGTCCCTGTTCTTCATGAGGTTTACCATCTAAATTGGGGAGAGGAGTGAATCCATATTTTACAGATGAGGTAACTGAGGTACGGAGATGTTAAGTGATGTGCTCAAAGTCACACAGCAGATAAGTGATGGAGCTGGCATTAAAACATAGATGCTCTGACACCCAGGCCACGATCTTTCCATTTGGCCATGCTGCTTCTCAATCTCTTATTAAGAACAACAGTGATGACATTATTCAGAAGTTCAAAAGACATTTTCCTCATAAAAGCTCAAATTGCTTCTCCATAAGTGTGGGTTAGATTGGTGTTTCACTGTATGCTTACCAGTGCCTATGGGACTCCAGCTGCCCCATTTTTCCCTGACTTCCTACAGGCAAAGACAAACAGCTGGTTGCCCGATTGCACATATGTGCATTCAGATAGCACCATGGGAATTATAACTCACCAATAGTGCTTCTATTTAGTTCATGGCTATTGAAAGCCTTGGAAAATTGTGAATTAGCTTTTCTTTTTCCATAAAAAGCAGAGTGATAGTTTTCATTTAGCCCATGCATTGCCAACAAGATGTACTAGGCACTAAATGGAATTGCTCTATTATTGTAAAACCAAGGTGGCTGCACTTAATGAACTTAGCAACTAATGGTGTGATGCAGGGCATATGCAATACAAATACCATATATAAACTTACCTATAATTAAATACATGGTGGGAGGGTTTGACCAGGTTTACATGGAAGTTTGTCAGAAAAGGTATCATGAAGTTGATCCAAATGGGTTAAGTAATTGAGTTGAGGAGGTTTACTGGCACATCCAAATCATCACTAAATCATCAACCTCTCAGCTTCCTTCAACATAGTCCACCAACCCCATCTTCTGAAAACATTATCTAACCTTAACTTCACAGACAGTGTCCTCTCCTGAATCTCCTCCTATCTCTCTGGCCACTCATTCTCAGTCTCTTTCGTGGGCTCTTCCTCTGCCCTCCACCACCTAACTCTGGGTGCCCCTCAAGGTTAAGTATGGGGTCTCCCACTACACTCACTTCTTTAGAGAACTCATTCGCTCACATGGCTTCAACTATCACTTCCTTGTGGATGATTTCCAAATCTACATTTCCAGCACATTTCTCTCTCCCTCTCTACACTCCTACATTTCCCTCTGCTATCAAGAATTCTCCCCACTTGCCACTGAGGCAACTGCCCATGCTCAAAATAGGCCTCTATTTTGTTGTCTGTCTCCCCCTCTAGACTTTGAGCCCGTTGTTGGTTAGGGACCATCTCTATATGTTGTTGATTTGTACTTCCTAAGTGCTTAGTACAGTGCTCTGCTCACAGTAAGTGCTCAATAAATACGATTGAATGAATGAATAATAGTATTTATTGACTAATTTATAAGTGGGTGGTGCTCTTGAAGCCACTGGATTTGCCCTGTCCCCAAAGCTTCCTCACCTATTCCACATCCATCCTCTTTCTTCCCAGACATCATACCTGCCTGACTTCCAAATCATCCCGTCAACCTTGATTCCCTTTAGCTCACACATTCTAAACACTCGCATCCACTTATCTTCCCTTCCCAATGACCCTCTTCTACTACTCCCTCTGTGTTGAATTACTTCCTTCCTCAATGCTTTCAAACATGCCCACAGTTCCCTCAATTGAAAAAAAAAAACAAACTGGCCCACCACCCCAGCTTTATATTCTTTTCATTAAGTTCTACAGTCTCCATACCTGGCAGTGCACAGGTTGGGGTGGGAAGACCAAGGTGAGAATATTTTTTTAACTAGATATCAATCCCTCTATAGCTGATGACCAATGCATTTCCTGGTGTTGAGGACCATCCCTCTGACATTGGGATCATTGAGTCCAATCTCAGACCTGCCCTGCCACTGAGATGAGCCGTAGGCTCTAATACTACATCAAAAGGAAGGTGATATTGGATTTTTGTGTGTGTGTTTGGTGTGTGTGTCGCTGCATGTGAGTGGAGGGGGTTAGGGTTAGTTAGCTTGGGGAAGAGAGTAGTGAGGAAGAGGAGACCACTGTGGACACAGAAGTTGCTTCTGGAAATGGGGGGTGGGACTCTGTGTGGGGAACTGGTTCTGTTTGACTTGACTGTGGGTCTGAGAAGACTCAGGGCCCTTACTTCTATAGATGTGTCTAATCTCTGGGTGCTCACAGTCCTGTCTCCAGATCACTCTGTACATCCTTGGTCTCCCACAAAGGGACTCTTCTGTATCAGACAGTTGCTTCAAGGGAAGAGAGGAGAAAGATGTTTTGTGAGGAGAGAGGCAGGGAAGGTGATTGTCCAATTGATCCTCTGGGAAACTGAATTATGGGGAGTTGAGTATGAGATGAATGTCAGTGGTGAGAGACAGCATAAGTAGGTTAGATAGAGGCTGGAGAGCTGAAAATACGGGCATTGTACTAGAAACCTGATACTGAGGTAGAGAGGGGTACAGTGCAAGAGTAGGGTACAGCATTGTGAACTCTTTGGGACTGTCCAGCACCTCTGTAGCTTCCACAGAAGGGACCTCTTCTGTATCTGTAAGGGGTTACTCCCAGGGGTGAGGGAGATGAGTGTCTAGATTAAAAGTGTGTGTGTGTGTGTGTGTGTGTGTGTGTGTGTGTGTCCACCCCATTATTCCCTGGAGTCTTGTACCTTTCTGAGTTTTTTTGTTTTGTTTTGTTTTTCAGTAGGGAGCATTGAAAGCAGATTAAGTCCTGGGCACTTCAGGCCTTCCCACACCCCTGTTTAGTCAGTAGTTGCCCTGGAGACCTGTTGTAGCTTTTTGTCCAGGCCTTCTTTGGACTGGGTATGGAGAGTGGCAGGGGGAACGAAAAGTGAAGAAGCCAGGCTGTCTGTGTGGGTGTCTCATCAGTGAATTCAACTTTGGTCTCTCCTGTGCTCAGCAATTGTGGTTCCCCTCCCTCATTGACACCCAGCATATTGTTAACTCCAACCTTAAAATCCCCAGTGCAAAATTTGGTTTTTCCCATCTTGATTTTTTTTCCCGGGTCAGTTCTTAGAAGCACAATAATAATAATTATAATAAAAAAATGACCCGGGGAAACCCCCAAGCCTGAGATGGGAAAAAACCCAAGACAGAAAAACAGATAATCAGTTCTCACAGTTTAAGCAGGAATCCCCATTTTGCAGATAAAACTGGGATAAAATGACCTGGTAAAAGACCCTGACCCGGGAAAAAAACCAAGCCAGCAAAAACCCAACCTGGAAAAAACCCAGCCCGGGAAAACCCGACCTGGGGGATAAAGCCCAAGCCGGGAAAAACCCAAGCCGCCAGCAGAAACCCAACCCGGGAAAAAACCCGGTCCAAGAAAAGCCCGACCCGGGATAAAAACCCAAGCCACCAGTAAAAGCCCGACCCAGGAAAAAAAACAATCAGATAAAAAAACCTGAGCCAGTAAAAACCTGAGACAGGAAAAAACTGACCCAGGAAAAACCCCGAGATGGGAAAAAACCCGAGATGGGAAAAAAACCGAGATGGGAAACCCGGCCACAGGAAAAAACTGATCTGGGAAAAACCCCAAGATGGGAAACCCGGCCCAGGGAAACCCCCGACTGGTAGAAGCCCAGGCCGGGGAAAATACTTCTTAAGTACAGAACCCTGTTTTGAGCACAGGCACTTGCCTCAGTGGGCAAGGAGGGAGAGTAGAGAACACTGGGAATTTTAAGGCAGGAATTAGCAATATGCTGGGTGTCAATGAGGGAGGAGAACCACAATTGCTTAGCACAGGAGAGAACAAAGTTGAACTCACTGATGAGACACCCACACAGATAGCCTGGCTTCTTCACTTTTCCCTCCAGCTGCCTCTCTCCATACCCAGTCCATAGAAGGCCTGGACAAAAAGCTACAACAGGTCTCCAGGGCAACTACTGACTGAACAGGGGTGTGGGAAGGCCTGAAGTGCCCAGGACTTTATCTGCTTTCTATGCTCCCTACTGAAAAAGACCCCCAAAACTCAGATAGAAAGCTACAAGACTCCAGAATGAGTGCACACACTTTTAATCTACTCATGAATAGTGCTTAATGATGGCTTCTCCCTGCCTGTCTTGGGCCACTCCCAAATACAATCAGGTGATTGCTCATGTCCTCTAAATAGTAAGCTTCTTATGGGTAGGGAATGTACCTACAAAGTGCTTACCATATTGCTCTGCACCCAGTAAGCACTAAATAAGCACCACTGTTTTTGACTGCTTGATAGCTGCATATGATAATTGTGGCATTTGCTAAGCCCTTACTATGTGCCAAGCACTGTACTAAGACATGGAGTAGATGCAATATAAGCAGATCGGAGCTCAAAGTGTTCCAAGTCTGTTAATGAATGATTGTGTGAGGATGAGAAGACTGGCTGCCACTTTTCTGCTGTGTGACCTTGGGCAAGTCACTTCATTGCTCTGTGCCTTAGTAAAATGGGAATTAAGACTGTGATCCCAAAGTGGGACAGGAACTGTGCCTAACCTGACTTGTGCTCCCCTTTCCCCCAGAGCTTAGTACAGGATCTGGCACATAGTAAGTGCTTAAATACTACAGTTGTTGTTGGTGTTATTATCATCTGCCTCTAAATTCTGTTCAGTGGGTCCATATATACATCTGTTGGAGGAGACAGGTGGGGTACTCAATAGACTCTTGCTGTACTCAGCTAAAGACAGATTTCAGATTATTTCCCCCAATTCCCAGGTAGAATGGATGTAATCATTCCTAGGAGAATGAGATCAATATCTGTTTTTATAAAATTTTGTAAGGGACATCAAGGATCATCTGGTACAGCCCCCTGCTTCCATGCAGTTAATACAAGGACCAAGAAATGCAGATGGATACATCTCTTATTTTAAAAGTTCTCTAGGGATGGAAGTCCCTTGGTCTCTTTTAGCAGCTTGAGCCAGTGTCTAATCTAACACCCCACTTAAATTCAAGAATGTTTTTTTTCTAATGCCTAACTACAACTCTATTGCTATTGATGCCTGTTAACTTCTTTTGTTTTGTTGTCTGTCTCCCCCCTCTAGACTGTGAGCCCATTGCTAGGTAGGGATTGTCTCTATCTATTGCCAAATTGTACTTTCCAAGCTCTTAGTACTCTGCACACAGTAAGCACTCAATGAATATGACTGAATGAATGAACTCCGAAAATGATTGCAAAGGAAAAAATTTCCAGTCTCTCCCCAGTTTATTACACCTCAGGAAATGAGGAAGTGCTCTTGTTTTGCTCTAATAATGCCTCAACTATTTACTACAGCAAATGAACACGAATGCTACTACCAATTTCTTTGCTCTGAGAAAAGTCATATTCATGCATACTCTAAATCCTGTTAAATCAAAAGATGCTCATAGTAAGATCTCTCAGCATACTTAAAATTGCCAAGAGGGTTCCCATTTCTTCCACATTTTACGACTCTGCTAATGTGGTGTGGATTTTCCTGTGTCTAAATGTTCTACCTCCCACTCACAGGGAACAAGATGAGAGTATGTGTCAGCAACTTTAACCAGCCATCCGGGGGCTTTTGTACCAGCAGAGGTAAAATAACTCCAAGACTCCACACAAATCTGCTTTCTCTGCCTGGAGAGTTAAGCTACAAAGTTCAGTCTGCAGAGTTGGTCTAAAAAGAGGGTGTACAATGTTTAATGTCAGCGGAAGATGAAAATGGATAGTCAAGCAGTGCTTTGCCTTCGGGGATGCTTTTAGTGTCAGGAGACCTGATTCTATTTCTCGTCTAATGCTGATTCACTAGGTGACTTCAGAAAAATCATTTCGTACCTTTCCACCATTCAACTTTTGAATGACAGTTCAAAACAGAACTCCTTATCTTTCCACCCAAACCCTATCCTCCCCATGACTTTCCCATCACTGTAGATAGCACCACAATCCTTCTGGTCTCACAAGCCTGTAACCATGGCATTATCTTTGACTCCTCTCTCATTCAACCTACATATTCAATCCATCACTAAATTCTGTTGGTCCCACTTTTACCCAAAATCCACCCTTTCCTCTCCATCCAAAATGTTACCACATTAATACAATCACTCATCCTATCCCGCCTGGATTACTATAACACCCTCCTTGCTGAGCTCCCAGACTCCTGCCTCTCTCCATTCGAGTCCATACTTCACTCTGCTGCCCGGATCATTTTTCTACAAAAATGTTCAGGACACATCTCACTGTTCAAGAAACTCCAGTGGTTGCCCAACCACCTCTACATCAAACAAAAACTCCTCACTATTGACTTCAAAGCACTCAATCACCTGGCCCACTCCTACCTCACCTCACTCCTCTCCTACTACAACCCAGCCCACACACTTTGCTCCTCTAATGCTAAACTTCTCATTGTGCGTCAGTCTAACCTCTCTCACCACCAACCCCTGGCCAACATCCTGCCCCTGGCCTGCAACACCCTCCTTCCTCACAGCACATCTCCTCCAAGAAGCTTTCCCTAAGCCCCCCCTTTCCTCTTCTCCCACTCCCTTCTGTATCACCCTGACTTGCTCCCTTTGTTCTTCTCCCTTCCCAACACCACAGCACTTACATACATATCTGTAATTTATTTATATCAGTGTCTGCCCACCCCCCAAACTGTAATCTCATTGTGAGCAGGGAAAGTGTCAGTTTATTGTTGTATTATACTGTCCCAAGCACTTAGTACAGTGCTCTGCACACAGTAAGTGCTCAACAAATATGATTGACTGTTTGGTTGATGAGAGTAGAGTACTTTCAGAAACTGTTGTGGAAGAAGTACCAGCACAATTAAGCAGTTGATTCAATATTGCGAGCACTGAAAAAGTTTGGCATTAAGGATGACCTTAAATTTGGGGGCTTCTTGGAAATAATGGATGGTGACATACCTAAGAAAATTTGGAGGAAGAGGGAATGACCAAAAACCCATGAAACTAGTAGTATCTTGAGCATAGGAATTTGGTGGTAGAATTTGCAGGTTTTGTTGATAAGAATCAGTCAATCATCAGTGGTATTTAACCTGGATGATGTCACAAGGAAAAGGATTGAGAAGATGCACAGGTGCTGAGCCAGTGTGGTACTAGCCTGCTTGTCTCTTACAAGTCAGGAGAACAGCCTAGGGACAGGCTGCTTTTACATCTGGTTATTCCAGCTAACATCTATCAAATTCATTAAACTGTCTACAATCAACAATAGAGATTTTTTTTCTCTCTGCATGCACATCTGGGCATTTTCACTGCTTTAAGACTAAGTCTTAGAAGCAACAGCACCTTTTTTATGTTACTGTTTATATATTTGCCCAGGGGCTAAAGAACTAGCTGTATAATCGAAATACCAAATTTGAAAAATCCCTGCTTGCCTGCTGTTGTTTTCTCTGCCTGAATCGTGTCAATCTCTAAGATATAGTTTCAGCATGTGATTCCAGTGGTTTCATTAACCTGAACTCATTTTGAACCTAGTGGGAGATTCATATGTAGATATTTCTCATCTATTTCAGTCATTATAAAGGGACCTACAATTCTTAGGGTTTTCTGAGTCAGTGATAGGCACATTTTTTGGACTGTTTTAGTGGGAAAACACAAAGAAAAGGATGAATTGTTACAATTCTAAATTCATATGAGTAGGGAACTTGATTATTAATTGAAAAATTTCATTATACATAGGGACACATTACAATTTTGAATTTAGAAGCTTGAACATGAGGAAAGATGTATTGATTAACCTACAGTTTCTAAGGAAATGCACTCTAGATGAAATGATCACCAGAAAAAAAGCCACAGTAAAAGCCTTCACTATACATATGTTCCGAGGGAAGGAGAGTAGCACCAGGGGATTATATTTTTTCTACAAACACCAACAGCTTTTTCTGTTTTATACGGGGGGTGGGGGGGGGCTTTGTGTGTGTGTGTGTGTGTGTGTGTGTGTGTGTGTGTGTGTGTGTGTGTAAGAGAGTGAAAATGAAAGAGAGACAGAGAAAGAGAGAGAAGGAAGATTGGCTTGGGAAGAGAGCAGCATTTGAGGGTATAGCAAGAGCAGAGTGCAGATAAGTGGGGGGAAGATAACTAATTGAGTTTCTTAAAGCCAATGGTTAAGATTTTCTACTTGTTGTGGGGAGGAATGGGCAACCATTATAGAATTTTGAGGAGTTGGGGAGATGTGTGCAAAATGATGTGTAGAAAAATGACAAAATAAATCCCCATCTATTCAATCAAAAATTATTGATGGAAAATGCCTGAACTCCCCCCAGAAAATTTTGATGTGGCCAGTGAGCACTTTCCCATGCAGCAGCAAAAATGAAAAATAGGAGAGGGAAAATGTTTGCCACTATAGATAGTTGGAGGAATTGGTCATTTAAAAATGTCCTGCATCTTGTTTGTTCTCTCTCCTAGAATCTTAGAAACATTTCTTGGTCTTATTAAAGATAATTTCAGTAATGCTTTTATGCATCACTAGAGAGCACATTTACCTAAGTAAATCTTATGGAAATTAGTGTTTAATGTTAAAATGTCTTCCACCGACCACTCATTTCCAATTAAAACCTGACACTGACACATTTCTAATGCCCCCAGCCGTTATGCTATTTGAGGCGCACACAATCTCACACAGCGATATCTCACAAAACCAGGAAGCTACATTCTCTTCCCATTTGCATTATGTTCTCATCTTCAAATTAGTCACGTGCTTAATGAGCATCTTGGAGCCCATCCAGTTCACCATTCTATGTCATGCTTTTTCTTATCCTCACCTCTCAACTGAATTAACTCTCTATACCTCTGTCTGGGATTGCCTAGACTGCATCTGTTCCATCTGCTTCAGAAGATGATCACACCCACTACAGCTTGAAAATCGTTTCTATTGTTGAGTAAAAATTAAATATTAAATGTAAAACAGCAGCTAATTTGGGAGGGATGCAGCCCTCTTATAGTGAGCCTCTATTTCATTCCCATATCACAGCCTCAAACATCCCTTCCCCCATCTTCTACCTTTGAAAATTATTATAAGTCATGCTTGGGAATTCTGATGTTTATAATGGAATGCTGTTAACTAGCATGAACTAGGTGGGGATCCATTAGTACTAATGCAGTTATAAAAACATCATTCTGAGATAAAGGAGTTGTTTGTTTTTGCCAATATCTTTTTTTGAAGTCATGGTTAACGTGTATGTACCCCAATGTTTAGAACGGTGCTTGGCACAATAAATGCTTCACAAACACCATAATAACCATTTTCTGCTCTTCATTTTTGAGTTGACATTAAAATCAAGCTGGGCATTTTCTGCTTAGTCGCATCATTATCAAGACTAAAGATTTGGGAGTAACCACTTAATTGACATTTTTTTTGTTACAACATGAGGCAGAATCTAATTTATTTTAGTTTTCTCTGCCATGACCTCATAGCCTCTAATACTGGCAAAAGGTCACGTGTTTTTCCTATTGAAATAAACAAAATAATGAATAGTATGAATTTACACCAATTTTCATTTTCTCTGTCCCTTTTCTTGACATAAATGATCTGTGAAGTACTTCTTCCTTTTGAGAGAAATACAATAACTGTTTAGCTGGAAATCACCTATAAGCTCATTATTTCAAATGCAGAAGAAAAGAGTATTCAACTGAATTCATAGATATAATTTTAGGTTGGGAGAATAACAATAATGATAATAAGACCGATCATGATAATTGTGATAGTTGTTACATCTTATGTGCCAAACACTGTATTAAGTGCTGGGGTAGATACGAGATAATCAGGTTGGACACAGTCCCTATCCTGTATGGGGCTCATGGTCTAACTGAGAATAGCATGATAGCGTTTACATGAAGACATAAATAGTCTTCCCAATTGTAACCTGTGAAAAAAAAAAAGTTTTTTTGTTTTTTTGTTTTTTGCAGCATATTGATTCAGATACCAAGAATAAAGAGCCAGGATTTTATCCCACAACTGTCTGGAAGTCTGTACCACAGAGCATACGGTTTTAGTTTCATTTCAGAATTGATGTTACCACTTAAGTGTGAAGTCCTATATGTAAGCCACTTATCTCAAACGGGCTTTATTAATAAAATCTACTTACACTCAGGAGAAAGAAGGCTATGCATTTCAATACTGACATGGTATCCTTGGAGTCATAATTTTTTTAAATGGATCATCTAAGCAAATCAATCTATAACCCAAGGGTTATCTCTGCCCTGGAGGATTTATCTAAATATCAACTTTCTATCATAAAAACCCAGAAGAAAACCTTGCTGTTTTGCAAATTCTTCAGGCATTCACATTGTCATCTGGCTGGAGATATGAGTCACCAGGCACCACTAAAATATCCTGCCAGCTTAGAAAATATTTATGCAATAAACCATGATAGAGTAGGTGTGTTTGGAAAAGAAAGGGCTTATCCTTTGGGCCTTGTGAGAAAAGAAGAGGAGTGAACTACCTTTAATCCACCAGTGATGTGATGATCTCTCTAAATAGCCTACTGTTTTGTTGCTTCAGAAAATGAATTTATTCAAAAGACAAGTAAAGCAAACCAAAGAGAATAATTCCAGGTTTGTCACTTTAGAATGCTCAGTGATAGCTTCAGCTAACACAATTTGTTCACTACGTTTAATTTTAACTACTTGTCAGCTGTGTGACCTTGGGCAAGTCACTTAACTTCTCTGTGCCTCAGTTACCTCATATGTAAGATGGGAATTGAGACTGTGAGCCCCATATGGGACAGGGACTGTGTCCAACCTGATTTACTAGTATCCACCCAGCACTTAGTACAGTGCCTAACACAAAGAAAACACTAAATACCATTATTATTATTATTATTAATAATAATAATAATAATAATTCCAGGCATTACCGGTTATCCTTTGCTCTTTTGTACAAAAAAAAGAAATCACTCTAAGACAGCATCTGCATGGGACAAACCTAATGGAATCTACCCATATAATAACTGTGGGCTTTGTTAAGTGCCTACTATGTGCCACACTTTACTAAACCCTGGGATAGATATAAGATAATCAGGGCAGACACAGTCCCTCTCCAAAACAGTGCTGACAATCTAGGAGATATAGCTATCCAACAATACAAAAATACAACAAAGACCCCGTATTTTGCTAGGATACTGTGTCAATTAATCAGTGATATTTGTTGAAAACACACTGTACTTGAGAGAGTACAATGCAATAGATTGGCAGACTTGATCCCTGCCCTCAAAGAGTTTACAATCTAGTGTCTTTGTGCATCTCTCCTAATTGGACTGGGTGTCTGTCCAATAAACACTGTTAAGAAAGTAGTGTCTATGGATTTCTAACTCCCACCCACCAGTCATCTACCTTCCTGGACTCAGAGATGTGTCAGAGATCATGAGGAGGGATCAGAGACGGCTCCTAAACACATAACTCTTGGGTGCAAAGTAAATATCCGCTACTAATAAATCAGAACCTATTGTAGGAGAAATTGAGAAAAAAATCATTTTCTCCCAAACAAAATCTTCAAAAATTCTCTTGTTTTATGCCTTTTGGGGAGGACTAGGCAAAGTCACCAGGAAAAGTGAATCAGGATGGAAGAAATGAGATGTCTAGCTGATCTAGCTGAAAAAGCTGCATTTCATCATAAAATCAAACTGCTCAACTGTTAGGCACAGATTGGCTAAAACCATGCCTTGGTTGCAGTTGGAGAGGTTAGGAAAGATCATTTAACACCTGATTTTTCTTTCTCCCACTTCCTTCTGTATCACCCTGACATGCTTCTTTTGTTCTTCCTGCCTCTCAGCCTCACAGCCCTTATGTACATATCTGCAATTTATTTATTTGTATTGATTTCTGTCTCTCCCCTCTAGACTGTAAGCTCGTTGTGGGCAAGGAATGTGTCTGTTTACTGCTGTATTGTACCTTCCCAAGTGCTTAGTGCAGTGCTCTGCAAACAGTAACTGCTCAATAAACACAATGGAATGAATAAATGAATTAAATTGAATTATTCTCAGTGGGGAATTCTCTACCACATGGAGAATACTGTTAAGCTCAGTATTCCTTGCAGCACTTCATTTGCTGCCAGATTCTGTAAAGGGTCTTGATAATCCACAACCTTATCATCTGTTTTCTTTTATGAATATTAAGTGGATCTCCTCAATGGGTGAACTAACAACCGCTATATCTGCATGGGGCAGTTGTAATAAATTTAAAAGTTTTTTCCATGAAAAAATGGCCACCGGGAGAAGGAAAAACACTTATCATTTATCTAGGTAGGCACCAACCTGGAAAAGCAGTGTGGCCTAGTGGAGTCACCAGGACCTGGGTCTTAATCCCAGCTCCACTATTTACTTGCTGTGTAACCTTTGGCAAGTCATTTAACCTCTCTGTGACTCATTTTCCTCAACTGTAAAATATGGATTGATTCTCTATTCTCCCTCCTACTTAGACTGCAAGCCCACTGTGGGCAGGGAAGTGTTTGCCAGCTCTGTCATAGTGTACTCTCCTAAATGCTCAGTATAGTGCTCTGCACATAGTAAGCTCTCAATAAATACCATTGATGATGATGATACTTAGACTGTGAGGCCTATGTGGTACAAAGGCTGTGTTCAACCTGATTATTTTAAATATTATTAATTAATAATAACCTAACATTAGCTGGAATAATTATGTGGTGACAAGGCAAAAGATTTTAGAGCCACTCAGTCTTGCTTCAGCCTCCAACCAACAAGACCCTAACTTCAGTGCATTTGCTTGATTGTTGTATATGTTTGACAGCTTCTCCATTTGCTCCTTTATCCTACTGCCATCCTAGAAAGCTTGGGAAAACAGAGGTTCTATGAAATTGATAATGTCATTAGGTGTTTGTTATGGGATAAGATGATGGCTTACAATTTTATTATCATCCAGGATGTCTGTTGTATGCATTTTAAAAAATAATAGTGGTATTTGTTGGTCATTTACTCAGTACCACATGCTGAGGTAGATACAAAATAATCAAATCAGACCCAGCCCCTATTCCTTATGAAGCAACCAGTTTAAGAGGCAGGGAGAATAGATACCTTGTCCTCTTTTTACAGATGAGAAAACTGAGGCACAGAGAAGTTCAGTGACTTGCCCAAGGTCATATAGCAGACAAGCAATGGAGCAGGGATTAGAACTCCTGACTCCCTTTGCCTATTTTCAGTCCTTTGCCTATTTCACTAGGCCAAGCTGCTTCTCCCTATATGAATAGGGGAACTGAGGGAACAGATAAACATCCCATGGAAAAGCATAAAAGTTTCTCTCCCTGTCTGCTTGAAGCATATAATAAATGTAGATAAAGTGTGGCAAACAGATGGATGATATGACATGAATCTCAGGCAATATTGTTCACTGACAGATTCCCAGACCAATCATGTTTCTCTTCCAAATCTCAGTCGCACAGGGACTTTTTTTTTTCAAGTGACCACTGATTTTGCTAAAGGCAGGTACATTCACTGCCTGACCTCCTCTGATAGCAGATTTTGGAAAACACTGAAACTCCCATACACTTGCCATGGGGTAGTTAAGTATTTTGGTGAGGCGTGGTCTCACCCTGACATCTACTTCTGTAGCTCAATGGCCAACAAAATCAGCCTTCCATTTCAATGTTAAAGGAGGATTCAGTACCAGAATACTTGTTTTCTTATTAGGGGTGATGCCTGTGCTTCAGTAGGAATCATGGGAAAGGAGGGTTGGCTTTCTGGAGGGTTTTAATGCCTTGAAGTCAGGCATATCGAGGAGTTCAGACATAAACTACAGCAAACTAGAAGGTGGTTAATCTTAAGGTTCAAGGTTCCTCCATGCTTCAACCCTAACCTATTTCTCTTTTTTATGTAGCACATATGGGCTGGACAAATTGCTGTGGTCTGAGCCTTAATGTACAAAGGTCTTGACTATTTATTTTAAATTTACAGGAGTGCAGAACAATAAAAAAACATACTGGCTTGAGATGCTTTTCTTTTGCCTGCCCCTATAAATTAAAAATGAAGTTTGTAAATGGGAAGGCAGTTTATACAGATGTACTCCATTTAGTACTGCACTGCAAAAAGAAAAAAAATCCCCAAAGCCTATTATGTAGATGATTTGTTAAAATGTAGCTGGGAGATGATCCTTAGAGATACGTATCTCAAGTTCATGAAGTGCTCAGGGGGGCAGTCATATTCCAGGAGAAATTCAACAACATATAAACAATATAGTTAAAGAGCACTCAATCTGGAATAGTTCACCATGTGGAAAGATGCCAACTGCAGTTGTTTGAACAGTATTTGTACTTCAAAACCCATTTAGGGGTCCATGGCAGGACCTGGGAAAAGGATGTTGGGCCTTGGGGAGATACATCTGGTCTCTTAGCTTGAAACCAATCAGATGTTCCTGGGCCAATATCAAAGAGATATACACCAATTTCATATTGCTTTTCCTTGATTCCATGGCTCCCAGAAAAAGAAATATTATGTATTGTACTCTCCCACGTGTTTAGTACAGTGCTCTGCACACATGCTTTGACAAAAGAAACCCACAATGGCAATTGTCATTGCTTTGAGCAGGGTAGATCACATGGGATACTCCCAGTCTTCAAAGAGTAGAGGCACTGGAGTTTTGTTAAGGCAGTTAGCAAGTAATGCTGTGGTTAAAATTCTGAGGATGCTGTCTGGTTCCAAGGAAGAAATCATGCTTTGAGGGACAGGCCCAAAGGTCAGAATGGGTTAATGACCTATCATGCTCCTAAAAAACACATTCCTTTTCCCAAAGGACTGTTTATTGATTCCTGCACTTGCTCTTGGTTTTAGGTAAATTTGGAGAAAAATCAGCCAGTTTGCAGAAAACATGATATGGCTGTATACGTTTGATTACATGACCAGTGACAAGCTTGGGATTCGGCCACCTCATCCTAAAAAACGGTCTTTGGGGCCCAAGCTACACACCCTTCTGTACACGAAGGTGAGACAGGACTTCTTTCACAATCCTGAATCCCCTTCAGCCCAGGCTTTGTGTGTCACATCAGACCTTTCATCCAAGAGCAGAAACAGACATCAGAATTAATACATTCATTTACAATGACTGCTGTCCAGCATGAAACATACTGGAGTAAGGATTTCAGCACATCATCAATTAATGCTCTGTCTTGCTAGTGGATGGGCATAGGGTCCACCTGCCAGGAGAGAGCATATCTACATCAAATGGGTTTGTGGAGGGCAAGCTTCCAAGCCCAGAATGTCCCTGCAGCTGCCTATTGCAGAGACCACACCTATCTAGAGTGACTAGCCTGGACCTTCACAAACCCAGGGATTAACATGCCACCATTTCAATTTGAAAAACAAGAATGAGCCCTTTGATGGGCTTAAATGAAGCAGGGTCCCAAATGGAGAGTGAAAGGACAGTCATTAAAAGCTCTTCAGCAGTTTCTACCACCCCACTGTGTTGCAGCTTAAGGAACCTCAGCTGAATGGGCCAAAACAAAGAGAGTGTACCTCAAGCAATTTCAGACAAATCAAATTTAATCATATTGGAGCCTAAGTAAAGCAAATGGTTAACACACTGTGGATTCAATCAGCCTTCAAACCACATTTTTAATACACCCCCTCCTCACAAAAAAAGGAAAGTGTTATAATTGCCTGAACAAACTTCTTCCTCAAACACTGTTTTGCTAAAACACAATTTAAGACACATAACAGAGTTGGGAGTGATGAAATATCGTTTTGAGGAGAAATTAGCCCAAGTAAGACATACTAGCTAAGCAATGTTAAATATTCAAGGCTGAAGTCCTCTATCTTTTCTTCGAAGGCTAATGAGGAGCAAGATTAAAACAGCCCTCCCTTCTCATCAATACTATGGCTCAACTCCATTTTACAGGATTACCTCCAGATGTGAGAGGATTGTTCTGTTCCCTAAGCCCATTATTCTTCCACTCCTTAGGAGAATGCCAACAATTACGGGTTCCTTGTTTGCTTTCAAACAGTAACAGCTGCACTCTTCATTTCCATGAGAGGACTTTAAAAAAGATTCACCTATTCCAGCATGAAGACATGACATGCTATCTTCCAGCACAGACCCAATCATCCCATTATACCTTGCATTCACTGGGCAATTTTGGGACTGTGGGTCTCTACACATAGGGTCACAGGTTTCCAGATGGAAGAAAGCTTGAGAAAAACAGAAAGGCTGCTCCTGTTTAATGTATATGTACAAACCAACTATTCTACTCCTCACAGATGTGTTAGACACTTCTCACTCTCACACAAAAGATAAGACAGATACCTCATGAAGCTTCAGTAGATTCCACAAGACACAGCAAATGTCTATGATCCTACTTGCAAACTAAAGATATCTAGTGGCACTTGCAATGTGTGATTTGGCTCTTCATTCAGTTGACAAGCCATCTCTGCCCCGGTCCTAAGTTGATTGTTCTTCTCTTCACATTTTGTTGCTATATTTTGAATGTAGGAGAAAGAGCTACAATACCCCCAATGGATTTCATGGATAAGAATTAGAATAATTGAAAATCTATGACTTGGCTCTTGCAGCACCAATTCAAGAAGAGATTATGGATCAATTGTCAAAGTTATAACAGAGCTGAAGAATAATAGGAAATCTGGAGTAGAGTGAGGCCCTGGGTTAACTTAAACCCAGGGAACCCTATAAATAGCCATTTTTTTTCATCAATACAGAGCCAGTGGTTGCCACTCAAATACACCATCCAATGCTGTCCTGATGGACAATCAATCAGTAATATTAATTGAGTGCTTACTATGTGCAATTCACTACCAAATACTTAGGAAAGTAATGAAGTAGAGTTGGTAGACACAATCCCTGCTCACAAATGAGAAGCAAATGCAACCAGGAAGGCCAAGGGGTGTTCCATTTATGTTCATAGCTTTATATTCTACTGTTTCCCTTACTTGTAATTTATTTTATTGCCTGTCTCCCCTAACAGACTGTAAGCTCCTTGAGGTCAGGAACCGTGTCTACCAAATCCATACACTCTCCCAAGGGTTTAATACAGTTCTCTGCACACAAGTGCTTAATAATTACCAGTGACTGATTGATTCTGAGAACCAGCATTAGAGTCACTATCCAAGTGCCAACCAGCTCCAGATTAAACATAAATTTGCAGAGCTTACACTGCATGTGGATGCAATGGGTAGGTCTGCTATAGATAGCATGCTGACTTCTCACTCATTTTACCCTTTGATACCATAAATTGATATTAGTGTCAGGATGGGGTGATTCTTGGACACTGTAGATCTGTCACCAGTCCTGGATAGCTGCATAAGAATATTTCAGTGATAGTTTCTAAAATCATATGTTTATGGCATTTAAGTGCTTACTGTGTCAAACACAGTTCTAAGCTCTGGGACAGGTACAAGTTAACTAGGTCAGTCACTGTCCCTGCTGCACACAGGGATCAAAGCCTAAGTAGGAAGGAGAACAAGTAACCCCATTTTATAGTTGAGGAAACTGAGGAACAGTGCAGTTAATTGACTTGCCCAAGGTCACAAAGCAAGCAACTGGCAAAACCCAAGTCCTTCTGACTCCCAAGTCCCTGCTCTCTCTACGAAGCCACTCTGCTTCTCAAGTCATATATGGTGAATATACATTAAGCTATTGTGATTAATGAATAATCATTTTCTCTTCTCAGTGTTCTGACTGCTAAACATTTTTCTGACTCCCTTGATATTCTATAATTTCCTGGTCATAGTAATAATCTCTTGTGTCCCATTTGAGAATTTATTTTTGTGGATGAATAGTGAAGATACGATAGTTGATCAAATGTATTAACAAATCTAGGTCTTACAGAATCAATCTGATGAGGGAAGCATTCATACACAATTATGTCTGTGCTTTCTATGGCCTATGGCTCATTTCTATCAATTTATCCTGCTGTACATGATGCATTTCTTTTCCCTCAGTCTCTTAGAATCCCATTCCATTTGCAACACACTGAAATGTTTACTTAATGTGGAGTGTTTTTCCCAGAGGTTTGCCTAGTTTCAAGATATTCTGATAGAATTTATTTTCTCCTTTAGTATGCATCCCTGGCACTAATAGACATTAGCTGTTCTTAAAGCAGCATATGATGTGTCCATCTTACTGATGTACTTTGTCACACATGAAGGGTCTTGTTTTCTCAACTCTCTCAGCAAAACAAACAGTATTTGGCTTTTTATTCCTCTAATGTAAAGCGGTTTCAGTCCTTACAGATGACTCAGTGAGTGAATAAATCTTTCAGAGGAGTGTATTATGCAGTATTCATGGTGCATAAGTGAAAGAAGAGGTCCACCAAATCTCTAAATAGGCAGTGGCTCTCACAGTGAAGTCTATTCCATAGAAATGTGCAATTGCATCCTAGTGTACCAAGGACCCAGTGGTGCTATAGATTTGTGTTCTTTGCAAGAATACTTGGCCAGATAGGGGAATTGAAAAAATAAATGGGACCACCAAGAAAGACCTTGTTAAAATAATGATCTGTCTTCAGGAAAAAAGAGTAGTAATATCAAGCTAACCAGCTCCCCATTTCTCATACCTGAGAAGCAGTGTGGTCTAGTGGAAATAGAGTGGGCCTGAGAGTCAGAGGACATGGGTTCTAATGTCAGCTCTGCCACTTGTCCTCTGTGTAACTTTGGGCAAGTCTCTTTACTTCTCAGTGCCTGAGTTCTCTCATCTGCAAAATGGGGATTCAGTAAATGTTTTCCTTCCTGCTTAAACTGTGAGCCCTGTGTGAGAACTGGTTACCTTACATCTATGCCAGTGATTAGTACCAAAATTATTATCAAGCAGTGTGGCTTAGCGGAAAGAGCACAGGCTTGGGAGTCAGAGGTCGTGGGTTCTAATCCCACTTCTGCCACTTAGCTGTGTGACTTTGAGCAAGTCACCTAACTTCTCTGTGCCTCAGTTACCTCATCTGTAAAATGGGGATTAATACTGTGAGCTCCAGGTGGGACAACCTGATTACCTTGTATCTACCCCAGCACTTAGAACAGTGCTTGGCACAAAGTAAGCGCTTAATAAATACCATCATTATTATTTATTTATTATTACCCTTTCCCCACCACCAACTCATTTCTCAAGCTAATCTGCCTGCCTGGACCCTTCTCTCCTTAAGTGGCCCTGCATGACCTTTCTACAAAAGCATAAGATGTGGTTACAAAATCAATCAATCAACTGTATTTATTGAGTGCTTGGGACTGTCCAATACAGCAGGCCTTATGGGATTAATACCACCAGATTTTGAGTAACCTAATCACAACAGTTATCCTTAGCATCTGCTTAAATCTATAAATGCCATGGTATATGTAGCTGTTCTGTGAATACAAAACTGCTGCTAAAAGTGAAATTTCATCTGAGATTGTCACTGAAGGGCAATCTCTTCTCATTTGTTGGCACAAAAATTTAATGAAGCATATTTTCTGGTCATGTACCTTAACTATGAGAATGACATCAAGAACACTGGACAAAAACTACTGCTCTCACTTCATCCTAGACCCCAAGATGGGAATGCTCATTTTCATAGGCTCTTAGCTTAGGCAGGAAAGGAGACCTCATCCCACCAGCATACCATGAACTTGGGTTGTTTTTCCAGTAGGCAGGATCTGAGACCCTCTGTTAGCATTAGATGCTCTTCTGCTCTCACCCAATTCTTAAGGCATTATTAATACTGACTCAATTTAGGAATGGGGATATTTTATGATGATTTGTACAAATTTTGATCCTCTCATGCCAACCTACTCACTGTACCTCAATTTCGTCTACTTCACCACTGACCTCTTATCCACATCCTGCCTCTGGCCTGGAATGTCCTCTGTCTTATTTTTCCCACTTTCAAAGCCTTACTAAAGGCACATTTCCTCCAAGAGATCTTCCCCTAAATCCTCATTTCTTCTTCTCCCACTCCCTCTGTGGCACCCTGATTTATTTCCTTTGTTCACCCTTCCCTCAGGCCCACAGCAACTACATACATATCTGTACTCTATTTATACTGACTTCTCTCCCCCTCTAGACTGTAAACTTGTTACGGGCAGGGAATGTCTACCAACTCTGTTCTGTTGTACCCTCCCAATCTCTTGGTACAATGTTCTGCACATAGTAAGCTTTCAATAAATATGATTGAATGATCGCTAGTCCTTTTCAGTCTATGCCTCAGTTGTTTCCACTTGGGTCCTTGTAGTTGTACTTCTTTTTCCTTTGTAATATTAGTATAATAATTTGTGTTATTAATCCCGTTTCTGTGATACATTGTATTAGTCTTTGAGAACAAGAAGAGGTTGTTTTTTTACTTTGTAATTTGCACTGTGTTTAATGTAGTGACCTGACCTCACTAAACATTGCTGAATAAATGACTGAATGAGTGAAAGAATGAGCAAATGAATGAATGGAATAATGAATAACTCTCCCGTTTCCCTGACCTTTCTAGTCTCCCACCTCAACCCAACCTGCACACTTGGCTCCTCTAATCCAGACTATTTATTGTATCTCAATCTCATGTCTTTCACCACTGACTCCTTGCTCTTGTCCTCCCTCTGTCCTGGAACTCCCTCCCCTTCCATATTCAATGGATAACCTTCTCCTCATCTTCCAAGCCCTCATAAAATCACATCTCCTCCAAGAGGTCTTCCCTGAGTAAGCCCTCATTTCTCCTATTCCCTCTCCCCTCTGTCAGTTGTATTTATTGAATGCTGACTATGTGCAGTGCACTGTACTAAGTGCATGGGAAAGTACAATATAACAATAAACAGACACATTCCTTGCCCACAACAAGTTTACAAACTAGGCAATTGTGTGTGTACCCTTAAGCATTTTGGTACCCCAGCTCCTCCATATTTATAATAATAATGATGGCATTTGTTAAGCATTTACTATGTACAAAGTACTGTTCTAAGTGCTGGGGGGGATACCAAGTGATCAAGTTGTCCCACGTGGGGCTCACAGTCTTAATCCCCATTTTACAGATGAGGTAACTGAGGCTCAGAGACGTTAAGTGATTTGCCAAAGGTCACACAACAGACATATGGTGGAGCCGGAATTCAAACCCATGACCTCTGACTCCAAAGCCCGTGCTCTTTCCACTGAGCCACGCTGCTTCTCTATTTATGTTCATATCTTTAGTCTTCCATTTCCCTTATCTGTAGCTCATTTTATTGTCTCTCTCCCACACTAGATTTTAAGTTCCTTGAAGGCAGGGATCATATTTATCATCAATTCTAGTCTATGTAACTCTCCCAGGAGCTTAGTACACTGCCTTGCATACAGGGAGCTGTCAATAAATACCACTCACAGACTGATAGCCTAAAATTCAATTCCTTGAGGCTTAATCCCCAATCTCAACCAAGCGAGAGAATTGTACTTTCCAACTGCTTAGTACAGTGCTCTGCACACAGTAAGCATTCAAAAAATACGATTGAATGAATTAGAGCCTCCTTATAAACTGCTGCTTTGTCTGAAGGAACTCTAGCTATAGACTACCAGTCCATTAGCTGTTCAGACCTCAGGATTCTGTAGGTGGCCTCTGGCATGGGATAAGGGTTTGTAGTTTTAGAGACAACACTACCTGCATAGAGCTCTGTCTCAAACTACTAGGTCAGCATTGAGTCTGAGATTTGAGGTATGTAAGTTCAGGGTTCCAAGAAGAATTTTTCCCTGGATCCTCTTGCTCTGGATGGCCTAGTCATAGCTCGTGTTGGAAAGGAAATGTTCAATGTGATTATCACTCATGGGATGTGTTACAGTGACTAATGTAGATTGACCCTTGGAATCTGACCCATTCTCACCCTTATACAAAAGGGAGTAAGCAACCATGGGGGAGAAAAGAAAAAACCAAAGACAATGAAAAAACCCTTTCTATTTTTTTTTCATTATTTACTGGAAGCACATCATAAGAAAACTTAGAAGAAAAATTCAAAGGGGCACACAAAAATGCACACCTAAAGGTTGGAACCCTATAGTCAGTTCTTTGAAAATGTCACACACACACAAAGAAAAACATGAATGCAATTACACCCTTGGGGAAGTATCTTGTTCTAGATCAGCTCACATGATCTCTAAATTATTGGGGCTTAAAACTTCAATATTTTGAGTTCTAATTGGGCAAAGAAAACTTTAGACGAAACAAGAAGAATGAACATCAAGAGGTATTAATTAAATACAGGCTTTGAAATGGTTTCTGATAGAAACTAGTTGCAGCCCTCATCTGTTGACCCTCATCAGACAGAACCAAGACAAAGGAATAGAAAATATTTGATTGCAGGACACACCCTTCTCTCATCCCTGGGGAATTTATGATTAGTTTACTGATGATTGAAAGTGGTCCTATTGGTGCTAAGAAGTATCGCAAATTCCCATGATTTGGGAAATTTGCTAATAAAAATGTTCCTTCAAGGACTCCAAGATTGTCTACTTTATGTACCTACTAACTCTGTTGTATTGTATTCACCTTTGTGCTTAGTACAGTGCTTTGCACACAACAAGTGCTTAATAAATAAGATTGATCAATAGATTGGTTATTACAGCAGGTGGTAGCCATATATTTTAATGGTATTTGTAAAGTCCTTACTATTTTCCTGGCACTGTACTAAATGCTGGGGTAGATACAAGGTTGACAGGTTGGACACAATCTCTGTCACACACGGGCTCACAATCTTAATCCCCATTTTACTAATGAACCCAAGGTCATACAGCAGAGAAGTGGTGGATCTGGGATTAAAAACCAGAACCTTTTGACTTCCAGGCCTATGTTCTATCCACTAGGCAAGCTGCTTCTCCATTTTTGTACTGTGTACTTGGAAAAGCCAATTATTTGGGACTTCAGATTCTTCCAAACAGGTATATTAACTGATGTGCCAATTAGAGAAGGAAAATTCAAAGATGAAAAAAATCAAATTGAGAATAATAAAATACCACGTCACTGCTTCCAAACTCCCACCTTTAAAGACCTTTTATAGCTAGATAAATGTATGATTTCAGCTCTTGGTTAGGAAAGAATGTCCAGATGGGTTCATCTCAAATGATATATGTACCCTGTGATTATCTAATGGAGACATTACCCACTCTTGATTTCTTCCTCTTGAAGGAAGTATTTATGATTTATATCAATTTCCTGTTCTATTCAAGACTAAAGAGTGAGTTTGGAATGAAATACCTGTTTTTGAAACATCAGTATGTATCCAGGGTAAACAACAATGGAAATTAATAAAATGAATAAGATCCACAAGGGTCTGTGTTTTTATAAATGCATTGCTGTGCTGCTGATTGTTTTCAGCTTCCAAAAGGATGACTTTGCAGAAGAAGCTACCATTTTCAGTGATGTAGCTCAGATCACTTGAAGCTGAGGGAACAGGAGATGTATGCTTTCAAGCATGGACCATCAGCTCTGAAATTGATTTTCTTCATCTGTTTTAGGAATTCTGTTTGCACATTCCTTCCAAATTTTTTCAGAGACTTACTGGGGCAATTGTTCCATAAACTAAGAAGCTTGTGGCATGTGTTTAAGTAATGTACTGCTCAGAACATTTCTTGAAATAGTAAAAATACACTTTTTAATTTCATCCCATGACACTTGATTTAGCATTATAATCTATATGTAATAGAGAAAGAGAGAGAAAGGGAAAGGGAGAGGGGGAGGGAGACAGAAGGCAAGAGAGAGGTAAGGAGGGGGAGGTAAGGAGAAGGAGAGAGAGGAGAATGGGGGGAGAGAAAGGGAGTGGCGAGGGAGAGGGAGGGGGAGAGGGAGAGAGAGAGAGAGATATTTCTATGTGGTATCTGTTTTTAGGGGAATATTGATTGGTTGAAGCATATGCAAATTTGGGAGGTACAAAGAAAATTTGGGAAGGTAAATTATTTTATCAAGGCATTTACAAGTTTGCATTTACAACACTATTTATTCTATGAATAACCTGGAGGCACACATGAGGGTTCTGATTGGCCCAGAATCTGAAACAGATTGGCATCAAGACTGATTTGTGATAAGGAAGTGATGTGTCATTCATTCATTCAATTGTATTTACTGAGCGCTTACAGTGTGCAGAGCATTGTACTAAGCACTTGGGAAGTACAAATCGGCCATATATGGAGGTGGTCCCTACCCAATGGGCTCACAGTCTAGAAGGGGGAGACAGACAACAAAACAACAAGTAGACAGGTGTCAATACAGTCAGAATAAATAGAATTATGTCTCCTCCATCACACCCTGGAGCATTCTGCTTTTTCCCTTCAGATGCTTATCTGACCAGCAGAGAGGTCAATCAATCAATCAATCATATTTATTGAGCACTTATTGTGTGCAGAGCACTGTACTAAGCACTTGGGAAGTACAAGCTGGCTACATATAGTGACAGTCCCTACCCAACAGTGGGCTCACAGTCTAGAAGGGGGAGACAGAGAACAAAACCAAACGTACTAACAAAATAAAATAAATAGAATAGATATGTACAAGTAAAATTCCAGTATCAGAGCTAATACACCTGGTCAAATCATGGACCCTACCTCCATGGATCCTCATCACCCACTCCCCATCATAGTTCTGTTGTTGAGACAGGTGATACAACTGACCCATTTGTTTCCCTCTCTTTTCTAAGCTGGGAGCTCACTGTGGGCAGATAATGCATCTGTTGATTGTTACATTGTACTCTCCCAAGCACTTAGTACAGTGCTCTGCACACAGCAGGTGCTCAAATTGAGGAACAGCATGGCTCAGTGAAAAGAGCACAGGCTTGGGAGTCAGAGAATGTGGGTTCTAATCCCGTTTCCATCACTTATCTGCTGTGTGCCCTTGGGCAAGTCACTTAACTTCTCTGTGCCTCAGTTACTGCATCTGAAAAATAGGTATTAAGACAGTGAGCCTCACGTGGGATAACCTGATTACCTTGTATCTACCCCAGCGCTTAGAACAGTGCTCAGCACATAGTAAATGCTTAACAAATACCATTGTTATTATTATTATTATGATATGACTGACTATAAAGAGAAAGAGTGGATTTAAGACTCCATGATAATAAGGGTCTCAGGAGCTGGAGTTCTGACCAGTTGTGGGTGGCACAAAAAGAGCATCTCTCTCAAAGTCTCCTCCCTGTGCTTTCTTTTTCAAAGTCTAGCTTTTTTGTTCTGCTGGGACTCTAGACTTTTCATAGTACATATGCTTTGTGTTTATCATTGCCAGTGGTTTCTCACTGACAGAGAAAAAGCCTTGATTTTTTACACATAAAAAGAATTGCAGAGAAAGCCTCTTTAATTAACAGAGGTCAATTATGGAGATTGAAGGTAGCATTGTCTTTCAGAAAGGAAACAGAACTAGAAACTGGGAGACTTGAGTTGTAGTCCAGACTTTTCTACTTGCCTGTTGTGTTTCCTTGGGCAGGTCACTTAACACCTCTACGCCTCCATTTCCTCATTTGTCAATTAGGAAAAAAATGCCTTTTCTTTTTCCTTCCTTCTTTGACTGTATGTGGTCTCTATTGTTTCTATTTACCCCAGTGCTTAGCATATAGTAGTACTTGATAAATGCCACCATTATAGATGAGGGAACACCAAGAGGAAAGCTACAAAATCTGGATAGTCCTGATAGAACCTCTCAGAATAGTGATTGCCAGGCATGGAATTGAATAATTATAATGCATATTAAATAATATTCTAACATTAAATACCATTCAGAGGGGCAGTTATGAGGAGGAGGAACAAAAGGAAAAGAAGCTGTGACTTACCTATGGTGGGGTCATGATAATCAGGAAACCGGTGACTGATGAATTGCATTGTCATTGCTAAAAGAAAAAGAAAAAATGTTGATAAGTCCATGGGAGTAAATGACATAGGCAATGAGAGTGCTCCTGGCCAAAGTGGCAGTGGCTGATTAATGAAGTCATGTAAGTCCTTCTAGGTGTTAACTTCACACTTGTCAGTTGACTTTTCAAGGAATAGAAAATAGGAATTGAGGCACCGGGGTACAAAAGCGTCCTGAGAGACCTCCTTGGAGCCCAACCTATATCTAGGCAGAGGAAAGACAGCAGAACAAGTTAATCATTTCTTATCTTTTTAGAACTAGGTCCTCGGACTCCCAGGTCATGTTACTTCCACTAGGCAAAATAAACTAAGGAAGGGAATAAACAATAAAAGAAGGTAGAAGAAATAAACCATCCTGTGGTATAGAGCTCTTTCTCCTTGGTTTAATGGATATCTATTTCTGAATATAGATCACATCCTTTCATCCCTGGCTTAAACCAATTTTCAACACATAAATCCTGGGTGTTATAGTAATCAAATTTGTTTTTAATATTTAAATAGTAAAAATGAATATTCAGCAATAGGTGAAAAATCATTTATACCTTCAAATGACTGTTCATGAAGCTGCCTAGGACAATAATGTCTGTATCAGTTTAGAAAGATACACCCAATAAACAAACAGGCCCACAAGGAAGCTCTGAAGTATGTGTGCATGTGGAAAGATGAGTAAATCTCATTTCTACAGAGTTACCATTTTGAAGTAGAGCGTAGGCTGAGCTCTCTGTCTAAACATTTTAACTGCCAAATGGGAAGAAAGAGAAAGTCTGTATTACGTAAAAGCATCACTTAAAAATACTAGTTTCATTTATTGAATGCATGTATTAAATAATAATAATAATAATAATAATGGTATTTGTTAAACACTTACTTTGTGCAAAGGATATAGCACAAAATGCTGGGGAGGTTACAAGGTGATCAGGTTGTTCCGGGGGAGCTCACAGTTTTAATCCCCATTTTACAGATGAGGTAACTGAGGCACAGAGAATTTCAGTGACTTGCCCAAAGTCACACAGCTGACAGTTGGTGGAGCCGAGATTTGAACCCATGACCTCTGACTCCAAAGCCCGTGCGCTTTACACTGAGCCACGCTGCTTCTCAGTGTGGAGAAATATGGACTAATATGAAATATGGACTAATAGCCTTGTCTCAAACTGCAAACTTCATATTCACTGAAAAAATTGTTTTGGGCAATTGGGAATATATATGTGTGTGTATATATCTGGAATACATATATATGTGTATATATATATGTGTATATATATATATGTATTCCAGATATATATATATATGTGTATATATATATATATATATTTATATTTATATATATCTGGAATACATATATATACACATATATATATTTCCCCGGATGAATCATGTCCATTTAGTTATGTTGTGTATCAACACATAATTCCACTGAACTTCTCTGAGCCTCAGTTACCTCATCTGGAAAATGGGGAATAAGTCTGTGAGCCCCACGTGGGACAACTTGATTACTCTATATCTGCCCCAGCTCTTAGAACAGTGCTTTGCACATAGTAAGCGCTAAATAGATGCCATTGTTATTATTATTAGTAGTAGTAATAGAACCCTGATTTACACCAAAATAAATCTGATATTTACCAGAAACCTCATCCATACGTTTTCAGACTTTTCACTAGGTGGTGCTCAGGAGAATAGTCAGGAGAAATTAACAACCTAAAACCAAAACTGAAGAACCTCTGATTTAACAATCATAGAGATGCAAGAAATCACTCCAGGAAAGATTGCAGTACAAAGTGAAATAATGATTTCTGTCTTTTTCTTAAAATTTTCCCAAACAACCTCTTTGACCTACACCTATACAACCAGACAGAGAAAATATTGTCAAGTCCTATGAGATGGATATACCTGGGCTCCCACAATTTAGGGTTTCAGAACAATCCTCAAAAATAAATCTGCTATGGATTTTCTTGGTCCAGTCAGTCATATAGACACCTGACATGGATTTTGATGATGGATTGAATGCTCTAATGGAAACCTGCTGCTAACTTCCCATTTGAGAAAATCCTCTATTCCTCAAATCCTCTGGCCTACCACTGAGACAAACACAAGAAAAAGGAGCCAGCTGAGCTTTGTTCTAAAGTATCAAAAGTAATTAAAATGATTGATTTGTAAAAGTTTCTTTTTTGTTTTACAAAGTGCCATGAACCTTAATACCTTAGAGGGAACTCCTAGTTTTGGATCATTTAGAAACCATAATGAACCAAATAGATCCCAGATTGAAGGCAAGAGAAATAAATCTGGGGTGCATAAAAAGAAGTGCATGTCAAGGAGTCAAATGGATGGGGTAGACTGATGTTTTTGTGATTTCTGGAACAATATTCTAGTTCAGCTGGTCCAGAAATCAACTTAATCTTAAAAATATCTTGCTATATCCTCCTCTTTGTGCCTGTTCTTTGATAACTTAGATCCAAATTTGTTCTGCCTTAGGTATTCACTTCATTTACTTAAGAACCTTTAAGGACAGCCTATGCACTTAGTAAGTGCTCAATAAATACCATTCACTGAGTTATCTCAGCTTTAGAAATCTTAAGAGTAATATGCTGGATCACTTTAACCACCAGGGTGTTAGGATATTTCTTTCGCAATGCTTTAAGAGGAGAAATCCCTTGCTGTCCCTTATGGACACTCCATGGTTTATGAAAACTCCCTTAAGTCAATGCAGAAAGTCTTCTGTTATGTTTCCAAACAATCATATTTACTGAGCACTCACTGCATGCGGAATACTGTAAAAGGAACTTGGGAGAGAACAATATAGGTGCAGGTCAAAGAGCTTTGATATTAACATTCCCTGCCCACAACGAGCTTACAGTCTAGAGGACTTCCTTCAGATGACCTTAAGACATTCTTTGGAAGTAGTGATCGAATATTTCTCCCCATTTCAAATTAAAGTATGTGTGGCTACCAATATAACAGGGAAAATCACTGATTGCTATTGCAGATTAACACATTAAACAACCACAGAACAAAAACATAGCAGTAAATATATGCTACGCTGTGCCATATGTGCTGGCATATGAGTAAATATATATATATTGTGAAGGAAATTTGCCTCACTTCTGTGTTCAATTAATTTCTTTCACTTTGAAGAGAGCGTAAGTTCAGCTTTGTCATAGAGAAGGAAGTGAACAATTTAGCCCTTATTATCACATTTGTCCCACACCACCCTCAAAAGTATGACTTACTCCCCCTATAAAAATGGGAACATTGTCATTTGTCAATTAAGCTTTAGGTTTTTATTTTACTAGTACCACCATGGCTTAAATGGTAGGTAGGTGAGACCCTGCAGAGCAGAATTAGTTATTGGAGTTGTGGCAACTCCTCCCTTGGAAATGTGAAGGAATAAAAAGTAGACTGTAAACTCCTTGTATGGAGGGATTGTGTCTACCATCTCTATTGCTCTGCATTTTGCCAGGTTTTGCACACACAGTAAGCACTAATTGAATAGCACTGATTGATTGATGGATAAATCCAACTCTTCAAGAAGCCTGAGTAATGGACAGTTCCAATTATTCTGTCTGATTATTCATCCTGGACTCAGACAAATTCTTAGTGATCTAAGGATCAGAACTTCAATGGAAAGAAGCACTTGGTGCTTCTTTTGTAATTTCTCTTGTGAAGTAAGACCCTGAATAATAGACCTTTGATCATTCCTTTTTGCTTTATGAAAATGGTTAAGTTTGCATATCTTACCTGCATCCTTCTTCTGGAGGACAGGTGCATTTACATAAGATTTGAATAGGTAGAAATGGTCAGACCCTTGTTATTTAAAATATGCTTTTTGAAGACCTTTATGAAGAAATGACTTCATAATTTGAAACTGTAAACCCCAAGAGAGCAGGGATTGGGTCCTGACCACATCAAGGTGAAGATGATGACATTAGCAACTGTACAAAGCACTTGGGAGAGCACAGTATACAGTGCTGTTAGACACATTTTCTGACCACAAGAAGCTTGCAGTTTAGAAGGGGAAATAGACATCAATATAAATAACAGATGTGTATGTAAGTGCTGTGGGGCTGAGGGTGGTGTGAATATCAAGTGCTCAAAGGCCATTCACCCAAAATCATACTCAGTTTACACATACTAAATAATCTGGTGAGGTTAAATCATTGGTGGTGTGGGGGCAAGGCAATGAATTCTCATTTTGTGACACTATTCTCCGTCAGTAAACTGATAGACCTGAATTAATGCTTTGCTCAAAATATTAGAGATCTCCCACCCCAAGATTATTAGCTGGTATTTTCCATAGTCAGTAAATTCCTTTTCCAAAAAAGTAATGAGAAAGCAGTGTGACTTGGGTGCAATATTTCATTTTAGAAAGTAATAAATATTTCTTCATCATTTTCCTGTTCAAAACTGACCATCTGTAGTCTCTACCCAGGCTCCTCTGAAACTCTGAGGAATAAAACCAGTGATGTTGCAAGATTTTGCAGACAGATTCATGTGCTGTTTTTAGTACAAATTTATGCAAAACAATAAGCGTTTTATTTAAATGTAACTTTAAAATAGAATGATAAAGTGGAATAGCTGAATAATAAAATGGAAATGTAAATAAATCCATGCACATGCAAAATAGAAGTCTCACCAAAGATATGTTTATGGTAAAAAAATTACTCTGTTTAACCTGCTACTCTTCTTAGAAAATCCTGTGAGATGCAGTTTGCCCTTAAAAATATGATATTTAATGAATATTTTGTAAGGCCTTGAAAAGCACTCCTTTTAAGTGACATATGTTAGTCACATGGCCACTAATATAAAGCAAAAGGATCATTGTTTTAGAATATATCAGGTTCTGCCAGAAAGTCATTTGTGCCATAAGTAAATGCAGTTTTCCATAGATGGAAGGATTCAGGTTTGCTACCATTGTTTAACCCATTGTTGCAATGTTTCCTGCAAGTAAAAAATAAACTTTCCAAACTCATCAGTTGATTTTCACTTCTGTTTCAAATTATACCTATTCAACATTTACTACACTCAATTGCATACACTGAGCACTTGTGCAGAGCACAAGTAAGCACAGAGCACTGAGCACTTGTACAGTGTGCAGAGCACTGTACTAAGCACTTGGGAGAATACCATGCAATAAACTGGCAGACACAAACCCTGCTCACAAAGAGTTTATAGACTAGGAGAGATAGATATTAAACTAAATTAGAGGCAGGGAAAATTCTTCTGTATAAAAGTGCTGTGGGTCTGGGGTGAATATCAAGTGCTTAAAGAGCACAGATCAAAGTGCATAGGTGAATAAGTGAAACGAGGGTTTAGTCAGGGAAGGCCTTTTACAGGAAGTATGATTTTAGTTTGAGTTTGAAGATAGGGGTTGAGGTGGTGTGCCAGATATGAAGGAGGAGGGAGTACAAGGGCCGTGGAAGGATGTGGGCAAGGGGACTGCAGTGAGACAAAACAAGATTATGGTACAGTGAGTAGGCTGGCATATGAGGGAAATGGGGATAAAATACTTCCTTCCTCTTAAGTTCTGACCCCTGTGTTGGTCAGAGACTCTATATTTCATTCTCTTATATTTATCAGCAAACAGTGTACCTTAATAAATGCAATTGTTATTACTATTAGTCTTACTAAAATGTGTTCTATGCCACCCCATGTTTAATAGAACTCCTTGCTACCCTCCCAATTACCTTGCCATATATTTCAGCTAAAAGAAGAGTATCAGCCTGCAGCAAATCCAAGAGTTCCTCCATAGACCAAAGACTCAAGAAATCACAGCAAAACAGTCAGAAAAAAAAAAACAGAAAAGCAAATTACATTCCTCATTAGGCTTACTGCCAGGTATTTATTAAGCAGTATCCTGGCTCCAGAGATGACTACCATAAATTTTTCAAAGCCCAAATATGTAGGGCGGCATTTATCTTCAGAGTTGATCCAATTGGTCAAAAGTAACTACTCGGTTAAGTTTGTAAAACCGGGAAATGCACTGACCTTTCTCTCTCAGTTTTTTTAAAAAGGAATCTTGAGTCTGTGAAATCATCAAAAAGCATCATTCAAAATATGATGCTGAACATCACCATTAAACATTCCAGGGAATGATGAATGTCTCAATTAACTGTGTCTTTCTCAAATTGGTGTAAATTGAAAAGAAAAAAACAGTTTAAAGAAGCTTAGCATTGTGATTTATTTATCAAGAAACATGAAATAAACCTCAGAAACTAAGTGTGGGATGTACAGCTTGTTTGTACACTCTACATGACGTGCCTGAAATTACCTTTCCAACACTGAACTCCCTGGGATTCTACTGTCAAGGTGCAGGGCTCTTATTAGTACTGGCATTCTAAGCTAGTGTGGGTGTTTCCTGTTCTTGCCCTAAAATTACTGATGGCAATTATTGATGCCAATAAATGGAAGTGGCCTTTTTCCTCCCGGGTGTAAATCCTCATCCATTTCTTCATAAAGAGCTCAGGATGGAAAGTTCCATCCCAGCAAATTACTTGATTCAATCTTGACTGTCAGTTGGTATTTCTTTCGAAAAGAGATAGGTGTGGGAATGATTGGATATAACCAGTAGGTCCATTGCTTTGCAGCCCTGACAGGATATGACTTTTTGGTGCATGATCTTCTAGAATACTTATTTCTACCCAGGTAAAGTTTGGGAAAGTGAAAATCAACCTTAGAAAGGCCCTGAAGCAATATAATTTTTTCTGTGTGTTGTTATAGCTCAAAGCATGAAGGGGGCATTAGATGAATCACAAAAAAATTGAATGATCATTTCAACCCTGGACTCTTTTGATACCTTAAGCTGCATATACATGAATTTGGATGCAAACCTGTTTGATTCAGGTGTCTTTACCCAACTCCATAAACAAAAAACAGTGATGAATTTGATTCTCCCCTGGAAGGGGGTAAAACACAACTCACATGCAACAGGGAGGGTAGAAAACGGATTAACTCCCTTCCACTTCCTCCCAAATTCCCCATCTGCAGTTCAGTTTAAGTTCAGGTTCAGTCAGGGAATTCCTCAAACTCGAAAGCTTGTTGCAGTTGTGTAGTGGCATGCAGCAAGTGAGAGCCTTGCCCTCCTGTGGGACATATTGGAGCAAGCAGGAATAGTCCTGGGCAGCAACAGGGCAGACAGTGGAGGGGACATGAACCCTGCACCTCTGCCACTGGCCATCATTCAAATACAGCAATATGGCCATGGAGAAACTCGAGCTCTTGAGATGCAGGTTTGTGAGGAAGGGTGGGAGAAGCAGCATGGCCTAGTGGAAAGAGCACAGGCCTAAAGGCTTGGGAGTCAGGGGCCCTGTGTTCTAATCCCAGCTCTGTCACATGTCTGCTCAGTGACCTTGGGCAAATCACTTAGTGCTTGGCACATAGTAAGCGCTTAACAAATACAATTATTATTATTATTAACTTTTATGGATCTCAGTTCTATCATTTGTAAAATGAGGATTAAGACTGTGAGTCCCATATGGGACACGGACTGTGTCCAACCTTATTATCTTGTATCTACTCCAGTGCTTAGCACAAAGTAAGCACTTAAATACCATAAAAGAGGTTGAGATAGTCTCACTCCCACCATAAAACTGTGGAGAGGGGTGTAAGGGTCCTTCTATGACTTTGGAACAGCATGTTTTCCTGCTCTGAAGTTGTTCTTCCAAGTGATCTTGCCTTGATAAATGTTAGTCTCCTACATAGAGCTCACCTCCTCCAGGAGGCCTTCCCAGACTGAGCCCCCTCCTTCCTCTCCCCTTCATCCCCATCCCCCCGCCTTACCTCCTTCCCCTCCCCACAGCACCTATATATATGTATATATGTTTGTACATATTTATTACTCTATTTTACATGTACATATTTATTCTGTTCATTTAATTTTGTTAATATGTTTTGTTTTGTTGTCTGTCTCCCCCTTCTAGACTGTGAACCCGCTGTTGGGTAGGGACCGTCTCTATATGTTGTCAACTTGTACTTCCCAAGCGCTTAGTACAGTGCTCTACACACAGTAAGCGCTCAATACGATTGAATGAATGAATGAAAATAATAATGATAATAATAGCAGTGGCATATAATATGGTAAGCAATGGGGAAGACAGAAGGTTATCAGATCAGAAACAGCCCCAGTTCCATGTGAGGCTGACAGTCTATTTTATCCCCATTTTACAGATGAGGAAATTGAGGCCCAGAGAGGTTAAGTAACTTGTTCAAGGTCACAGAGTAGGCCGGTGGAAAAGATGAGACATGAAACCAAATAGCCTGATTACTGTTCTAATATCACTAGGCCTCACTGTCTCAAATGTAGTTGAATAGACAAGCACAACATTACAGTAAAACAAGCATGCATTAATGGAACCAAATTCAGCCTACAATAATTCACTTGGTCAAACAACCAAAATGTAGACTATTTTTTCAGGGCCTTTTCAGTGTATCAGGCCCTGATTTCCTTGATGCTCCTGATTTCCAGAAACCTTCATTTTTGTTGTTGTTCCTTAATTTTAATGGTATTTGCTCAACATTAGTTTATGTTAAGCTCTGTTCTAAAGGCTGGGATAGATACAAGTTAATCAAATCATGAACAAACTTTGTCCCACAGGGGTTCACAGTCTATGTAGGAGGGAGTCAGGTATTAAATTCCCATTTTACAGTTAAGAAAACTGAGGAACAGAGAAGTGATTTGCCCAAGGTCACACAGAAGACAAGTGGTGGAGCCGGGATTAGGATGCAGGTCCTTAGACTTCCAGGCTCTTTCCACTAGGCCATGCTCTCTCCAGTTCAAATCTGTTATCACATATTCCAGATCTTGCATTGGGTGAGTGCCCAGCCCTGGATTAGAAGTGCCTCTGTGTACGAGACAGGCTTGGTCCAACACACATTGAGTGGAGAACAGAATTCAAATTGAAACCTCAGGAAAGGAATGGGTGAGGGATGGCCCTGGACCTACAAACTTTCACTTTTTACCCTTTTTCTTTCATGTTAACTATCATATTCTTTTATATTTATGTGTCTTTGCTCTCCCTCCCGGCAATGAAAAGCCTAGAGGGTGGGGGTCATGTCTTCTGATTTTATTGTATTCTCTCTAGTGATTAGTCCAGTGTTCTGCTCACAGCAGGAATACAGTAAACACTACTAATGGCTTGATTGTTGGATTAATCAATTGCACCCTACTCTTTCTTATACTTTGTTTCCTATCTCTTGAGTACTCCCAAGTTCTTATGTGTTGCTTTCACCCTAAGAAATGAATAAGTAGATATATGTTGGGAGACTCTCAAAGTAAGACACCACTTTCCTTCATTCCAACCCAATGTTTCTGCAGACACTCCACAAAACAAATTTACTTGTTACCATAGGAAGATTGCCAGCTATCCTCCTGCACTTCACTATTGTGTCTGAAAAGACAATGCCCTGACAGTGTTAGTAATGGAAAGCATTTAAATGAGGCCAAATCTCTTGCCGGCTGCAGTATGCCCCTGTTATGCCAAGGTACATAAAACAAGATTTATTCAAGAAAAGGAACTAAAACTCTTCTCTTTTTTTTCGCAATCAGTAGATGAATTGTCATAGGAATAGAGTTCTTTGATAAACATTCCCCTCCTTATCCAATATTTACTTTTTAGTAAATCCTAATTAAACTTCCCAGATCACCCATATTTTTCTAATTATTTAAGCATGAGTCTTCTTTATATAAATCAACTGTACTATTTAACTTTTTAATTATAAATGTAATAAAAGCTAATGTGGTAATTAATGGCTGCAGTTAAGAGGAAGAAAATGGTCTTATTATCCATTGTTCAAAGGAAGATAAAGAAGAAGAAAGAAGGGTAGGGGCAAGGGTAATTCATAAGAGATTACTTCTGGTTACTATTGGCACAGTTCTCTAACAATTTCCACCGTTGGTCTGAATCACTGCCATCTCCTATTTGACTTTCTACTTTTAAGGATGGTTGCAGGGAAATGGGCAGGGCAGTAAAGAAAACCAGATGATTAAAGAGATGTAAAATGGAAACTCAGAACAAAGGTTAAAAGAGTTGACGCTCAGTCTGCAAAAGACTAAGTTATGTATTGATTTTTAATTATCTAAGTTATTGACCTAGGACTTTCCATCACCATTCAAGAATGGTAACTTGTGCATAGGAAAACACGGAAGAGTGATCACATTTATTTTCATGGAGTCCCAGTCATATATTTTTGGTATATAATTGGGGACCCTTTTGAAGGAAATTTGTGCTTTGCATGGAAAATTTAGTTTACCTAAGTCACATTAAATTTGTCATAAAACTACGCTCAACACACTGATGCTACAAACTTGGGATGCTTTCGGAAGAAAGCACTGTCTTGTGTTCGGCAACTGAAAAAAAAACAACTGAAAAATTAAGCAGCTTCCAAGAACAGATGCAGATGGAACAAAAGCACTTTAACCACGAAAGGAAATATTTACAACAAGGAGAAACTGTAGATAGACAAACAGGATTATTATTATTAAAGACTGTGCAATTTCTTTAAGACTGTGTGTTATTTTTTTAAAATTAATATATGCAAATAATGGACTGAGATCCCCTTTTATTTTCTTAAAAAAGGGCATCCCAGCATTAAGGCACATTCTTGGAGACAGGGGATTGGACTGCAAAAGCAGTTGTGGTGTTTTCCAGTTCTTTGAATTTATAATATCATTCTTTGTAAACATCCATTTTTCTAATTGCAAAGTTAGACTCTATAATTTGATCTCTCAATCTCAGAAGGGAAATTACTCCACAAGGAGAAATAACTGCGGTCTAAAGAATTTGGTTAAATTATTGGTTTCAGCTTTGAATCACTCTGTGTTTATGGGACAGTCACTTTGGGAGTAGCTTCATGCATTAAGAGTAAGATGCTATTGAAACAGTGTCTTGGGGCCTTCTTGCACCATAAGCTACCCAGCCATATATTGGTTTTGCATTATGTGATTTATGGAATAAATCATGTGCATTTAGTACTCTGGCCTGAATTAAATTTTCTCAATGGATCTATATTTTTGTGTTATTCTCAAATACACCCCCATCTGTGTACTTGAGAATCAGATACACTGAAGTAATCCAGGACCTATAAGTACCTTTTTATGAAAAAAGTCTGAAAATAGAATTAATGCTGTTTATGCCTTGGTTTAGATTACCAAATACAGCAAATTCAACAGCTAAAAAGTGATGTTACACTTTTGCTCACATTGTCTGCTGTGTGGCTTTGGGCAAGTCGCTTGGCTTCTCTGGGCCTCGGTTCCCTCATCTGTAAAATGGGGATGAAGACTGTGAGCCCCACGTGGGACAACCTCATTACCTTTTATCTACCCCAGCAATTAGAACAGTGCTTGGCACATAGTAAGCGCTTAACTAATACCAACATTATTATTATTATTATTCAAATCCTAGGCATTTATCCACTTTGGGTAGGTGAATTTCTTCCAGGGCAGAACAGGCCTGGAGTTTACTGTTGAACAACATTTTACTCAAGTCCTAATATTCACTGATTCATATATTACACAGTTTTCAGGGCCACTCTCATCTTTATGGTTCAAGTACCGGTCAGATCAGAAACACAGTCTGTGCCAGACTCACAGCTCTATTGCAGTGAAAACAGGATCTAGGCTTCCTAATAAAGCAAGATTTAAAACAAATAGTTGGAAACAAAGCCCCTAATATTTCTAAGGTATTTTTTCAGCAATTAAACCTTTCTTGCTATATCCTAACTGCCCAAGCTTGTTTAATTTAACACATTGCTTAACCAAATTGAAAACCCATATTCATATAAAGCAAATGAAGTGTTTGTTGGTTTTGGTACAGTTAAAAGGTACAGACATTTCTCAAATGTTTAGATCTCTTTTGTGAATTGTCCTACTGCTGAAGACCTAATAAAGGATTTATTTAGCTAATAATAATAGTGGTGGTACTGAAGTGTTTATTATGTGCCAAGCACTGTATTAAGTGCCGGGGTAGCGATACACTAAGCATGTTGAACACAGTCCCAGTCCCACATGGGGCTCATAGTCTTAATTCCCATTTTACAGATGAGGTAACAGGCACAGAGAAATAAAGCGACTTCCCCAAGGCCCACAGCAGACAATCAATCAATCAATCAATCATATTTATTGAGCACTTACTATGTGCAGAGCACTGTACTAAGCGCTTGGGAAGTACAAATTGGCAACACATAGAGACAGTCCCTACCCAACAGTGGGCTCACAGTCTAAAAGGGGGAGACAGAGAACAGAACCAAACATACCAACAAAATAAAATAAATAGGATAGAAATGTACAAGTAAAATAAATAAATAAATAAATAGAGTAATAAATATGTACAACCATATATACATATATACAGGTGTTGTGGGGAAGGGAAGGAGGTAAGACGGAGGATGGAGAGGGGGACGAGGGGGAGAGGAAAGAAGGGGCTCAGTCTAGGAAGGCCTCCTGGAGGAGGTGAGCTCTCAGCAGGGCCTTGAAGGGAGGAAGAGAGCTAGCTTGGCGGATGGGCAGAGGGAGGGCATTCCAGGCCCGGGGGATGACGTGGGCCGGGGGTCGATGGCGGGACAGGCGAGAACGAGGTACAGTGAGGAGATTAGCGGTGGAGGAGTGGAGGGTGCGGGCTGGGCAGTAGAAGGAGAGAAGGGAGGTGAGGTAGGAGGGGGCCAGGTGATGGAGAGCCTTGAAGCCCAGGGTGAGGAGTTTCTGCCTGATGCGCAGATTGATCGGTAGCCATTGGAGGTTTTTGAGGAGGGGAGTAATATGCCCAGAGCGTTTCTGGACAAAGATAATCCGGGCAGCAGCATGAAGTATGGATTGAAGTGGAGAGAGACACGAGGATGGGATATCAGAGAGAAGGCTAGTGCAGTAGTCCAGACGGGATAGGATGAGAGCTTGAATGAGCAGGGTAGCGGTTTGGATGGAGAGGAAAGGGCGGATCTTGGCAATGTTGCGGAGCTGAGTCCGGCAGGTTTTGGTGACGGCTTGGATGTGAAGTGCTGGAGCTAAGATTAGAACCCACGTCCTTTTGACTAAGATCCCCATGTTCTACCACTAGGCCACACTGATTACTATGTGCCTGGCACTGTTTTAAGCAATGAGATAGGCACAAAAAAAACAGGTTGGACATAGTCCCTGTCCCACAGAGAGCTCCCTGTCTTAATCCCCATTTTTCATATGAGGTAAACAAGCACAGAGAGGTTGAGCGACTTTCCCAAAGCCACATGGCAGACAAGTGAGCTCACTGTAGGCAGGGAACATGTCTCCCAATTCTGTTGTATTGTATTTGCCCAAGCACTAAGTACAGTGCTCTGCACACAATAAGCACTTAATAAATAACATTTATGATGATGATGATAAAGTGACAGAGCCTGGATTACAACCTAGGTCTTCTAACTCACTAGGCAACACTGCTTCCATATAATTGCTCTTTGAATTTTCATCCCTAAACATTCCTGCCACAATCCCAACTCCCCCTTTAGCATCCCATGATGGTCAGTCAATTCAGAGATTTATCCCAGCTTCTCTCGGATTTACAAATATTTTCAGCCTCCAAAACAATTTAAGGTAGTGGATTCCATATGCTTAACCACCTGCAATGTGAAATGTTTACTTCTGTTTATAATGAATGACATTTAAATGAAAAAGGATGTTGCAAAACAAAAATGGCAGGGTGATTCATGGTGGGGATTGAACAAAAATATAATGTTAGCCATCCCTCCCCACGCACATCATCATAGCCCAGTCTATTTACAAAGCTCTTACCAGTCCTGGATCTAGACTAACAGCAGCAGAATCAGGATCAAACAGAGCAACAGCAGCAAATTCAAGACAGGAGCTTCAGGCAGATGTAGAAATAGCAACAGCAGCTATCATTAGCTGTTAGTTGCCATTTACACACACTCTTCTTCAATCATCAGCATGATAATAATAGCATTTGTTAAGTTCTCACTATATGCCAAGCACTGTTCTAAGTTCTGGGATAGGTACAAGATAATCAGATGAGACACATTCCCTGCCTAACATGAAGCTCATAGTTTCCCATAGGGAGAATAGCTATTGAGTCCCCTTTTTACAGACAAAAAACCCTGAATAATAGACAGGTTATGTGGTTTTGCCCAAAATTACATAGTAGACAAGTAGCAGAATCACTGATACTGATTTAACTCAAATCAATTTGAGAAAAGGTCTACTAGAGCTATTTTTAAGTGTTTGCTAAGTACTTATGTGTCAAACATTGTATTAAGCACTGGGATAGATAGAGTGCCAGTCCCAAATGGGACTCACAGCTTAAGTAGGAGGGAGAACAGGTATTCATTCATTCATTCAATCAATCAATCATATTTATTGAGCGCTTACTGTGTGCAGAGCACTGCACTAAGCACTTGGGAAGTACAAGTTGGCAACATATAGAGATGGTCCCTACCCAACAATGGGCTCACAGTCTAGAAGGGGGAGACAGACAACAAAACAAAACATGTGGACAGGTGTCAAGTCATCAGAATAAATAGAAGTAAAGCTAGATGCACATCATTAACAAAATAAATAGAATAGTAAATACGTGCAAGTAAAATAGAGTAAGAAATCTGTACAAATATATATACACTAGTGCTGTAGGGAGGGGAGGAGGTAGGGCGGGGAGATGGGGAGGAGGAGAGGAAAAAGGGGGATCAGTCTGGGAAGGCCTCCTGGAGGACGTGAGCTCTCAGTATGGCTTTCCCCATTTTACAGATGAGGAAACAGAGACACAGAAAAGTTAAGTGATGTGCTCAAGGTCACACAGCAGCTATGTGGACGAGTCGAAATTAGAATGCAGATCATCAGACTTTCAAGCTCAGGCTTAATCACTCATCAGGTTGCTCCCTCCTACTTTACCTCACTAGTCTCCTACTACAGCTCTACTCATCTGATGCCAATTTATTTTATATCTCTATCTCATCTATCCCGCCGCTGACCCATCATTCATTATCCTCTCTTGGGCCTGGAATTTCTCCCATCTTCCTTCATATCCAACAGTCCACCTCTCTACCTATCTTCAAAACCCAACCAGAACCACATCTCCAAGTGGCCTTCCCTATGACCTCATTTCCCCTATCCACCCTCCCTTTTACATTGACTATTTTGATACTCAGCATGGCCTAGAGGCAAGAGCATGGGCTTGGGAGCCAGAGGACTTGAGTTCTAATCCTGACCCCACCACCTGTCTGCTGTGGGACCTTGGGCAAATCACTTAACTTCTCTTTGCCTCAGTTACCTCATCAGTAAAATGGGGATTAAGACTTTAAGCCCCAGGTGGGACAGGGATTGTGTCCAACCCAATTACCTTATATGTACCCCAGTGCTTAGAACAGTGCTTGGAACATAGTAAATGCTTAAAAATACAATAATAATAATAATAATAATAATACTCACCCCAGGCCCACAACATTTATATACACATCCTTCTTTTCTGCCATTTCCCCTATCTGTAATTTCTTTTACTGTCCATCTCTCACCACAGGCTGGGAGCTCCTTGTGGGCAAGGATCATGTCCATCAGCGCTACTCAACTGTACTTTTCTAAGTGCTTAGTTCAGCGCTTTGCACATAGTAATCACTCAATATATTCCATTGATTAACTGATTTCCACTAGGGCAAGATGCTTCTTACACCACCTTGTAGCACCCCAAGACTCAGCCAGAAGTGAAGTTCATAGAAACCCGTATTCCAACATGCAACTGACAAAGAACATGCTCAAAAGTGGGATGCCAAAGTGGAAGAGGTCCAGAACCAAGCAGACAGACGAAAAGAACATTTGCACATTACCAAAGACATTATATGGTTCTATGCATATCATCACAGCCATTCTAGAGAGTGGCAAATTCTACAACCACTAGAATTTCAGTTCCTTGAGCATAGAAATCATGTATACCCACTCCATTGTACTCTTCCAAGTGCTTAGTACAGTGCTATGCACACAGAAAGTGCTCAGTAAATATCACTGATTATTTAATTACTATTACAAAAATGGTCATCAAGCCCAAAATACTCTATTTAGGAAGGTCAGCTAAATGGTGCGACCCCAAACTGACCCTACCTGCTTATGGGAAAGTTAGCTCTCTACCGGCTGGCTGAATTAGTTAATATGTATGGTAAAGATTTCACCACATGCTGAATGCCATATTAAGCATTTCTGGGAGTTACAAAGTCCCTTCCAACAAGGATCTCCATTTCCTCAACCAAGCTAGTAATATTGCTCTGCTTCACAGAAGCCCTGTGGAAAATAGCTGATTATGGTACAAAAAGGTCCATAAATTTTCCCCAATGGGTTTCTGTGACCATCTTGCCTGTTAAAACATTCTTCCAAGCCTGCTGAAGGAAAACTCGCAGTCTACTGAATGCCTAAGTGTATAAATTGCTGACATGATTTCTTGTAATGACTAGTTGTGTCCTGACTAGGTTATACTATTTCAGGAAGCAATAAACTGTCATTGTTGGCATTTCTTCAACACATACTGGCTATTAGATTGTGGGATATCTTCTTTGAGAAAGTATCCCCCATTCTTAAATTCAACATTGGTTAAAATTCCTCATCCATTTGATATGAATTGGAGTACAGTCACTGTCAATATCCTCATTAAGTGCTCTACTCCAAGGATGAATAATACAAATGCACATATGCATATACATAAATGAAGATACTTAAAAACGGTAGATGTAGTTTAGAACACGATGTGCTTAATTCAGCCACATATAAATAGTAAACAGGAAAGAAAAAATGTTTATGCAGTGATAGCAGTTTTTTCCCTGCTACTTTGCTGATGAGAAAATAAATGGCTAGTGTAGGACAAATGAATAATGGCTTACAATGATAGGTTTTAATATCCACTTACTCCTTTTGGTGTCACGATGTTCTTTTTGGAAATTCAGTTGAAAGGAATGAATTAAAATCACCAAAGTACCTTGAAAGCACAGTCCTCACTGGCTGGGAAAGTAAGGGTTGGGTTAGAGGAGAAGGTTGGGAACCTACAGAAGCAGTACTGTTTATTAACAAAAATATAACTTTTTGTTATAATACAACAAATTAATATTTTTTGTTTTGTTATATTTTGTGAATTTTAGCTTGTGTTTTTTGACAACCTGCTTGATTTTCCAACCTCCTCTACCGAGGCCAGTCTTTTGCAGAGGAAACACGTGTCAAAGCTCACACTTTTAGGAGATATAGCCGAACCACCCTATTTGGAATTTAATTTAGAAGTGCTTGTTTGACTGACTTAACTGTACCAAAGTGGAAGAAGTTTAGAATTTATCCCCCATTATCAATCTGGTGCAAAGGCTCTTGGAAAAGTTCAATTCCTTTTTCCCTTCCCTGGCCTGTAGAAGAGATGGAGAATCCAGCGAAGAGATTCTAGTCTTTGGAAACTCCCAGTACCCTGCTGTCCAACAGGGCACCTTCTCATAGGGCTTGGAGGATGTCAAACTCTGCTTAGATACGAAGACACAAATTCTGGTGTGATTGTAATTAGGGGATTTGAAAAATATGTTTAGCCCTAGGACCAAAGTTTTTTGTGGATTCCCCCCTCCCCGCCCTCAAATATTCCATTTATACGCTCCAGCTGCAAGTTAGGGTAATAGTGTTTAGCATGTTGGTTCATGTGTCTGTGGTCTATTTTTGGTGGGCCAGTGTGTCCCATTTTAAGCATCAGGTCATTTAAGCAGAAAAAAGAGGATTGGACGGTTAAGCTTTATAAAAAAAGATAGGAACAATATGAACTTGAATGAATTCCTTTTAAATAAATTCACCCATGAAAACAAATTAGGTGAGTCAGCACTGAAGAACTGGACATTACACTACTTCAATTCTCTATACTTTACAAAATGGAACTCATCAGAGCAAAGGATTTCTCAGTTCAAGATGTTTTTTTCTACCTGAGTGTCGTCTGAATAGACTATTTTATAATCATCACACTAAACATTTTTATAAATCATTTCTCAAAGTACAGCATTCCAAATCAAAAAGACCTGAACAAAGCAATCTTCCTATTCCAAATTTTTGGATATGTGAGTGCAAGATTTTACTTTATAAAAGGTCACTCCATGATTCTACGGGGCCAATGTGATGGAGCAAGAGAATGCTCACTTGGCAATGAGCGTGATGATGGTGACCCCATGTACAGTGAGGGGATATTTTCAATGGAGATTATTTAGGAATCAGAGCTGAATTACCCCAAGGTCATTTGGTCCCACCTTGACTCCAGACAAACTCTCATTTGAGCCACCCAAAGAAGAATGTAACTTGTATGATAAAAAAAAAATGCCTCGGTGGAGAACCAAATAAATGAGAGCAAAAGAACTATATGATCTCATAATGCATTTTGTCTGCCTCTGTGGGATTGCTTGCTATGATATTCTCTTCATAGTTTTGTCTGATCCAGGGTTAAATGATTCCAGAGATGAGTTTCCCACCATTTCCAAAGACTGAGGCTGCAATCTAATAGACCCCACCACCAGGAAATCAATATGGAGTTTACCAAACAGATGGATATATTTTAAGGTCAACTAAATTATAGAGCAATTTTCAGCAATTTTAATAAGTCACTGGAGAAGGAAATAACAACACTAAAGGAAGTGTAGTGCTACCTGCAAAGCAAAGAAGCCACTTTACATATCATCAATTCTGTGGGGCCGGTGTATGATCCATAAATACAAGAGTGCAATGAATCTGAAAACAAACAAAAGTAAGAGTTCTCCAAAGAGCATGCGGACAATTTCAGGAAGAAATGATGCAGTAATCAAAGCTAATAAATATTTATTGCAAAAGATTATTGAAAACCTTTCCACATGTGGGGTTTTATGTGGAAAATATGTCTCTATGGAAGCTGCTCCTTAACAAAGGTACCTTACCACATCATATTTTATACTGAGAAATGTCCAGTGGGGGACAGTGTAAGTGGTGGCACCTACAAAAAGAGAGTTCAGCATTTGACAGCTATTTTATTGCCTCTTGAACATATTGAAGAAATAAATCACAAGGCCGAAAAGGAATTATTTCTGAAATCTCAGAATCAGGAATAAAACAAGGAATCCCTCGGAGACCAGGAGGACAGATTCCAGCCTCTGGGCTGCTCAAAAATGCTCTGAGTCTCAGTAAGTATACCAGAAGGCTTCCTGACCCACAGGCTACATTAGAAGGCCCAGGCAGAGGTGTGACATCTGTCTCTTCAAAGTAGCAGTCAGCAAGCCAGCCAACTCCCTTCCCTGTACATTGCAGATGTCTAAATTAAACTTCTATTTAATTATTTTCTGTAGGGTTTCCTTTTCTCAACCTAGGTCCTAGGGCAGAATAACTCTGCTTTTGTTTTGGTGACAAAGGTTAGATAAGTGAAAGCTCTAAGTATCTGAAGGGGGATAAATTAAGGAGGAGATGGTGAAGAAGGAAGAACTTTATTATTGGCTCTAGGGGTCTGAGGAGACACTTTATAGGAGAAATGAGTTGCAGGCAGCAAATACAATGAATGTTTATGCATGCTGGTGAAGTACAGTTATTCTTCCTTTCTCTTCTTTCTTTTCCTAATTTACTGTTCTAATCAACAGACCTATTTTCTCTCCCCTTGGATAGTACTATCCCCTTATGTTTCGAGGTAAATCATGATCAGCCTTAGCCCTTGGCTTCCCACTATGAAACACTATATATAAAATGAGTTACTGCAAATAAGGCAGGGGCCAGTGCCATAAAGCTGTCACCTTCACCTCCAGGACTTTTGCTCCTAATAGACCCACGCACTTTCAGGTTATCACATAACATTTAAAAAGGACGAGGGGTTATAAAATGGATGCAAAAGCATTTAAGACATTCATGTTACAGAACATCTTTTTCCATGATAAAATGGAAACAGGGGGACTATTAAGTCCAGATCAGACTTTGTGGGAAACTTTTAGCACACATGTGCATGAAGTTGGCATTCATCATTCCTTAGATGGCAGAAAAAGGGAATTTTCATTTATTAGTCTCAACCAGCAGCAAGTATCATTTTTGACTCAGAATTCAGTAGAATTAAACATTTCCCCAGCACATGACATTTTCTCTCAAGGTTCAGAGGGCCTGTTTTTGCACTTAAAGCACTGAGGTGTGATGACCAGTTCCACTGCCACCCAAACTGGAAGGAGGAAGCCAGGGAAGGCACTATAAGGTGTCCCTCCCTAGCAATGTAGCCAAACCAATCTGAGAGAAGGATCAGAGAGGACGTAGAGGGGTCAGGTTGACAAGATTATAGTCTAAAGGTCTTCCTCTTCACTATAATCTTGTTATGGGCAGAGGATGTATCTACCAACTGTACTATTGTTATACTCTACTCTTTCATTCATTCAATCGTATTGAGCGCTTACTGTGTGCACAACACCATACTAAGCGCTTGAAAAGTACAAGTTGGCAACATCAATCAATCAATCATATTTATTGAGCACTTACTGTGTGCAGAGCACTGTACTAAGCACTTGGGAAGTACAAGTTGGCAACATATAGAGAGGGTCCCTACCCAACAGCACGCTCACAGTCTAGAAGACTGGTTCTAGGGGTCTGAGGAGTGGTTAGTGGTTAGAGTGGTTTCAAGTGGTTAGTGCAGTGCTCTGTATGCAGTAAGCAATCAATAAATGCAATTGATAGATTGATTGACCCTTGGATATCTTGAGGTGAGAGGGAAGAGAGCTGTGTGCCTGGGAAAGTGCTAACAGGGAGAACTCATGGTGTGGAAACTGGATGGATACAGGGCACAGGGACCTCTCGAATTCCACAGTCCTGCAGTTAGGACTCTGGAGAAGCAAGAAAGGAGAGGAGTTGGAGAAAAGAGGATTTACTTGAGGAAATGTTCTTCATAAGGCTATGAAGGTGGGAAGAGTGCTGGTATAGTGTATGGTGGCGGTGAAAGGAGTTCCAGGACAGATGGAGGACATCCAAAAACTGGTTGGGGAGAAGGATGAGACTGAGGCACAGTGGACATGCTGGAGCTAAAGGAGTAAACTGTGTGGGCTGGGGTGTAATTAAAGATCAGTGAGGTAAGGTAGAAAGGGCAAGCCAAATGAGGGCTTTAAAGGCGATTGATGGTCAACCACTGGAAAGTTTGAGGAGTGGAGAGATGTGAACTAAACTATTTTTTTCCAAACTTTTTTGTTTTTTAGAAAAACGATCCAGCCAGCTGAATGAATAATGGACTGGAATGGATAGAGATAGGAGGCAGGGAGGTCAGAGAGGAAGCAGATGCTGTAGTATGTGCTTGAATCAGCACAGTAGTGGTTTGGATGGAAGAAAGAATGGATTTTAGTGATACTGTGAAGGTGGCGGTGTCAGCACCACCATCCTTCCTATCTCACAAGCCCATAACCTCAGCATCATCCCTGATTCCTCACTCTCATTCAATTTGCATATTCAATCCATCATTGAATCCTGTTGGTTCCACCTTCACAGCATCACTGAAATCTGCCCTTTCCTCTCCATCCTAACTGCTAACATGTTAATACAATCATTCATCCTATCCCACCTCGATTATTGTATCAGCCTCCCGCTGACCTCCCAGCCTCCTGTCCCTCCCAATTCCAGTCCACACTTCACGCTGCTGCCTGGATCATTTTTCTACAAAAATGTTCAGGACACATTTCCTCACTCTTCAAGAAAATCCAGTGGTTGCCCATCCACCTCCACGTCATACAAAAACTCCTCACCATTAACTTCAAAGCACTCAAGCCTCTTGCCCCCTCCTACCTCACCTCACTACTCTCCTACTACAACTCAGCCCACACACTTCACTACTTTAATGTTAACCTTCTTATTGTTCCTCTATCTTGTCTACAAGAAATACCTCTCACCCACATCCTCCCTCTGGTCTGGAATGCCCACCCTCCTCAAATAGGACAGACAATTACTCTCCTCCAATTCAAAGCCTTATTGAAGGCACTTCTCCTTCAAGAGGCCTTCCCTGATTAAGGCCTCCTTTCCTCTTCTCCTTCTCCCTTCTGTGTTGCCTGACTTGTTCCCATCATTCATCCCCCAGACCCACAGCACTTATGTACATACCTGTAAGGTATTTATTAACATTAGTGTCTGTCTCCCCCTCTAGACTGTAAGCTCATTGTGAGCAGGGAATGTGTCTGCTTATTGCTATATTCTATTCTCCCAAGCACTTAGTTCAATGTTCTGCACACAGTAAGTACTCAATAAATATGATTGAATGAATGAATGAAGGTAGAACCAACAGGATTTGTGACTGATTCAGTATGTGGGTTATATGAGATAAATGAGCTAAAGGTAATGCCAAGTTTATGACTTGTGAGATCGTAAAGATAGTGATATTGTATAAAATGATGAGAAAGACAAGGGTAGGATGGGATTTGGGTGGGATTCTGACTCCACCTTTGCTACATAATTAAGAATTTACTTCACCACATTGGTTTCTGAATCACAGCAATGGCACCATTATTAATTCTAATAGTTTCTAACTGGAATACCTCCATTTCCTGCAATCCAAATTGGGTGATAATGGGTGGTGTTTCAAATGTGAACATGCTTTATTGATCTTGCACAAATTGAACCTTAAGCAATTGGTAATCAAGTGTTTTAGAAGACAACCTTGAGCATGGTTCTAGCTAAGGTAGTCTTGGGCTCATCAGATTTTTATTGTTATATTGAAGACCAATTTCTGGCTGTTTTAAGTTTCTGAAGGCATGCCTCCATGATCTGGAGAGAGGGGAAAGGAGGAATTCCTTCTAGGGAGTCCTCTGCATTCTAGGTATGGCCCTGAATTCCACAAATCTGGATCTGAACTAGGGACATGGTGGCAGAATACAGCCAATAATTTTGACATTTTTCAGGACATGGTGACTTGACTCCCTTGCAACCCACTGTAAAGTTGTCATATCGTTAAAGACATGAGCAGAGTGGGTGTCCATGCAGAATAGAGGATGGGCCTGGAAGCCAGAAGGACCTGGATTCTAATCCCAGCTCTGGGACATGTCTGCTATGGGACCATGGACAAGTCACAACTTCTCTGTGCCTCATGTTACCTCATCTGTAAAATGGGGATTAATACAGTGAGCCCTGTGTGGGCCATGGACTGTGTCCAACCTGATTAACTTGTATCTACCCCAGAAGTTAGCACAATGCCTGGCATGTAACAACTACAATTAAAAAAAAAAAAAAAGAATGACAGGGCCCTCTTGCTTCAGATCAAGAATAAAGGCATTGGGTAGAGCAAAGCTTGCTTTTTACCCATTGTTCTTGAACACATAATATTAAATTACTGGACCACTAAGCAGTCCAGAAAACCTTCAAAGAGGAGGTTGCTGGGGAATTGGTGGCCTCTTTGCTGATATCACAGGGTCATAGGTCATATTAAGATATACTCATGGCCTAGTGGAAAGAACACAGGTCTGGGACTAAGAAGACCTGGATTCTAAATCCAGTTTCAGCACTTCCCTCCTATTTGATCTGGGGCAACCACTTAACTTTTTCTGTGCCTCAGTTTTCTCATCTGTAGAATGGAATGTAAATGCCTGATCTTTCTCCTACTTAGACCACTGATTCCATATGGGACAGGGATTATGTCTGACCTGATTATCTTCTACCTACACCAGAATTTAGCACAGTTCTTGGCATACGGTAAGAGCTTAACACATACTATGATTAGTATTATCATTACCTACTCCATCGAAGGTGCATAAAGAAATATATGACCCTCAACCCTCAAAGCCTTAGAGAGGCAGCGTGGCTCAGTGGAAAAAGCATGGGCTTTGAAGTCAGAGGTAATGGGTTCAAATCCTGGCTCCACCACTTGTCAGCTGTGTGACTTTGGGCAAGTCACTTAACTTCTCTGTGCCTGTTACCTCATCTGTAAAATGGGGATGAAGAGTGTGAGCCCCCCATGGGCCAATCTGATCACCTTGCAACCTCCCCAGAGCTTAGAAAAGTGCTTTGCACATAGTAAGCACTTAATAAATGCCATTATCATTAAAAGCAAATATCTAAATATGCTCTGGAGTAGTTGTCCTTGCTTGTCAGGTGTCTTGAGGTGGGAGAACCATCTCATTTTAACATCAATTAAATACAAATAAGAAGTTAGGGTACTTGAGACAGAAAGGTACTCTACCCTATTTGTCAAGAAAGTTCCAGCTGATCACATTATATCACAGAATTCCCCCCCCCTCCCCCCAGACCAATAAGAAAGCACCTAAAATAGTAGGTAGAAATCAGCATGGCTTTCTGTAGGACAAATCATGTCAGAACTAATGCAATTTTATCTATGGCAGACTGACAAGGCTGGTAGATTGAGAGAAGCAATTGATCTATCTTGACTTCAGTAAGGATTTTGATTCAGTGGTCTGTGGCATACCATCACTGAACTGGGAAAATATGGCTTCTTTACTGCCACTGTCAGATGAGTAAACAATTGGTAGGTAAAGCATTCTCACATCCTAATGACATTAGCAACAAATGACTCTTTGGTCAGTTAATATTATGGTGTTTGGCAGGAATTAATTTTGCCTGGGTTTTAGTTTGTTGTATTTGTTAAGAGCTTTCTACGTGTCAAGCACTGTGGCAGATACCGTATCAGCAGACTGGACAGAGGAGACCAGACATTAAATTCGCATTTTACAGATAAGGGAAGTAAAGCAGAGAAAAATTAAGTGACTTGCCCAAGGTCACTCAGTAGGCGAGAGGTGAAGCTGGACTTAAAAACCAGATTCCCTGACTCCCAGGGCAGAGCTCTTTTCACTAGGTGATACTGTTTCTCACCTTTACCCAGTACCTTGAGCCCCTGCAATGGGACATTAATCCTGAGATATTTTGCCCCCCAAGTTTTTCAGGTCTTCAAACACTCACCCCAGTGAATCACAATTAAGATGAAGATAGTGGGAGAGGTGCCAGCACTTAGAGCTTTGGCTTCTCTTCCAGGACATTTAAGTACTGGAAGTGGATAGTTCATTCTGTCTGTCAGCACAAAAATGGTTGAAAGTACTAATTGAAATTGTGAAATTGGAATAATTTTCCTTGAGTTATTTTTGTTGCACTTTTGACTCAATCTGAAGAATCCGGGACAGCTGGACCTGATTAGTCCCTTCATCATTGGACTGGTGGGGCCTGCAGCCCAAGAAGGAGGCAACCCTATCTCCACTCTACTCAGACTGCCACTGGGCCCTTGCCCAGCATGGCAGAAGTGAAGAGACAGTCCTAATCCCAGTTCCATCACTTTCCTGCTGTGTGACCTTTGGCAAGTCACTTAACTTCTCTGTGCCTCAGTTACCTCATTTGTAAAATGGAGTTTAAACTCCACTCCCTCCTACTTAGACTGTGAGCCCAAATGAAAGGACAGGGACTGTGTCCATCCTGATTAACCAGTATCAATCCCAGCATTTGAAAAGTTCTTGGTGCATAATAAGTTTGTCTTATTAGTAGTAACAGTAGTAGAAGTAATAATAATAATAATACCTTACTTATTAAAACCTAACTGCAGTTTAAGATAAAATATGATTTTTTTCTATGTTTTTGTTGGACATGAAAAAGAGCAAATCCTTGACTAGTGTGCAATGACTGAATATTCTTGGAGGATACATGCCATCATTTTTCATCCTTTTTTCTTGAGTATATAACAGTTTGTGTGACCAATTTAATCTTCATCTTTTATGATGAAGTTAGTCCCTTCACTAACTTCCTTAAATCCCAGTGGTTTAGAGAAACGTGGACCAACCAATCCTAAACATCTTAGACTTGTATTTGACTAAGGTAGAGTGTAAATACATTTATATACATATTTATGTGCATATACGCACACACAAACACATATTGAGTATTGCATTCTGCACATAGGGGTTACCTGGAAAGTAATGAATAAAGGATGTACAACTGAATGCAACAACTGAAAAATGCTGTAACAAAGGTGAGACTGATGAAACAGTCTTCATAATAAATATTTTCTTCCATGTTTTATTCAGTGTAAAGATTAGAGAGTATATACATTCTTCCCTGCCACTTACTCAACGCACATGGAGATCTTCCAATTAGAAACTTTTTTTCTGTATTTTTCTGGAGACTCATTTTATATTCAGGGTGATGAATATTATTCTAGATGTCACTGCATTTTAACTTTAGTTTACTTAATTAGTTTAATCTCCATAGTGATTCCATCTCTATGCTTTATTCATAGAAATATAACAAATAAAAAAGAAAGACAGAAAAGCTGTAAATATGTAAAATTGATGAGTAAATCATTGATGCCTTCCCAGAATTTTGAATCCTGAACATTTTAAAAATTAATTTCATTGAAATTACTGTTTCAGGCTTGTGCATAATTTTAAAGTCATGAAACATATCAATCTTTTGTTCATATTACTTAGGCAAAAGTTTTTATCCTTTCTCTTTGTTAAGCCTTCATTCTCCTTCCACCATTCCTTCTTATAGACTAAAATGCCTCAGTCTTCTCTTTCAAATGTCTCAAGACTAATTTTTTTGTTTCCAGTTGGCTTACCTAGAACCCAATCACTTAGTATTGCAAAATTATCCATTAAGGAATTTACTCTGCTAATTGCTCCAGAGGTGCAGGAAATACCCTAGGATTGCATCAATCCTAGGATGAATACAGTACTGAATTGACCAATTTTCTTTTCTAAAATTGGTAGGAGTTGTAACCAAACTGGATTTAGAGTAAACCCAAACTTCTTAGCCTTGTGTTTGACATGTCCGAGGATTAGGGTCACTTTATGAGTGTTTTAATAAATATCATTTGTGAGCTGATCTCATTAAAATACATTTTATTCTATTGGGTTAACATCAATATAAGATCAAAATGTAGTTGACATAGGGATAAGATCTGTCTTTAAAATTTGGAACTGTGTAGAAAAACACCCATGAGTTTGTGGAGAAGGTATTTCTCTTCTGAATTCTGTCTTCCATTTAGGTATGTCCCTACAGATTCTACTGCACCAAGGAGAGATTTCCTCTCTAACCATAAAAAGACTTAGGGCCTATGTTTCAAAGTATGGTCAGGGCTGAGATATTCCCATCTCAAGATGGAGGCAAAGGTATTCCTAGCACAGGGGACAGAGCCAGCCACTTAGGGTATCCCACAGACCTGGCAGTAAAGAGGTCAATTATTCAACTGACCTAACATAGGCTTATCAAGGATCTTGAGCAATTCTCCAGTCCAAAACTTGTATTGATTGAAATAAGGCAGATAACACTACTACTACTACTACTATTCCTACGAATAATAATAATACTACCTGATAAGCACTTACTATGTGTCAAGCACTTTATAAGCACTGGGATAGACACAGGATAATCAGTCAGGTCTCATAAAGGGCTCCCAGCCTAAGTAGGAGTGGGAACAGGTATTAAATCTTCATTTTTGCAATAGAAGGAACTGAGGCACAGAGACATTAAGTGACTTCCCAAGGTCACACAGAAGACAAATGGAAGAGCTGGGATTAGAACTCAGGTCCTATGACTCCCACACCCACTAGGTCATGCTGCTTCTCAAGTGGCAATCTATGTTAATTTACAAACACATAATTTCTTTTTAATAGAGTATATAGGGGATCTGCTATTTTGGAGAAGACTTTCAGTGAACCTTGAAGTTATAACTTTTGGTGCATAGCATTTCTCCTTTCTACAGTATTGTAACAGGCAGTGCCCCCAGCAGTCCTGTAGTGTAGGTCAGGTCAGTCAGTCAATTATATTTACTGAGAGCTTACCGTGTGCAGAACACTGTACTAAGTACTTGGGAGAGCACAATACAACAATAAACAATGGTCTATCCCAATTGTTCAGGAGAAGATGGAGTGGTCCAGAGAATGACAGAGTTTTCTGTAAGAGTGAGGTGGGGAATCAGCGTAATTTCCTGTCTAGGAATCACCATCCACGGATGATTTCCATTGAATTATTCTGGACCCAACTGACTCTTGTATTCCATCTTTCCTGAGAATATATATATATAACACACATATGTACATAAATATATATATATATATATACACATATATATGTACATAAATATATATATATATACACATATAAATATATATATATAAAACTAATGGAATTAGATTCATGTTTGGTTTCCATTTGAATCTCTTTGGAAAAACTGATTTAAGTTAACATGTGATTATTCAGGGGTTCAAGAGGATAAAGTACACCAGGAATAATCCACCATAAGATATTTTTAAAATCCATGAAAATCATTAATACCCAAGTGTAAACTCAGGATTCCCCTAAACCTACTAGTAGGCAATCATTCAATGAAGGACTCAATGAAGGACTTGGAAAAACCTAATGTTTATGTCTATGTATTACTAGGTTCATTTATAGCTACAATCAAGTCCCTCCCTTTATTATTCCACCTTGCCTTCATACATGGTAAGATGCTCATCATTGGTGTCTGAGCACTTACTGTATGCAGAATACTGTACTAAGCATTTGGTAGATTACACTACAACAGAGTTAACAGACATGGTGCCTGCCCTCAATGAGCATTTGCCTTTTGTTCTTTCTCATGTACCATTTCAATTGCACTGACCACTTCTTCTAGGCTAGCTGGGTCAATCCTAGATTTATATCATGCAAACAGTATGAATTATAGACTATGGTACTTAAATTCCAAAAAAAAAATTAATATTGATAAGTGCTTACTAAAAAACTAAATGACGGCATTTGCTACATGCTTACCATTTGCAAAGCACTGTTCTAAGTGCTGGGGGGGATACAAGGTGATCAGGTTGTCCCACGTGGGGCTCACGGTCTTAATCCCCATTTTACAGATGAGGTAACTGAGGCTCAGGGGAGTTAAGTGACTTGTCCAAGGCCATACAGCAGACATGTGGTGGAGCCGGAATTTGAACCCATGACCTCTGACTCCAAAGCCTGTGCTCTTTCCAGTGAGCCACACTGCTTCTCTACTTCTCTACTTTCCTTCTCTTCTTTACTATGCACCAGGCACTCTGAGCACTGGGGTAGACACAAGATAATCAGAGGTTTTTTGCTTGTTTGTTTTTCAAATGGTATTTGTTAAGCACTTTACTAGGTTCCAGGCACTGTACTAAGTGCTGGGGTAGATACAAGTTAACTGGGTTGGACACTGTCCCTGTCCTTCGAGGGGCTCCCAGTCTTTGTCCCCATTATACAAATGAGGGAACTGAGGGACAGAGAAGTGAAGTAGCTTGTCCTAGGTCAGTTGGCAGAAAAGTGGTAGAACTGGAATTAGAACGCTTCTTCCCACCCTCCAGGAGGTTAGACACAGTCCCTGACCCACAGAGCTGATTATTTCACATTTCCTTAAAAGCTAACTGCCAAGTTCCAATGCAAGATTTTTCTATTTCTCTAACTGGAAAAGCCCCTTTCATTGTCCATCAAGGTTGAAATAAAAGGGAAACTCAGCAAAGCCAAAAATGAAGCAACAGATTATGCTGACCTGCATGTGAAAGCACCCACAGGTTTGCAAGCTACAGACGAAAATGGGTGGAACAGCATATACAAAAGCCAACAAGTGGAAAACTTCAGTTGTCATAGAGAACAATGCATCCTTTTCAGGAGAGAGTTAAATGCATTTATTGTTGGTAGATAGTTTATTCCCTTGGCTGTGGAAACGCTAAGTAATGTACATTTTGTAGGTGACAAATCTCCTTTTACATCCTATTACTAAATGATGCACATTTTACTCAGGCTAACACAGGAATTAAATAAAAAGATGCAATTTCAGAAAGAACACAATAGTTAAGATCTCTAGATGCTGTGCAGTCCCCCATAAAACATTTAAAAAACGCTAGAGTAATATGATTTTCTGTGAGATTTCTCTTCTGAGTTCAGGGCTGTGTGTTTAATACAGAAATCCATTTTGTATTAAGAGTCTTTGGGGAACAATGACTCTCATATGTCCACTTACACGTGTTTATTTTTAAAATCACAATCATATCATGTCACACTCACTGGAGATTGATCGGTTCATTTAAAAAATTCCAATCTCTCCAAAGTAAGATCAATAAAATAAAGTAACAAAAGTGCTAAAAATTCACATAAAAATAACTGACAGACAATTGGGTATTCCAGTACTTTTCCACATAAGGTTTCTGCACTGCCACAAAGTACAGCTGTGAGCTAGCCAAAATTACCCATCTAGCATGACCAGTGAATGGTGTTCATGGTGGAGGGAAAAGAAGAAGAGACATTGCTCTTTGGATGCCTTTGTCTCAGGCAAAGAACCACACCTCACTACACACCCTCCTCCCTTATAGGACCAGGACCAAGGGTAAATTTGTCAATATCTGAGAAAGTGTGTGCTGAGGTGTCGGTATGGTTATTTAGTTCCTTAACTCCCTGAGGTGGAATATAACTAGTTGAGCCATTATCCTGACTCTCACACATGCCATGCCACTAGAACATTCTCCAAGGTTCCACGATGGATGGCACATTTTGTCTATGATACATTTACGAGGCAAAGTCCTTCAAGATGATCTGATAAACAATTGGTTCATATTGGCTCCCAGTTGATGTCTTCATATTTTAAATTATGAAGTCGCCTATCTTCCAAACAGGAAGGGACATCAGGGAAGAGGAAGACAAGATTTATCTCCGGAGCTGACCCCCCGGGCCAGGAGCAGGGGGGACAAAATACGTCCGGGGAGACTTGTAGATTGTGAGGAGGGGATCGGATTGGGAGGCATGTGCAAACCGAAGCAGCTCTGTCCCAGTTCCTCTGGAGGGATCATGCCCACCTGGACATGATCTTGCCCCTCTGTATTCCCTGGACCCTGGGTCCACGGCTCCTCCAGGAGGCAAAGAAGAGGTAGAGGGGAGCTCTGCGCCAGGTTGTTTAGGTGGAGGGAGATGCCCCTGGTTTTCTCTATTGGAAGGGAAGATGGGCACCAGACTAGTCTCAGATTGCATCCTATGAGTGGCAGATGTCAATCACAGGGGATGTGGCACCATAAGTTATAATTCAACACCTTCTACCAGGGATTGGTAGTGCTGACAGAACATTCAAACATGTTCATAATCTAATCAAATACCTCATGCAAATCATGCCCCCATTGCATACTCTTCTCCAATGCAACCTATAGGAAGCCCACATAATCCTTGTCAGTGTCATTTTTATTCTCCTCTTCCTTCTCACCTTTGCCTTTTTCCACATTACCATCAACACAGTCACTTACTATGATCTTAGAAATGAATCAATAGTATTCACTGAGTACCACTGATTCATTTCTAAGTTCTTATTAAGTACCTGTGTTGATGGTAATGTGTACACTAGTATTCACTGAGTACTTAGTATATGCAATGTATTGTATACTATGAGCTTGCGAGAATACAATAAAGGGACAGAGTTCAAGTTTTCAAGGAACTTTGTCTATTAAGGTAGACAAAATTACTCACAGATTTTGTGCAAAACACTGGTTTAAGAACTTGGCTAGTAAAGAATTATGCCCACTGTCTGAACTTTGGATGTTTACAATTTAATCAAGGTCTGGGAAGAGATGAATATGTTTTATAACTCCCATGCTCTCACATCTATGTGGGCAATAGCTGTTTCGGACCTTTAACTCCCTCCTTAAACCCCATATCTCCAACTCTTGGGGGGTTTTTGCATCTAATGATCTTGACGTGTAATTTATAAGTATAATTGAAACCATTAGACATTGTCTCCCTAAAAACTCTCCTTCTCCTCTCCAGACCCTTCATTCTCCTGCCCACTCTTCAATGCCCCCATCATTCCTTGTAGTATTTCAACCACTCTCCCCAACTTCAAACTCTCCTAAAATCATATCTCCTCCAAGAGGCCTTCCCTAAATCCTCATTTTCCCCTATACATCCTCTCCTCACCATTGACTATGCACTTGGCTGTGTACCCCTCTTAAGCACTTTCATTCATTCATTCAATCGTATTTATTGAGCGCTTACTGTGTGCAGAGTACTGTACTAAGTATTTGGGAAATACAAGTTGGCAACATATACAGTCCCTACCGAACAACAAGCTCACAGTTTCATTTTGTCCAGCCCCATAATTAGTGGAAAGGGCACAGGCTGGGGAGTCAGAGGACATGGGTTCTAATTCCGGCTCCGCCACTTGTCAGCTGTGTGACTCTGGGCAAGTCGCTCAACTTCTCTGTGACTCAGTTACCTCATCTGTAAAATGGGGATTAAGACTGTGAGCCCCACATGGGACAACCTGATTATTTTGTAATTACTCCAGCATTTAGAACAGTGCTAAATGCTAAATGCATAGTAAGCACTTAAATACCATAATTATTTCAGAGAAGCAGCATGGCTTAGTGGAAAGACCACAGGCTTGGTAGTCAGAGGTTGTGGGTTCTAATCCTGGCTCCACCACTTGTCGCTGTGTGGCCTTGGGCAAGCCATTCAACCACTCTGTGCCTCAGTTACCTCATCTGTAAAATGAGGATTAAGACTGTGAGCTCCATGTGGAATAACCTGATTATCTAGTATCTACCCCAGTGTTTAGAACAGTGCTTGGCACATAGTAAGCTCTTAGCAAATACCACATTTTAAAAAAATGTAAATATCCTTATACTTTTTTTCCCCAATCTGTAAATTATTTTAATGTTTGTTGCCCCCTGTAGGGTACAAAATCCATGTGAGTAGGGAATGTGTTTACCAACTCCATTATATTGTACTTTCCCAAGTACTTAGTTGAGTGTTAAGTGGCTCAATAATTACCAGTTGTGGTACCATAGCCATCACAACTGAAAATGGAAAAAAAATGCAAGTCCAATTGGAATAAGGAATTTAAAGGCTCTCACCTAATATTATTCAAATACCTAAACCTGGCCTTTATTTGCAAATATTTTTACAACCCAAATCTAAATTCCAAACTTTGGATTGGCCTGCCCAGAAGACACCATTTACTAAAGTTTCTGGTTGTATGCTACTGGATATGTTTTTAATATGAATTTGAAAAAAATCAATTAAAGCAACTTATAACATTTGGAGCAAAGGGGTCTGGGAAGTTCATCATGGTTATCTTTAGCATTCTTCAAAACATAAAGTCTTTAGCTCTGTAGTGGGAATGGATAACAGAAATGGGCTTCATCCTTAAAAATCTTGGGCAACTATAACTGCAAAAACAACTCCCATTGGAGGAAAAGTGGCTGTTTCTCTGCCGCAAGATATAACAATGTTCCAGACAATCAATCAATCAATCATATTTATTGAGCGCTTACTATGTGCAGAGCACTGTACTAAGCGCTTGGGAAGTACAAATTGACATCACATAGAGACAGTCCCTACCCAACAGTGGGCTCACAGTCTAAAAGGGGGAGACAGAGAACAGAACCAAACATACCAACAAAATAAAATAAGTAGGATAGAAATGTACAAGTAAAATAAATAAATAAATAAATAAATAGAGTAATAAATATGTACAACCATATATACATATATACAGGTGCTGTGGGGAAGGGAAGGAGGTAAGACGGGGGGATGGAGAGGGGGACGAGGGGGAGAGGAAAGAAGGGGCTCAGTCTGGGAAGGCCTCCTGGAGGAGGTGAGCTCTCAGCAGGGCCTTGAAGGGAGGAAGAGAGCTAGCTTGGCGGATGGGCAGAGGGAGGGCATTCCAGGCCCGGGGGATGACGTGGGCCGGGGGTCGATGGCGGGACAGGCGAGAGCGAGGTATAGTGAGGAGATTAGTGGTGGAGGAGCGGAGGGTGCGGGCTGGGCAGTAGAAGGAGAGAAGGGAGGTGAGGTAGGAGGGGGCCAGGTGATGGACAGCCTTGAAGCCCAGGGTGAGGAGTTTCTGCCTGATGCGCAGATTGATCGGTAGCCATTGGAGGTTTTTGAGGAGGGGAGTAATATGTCCAGAGCGTTTCTGGACAAAGATAATCTGGGCAGCAGCATGAAGTATGGATTGAAGTGGAGAGAGACACGAGGATGGGAGATCAGAGAGAAGGCTAGTGCAGTAGTCCAGACGGGATAGGATGAGAGCTTGAATTAGCAGGGTAGCGGTTTGGATGGAGAGGAAAGGGCGGATCTTGGCAATGTTGTGGAGCTGAGACCGGCAGGTTTTGGTGACGGCTTGGATGTGAGGGGTGAATGAGAGAGCGGAGTCGAGGATGACACCAAGGTTGCGGGCTTGTGAGACGGGAAGGATGGTAGTGCCGTCAACAGAGATGGGAAAGTCAGGGAGAGGACAAGGTTTGGGAGGGAAGACAAGGAGCTCAGTCTTCGACATGTTGAGCTTTAGGTGTCGGGCGGACATCCAGATGGAGATGTCCTGAAGGCAGGAGGAGATGCGAGCCTGGAGGGAGGGGGAGAGAGCAGGGGCAGAGATGTAGATCTGGGTGTCATCAGCGTAGAGATGATAGTTGAAGCCGTGGGAGCAAATGAGGTCACCAAGGGAGTGAGTGTAGATTGAGAACAGAAGGGGACCAAGCACTGAACCTTGGGGAACCCCCACAGTAAGAGGATGGGAGGGGGAGGAGGAGCCTGCAAAAGAGACTGAGAAAGAACGACCGGAGAGATAAGAGGAGAATGCAAAAGAGCGTCCCTTTTTTTGCAAAAGCTCTCCATGAGCTTATCAAATGCATTTTGCTCACTTGGATTGATCTCACTTTCTTAGCCACCTGATTTTCACACAGATTTAATCATATAGATAATAATATTAAAAGTACATCATATTGATTCAAAAGGGAAAAGAATAAAAATTTAAGCAAAAGCTCAAGCAGCAGTGCTCATCACAATGTCATTTTACTTAGTGAGTCATTTGAGGAGAATGGATGGTATCAAGAAACCCAAGCAGATGCCATATAGCATCCTGAAATGAGGCATACAAAAGCAAAGAGGAGGCAAAAAGCAAACATTTTAAAGATAGTGAAATATTGTTTCAGATTCCTTAGTATAGTAGTGAACTGTTGGAAGACAACTGCAGAAGGCAGAACAGCCTGGTGTATGACAATCAGCACAGTGGTTCCCCTCCTTGAGCACAGATTTCAGGAGGATCATGTTTCCCAAGAGGCACCATAGCCAACCATGCTAGCTGTTGTAAATGGCAGACATCAAAATTCCAAGGGACTACATTTATATACACAAAGTGTGAAACTGATTATTGGTCAGGCCTCACTGTTTTGCATCACACCAACACACATGATTAGAGTCTCATCACAGTACTGTCATTTTCAAATTTAAAGGATTTATATATTTCAGTTGTGAGCTCCCTGAAATCTCCCGTGACTCATCAGTCCCTCCCCACTACTGCCCTCTCTTCAACTCTCCCCTCCTTCCCAGCAGTAACTCTAGAAGTGATCTCATGCTTCCTCTCAAAATCCACCCCCACCACCTGTGCACTGGACCCCATTCCTTCACACCCTATCAAAACACTTGGCTCTGCCCTAATAGCCATCTTCAACTGTTCACTCTCCAGTGACTTCTTCCCCATTGCTTTCAAACATGTCCTCACATTACCCCATGGCTCCCTCCAGTTATTGCCCATCTCCCTCCTTCCTCCTCCCATTCCCCTCCAAACTCCTTGAGCAAGCTGTCTACACCCACTGCCTCAAGTCCCTCTCCTCCAATTCTCTCCTTGAACCCGAGGGAGAGAATTGGGAGAGTACAATATACCAGATTTAGAGACATGTTCCCTTCTTCACAAGGAGCATACAGTCTGTAGGAGAGAGACAGGTATAAAATAAATTACAGATATGGCCATAGGTACTATGGGGCTGGGGGTGGGGTGAATAAAGTGCACTGCATGAGGATGGTGGCAGTGTTATAAGTGGGTTAGTCACCTAAATTGAAAAGTCCCATTTTCAGTTCAATATGCCCATCAATGATCCACATCGAAGTGATAAAAGCCCAAGGTAAATCTGCAGAGCCACTGTAAGCATATTTGTCTGACCCCTAATTGTCACTCAGATGATTTAAAATTGTTAAAGTTGATATTCTGACCTGACTATTTGTAGGAAACACAAAGTCTTAAATTAAACAGCAAAGTGGTGCTTGGTCCAAACAAAATGGTATCAACTGTAAACTACATTTGCCCACAGATCACACAGTATATTTCAAACCAGGATGGACTAGAAAGAGGAGAAGAGAAGCAGCTATTATCAACCTTATTATTTATATGAAAACATGATTCTCCCGTTTACCATTGTGTTCATTAAATGCATCTGCTATTATTTTATGAATTTCTAAAATGCCATGAATATATTCAGTCGGAAATTACCCCTGCAACCCTTTCATTATGTCCTAATGCATGTGTAAAGATTGTAGCAATCAAGGCAACTAAATATTCAGTTTGCCTTTATTTCCATCTGTAGGGTTTAGTTTTACTAATAACGACCTGTACTTCCTTTCATTTCTGCTCGGTTGAACAATCAGCAGCTTCTCAATGCATGGGTCTTCATCTCTTACACTCCGTAACAGACTGGAATGCTAATCTCTTATTCTCACTTCTTTATATTCACTGTTGTGACTATCCTATATGGTCTATTCTGTATTTTAGATCCCATTTCTATAAACTGAATCAATTTTCAGTGGAAGTGACTGATCAGAAATTTCAGTTTATGCAGGACCTTGAGAAATCACTACTAACCTAGCCCCTCCTCATTCCTCTGCCTGGCCCTGCTCCTAGGAGGGTGAGCTCACTTTCCCTGCTTCCAAATTTTGAATTAGCAATGAGTGACAACGAGCCACCAAATATGGGACAGAAAAACAATGCAATTTAACATTGAATCCTCAACTAGACTTGGAGCAGAAGCACGTGCACTTTCAGTTGAGATGCTGATTTTCAGGAAAAATGAGAATCTCTGCCTCAAAGAACACTACTTATCAAAATGAAGAAAAAAAAAAGAGAGAGGCAACATGGCATGTTGATAGAGTTCACGCCTGGGAGTCAGAAGGACCAGGTTCCACTGCTTGTATGCTGTGTGATCTTGGGCAAGTCACTTCACTTCTCTGTGTCTCAGTTACCTCATCTGTAAAATGGGGACTAAGACCGTGAGCCTTACTGCTTGTGTGCTGCATGATCTTGGACAAGTCAATTCTTTGTGCCTCAGTTACCTCATCTATAAAATGGGGATTAAGACTGTGAGCTCCATGTGGGACAGGGACTCTGTCCGACCTTATCAATCACCTTACAGTGCTTGACACATAGAAAGCACTTAACAAATACCATCATCATCAACAAATGTGGAAGTCATCCATAAGCTCACAAGATCCATGATGACTCAGGGACTGTCTTGAATTCTGTAATAATAATAATAATAATAATATTTGTTATGTCCTTCCAATGTGTCAAGTACTGTACTAAGTGCTGGGGTAGATATCAGATAATCAGGTCAAACTGTACTTATCCCGCTTGAGACTTCTGAATTATACAAAATTGGTATAAGTTGGAGGTGGAACATGTATTGAATCCCCATTTTACATGATGTGGAAGGTGAGGCACAGAAAAGTTAAGTGACGTGCCCAAGGACTCACCTCAGGCAAGAGGTTGAATCAGGATTAGAACTCAGGTCTTCTGACCTCTCAGGTCATCATTTATTCAATCATCCTGCTCCACCCCATCTCACCCACTCACCAACTGGGAAACACGCTAGATCTCATCTCTAGCCATTGCACAATCTCTACCCTCATCAACTCTGAAATCCCTCATAACTGAACACAACTTCCTCACCTGCCTTCACTTCCACACACCTTCTTCCCAGAAATCTGTCCTGCTCCCCCACAGAGACCTCTAATCTTTTGAACCTATCCAATTTTTCAAGAGATCATGCCCCATTTAGCCTCCATACCCAAACTACTTTCCCTTGATGACTAGATTGACTCACTCAATACCACACTCCCTACTGAACTCACCTCACTTGCTCCCCTATCCTTTAGTCACTCTTGAACCACTAACCCACAGTTCTGGATCACCTCTGCAGTCCACTTCCTTTGCTCCTGTGCATGAGCCACAGAGCATTGCTGGCAGAAATCTAAATATCAGGCCAATTTTGTCCACTCCAAGGTTATCCTTGCAAGCTTTAACTCTGCCCTCTCCTCTGCCCAGCAAAACTATTTCCCCACTCTTATTGACACCCATGCCCATCACATCACCCTTGCCAGTTGTTTCAAACATTTAACTCTCTCCTCAGGCCCCCTGCACCCCCGCCTCCCCCATCCCTTACCCCCAACGACCTGAACACTTACTTCATAAACAAAATTGACATTATCAGGCATAATCTCCCAAAAACCTTCCCTGCCCCTCTCCAGTCCCTCATCTCTCATGCTCCTTCTTCAACTCTCCCATTTTTCCCAGCACTATCTTCAGAGGAAATCTCCTTACTTCTCTCAAAATCAACCTCCACCACTTGTGTATCCAACCCAATTCCTTCGCACCTCATCCAAACATTTGTCCCCTCCCTTCTTCCGTATGTAACTACCATCTCCAATGGTTCACTCTCCAATGAATTTTTCTACACAGCTTTTAAACATGCCCATATCTCCTCTATCCTAGAAAAAACAACAACAACCCTCACTTGACCCCACGGCTCCTTCCACTTATCCCCCATCTCCTTTCTACCATTCCTCTCCTCCAATTCTTGAGCCAGCTGTCTACACCCACTGTCTCAAGTTTCTCTCCTCCAATTATCTCTTTGACCCCCTCCAATCTGGCTTTCATCCTCTTCACTCCACAGAAACCACTCTCTCAAAGGTCACCAATGATCTCCTCACCAAATCTAATGGCCTCTTCTCCAACCTAATCCTCCTCGACCTCTCAGTGGCTTTTGACAATGTCGACCACTCCCTAATCCTGGAAACATTAACTAACCATGGCTTCACTGACACTGACCTCTCCTGTTCTCCTCCTAACTCTCTGGCCACACATTCTCAGTCTCCTTCATGGGCTACTCCTCTGCCTCCCATTCCCTAACTATGGGGGTCCCTCAAGGTTCAGTTATGGATCCCCTTCTTTTCTCCATCTACACCCACTCCCTAGGATAACTCATTTGCTCACATTGCTTCAACTATCATCTCTATGGTGATGATAAATCTACATCTCCAACCCTGATCTCTCTCCCTCTCTGCACTCTCAAATCAAATTTCCTCCTGCCTTCAAGACATCTTTACTTGATTGTCCTCCCATCACCTCAAACTTATTATGGCTAAAACTGAACTTCTTATTTTCCCACCCAAGTCCAGTCCTCCCACTCACTATTCCATCACTGTTCATAGCACCACTATCCTTCCTGATTCACAAGCCCCTAACCTTGGCATTATCCTTATCTCCTCTATCTGGTTCCACTGACATATGCGAGCTATCACTAAATCCTGTAAATTCTACCTTCATAACATCAACAAACTCTGCCCCTTCTTCTCCATCTGAACCACTACCACATTAACCCAAACACTTATCCTATCCTACCTTGATCATTTTATCAGCCTCCTGGCTAACCTCTCTGCCTCCTGTCTCTCCCCACTCCAGCCCATACTCCATTCTGCTGCCCAAATCATTTTGCTTCAAAAACATTCAGACCATGCTTACCCAATCCTCAAGAAACCTCAGTGGTTGCCCATCCACCTCTGCATCAAACAAAAACTCCTCACCATTGCCTTTAAAGCACTTAATCACCTTGCTTCCTCCTACCTCAACTCTTCTACTTTCAACCCAGCATGCACAATTCATTCCTCTAAGCTAACCTTCTCACTGTACCTCAATCTCACTTATAATAACAATAATAATAATAATGGCATTTATTAAGCACTTACTGTGTGCAAAGCACTGTTCTAAGTGCTGGGGAGGTTACAAGGGAATCAGGTTGTCCCTCGTAGGGCTCACAATCTTAATCTCCATTTTACAGATGAGGTAACTGAGGAACAGAGAAGTTAAGTGACTTACCCAAAGTCACACAGCTGACCATTGGCAGAGTTGGGATTTGAACCCATGACCTCTGACTCCAAAGCCCAGGCTTTTTCCACTGAGCCAAGCTGCTTCTCGCTTGCTGCCTTGATCTTGCTGCCTACCTCTCACCCACATCCTATCTCTGGCTTAGAATGCCCTCCCTCTTCATATCAGACAGATACTTGCTCTCCCCAACTTCAAAACCTTATTGAAGGCATATCTCCTCCAAGAAGCCTTCCCTGACTAAGACTTCCTCTCTTTCATTCATTCAATTGTATTTATTGAGTGCTTACTGTGTGCAGAGCACTGTACTAAGTGCTTGGGAAGTACAAGTTGGCAACATATAAAGACGGTCCCTACCCAAAAATGGGCTCACAGTCTAGAAGGGGGAGGCAGACAACAAAACAAAACATGTGAACAGGTGTCAAGTCATCAGAATAAATAGAAGTAAGGTTAGATACACATCATCAACAAAATGAATAGAATAGTAAATATAAAGTAAAATAAATAGAGTAATAAATCTGTACAAACATATATGCAGGTGCTGTGGGGAGGGGAAGGAGGTTGAGTGGGTGGGATGGGGAGGGGGAGAGAAAAGGGGGGCTCAGTCTGGGAAGGCCTCCTGGAGGAGGTGAGCTCTCAGTAGGGCTTTGAAGGGAGGAAGAGAGCTAGCTTGGCGGATGTACAGAGGGAGGGCATTCCAGGCCAAGGGGAAGACATGGGCTGGGGGTCGATGGTGGGACAGATGAGAATGAGGCACAGTGAGGAGGTTAGCGGTGGCAGAGGAGCGGAGGGTGCGGGCTGGGCTGTAGAAGAAAAGAAGGGAGGTGAGGTAGGAGGGGGCAAGGTGATGGAGAGCCTTGAAGCCGAGAGTGAGGAGTTTTTGCTTGATGCTTAGGTTGACTGGTAGCCACCGGAGATTTTTGAGGAGGGGAGTAACATGCCCAGAGTGTTTCTGAACAAGAGCGTTTCTCCCATTCCCTTCTATGCCACTCTTACTTGTTCCTTCATTCATCCTCCCTCCCATCCCAAAGCATATATATATACCTGCAATTTATCTATTTATATTAATATCTATCTCCCCCTCAAGATTGTGAGCAGGAACTTGTCTGTTTGTTGTTACATCATCCTCTAAAGCTCTTAGTACAATGCTTTGCACACTGTAAGCACTCAATAAATACGATTGAATGAATCAATCTGATTGCAAGCCTTGTTCTCTTTACACTAGGCCATCGTTTATTCATTCAGTCAGTCGTATTTATTGAGCGCTTACTGTGTGCAGAGCACTGTACTAAGCGCTTGGGAAGTACATGTCGGCAACATATAGAGACAGTCCCTACCCAAAAACGGGCTCACTGTCTAGAAGTGGGAGACAGACCACAAAACAAAACATGCTTCTCGTGACAGATTATGGCAGAATCAGTCCAACAATAAAGACAAAGGGGCTACTACCCAGAACAATTGATATCTGGAGGTTCCCGTTCCCTTCCTCTCTCTCCCTCTTCTGTGATTGTCCCTGTAGAGTGTGCTTGGAGTGGGTGGGGGACACCCATAAGCATTCTAGGGAGAGTAGGAAAGGGCAAACTCAGCCAGGGTTGGCCACTGAGCTTTCTCTCCCCTGAACTACCACTCCCTTATTCTGGCCCTGGCTGCTATGGGCAAGTAACATTTCTGGGGTTCACTGGATTTGTTCCCATGACTTTCAGTTATTGGGAGATGGGTAAGGTGAGAAATTGGAGCCAAATGCTGATGTCCATATTATAATGATGATTTTGCAGAATACAACCATGTCTGGCTGGATTGATGTGCTTTAAACATAAGTAGTCAATCAGGCTTTGACCTGATGCAAAGTGTTTGATAAAGGATCTGAGAAACTCAAAAAGGGACATCACTTACATTCTAATTTCATTTGGTATGGAGTTTTGTCCATTGTACGATGGATGACTGGCAGAATCCTTTAGAATAATTTTCAATCCTGAATGAGATTGATTCTATAGCTTTAGTCCCTAGGGAACAGTCAGAGGAAAAGAGAAATGGGATGAGGGATGAGAACAAGAGTGGGAAAAGTCATCTCCTGGATCTCACTGTGCCTTGTTTTTGCAGGTGATGGGAAGCACTGGGGTAGGTAACAGGACTGTGGACCTCTATTTTGAAGGTGGAGGCAAATCCTCTCTGCTCAATCTACTGTCAAATTTCTAGACACTTGTCCTGGATATAGAGAGCAACATCAAGGAAAATCTCAATTCAGAGACTCAGTTCCATAGTACCAATGACCAGACCAGAGAATAAGTTTCCAACCCCAAATCACTGTTCTCTCTGTCTCTTGTCTGACATTACTCTTATCTTCAGGTGATCTACTCTGTCTCCCCCTTCTAGACTGTGAGCCCACTGTTGGGTAGGGACTTTCTCTATATGTTGCCAACTTGTACTTCCCAAGCACTTAGTACAGTACTCTGCACACAGTAAGTGCTCAATAAATACGATTGATTGATTGAATGAATGAATGAATGAATGAATGAACAAGAGTACAATGCCATCTAAGACCTTTTATAATCAAGAAAGTGGGGGTGGTGGGGGAGGAGAGATATGGTGAGGCATGCTCATTTTGCTTTCTCTTTCATATTCGTGGAACAGCTGCCCATTCAGATTCTCTGCTGGATGTGAACCTAGACAATGGATTACCTTTCTTGTGAATGTTAATCCCTCATTTGTTCAGTGACCACAGGACTATTAGATATGGGTCATATGTTTCCTTCCCTAAGGGAAAAAATGCATGCATACCATATGATCCTTAAATATCTTGCAAGACTGTGTTTCAAACAAAACAAAACAACATGCAGAATCCTATTCTTGGGCACCTAGTTTCCACTGTGATATTCCATTTTACTGTTTAAACGTTGATCTAAATTTCCATTCACACCAAATTTATACTACTTACATACTAATGTAATCTCTGGTGGAACTATAATCAGATATTGAAATAAATTTGCCTGGATGAGTGTTTTTTCCCCTTTTTACCATGTACTTATGCATTTTTTTCAGAAGACAACCAAGTAAAATGAGCCAGAATATACAGCCTTTATAGAGTTAACAGACATAAAGGAGAGGAAAGAATAATAGCCTTTAGGAGGATGATTGAATTTTGTACAAATCTAAAACTCATTTCCTTTCTAGTTTTAGTGAATAAAAGGATATTTGTGAAATCCAGCAAGACCTTAGTATCATTTTTCATGATTCATTCAAAGGAATCATCTCAACAGAAATAAGCACGTACAAGGTATAATTAAGCAAAAGTCTGGCTTAAGGTTTTAGCATAGTTGGATATAAAGGAGATACTGGAAATAACATCAAATGCCATGTTAAATTTTTTCAGCTTTACACTTAAGTGCTTTTTCTCCACTGCTCTGAAATATGCTGGTGTATACCCTATCCTAAAAGAAAAAAACCTGCCTTGACCTCACAACTTCTTCCAGCTATCATACTATTAAATTCCAAACATCCCTCACCTTCAAAAACCCTTTCATAAGTACATTTCCTTCAAGAGGCCCTCTCCAACTAAACCCTCATTTCTTCTTTTACCACTCCCCTCTGAATCACCCTTGCACTTAGATTTGCACCCTTTATTCACTCCACCCTGATCCCCACAACACCTAGTACACATGCCTCAATGCTTATTACAGTGCCTGGCACACAGTAAGTGCTTAACAAGTGCTTAACAAATACCATAATTATAATTATGGTATTAGGGGAAGCAGTGTAGCCTAGTGGCAAGAGCACGGGCTTGGGAGTCAGAGGTCATAGGTTCTAATCCCAACTCTGCCACTTGTCTGCTGTGTGACCTTGGGCAAGTCATTTCACATCTCTGTGCCTCAATTCCCTCATCCGTAAAATGGGGACTGAGACTGAGAGCCCCTTGTGGGACATGGATTGTGTCCAACCTGATTGCGTTGTATCTACCCCAGTGCTTATAAACGTGCTTGGCACATAGTAAGCACTTAACAAATACCATCATTATTATTATTATTGATATTATCCATAATCTATTCACTTTTTACAGTTTTCCTCTAGATGGTAAAGTCCTTATGGTCAGGGAGCATGTCACATTGTACGCTCCCAAGCACTAAGGATGGTGCTCCGCACACACAGAAAGCACTAAGTACCACTGATTGATTGAATCACTTCAGATATACTTCAAAATATTAGGATAGTGAATATACACTGTATCTTTGGTTTTAAAAAATTGTTCTAAGCACTGGGGAGGTTACAAGGTGACCAGGTCGTCCCACAGGGGGCTCACAGTTTTAATCCCCATTTTACAGATGAGGTAACTGAGGCACAGAGAAGTGAAGTGACTTGCCCAAAGTCACAAAGCTGACAGTTGGCGGAGCTGGGATTTGAACCCATGACTTCTGACTCCAAAGCCCGTGCTCTCCCTCGTGCTTAGAACAGTGCTTGGCACATAGTGAGTACTTAAAAGGTACCATTATTATTATTACCCTTCATCATGTCTGTATAGGTACACATATATGTAATATATAACTTTTCTGTTCAAAGGTGGCTGACTGGAAATGTTTCCCACACTGTGTAAAATTGTCTTTTGCCATGTGGCTTGTTTTTGCAACCTGATACTTGCCTCTTGGCATTCAGATCTTCCCAGAGCCTCTACCCAAGGTAATAATCTTCTCAATCAATCAATGGTATTCATTAAGTACTTACTGTGTGCAGGTTGACTTGTCTGCTGCTATTGTCGTCCAAGGGTTCCCTGCTCTGTTGCAATATTTAGGACTTGGCTTCACTTCTGAAGGATCAACTTAAGACTGACAGTTTGGTGACAGTGGGATACTTCAATCAATCATATTTATTGAGTGCTGCGTGCAGAACACTGTAAGTGCTAGGGAGAGTACACTATAACAGAGTTGGTAGACATGTGTTCCCTGACCACAGGGAGCTGACAGTCTGGAGGGGAGATAGATTAAATAAATGAATTATAGATATGTACATAAATTCTGCGAGGTTGAAAAAAACAATTGAAACTCAAGGGTGATGCAGACGGGAAAGTACTAATAATAAAAATTGTGGTATTTGTTAAGCACTTGCTATGTGCCAGGCACTGTATTAAGCTCTGGGATAGATACAAGGTAATTGGGTTGAACACAGTCCCTGTCCCACTTAGTGCTCTTGTCTTAATCCCCATTTTCCAGATGAGGTAACAGATACAGAGAAATTAACTGACTTGCCCAAGGCCACATTGCAGACTTGGTGGAGCCATGATTAGAACCCAGGCTCCTTTCATTCAATCATATGAATTAAGCACTTGCTGTGTGCAGAACACTGTACTTCTGACACCCAGGCCTGTGCTCTATCTACTAAACTACACAGAGTAGAGGAAATAAGGGTTTAGTCAGGGAAGGTCTTTGGGAGAAAACTGGATTTTAATATTGCTTTCAAGGTTAAGAGAGTGATGGTCTGAGGGATATGAAGGGAGAAAAAGGTTCAACCCAGAGGCAGGACATGAGCAAGAGGTCAGCAGCGAGATAGATGAGATGCAGTGAATAGGTTGGTCTCAGAAGAGGAAGGTGAGAATGGTGAGTTGTAGTAGGAAATCAGCAAAGATAGGAGGAAGCAAGGTGATTGAGCTTCTGTTTGATGTGTAGGTGGATAGGCAACCACTGGAGGTTCTTGAGGAGCAGGGAAACATGGATTGAACTTTTTTATAGAAAAAAAATGATCTAAGCATCAGATTAAATTATGGGCTAGAGTGGGGAGAGACAGGAGACAGGGAGGTCAGCAAGGAGGCTAAGGCAGTAATCAAGGTGATAGAGGATAAATTGGATTAACAAGGTAGCAGTCTGGGTGGATTGGAAAAGGTGGATTTTAGTGATGTAAAAAACTGAGCTGATAGGATTTGGTGACAGATTGACTATGTAGGATGAATGAGAATGAAGAGTCAAGGATTATGATAATGTTGCGGGCTTGTAAGACTCAGATTTAACTGCTATGTGATTTTAGGCAAGTTGCTTATCTTCTCTGTGCCTCCATTCCCTCATCTGGAAAATGGGGATTAAGTCTTAATCCCCAAATGGAACATGAATTTTATCCAACCTGATTAGCTTGTATCAACATCTGCCCTTACTACAGTGTCTGGAACATAGTGAGCACTTAAATATTAAAAAAAAGATTGGGAACCCATGGCCTTCTGACTCCCAGGCCCGTGCTCTACCCACTATACCATACATTTGAATAGATGAATAGACTGTAACCTCCTGGTGGGCAGGGATTGCAACCAACTTTGTATTTTCCCAAGTACTTAGTACAAGTGCTGCACATAGTAAGTGCTTAATAAATAGAACTGATTGGTAGGAATCATTAAATAGACTAAACAGAAGGATTAAGAATCCGCTCTATGGTTTACAGACCCAGTGAATCAATTGGTGGTATTTACTGAGCACTTACTATGTGTAGAACACTCTACTAAGTGCTTGGGCTTAGTATGCTAAATACTACACAGCATGTCTGCAGCTGTTAACCTGAGGTAGCAGTGCTTTGTAGTTATGGGACACCCCCCACCCCCCCCACCCCCCAAGCCTTATCCCCCCTCTAGGGTAGTACCTGGAGAGTTTCCATCATCATCATCAATCGTATTTATTGAGCGCTTACTATGTGCAGAGCACTGTACTAAGCACTTGGCAAGTACAAATTGGCAACATATAGAGACAGTCCCTACCCAACAGTGGGCTCACAGTCTAAAAGGGGGAGACAGAGAACAAAACCAAACATAAAATAGAGTTTCCAGTACTCTAACAGTCTTGACTATGGGAGGCAAGTGAAGCAGAGGCCTACCCTTTCCATTCCTAGCTTGGAAAGTGGCTAGTGAGTGGAATAAAATCTGCTACAAGTCAAACCTCATGCTGGGCAGCAGTGGCATGGGAGAGAGTCAAAGGTGGAGACTCAAGCTGACCGCAAGGAAGGAGGCAATGGTAAGCCACTTCCATATTTTTACCAAGAATGCTCTATGGATACGCTAAATTCCTCACTCTCGGCTTCAAGGCTTTCCATCACCTCGCCCCCTCCTACCTCACCTCCCTTCTTTCCATCTACAGCCCAGCCCACACCCTCCATTCCTCTGCCACTAACCTCCTTATTGGGCCTCGTTCTCACCTGTCCCGCCGTCGACCCCTGGCCCATGTCCTCCCCCTGGCCTCTGGAATGCCCTCCCTCCACGCATCCGCCAAGCTAGCCCTCTTCCTCCCTTCAAAGCCCTACTGAGAGCTCACCTCTTCCAGGAGACCTTCCCAGACTGAGCCCCCACCTTCATCTCCCCCTCCCCCCCATCCTCCTCGCCTTACCTCCTTCCCCTCCCCACAGCACCTGTATATATGTATATATGTTTGTACATATTTATTACTCTATTTATTTTACTTGTACATATTTATTCTATTTATTTTATTTTGTTAATATGTTTTGTTTTGTTCTCTGTCTCCCCCTTCTAGATTGTGAGCCCGCTGTTGGGTAGGGACCGTCTCTATACGTTGCCAAATTGTACTTCCCAAGCGCTTAGTACAGTGCTCTGCACACAGTAAGCGCTCAATAAATACGACTGAATGAATGAATGAATGAATGAATGAATGACCTCTTCCGGCTCATGGCTCCGTGTACTCTGGCTTCACTAGACTTCCCAGAGTGCTGTCCTAGAGATCCCTCTCCCAATCAGTTAGCCAATCATGCGCTCAACAAATACCACTGATAGATTGCAAGACAAAATTGGGGAAACAGACTTCCCTGAAACTCCTGAAACCTAAAGTGAAGAATTGGGCTAATTCTGAATTAACAATAATAGTAACTGTGATCTTTCATAATGATTGGTTTCACAACAGCAGGCTCACAGTCTAGATTGCCAACCTGTACTTCCCAAAGCGCTTAGTCCAGTGCTCTGCACACAGTAAGCGCTCAATAAATACGATTGAATGAATGAATGAATGTGTATTTATTGAGTAATCACATTGATATGCTGTAGAAGACACAGCTATTGCCCGTCAGCAACTTCAACTCAGAGGAGAGAAAAAAATGTTGCTTTCATGAACAGTGAAACATGGAAGACTATAGCAACAAATCAAGAAAGTGAAGGAAGCATTCTTTCAATCATATTTATTGAGTGCTTACTGTGTGCAGAACACTGTACTAAGTGCTTGAGAGAGTATAATATAACAAACAGACACATTTCCTGTCCACATTGAGGTCATCATCTAGAGACATCTAAGCATCCAACATCATCTAATTGTGGGCAGGGAATGTGTCTGTTTATTGTTATATTATACTCTCCCAAGCACTTAGTACAATGCTCTGCACACAGTAGGCACTCAATAAATGCTGTTGAATGAATGGATAACTAAGCTGAAACTACCTCCTGGCCTTTACCTCAAAACGTTTCAGGTTTTTCACAACAAATATCCAAGAATGTGCTTATATGCTTTTTATTTCCATTCACCAAGACCCAACCTAAGACATAAGGCTGCATGATAAAGAAAATAACAGCAGTGAAGAACAGCAGTAAAGGGGAAGAAATGGCAATGCAGGTATGGGGATGAATGGGGAAGACAGTGTTTAGGACTAGGTGGCCACCCCATCTTGAAAATAATTTCATAATAATCAATAATAAATTTAATAAGAACCAATCATTTCCATTTTTCTACATCAGGAAATATCTGTTCCCTGTCCTTAAAGAGCTAAGCTTGATAATAAATCATCTGCTATTTTGATAGCTTGCTTCCACTGTCACCATGAATCATTTAGAATACTTCTAATTCATCCAGGTAAAATATTCTCCTTTAATGTAAACAATAGTGAAACAGACAAGAATGAAAAGATGAGATAAACTGGCTTCCAACATGAAGCAACACACTATAAGATGCTTCACTGTGGTCAGGGAATGTGTCTATCAACTCTGTTATATTGTACACCCTAAGTGCCTAGTACAGTGTTCTGCACACGCTTAGCACTCATTGATTGATAAGCCCTCCTTTTTCCTTTTCTTTCCTCCCTACACAATATCCCAGTTTTCCAATCCCTTCCCAGAGTCAACATGTTCATTTGAACTTCTGTTTACCTCACTTGCTTCCTGGTAATATGGGAAGTATAATACCTGTCTTTACCCCCTCTTAGGGGGTTAGAGTAGTAACTGACTTGTTGGGTTTAGAAATGACAGATAGCATTATTGTGACAAGAAGAAGAACAGAATGGTTATCAAATTCTAGAGAGGAACTCTGGGTGTATTAAACCATGAAAAACTAATCTCCAAAAATAGCCAAGGTTTCTTTATGGTACGATGTACTTTAATAGAATGAAAGGGAGGACTGAGATTATTATCCAGATAATCTGGTCCCAACACCCCCCTCCCCACCCGCCCTTTGCCATACACACAAACATCCATATTGGTTGAAAAATGTGTTATCTCTAGACTCTAACTTCCTTGTGGACAGGAAACATGTCTACCAACTCTGTTGCATTGTACTCTCCCAAGAGCTTAGTACTGTGCTCTGCACACAGTAAGCAAATACCACTGATTGTCTTTCAGTTCAAAAATGATGCTGTTTCTGATGACATTACATTAGAGTGTCAACTTGAGAATCTCTTTCACACTTGCTATGACTATCCAGCAGTGCACCTTTTCTTGCCCCCTGCCCTTTGGGATTAGCACTGCTCAGATGCAAATGGTTTGACAGTACAGACTAAGCACCTTGTGAGCAAGGATTGCATCTACTACCTCTGTTGGACTGTACTTTCCCAAGTACTTAGTATGGTACTCTTCTCACAGTAACCATTCGATAAATGCCATTGATTGATAAGAGGGGAAAGGTACATACTTTACTGCTCATTGGAAATGCACAGGTCATTTCTGCAACAGTGATGATGGTTGGTGCAGAGTCATCTACAATCTCTTGCACAGCCCATGTGTAACTAGTGGAATGCACACTGTGTAACTAAGTGCAATCTGTGATCCAAAACAATATATTTCAGACTTCAGGAGCAACAAACACTACTGTGCCCCCACTCATTTTGTAAGCATGTTCACAGGTTGACTCAGGCCAGACTAATTCCAAGAGTTCTTTGGAATATTCTGGGAGGGATTGAGACTGTGAGCCCCATGTGGGACAACCTTGTATGTCACCCAGAGCTTAGAACAGTTCTTGGCACATAGTAAGTTCTTAACAAATGCCATCATTATTATTATTATTATTAACAAATGCCATCATTATTATTATTTGGCTTTTGGCCAGAAGGGTGAAAAGCTCTACTCCTCCTGACAGCAGAGCTGAGTTCTAATGGAGGCTGAGCTGGGGAAGTTTTACAGTTGGTTCGGTGTTAGCTGGGAATTGGGCCATACACTTGCCCCCCATCCCTAAGACCCAGCTAGAATGATGTCATTTTGATAATGTGTTTCTCTCTAACTGAGATAAAATGAAGTTTAGTATATGTGAAGTTGTTCATGAGCATAGTAGGTGGGTGATTTTCATCTAAACCCAGTTTCTCGGTTCTTCACAATCTAGGCTATCAGTCAGCATATGACAAAACCACATAGCCTGGTAATCAGACCTCTCCATTCATTGTTAGTCTAAGACCTTTGGAAGCTATAAATACTATCTTGAAAACCTCTCTATTTTCCATTGAGATATTTCCATTTGTATTATTTATTAAATTCTGATTCTGATCTTGTGTCGTTTGAGAGTTTAGATCAGTCATGGCTTCCAACCACACTATCCACTAGGTCATGATGGAGTTCAATATTTGCCTTGGGTGATGTTGAATTTAGGATGACCAGTCATTTTAGCTCTAGTTCAGTGATATTCAGTTCAACAGTCCAAATTTAATCTAAAGAGCTTTAGCATTCATCTTTGAGAAAGCCTTGAGGGAGCTTCTTCATCTTTCTTGCAAAAGCAAGAAATGATAAACAAAATGAAGACCCACCACAATAACAAAATGTACTGTTGTTTTTCATTCAGCTAGATAGAACAGAGACGGGAAATGGCAGAATCATATGCAGTCAAGGAAATTCAGGAAGCACAGCATCAAAAGACATTCACTTATAAATTATACTTTATAGTTTATATTAATGTCAGTCTTCCCCTCCAGACCATAAGCTCATTGTGGGCAGGGAACATGTCTACTGACTCAGTGGTAGTGTACTCTCCTAAGTGCCTAGAATGGTGGTCTGCACACAATAAGTGCTCAATAAATGTCATTAACTGATTGACTCATTTCTGCCTCTCGGAAGATATATAAGGCCTGATCCTTGCCACTGCTGTATTGTACTCTCCCAAGTACTTAGGACAGTGCTTGCTCATAGCAAGCACTCAATAAATACCATTGATGATGATGATGATGTAAACCATCCACCAACAGTTACTGATATGGTGAGAAAGATCTCTTCAAAACAATGTTCAACTATTGCATTTGAAGTATAATTGAGGCAAGAGTGTTTTGTTGGGGAAGGTCATTTTTCTTCCTGCTATAGCTTCTGTTTTCCATTGCACTTCAATTGGGTGGTACCTTCAGGTACAGACATCCTTCATGTTGGCAAGAGTGAATTCTCTAGAATAAGATATCCACTGGCAAGAAGCTGAATAAAAGTACTACAATCCTATATTGAGAGTCAGAAAAAGAAATATTTGGTCAAGTAACATTAGAAGAGTAAGGAAGAGATTGCCCTAACTGCTCCATAATGGGAAATTGAAAACCGGACAATTCTTTGGTTCATTTGGTTTCCTGTCCTGGCAGTCAATTGAGAAGATTCAAAGGGAAAAAAATCCACTTTTGACTGATTCTTCCTTTAAACCATCTCTATTTAACTGGATAAAACCCTAATGTCATTTCCGCCTCTAGATTTTCTGATTTCATATCCTCATTGAATGGAGCCCTAAATGTTTCAGGTTCTAGGAAGACAGGCTCTCCTTCCATTTTACAAAGACAAAATGATTTGAATAAAACTACAGAGCCTACAAAGAAACTGTATTTGTGACAGTGATTGAGATTTCATTAAGTCTTCATGACAGGATATTGGCAGGTGATGGGAGACAACCACACAGAACAAGGCAGCTTTCATGATTATTCAGATTTTCTCCATAATTTCTAACATTGTAATCTGAAACTAGCCCTGAAACAGAGAGTGAGAGAGATCTTTTTCAGAGGAAAAACTGCCTGTTAAGGGTTATCTGATCTGAATGAACTGAGGCTGAGAGTGCTAAACAAAACACTGGCAAGATAGAGGACATCAAAATCAGCAAGTTTGCAAAAAGAGCTCAGGCAATATAATTATATGTGGGATGGTCTTGCCGTGACCCCAGCAGGGTTGGTACAGTTTATTGGTGAGGTCATGAAAGATTCAAAGACAATTTGCAGGAAAGTAATTTGTTCAATTCAAACACTATTGCCAGCAACCAGTTTAAATCCTCTGCCATCTGAGTGTTATTGGGCAAAATGTCTCTGAGCATAATTTCAAATTGTTTTTCCACAATAGAATAAAAGAAAGACAAATCGTTGGCTATGTTCAAAATTGTTCCTCTAAGAACCATGGTTTATGGTTATTTCTTTTTCCTTTTCTCTGTGTGATGGCCAGTTCCACTGCCTCCCACATTTAGGAGTGGAAGGAGGAAGACAGGAAAGTCACTCTGAGGTATCCCTCCCTTAGGGAAGTGTAGAGACTTGGCTGCGTGAAAGAATGGAGAGGATGTAGAGGGGGCCAGATAGTTGGAGATGACCACTGGTCATCTTGACGAGAGAGGTAGCAAGCTATGTACCTGAGAGATAGAACAAAAGGAAAGTTTGGATGAACACAAGGCACAGGAAGGGATCGGAGATGATTCTGGATTAGGGCTTGAATGCCCTGGAGGTTCAGGATTGAGCAGCTAGGGCTCCAGACGAGAAAAACTCCTGTCCCTGGATAGGGAGAAAGATCATCCTGTGACTATTGACTCAGAAGGAGTGAAACTGGACCCTGTGATGCCCCAAGAGAACAGTGAGGAGGACCAGATAAACATGAGCCCCAGGGAAGTGCACAGGATCCTGGGGAAGGCAGGGTTGGTGGTGGGGGCTGTATTAGATCTAGGAAAAGGCAGTTCGAATCCAATTTGGTTTTTGTTGTTACTCTGTTAGGTAACTATTAAACACTGTTGAGATCTCAGACCTTGTTGTCCACTTGTGGTAGAGCCTGGGGGAGAAGTTCCAGGTGTCAGGGAAACACATGACCTGGGGAGTCATGGACAGGAGCACTTTGTGAGCCTCCTATAGCCAGCCCGGGGAGAGGGTGGGCAGCTCAATCCCCAGTGGTCACAACACATATTAGGGAGATGTCTGGACTTCAGTCAAAGGGTGGGTGGTAGCAATAGTGATGCAGGAACTCGGGCAGTGTGGAAAATCCCCAAACCTGCATTTCCAGACTGGAATAGTGGAGGTCTTTAGACCCCAGTGGCAGCTGACTTGGGTCTTGCCACTCCTAAAGTGACTCTAGACGGTGCTTTTGGGCCAGGATTCAGGACTCAGAACCCCCTGAATGTGACACTTTTAATTACTCTTTGAGTTTTAGCCAAATAATGATACACAAATACCCTCTAGAATGTGAGCTCATTGTGGGCAGGGAATCTATGAACTCTGCTGTATGTAAGTGCTTAGTACAGTGCTCTGCACACAGTAAGTGCTCAATACATACAAATGATTGAAACAAAAACACCATTTTTCAGCACTGAAGACTCTTATTCTAATGTAGAAAAAGTGCTAAGTGACTAAGAGGAATTTAATTTGTTTCACACCATCTTCCTCCCTCACTGCAACCACTTTTACTATGGTTTACATGTTTCAGCTCTGCCAAGTCATATCTTCTTGCATGTCTCATCCCATCAAGCAAAGCGACAGAAAGGAGCCATCAAAGTGTGATGTGGCACTCAACAAAAGTGTTGAAGTGCCCTGTTCCAGTTGTGTTTAATTCTCTGGAGAAAATAGTTGGGCCTGATCCCAAAGAAAAACAACACCAACTGTTTACTTGCCATGTGATGAATCTTTCATTTGCTTGGATCATTGATTGTGATAAAGGGAGCAGTATATATTGAGAGATCAATCAGACAAAACTCCCCCAGCAGCACACCGGATAGACTGATGCTAATGTCAAGGAGATATGTCTCCAGTGACTGGAGCAGTGACTCATCTTTTACTCTCTAAATGTCTAAATGTAGGAACCCTGGGGAAGTTGCTGACTTGTTTTGTGATCTATGTATTGCACTCCTTCATTTTCAAAGATGATGCTACTAAACATGTGATCAGTTGGTCAATCAGTCAACAAGCTTTTATTGAGTGTTTGTAGAGTGCACAGCCCTGTATGGTATGCAGTTGATGTGCAGAAGTGGCTGAGCAAAACAATATGTGATGAGAATTGAACTTGCTTAGATACTCTTTTGCTTTAATGTTGTCAGGTCGTGATTTCATGATGTCCTCCTCTATTGCACAGGGCTTTTGATAGTTAAAAAAAAAAAGCCATCCTTTTTCCACTCTGTTGAATGCATGACTGGTGAGCTGGCTTGCTTTGATTTCCCAGCATGTCCATGTCATGCCGCTGGAAATAGTGTTTCACTGCATTTGTTCTTTCTGCCCTACTTGCTTTTATCTTTTCTTCAGCTCATCATATAGCTGCTCAGAGTCTCCTTTGTTCATTCATCCTTCACATCTGTCTAGCCTAACAGAGCTTCACCAATGTTAGAAATTCATTGCTTGAGGTCTGTTCACTTAATATTATTTGTGATTAATCAATGGAAAGTGTTCAGCGAGCACTTACATGGTACTGAGCACTTAGCACTGTACTAAACCATTCTCAATGTCAGATTTGACACCTGAGAGTACAGGATTGGAAGCTGTGGGTTTAGTGGGTGAGAGGGAGAATAGGATCTCATAATGCCGAAGACCAGGAAAGTACATTGTTGGAGGCACAGCATCATTTAGTTCAAGGTCTTGGGGACTGGAAAAATTGACCTCGAAATAGAGTAAACTTTATCAACTGCCACTGCTTTCCATTACAGATTGTTGCCATCAATTGGCAGGTTTTCCACCCTGCCTTGGAACAGAGTTGACCCCTAAATGCCACTCCCCAGACAGAAATTATGTTTGTTCCAGAAGTGATTTGGTAATGAATTCAAGGCCTAAAATAGATTATCAGCATGAACCAAGGCTACACACTTTAATTACCCTATAGAGTACAATACTACAGAGTTGGGAGTCACATTCCTACCAGTAATGAGCTTACTATGTTCAGTAAGTCTGAGTCTTCCCAAAGATGAATTAGCCTTAATTGTTTCCTGCCTCTTTGTCTAGCCAATTGCATTTATTGAGTGTTTATTGGGCACAGATCACTGTACTAAGCCCTTGAGAAAGTACAACAACAAACACATTCTCTGCCTACAACAAGCTTACAGTTATAGCAGGAGACAGACATCAGTATAAATTACAGATATATACATAAGTGCTGTGGTGCTGAAAGTGGGGAGAAAATTAGGGCATCGCAGAAGAGAGTGGGAGAAAGGGAAAGGAGGGCTTACTCAGGGAAGACCTCTTAGAGGCTTTGTGCCTTGCATCATTAGACAGTGGGCTGCCTAGATAGTAGAATTCTGTGACCTCATAAAGATCATTTACCCAAGAGCTTTATCCATATTCTGTGTAGAACCAAACGTTTTAACGCAAAGAGTAGGTTGCAGTGACAGTCTAAGAACATGTATACCAACAATTACAAAAAAGATATTGGACTTTTATGGTTGAAGACCTAAGACAATTAAAGGTTAAGTATTTTAAAGACATTAAGGTGCCGGACAAATGTCAAATGGTTTGCCAAAATAAAGTCACAAGGATTACAGACTTTGTTTCCATGAATGTTCTGTTACAAGCTTAATGTAACAGCAAATTCCTGATAATCTAACTTAAGATCTAAGAATACTCTCCATAATAACAATAATAATAATGATGGCATTTGTTAAGCGCTTACTATGTGCAAAGCACTGTTCTAAGCACTGAGGAGGATACAAGGTGATCAGGTTGTCCCACGTGGGCTCACAGTCTTCATCCCCATTTTACAGATGAGGGAACTGGGGCACAGAGAAGTTAAGTGACTTGCCCAAAGTCACACAGCTGACAATTGGCGGAGCTGGGATTCGAACCCATGACCTCCGACTTCATAACATAACACTGAAGGAGTAGTATCTAGTGGAAAGAATGTAGACCAAGGAGTCAGAGGACCTGGTTTCAAGTCCTGACTCTACCACCTGTCTGCTATGTGACCTCTTAGATTGTGAGCCTCCCAAAGGACAGGGAATATATTTAATTCCCACCTGTGTATTCTCTCACCATGCTGTGAACTCAATAAGCACATAACAACAATAATAATAGTAATAATAATAATAACAATAATGAGGATGGAATATGTTAAGCACTTACCATGTGTCAAGCACTGTTCTAAGCCCTGGGGGAGAAATAAGGTAATCAGGTTGTCCTACGTGGGGCTCACAGTCTTAATCCCCATTTTACAGATGAGGTTATTGAGGCACAGAGAAGTTAAATGACTTGCCCAAAGTCACACACCTGAAAAGTAGCAGAGCCGGAATTAGAACCCATGTCCTCTGACTCCCAAACCCATGCTCTTTCCACTAAGCCTGACTGCTTCTCCTAGAGTAACTACTATTACTACTACTCTCGATGCCTCAGTTTTTTCACCTGTTAAGTGGGGGGTAAAATGTCTATTCTCCCTCCTACTTGGACTAAGTGCCATGTGGAACAGGGACTGTCTCTGACCTGATTAACCTGTTTCTGCCCTGGAGTTTATCACAGTGCTTGTTATATGATAAGCACCTAAATACTACTATTATTATTACTATTCATTACATTTTAATCTTTAAGATGTACATTACAATTATTTTAATGTCCCGTTTATAAATGATTCAACATACATGAAAAGTGACCCATAAAATTCATATGTCCTGAGTTTAGCTGCTCAGCAGCTGTCTTGAAATTGTCAGAGTAATTTCGGGAACACATATCCAATCATTGAGTAATTGCCCTGTAATAAAACTAGATTTACATTGTAGCATCTTCATACCACACGTTGTAAACAGTAAACATATTTATGAAATTAGTGAAACCACATGTTTGTTCTACCCACTATGCAAACAATTACATTAGTTTCATGGTTTGCGTAAACAAGATCAATCAATCAATCAATCAATCAATCGTATTTATTGAGCGCTTACTATGTGCAGAGCACTGTACTAAGCGCTTGGGAAGTACAAATTGGCATCACATAGAGACAGTCCCTGCCCAACAGTGGGCTCACAGTCTAAAAGGGGGAGACAGAGAACAGAACCAAACATACCAACAAGATAAAATAAGTAGGCTAGAAATGTACAAGTAAAATAAATAAATAAATAAATAAATAGAGTAATAAATATGTACAACCATATATACATATATACAGGTGCTGTGGGGAAGGGAAGGAGGTAAGATGGGGGGATGGAGAGGGGGACGAGGGGGACAGGAAAGAAGGGGCTCAGTCTGGGAAGGCCTCCTGGAGGAGGTGAGCTCTCAGCAGGGCCTTGAAGGGAGGAAGAGAGCTAGCTTGGCGGAGGGGCAGAGGGAGGGCATTCCAGGCCCGGGGGATGACGTGGGCCGGGGGTCGATGGCGGGACAGGCGAGAGCGAGGTACAGTGAGGAGATTAGTGGTGGAGGAGCGGAGGGTGCGGGCTGGGCAGTAGAAGGAGAGAAGGGAGGTGAGGTAGGAGGGGGCGAGGTGATGGAGAGCCTTGAAGCCCAGGGTGAGGAGTTTCTGCCTGATGCGCAGATTGATCGGTAGCCATTGGAGGTTTTTGAGGAGGGGAGTAATATGTCCAGAGCGTTTCTGGACAAAGATAATCTGGGCAGCAGCATGAAGTATGGATTGAAGTGGAGAGAGACACGAGGATGGGAGATCAGAGAGAAGGCTAGTGCAGTAGTCCAGACGGGATAGGATGAGAGCTTGAATCAAGGATTTATTGAAATCTAATGTATTTGGAGAAAAAAAACAGTTTGAAAAATTAACATAAAAGGTGGCCACTTATTTGAAGGCGTTGTGTTGAATACAATACACCCTTTTTAATCTAAACAATTTAGGTTCTATGCCAAAGTTCTGGATCACTGTGGGTTTTAACTTTAAGAGAAGTGGCTATGGTTCTGTATATTAAAAGGTGTCATTGGGTAAACTGTCACCGAATTTTGATAAGGAGGGAACGAACTAAACTTGAATAAGGACATTTCAAGTGTTGAGTAGACTTTAAACTTGTTATGTCAGGGAATTTGCCTGCTAATTCTGTTGCATTGTACTCTTTCAAGTGCTTAGTACAGTGTCCTGCACATAGCAAGTGCTCAGTAATTAACATTGACTGACCTTGGGGATTGATGGAGATTCCTGACAAAGTCATATTACCCACACTCACACTACTAAAAGTTTCAGTATATCTTCATAAATAATTATATATCCCTCCCTCCCTTTGGAGTGCAAACTCACTGTAGGTAGGAAATGTGTCATTTTATTTTTCTGTAGTTCCCAAATTCCTACTACAGTGCACTGCACCAAGTGGATGCCCAACTAATGTTGCCTCTACTTTGAACCCACAAGCTAGATAAGCATACACACTAACGGGAATAAACTGGATGTTAGTAGGGACTTCATTAAACTGTAAGCTCACGGTGGTCAGGGAAAGTACCTACCAACTCTGTTGCATTGTAATCTCCCAAGTGCTTAGTACAGTGCTCTGAACACAGTAAGTGCTCGATAAATATTATTAATTGACTGTAGTTGGATGTCAAGGAGTGGAGACCACCACATTATTCAGTGCTATCCCCTGTAGGCTGTAAAGCTCCACATGGGCAGGAAACATACCTACAAACTCTTTCCTAAGCACTTATATAGTGCTCTGCATAGAGTAAGTGCTCAACAATGCCACTGATTGATTGCCACTAGCTTAATCCAGATAAAAGTATTACTCATGTTCTTAAGACTCTCCAGTACTCTTGTCCAACAATGCTCACAACCATTGTGTGTGTCTCTCTTTCTCTCTCTCTCTCTCTCACACACACACACACACACACACACACACACACACGCACGCACCATGCACTTAACACAAACAAGGTAAGGAGACTCAGCTTCACCCATTTAGCTGAAGAAATCCTGAAATCTGAGCATTTGTAAGTCCCACTGAAACTGCTTAAAAATCTTCTTTTCTTTTCTTCACCACCACCCTCTAAAATATGAATCTGAAGCTAAGACCTGTCAATTCCATTATCCATATCAGGAATTTTCTGGAGTTTAATATGCCTGTTTTTGCCATGATGCAAGCCCTTCCACTCTATATCTAGCTGGGGCATTTGAAAATTTGGGCCAGAAAACCATATACCAATTAGGTGATAGTCACAGTTATTTTTTAGCTATTCTATGAAGAATGCTATCACACTTTATTAGCCCTTAGGAACATTCAAGCTCAAGAAATTATTATTTTCATATTCTTGGAAGATGCTAGATTTGTGGCCAGTGTTGTATTGTCTATATCCATTTTCTGCAGGACTGACCTTACCTAAGGAACTTAATAGATGTTAACCAGAAGGAGAGATTATGTTCCATTTCATCTGCAGATATTTGGTGACTGCCAAAAAAAAATGTTATTGGGGACAAATTGCTACTAATAATGGTAATTGTGGCTAACTGTGTGCTGAGCACTGTACTAAGTGCCTGAGATAGTACAATACAACTTGTTGGTAGACCCATTCCTTGCCCACAGTGATCTTACAGCCTAGAGTGTTTATGGGCCAAGTGCTGGGGTAAAGCTAAGATAACCCCAGGTCTAACCCAATTCCTTGCTCAGATGGGGCTCTTGGTCAGGACTGAAAAAAAATATGTAGCACTAGTCAAAACATCTCTTCCAGACAATACAACTTTACTGACTTGTGCATGAGGTGGTCATTTGTTTGGCTTATACCAAAACAATCTGTTTTTCAGCTGGCCTGTCCCCAGTCTGAGACTGCTACAGCACCAACTGCTTTTATATCAATCAATGGTATTTATTGAGCACGTATTGTGGAAAGAGCACTGTACTAAACACTTTGGAAGGCAGAATTCAACAGAGTTGGTACACACATTCTCTGCATACAAGGAGTCCAAGTCTCCCCACTCCACAGGAAATTAAAGTAGCTGCCCAACTGCAACAGAAACTCCTGAACACCGGCTTTAAGAAACTCAAATCAGCCTACCTCATTCTATCTTAATTTACTGATCTCCTATTATAGCCCAGTCCACACACTTCATTTCTCTAGCACCAGCTTTCTCACTGTGACTGGATCTCATCTATCTCACCAACGACCCCTTGACCAAGCCCTCTCTCTGGCCTGGAACTCCCTCCCCATCCATGTGTGCCAGACCACCACATTCCCCAACTTTGAAGCCTAAAGGACACATCTCCTCCAAGAAACCTTTACAAGTGAAGCCCTTTTTTCCCAGCTTTCTAACACTTCGAACATCTGTGACCTTCAGGCATTTGTAATTTGCCCCACACCACATGTGTACATATTTATACATTATATATTGTCAATGATTATACTAATATCTGCCTCCTCCTCTAGACTCCAAGTTCATTGTGGTCAGGGAATGTTCTATCTACTCCATTGTACTATACTTTCCCAAGTGCCTAGTATTGTGCTTTGCACACAGTAAGTGCACAATAAATGCCATTGCTGATGAAGGAGCTTAAATTCTAGAGGGGGAGATAGACATTAACATAAAAATATTACAGTTCTGTATATGGGTGTTGTGAGGTTGAATGGCAAGTGCTTAAAGGGCTTAGATGCAAAAGCATCTGATGTTCATTTTCAAATGTTCATTCCCTTCCCACCTCAGCTCCTGCAGACTGGTCCCACCTTTCAAAAACAGCTCTGGTGTTTATAGGTTACAAGTGCTTAGTACAGTGCTCTGCATACAGTAAGAGAACAATAAATGACATTAATTGTATCAGGAAAGGTCAGAGGTCCAGCTGGAAACACACACAGCTAATATACTGATTCTGCCAATTTCCACAAAGAATTCTTTTGTGTGTGCTCTTATTATTCCTTTACATCTATTGTTTGCTTCTTATCAGTTTTACAACAAAGAATTATGAATGTCTCCAGGGATGGAAAGAAGTACAAACACCAGTCATTCCCACAAGGCAGACACTTTTTTAATATTTACTAGTTATTGTGATTTATGTATTTGTTTGAATAAACAGGGATTGCCAAAGGGGTCTCTGAAACTTAGTACTATCAGTAGCCATCTGATTTGGGTGGCATTGGGTTTGTAGAGGCCTGCTAAAGTGTCTTCATTTTTCTTTCCAAATAATCATCCTATTCCAAGTGAGAGGATTTAACAATGGACTGTTGCCATTCTGCACACTACAGATAGGTTTTCCTAGTGTGTCGGGCAGTACAGATACAGTCCCATCCACCTTGCCTAGAGTCTTGTAAGAGCTTGGGATATGATGGGAAGGTTTGTACTCTAACATACCAGGCCATTTCAGACAGCCTAACCCTGCTAACAAGCCTGGGGTAGAGTTTTTGGAGCAGTGTGGCTTAGTGAAAATAGCATGGGCCCAAGAGCAACAGACCTGAATTCTAATACAGCACTAGAATAGTGCTTGACACATAGTAAGCACTTAACAATAATAATAATAATAATAATAATAATAATAATAATAATACAATCTTAAAAATAATCCTGGCTCCTCTATTTTCCTGATTTGTGACCTTGGGTAAGTCACCTACCTTCTCTGTGCCCCAGTTTTCTCATCTGTAAAATGGATTCCAATAACTGTACTACCTGTGAGCCCAAAGTGGGACAGGGACTGTGCCTTATCTGATTTTACTGTATCTACTTCACCCATTGTTTGGCACATAGTAAGCATTTAATAGCACAATTATTAGTTATGGCACCCAACCAGTGAGGCAGCTGTTGTAACACCAAGTCTCATGCAAGCTCAGAAGTACATGACTGCACTCAAAGTCCACAAATCCCAGCAGTGCACAAACAACTACTCATGCACAACACTCCCTTAGCCTCTCTCCTAATCCTTTCCCTACACTTCATGGGCCCAGGAAAAATGAAAAAAACTTTCACCTTAGGCTAGGACAGAACTCCTAAGAGCTTAGTAAAGTGCTTTTCAGACAGTCCTGTCTTGGACTATTTGTGGGCTGCTCTCTCTCCCTGCCAATACCCCCTAGAGAGAGGGAGATGGCAGGAAAAAAAAAAAACAATGACTTGATTTTAATCCCCTGAGTAATTTAAGTCCTTGTCATCCCCAATTGTGAAGCCCCTATGGATTTCAAGAGATTATGTGGAGTAGAGATTTGGTAATGCATGGAAAATGCCCATTTAATTATTGGGCCACCATAACTGAGGTCAGTAGAAAAGAAATAAATTAACTCATAGCTATACTTTCTTAGAGCTCATACTCACATGATCATCTCTTCCCTGACAGCCAAAAAAGCAAAAAAAGTTTTAATAGACTGTATTTTTTCTTACCATCTGCTTTAAAAGCACTCAGTTAACTCATCCCCTCCTACCTTTACCTCCCTGGTTTACTACTACAACCCAGCCCACACACTATGCTCTTCTCAAGTCAACTCTAAGCTCACTGTGGGCGGGGATTGTGTTTAGTGTTATATTCTCCCAAGCACTTAGTACAGTGTTCTGCACACAGAAGTGTTCAAGAAATATGATCGACTGAACCTTGATGTTGTCTATCTCAATACCGACCTTTCATCCCTGACCCGCCTCTGACCTGGAATGCCCTCCCTCCTCAAATCTGACAATCATTCTCTACAACTTCAAAGCCTTATTGAAGGCACATCTCCTCCAGGGGCCTTCCTCAGCTAGGCTGTCATTTCCTCTTCTCCCATTCGCTTCTGCATCACCCTTGTGTTTGAATTTGAGCCCTGTATATACCCCTCCTTCAGCTCCACAGCACTTATGTACATATCTGTAATTTATATTAATGTCTTTTCTCCACTTCTAGAGTGTAAGCTTGTTTTGGACAGGAAATGTGTCTACCAACACTGTTATACTGTACTCTTTCAAGCTCTTAGTAAAGTGCTCTGCATACATTATGCTCTCAATACGAGATTCACATACATATACTTTGTGGTGAAGAAATACCTGGAGACAAACTAGTGTGATCTGGATCCCTTCAATGCCCATATAATTCCAGTAAAATACTTTTACTAATAAATCCAACAAGCGGTATATGAGGAAAATAAAACCTAATATGAAAAATAGCAATGGATTCATACAGAGATCTCAAAGAGGATCATTTTTGTCTTCACACTGTTCTTCTTTTTTTCAATAAAGGATGCTTATAGAGCACTATGCATCAGTTTAACGTGCTCAATCAGCTTGCCCCAATCTACCTCACTTCACTAATCTCCTACAACAACCCAGCCCTCACACTCCACTCCTCTAGCACCAGCTTACTCACTGTTCCCCGATGTCATCTCTCTGCCAACCACTTTACCACATCCTCTCTCTGCCCTGAAACTCCCACTCCCTCCATATGTCAGACACCTCTCTCTCTCTCCACCAAAGCGTTATTAAGGTCACATCTCCAAGAGACCTTCCTTGATTAAGACATTTTGTCCCCGGCTCATTTTCCTTGGGCTTTATCTACGCACTTGAATTTGCGACCTTTGGACATTTGGTATTCACTCTGCTCCAATCCCACAAAACCTATTTACATAGCTTTAAATTATATATTAAAATTATGTATATTATGATCTATCTTCCCTCTAGATTGTAAACCCGTCAGTGGCAAGGAATGTGTCCACTATTTCTGTTATACTGTACTCTCCCAGGTACTTAGTACAGTGCTCTGCACACAGTAAGCAGTCAATAATTACCATTGATTGATCTGTAGAAGCCTGTACTAAGTGCTTGGTAGAGTACAATAGAATTGGGAGATGATCCCTGCCCACAATGAGCTTACAATCTATTGCAGTAGACAGCCAGAAAAGTAGAAAGAGAATTGGGAGAGAAGCATAGATAGGTTAGGGATTTCAAGAGAAAAGGGTGGCCCACAGCATTAAAAGGCAGCTGGAAAGTCTTGGAGTATTAAGATAGATTTGGATTTGATCAAAAAGAACTTATAGGTGACCTGGGAGAGGGAATTTTCAGTGGAATTGTGGGGGCAGGAGAAAGATTACTGATGGTAGAGAAGAGAGTTGGAGGATAAAGGAAGAAAGGGTTCACAGCATAAAGAAAAAAATATTCAAGGATCATGAATCACTTCATGATTCGTCAACAATGGTTTCTTTATTAAAATTATAATGAATTATTCATGAAATTTTCCATGATCATTATCTTGAATTTGCACTGAATGGGATGAAGACTACCAAATCTGGTCAGTAGTATTCATCACCATTTATTCAGTCACGTTCTTCACTTTGCCTCAGCGTGGCCAACTGCCAAAAATGATTTTTACAAATGGTATCCCTATAAATTATGGTCTTTCAAACTTTTTCTCTGACAAATAAAAAACTGTGGAGTGGGTTATGGTTCCCGTGAGAGGGAGTGTGTCTGAGGAGGGAGAAGAAGGGTGATGGATGTTCATAGAGGAGCACATAGATATATTCACAATGCATTCCACATCAAGGTTTTGGCCTCAGATGAAGATTTGGGGGCAGGGTGGGGGGGAAGAATTGAGGCAAATGCTCTGGTGGTCTGTCAAGCAGCAGATGCCTCTGGCAGGGAGAGACCAGTATTTGAGACACCCCCACAAAAGCAATTGCTGCTTGTTCTGTATCATTATCTGAGTGTCTTTATTTGGGATAGCTAATCCTCAATATCCCTACCCCAAATAGACTGCAGTGTGCCATGTCCTCATCTCATGGTTTCCCCCACTAATATTCAAATGTGACAATCACATGTAAGCCATGGAGTATGTCCTACATAATTAATTTGTACCTACCCCAGTGCCTAGAACAGTGCTTGATGCATAGTAAGCACTTAAAAAATATCAATTTAGAATAATAGACAAGTTCATTTAGCATCATGCCATAACTTTACTTTTTTTAAATATACTGCTCAAGGGGTTGACAGTGTTCTAACAAATACACTGATAACTTGATAATGTTTAATCTCTGGTCCAACCTAGAAAATGCTATCTGAATGTTTCTGAAGGACCCGGAAGAATTATCCTAGTTTCACTAGTCCAGCAAAAGGTTTATATATTGAGGAAAAGTCAATCTGTCTGTGAATGAACACATATAATCAGGGCAGAGAAGCTAACTTTCTTTGAGACCTCCTACAAGAAATCATATTAAAAGAAACTTAATTTCACTCTGTTCAGTCTAGTTTCCCTTTGGAGATAAAGAATCCTCTGTAAATTATATTTGCATGGGTCCATTTGAACTTTCTGGTTTCTTATGTACTTTTTATAATAATAATAATAATAATAATAATTGTTAAGTGCTTACTCTGTGCAAAGCACTGTTCCAAGTGCTGGGGGGAATACAAGGTGATCAGGTTGTCCCAGGTGAGGCTCACAGTCTTAATCCCCATTTAACAAATGAGGTAACTGAGGCCCAGAGAAGTAAAGTGATTTGCCCAAAGTCACACAATTGACAAGTGGCAGAGCTGGGATTAGATCCCATGACTTCTGACTCCCAAGCCCACGCTCTTTCCACTGAGCCACACTGCTTCTCTATATACTCTCTACATCCTTAATATGCCTTATCACCCATCACATCCCATCACCCATGGGTTAAAGCAAGGTTATAAGCGTTCTCAGTCTTATTTGTCCTCCTTTAAGGAGCAAGGATTCTGGAAGCTTCTGTTAGAAAGTGATTCTGGCTCTCTGAAAAACCCTTTTCACTCAACAATCTACGAGTACCATAGAAAGTCCTTGAATCAGTCATCCTGCAGCTGATATATGCTGATTACTGTGCCCTGGAAGCACACACGAAAGACGACAAGCAAATGATTATGAATCACTCTGCAGAACCAGCAAAATTCTACGGACTATCAATAAGTCTAAAGGAGACCAAGGTTATATACCAGCCTGCATATGGAAATTACTATCCTTAACCAAAGATTTTTGTCAGTGATATAGAGCTACTTAGGCAGCAGAATATCCAACAATGGGTGGAGAAAGACAAGAAAATGGAAAAAAAACAAACCAAAAAAGCAGAGTGAATGATAATAGGGTATCTAGTTTCAGTGCAAATGCAATGCTTATAGAGAAGTTGGGTACAAACTGTGTAATATATGGCCTGTGTAATATATGGCCTGGACTTACCCAGATCTCACAAGGACATCTTCAGCATGGCCTAATGGGTAGAGCACTGGCTTGGAAGTCAGAAGGACCTGGGTTCTTGTCCCAGCATTGCCATTTATGTGCTGTGTGACTATGAACAAGTCACTTTACTTCTGTGTGCCTCAGCTCCCTCATCTGTAAAATGGGGATTACAACTGAGCCCCATGTAGTATGTGGACTGTATCCAACCTGATTACCTTGTATCTACCCTAGTGCTTAGAACAGCGCCTGGCACATTAGTGCTTAACAAATACCATTAAGAAAAAAAATAATTGCTCCCTACTTCAAGCCAGAACATATTTTAGTTTAAACATCAGAACTCCATCCCCGCTTTGTGCCTTATTTTTTGTAATGGTACTTTTTAATTGCTTACTATGTGCCAGGCACTGTATTAAGTGCCATGATAGATGCAATTTCACTAGATTGGACACAGTCCTTCTCCCTAATGGGTCTCCTCAAATGTAGGAGGAAGTAAGATTGAATCCCCATTTTACAAGTGAGTTAACTGAAGCACAGAGAAATTAAGTGATTTGCCTAAGGTCACCCAACAGATAAGTGGCAAAGCTAGGATTAGAACCCAGGCCCATGCTCTTTCCACTATGCCATGCTTTCTTCCCTATTGAAGATAAGTGTGTGGAGGGAGACAGGAGGAGTATAAAAATCCCCAAATTTCTGGAATTAAAGTAATTGGACTTAAAACTGAGCATCTATTAAACCTGCTCTCGTTCTAACTTTGGAAAATGAGCAAGAACAGTTGAGGAAGGTGAGGAGAAAGAGGGTGGTCATCATACAATGCTTTAGACGGGAAAGGATGGTTCCAATCCTAAAATATCTGTATAATTTTCTAAAATCACATACACACATATATATTGAGATCTATACAGATCTCTCACCCCCTCCAAACCATAAGGTCATTATAGGCAGGGAACATGACTGCCACCTCTGTTGTATGGCACTCTCCTAAGCCCTTAGTACAATTCTCCACACACAGTAAGGTCTCAATAAATACCATTGACTAATGATGTATATATACATCATATAATTGCATATATTGCATATACAAATCATTACTCAGTGGTACTTGTAGTTCAAGTACGCAAGCACATGTCAGACTTCTTATTATCAATGTTACAACAGAAAACCCAGAGATTCCACATCAACCATGAGTAAACCACTGAGCTACAAATCAGAAAAGGAGCCTGAGAGCAGCACTGGAGCACAAAGACATCTCCTGCTTTATTGGGGGTTGGGGTTCCAATGCTTTGCAAGCCAAAAGAACTCTGTTCCAAGGTGGTTCCAGCTACCTCCTGAAGTTGTGACATGGGGCTGAACTACAGAGAAGCAGCATGGTTCAATGGAAAGAGTACGGGCTTGGGAATCAGAGGCCATGGGTTTGAATTCCAGCTCCACCAATTGTCAGCTGTGTGACTTTGGGCAAGTCACTTAACTTCTCTGTGCCCCAGCTCCCTCATCTATAAAATGGAGATGAAGACTGTGAGCCCCACGTGGGACAAACTGATCACCTTGTATCCTCCCCAGCACTTAGAACAGTGCTTTGCACATAGTAAGTGCTTAACAAATGCCATTATTATTATTATTATTATTATTATTACAGGTGTCCCAGGAAGCTAGTTGGGCTCAAGGACTGGTGTTAGTTCCCACAGCAAGGGAGCAGGAAAATGAGTAGGGCACAGGGACAGCTGCCCCATATGCCTGTTCTTTTGACCAGCAGGATGTTTCCCCACCTTAGCCCAGGGATCTCCACATCAAGATGAATGATGTGAATCAAGGTGAACTGGATTCTCACAATCACCACGGTATGAAATGTCTTGTTTTGCTCCCACCTCCATCCCCGTGCATATCATTTGATCTGATCAGAATATCCAGGTATTTAAAGGTACTTTGGACAATCCCCACCAATTCCAGTATAAATAAAATGTGGTTTTTTTTATCAATAACTGATCAACTCTTGTATAGAATCGACGGGGATGCAGCGTGGCTTGGTGAGTAGAGCCTGGGCGTCAGAATAACAATGATAATAATAATAATAATAATAATAGTATTTGTTAAGTGCTTACTATGTGCCAAGCACTGTTCTAAGTGCTGAGGTAGTTACAGCGTAATCGGGTTGTCCCACATGGGGCTCACACTTTTAATCCCTATTTTACAGATGAGGTAACTGAGGCATAGATAAGTTAAGTGACTTGCTCAAGGTCACACAGCAGGCAAGTTGTGGAGGTGGTATTAGAACCCACATCCTCTGACTCCCAAGCCACTAAGGCATGCTGCTTCTCTTTAGAAGGACCTGGGATCTAATCCCAGCTCTGTCACTTGTCTACTATGAGATCTTGGGCAAGTCATTTCACTTCTCTGTGTCTCAGTTACCTCACCTGTAAAATGGGGATTAAGGCAGAGTCCCATGTGAGACACAGACAGTGTCCTATCTGATTAGCTTGTATCTATCCCAGTGTTTAGTACAGTGCCTGGCACATAGAAAACGCTTAACGGTACCATGAAAGATAAAGAATAAGAATCATTTAACCTCCCTGGGCATCAGTTACCTCATCTGAAAGAGGAGGATTTAGTTTTCCTCCCTCCATTTTAGACTGTAAGCCCCATGTGGAATAGGAACTGTACACAACCTGATAAACTTAACCTACTCCAGAGCTTAGAACCATATTTGGCACAGAGTAAGCATTTAAATGCCTTAAAATAAAAGAAAATAAGTAATCATACATAAAATTAGAATAGCGTTAGGGAATGTTCTTCAGACAGTGTGTTTCTGTACAGAATACCATGTGAGCAGAAATGTTTGTATATGAGGAACCTGTCAGGGTGTTCATACTACATTTTAGATTTTCCTTAAGATTCAACAAAAATGCACATCCTAGTTATAGGGGAACTATATGTGTACGTGTGTTTCTCTCTCCATAGCCTCACCTCTGTTTGCATATTTGCTTCTGTTCTCCCTAACAGGCCAATTACTATTTCATGAATGCAGTGTTCTGTCAGCATTTTCCATTGACCACTTGCCCAATAAAGTCCCTCTAATCCTTTAAGTGCTCACTAAATATTAACAGTGAGCAATAAAATGTTGAGTTCTAGCTTTGCCAATTGCAATTTTTAGCACTCACATTTAATGCTCTGCAAATTGTTTTGTTGGCTACAATATACAGTTTGAAGTAGCTACAGTGTTCATGGCTTAACAGAAAGACCCCAGACCTGAGAGTCAGAGGATTTGGGCTCTAAACCCAGCTCCGTCACTTGCCACAACTAGTACCTATTGTTTGACTTTGGGCAAATCATTTCTGTACCTAGGTTTTCTCCTTTGTAAAATGGAGGTTTTATACCTGTTCCCCTTCCCAATTAGACTGAGCCCCATGAGGGAGAGACTTGTTGTGTCTACCCCAGCACTTTGATCATAGTAAGGTCTTAATAAATGCCATTATTATCACTATTATGTTAAACAACCCAATTTCCTCTATTCTTTCCACCTCAACCCGCACGTTGTGTTGCATTTCAAATCAGTAGGATTCAATCATTTTTCTATTAATTTTCAATGTTATTAGCCATTGCTTTAAGACAACTGTAATGGAGCAGTTTATGAAAATGTGGGGAAAAGTGATATTCTTGGAATAGGAAGTGGAATCATTGGATCACCTACTATACAGGGAGAGAGTGTGGCCTGGGGAAAAGAATTTTCACGTAAAACTCACTTCTAACCCCACTTGTTCCATAAACCTGTGTCTTACCAAAAATAGTTTTGTCAATCAATAGCATTTATTGAGTGCTTACTGTGTGCAGAGCACTGTACTAAGCGCTTGGGGAAATGTGACTGAATTGCTTGACACATACCCTGCCCACAGCAAGCTTACAGACTAGAGGAGGAGATAGACATTAACACAAATAATTTACCAAAATGTACATGTGTTGTGGGGCAAATATCATATGCTCAAAGGGTGTAGATCCAAGTACATATGTGACATAGCTTAACATGCTTAAGAGAAGCAGCTTGGCTTAGTGGAAAGAGCATAGGCTTGGGAGCCAGACAACATGGGTTCTAATCACAGCTCTGCCGCTAGTCTGCTGTGCAACCTTGCGCTAACCATTTAAGTTCTCTATGCCTCAGTTACCTCATCTGTAAAATGGGGATTAAGACTGTGAGCCCCATGTGGGACAATCTGATTATCTTGTATCTACCCTAGCACTTAGAACAGTGCTTGGCACATAGTAAGTGCTTAACAAATACCATAATTATTATGTTCAAAACAGAACTCCTTATCTTCCCAAACTCTGTCCTACCCATCACTGTAGATGACAGCACCATCCTTCTTGTCTCACAAGACCACAGTCTTGGCATTATCCTTGATTCCTCTCTCTCATTCAACCATATATTCAATCACTAAATCCTATCAGTCCCACCTTCACAACATTGCTAAAATTCTCTCTTTCCTCTCCATCCAAACTGCTCCCATGTTAATATGATCATGCATTCTAGCTTGCCTGAATTATTGCATCAGACCTCCTGTCTCTTCCCCCTCCAGTCCATACTTCACTCTGCTGCCTAGCTCATTTTTCTACAAAAGCACTCAGGACATGTCACTGCACTTTTAAAAAAACTCCAGTGATTGGCTATCAACCTCTGTATCAAACAAAAACTCCTCACCATTGACTTTAAAGCACTCCACTACCTTGCCCTCTCCTACCTCAGCTTGCTACTCTCTTTCTACAACCCAGCCCAGACACTTAGCTTGTCTAATGCCAATCTTCTCATCATGCCTCAATCTTGCCTACCTCGCCACGGACCCCTAGCCTACATCCTGCATCTGGCCTGGAATGCCCTCCCTCCTCAAATCCGGCAATCACCCTCTCCCCCTTCAAAGTCTTATTGAAGGTGCATCTCCTCCAAGAAGCCTTCCAGACTAAACCCCTCCTTTCCTCTTCTCCCACTCCCTTCTGCCTGTGAAAGGAGCTGCAGCCAGGGTGATAGAAGAACCAGAAGAAGTCAAAGTCAGTGAAGCCAAAGGACCATCTCTATATGTTGCCAACTTATACTTCCCAAGCGCTTAGTACAGTACTCTGCACACAGTAAGTGTGCAATAAATATGATTGAATGAATGAATGAATGAGGGTGGCCCAGTGTCAAAGCCAGCTGAGAGGTCAAGGAGGATTAGGACTTATTAGAGGCTGTTGAATATGGTAAGAAATGCTCCAAAATTGTGATTTACCCAACTAACCTGGACAGCCTTCCTTGCACTGTCTTAGAACTCTCACTTACTTTAAATGCTTGACTTTCTTTGTTTGTATTGCAGCCTTCCTTGCACTGTCTTAGAACTCTCACTTACTTTAAATGCTTGACTTTCTTTGTTTGTATTGCAGCATCCTCAGTTTTAGTTCCAAAGCATTCTAGGTAGCCCGGAATACAGGGGAACTCACCTCCTGCCCCCCCCACCTAACACACACATACAATTCTCATTACTGCAGAGAGGAAAGGTCAAAATGTGTAAGTAAGCTTGTGATGGTGTCACAATTCCCAGTTTTCTGACAACTCATTTGGTCAGTATAATACTAATATTTTTTAGTGAGAGACTATGGCATTCCCTCCTAGCCTCCCTAGTTTATATGGAGAATTCAGTAAAGTAGGGCAGAAGAAGGAGAGGTTTGTGGGAATGTTAGCTGCCTTACTATTCATTCATTCATATTTACTGAGCACTTAAATGTGCAAATCACTGTACTTAGCACTTGGTAGAGTACAGTACAACAGCAGACAAATTATCTGCCTACAACAAGCTCATTAAGCAGTCTGGGAGTCATTTTCTGAGGAAAAGCTATTGTGGCATACTACAGTTTAGAAAGGAGTGGCTCTTTTTTCACATGCACAATTTCCAGGAGCAGTGTTCTTTTCAGAGAAGGACAACTAGATACTAGGGCATGAGTCAGTGGTTCTAGGTCTATTATACAACTGGGGAGTTAGTGAAGAGAAATCAAGCTGTGGTGTATGTTGAGTGGAACTTCTCTATATTCTCTTCAGCAAAACACCCATTCCCTACCCTCAGAGATCTCAATCTAATATAGGCAACAAAGAAGAGCTACACGTAATATGTATAGGTGGATAAAACTATATCAGAAGGAAGTAGAACTGTATACAAAAATTAGATTCCAAATAAAATTTTACTTAAATGCTGAGGCTAGGAGTACAATACATGTGTGTTAAGTGTGGAAGTCGGGTTAATGGAAATGGAGAAATTCAAAGTGTGGGGAGGAGGAGAAAGGATTACTCCATGATTGAGCTTGCCATATACTCCACAGTTTTCAGTCAACCCAGTTGTTCTACACTAATGAGTAAATTGTCATACATCATCTTTCCCATGCATTAGGCAGAATTGGAAACAACAGTTTAATTTATTTGTAAATTATTCAATGTGAGCAAACACATAAAATCATGTGTAAATTAATGTAAATCACTAGCTCAGATGCACAATACAAGCCTCATTTACATTCAGTCCAATCATTTTATCAAGATAGTAAGTCACATACATATGGTATAATGGGCAACTTTCCCTAGTGGTTTAGGGAACTGAACATCTTTTTTAGAAACTCAGGGATTATAAATTTCTTCTGTGACTTAAGTCCACTATTTAATCTTTCTAAACCCAAGATTGTTTCTACAACAAGAAAATGTGAAATAGGATGTTTCCATAAAAGTTCCAAAGCAATTAGTTCTTCTCCTTAGTCCCTCTGTATTATCTACAAGAACACAGGGGAAGCAACACATTCTCTTCTGGTATTTGTTTTATTTTTTTTTTTGGCAAAGACTCCTCTTCAATTTATGAGTCTACACTGAGCCTGTTAACCCATTTTACAGAGAGAAGAATATATATGCTTTTTACTTGTTTCACAGGTATGTTGTCAGGATGGGCAGGAAAATGACGAGAATTGAGATCCTCAAAAATATTGTCCTCGGGCAGTGGGAAAAGGTAGGAGTAATATAACACCAATTGTTACAGACTAGAGAGGAGAATAGGTGCTGACTTTCCTGTCCAAGATACCACTGCATCTAAAATGAGTTTCTGTCTGGTTTGAGATTAAAACCCTCAGATCCATTTATCCATCTATCATGCTTTTCCCGATTTGTATTTAATATAATCTCTAAAAATTGGATTCATTTTTCCAGTGGTGGGAGAAAACATTCCAACTATACATTTCAGTTCATTTTGGTCATCCAGAACATATGATAAAACAAGGTGTGTTCCCCATTGTTTAGGCCGTATTGCAGATACTCAACAAATATCCTTTGAAAGAGATGATGATTCAATCTACTTCTTGACGAATGTGTGTGATCTATAAAATGCTTTGAGATCTTTAATTGATATGTAATAAAGCAAGTTCTTGTTGGTAAATCATAAATAGTGAAGGGTTTTTTTTCCAGATTAGAACAATTAAGTGAAAAATGGATATAAAAACTCCCACAGATGATTAATCAATAAAGATGAAAGTGGAGGACATTATTAGTTAAATAGGGATTAGCTGGTGTAGTTAAATCACCTACCATAAAAGCAGCAAATTAAAAATGACTGCATATTCAAGACTGATGGATGTGCAACCCTGTTTAGCATGAGGTTTGGATTTTAACTGGACAAAAAAAAGAAAGAAATCCAAGCTTAATTAATCCTTAAACAAGGAAATTAAAATGAGCCAAAAAACCTAAACTCTATACTACTTATTTCAAGTCTACAATGCAAGAATAATCTGCATACATTTAGAAAAGATCTAAGCTTTTGAAAATGTAAAGAGATAGAAAAATTGGGCTACATACTGCTTTTTTTTTCCTGGCTTCCTGTGTTTCAAAATATGTGCTCTCACCATTTTCGTGTCTACTTACTAACCTAAGTAGACAGAGTGACACAGAAGTAGACACTTAGAGACACTAAGAGTGACAATCACCATGAAACTCAACCTTTAAAGTAGAGCAGCACCCGGAGGGATAAGGAACATGCCTAAGTCCACTTAATTCCATTAGGAAGTATTCATTCCCAATGTTTAGTAGAGTGTTGTGCACAAAGTTCTTAATACCTTTATTAAGGCTATGACCAATAATTCTCACAGTTTAATGCATCATTCTGCCTTCCTGTAGTCCATATTATATTCTGCATATTCCATAACTTTCCATAAAGTAGTCTTCCACATTATAAGAACATAAATAAATGACACTACTGATTCAGACTGATGGTCGATCCATTCCACTCACTGGGCTCTGACCATGGTAAAAGATGTTTTGGAGAAACATGCAACAGTTGCCCTTCTTTATATAGGAGTGTGCTACATAGCATATAGAAATTCTCTAAATAGCTCTTAGTTTCCCCTCTAACAACCTACTATGGACTGCCTATCCTATAATTCAACCCTAAAAAAGTGGACAACATTTATCAAGAATGGAACCCAGACCTGCTACCTGGCAGGGGAGAGTTCATTTGTTGGACACAAAGTACTCACCACAGGAACCTAAAGCCTCCAGGAGCTGGAGCAGCCTCATGAACCCAGAGACTCCAGATGCCAGAGCCGCCTTAGGAATCTAGATCCCCTGGCCCCTGGAGCTGCCTCGGGAGCCTAGAGCCTCCAGGTGCCGAAGGACCCTAGAGCCTTGGGGCTCTGGAGCTGCCCTGGTAACCTTCCAAGTCTAGAACCTCGGTGACCTAGAACAGATCATCGAGGTTCTAGATCACTGAGGTTTTTAGATCACCGATGTGATGTGATGTCTGAGGTCCCTGACTCCCAATTTCCTGGTTTCTTGGGTGTCACTGCCTTCTAGGGTTCTAGATAATCAAGGTTCTATACTCCTGATGTTCTCGACTCCCGAGGCTCTAGGTGCCTGAGGTCCCCATTCCAGCTCCACTCCAGGGGAAATGAGGGCTTAGTCGGGAAAGGTCTCTTGGGGGAGAGATGATTTTTAAAAGGCTTTGAAGGTGGGGAGATTTGTTGTCTTTCATGCATGAAGTGGGAGGGAGTTCCAGCCTAGAGGGAGGATGTGGGCAAGTGATCAGCATTGAGATTAATGAAATTGAGGTACAGTGAGTAAATTGATGGTAGAGGAGCAAAATGTGCAGACTGTGTTGCCGTATGAAATCAGTTAGGTAAAATAGGCTGTAAGGAAGGTACTAGAAAGAGAGTTAATATACACGATCCCTGCCCTCAAGGAGTTTAATTGTCTAGCAGGGGAGACACAAATTCGAGACAGTAGAAAGTATACACAATGTTTACGTAAATGAAAACCGGAGTGCTCAGAAGGACTGAAGTGGCAGGGGGGAGAGTAGAGATTTTTAAAATGAGGAAGGATTTTTTAAATTGTGGATTTTCCAGACTATAAATGGTTGGCTCATTTTTCCATTTAGACAATAAAATACGAATAGTGTGGCCCAGCTGCTGTAGAAAAAAAAATAACAGCTAAACTGCTATTCAAAATGGATTATACAGCCTAGTGTGATAGCATGCTGCAATTAATTGTAATCTGGATTGATTCAAGATGAAAACATGTACACTTGTAAATCACATGTCCATTATGAAGACACTTTGAGGATTTAATGCTGCAGGCAATTTCTCAATGTACTTTCCATAGGAAGCTGGGGGTGCATGGAGTGTGTATTAAAAGGCCATAGCACATCATGTCAGATAGAACGAAGGGATTATTTACAGCTATAAGTAGCAACATGACATTACAATAGTCACTGAAATTACTACTCCAGATTCAAAAGTTGATCAATACTAAGGTATGGAACATCGATTTGGAAATAATAGCAGATATTCAATTCCCGATCCAACTCATATTTCTTTCCACACCTTCACAAAAACCTTTCCACATGCCCTCAGAGCCACTCAGTAAAACCTGCATTATATACCCAGAGCAAGGTACTTTATAGGGATATAGTCCAAATGTGATTTGGAAGGAGATCAAGCCCTGAATTGTGCAGCGGGTATGGAGTTTTCTAATGATTTTCTCTTAAATGAATTGGTTCCTGCAAATTAGAGCCAATCCTAAATTAGTGTAAATCTACCATTGCTGATTTATTTGAACAAACCAAATAATTAAATTGACATTTCAATCTTCTCAAGGTTATCTTGTGTCTGGTTCTAACTCGCATGGGATTGAAAGCAGATTATTTCCAGCTGTCAACTGCTAATCCCACTCTTTGGGGGAAAAATGAATCTAATTTCCAAAATCAAGGGGGTCTAAATTTTGATCCCACAAATACACAATCCCATAGAAGCATTCAAGAAGTTTCAAGCTGTGTGACCCTCTGGCTAAATAAGGGAAGGAGGAGAAAAAGAAATCAATGGTATTTCTTGAGCACTTATGTGCAGAGTACTGGACTCAGCACTTGGAAGAGTAAAATTCAACAGAATTAGCAGATACATTCCCAGCCCATAATGAACCTACAGTCTAGTTTAAACATCTTTCTTACAAAGTATATGTTCCTTAGTTTCCACTCAATACTTAAACTACTTAAACTTGTTTGATCTTCCAGTTACCATGTTGTTTTTTACAGCAAGTGATTGTTTTTCAAAATTATAATAGCTGAACATGCAGCCAAAGAACTTAAATTTTGTTTTTCTTATTACTCTATATTTTTTTGCTTAAACCTATTCAAACCCATGTGTGGAGGTTAGTCTTGATAACTAGTCAAAGTATCTACTTTTTAAACACCAAAAAAATTCAGTACAAGAAATCAAATTCACTCAGCTACACAACTCATTTACCTCTTCAATTATATACATATATATACACATATACATACCCATATATATGTATGCATGCTTGGATATAGCATATATTTCTCACAGAACACTTTAAGAAAGGTGATTACTTTCAGGCTAAAGCTGATCTGGAAGAACCTTAAAGGTAAAAAACATTGCAAGCTGAAGGGTTGTTGAGAAAAGTGTCCTATACAACATACTAAATGAATCAGGCCTTCTACCTACACATTCATAACAACAGCCATTCTCTGTGGATCTAGAAGCATGATTTCTTAAAACACAAGCAGAGTTTATAGAAACTTTCACTGTTTGATTTCTAGAGCAACCAGAATCTTCCCCGGAGTTCAAACACAGCTCTCAAATCTTTCAAGTTTTGTTTCTTCGACAAAGGAACTTGGACCACTGAAAACTGTATGGAAAACACTGTCACTAGCCTGCAACTCTCTTGTGAAGCACTGATCAACTACCCAGCTGACAGGCAGTTAGGCAATCATTTTACAGCTGAAGAAAGGGTTTGTAATCACTGAAAAAACAGGCACAACAGAGTTCAGGTGGAAGAAATGATCTGTCCACTTTCAGATCTAGAGTAGAATCAATTGCTTTGTACCCCCTCAAAAATGCCCCCTTATAAACAGGTGTATGAAGTAAAATAATATGAAAGGTTCATCTTAAACTTCTGCTGGCCTCAACCAAATTCACTGGTTTAAGTTCATACTGTTAATTTGCTATCAGATGGTCTAAAGATTGACTACTCAGCAGCACATAAAGCCAGTCAGGAACCAGTCTACCTAAATTAAAAATTTATATTCCAAGGTTGCAATTTTTTTAAGTGTATTATGATCTGATGGTAAAGGAATACAGAGTGCATGTTAAACTTTTTTTCAGCTTGTTCACTGAAAAGAGAAGTGAAAATAAAGATCATTTGTCTTAAGATGAGTGGCTCCTTGAATGAAATTTCTAGGAGAAAGTCACTTTTCTCAGCCCTAGGGAGCAGTGAATTGGTAAAAGATACTTCCAGAATTGGTATGAGAGAGACAAGATGGACAGATTGCTGCCATCTTTTGATTATTCTCTGAAGAAAACGGATATTTATTGAAATCGCACTGCACAGATTCCATCAAACTTTGTCAACCATTAAGGGGAAGGAATATCCCTGCTTGTTTTGTGCCATCTTCAATCTTCTGCAAAACAAAGCAGTGTATTTTAGGATGATTTGAATGCAAGAATTGTAATCTATTTTGTTTACCGAATATTGATGGGGATAGGCATGCTAGTAGAACAAGAAGTACTAAATGCAACGTCCAAAGAGAAATGGTCTGCATATTTGTGCCGTGATTTGACAATCTGAAGCTTCTCCAGTATTTAAACCACATTTGTCGGTAATTTTACATTAGTGAATAGTCAAAAAAAAAAAAAAAAAACCTGCCTGGCATAGCTAATCATTCCAGTTTGACTAATTTGACTTCTGGGAACTTTTCTGTGGCCTCTCTGAGGTTCTTTGGGCACTCAGATTCCAATTTATCACATTTGAAAATGTAATTTTCCAAAGATTTAATTATGGTCTGGGCCTTTTGCTCAGAGCTATGTTAACAAGCAGACACAGTGCACTCAGTATTTCCTTCCAAGAGCTCAGGTTATTTGAGTAAGTGGCAGTGATAAATCAGTGCTTCTAATATTAGGAGAGAGGAAAATATCTTTGAAAGATGCCACCATTATGCTCCATGCTATCCTGGGGTGCTTGCACGCAAATGTGGGGGCTTAAATTCAAATCATTTGACTTCCTAGGAAAACTTCACAGACCCTTACCCACCCATGGTTGAAGCTTTAAAATATGATTTAAATTATGAAATAAACCTTTCAAGTTTCTTAAGAGGAGACAAAAGCATCATGAGCTAAGCCAATATGATAAACATGACAAGAAAATATGGGAGAAAATAGTTTAGTAACCAAAGGCACCCCTTTTACCTCACTTTGCCAAGGTGGCTTTAAAATCAGTTCTGATTGAGTGGTCTCTTTTTGTCCTCCTCCCACCCCACCCTACCCTAGGTCACTCCACCCAACTCTACACCATGTCCCTTTCTCACAGTCTTTAGATTATTTTCCTAGTTACTGTGTTTCAGTTTGTTTTGTTGATTCAATAGATCAAGATTCAAGTTGACCATGTGTTAAACAGAGTTGCAGGAATGCATGGTTGAAAAAATGATAGCTTTTTGGGTGTAAAACCTATCAATGATCTCATTTTCTACTTCCTTGAGAAAAATGACCAATTCCCTTTGCTTTCCTATGGCACTAAATCTACTCCCTCAATATGCTTATCTCTCCCCTAACTTCTTTCAGGATACTTTCAGTATTTCCTGGTTTCATGTTAGCATCCTTTGGCTATTTTAAATTGAACTCCTTCCTATACAACTTAATCGTTATGACAGTCTCCCTTCTCTCCCCTAGGTGTCATGTCCCCCTTCTAGACTGTGAGCCCATTGTTGGGTAGGGACCGTGTCTGTTGCCAAACTGTACTTTCCAAGCACTTAATACAGTGTTCTGCACACAGTAAGCACTCAATAAATACAATTGAATGAATGAATGAATGTGCACAGAATCCTGCGGTCCACATCATGTCTTTTAGGTCAACATTTAAACTCTCTCTAGGATCTGTTCTCTTCTACATTAGAGATCTTATATTCTCTCTAAATTCCCCCACTCAAACTGTCTGAAACAGTTGTGAAAATCAGCATTTACAAAAGCCCTTTTTGTCATGCTAATTTCTTTCTACAACCCAATCACTGCTCCCTTTAATTGTGAGCCCGTTTTGGGACAGATTTTGTCTTCTTAAAGTATATTCATTAAAATAGTTTTTACCCAATGCTTTTCATAGAGTAAGCACATGATACCAGAAATTTTTAAGTGCCCTTTTAGTTACCTGCATCAAATTCAAATTCTTAAGACTTCCACCAATCATTGCTTCTCGCATCCTCATAACATCTTCTCCTTTCCTCCAGCCAATCAAACTTTGACTAGGCCCTCTTCATTCCCTCTCTCATATCTATTTCTACCCCTTCTTCTACCCCAAACAATCCCCATAATCCAACAATTTATATACTGACATTTGAAACCTACTTGTTAGAAGGCCTAACTTCAAAAAGGGGGAAATGGTTATAAGCAACACATGTCATGCACAAACACTGAAAGCTACCATACTTCCAGAAGAAAGAGAGAAAATAAAAACAAGAGAGGGGAGAGGGAGGGAGAGAGAAAGTCTACATCCTGCCCAATTATGTACACTTGTGTTTTAACCTCAAATATAGTTCATACAACACCTAGCCACCCCCCGTGGCAATTTAAGCAGTATAATGTAGTGTTGATCATAATAACACACAATGAGCAAACATCTGCAAATACTGTACCAAAAGAAAAAGAGACTGTGCTCTCTAGGCATTCTGTAGGCAACTAAATTCTGCTGACTCATCAGCAATGAATTTCCAATCCTAACTCCTTTTTACAGTCTGTCAGGAGCCCAGTACTTAGCTGCGGCCGAAACCCTTCCCGGCACTGACATCATGATTTCCCTGGCTCGGAGAAGTTGACCTGCCCCTGAGAAGTTGACCTGCCCCCCTCACCCCTCATTAGCCAATATTTGGAATGAAAAAAACTTACCGCTCTTCCCAACTCCCCCTGCTCCTAGCATCACCACCTTGTATTCTCTGGACCCTCCTGAAGAACTGCTTGTGGAGCAGATGGTTTCATTTTCTGTCTCCATCTTACACCAGGGACTGAAGAAGAAGTGCCGGAGGAGGAGGGAAGAAAAAAAACCCAACAACTGTCAGGTGCTTGCTATGATGTGAAACAACTCTAAAAATTGTGGAAAAGGAAAGGTTTAGTACAAGAGATAAGAACGATCAGTATCAGGCTTGCTGCCGTTTCACTGTTTGCTGGAGCAGGTCTCATAGCAACCACTTTAACTGCTTCCAATAAAAATCTCCCTTTTCCACCCCCCCTCCTTCCGATCTCTCACTCTCTCTCCATCTCTCCCCCTACCACACGCTCCTCTGTGTATTGTTTTCTTTCTGGACAGTAGCAGTTTCAGAAGCACCAAAGCTCTGCTACCTTCTGGTATTTTTGAGTGACTAGAACTAAATAAAACTGAGGTTCAGCATAAAATGTTATATCACACAGGATCATGCAGGAATATCATATTCAAAGCCTATAGACTATTTTAAGAGGAAAACCAAATCCACACCTAATCATTAATTATGAATTTCAGTTGCATTCTATTTATTTTCAAGCTCTTCACACACAGTTTCATAGCTTATGAAGTAAGGATGTTGGTCCTCACTATTTTATGGGAGTAAAAATGGGTGCAGAGTTCTTGACATTTTTGTTTAAAACTCTCAAGGTGGAAGGTGGGTGTTCGTTAAATTCTTTCAATACAGTGAAGCATTCCAGATGGAACACGACTGGGTACATGAGTTTGTTCACTGTTTAACTGGTTAGGAATCTTCCTACTTTTATTGGACTGCTTGAAGAACATAAAACATCTATAGAATAGCATGCAGAAAGTGGGAACTCATTAATACGGGTGGTTGGTTTTGACGGAAGCAAAAGAAATCTATTTCATCCCCCTGGGAATTAATAAATACCCAAAATAAAATAGGATTTCCATTAAATTTAAAATAATAACTCAACTAGCCTTCTGCAAGCTTGGAACAGTGAGTGAGTCTGTTCTGATCTCCTGTAATAATAATAATAATAATGGCATTTATTAAGCACTTACTATGTGCAAAGCACTGTTCTAAGCGCTGGGGAAATTACAAGGTGATCAGGTTGTCCCACAGGTGGTTCACAGTCTTAATCCTCATTTTACAGATGAGGTATCTGAGGCACAGAGAAGTTAAGTGACTTGACCAAAGTCACACAGCTTACAATTGGCGGAGCTAAGATTTGAACCCATGACCTCTGACTCCAAAGCCTGTGCTCTTTCCATTGAACCACGTTGCTTCTCTACCTTCCTGTACCTACCCACTTAGCACAGTGCTTGGCATATAATAAATGTTTAATAAATACCACATTTATTATCATCGTTATTGTTATTTCAGAATTGTTTCTCCATTTGAGGCAGTCCTTTACTGTAATATCTGTGATACTCTAAATAAAATATTGCTAATACCGTTTATATTGAAATGTAAGGGGTGGGTTTGGGAGGAATTTTAATACTTGGGCATTAATTACATTTCATTTACAAATAGGAATCTTTTAAGAGTCTTAAATTTCATAGTGTGAGAAGAGACCTCTATTGCCTACAGGGTTGATGATAATAGCTTTTAAGACATTACACTCTCTTCCCTAAATTGGAGTGGGTAAGAAAGGGAGGGAAAAAGAAAAGAGGGCAGTTGAAATATGAGGTGGGGTCACAATTTTAGGCAACCTGAGGTTCTATTCCTTATTCTATCACTGAATTCCCAATGATTTTGAACCAATCATTTCCCCTCTGTGAAGGGATGATATTCCTTCCATTGGAACAATTTTTTGGGAGAAGTTATCACACATGTCCTCTGCTTCTGGCCTGGAACACCCTTCCTTTTGATAACTGGCAGACAATTATTCTCCCCACCTTCAAAGTCTTATTAAATAATTGAAATAATAATTATTATTATGGTATTTGTTATGCATTTCCCATATGCCAGTCACTGTACTAAGCGCCGGGATAGATATAAGCAAACCAGGTTGGACACAGTCCCTGTCCCATGTGGGGCTCACAGTCTCAATCCCTATTTTACAGATGAGATCACTGAGGCACCGAGAAGTAAAGTGACTTGCCCAAGGTCACACAGAAGACAAGTGGCAGAGCCGGGATTGGAAGCCATGACTTTCTGACTCCAAGGCTCATGCTCTATCCACTATTCATTCATTCAATCGTATTTATTGAGCGCTTACTGTGTGCAGAGCACTGTACTAAGCACTTGGGAAGTACAAGTTGGCAACATACAGAGACAGTCCCTACCCAACAACAGGCTCACAGTCTAGAAGACACCATGCCTACTTCTTAAAGGCATCTATCATCCAAACCAAGCGCATGGCTTAGTGGAAAGAGCGTGGGCTTGGGAGTCGGAGGTCGTGGGTTCTAATCCTGGCTCCACCACTTATCAGCTGTGTGACTTTGGGCAAGTCACTTAGCTTCTCTAGGCCTCAGTTCCCTCATCTGGAAAATGGGGATTAAGACTGTGAGCCCCACGGCAGGACAACCTGATTACGTTGTATCTACCCCAGTGCTTAGAACAGTGCTTGGCACATAGTAAGCACTTAAATACCACCATTATTACTATTATTGCCTCTTTTCCATTCCCTTTTGTGTCATCTGCACTTGTTCTTTTCATCCTCCCTCAGCCTCAAAGCACTTAAGTATTTATATTAATGTCTATCTCTGCCTCTAGACTGTAAACTCACTGTGGGCAGGGAATGTGTCCATTAATTATATTGTTGTGTTTTACTCTCCCAAACACTTAGTATAGTTCCCTGCACACAGTAAGTGTTCAATAAATATGATTTATTAAGAAGCTCAGTGTTTGTTGTGTATAATGGGGCGGGGGGCATGTGTGTGTGTGTGTGTGTGTATGAAAGAGGGATTTTGCTATAAAGAATGTAAGGCCTATTTTGACATTATGTCAGACTCCATTAAAAGTGAGTTGGCTGTAAGTGACAACTGTCATCTCCAGAGTGTGAAGGAGGGGAGGAACTCACTTCAGGCTTAGTTTCACCTCTGGAGCTAACTAAAGGTCAGAAACAGGGAGGTTGATCCTGAGAGTGATAAACTGCAAGCCTCCTTTTTTATTTTTTTAAGTGCTTACTAGGTGCCAGGCACTGTACTAAGCGTCAGGGTAGATACAAACGAATCAAATTGGACATAGTCCATGGCCCACATTGGTGGCATTGATTTGAAAACCATTTTAAGATAAGGGAAGGTGAGATTCTGCTAAAGGCTCAAAGGATGGCTTAAATGGGGCCACTTGCCACCAGGATAAGAGAGCAGAAACCTAGAGAATCAGCTCCTAAAGAACAACACATATTTAGCTATGTTCCAGGAAAAAAATTAGCGTGTTGGGGCAGGGAAGGTTGTTTACATTATAAAACACCACCGCATTTGGGAAAGGTCAGAACAACTGATCAGGAAAAAGGTCCAAGTTGGAACAGAAAAATATCAAGGATATAAGTCGGGACTGACTGCTCCCTACATCTTAAAACATCAATCTGAAATTGAAACGCTAATAGGAGTGGGTGAATACAGAGTAGGTGTAAATTATTCTTGGTCAGTAAATGTGTCTATCATCTCTGTTATATTGTAAGCTCCCAAGCACTTAGTACAGTACTTGGCATACAGTTAGTGCTCAGTAAGTACAAATGATCGATCTGTTCAAACCAATGACCCTGTCCCACTTTGATTACTGCATCAGCCTTCTTGCTGACCTATCTCCTCTCTGCCCCCACTCTCATCTATACTTCACTTTGCTTCCCAGATCATTTTTCTACAAAACTGTTCAGTCTTTCTTTCCCTACTCCTGAAGAACCTCCAGTGGTTGTCCATCCACCCAGCATCTAACAGGAACTTCTTACCACTGACTTTTACAGCGCTCAATCACCTTGCTCCCTCCTACCTTACTTTGTGGCTCTCCTACTATACCCAGTCTGCACACCTATTTACTGTGCCTGAGTCTCTTCTCTTTGCAACTAACCTATCACCTATGTCCTACCTCTGGCCTGGAATGCCCTTCCTCTTCTATAGACAATTACTCTCCCCATCTGCAAAGCCTTATTGAAGGCATATCTGCTCCAAGAGGCCTTCCCTAACTAAACCCTCAATTTCTCTTTTCCCACTCTCTTCTGTATCACCCTGATTCTCTCCCTTTATTCACCCCTCCCTCAGCCCCCCCAACAATTATGTGCATACCAGTAACTTATTTATATTTAGGTGTGCATCTTCTAAAATGTAAGCTTGTTGTGTATAGGGAACATGCCTGTCTTCCAGTTCTGTTATGTTGTACTCTCCCAAGCTATGGCACAGTGCTCTGCACTCAGTAAGTGCTGAATAAATACAATTGATTGATTCTTAGAGCCCCATTTCCAGAGATTCCACTCTGCTCCAGAAACTCCAACAGGGGGTGTTGTTGAATGGGGATGAAGAAGTATCAGCAGCACAGGTGCGCAGCCCATCCCAAATGATAACCTACAACACCTGACCACTCCATTGTTCTGCAAGGATCAAATCGAGTGCCCCCCACCACTACTCAACCAGTTTTGCACCTGGTAATGTAATCAATCTTTTGTAGACCCTGCAAGCCTGTATTTGCACTGACTGATTCAATCAAGCTGGTGCTGACCAGAAGGGGTTTAGAAGCTTTCTGTAGAGAAACCCTATCACCCTGATAAAAGATAGCAGAGGAAGCATATCAAACCACAAGGACAAACTGAATCATGCCTAGAAGTGGAGAGTTAGAGAGAATATAAAGGAAGGGAAAATAGATATTTTATCATCCAGTATCGTGGGCTAGCTCCAAATGAGGATCTATGACCTTGACTCCCTGGAAAGCTGACATATGGGGTCCTCTAATACTTAAATGTATCACTAAAGTTGATGCTTATTGTGCTGTGCTTTTATGAATCTTTTATGTGCTTTTTATATATTTGTCCTTTCTTACTCAAGAGACTCTCACTTCCCTGAAGGCAGGGACTCTATCATGATTTTAAATTGTGAGGGCTTTTACATTGTGGGGGCTCAACAAATATAATTGACTGATTCCTTATCCCAAAACCAAAATGTCACCACTTTTGCCCAAATTATCTGCAAAATTATTTCAATTAGGCCATGTTCAATTCCTAAAAAATGAGGGCTTTCTCTGGTTTGACCTAAAGAGCACCAGGTTACCTACTTGTGGATGTTCAATAAATGCTCATTGATGTGAAATCAAGCACTGATGTGATAAAGGTGACAGGACAGAGGGCTCCCTGATACAAGATGCATATCAAATAGCTAAAGAAATGATTTGGATTGCTGAAACATGAAATTGGCTTTCAAGCTAGTGACATGCCTCCACTCAGATGTTAGACTGGATGTGACCGACTGAGAAGCTGGTGAGGGTTTCACCCCTAACATAGCTGCTTAAGGTGTAGCATCTGCAGCAAAGCCAATTTACATAACCTGCCCTGCTTTACTCCAACATGGTTCTTTCTTCTCAGCAGAGACTGAAACACTTTTGGTCCAAAAAGAGGCTTATCTGGTCCACTCTAATCTCCACAAGTAGATGTTTGAATCCCTCACCTGGTTCTCTCTTATCCAGAAACAGACATCATGAGAAGGCCTTCAGGATGCTAGGTAGGTATACACACACAGAAAAAGGACTCCATTTTGGAGAACTGCTTTAAGGCATCATGAGTTTGAGTGGCCTTCCAGAAGTGGGAAGCAAAAATGAAGAACTGTGAAGATGTATCTACATCTTTTCCTCCAGTTCTCTCCTTGACCCCCTCTAAACTGACTCCCACCCACTTTCACTCCCCTGAAATTCCCATTTGAAAGATCTCCAATGAGCTTCTTCTTGACAAATCCAATGGCTTCTATTCCATCCTAATCCTCCTCGACCTGTCAGCTGCCTTTGATACTGTTGACCAAACCCTTCCCCTGGAAACATTATCCAACCTTGGCTTCACTAACCTCTCCTGGTTCTCCTCCTATCTCTCTGGAAGCTCATTCTTCATCTCTTTAAGAGTAGCAGCATGGCTTAGTGGCAAGAGCACAGGCTTGGGAGTCAGAGAATGGGTGTTGTAATCCCACTCTGCCACTTGTCTGCTGGGTGACCTTGGGCAAGCCGCTTAACTTTTCTGTGTCTCAGTTATCTCATCTATAAAGTGGGGATTGAGATTGTGAACCCTGATTACCTGATTACCTTGTATCTACCCTAGCTCTTAGAACAGTGCTTGGCATGTAGAAAGCTCTTAACAAATACTTTAATTATTTATTGTTTATTTATTATTTATTCATGGGCTCTTCCTCTGCTCCCATCCCATAACTGAAGGAATCCCTCAAGGCTCAGTTCTGGGTCCCCTTCTATTCTTATCTACACCCACTCCCTTGGAGAACTCATTTTCTGCCATGGGCTCAACTACCATTTCTATGTGTACAATTTCCAAATCTACATTTCCATCCTTGTTCTTTCTCTACTGCACACTCACATTTCCTCCTGTCTTTAGGACATCTCTACTTGAATGTTCTCTCAGTGCCTCATACTTAACACATCCAAAAGAGAACTCCTCAAATTCTCACCTCAACCTTGTCCACCCCCTGACTTGCCCATCACTGGAGATACAACCTTTATCCTCCCTGTCTAACAAGTCCATAACCTTGGTCTTTTCCTCAGTTAATCTCTCTCATTCAATCCACATAATCTCCCACCAAATCCCATTTGTCAACCTTCACAACATCACTAAAATCCCCCCTTTTCTTTCCATCCAAAATGCTACCATGTTATTCCAAGAACTCATGCTATCTCACCTTGACTACTTTGTCAGCTTCCTTGCTGACTTCCCTGCCTCCTCTCTCACCCTACTTCAGTCCATATTCCACTCTGCCTGGATCATTTTTCTACAAAACTGTTCAATGTTTCCCCACTCCTCAAGAACTTCCAGTGGTTGCCCAGCCACTTCCACACCAAACAGAAGTAATAATATGTTAAGAGCTTACTCTGTGCCAAGCTGTGTTCTAAGCCTGGCATAGATACAATGTAATCAGGTTGGATAAAGTCCCTGTCCCACATGAGGTTCACACTCTTAATCCCATTTTACAGATGAGGTTACTGAAGCCCAGAGAAGTGAAGTTACTTACCAAAGGTCACACAGCAGACAAGTGGCAGAGCCAGGACTAGAACTGAGGTCCTTCTGATTCCCAGGCCCATGCTCTATTCACTAGGCCATGATGCTTCTCGTGAATTGTGTCTGAACATTGTCCATGTTCTAAGATTTCCCAGTCCTCTTAAGCAGCTTCACATGCAGAACTAATTGTCCAAATGTCCAATTTACTCCCTGAGCAAGTCTGACTGGGATGGGCTAAATAGAAGGGTTGAAAATGAAGAGAGAATTGTCATTTGTTTTCATGACTTCAATAATCAGTCAGGTTCATCAGGAGTATTGGATAGAGGTAAAAAAAAAATACTCTCTCTGCCTGCAAGGGACATGGCCATGATATCCATCAGTTCTATTGATTTTATTCAAATGAATTCAATTCTATTGGAGTGGCAGTGTGGCTAAATGAATAGAGCACAGGCTTGGGAGTCAGAAGAGTTGGGTTCTAATCCCTCCACTGCCACTTCTCTGCTGTGTGACCTTGGGAAAGCCATTTAACTTCTCTGTGCCTCAGTTACTTCATCTGTAAAATGGGTAATAAGACTGTGAGACCCACCTGGGACAACCTGATTACCTTGTAATTACCTTGTAATCTACCCCAGAGCTTAGAGCAGTGCTTGGCACATAGTAAGAGCTTAATAAATACCATTATCATTATTATTGCTATTGTATTCTACTCTCCTAAATGCATAATACACTGTTCTCCATACAGTAAATGTTCAATACCATTGATTGATTGAATCCAGATTCAAGCCAGAAAAGAAGCATCCACTGGAAAAAGTTTTATAAATAAATCCACTATGTAAAGCTGGTAACTATTCCCCTTTAAGGTATTAATTGACCACAGAAAACCATGAACAGCTTTTTAAGACTCATTTATATTGCACTTTCCCAGGTGCTTATCATCTTCATCATCAATTGCAGTTATTGAGTTATATGCTGAACAGAGCACTGTACTAGAGGCTTAAGAAAATATGAGGTCCCTGCTCTCAAAGAAGCTTGCAATCTAATGGGAGGGAAAGGTAACAAGGGAAGCAGGCTGGCTGACCCAAATAATTTACTAATTGTGGGAATAGGAAGAAGATCTAGGACATCATTGACATTATTAAGAATCTGGAAGGATGAATAGGTTATTAATTGAGGTCACCCTGGCCATCTTCAGGTACCTAAATTTGCTTTCAGATATCATTTCAGATAGTTTGTTCAGGTACCTAAATTTGCTTTCAGATATCATTCAACCAAAATGGTGCTTCCATCATTTCAGGATATGACTTCTTGTCCTACTATCTCTTGAGGCTGTAAATAACCTCCTTTGTTGATATTGTTCCCTTGAAGATATTTATAGATCATGTCATTGATCAGAACACTATGAAGTCTCTATATAAATTTAATCCTTTCTGGCTGAAACTCATCTGTCTTGTCCTCTAAACCAGATATACATTGTGTTGACCTTCTTTGTTTCATCTAGTCTTTCTACTTTTTTTTAGTGGTCTTCATTAAGCACTTACTATGTTCCAGGCACTGCACTAAGCGCTGGAGTAGATACATGATAATACTTGTTTCTATGGATGAGGTAACTGAGGCACAGAGTGGTTAAATGACTTGCTCCAGGTCACACTGCAGTCAATAATAATATTAATAATAATGTTGGTATTTAAAAAGCACTATGTGCCAAACACTATTCTAAGCACTGGGGTAGAGACAAGGTAATCAGGTTGTCCCACGTGGGGCTCACAGTCAATCCCCATTTTACAGATGAGGTAACTGAGGCCCAGAGAAGTTAAGTGACTTGCCCAAAGTCATACGGCTGACAAGTGGCAGAGGCAGGATTAGAACCCATGACTCCTGACTCCCAAGCCCGTGCTCTTTCCATTAAGCCATGCTGCTTCTCAAGACAGAGCTATGACTTGAACCAGGTCCTTTGACTCCCAGGACTGTGCTCTATTCAGTAGACAACATAGCTTCTGTAGCTGAATTGCTACACTATGCCAGTTTTGCCTGAAACTAATGGGGCAACAGCTGGAGTGTGTCCATGATTTTGTGCTAATTAAAACAAGTTACTAATTGCTCCACCACCATGAACTCCCAGACCAAATAGAAACCTTCAGGGGTTTTTTTCCCTCTGGCTTTGGAGCCAGGACCTTGCCAGATCACTCTCTGATTTGGGGCTTGACACAATTCCTGACTTCAATCCTGTTGATCAAGCTCACTGTGGAAAGCAGCATGGCCTAGTGGAAAGAGCACAGACTTGGCAGTCAGAGGCTCTGGATTCTAGTACCAGGCCTGCCACTTGTCTGCTATGTGATCTTGGGAAAGTCAGTTAACTAGTCTATGCTTCAGTCACCTCATCTGTAAAATGGAAAACAAATCCTACTTCCTCCTGCTTAGACTTTAAGGCCCATGCAGGACAGAGACTGAGTCCAAATTGAATATCTTGTATTTAGCCCAGCACTTAGCACACATGCTTGGCACATAGTAACCACTTAGCAAATACCTCTGTTATTATTAAGTACAATTTATTATTATTATTATTTATTATTTTCCCCAATGAGGAAGGCAGTTAACCATTTTGGACAAGTGTATACCCCTCTGTTTCTGATAGATCTTTCAGGAAGGAGATTCCGCTCCTCCCCACATAATGCATTTTATGATTCACAGTCTTCCCACTCAACAAATAACCCAAATTCTTACGGAGGCATTTTCAAGCCATTTTCTCATTTAAGCTCAGGTCATCAGCTGAAAAGCACCGAATAATGCCACAGAGACTCACCCATTTAAAGACACTCGGTTTTTTTTTTTTACATCTATAAATTACTGCGGCCACTTCTACTGTGGAAGAAATGTTTCACTCACAAGATTTGCACAGTCATCAACTTTCATCTTCAAAAAACATGCAATGTCTTTGTAAACCTCTAAGCCTTAAAAATTATCCTCCCTTAGACTTCAAAATTTTTGCCCAGATACCTCCTTATTACCTATCCATTTCTTTGACTTTTTCCAGCCCAAACCCTTCTTGCCGTATGACTCCCCATGACTAGTCCTCTGCCTTCAATTATCATTTCTTTGCCCCATTGTCCTGAATGTCTGGAACCATGTCTCTTCCTCCATCTCACTCTAATTCAACTATTCAATTATAGCATTTTTGAAGTTATTACTATGTGCCAGGCACTGTACTAGGTACTGGAGTATATAAAAGATAGTCCGGTCAGACATAGTCCCTGTCCTATCTGGGGTTCCCACCCTTTCATTAAATTATAGGTTAAGATCAGAGAAGCAGTGTGGCTCAGTAGAAAGATCCCGGGCTTTGGAGTCCGAGGTCATGGGTTCAAATCCTGGTTCTGCCAATTGTCAGCTGTGTGACTTTGGGCAAGTCACTTAACTTATCTGTGCCTCAGTTACTGTAAAATGGGGATTAAGACTGTGAGGCCCACATGGGACAACCTGATCACCTTGTAACCTCCCCAGAACTTAGAACAGTGTTTTGCACATAGTAAGCACTTAATAAATGCCATTATTATTATTATTATTATCTTCCACCTCCAAAGTCCTTCACTGGTTAGCATGAATCAGTCACCAAGCCACTTCTCTCCATTTCACCCCAGCTTTCTACATTTTTATCATGAATGGGAGAGTGTTTTTTTTTTCCATGGTGTTTGCTAGGAGCTTACCATGTGACAGGCACTGTTGTAAGTTCTGGGGTAGATACAAGCTAATAAGGCTGAACACAGTCCTGTTCCACATATGGTTCACAGCTTTAATTCCCATTTTACAGATGAGGTAAGAAGCACAGAGAAATGAAGTGACTTGTCCAAGGTCACACAACAAACAAGTGGCAGAGCTAGGATTAGAACCCAGGTAGTTCTGACACCCAGACCCATACTCTATCCACAAGGCCACACTAATTGAAGATACTCAAAGGCACTGGAGATTTTCAAAACTCTTTCTCTCTAAAATCCTGCAGAGCTGAATTTACCAACCTTTCAAAACAGAAGTGAATCAAAACTCCAGACATCTGGATATTCCCAAATGTGAATTTGCATTTAGATGCAGAGGTGCAGATCCAACTTTCTGGAAAGACATGAAATATTCAGAATCTCTGCATTTTCTCTTGCTTCTCTGGACACTTAATGCAGCTTATCAACAGATAAAAATAGACTGAGTACTGCCTGTACAGAGGATTCAGTTGGTTAATTGTGGTTTCCAATGGGAAAGGACATTGGCAACCTGAAAAATGTGGGCAGAATTTTTCGACAAATTGAAAAGTAAGACCTAGTCTTTATTGAGATTTATAAGTATTGATTAATTTGGGTCCTAAGAGCATAGGTTAAGCCTCCTGAAATGGTTGAAAATGCTGTTGTGGTGTTATTGGGTAGGCAGGAGAAAGGACAGAGGAAGATGGAGAAGGAATTACTCTTCTCCAAGAATTATAGTCCTAGGTACTCTGCCGACAGTCAGACAGGAATGAGGTTTCTGAAGATATAGATCCAGGAAAGAAAGCTCAATAGCTATCAGAGAAGAGTTTAAAGGAGAGATTTAGAAAGTATAACAGAGTAGAGCCAAGCTTTGCCTTAAGTGGTAAAATCAGTAGCTAACTTTGACTTTCAACATAAAATTATTTGAAAGCAGGCTATCAAATATCTTTTAGATGAGAGACAGTCCAACACTCGGACCTTATACACCCATTTAAAGACTTTGTGCTACAAAAAATAATCTATATATTGGATTGTTTGACTAAGCTTGGAGCTTCATTAGACTAAGCTAGTTAATTTCCCAGCAGGATCTTCATTTAAGGTCCCTTTTCCCAATAGATAAGAAAATGAGAATCACAAGACCATGGGGGAAATATAGGCACCATCTGGTCTATTTCCTTCCTCTAGGTGTGACTGAGCCTAATTCACATTCTAAAATAGTATATCCTACAATCAGATACCATCTCTATGTAAGGATAGATTTGTGCAAAGTGTTGGATTAGATTCTGTAAATTAGGGGTTCTAATAATAATAGTAATAATAATAATGGTATTTGTTAAGCGCTTACTATGTGCCAAGCACTGTTCTAAGCAGTGGGGTAGCTACAAGGTAATCAGGTTGTCCCACGTGGGGCTCACAATCTTAATCCCCATTTTACAGATGAGGTAATTGAGGCACAGAGAAGTGAAGTGGCTTGCCCAAAGTCACAGAGCTGACAAGTAGCAGAGTCAGGATTAGAACCCACAATATCTGACTCCTCTAAGCCATACTGTAGCCTAAATTCTATTTCTTGTGGTTTCCCTTATTTAATCTTTTTTTGCCTTAGGTTTTCCAACTGGCCAAAGGATATGATAATCAGTCCTTCAGTCATGCATCTTATTAACAAGTGTTTATTGTGAAGCCCCAGGGTGCATAAATAATGCTAGGTGTTTTCACAGAGAAAGGGGAAAATGAGAAAGAAAAAGAGAGCACCGTCTTCGTTGTCAAAGATAATAATAATGATGGCATTTGTTAAGCGCTTACTATGTGCCAAGCACTGTTCTAAGCGCTGGGGGAATACAAGGTAATCAGGTTTTCCCACATGGGGCTCATAGTCTTAATACCCATTTTCCAGATGAAGGAACTGAGGCACAGAGAAGTTAAGTGACTTGCCCAAAGTCACACAGCAGACGTGGCAGAGCTGGGATTAGAACTCATGACCTCTGACTCCCAAGCCCGTGCCCTTTCCTCTGAGTCACGCTGCTTCTCCAGATGATGCTACTGATGCCAGATAATGTTCAGGTGTGAAATCAATCAATCAATCATATTTATTGAGCGCTTACTGTGTGCAGAGCACTGTACTAAGCGTTTGGGAAGTACAAGTTGGCATGACTGAAAAGACCAAAGCACGACCAAAGCACCATTGCACATTGTTTGCAATGAAGGATAAATCCTTGCTGTATTCATATTTTACCCACACAGGGCCTAGATCTTTTTGAGCCTGCACCTTGGCATTCCTATCTTGGTGAAGCCTTTGTTTAATTCCTCTACCAATTGTTACATGTCAAAAAGATCTGGTTGCTGCAAATATTTTCCAGTACTGAGTTTTGCCATGTCTTTCTATTATTTATTCTGCCCTCCTGACTTGCATATGCACCTTCCAGTTCACCATAAAGCAGCTGATTAGGTACCTGTAGTTGTTCATTCTTTTTACATGTCTTGGAGGGTAGGAATCACATCTATTATCCTATGCTCTCCCAAGTGCTTAGTACAGCATCAGCGCTAAATAAATACCATTCCTCTGATTGTTTGATTGACTGATTTCCTGGATCAGCAGAGCTGTGTTAATAAGAGTCTATGAGCTGATTATCTTCTAGGCTCTCAGTGTTGGTCAAATGGTCCTGCCAATTGGTTTGGAGAATGATTAATAGATGTCAATGGTAAAACTACAGTAGAAGCTGGATATTTCTTCTATAAATGGCCTGGTGGCAAGAGAACGGGCTTGGGAGTCAGAGGATGTGGGTTCAAATCCTGGCTCTGCCACTTGTTAGCTGTATGACTTTGGGCAAGTCACTTCCCTTCTCTGTGCCTCAGTTATCTCATCTGTAAAATGGGGATTAAGACTGTGAGCCCCATGTGGGAGGTGGACTGTGTCCAACCTGATTACCTTGCATCTACCCCAGTGCTTAGAACAGAGCTTGACCCACAGTAAGTAGTGGACAAATGCCATTATTATTATAGTATTTATTCAATTGTATTTATTGAGCACTTACCATGTGCAGAACACTGTACTAAGAGCTTGGAAAGTACAATTCAGCAACAGATTGAGACAATCCCTACCCAACAACGGGCTCAAAATCTAGAAGGGCGAGAAAGACAAGTAGATAGGCATAGTAGGTTTATGTCTCCCAAAAGGTTGGGCACCACAACAACTCCATAAATTTTCAATAGACACTTTGACAACCCTGTAGATCTTCAGGTCGTGGTGGTGTGGCTTGTGAACACCCTCTTTTCTGCAGTCTGCTGAAAGCCTTCTAAATTCTTTTCTTTTGCAGTCTGATGAAAGTTACCGTCTCATAATCTATCAGTTTGGCACTGAACAAGACCAAAATTACCAGAAATCCCTTTGTCATGTGTAAGTTTCCCAGGTGTGGCCTGGTACCAAACTTCCATTTTCTGTGAATTTATTGTCATCCCAAGCATTGAGCTGCATTCATTGGTAAAGTGATTCAGAATCATGCTAAACAATAGACCCAGATCCTAAACTCATGGAGCTTACGGTCAAATAGGAATGGAGACATATTCTTCAGAAAATTCCTCAGGTATGGTATCTGCCCCCAGATTTCCAAATACAGATATCCTGAGTGCTTGATTCCCAGGATGGTTATAGAAGGGGATGCATCACAACTGTAGCCATTCCCCTTGGAAAGATTCCCAGGGGATAAGAGTTAGAAATAAGGGTATTTATAACCCCTGTTGTTGGGTAGGGATTGTCTCTATTGCCGAACTGTATTTTCCAGGTGCTTAGTACAGTGCTCTGCACACTGTAAGTGCTCAATAAATATGATTGAATGAATGAATGAATGAATGAACCTCCCAAAGATGGCATGAATCATTCCTGAAAAAAAATCCAAGAGTTCAAGAATCAAAGGACTTTACAGAAGCAGATAGCAAACAAAATTTCAGTTCAGATCCAACACAGGGTGAAGGTTACCTTACTTAACACAAAATGGTTCTTCTGGGATGAACATTCAAAGCTGACAAACACCCACCCACCAGAGGGTAGACTAATAGTATCATGGAGCTCCTAGGGACCTTAAGAGGTCATCCAGTACATTCCCCATTGGAAAAGGGGTACTTCTGATTTTAAGGACAGTCAAAGAAAGGGATTTCACAGCTTCACTTTGGAAATCCTTATCTTCCCACCCAAAACCTGCTTGCCCCATGACTTTCCCATCACTGTACACAGCACCACAATCTTCCGCTACTCACAATCCTGTAACCTTGGCAACACACTCAATGTCACCAAATCCTCTCAGTTCAACCTTTACATCACTTAAATCCACCCATTCCTTTTCATCCAAACTGCTACCACATTATTTCAAGCACTTATCCTATCCTACCTTGATTACTGCATCAGTTTCCTTGCTGACCTCCCTGCCTCCTGTCTCTCCCCACTATAAGCCATGCTTCACTCTTCTGCCCAAATCAGTATTCTATAAAACCATTCAGTCGACATTCGCCACTCTTCAAGGGTAGCCCATCCACATCCACAAGCAACAGAAATGCCTTACTGTAAGCTTTAAAGCATTTAATCACCTTGCCCCCGCTACTTATGTCCCTGATTTTCCACTATAACCCAGACCACACACTTGGCTCCTCTAATGCTAACATACTCATTGTACCTCAATTTCATCTATCTCATAACTGACCTCTGGCCCATAGCCTGCCTCTGGTCTGGAATTCCCTCCCTCTTCATATCTGACAGTTGATTACCACCCCCCACCTTCAAAGCCTTATAAAAAGCACACCTCCTTTAAGAGGTCTTCCCCTACCAAGCCCTCATTTCTTGTTCTCCAGATCCCTTCTGTGTCTCACTTGGATTTACACTACTATTCACCCTTTTCTTCAGTCCCACAACAGTAATGTGCATGTCCATAATTTATCCCCACAGCCCTAATGTGCATGTCCATTATTTATGTATATAATACATTTATGTATACTAATGTCTGACCCTCTAGACTGTAAACTCATTGTGGGCAAGGAATGTTTCTTACCTACTCTTTTGCGTTTTACTCCCCCAAGCATTTAGCACAGTGCCCTGCAGACAGTAAGTAATCAGTAATTATGATTGATTGACTGAGATCCAATCTAATGTTTAACACCCGAAAACCATCCTTACCTGTCTTGGCAGCTCTCCAATCCCAAGAAAGAAGATTGCTCTAGGAGTTCAGGGCATTTGTTATTTGACCCAGATATTAGTTTTCCCAGGAGTTTATTGATAATGACTGGTAATCTCTGGACTCCCAAGACCTGATCTTCCTGGCATTGTTGCTGCTCAGACCCTGTGCAGAAAGGGGATCTGAAGCTTAGTGATGCCATCTCCACAATGTGAAACTCCATGTGTTCACATAGTGGTTGCTGTGATCTAAGTATCCTTGTACTTTTGGGGGAGGGGAGCAGAGGCAGTATCCAGAGGGATTAGGAAAGATGATAAAAATGAGTTCTGCCTCCAAAATTGACTGAAAAAGCAGAACAAGCAGCAATGACATTTCCATGTATGTGTGAAAGTATCTAGATAACTGTTCTGCAACAATTGATCAATTGATTCTGCTTATCTTCCCCACCAAACAAGTTGTGCTCTAATGATCATTTTTTCAATGTCAGTGGACTGACTGTTACAGAACTTCACTGTTGGAGATTCCATCATGTCAATTCAAAACTAAGTATTGTAAATATGCTGAGGCAAAGTATGGGATGCTGATGAAATTGCTTGAGAAGATAGATGTGACATCCATGGCAGAAACAGATCTCACAGACACTTGGCAGCTTGGACTCTACAGCTGCTCTCCATGTCTTCAGAATGATTTTATATATAATATTAATTATCTGCATCATTGCAGATTTAAAATACCAATACAATAGTATATACTCCTTCATTCAATTATATTTATTGAGCACTCACTGTGTGCAGAGCACTGTACTAAGCACTTGGAAAGTACAATTCAGAAACAGAGGCAATCCCTACCCAACAACAGGCTCACAGTCTTTGTTTATGTGTGTGCACTCATCCCCCTGGGTCAAATTTTATTTTGTTTTTATCATTGTGGGAACATGGATAGTAGAAAAAAGACACACCTATTCAGAAAATTTTAATTAAAATTTAATTTACATAGATTCATTAAGAATTTAATGTCCCCTCACTAAATCAACAAAACACTTGTTCATGGTTGCGTGATTTTGTTGAGTATTCTACCTTACTTCACATAAGAAGAGGCAGTTTCATTTCTTAGTTTGGAGAAATATTTTGAGCCAGAAACATGGAACTAATAAATAAGACCAGGTAATTGTCTGACAATATCTTTTCCCAAACATCGAAGTCTCTTAGTTCATTAATTTTAAGGAAGTTGCAGTGGCTCTATATGAAAATATTCAACTTGGCTCACAAAGGGGATGGAATAATGTTGCAGCTTTGGAACTGCTGCTTTCAATTAGATGCTTCACTTCAACAAGTGAATGAAGTTTAGAGATCTGAATTTTAACTTGCACTGGAGGAAATTTTCCCCAGATCTGACAGAAATATGTAAAGTTACAATCATGAATCTAGGAAGTAACTTCTGATATAGTTTGCTAAACCCTGGTTCATAAATCACTAGCCAGTCAAATCTGTGTTATCTACTGAATTTCTGGGATCTTGATTTCCCTCTAACATTTTCCCATATTGAGCTCCCTCCCTCCCATCTGGGGCACAAGGTAGCTCCCCTATTTAGAATTATCTATGCTTAGTACAATATCGTTCTCATCACATCTTCTCTCCATTAGCAGAGTTATTCAAGAGATTAGACTGCTATATAACAGGGCAATTGATCACAGATCAGATACCATGTTCTTATCCATTCCCCAATTAATTCTCAACAAGCTAAGTACAGACTTGAGTGGGGAGACTGGAGTCAGGGAGGCCAGTGAATAGTAGAGAAGAAAAGACAGAAACAGGAAGTGTTGTAAAGGAAGAACTAGAAAAATTTTCCAATTGAGTCCAAGAACTGAAAGTAGTAGTGTTAGTAAGATTGGTAGTAGTCATCCATGATAATAATAATGATGATAGTATCATATTTGCTAAATACTTACTATGCACTGTACTAAGCTCTCAGTATATACAATTTAATCTGATCAGGCATAATCCCTGTCTCATAGTCTCTCTCTCAAGAGAGAGAACAGGTGTTGAATCCCCATTTTACAGATGAGAAGACTGAGGCATATAGAACTTAAGTGATTCACCCCACATCACAAAATAGGAAATAGAGAAGCAGTGTGCCTCGTGGAAAGACTGCAAGCCTGGGAGTCACAGAACTTGGGTCATAAATCCAGCTCCATCTCTTGTCTGTTGTGTGATCTGGGAAGGTCACAACTTCTCGTGCCTTAGTTACCTCATCTGTAAAATGAGGACTAAGACTGTGAGCCCCAAGTGAGACATGGATTGTGTCCAACTTGATTATCTTTTATCCATCCCATTGCGTAGTACACAGTACATACTTAATACCTTTTTTTAAAAAAAAAAAAAGTGGCAGAGCAGTGTTTAGAACCCAGGTCATCTGACTTCCAAGGCTGTACTCTGTCCACTAGGTTACACTGCTTCCCAAGGCTGACACCAAGCTCATGAGCTTCTGGAGTAGGTATTATGGTAATACTATCGGCAGAAATGGGAAAATAAGGAGGAGAGGGTTTAGGACGGAAGATGAGAAGTTCAGTTTTAGACTTGTCGAGTTTGAGATGTTGGCAAGGACATCCTAATGTATCTTGCTAGTTAGAAGAAATGTGGGATTGTAAATTAAGTTGAAAGGTTAGCTAGAGAGTTAGATTTGAGAGCCATCTGAATTGAACTCGTAGCTAAAGCCATGTGAGTGGATGAACTCCCCAGGAGAATAAGAACAAAGAAGAGTAGGGGAGTTGGAACAGAGCCTTTTGGGATATCCACTTTCAGAACATGACAAATGGAAGAAACACCAGAAAACAAAACCAAGAAGTGGTTACTGAGGGAGGAGGAAAACAGAAAGAAGTCAAGAAGTCTTAGGATAGACTATAGACTGGACTTGGCTACAGGGAGGTCATTAGTGATCTTGGGTGGGGAGGGTGTTAAGTATAGGCAGGGTAGTTCTGTTGTATTGCACTCTCCTTAATGCTTAGTACAGTGATCTGCACATAATAAATTTTCAATAAATGCCAGTGATTGAGTGAAGACCTGACTGGAGGGTCAAGAAGAGAGTTGGTGGAGAGGAAATTAAGATGTGGAGTATACAACACCCCTTCAGGGAGTCTGGGCACAAACGAGAACAGGGAGATGAGGCAATAACTGGAGTGGCTGTAGAGTTGAGGAGATTTTTTTTTATAATGGGGATGATAAGTATAAATGATAGCAGAAAGGAAGGCACCTTCAGAGAGCAAAAGGTTTAAAATAGCAGTATGGGAAGGGAGGAGAGTAGGAACAAATACATAGAGTCGTTTGGAGATTAGAAAGACTGGGAAGTTCTTCCTTGTTTCTATTTTAGCAACCTATTAGCTAGTGAGATCATTAGGAATTAGGGAGGGAAGGGAATGAGGTCCAAGAGGATTTTAGGAAGGAGTTAAAGATTTGGAGTTGATGGACATGATTGTCAGCACTGGAGTTGGTGCCCATTTAGCATGAACACATTTTGAATCTATTTCTGTCCTGAATCAATCTCAAAGTCATTCATGCTGAGCATGTACTTAGAGATGCCCCAAACCAGGCTTATGTTTTTCTTTCCAAAATCTTTAAACCAAAAGGCACTCATTGGAATCAAACACTGTTAATCATTTGATGTTAAATCTGGATAAATTCAGAAATGACAACAGATCCACAGTCTATCCAGTCATGGTGGCAGTGCTAATAAGGGTGGGAGGAGTTTGGAGTAATCAGGGAATGAGACATCACACTTTCATGGGGGTGGATTTCAAAGTTCAGTTTTTGTTTTAAAAGTTGGAAGACTGCAGGACAATAAAGAGGAAAAGATCATATTTAATATCCAAAATATGAAGTCTTCCTCAATCCAACCATTTTTCTCTCTCTATCTCTTTGTCTCTCTCTCCATCCCTATAAACTAAATGAGTTCTTGGACCGCCACAAAACTCTTCATCACCCCAGATGAATAAGATAAGGTGATAATTTAAATTTGTATTGCACCTTGGGACCCTCTTGGGTGAAAAGGCTATATAAATGAAAGTTATTATCATTTCCCAACACTTACCACTTACACAGGTTCTTGAAGGCAGCAACTTACAGGATTTATAAAGCACTTCAAGACAGGAGAATTTCTGAGCTCCTTATAGATGTTGCTGTCTGCCCAGTGACAACCTCACCTTCCTGGAAAATGCAGCTTCGGGATGGAATGAGGTCATCACACTCTGACTGAGGCACTCTCTTATAGTGGCTTTTAGGAAGGGAAAAATGACTTGTTAATGTGACATTACAGAGAACCATTTACTTAGAAGGATAATAATGAATTTCCCATGCACCACAGTCTGGCCAGGAGGCTCTGGGTAATGTTCCTTCATTTTCCAACATGGGTCATAGAATCACTGATGACTAGACTTCATGACACACTTACCCAAACCATCTGAATTCAGGAGAACTGGATTATTGCCTCAGCACTTCCATTGGTGTGATCTGGGGTAAGTCACTGATCTTTCTTGGGCTCCAGTTTTCTCTCCTGTAAAATGACAGACACTGCGGAAGCAATGCAAGATAACTCATGGAACAAGCAGAGAAGCAGTGTAGCTTAGAGGAAAGAGTATGGGCTTGGGAGTCAAAGGTTGTGGGTTCTAATCCCAGCTCTGCCACTTGTCAGCTGTGTGGCTTTGAGCAAGTCACAACTTCTCTGTGCCTCAGTTACCTCATCTGGAAAATGGGAACTAAGACTGTGAGCCCCACGTGGGACAACCCGATCACCTAATCCCTATCCCAGGATTTAAAACAGTGCTTGGAACATAGTAAGCACTTAACATCATCATGGGACACTGACATGTAAAATCAACTGTTTGTTAAATTCAATGCTGTATTGTTACCATTACTATTAGTAGTAATGGTAGAAGTAGAGAAGTAGCATGGCCTAGTGACAAGAGCATGGGCTTGGGAGTCAGAGGACATGGGTTCTAATCCCAGTCTACCACTTGTCTGCTGTGTGACCTTGGGCAAGTCACTTAACTTCTCTGTGCCTCACTTACCTCATCTGTAAAATGGGGATTGAGACCGGTGAGCCCCATGTGGGAGAACCTGATTATCTTATATCTACTCCAGCACTTAGAACAGCACTTGGCATGTAGTAAGCGCTTAACAAATACCATTATTATTAAGTAGTAGTAGCAACAGTTGCAATAAGTAGTAGAGGAAATGGTAGTGGTAGTTGCTTTAGAATTATCCACTCCAATACTCTCTCTTGTGTAGGGATTGAATAAGATATCTTTCAGAAGTCCACAGACTTACCCGGCCTGGGAGAAATGTGTCCTCCTTTTCTGAAGCCTAGTTGAAAAATTTGTATATGGTGTTCATACTCATTTTACAACTCAAAGGCACATAGGGTCATTTGCAATTGTATCAGAGGTGGGGTAGTTTCCAAAGCACCAGAAATTCTGTCTTCAATGTTGCAGTCACAGATGGCCAGTCAATATAGCTGTAATAGCAGAATTGAGAACCACCAGTTAAAGGGAGAGGATACAAACAGCTCTATTCATTTCCCTTGTTCTCCTTCTTAGGTAACATCTCCTCCAGAAGGCCTTCCCTTATTATCCTCTCATTACCCTGGCCTGCCCCCACCCCAACCACTGCAACTTCATTACTTCCTCATTATCAAAGCACTTGGGTTCTCACACACAGTGTTCCCCTATAGAATTTATGTCCACAATGTGGTCTGAGTCAGAGTGAGTCACAAGACCTGGTTCTAATCCTGACTCTGCCAGTTAACTGATGTTTGACCTTGGGGAAGTCACAAAACTTTTCTGTGCTTCAGTTTCCTCAGTTATAAAATGAATATTCAATACCTGTTTTCCCTTCTACTTAAACCTCCAGCCCCCATGGGACAGGGCCTGTGTCTGAACTAACTTCTATTTATCCCAGTGCTTAGCATGTAAGCACTTTACAAGTGTTATTATTGTTATTATCTTTATCATCACCACTATTATTACTAGTCTTTTTGCTTCCCTGTCCCTGTGATTTGTTTTAGTGTCTATCTCCTCCTCTAGATTGAACGGTCCTTGGGGATAGGGATTGTGTCTATTCACTCTATCAGACTCACCGAATCATTTGGTCCAGTGCTCTCCACACAGGAAGCACTCAATAAATACTGTTGATTGATGGATAAGAGCAGATCACCTAATTCACATCAGGCGATCAGGGTTGCATTCTATCTGACTGAAGGTTGATTGTCCCTCTGGGAATATGGGATCTGGACAAACCAGACCACTGACAGAAAGTCAGTGGATATGTGGGTATTTTGGGTATCAGGTATGGAGGCCATATTAGAAATATGGGGGCGGGGGAAGATACCCCCAACCATGTCCTCCCCTTGCCCTGGAATGCCCTCTCTCTGCACATCCGCCAAGCTAGCTCTCTTCCTCCCTTCAAAGCCCTACTGAGAGCTCACCTTCTCCAGGAGGCCTTCCCAGGCTGAATCTTTTTTCCTCTCCTCCTCCCCATCCCCCCCATCCTACCTCCTTCCCCTCCCCAAAGCAACTGTATATATGTTTGTACAGATTTATTATTCCATTCATTTTACTTGTACATATTTACTATTCTATTTATTTTGTTTATGATGTGCATCTAGCTTTACTTCTATTTATTCTGATGACTTGACACCTGTCCACATGTTTTGTTTTGTTGTCTGTCTCCCCCTTCTAGACTGTGAGCCCATTGTTGGGTAGGGAATGTCTCTATATGTTGTGAATTTGTTACAGTGCTCTGTACACAGTAAGCGCTCAATAAATATGATTGAATGATTGAATGAATACCCAAGTGGTCAGTAAAGTACTGGGAATTTTATTGGTGCTTAATGAATACTATAATTATTAGTATCATTATTATTAGGTCCCTGGGGAGAATACCTAGAAGGAAGTTGAGACACAGTTCGTGGCATATGGAAGATTCATAATCTAAAGCAGAGAAGAAAGACAAATGGAAATAAATCAGTAGTTGGATCATCATAGAAAAGTTCAACATAGGTTAAACTTCAGCAATTCAAAAGTCCCAGTGCTACAAAGCATTTGACATGGAAAAGTTCAACATAACTGGTTAAACTTTGACAATTCAAAAGTTTCAATGCTAGAAAAATTTTGACAGTCTTTATACTCTTTTATGGTGGTGAGCAGGATAGAAGGAACCCAATTTTCTGGCTCCTGAATACTACAGATGGGCCATTCAGTCACACATGTCTGTTTCCTCTCTACATTCTAAATATTAGGAAGGTGGGACTTCCTCCTTATTGAAATGGGGAGTGGAGTGGAGGTCCTAGATATATTTCAGGCCCTCTTGATTCCACAGAGCCAATAACTTGATCCGTATGTTATGTGCTACTGAGATTCTACACATCCCACGCTCCCCAAATATGGGAATTAGGTGCTGATCCCCAGACAGGCATTTTATGTAGCAAGAGTAGTAGTAGTAATAGTACTTGTATCATTTATTAAAAGCTCACTGAGTGCATAGCACTGTACTAAGCACTGGGAAAGAAATACACAGATAATGATAATGATGACAGTGTTTCTTGAAGCACTTACAATGTGCCAAGCACTGTACTCAGCACTAGGGTAGATACAAGCAAATCAGGTTAGACACAGTCCCTCTTCCACATAGGGCTCACAGTCTTCATCCCAATTTAACAGATGAGGTAACTGAGGCCCAGACAATGAACTGACTTGTCACACAGCAGACAAGTGACATAGATGAGATTTAGACATGGTCCCTGGCCCCCCAAGTTGGGGATGGGGTTGGTAATAGACACATAAGGAAAGGTGAATAAAATATACAAAACAAGAATATTGACAAGAATGAAAGAAGCCGGTGGATTTCTGGCTCCTCCCAATTCAGAACACCAGACCAGAAGTCCCACCTGAGGCTTCCATGCTAACCCTCCCAATGTGGCCAAAGTTGAGAATGCCTCAATGCTGTTGCTGTTTGTGTCCTTCCCAACTGAGATCAAGGGCTAATGGGAATTTTGGTGGCATAGGGATGAGGCAGCATCTCTCCCTAATGGTTGGACCCAGGAGATAAGTTGAGTGATTCATAGATAAAATGTAACATTAAAACTTCAGTCAAGAATAATGGTGGTTCCTGACACAGAGCTGGAATGAGCTTTGACTTTCACCAAGCAACAAAATGATCTTCCCCACTCGGGACCTTTATTTGCCCATTTTTAAATTGAAGGTTAGCATATAAGAGGACTAATTATAATTTTAGAAGCACAGGAAGGTTTTCAGGTCCATAGAGTAAATGTCGCCCATTAAAAAATAATAATAGCTTAAAAAATAAATTGACTTTAATTGGTCAACCTCTGATCTCTGCCTTAATATTTTAGGGTCAGTCAGACCAACTGAGAGTTTTTCAAAACTCAATTATGAACATTTTAAATGACTCAGCTGGCTTGAACAAATGGAATCTAATGTCGTTGGTGCATGAGCATATTTGATTCGTTTCCCCTTCAGCATTCATAATTCTCATGGATCTGTTCATTCTGACTCCAGCAGCCAGAGGTTCAATTGAAATGGCAAAAAGCAATTTGAGAGAGGAGGGCTTTTCCAGTGGAAGTCCTAGATTAACACAAGCTATTCTGAGATAAAATGAAGAATAAATTGTAATGGATGCCATAGACCCTGATGGTCAAGTCTGTATCAAGGGAATTAAATGACTCTTCTTCCCCACCAATGAAATGGATACAGCTAGGGATAGTTACATTCTGATAGGTTATTTTAATGCATCTATCTAGATGGAATGACATCTGGTCCTTCTCCTAGAACCCATTCTTTGACTCCAGGAATTTAGAAAGATCTGAATATAAATTGAATTGCAGTATCAGGAAAACATGTGGTGATTCAAACATCCATCATTTTCGAAAGCAGGATAACCCAAAATAGTGAGAAATGTCTAGCAGGATTTTCCAGGGAGATAATTCTATATATCTGTGGAAGTAGAGCCTCAGTGGGTATAAGCACTTGGGTGTATGTATTGCCCTCAATGATGAAGGGCATCATAATCCATGCAATTAGATCTGTGATCTTTGTCTTTTAATACCTGCTCCATCCCCAAAACCCTCAGCACTTATGTACACACCTTTAAGTTATATATTGTAAATTATTTTTTATATTATATTAACATGATATGATTTATTATAATATCTGTCCCCCCCAGACCGTAGGCTCATTATGGGAAGGGAACATGTTCCCTCATTCTCTCCCAAACACTTAGTAGAGTGGTCAACATATAGTAAGCACTCAATACCATTGATTGATTGATGAAAGGACACTTCAGTGTCTGCATGAATCATTGCTATGGAGGTACTCTGCAGATGGTGACTTTTAGTCAAAACTTTGACTATTGGTTTTATCCTTTTTGTAGTGTTTATTAAGAACCTACTATGACCCAGGCACTTCATTAAGCACTAGAGTTGATACAAAGTAACAGCGTTGGACACAGTCCATGTCCCACAAAGAGTTCACAGTTTTAATCCCCATTTTATAGATGAGGTAACAGGCACAAAGAAGTTAAGTGATTTGCCCCAAATCACAAAACAGGCAAATGACAGAGCCAGAATTAGGACTCAGGCCCTCTGACTCCCAGGTTCGTGCACTTTCCACTAGGCCATGGTGCTTCTCTACTTAGGTATTTAACAATCAATCTTTGAATGTTTTCCTCCTTCATCTAAAATTCAACACACATAAAGTGGTATTTTATTATAACTGTCTCACAGAAGCTTCTGAAGAGCAGTTGGCCAGGTTTCTCTATTCTTGGAGGCAGTCATCACATTCAAAAATATTTAACTTACATTGGATATGTTTATAATGTCTTTTGACTGGCAAAACATAATTCTCTTCAAATTAATTCTGCCTTTACGTACATAATTGTTATTCCTTTTTTTAAGATATGGCTGACTGAAATTCACCTACGAGTGCATGTGTGGCTGAAGAAGCCAATGCAGAATCACCAGTCCCAGCCACATTATGCACAGCATTTTGGCATTTGTTCAGCTCTTACTAAGTTCCAATCACGGAGATAGATACATGATAATCATACCTTGTCTCATGTTTGGTCTTTTCTTCTACTCCATCCTAACCTTACTCATGCTTATCTATGTTTTCATAAAAGTGAGTCAATTGATGATCCAGGACTCTCCTGGACTTGCTTCATCTGACTCACCAATTGTTTGGCTGTGGCTGAAAGATACAGTGAAACACACCTCTAAACAATAAGCTGGACAGATCCAATTGACATACAATAAATAATTGTACTTTTTGAGAATTTCTTATTGACTGATTGAGGCAGGAGACTTGGTGCCGACTTTAGAGGAAAGGCTTTAGACAGAGACAGTCTAGGAGATCAAATTTGAAAGAATTCCCAGTGCTGCACATAGCAGTGGCAACAAAAGTAAATCAGAAAGTAAAATTACTGGGGAACAATGTGGAAGGCACTGTTGAATTTCTAGTAATTTCTGTTTCATTTATTTTGTTTCTTGGGTATAAATTGATTCCATTCAGTTAATACCATCCAAGCCCCCTGCAACTTTTTTTTCTTTTCCTTTGCTCCATACTCTGGCCCTTTTACAGGTATTTTTTTTCCAAGTGTATTCAATCTTGGGTCATCAGCTCTTTCCAGAGCTTCTGTTGACATTTACTTACTGTTCCACTTCCTTAACGGCTCATCCTGTTCCAGGGCTCATCAGAAACAAAGTTAGTATGTAGCTACATGGATGAGAAACAGAATTTCACTGGTTTGAACAAACACTATTTAGGCAACAATCATACCATTTGATGAAAAATGGTCTTTTGAATCTGGAAATCATGACCTCAAGAGGAAATGATCCCAATGCCCTCCCCTCACAACTTGTGGGATCAGTCTCTCATGATCTGGGACCAGTGTCTCTCTCTTTTCCCCCTCCCAACCCCCATACACACAACTTCCCCTTCCCCAACCTGGGACCAGCTAACCTCACATGGGTATTGGCCAGCTCTAGTGGAAAAGGCCAGAGAAGAATCACTCCCTAACATCCTTTCACTGTAAGTTCTAGACTCTAGACCACAGACTATAAGCTCTCAAGGCATAAACTTTTCTTTAGACTGCAAGCTCATAATGGGCTTGTTTGCTAATTCTGTTGTACTGTACTTTCCCAATCACTTAGTACAGTGTTCTGCACATAAGTGTTCAATAAATACTATTGATTGATTGATTGATGGATTTCACAGAGGTGCTGTAACTCTGATTGGGTCAGAGTGGAGTAACAGGGCAGGACCAGTGGATATTCTCTAAAATGACTCTGGGATCACTCTGTGCCCCCAGGAGGCATAGGCATTTGAAGCCATGCATCTTCCAGAGGGAGGAGTAGGAGAAGGGGGTGTAAGTGCAGGACAGGAATTAGGAGAAGTGGGTGAGCAGCAGACAACAGGAATTTGGGAGGGAAAAGGAAGAGCTTATGGGTAGAGGATGGTAATTAGAGAAGATGCATAGTAAGTGTGAAGATAGATTTCTCGAAGATCATGGAGTCTTAGAGATGCTTGAAAGCAACAAAACATTCTATATACTGCAGGGGTTTTCAGACTAGCAAGTAGATCATGGTATAACTTCCTTAAAAACAAGATAATGTCTGTTATTTGCCTTGGGGAATCCCATAGTGTCTAGTAAAATTTGCCATCCACAAAGGAGTCTCAGTGAATACTACAGTGCTTTGCACACACTGAGTGCTCAATAAATACGATTGAATGAATGAATGAATATCAACTCCTATAAACCAGTTTGCAATCTCAAAGATTCATGCAGTTGCTGATACTGATGATTAGCTGGTGATGGGAAAATATAAGTTCAAATTTATTTTTATACCCCTGAAGAGTTCTCAGGGAATTCAAGCTTTCAGGTCCATGTAACAGGCCCAGTTATCCTCTTAACTCAAATCACATAACTCTTACACTTCTTAAATACCTCACCCACTGCTTCCTACTCTCTCCCTGTTTCCTCTTACTTTTATTGATTTGGTTGCTCAGGGCAGTTAATTCATGGAGCTTAGTCTTTATTCAACGTTGTCTTGACTTCTACTCAGGAATCGGGCTTATTGGGATGTGCCATGGAACCCTTGCTCACATCCTCCTTCTGTCCTAGAACTCTCTCCCAGTCCACATATGCCAGACCACCACTCTCTCCACCTTCAAAGCCTTATTAAGGTTATATCTCCTCATACTTCCTCCAAAAGGCCTTCTCCAATTAAGCCCTCTTTTCTCTGACTTTGACCCCTGTGCACTTAGGTCTGTATCCTCTGGGCAATTAATATTCATCCCACCATAAATCCCAGAGCACATATGTACACATAAGCTATTTATTCATTTACAATAATATCTGTCTCTCTCTCTAAACTGTAAGCTTGTTGAGGTCAGGGAACATGTCTACCAATTCAATTGTACTGTATCAATCAATCATGTTTATTGAGCCCTATGTGCCAAGCCCTGTACTAAGCACTTGGGAGAGTACAGTATAACAGGGGGTGGTGGACTCATTCCCTGCCCGCAACAAGTTCACAGTCCAGAGGGGAATATAGACATTAATATAAATAAATTAGGGATATGTAGATGAGGTCTGTGGAGCTGAGGGAGAGGTGAATAAAGGGTATAAATCCAAGTAGAAGGGTGACACAGAAGGGAGTGGGAGAAGAGGAATTGAGGGTTTAGTTGGAGAAAGCCTCTTGGAGGGGATATGCTTTTATTCATAAGGGTTAAAGGTGGAGAAAGTGATTTGTTAAGCAATGACTATATGCCAGGCACTACACTGAGTGCTGGGGTACATGAAAGGTTGTCAGGTCAGGCAAAGTCTCTGTCCTGCATGGGGCTCAATGTCTTAATCCCCATTTTACTGAGACACAGAGAAGTTAAGTGACTTGCCTAAGGTCACAGCCCACAAATGGCAGAGCTGGGATTAGAACTCAGTTTCTTTTGACTTCCAGGCCCGTGTGCTATCCACTAGACCATGCTGCTTCTCAGGCTGCTTGTTTAGTGGAAAGATCACAGGCCTGGTAGCCAGGAGATTTGGTCCTAATCCTGATTCTATCAATTGCCTATTGTGTAACTTTTGGGGGAGTCAACTTCACTTTTCTGGGCCTCAATTTTCTCATCTGCAAAATTTGGGATTAAATACCCATTCCCTTTCTCTCTTAAATTGAGAGTCCTATTTGGGGCAAGGCCTGTGTCCAATGTATACTGTATCTATGCCAGAATTTATTATACCTAGTAAGCATTTTTATCATTATTAAAATTATTTTAAAAGCCTGGGATTGGCAAAGCTCCCTGCCAAAATTTAAAAGGGACAAAAACATCTGAAAAAGCAAGGATTTCTAACAAACATGGGTGGTAAAACTGGGGTATTCATTATTCATTATTATGGACTTTATTCATTTAGAAGCAGATTTAAGAGACTGAGGTCTAAGTAATACTAGTGGTGAAAATCATTTGAGAACATTCAGTTCTTTTAACTTTACTTCTGATTGCATGTGTGACCTTGAATAAGACACTTTACCTTTCTATGCCTCATAGTTCTCCTCTATAAAACGAACATAACACTATTTAGGGGTTGCTAAATGTCTCAAAGGTTTTGGATGAAAGGCACTAGAAAACTGTAAATCATAGTTATCAATAATCTCCTTATAACAAATGTACTAAGACAAATAGGAAATAAGTGTAAATTGCAATAATAATGTTAAAGTTCTGACAAGTCAAGCTCTTACTGCAGATATATTGGTATCTTTTCTTATGCAACTGGGTTTTACATTATTTTCTATATAAAATAGAATTGCTGTTTTTAGGCATTCATTGAAAACAATAACTGCATTTCAAGCATTATCATTCTGGGTGTAAACAGAGTACATTTCAGATGCCATTAATACATGAGACTGAAGGTAGACTGACTTCAGCCGCATTAAAGTGCATGAGATTGACTATCCTATTGCTATTCAGAAACAAAATTTGTATATAGACTATGCATTACGATTCATTCTCCATGCATTCCCTGAGCTTTATCACTAAGGATATGACTTCCAAGTGGTTCAGCTTTCTGGGTTATGATAATATTTCAAGTGGTCACACCATTCTGTAGGCCTATGGTGTAACCAATATATATATATTGGTTTTATATATATATGTATATATATATATATATATATATATATATATATATATACATATATATATATTATATATATACATTATACATATTATACATATACATTATATATATTATATATATATTAGAGAGAGAGAGAGAGAGAGAGAGAGAGAGAGAGAGAGAATATTCTATGGTGGAATAAGAGCATGACCATGACCAATACCATAATAAGGGTGACAATATTAATTCTGGGGCAAACTGAAAAATAGGAATACCATCCTAAACTTGTACACCTTCTGCTTCGCATTAGGCAATAAAGAAAAGCAAAGGTAAAGGGAGAGAGGGAAGCAAGGGAAGAAGGAGAAACAATAGAAAAACATACGGTTCAATCAATAGTATTTATTAAGCACCTACTGTGTGCAGAGCACTGTACTAAGTGCTTGGGAGAGTTCAATACAGCAGAATTGGTAGAAACGCTCCCTGTCCATAATAGCATACAGTCTAGAAAAATATTACAAATCACAGAATAAACTGAGCACATATGAGAGCATGTTCTTGCCTCCCAATAAAAGTTCAATCATTTAAAGTGAGCAAAAATAGTTGAAAATTTGGGAAAGAGAGGCAGACCAGCTGAGCCTGGTCATCCCAGTTTTGGAACATAAAACTATTTGCAAATAGACTGATCAAATATGAATTATTTTCACCATTTTAGTTAAGGAAACTGAAGCACAGAGAAGTTGAGTGACCTGTTCAGGGTAACAGAGCAGGTCAGTGATGGAACCAGGACTATAATCCAGGTTCCCTGATTCCCAGGCACATACCCTTTCCATTAAGCTATGCTACCCCTGTGCATAGCACAGTGCTTAGCACATTGAAGCATTTAATAATCAATCAGTCAATCAATGGCATTTATTGAGTCCTTACTTTTTGCAGAGCATTGTACTAAGCACTAAGTATTAATTTTGGGCAACAGCACGGCCCAATGGAAAGAACGTGGATCTGGGTGTCAGAGGACCTAGATTCTAATTTCCCATCTCTGTTGACAGCACTACCATCCTTCCCATCTCACAAGCCCGCAACCTTGGTGTCATCCTCGACTCCGCTCTCTCATTCACCCCTCACATCCAAGCCGTCACCAAAACCTGCCGGTCTCAGCTCCACAACATTGCCAAGATCCACCCTTTCCTCTCCATCCAAACCGCTACCCTGCTCGTTCAAGCTCTCTTCCTATTCTGTCCGGACTACTATATCAGCCTCCTCTCCAATCTCCCATCCTCTTGTCTCTCCCCAATTCAATCCATACTTCACCCCACTGCCCGGATCGTCTTTGTCCAGAAACGTTCTGGGCATGTTACTCCCCTCCTCAAAAATCTCCAGTGGCTACCAATCAATCTGCGCATCAGGCAGAAACTCCTCACCCTGGGCTTCAAGGCTGTCCATCACCTCGCCCCCTCCTACCTCACCTCCCTTCTCTCCTTCTACAGCCCAGCCCACACCCTCTGCTACTCTGCCACTAATCTCACCATGTCTCGTTCTCACCTGTCCCGCTGTTGACCCCCGGCCCACGTCATCCCCCGGGCCTGGAATGTCCTCCCTCTGCCCATCCACCAAGCTAGCTCTCTTCCTCCCTTCAAGGCCCTGAGAGCTCACCTCCTCCAGGAGGCCTTCCCAGACTGAGACCCCTCCTTCCTCTCCCCCCCATCCCCCCCACCTTACCTCCTTCCCTTCCCCACAGCACCTGTATATATGTATGTGTTTGTACATATTTATGACTATTTATTTTACTTGTACAAATCTATTCTATTTATTTTATTAATATGCTTTGTTTTGTTCTCTGTCTCCCCCTTCTAGACTGTGAGCCCACTGTTGGTTAGGGACCGTCTCTATATGTTGCCAACTTGTACTTCACAAGTGCTAGTACAGTGCTCTGCACAAAGTAAGCGCTTAATAAATATGATTGATTGATTCTAATCCAGTATCCACCACTTGTCTACTGCATGACCTTGGACCCCGATTTCTTTGTGCTTCTGTTAACTCATCTTTAAAATGGGAATTAAAGCTGTGAGCCCCATGTGGGACATGGCTTGTATCCAACCTGATTATCTTGTACCTATCCCAGTGTTCAGTTGAGTGCCTGGAACATAGTAAGTGCTTAAAAAGTAACATTAAACATAATATTTAAAAATACCATAATCCATTAGAATAGATTATAATGCCATAATAATAATGATACCACAATCTATAACAAATATCATGCAAATACTGTTGCATGATATAAATCTAGGATTGATCCAGCTAGCATGGGACAAATGACCAGTCCTACTGAAATGGTCAGCAAGAAAGAATAAAAGGCATAAACTTGTTGTGGGCAGGAAACGTATCTGTTAACTCTGTTGTGTTGTACTCTCCCAAGCATTTAGTACAGTGCTATCCACATAGTAAGTGCTCAATAAATACCACTGATTTATTGATAAAACATTAGAAAGTTTTGTATTCATGAGCCCACTGTTGGGTAGGGACTGTCTCTATATGTTGCCAACTTGTACTTCCCAAGCACTTAGTACAGTGCTGTGCACACAGTAAGTGCTCAATAAATACGATTGATTGATTGAGGTTGTGAATATTTTGTCTAATATTTTAAGGATCAAGTACCAGATGTAGGTATTCATTCATTCGTTCAATTGTATTTATTGAGTGTTTACTGTGTGCAAAGCACTGTACTAAGCACTTGGGAGAGTACAATATAACAACAGATACATTCCTGCCCACAACGAGCTCACAGTCTAGAGGGGGAGACAGACATTAATATAAATGAATAAGTAGATAAATAAATAAATAACAGATATACACATATGTGCTTTGGGGATGGAAGGAAGGATGAATGAAAGAGCAAGTAAGATCGGTGCAGAAGGGAGTGGGAGAAGAGCAGAAGAAGGTTTAGTCAGGGAAGTCTTGGAGATGTGCCTTCAAAAAGGCTTTTAAGTGGGAGAGAGCAATTATCTGTATGACCATTTTACTAAATATTTTAAGAATATTGGCATTAGTCTATCAAGTAGGGAAAATCTTGGTCATGTGGATCAATACATCACTTTCAATGACAATCAACAAAAGAACAGCTTAGTTCAGTCTATAGCCAGGCCAGTAAAAGTTGCTGGTGCAAAACAGGACACAATAAAAATAGGAGGTTGTTATTACAGCTGAACTAAGATAGAGAATGTGAGTGTACTAAGGAAGGAAGGAATAGATTAATCTATGTTTAAGGAAAAAGGCTGACAAGTGGAAGGAGAAGGTAGACATTGCATGATTTGCTATGAGCCAGTGAACAGCAGATTAATCTCCATCCATCTATCAGCAAGACTGATAGCTCCCTTTTGCTAGTCAATGTTGAGTCCTTTTTCATGTAAGGGTGCCTTTGTGATGTGCATTTTATGGCTTTACAACTTCCCAAGGTTACTCTATTTATGGGGGATAATAATTTGACAATTCAAGCAGCGCTGTTACTTGGCATAACATTCATTCTCCTCTCCAAACACAAGTAAATATTAATTGTCACATGCAAGAAAAAGACTGTTGAACATGAGGTCTGTTTCCACTTTCACAGCTCTTCAGAACCTTCCTCACAACAAAGAGGTTCCCAGAAAATATCAAGGTTAAAGGTTGAAGAACAAAGCACATAAAATAATCTATAAAATGTGTTCTTTGGGTCAAGCGAAGTATGGTTTGCCTTGTAAATCGCAGGCATGATCATCAGCTTCTTCCAAGTTCACAGATTTCTCCTAGCTAGGGATCCGGTACACTTTCTGTGAGAATTGATTGAAACAGGGTCTGTTTTTCTCAAGTCATTGTTTGGATTTGCCCTACTTTCACTAGTTTTCTGTTTTTTTCTGCACCCAGCTGAGAATACTGACCATTGGCTCTAAGGCCCTCAATCATCTCACTCCCTCTTTCTTACTCACTGTCTTCTCTCACTACACTCCTGCTCATGGTCTTCGTTTCCTCTCAAGCAATCCTACCCACTATACCTCATTTTGGCCACCCTCACCTCTGATCTCTTGCTGAAGCACTTTTCTCTTCCTGGAACTCCTTTCCCCTTCATGTCTGCTAGACCCAAGTTCTTCTTATCTTCTGAATTCTGAAATGAGATCTCCTCTGGGGGAACTTTCTGAATTTCTCTTCTTTCCAAGTTATATCATCCCAGCCATCACCTCAGCACATATGCACCAGTTACATGCTTCCTACACACTCCCAACGGCTGGGAGAACTTCTGTACATATCTTACATACTCTGTTACCTAGGCACTAACTCATGTGTATCCACCTTTTTTCTTCCTCCTACCTGTACATTATACTCTGCCTTTTTTACTCTCCTACTTACTGCCATGCCAAGGGACAGAGAAGAAGTGGAGAGGGTCTCCAAGAAGAGTCATATTAGTAGAGGAGGGATGGAGAAGCCAAACTCGGAGGAGTAGAATCCAGCAGGCTCACTGGAATGTCCCACCTGCCTCTACCTCAGCTCCATCCCTTGTCATTAGGCCAGCGATCAACTTAGTTTAAACCACTTGGACAGCATATGAGGTAATGTGGTACTGTGTCAGCTTTTTATCTGATTGTTTTAGATGGGCTTTGCCAAAAAAACAGTTCATAGTTCACAATTATGATACTTCTTCATGGAAGCAGCTTTCACATGTGAGTAACCTGTCTGAGTCAGTGACAACCTCCATTTGTGAAAATCATTCTTGACAATTGGTAACCCTCAGGTAGGGACCGTCTCTATATGTTTCCAATTTGTACTTCCCAAGCGCTTAGTACAGTGCTCTGCACACAGTAAGCACTCAATAAATACGATTGAATGAATCAATCAGTAGTGTTTATTGAGTTCTTACTGTGTGCAAAGCACTGTACTAAGTGCTTCGGTGGATGAAATAGAGTTAGTAGGCACAAACCCTTCCCTCAAGGAAACCGGGAGACAGCCACTGAAATGAATTATAGGTAGGGAGAAGCAATTGAGTTTAAGGACATGTACATAAGTGCGGTGAGGGTGAGAGGAATACACAAGTTCTTAAGAGATGAGGACTTGACTGCATAGGAAATACAGTAGGGGGGAAATAAAGATGGGGAAATGGTAGATTATTCAGGAAAATCCTCCTGGGAGAGGTGTGAATTTAGTAGGTTCTGGTTGGAAACAACCATACTGAGGGCAGGGAGGCCCATCCCTGCACTTCACCATCCAAGAAAAACCCCAGAAGGGGAAACTGGCCAGATGCTCTCTCCATCCCCTGCCACCCATCCCTACATGGAGGGGGAGGAGAGAGGTGCAGCGAGACCTGATCGGGTAATTCTCTCCCCCCACTTACCTGGGGTTTGGGATTCTCATCAGGCTGCTGTCTCGGGCCATATAGGGAGGAGCTGATGAAGCACTAAGGGTAGGTGAAGAGCCAGCATGAATAAGAGTCAGTGAGGCAGAGTCAAAGGCCCCCACTAATGCAGAAGCTGAAGAAAGCAAGAGATATGGATGGACCAAAACAGCAATCAAGGGCCCTAATTATAGGCAGGGCAAGGGCCCAGGCCAGGAGATTGCTATTGGAGCCCATTGGAGGGCCAGGGTCATGGATGGGCTCCTCTGGGTCTGGTGCAGGTCTATCAACTCCTTAAGAATGGGGAGTCTATGGGAAAATCGATGCCCTGAAATGGACAGATACCGGCGCCGTGACACCCAATGGGTTGGGGCAGTGCTTGCTGTCAGCATCCTCCACTTCAAGTGAGGCGATGGGGCTGAAGTAGTGAAGCAGTGATGGCTTCAGTCAGTGAGTTAGTCAGTCACTCATATTTATTGAGCACTTACTGAGTGCAGAGCACTATAGTAAGCACTGGGGAGAGAACAAGCAGCACATGTAGAGAAGCAGCGTGGCTTAGTGGAAATAGCCTGGGCTTGGGAGTCAGAGGTGGTGGGTTCTAATCCTGACTCTGCCACTTCTTGGCTGTGTGACTTTAGGAAAGTCAATTAACTTCTCTGAGCCTCAGTTACCTCATCTGTAAAATGGGGATTAAGACTGTGAGCCCCATGTGGGACAATCTAATTACCTTGTATCCCCCCAGCGCTTAGAACAGTGCTTGGCACATAGTAAGTGCTTAATAAATGCCATTATTTTTATTATTATTATTACTATTATTATTATTATTACAATATAACAATGTAACAGATATATTCCCTGCCCACAATGAGCTTACACTCTAGAGAGGGAGACAGACGTGAATATGAATGAATAAAATTACATTATGTACATAAATACTGAGGGTCTGGGAGACAGGTAGAATAAAGTGCAGCTGTGACTATTTCAGTATTCCTCCACCGTGAGCCCAGTGCAGCAGCTGCTGTCCATAGCTACATACATTCACGTCCTTTTCGGACTTTAATCGACACAACCAATTTTAGCTATTCTAATGCACTGACCCTGAATTTACAGGCAGTGGCAGCCCTGATCCCAACCTCAAACTGGGTCACTGGTTAATACCAGAAGCTTCTTCTCCTTAACTTAAATGTAAAAAAAAAATATTCCAGTCAAAAGAGCCAGCTCATCTCTCATATCTTCCCTTCAATAGCTCCATCATTTGTAAGCTGAGTTGAGGCCTTCAAATGTGAAATGGTAAATCCAGAAGATCAGAGAAAAACATTAGGATTGTTTCACCCTGAGAAGGGTTGGAATCATATATAAATAGAACTGAAAATCATTTATTCTGGCAACCAGCCTGCATTACAACTAGCATTACAACTTTGAGAAGCAGGGTGCCTAGTGGATCCAGCATGCGCCTATGAGTCAGAAGGAACTGGGTTCTAGTCCTGGCTCAGCCACTTGTCTGCTGTCTGATCTTGGGCAAATCACTTAACATCTCTCTTTCTCAGTTATCTCATCTACAAAATGAGCCCCTTGTGGAACGTGGACTGTGTCCAACCTGATTGCCTTGTATGTATCTACCCCAGCACTTAGAACAGTGCCTGGCACAGAGTAAGCAATTAACAAATAGCATAAAAAATGGATACCTTAATAAATGGATTGCAAACTGGAAAAATTGATAAAAACCCAACCAATACTTGAAAAAAAAACCCTCAAATCAATAAAAATTATGCAATATCATATAAAAAGGATAACTACCAACAACCAATTCTTCAGATGAGTGACTGATGCTGAGCCACTGAACTCTGATAACATTGTTTGAGATGCTTTGATGAAAATGTGGCAGAAATAGCCAACTACTAATATTTGTTAATAAATCAATGGCATTTATTGAGTGGTTTCTGTATGTAGAGCACTGTCCTAAGCTCTTAGGAGAGTACAATACAGCAAAGTTGGTAGACCTATTATTCCCACCCACAACAGTAAAGAGAGTCTACTGAATTGGGTTCTTATAGGGGAAGATAATTTGCTTTCAATATCAACCCATATATGCTCACGAGGTTTATTTTCTTCAGAAACTACTGAACATCTTTCCTCTGGATTCCTGGCTTTGCTTTCCTCCCCTGTCCAGAAATGCAAGCCCTTGCTTCAGTGTCTGAATTACTGGTCATTTATGTTCAGTTTGACAAGCTCTTACTTTTTTTTCCATCTTAAATTATAGTAAATGAAGCTGGCTTTCTTTCAAGCATTTTCAGAATTCCCCAATGCATCTGAATAAAGGGGGCAGGGGAAAGGAGCCCTGATGAAATATTCATGGAAATGTTATTGCTCAGCAACAAAAGTAACAGTATTATAGCAATTGATAATACGATACCAGTTCTAATAATTGGGATATAGCCCTGGTCCTCGGAATAGGCAGTCACGAATTGGGATTCAGCCAGATGTTCATTTTGAGACCAAAAACTGGCCTTAAAAAAAACTTAGCAATAATTAGTGCCTCAGTGAGCAGTGATGTTTTTTGCTCAGGATTTTTGCAAACAGTCTGCTCGAGGCTGAGCCAGGAAAGCTCATGAATGCTCCCCTGGGGAACTGCCTGGCTCTCAGGGATGACTGAATTTGAAATCCATGGAGACTGAGCCTGGTCTCCGTCAAGTTCCATCAGTGCTGCTGCAACAAGCAGGGGCACAGCCTGCTAGAGAGGTCACTGCTCCACTGGAATGAGACAAGGGTATGCTGAGACTCAAACTGCTGCAATACAGCCTGTGTACTTTGAATCTGTTTTCCTATAGTGTGTGGAATGGGGAGGGGTCAGGGAAGGGCATACAGATGAAGGCATTTCACTAGTTGAAAAGCAATTTCAGGAAGTACAAGAGATTGTCTGGATTTCTTTCTCTCTTAAGTGACTGGATCTTTTAATTACGTTTTATACTATTCATTCATTCAGTCGTATTTATTGAGCGCTTACTTTGTGCAGAGCACTGTACTAAGCGCTTGGGAAGTACAAGTTGGCAACATATAGAGCCGATCCCTACCCAACAACTGGCTCACAGTCTAGAAGGGGGAGATCTACTAGAGATTTCTGTCACATTCTTAGATGTGAGTATAAAGGGGGCTTGGCTTTTCATTGGAGTTCCAACAAAAACCGATTTAATTAAGCACAACTACACAGAATTAATCTGAAAAGTGTATAATGTGTAATTACCAATAGAGGCTGATCCTTCCTCCCAAGTTTTACATAAAGTCTCAACTCCCTTTTCCCCAGAGCCAGCCCCTGGTCAGAAGAACTGGCAACATCATCATTTGAACTAAGACAACAGCAAATTAGAAGCCATTATAAACCACTCTCTTCCTGAATCACCTTGAAGGATTATGCCAATTTTAATTTACTGTAGCATAAAATGTCCCAATCCATCATGGAATTCTCCCAGCCTCTGTCCTCTCTCCTCCACTCTACATTACAAATTACTGAACGGATCATCTATCTGAGGAGATGTGCCCCACTTCTCTTCTGTCCTGAAAACCCTCCACTACCTCCCTGTGTCTTTTAGCAACAAAAAACTCCCCTGATTTGGTTTCAAGGCTGCCCACCCTCCGGCCCCAAGTTACTTATCTGCTCCCTCCACCCACTATTCTACAACTCCTTTGTCCTTGCTCCCCATGAGCCAACCTTGTAGCTGTGCGTCACTTTCTACTGTCCCACCTCTGTCCCCTCACTGATATTGTTCCCTAGGCTTGGAACTAAAACCAAACAGATCACAGCTCCCCCCAAATTCAAATCCTTCTTAAGATCTCACTTCCTCCTACAAGCTTTCCCCAGTGAATTTCTTATCATGGCTCACAGCATGCCTTTATCCAATGCTAGCACTTATGAATCCTCCTTAAGCACTCATTTTTAATGTTCACCAATAAATCTGAATTTTTACCATTCTGTTGGCAAATATTGTTGTTTCTCTTTCCCATTAGAGTGTAAGCTCCTTGTGCAGAGAAGTTGTTCAGTATTCTGTATTTTCCATGTGCTCAATAAATGCTATTACTAATAACCCTAATTTGTCAATTACTACTCTGTTTTTCATGATGACGATGATCACGATGATGTTAATGACGACAATAACAGTAATCACAACCCTTGAAAATGTTATGGCCATTTTATCTGTAATAAGGTGGCTGGCTATGTGTCAGTCAACTTTCTGAATATTACAAATTACTGCCCATTCCGCAGTCTAAAAAGAAGTGGGATATCTCACCTGCTAAATTTGTCTTAAACTGAAAATAAAACAAAACCTTTGATTTTTTTATTTGATTTTGATTTTTAATTGATAAAACAAAACACTTCGATGCCCTCAGTAGTGCCAAATTGCAGTTATCTTGGGAAGTATCAGCAAAGGCTAAACTTTCCAGTTTCTGTTCGAAACAAATCAAAGAACGAACATTTACTTTGACGATAATTTCTTCCATTTTGCTGCAATAGTAGTCATACTGCATATCTTAGTGACTCTTCTGTCTTTATTAATTATTAAATCTCAGTGAGATCTACCTAATGTCTTGGGGGAAAGACTGTTTCCTTTTGGTTAATGGGATACTTTTCACACTGTAATGGATGTATTGACAATTTATGATCTTCAAATATTGAATCATGGAATTGGATTACTGTCCCCTCTTGCTTCCCATAAACTTTCACCCAAACTGTGTTATTTGCAATTGAACATTTCAAAAGGGAGGCTTATGCCAAAGATTGGGAACAGAATCTTCTCACAGCCCATGTAGAAGCTATCAATCAATCAATGGTACTTATTGAGTGTCTGACATAGCCAGCGTGGCTCAGTGGAAAGAGCATGGGCTTTGGAGTCAGAGGCTGTGGGTTCAAACCCCAGCTCCGCCACTTGTCAGCTGTGTGACTTTGGGCAAGTCACTTCACTTCTCTGGGCCTCAGTTCCCTCATCTGTAAAATGGGGATGAAGACTGTGAGCCCCTCATGGGACAATCTGATTACCTCGTATCTACCCCAGCGCTTAGAACCAGTGCTTTGCACATAGTAAGCACTTACATACCAACATTATTATTATTATATAGCCAGATCCACCTGTCTTGCCAAAGGAATCCATGGCTGTAAATATATTTTGGAGGTGGTTAATGTGAGTTAAACTAGTCAAGGAGAGTCAAATTAACCCCCTAAAAACTAGAAACACAGGTAATGCTCTGGGAACAAGGAATGATTTGCTAGATGAATACTGAAGGGAAAACAAAGAGAGAGACAGGACGTAGAGTTTGGTGGAATATAATCTATTATCTTCCCCCTCACACAGTAAGGCTTTTTAGAATGGAATGAGGGAATTCAGGCTCTTCACTACCCTTTCCCCAGGCTCAAACTCTAGAATAGCAGGGGAGAGTTCTAGTCTTCACAACCATAGCAAGGTTCTTCCTCTGATGGTACACACACCAAACTCCTCTCCTTTCAACTCAGAACACTCCGTGGAATCATAAATTGTCATCTGTCACCAAATCCTGCCAGTCTCACCTCCGCAACATCACCAAGATCCACCCTTTCCTCTCCATCCAAACCGCTACCCTTCTCGTTCAATCTCTCATCCTATCCTGACTGGATTATTGCATCAGCCTCCTCTCCGATCACCCATCCTCACTTCAATCCATACTTCAGGCCATTGCCCCGATCATCTTTGTGCAGAAACTCTCTGGGCATGTTACTCCCCTCCTCAAAAATCTCCAGTGGCTACCAGTCAACCTACGCATCAGGCAAAAACTCCTCACCCTCGGCTTCAAAGCTCTCCATCACCTCGCCCCCTCCTACCTCACCTTCCTTCTTTCCTTTTACAGCCCAGTCCGCACCCTCCACTCCTCTGCCGCTAATCTCCTCACTGTGCCTCGTTCTCACCTGTCCCGCCGTCAGCCCCCGGCCCACAATGCCCTCCCTCCACACATCCGCCAAACTAGCTCTCTTCCTCCCTTCAAAGCCCTACTTAGAGCTCACCTCCTCCAGGAGCCCTTCCCAGACTGAGCCCCCTCCTTCCCCTCCCCATACCTCTTCCCTCCCCACAGCACCTGTATATATGTATATATGTATATATGTTTGTACATATTTATTACTCTATTTTACTTATACATATTTATTCTATTTATTGTATTTGGTTTATATGTTTTGTTTCCTGTCTCCCCCTTCTAGACTGTAAGCCCACTGTTAGGTAGGGACTGTCTCTATATGTTGCAAACTTGTACTTCCCAAGCGCTTAGTACAGTGCTCTGCACACAGTAAGCACTCAATAAACACAACAGAATGTGGGGAAAAAATGTGCTCCCCTTCACTGTATCATGATCAAGTCCAACAACCAGGCACATGGGTAGCCTTTGGTATACAACAGCCACAGAGAAGCAGCATGGCTCAGTGGAAAGAGCCTGGGCTTGGGAGTCAATGGTCATGGGTTCTAATCCTGGCTCTGCCACTTATCTGCTGTGTGACTTTGGGCAAGTCACAACCTCTCTGTGCCTCAGTTACCTCATCTGTAAAATTGGGATTAAAACTGTGAACCCCATGTGGGACAACCTGATTACCCTGTATCTACCCCGGTGCTTAGAACAGTGCTTGGCACATAGGAAGCATTTAAATACCAACATTATTATTATTACTATGAAAGGTAGAACTGGACCATGGACACCCAAAAATTAGGCTAGTCAAGGCTAGCCATCAAGAGTTTCTGGTAATCCACCAATCTGATAGAAATCACTTCTTCTTAGAGAGCACGGCCACAGCTGGAGAAGGGTAGGGAAGCAGTGTGCTCAGAGGAAAGAGCACGGGCTTGGGAACCAGAGGTCATGGGTTCTAATCCCAGCTCCGCCGCTTGTCAACTGTGTGACTTTGGGCAGGTCACTAAACTTCTCTGGGCCTCAGTTACCTCATCTGTAAAATGGGGATTAAGACTGTGAGCCCCACGTGGGACAACCTGATCACCTTGTAACCTCCCCAGCACTTAGAACAGTGCTTTGCATATAGTAAGTGCTTAATAAATACCATTATTATTATTATTATTAAAATGGCTGGGAGATTGATTGTATGGAAGGGAACATGGTTTAAAAATCTCCGTGATGGAAGAGGGTTGGTTTTGCCAAAACTTCCCAGAGGCTATTGACAGAGGCTCGGCTGCTCCGAGCTTGGCTGCTCGCTCTGCTCATTTGGACTCGGCTTGGCTAGGTTTGGCTGGGCTGGGCTTCATTGGGCTGGACAGGATCATCCTCAGGTTCATTAGGCTCAGCCCGGTTGGGTTTGGCTCAGCATGGTTCGACTCAGCTCAGCTGCCCCAGCTCAGTTGGGCCCGGTCGGGGGAAGGGGTGGTCAAACAGCCGGGTCCCTCCTCCATGCTGTTCCCCAATGCTGGGCAGGGGGAGATAATAATAACGATGGTATTTGTTAAGTGCTTGCTATGCACAAAGCACTGTTCTAAGCGCTGGGGAGGTTACAAGGTAGTCAGGTTGTCCCATGGCGAGGCTCACAGTTTTAATCCCCAATTTACAGATGAGGTAACAGAGGCCCAGAGAAGTTAAGTGACTTGCCCAAAGTCACACAGTTGACAAGCGGCTGACAGTTATTTGAACCCATGACCTCTGACTCATTCACTCATTCATTCAATCGTATTTATTTTTAGACTGTGAGCCCACTGTTGGGTAGGGACTGTCTCTATATGTTGCCAAAGTGTACTTCCCAAGCGCTTAGTACAGTGCTCTGTACACAGTAAGTGCTCAATAAATAAGATTGATTTATTGAGAGCTTACTGTGTGCAGAGCACTGTACTAAGTGCTTGGGAAGTACAAGTTGGCAACATATAGAGATGGTCTCTACCCAACAGCGGGCTCACAGCCTAGATGGGGGAGACAGACAACAGAACAAAACATATTAACAAAGTAAAATAAATAGAATAGTAAATATGTACAAGTGAAATAGAGTAATAAATCTGTTTCTAGACTGTGAGCCCACTGCTGGGTAGGGACCATCTGTATATGTTGCCAACTTGTACTTCCCAAGTGCTTAGTACAGTGCTGTGCACACAGTAAGCGCTCAATAAATATGATTGAATGAGTGAATATATACAGGTGCTGTGGGGAGGGGAAGGAGGTAAGGTGGGGAATGGGGAGGGGGAGGAGGGGGAGAGGAAGGAGGGGGCTCAGTCTGGGAAGGCCTCCTGGAGGAGGTGAGCTCTCAGCAAGGCTTTGAAGGGAAGTAGGGACTCCAAAGCCCGGGCTCTTTCCACTGAGCCACGCTGCTTTGCAGGGAGAGGATCCCCAGAAAGTTTGCATGGGAGGCCGGATGGACAGCCCCCCTTCCACCCCACAGCCCCGGGACCCCGACCACAGGAGGAGCCGGCGGATGTTGGCGGGGTCACACTACCTACTTGTTCGGTTTTTTTGTCCATCTCCCCCTTCTAGACTGTGAGCCCAAGTTGGTTAGGGACCGTCTCTATCTGTTACCAAAAGCAAGCGTTTAGTCCAGTGCTCTGCACATGCTGAATGCTCAATAAATACGATAGAATGAATGAATGAATTCTGGGAGAAAACTGACTACGTCAGTAGTAGGAATGTTCTAACTTTCTGGCTTAGTTCTCAGGGAAAACTGGGAGAAGAGATTGGGTAGGGACCGTCTCTATATGTTGCCAGTTTGTACTTCCCAAGTGCTTAGTACAGTGCTCTGCACACAGTGAGCACTCAATAAATTCATCCAATCGTATTTGAGCGATTACTGTGTGCAGAGCACTGTACTAAGCGCTTTGGAAGTACAAGTTGACAACATATAGGGACAGTCCCTATCCAACAGCGGGTATACGTTTGAATGAATGAATCTGGATCATCCTGTGGTGTGTCATGCCTACCTACCTACTCCAATGAAAGTCAACTAGAAGAGGTTTCCATATGGTAAAGCATTTTTCTCAGCCTATGTAGTAATAGTAGTAGCAACAGCAGCAGTAGCATTTATTCAGTACCCACTTGCTGCAGAACACTGCATTAGATGCTTGGGAAGTTTAGAATATCTTTTCCTGCCCACAGGAACTTTCACTCTAAAGGGGAAGACAAGCATAGAAATAAATGACAGCACTGATGAAATAAACTGAATTAAGCTATTCCTGAGATGAAATGGAAATTATATAAATTATTTTGGAGTGACTTCCCCAAGCAAATCATTCAGACAACCTCATGCTTGAAATTTATGGTGCTTGATTTCTGTCAATCAACTATTTGGTCATGCAGTTTTGAACCTCCCTTTATTGTATCACTAAGAATTATTTGTCTGGACCAGTGGGGTGTTCTTGCACTTCCCCCTCTGAGATCTATTTGTTTACTTGTCTTGACATTGTGGTTTAGTTTGTTGCCTCTGTTCTTTATTGATTTTTGCAATCCATTGTTATCTTGTATTTATCTTTCAATTCCCACTTAGACTCTGGGAGTATCTCATGAGAGATGGAGACAGTGTCTGACCTGTTATGTTTTATTTACCCCAGTGCTTAGTACAGGGCTTGGTAAGCACTTAAATAGGTACCATAGTTAACTCTTGTTTCTGCTCTTCCTCCTTATCTCTTCACTTTGTCTTCTCCCCATCTTTTTTCCAATTTCCTCTTCCTTCTCCTCATCCTACTTGCTTTCAGGCAATCCTAAATGGAAACCCTAAAGAGAACTGTTGAGAACTAATATTTTTGGAAAATGCTTTTGAAATAATCAAAGGTGTGTCATTTTAGGTTCCAAATGTGTGAATGACAGCACCTCTAGCATGCATACATTTTGAATAAACCACCTAGAGCCCCTTATTTTCCCAGGGGTAACTCTGATAAATCTTATGCATAGAAATAGTCTTTAAAAAAAACACTCCCAAGAGATTCTTTCTAAGACATTTCACAGTTAGGTAAAGCAGAAGTAGCGTAAGTACACAAAAGTGTTACAGAAAATATTAATGTTTTGAAATATTTCAACTAACAAATCACCTTGCAAACATTTCACATCTTATTGTCTTGATTGTGTCAATTTTTTCCAACTAGTATGGCATATTTGACATTACACAGTTTGACATGTCAAAAGCAATATTGCAAATGGAAAATGTTAAGAATTGAGGTTTGGGACTTTAGAATAGCAGTTTCTTTTACCCTTACAAACCTTGTGTATGTGTGTGATAAGTATCAACAACCTCATTGGAGGTTTTTACTTTAAAAAAAAAATAAAGAAATGATTTGAAGAAATTGAAACCTAAAAATTCACAACCCAAAATATGTTTTTTTATTTGATTATTTTTGAGTGCTTTCTTGTTAAGTGCTTATAATACGCTAGGGGACTGTCCTAAGCACAAGGATATATGCAAGACAATCGGGTTAGTCAAAGACTTTGTCCCACATGAGGCTCAGTCATCATTCCCACTTTACAGATGAGGGAATTGAGGCACAGCAAATTTAAGTGACTTGCCCAAGATCATACAGTAGATAAATGATGGAGCTGGGATAAGAACCTATGGTTTTCTGACTCCCAAACCTGTGCTGTATCCACTAGGCCACGCTGCTTCCCCGTCTTGCGCCGTTTCCCAGTCCCGAAAATAGTCACTGATGACAATTGGAAAGTAATTCAGAGAGCACTTAAAGAAGCTTTCTAGAGTCATTAACAAAGGAAAAACAGAAGTGGCATTATAATCTGAGACAAAGATTGTTGGAGTGTTGGCTGACCTATCCCCAGCTACATGTTTTTTTTCAGTGTGCCTTCAAATGTGCCACTTTTCAAAGGCATAGTGTAGAAAATAATAGTTGTGGTTTAGTGCTTAATCTGTGAAAAGTGCTGGAGAGGATACAAGACAAACCCATGAGACATTATAATGATGATGTTTGTTAAGAGCTTACTTATGTTCCAAGCACTGTTCTAAGCGCTGGGGGGATAAAAGGTTATCAGGTTGTCCCACGTGGGGCTCACAGTCTTAATCCCCATTTTACAGATGAGGTAACGGGCCCAGAGAAGTTAAGTGACTTGCCCAAAGTCACACAGCTGACAAGTGGCGGAGTCGGGATTAGAACCCATGACCTCTGACTCCCAAGCCCATGCTCTTTCCACTGTTCCAGACTGGGCTCATCAATCATATTTATTGAGCGCTTACTATGTGCAGAGCACTCTACTAAGCACTTAAAGGGCTCACAGGTAAAGGTGGAGGGATGACAGATACTTAATCCCCATTTTATAGTGAAGGATACTGAGGCAATGAAGCAGCATGGCCTAATGGATAGAGCATGGCCTTGGGAGTCAGAGGACCTGTGTTCTAATCCTGGCTCTGCCTCTTCCTTCCTTCCTGTGACCTTAGGCAAATCGCTTAACCTCTCTGTGCTTCAGTTTCCTCAACTGTAAAATGGGGATGAAATACCTGTTCTCCTTCCTACATAGGCTGTGAGCCCCATGCATGACAGGAACTGTGTCTGGTCTAATTAACAGGGACTGCACTGAACCAAACATCATCATCATAATCATCATGATCATGGCATTTAAGCTCTTACTATGTGCTGACCACTGTGTTAAATGCTGGGGTCAGTACAAGTTAATCGGGTCAGATGAAGTCCCTGTCTTACATGGTGCTCAAAGTCCAAGTGACAGGGAGAAGAGGTATCGATTCCCAGTTTACAGAGCTTCCCCAGAGATTAGAACAGCTTTTGATCCATAGTAAGCACTTAATAAATACTGTAAAAAGACAAAAAAGCGACCAAGCTGGAATTAGTACTCAGGTCTCCTGACTCCTAGGCTCGTGCCCTTTCCACTAGGCCTTGTTGCCCTTGCCTTTTTCAAGCTCAGGTTTCATGGCAGAGATGTGTGCCCCAGGCTGTTTCCACCCTGGAGCCAATACTGACCCCTTCCTCCCACCTTTCCTTCAGTCATCACATCTTGTACCATCGCCCCCACCCACTGGACACCCCCAAACCCAGCACATAGGACCTCTGCTGCCAAGGGGTGACCCACAGGCTTCTACAACAGTTTGCCTTGCTCTCTCTCCTCCCCAGCTCCACACTGTGGTCTCAGTGGAGCTCCACAGTGCAGAGGAGGGCTGAGCCACTTCATCAGCTCCATGGGACACAGAGGGAGATTCAAAAATCCTTGTCATCCCCACATAATAATAATGATAATGGTATTTGTTAAGCACTTACTATGTGCACATGTGGAGAGAGGGCACCAAGCTGCTTCCACCACGGAGCCAACATGACTTCCCCACCCCTGTGCCATCTCACCCTCTCACCTGTAGAATATGTTGAAGGCCTGAACAGCCTCTGCTAAGGAGAGTGTCTGCGGTGCACCTCTGCCTCCCTACCCGCACTCAGCACTCCCCTCCCCTCCGCCCGACCCTTCCTTTTCTCTCCACTAATCCTGGAGACTAGCCCAGCTCTAGCAGCTCAGGGACACTGCCCCCTTCCCACACCTCCCCACAAATGCCTAGGTGCCAAGGTGTGTACCCCAGCCTCTGCCCGGAGCACAGTCTGCAAAGTTTCCTGGAGCTGCTGCCACTGCAGGACACCTTCAAACTCCAGCCCCATCACACTTTGGGACTGACCTTACACCTTAGTATTTTGGGGGTTCTCCACCCCAACCTCTTACCTCTGGAACACGTGGTTCCAAGATGGCAGATCTAGCCAAGAGTGGGAGATCAAGGAGAACACTGGGAGAGGGACCAAGGGTGATGAACAGTACCATTAGAGACTGAGGGATGCCAACTTCCTGCTCAACTGCCCACTGTTGGGTAGGGACTGTCTCTATATGTTGCCAATCTGTACTTCCCAAGCGCTTAGTACAGTGCTCTGCACATAGTAAGCGCTCAATAAATACGATTGATGATGAAGAAGCCACGGAACCTGACTGACAGTGTGGGGACTAATGAAGGTTTGCACTGATGGGATCATCTTCAGAAGGATGTGGAGGAGATAACTGTGTCAGTTAGGGGCAGGCCTATGCAAATAAGTAGCAGCTTAAAAGCCTAAATTTGTTCATGGCTCAAACCCAGTATTTGGACCCACAACCACATACTAGGACCTCCTGGAAAGGTGTTGGTTAAAAGTCCCAGACTTTAAGCGAGCTGTTTTTTCCTCTGTGCTACACTTTTCTGGGAGTGGTAGCAGGACACACAGATTCTCAATGATAGACATTTTGTGGATGAGGATAATGACACAGGGAAGTTGAGACATGCCCAAGGTCACTCATCAGGCAAGTAACAGAGCTGGGATTAAAATCCAGGTCTCCTGACTCCTAGGTCTGTGCCCTTTTCACTAAGCCATTCTGTTTCTTAACAACAGATATTGAGTTTAAAGTGTCAATTATGGAAACAAGAAGGTTAATTGCAGTGATGTACAAGAGACCATTTACTTGAGACATAGCTTTATCTGATCGAGGTCATGCTAGTTCAGATATCTATACCTCTATCTATCTCCTCCACCTTATGTCTCTCACAAAAACAATTGCTGAGAGGTTACTAGCTGATTCAGTTGTCTTAGGTGACCCTTTTTGAGATCACTCAGAAGATGGCAGAGGGAAAGAATGGAAGAATCTACCTGGAAGGTGGTTGTTTTGTAATATGATAAATTCTTAGAGCAAAGTAGTTTTCCTTATCTCCCAACAACCCCCTTCCCCACAATAATTCCTAATGCACACTGTTTTCTTGACTATAGGGTAATAGAGTGAGATGTAGCTTATACTTCAGCCTGAGCTTGAGGTGCAAACCGGATGTATTTGTGGTCTTAACATATTCAGCCCTAGGAGTCCTGAGCTCAGAGGTGCCCTTTGATATTAATGGATGGCATCCAAGACATCTAACATTCAGCTGGCTTTACCAAATACAACAGGAAGACAACAAAGCAGAGGGCAGCATGGCTTAGGAGGTTGAAGTCACATGCTCACTAGGCTGCATTCACCCTCATTACTGACTTCTTGCTGTTCTGTAACCCACAGAGGCATTATTTAACAAAGCTCCTGCTTAATTCAACGTACTCATCCTTAAAGAACAAGTGCCAGGAAGACATAAATAATTAGCAGCCCATTATTCATTCATTCATTCAATCGTATTTATTGAGCACTTACTGTGTGCAGAGCACTGTACTAAGCCCTTGGGAAGTACAAGTTGGCAACATATAGAGACGGTCCCTACCCAACAACGGGCTCACAGTCTAGAATGGGGAGACAGACAACAAAGCAAAACATGTGTACAGGTGTCAAAACCATCAGAATAAATAGAATTATAGCTATATGCACATCATTAACAAAATAAATAGAATAGTAAATATGTACAAGTAAAATAAATAGAGTAATAAATATGCATAAACATATATACAGGTGCTGTGGGGGGTGGGAAGGGGGTAGGGTGGAGGGATGGGGAGGGGGAGAGGAAAGAGGGGGCTCAGTCTGGGAAGGCCTCCTGGAGGAGGTGAGCTCTCAGTAGAGCTTTGAAGGGAGGAAGAGAGCTAGCTTGGAGGATGTGCGGAGGGAGGGCATTCCAGGCAAGGGGGAGGACATGGGCCGGGGGTCGACGGTGGGACAGGCGAGAACGAGGCACAGTGAGGAGGCTAGTGGCAGAGAAGCGGAGAGTGCCGGCTGGGCTGTAGAAGGAAAGAAGGGAGGTGAGGTAGGAGGGGGCGAGGTGATGGAGAGCCTTGAAGCTGAGGGTGAGGAGTTTTTGCCTGATGTGTAGGTTGACTGGTAGCCACTGGAGATTTTTGAGGAGGGGAGTAACATGACCAGAGCGTTTCTGCACAAAGATGATCTGGGCAGCAACGTGAAGTATAGACTGAAGTTGGGAGAGACAGGAGGATGGGAGATCAGAGAGGAGGCTGATGCAGTAATCCAGTCGGGATAGGAGGAGAGATTGAACCAGCAGGGTAGCGGTTTGGATGGAGAGGAAAGGGCGGATCTTGGCGATGTTGCAGAGGTGAGACCGGCAGGCTTTGGTGATGGATTGGATGTGAGGGGTGAACGAGAGAGCAGAGTCGAGGATGGCACCAAGGTTGCAGGCTTGTGAGACAGGAAGGACGGTAGTGCCATCTACAGTGATGGGAAAATCAGGGAGAGGGCAGGGTTTGGGAGGGAAGATAAGGAGTTCAGTCTTGGACATATTGAGTTGTAGATGACGGGCAGACATCCGGATGGAGATGTCTTGAAGGCAGGAGGAGACACAAGCCTGAAGGGAGGGAGAAAGAGCAGGGGCAGAGATGTAGATTTGGGTGTCATCAGCATAGACATGATAGTTGAAGCCATGGGAGTGAATGAGTTCGCCAAGGAAGTGCGTGTAGATAGAGAACAGAAGGGGACCAAGAACTGACCCTTGAGGAACCCCTACAGTAAGGGGATGGGAGGGAGAGGAGTTAAACCTCTTTCTTACCTCTCAAGCAAGCATTTAGTAGGTGGGGAACTTTCTATAAATATAAATATTGGAATGGCAAACCCAAGCCTGCACCTCTCCACTTATGGTTATTTCCTTGCTGGGATGAATTTACCTTTAGAATTGCACAGACGGCTTCCAGAGCCCTGTGATATTTCAATGCTGCTCTTCCTCGGCAAAGGACACCTGTCAGTTTTTCCTTGATGGACTGTTAACTACAGAATGAGATGCTGGGAAAGTTGTGACTACCTTAGTCGATGGGCAACTACTGTGGATGTTTCCATTGGACTCTGAATTGCAAGGAGCCCGAATCTCTGCTCCTCTAGTCAGTCAATCAGTGGTATTTTTTTTTTGAGTCCTTACTATGTGCAGAGCACTGTATTAAGCACTTGGGAGAGCAAATACATTCCCGCCCATAATTAGATTACAGTCTAGAAGTGGAGACAGGCATGAATATAAGTAATTCATAATATATAATTTACAGATATGTACATTAAGTATTGTGGGAATGAGGTTGGGGGAAAGCAAATATCAAATGCCCCCAAATCACAGATCCAACCAAGTACATCGATGATGCAGAGGGGAGAGCAAGCCGGGTAAAAGGGCTTAATGGGGGAGATGTGGCCTTAATAATGCTTTAAAGGTGGAAAGAATGGTGGTCTGGTGTATACGGTGGGGGAGAGAGATCCAGTCTAGGAGGATGATGTGGGAAAGGGGTCAGACAAGGTAGACAGACAAGATTGGGGCACAGTGAGTAAGCTGACACTAGAGAAGTAGAGTGCATGGACTGGGCTGCATTACAATATGAGTGAGGTGAGGTAGGATGGGGCAAGTTGATTGAGTGCTTTAAGGCTGATGGTAAGGAGTTTCTGTTTGATGTGGAGGTGGATGGGCAGCCATTGGAGGTTCTTGAGGAGTGGGGAGACATGGACTGAATTTTTTCTGGGAGAAAATGATCTGTGCAGTAGAGTGAAGTATGGACATGGGGTGGCGGGGGAAGACAGGAATCAGAAAGGTCAGTGAGGAGGCAGATGCAGTGGGGATAGGTGGGCTAGAATAACAGCAAGCAGGGTAGCAGTTTTGGATGGAGAGAAAAGGGCAGATTTTAGCAATGTTGTGAAGGGAAGAACATAGGAGCAGAGGAAGCATTCTATGGAAATGTTCCATGTGTTGGGTTTGGTTAGAGAAGCAGCATGGCTCAGTGGAAAGAGCATGGGCTTGGGAGTCAGAGGTGATGGGTTCTAATCCCTGCTCTGCCACTTGTCTGCTGTGTGACTTTGGCCAAGTCACTTAACTTCTCTGTGCCTCAGTTACCTCATCTGTAAAATGGAGATTAAGACTGTGAGCCCCACGCAGAACAACCTGATCACCTTGTTTCCCCACCACTCCCCAGCGTTTAGAATGGTTCTTCATACATAGTAAGCACTTAAATACCATCATCATCATCATATCAAAAGAAAGGGGAATGGAAGATGAATTTATTTGAAAAGGAAAAGTTAAGCACTTGGATTTGTGCATCAAGAGAAGGGAGTTTGGGTAGGGAGTCCAATTAGGGAATATCAGCCTGAGATAAGTGGAGAGAATCTAGTGATCGACATTTTCTGCATGTGCAGTAAACATGCTTTCCAGGAAGTCAGGGAATGTGAGAAAGAAGGTAGATTAAGTGGTTGTGGTGTCAATCAAGTAATGGTATTTACTGATTGCTTACTGTGTGCAGAACATTGTACTAAGCCCTTGGGTGAGTACAGTGCAGTAGTTGGGAGAAATGATCCTTGCATTCAAGGAGCTTACAGAATGGAAATTCAAAGGTGGTGAAGTTATAAATGGTACAATGACCAGTGATGATGAGCTCCAGTGTGTCTCCAAATTGGTGAGTGGATTAAGTGTGGTAGAGCAGGATGGAGAGGAAGTAGGCCTCTTGGAGGTCATCAGGAACATCCACATGGGCTTTGAAGCCTCCATGGATTAGTGGAGAGAAGGAGAGAAGGAAAGTAAGAAAACCATCTAAATATTTCAGAGTTGGAGCTGGGGCCAGTGGGTCAGAAGAAGACAGCACCTAGTAATTGTAGTAGTAGTAGTAGTAGTAGTAGTAGTAGTAGTAGTAGTAGTAGTAGTAGTAGAAGAAAATGACTTGGGCTTCACTGGAAGACAAAATGGGGGTGGAGTGGGTGAAGTAGTAATCAGCAGCATGGCCTAGTGGATAGAGGACAGGCCAAGGAGTCAGAATTACAGAAGTGCCTGAGTTCTAATGCTTGCTTTGCCACTTGTCGGCTGTGTGAACTTAGCCAAGTCATTTAACTTCTCCGTGCCTCAGTTATCTGTAAAATGCTGATTGCAACTATGAGACCCACGTAGAACATGCACTGTGCCAACTTGTACTTCCCAAGTGATTAGTACAGTACTCTGCACACAGTAAGTCATTATTAAAACTTCAGTGAGAATCTTTCAGTCTTTTGAGAATAAACCTGATGCAGAAAATCCTGAAGTACATTTTTCTTGGTTTTTTTGACATTGACTAATTGCAGCATCATTTTTTTCTGTTTTGAAAATAAAGATGACTGCCCCTGTTCAAAAGCTCAAAGGGACTGGAGAGGTTAACTATGATAACACTGAATATGCAAATGGATATGAAATCCTTGGAAGAAGTTGCCACAATCATTTTAAAGATTAACTACAATCTGCAGAACATCTGGAAAGAAATATCATTCAAGGATTCTACTGAAAGAAGTAGTTACTCAAAAGCAAAGAGAAGTCAATATCTCAGAAACTGGAAAGAGTCCTGATTTGGGTTTTTTTTTTTTTAATTTTAGGGGAATACCAGTGTGAATAGTTTCTGCAAAGTTTACGTTGTTCATTTTGTTACTTCTCTTGCAATCCAATGAATCAATCTTCCAGATGTCATGGAACCAATTTTTCAGTTGTTATCCAGTAAAAACCTGTCACTTACGATATGATGTGCTAGCTATGATATCTGGTAAACACTATTTGCCACACAGTGAGCTAGGTGCTGAAATAGATACAAGATAATCATATCAGACACAGTTACTGTCCTGTGGACCAGGTCCCATATCTAAGAGGTAGGGAGAACAGGTTGTTACCACTATTTTCATGAGGAAACTGAGCCCTAGACCTAGAGACCTGTGATTTGCCCACAGTCCAACCGGAGCCTGGGTCAGAGCTAGAATTGGAGTCTGGGCCTTCTGAATTCCAATCACGTTCAGAACATCCAGCAAAAAAAGAAACTCTTGTCACCAGAGTATAAACTGTTCCATCATGTTTCATTCATTCAACCATTCATTCGTATTTATTGAGCGCATACTGTGTGCAGAGCACTGTACTAAGCGCTTGGGAAGTACAAGTCGGCAACATATAGAGACAGTCCCTACCCAACAACGGGTTTCATGATATTTTATTTGAAATATCAATCTAGACACATTCTTGAACATCTCCAGTGAATTCCTGGAAACATTTTACAGAACTATGCATCCTTTTAGTGGGAAGGAAAACTCCACAATACATTGACTCTCATCCTTTTATGAACACACTCTAACATTACATGAGTTGTCCCTCTCAGCCTTGCCTATGTTGCCATATTGCATAATATGCTTCCTGCAGAAAGGTCAGAGGGATCTGAAATGGAAGAATAAAGAATAAGACCCCTCCTACACGCAAAATCAGAGTTAGGTGAGGCGGTTGCCTGGGCTGGGAGATTCTTGGGTAGGGAGGGAGGGACAGTTTCAGACAGACTAGAAAAAGCAGCAGTGAAGAATGGGGATGATTCTGTTAGACTGTTATGAGTAAGAAGGCAATAAGCAGAAAGGACAACAGTGCCCAGACCCGGAAGAAGTAAAGGAAAGAGCATAGAGAAGGATGATCAACACAAGTTGGTCTTTCAGGAGCTTTTTTAGAGTGACCTATCAGCAGTGTTAAAATTTCATCATCAGAAGGCTCATATTTGACCAAGAGGGACAGCTAAAAGTCTGAAAGTTATGATGGGAAGTAAACTTTATCATTAACATTCAGGGAGCAATACTATATGAATGCTTCATCTTCACTCTGTGTTTTCCCTAAATAATGGATGAAGTTTTCTGATGCATGTACCATTTTTTTCATATCTCCAAAATACTCTGTTGCTCTTCAGCCTACAATTTCTATGCTCTGATTACAAATCACTACAACATACAAAAGAGAAATGTGAAAATGAGTTACATGCACAGATCCAAATCAGAGCAAAATATTCATAGCTCACAAGTCCTGGAAAATGGTTTTCTCCAGATCTACAGTATAACACCTTATTTCCTCTAGCTTGTGTTGAGCACTCCAAAAAGACACCTGATAGTGTGAAAGTAAATACAAATAACTAAAATATACACAACAAAGCTGGAAAAGAAAGAAATTACTATCTTTTCCTTTCCAGAATCCAACATCATAATTCTCACTCATTTCAGAGACACCTAACTGGTTAAAGAAGGGCAGATTATTTGAAGGCTTCCCAGCGGCTAAGCTTTGCCAACAAGTCACTGATGACTCCAACAGATGGTCTTGCTATTAGACCATTGAGAACTACATGAGCCATTTATTCTCCTCCAGGCAACTTGTCACGAATTCAAGAACAGAATGATAAAATAATGTGTTGTATTAGAAAATGCCACAGGACATGTCTTTGCTGAGCAGCTTCCAAACATCCTCAATTCAAAGCAAAATTGTTATGATCTGAAAATTAATGACGTAAGAAAAGAACTAATGCAAACAATAACAACTGAGCTCTTAGACGACTGCTTCATTGTACTTAAAAATGTGTCGGGGGTGGGGGTGAGATGTAGGAAACCAGACATTACTAGGTCAAGTAATATTCAGTAAACAAACATTCTCACTTTAGCTATGTTGTGCTATGAATGCATTAGAAAAAACTAGGGATGTTTTGAGTCTTTAAAGTTGAACATTTTACAGGTATTTTTATGATGGCTTTTGCCCTCCAAAATAAATTCCCAATAAAATCCTTATAAAATGAAAATAGCCCTTTATGAACAGTTTGGTTTTTTTGAGGCATTATATGGCTCTAAGCTGTGTTGCAGTTCAGAACTGACTCCCTTGTTAAACAATTGGTAACATTTTAGGCAATGCTATTATCATTAGGAACAATACAAATGGTTATAAACAGGGTATTGTCCCTAAAGACTGCTTTTCAAAACCCGTCAAATGTTCTTCCTTTTCCAGATTTCCAGAATGAGGCTTTCTGGTATTAAGCAATCTGTCAAAAGCATCTGAAATCTACTATAGTATCCTCCAGGAAGGCAATGATTTTCTTATTTCAACTCTGAAGAGAAGCTACATTTAACAATGCCAGATATTAAAGAGATCAATAAACACTCAAACATTTCCTATTACCAAATGATGACTTGTCCAATTTTGGACTGAAACCATGGGGAAGATTCCAATCTTTTCATTTCTATGACAAAATACTATCCCAAATTTTAAATTGATCATGCAAATTGATGTAGCAAAAGCAATGACAGTCTCATATTCTGTCTTGAGTACAAGATGCTGGCTGAATGGCCACCTAAGTGTTTGGAGGATAGAAATACCCTCTCCTAGCTGGAGTGGAGTGTTACCAAAAGCCAATCAGCAGCTTCCTAGGTGATTGGCAGAGACTGAAATTTGGTGCACGACCAATGCGCTTGAGTCTGTTCTCCAAGCACACAGGACTCACTCCTCACCTTACCTTCACAGCACCTATGTACATATCTTAATATCCAGTTGGTTCCCCATCCTGTAATTTATTTTAATATCTGTCTCCCCACTAGATTGTGATGTCCTTGAGGGCAACAATTTTGACTGTTTACCTATTGTATTTTCCCAAGCTCTTAGTACAGTGGGCTCTGTACAGATTAAGTGCTCAATCAATACCACTGATTTACTGATTGGAAAGGACCTGGAATTTAATGGCTGGTCATGGACAACCCAGTGGATTTTACTCAGCCCCCTCCTTTCTCCTTCCTTTTCTGGTAAAAGGAATCCCAGTATCTCTTAGTGGACTACACCTTCACATGGAAAATGTGCTCAGTGGTGCTTGAGACAGCTCTAAGCATTGTTCCATCTCTCCACTCCCATATGGCTACCCTCTCACATCAGATAGGCAAGTTGGTTTTACTTTGGGGTACCATAAAAATCACAGAGCTGGCCTTTACAAGTACTCAAAGATAGCCTGAACAAGTCACTTATTCTTTCTGGTCCACAAGGTGTCTCATAAATAAAATGGAGCTCGTTGTGGTCAGGGAACATGTCTACCAACTCTGTTATATTGTACTCTACCAGGTATTTAGTACAGTGCTCTGAACATTGTAAGTGTTCAATAAATATGATCGATTGATTAACTGATTGCTCTTCCCTGTGATGGGAATAGGGCGGGTTGTCCAGATTGCACTTTGCTACACCCATGGTTGAGGGAAATCTCTTTCTCTCCCATCTCCTGAGCATAGGATCTATGGTTCCAAACAGTGATAAAAGGGCAGTAGTACTTGCCTCAGTGCTTCAATGGGACAAGTGCTATACTGACAGAAACCTTTGGCTCACAGTCTAGAGAAAGAATAGAGGACCAGAACAGAGGGAAGGAATAACAGGGTAATAGCTGTGAAACCAACATCACTATCAGTGAAAATAGGATATAAATGGTGGGAGAGATGTGTCTTCAGTCTCCTCACTGTCTTCACCCCCAGTCCCACAGAACTTTTGAACAGATCCTTATGCTCTACCATTTCCCCCTATATGAAGCTTATTTTACTGTCTTGCCCTCTGTACTGTAAACTCTTTGTGGGAAGGGATTGTGTCTACCAACTCCATTGTTTTTCACTCTCTCAAGTTCTCTGCACACATTAAGCACTCAAATACCATTCCTTCATCCACTACTCAAGCCATCACTACTAACATTCAAAATGATGGAACAGTAGCCTCTTCCCCAGAAGGGGACAGCTACTCCACAGCAGTTACAAGTGTTGAGTGAGTCTTCCCTATATAGAGGCAGAGAAAATCCAAACCCCATAGAAGAAACTACCCATAGGCTAGAACCCAGTCTAGGGTATCAAACTTCTGGTGAATGGCCAGCATCCACTCCGATGAAAACTCTCATTCCTCAGAAGCTCTGCACTCTTCATGGTGCATTGATTAAAGTAATCAGTAGTAGTAAATCATTTAATTTTCTTCTTGGTGAAAACATATTATTGTAAAATTAATGATCCACTAATTCATAATACTCAGAGAATGATCAGGTAGAGTTATCTTGAGTGTCCTTGCTGGACCATGGGGCTTCAGCTGATTGGTAAAGAACTCCAAATTAGTCATTAATGTTTTCCTTAATATGTTTTCAAAATTAGAGAGGGAACAATTAGTGAATGTTATGGTCCACTGGGCTAAATTGCCCACCAAAGAAGAAGGCTAATGACTCATTCCTTTATCTTGTTATGAAGATAATGATTCCCTAGTCTTATAGTAATAGTCAATTGAGGATCTCAAAGCATTCTATATGATCAATAAAATCAAGAACATTGTGAAATTTGTATTACAGAAGGGCTATTTATGGCAAATTCAACTTAAGGATAACACTGTTTAAACTGAAAATTCACAGCTTCCCAGAAAGGAAGTGTGTTTTGTGACCATATTTATTGTCATGTCATGCAGTGATTTGGGAGGGGTCGATCCAATACCAACCACTTTTGCCTCCTTCTGGTGGTTCCACATTTCTCTAGTCCTTAAACCAATTCTAAAGATAGATATATAGCACAAATTGTGTCAAAAACCTAGGACTTATTCATTCATTCAATCATGTTTATTGAGCATCTTCTGTGTCTTTCACTGTACTAAGCACTAAGGAGAGTACAATAAAAGAACAGCCACATTCCCTGCCAACAACAAGCTTAAAGTCAAGAGTGGGAGATCTCAGATCGTCTTCTGCTTTGGGTGGAGGAAGATAGGCCCCAGCTACCAAAACCAGACCTGAAGTATCAGAGCTCTTTCTTAGAGGGAAGGGAAAGGAAATTACTTTGTAGAACCATATTATCCTCCTGCTTTGGAAATGGAGGTTGGGGGTTTGATGGAGGAATGGGTTGAGTGAGTGAAAAGCACCTGAACCCCTAAAGTATCTCCCAACATGATTGTTATCTTTCTTTCTGTTTGAGGTAAATACCATACTTAGAAATAATTTTTATAAAGAATAAGACACTGTAACCAGTCAGAATATTCAAAATTGTCAACTGACCCTGACTCTGTTTGCTCTGCACATGCCCAAATGTGGTGAGACATATGATGTGTTCACAGCATGTGCTATTCTCTCATGATTCAATTTGGTAAGGACAACTTGGGGTTCCTTCACTTTTGTCAGACTTTGACACTCCCTTGTTATTCTGAAATGACAGTTTATCATTCTGTAATCACTTCATTAATTGGGTGATTCACAGTTTTTAGGAAGCTCTGTGTTTTTTTAATCCCTTTGGCCCATGGCTGTCACCCCTTCCATTCTGTTCCCCTTCAGAGTCTAATCACATCACCACTTTGTGTGACTTTGGTGTCACCAGCCAAATCTTCACATTGGCATTGTTTACCTTGAGTTATTTCTGCTTTTTCCACTTTCCCTCAGAAACATGTAGTGAACTCTTGATGAACAAGTTCATTTTAAAGGATTTTAGTCCACTATTTCTTCCACATTGGAGATTCCAAGCTTTGAGGAATGATACAGATGACTTGGCCCTTTTATCTCTCCCAACCCCACTTCTATATAGGAGTGAAAGAAACTGCCCTCCAGAATCTCAGAGATAGTGACAAAGAATCAACAAATCAATCAATGCTGTATATTGAGCATTTCCTCAATCAATTTATCACACATTTATTCAGTTAATCGATAGCATGTTTTGAGTACTTAATATTTGCAGGGCACTCTACCAAGCTCTTGGGACAGTACAATAGAGGTAGAGGAATTTATAATCCAGCAGAAGAGTCTGATACTAAAATAAAAGGCAAGTAAAGGAAGCAAGAGTGTTTAACGATATGCACATAAATTCTACAGGGGGACTTAGGCAATGAGTAATCAAGTGCTTAGATGGTGCAGGAGTGGTATTTGGGTGGGGGCAAATAGTGTGGCTAGAAGAGTGGTTAATCATGGAAGGCCTCCAGGAGGAGATGTGATTGCAGAAGGTCTTTGAAGAAGAGAACAGTTTTCCACCAGATGTGAAGGGGAAGGGAGTTCGAGACAGGAGGGAGGGTGTACGCAAGAGGTTGAAGATGAGAAAGACAAGAATGAAGCACATCGAGTACACTGGCTTGAGAAGAACAAGTTGTGTAATATGAGTTGCCGTGAGAGTGGAGTGAGGCTAACTAGTAGTAGTAATAGCAATGGTATTTACTAATTGCTTAGTGTTTGTAGAGCACTGTATTAAGTACTCGGAGAAGATATGCAGGTGAGAATTAAACATGGTTTACAATTTAAAAGTGGGCATAAGGGATTGCATGTGACATCAGGAGTGATGAAAAGCAGCGTAGATAGTGGATATGGATAGAGCACAAGCCTGGGAGACAGAAGGACTTGGGTTGTAGTCCCAGGCCTCCCATTTGTCTGCTATGTGACCTTAATAATAATAATAATGATGGCATTTGTTGAGCGCTTACTATGTGCAAAGCACTGTTCTAAGCGCTGGAGGGGGATACAAGGTTATCAGGTTGTCCCATGTGGGGCTCACAGTCTTAAACCCCATTTTACAGATGAGGTAACTGAGGCTCAGAGAAGTTAAGTGACTTGCCCAAGGTCACACAGCAGACGTGTGGCAGAGCCAGGATTCGAACCCATGACCTCTGACTCCCAAGCCCAGGCTCTTTCCACTGAGCCACGTTGCTTCTCTAACAAAACACTTCACATCTCTGTGCCTCAGTTATCTTATTTATAAAATGAGGATTAAGACTGTGAGCCTCATGTGGGACAAGGACTGCATCCAACCTAATTTGCTCTATCAACTCAACTCCAGTACTGAATACCGTACCTGGTTCATAAATGCTTAATACCATAATTATTGTTATTATCATTATTATTATGAAACATTAAAGTATAACAGAAATAAACAGACAAAAAAAGGCTCACAGCCTCCGCGATCATGGAAGTTTCTGAGAGCATGTGGCAGCAAGCCAGGTGCAGGGACTCCTGGTGATAGGATGGAAGATGGCAGTTGCCACGAGGTTTTTCTCAGCAGTTTTGGAAGAGTCTGAGAGTCCATGGGAGCTGCTTTTATCCCCAATATGGAATGCATGGAGCATGCCAGGAGCAGAGACTCCCAGTGGTAGGAGAAAAGATGGTGATTACCATGGTACTTTTCTGAGTAGGGCTGGAGGGGAGAAAGAGCTAATTGAATACCTTAGAGCTATTGGTTGGGAGTTTCTTCTTGAGGCAGAGAGTAAAGAGCAATAATTGGAGGATTTGGGGCCATGAACAGATGTGTGTAAATCAATGTTTAAGAAAAATTATCCCAGCCCTGGATCAAGACTAGGACTGGAGAGGAGAAAGACAAGAAGCAGGGAAATTATGAAGGAGGCTGATGCAGTAGTCGTGTACAGACTCTTCAAGTGCTTGGACCAGTGTGGAGGTATTTTTGAAGTAGAGAAAGGAACAGAGCTGAAAATATTGTGAAAAAAGAACCCAATAAATATGATGATTTATCAGTCATTCGATCAATGGCATTTTTTGAGCTTTTAGTAAGTGTAGAACACTGTACTGTGTCCTTGAGAGAGTAAGACAGAAACAAAAAATATGTTCCCTGTTCTCAAGGAGCTTATAAACTGTTTCTCTCCAGAACTTGAATTTCACATGGTGGAAGTTGAGCCTTGAGACCTCTGCCATCCCATCACTACCACCACCCCAATCACTACCACCACCACATCACCCCTGCCACCTCTTCCACTACTATTACCACCATCACCACCACATCCACGACCATCTCTTCCACCTTCTCCACCATCACCACTACCAGGACCACCACAACCACCTGCACCACAATCCATGAAAGATGAAGTGTCTCAATTTGCTATTTTCCCCCAGCTTCAAAGAGAGTTAAAAGCAGTTATCCATGCAGATTAGGATCTCTCTACCACCAGAAGTTCAGTGCATTAATAATAAAATAATAATGATTGTGGAATTTATTAAGCTCTTATTGTGTGCCCAGCACTATGTTAAGCACTGGGGTAGATACAATACAGCCAACTCAGACTCAGTCCATGCCTGACATGGGACTCACAATCTAAGGGGGAAGGGGAAAATGTATTTAATTCCTATTTAACAGATGGAGAAATTGAGGAGTAGAGAAGTTAAATGACTTGTCCAAGGACACACAAGAGGGAAGTGGCTGTGAGCCCACTGTTGGGTAGGGACTGTCTCTATATGTTGCCAACTTGTACTTCCCAAGCGCTTAGTACAGTACTCTGCACACAGTAAGTGCTCAATAAATATGATTGGTTGATAAAAGTGGCTGGGCTGGGATTAGAACATGATCACCTAACTCCCAGTCCTGTGCTTTTCCTGTGAAAAACCCTGAGTTTGTCTGAAAATTACCTCTTGAAACCTTCCTAAGGTCATTCCAGAGGGGAGAAGACTATGCCTTTCAGAGTCATATAGATAGCCAAGTGGAGCACATCATGTGGTTTTTTACTCTCTCTAAGAAGTGGGACTAGAGTGCATTCATTGGGGCTCAGGGCAGGCAGCTTGTCTGTGAATGAACAGAACCATTATTAATAATAATTAATAAAGCACTGTTCTAAGCGCTGGGGAGGTTCCAAGGTGATCAGGTTGTCCCACTGGGGGCTCACAGTCTTAATCCCCATTTTACAGATGAGGTAACTGAGACACAGAGAAGTGACTTGCCCAAAGTCACACAGCTGGCAATTGGCGGAGCAGGGATTTGAACCCATGACCTCTGACTCCAAAGCCTGGGCTCTTTTCCACAGAGCCACGCTGCTTCTCGTTATTATCATTATTATTATTATTATTATTATTGTTGTTAATATTATCATTTTTATTATTATTATTTACAGTTATTAAGCACTTACATAGTGCAGATCACCATATAGAGCCCTGGGGTGATTACACGAAACTCAATTAAATCCCTATCCTGACCCAAAATCTAAACAGGGGAAGGAAAAACACATTGAACAGTGAGAATAGAATCCAATTGAGTAGCTTGACAGCAACTATAAAATGCAGAAATATTAATCAATACTTGAGAGGAGCTGTCTTCAAGGGCAAGGACCTGGGTTCTAATCCCAGCTCCACCACTTGTCTGCTGTGGGACCCTGGGCCTCAGTTACTTCAATTGTAAAGAAGGGACTAAGACTGCAAGCCCCATGTGGGACATGGACTGTGTCCAACATGATTAGCTTGTATCTACTCCAGTGCTTAGTACAGTGCCTGGCACACAGTAAACCTGTATCAAAAACCATAAAAAACGTTATTGTGTTGCTCAATGAAAAATTACCACAGAAACTTGTGTCAGGTGGGAGGATGGGAGAGACTTTGATCCTCATCCTCCCATCATTCCCACCTCCAAAGATCCCAGAGCCCTCATGGTAGGAAGCCCAAAATGATGTAGCTATGGTTTCTGTAAGCTGGTCCCTGCTGAATTGATTTGAAATGATTTTTTTGTTGTTGTTATTTTGTTATTCTGGATCTACTTTTTAGATCTAGGACATTTCTCTGCTTATGGTTTCCTCACAGTTTTAGACTGTGAACTCTGCAGAAAGAGCTTGGGTCTGGGAATCCAAAAGACCCTCATTTTAGTGCTGGCTCTGCCACTTGTCTGCTGTGTGACCTTGGACAAATCACTTAACTTGGCCGTGCCTCAGTTACGTTATCTTTAAAATGGAGATTAAGACTGTGAGCCGTGTATGGGGCAGGGACTGTGGCCAACCTCATTGTCTTTTATCTGCACCAGCATTTGGTACAGTGCCTGGCACATAGTAAGCACCTAACAATTACCATAAAAGGATCGCTATCCATTGATCTTCAGCACGTTATTCCAAGTGCTTAAGTGTAATGCTTGGCACATTGATATGCCTAATAAATAATTGTGATGACAGTGGTGACAGAGGATGAAAATACGTTATTAAAGAGAAAGGTAATGCTGTAGAGGGATAAAGTATATATGCGAGAGAGATAGGTTGGCAATGCTTGTAAGCCTGAGAAAAGCTAAAGTGCTCTAATAAAAGTAATTGTGGCATTTGTTAGGTACTTACTATGTGCCAAAATTGTACTAAGCATTGTGACAGATAAAAGATAATCAGGTCAGACACAGTCTCTGTTATTTGCTTCATGTAATCCCCATTTTAGAAATGTGGAAACAGACACAGAGAAGATCACCCAGCAGGCAAGTGGTGAAGCCAAGAATACAAGAATAGTCCTCTGACTCCCAGAACTGAGCTCTTTCCACTATTGGAGAAAATATTTCTGATTTTGATGCTGGATGTCAATGATGGCTTCCAAAAAACCTCTGATTCAAGTATCTTCTACATTTCCATTGTAGAGAGAATTGGATGGAACACTGATCAATCCCAATATAAATTGTACAGGTTACAGTAGTGGTTGTAAGTACAAAAGCAGTGAAATTACAGGTCAGGTGTGTGGTGATACATTTCCAAGGTAATTGATGCCCAAAATGCTCTGCATTAAAAAAAAAATTAGTCATTGTCTACTGCTTTCAAGGGTCTTATAGTCTGATGGAGAGTGAAAAGCCATAGTTTACTGAAGCAAAGTAGTTTACTACTATTTATGTCTTGAAGAATTGGTATGTTTTCCAAATTCATTTGAAACCATTGGAATCTTTTGAATTCTGTTTCCATCTACAAATCCCTAGTAAGAATTGCACCATTAGTATAGACTGAATACCCATTACCTAGGTTTTTATTTTCTAAAACTGGATAAGAACTTCTTTTGCACACCACGTGCTAACTGTGGGAGGTCTGGGGCCCTCCACTAGGGAAATTAACAGACTAACAAAGTGAAAATGATCCAAGCTTATTTTCCTTGCTCAGGCAAAATTCCTTGTGACAGTCAATACATCCAATTCGTGCATTTATTCAGACATCAATGAACATTTTGCCTTTGTAAGGAGTAGTGTCCCGAAGTATGCCTGGACTGATTTAGCTATCTCTTCTTTGAAGGGTTCAGGCAAAGTGTTTGTTAGCCTTTCTCATCTGTTTTCCCCCATAAATTATTCATCTTCCAATATTGTGCCTATAAAAATAAAAGTAGTCCAGCAGGAGCTGCTTCTTTTACAAGCCTTGGGTGGAAAATTTCTGAAGATTATTCTCTATCTGAACTATGGATTGATAATAATATAACACTAATCAGACACACTGCAGCCTTTCTGACAACCTATTTATTGCTTAATTTTTTTATTCTACCCAATAAAACTTTTATTCAAAACAGCTGCTACTGAATAATAGATTCCCCCATTAGAAATCATTTATGCTGATTGAAGGGTGATTATTTTAATATTGTGGCTGCCAGAATGCTTTTTGTGTCCTTGGGGTTGTCTTTATAGTGGGATCATAGACTTGTTCATGATGTTATGGTCTGCAACTTTAGAATCTAAAACCACTAAGATTGAAAACTAGCCTTGACCCCAACAATGTGGGTAATTTGTACTCTAACAAAATAAAGTCAGAATGCCCATTTCTTAAATTTCTGGTATCAGAGCCAATGAAATGGTTTATTTCTTAACTAGAGCTTTTCATGTAAAACTAGCTATCAGATCACCTACAGGTGGCTTTCAACTAGATACAGGTCATCCAGTCTATGCATTTTCTCCTAACACTCCCTTTGTTATTTTCCTGCTCATTTTCCTGCTCATTAGCACCTTATCCCATAACTGAATGGGCAAAGGGGAGAGGAGGTAAAATATAAATGAATCTGTTTCGCTTCTCATTAGTTTCTCTTTAAAGTTGAATGCAGGAAAAATTTGAAACCAATGACAAAAGTGAGGATTTGAATTATATATTAATTTCATCTATGAAACATTGCCTCCATTAGCTTGGCTGATTGACAGCACTTTTTCCCCTCTAAATGTCTGCACTGGAGATGGAGAGAGAGAGAGAGAGAGAGAGAGAGAGAGAGAGAGAGAGAGAGAGAAACGTATATATACTTTTGTATATCTATCTATATATATATATATTTACACACACATGTTCAATCTCTCATCCTATCCCAACTGGATTGCTGCATTAGCCACCTCTCTGATCTCCTGTCCTCCTGTCTCTCCCCGCTTCAGTCTATACTTCACTCTGCTTCCCAGATTATCTTTGTACAGAAATGCTCTGGGCATGTCACTCCCCTCCTCAAAAATCTCTAGTGGTTGCCTGCAACCTACGAATCAAACAGAAACTCCTCACTCTCGGCTTCAAGGCTCTCCATCACCTCATCCCCTCCTACCTCACCTCCCTTCCCTACTTCTACAGCCCAGGCCTCACCCTCCGCTCCTCTGCCACAAACCTCCTCACTGTGCCTCTTTCTTGCCTGTCCCACCATCGACCCCCGGCCCACGTCCATCCTTCCCCTGGACCAGAATGCCCTCCCCAACACATCCGCCAAGCTAGCTCTCTTCCTCCCTTCAAAGCCCTACTGAGAGCTCACCTCCTCCAGAAGACCGTTTCAGACTGAGCCCCCTTTTTCTTCTCCTCCTCCCCCACACCCCCTCAACCCTACCTTCTTCCCCTTCTGAGCAAAAGCCTAAAATAGATATTATTCAGTCCAGGCAAATGGTTTGCATTTGTTTGATGGGAAAGGAGTTAAATTAGATAATCTAATAAGCTTTTTCTATCTCTGATGTCTAGGAGTCAATGATACTACTAAGCATTCCAATATTATACAAATCACTCCAACAGAAAATTCAATGGAACGGGTAATTTCTGTGAAGCGATACATCTCCAATTGGTGGTCCCAAGTCCATTCATCTCTCTCCTGGCTCCTTTTTTTAAAAAAAAATATCAAATGACTTTATTGATGATTCTTCAAAGTTAACATTTTCTTGATTTGTTTTGGATTCAATTATTCAAATGCTAGAGGGTTTTCTCCCCCCCCCACCCCCCCACCCCCCAAGTTGTGCAAAATTGAGCTGGTTCTTTAGCTAGAAGAAGCAGTGTCACAGAAGATGAGAATGAGATGGAATGAAAAATAAGACAAAAAAAGCTATTAAAAGTGGAAAACAAGCATACTTTTAATCTATCACATAGTAGCCCAACAAATAAGACTTTTTGTTCCTCTGTTTCTATTGGGGAATATGACACACAGGCAGAGCCATTAGATTACTGGAAAGGGTAGGAATAAAAGCTGAGACAGGATGTGATTGGATGCAGAATGGCAGAGTGGCATCCTTTAATACTGTGTGGAATATTGACCATGACTGTTCAGCCCAAAAGCTCTATGAGGAACAGGATGCTATCCATTACTTCTTCTGAATGTTTCCTAAATATTCAGTTGTTTGCTTTAAGTATTGAATATTCATTCATTCAATCGTATATTTTGAACACTTACTGTGTGCAAAACACTGTACTAAATGCTTGGTAGAGTACAATATAACAACAGATATTCTTGCCCACAATGAGCTCACAGTCTAGAGAATAATAAATAATATGAAAAGTCCTGAATAAATATTATTAATGATGATGATGATGATGACCACGACAGTGTTGATGAAAGTACATGTTCTTGTAAAGTCATTCAACCAATAGTATTTGTTGAATGCTTACTGTGTGCAGAGCACTGTACTAAGCCCGTGGGAAAGTACAGTATAACAGTGTAACAGTCACATTCCCTGCCCACAATGAACTTACAGTCTAGAGGTATTGCAAATTTACAGAGGATGATGTCCTGAGGGTTTATGTAGGATGGGAGGGATGGGAGTGTATCCCAGAATGTCCTAGCATTTAACCTATCCCACTTTGACTATAGAGTTCACCTCTTGCTTACCTCCCTGCCTCCTATTTTCCCACTCCAATCCATACTTCACAGTATAGAAGTCCAATGGGTGTGTGCAGTGTACCTCAGCTCTTGGGAAGAAAAGAACAGAGAAGTGACACATTTCCTGCTCACAAGAGCTTACTCTGTAATGGATGTAATATTATTCACAAATATAGAAATCAATGTAATTATAAAAGCAACTGAATAACAATTGAATAGAAGTGCTCAAAATGGGAATAAATAAGGGCTGAAAAAAATATTTTTCAAACATCTCAATGGCCTAGAATGGAATAGAATACAGCCAATATGCATTTGTAAGACTGACTATGTTGTTCAAATAGTTGGATTTTAATAAGAAATTTTGGGAAACAGCTAGCCTTCAAATAAAACCAAAGTATTTTGTGGGGAAGGATAAAATGCAAGATAAACTGAGTTAGGACTGGACACACTGACAGAGCAATGTAAAGAGAACACTATGGGCATGAATCTAAAATGTGTCAGGGGTCTGGATTATGCTTCATGGTGGGGCTCTTTTGCCCAGGTTCCCACAGCCTCAATGCCTCCACTTTTCCTTGGTTCATTTCAGGTTCCATCTCTGTTATAAAATTCTCCTCTCCTTTCATCTTCCTAGCTCAGGCTTTTTAGACAACTAGGATTGGCTGTCAAGGATGAGCATATCCAGAAGCCAAATGCAAGCTGTGAATCAAAAGGTGAAGCAGCCTTAATCTTACTGTCTTTTCGTTGTTCATTGGAGAATAATCAAGAATCAGCAAATAATCTAGATAACAATGCCCTTTTTCTGGCTGACCCAGTTCATTCTGTGTTTCCTTGGACTATATTGCCATTTCCCACAACGTTTGATAGTTACCTAGTAGGCAACCAGAAGGTAACAGGTTAACAAGAACAATGTAATAATGCCCTCTGGGTAATTAGCAGCTTCTCTGGGGAAACTCTAAGGACTTTGCATGTGGAAAACTAAATGAAGTTTGGGATGACTGGGGAGCAAATTGAATTGCTGGTCTTTTTAAGAACATTAGAATGCAGTCAGAGCAGATGTTCAAGTATGAGCAAGTCAAACGATGGTCAGCAATAACCACAAGGAAACCAAGTACTGTATGACAAAACCTTGGGGGTGTTTATCATAAGTTATGATTGGCCATCTGGACCTAGAGAGCACAATAAAAAAAAAATGACCTTTGAGGATGAGTACCTGCCCCTTATTATATCAGGTGGTATTAGGAAGAGACCTCTTAGTTCTTACTGAGGGCCTACAGTTATGAAGATTCTCCCTCAGTTTTCAAGGGAAAGCCTTAGGAATTTCTTTACGATGCTGCAGCTATTAGTTCAGTCTATGCGTGGGGCTTCAAAGTCATGGATAGTTACACCTAAATGGCATGCAAAGTTGAATCGTGTGTCTCGGACAGGCCATCAAAGTAACTAAGAGTCCAGTTCTGTATGTTCAGGAGCTTGGTGAATCTCTAAGGAATGGCTAGACCTATAGAATGGGGGATCCCAGAGTTATGTCATAGGATTGACCTTGAGACTATTACACATCAGTGTCCTTTTGGAAAATGAAGGTTCATCAATTAAAAGGCAGCATTTCTTCATTTGCAGAAGTTACTATAGATGCCAAAAGTGCATAAATAAAGACTGGGACAAATCACCTAATTGGATTTGAATAAAGGGGGAGGAAATACAATGATTTCCAAACACTCAGCATATGTTCTTATAGGGAGTGATTAATGACCTTCAATTACTGACACACTTTTGCAAACAACAGAAACTGCTTTATAAGTAGCATCCCATTTGTTTTTGTGGCTTTTGCTGCAGAAGTCTCCCATCCTAAAACTTAGAACTTACTTACATCCTCCTGATCACTCATATATATATATGTCTGCACAATCTATTTATTTTGACCATACTAGTTGTGACTATAAGCTCCTTGTCTATCAACTCTGCAGTCTTGTACTCTCCCAGTCTCTTATCACACTGCTCAGTAGATACCACTGATTATAGATTGATTTGTCTCTTCCAATAGAGCAATAGCTTCTTGTAGTGCGAGAACATTGCTTCATTTTTCTGTACTTTCCAAATTCTTAATCCGATGCACCACCCCAAATGGACACACAATAAAATGTAGCTATTACTATTATTATTACTACTACCACCACCACCACCAATAATGCCTCCTTTTTCTCCAGGAAAAGTTCAGTGAGGCAATATGAACACATCATCCAATCAAATCACATATAGCCAGTACCTTTACAATTAAGGTAGTCTGTTGGGTAGCATTAGCCAAGTCAGAGCTCTCAGGCTTATGAATCTAAGTGGAACAATTTATGAGAAACTTACTCATGAAACAATGGCATTCACTACTGGTTCATTCAGGAATTTTCCTTTTGCCACAGGCCCTCATCTGCAACCTGTTCAAACTTGGCTCTGCCTGCCATTTTTCTTCCCTGGTCCGTTCTCACAACACTGAGAGGATTTTTTTTTCAACTCAGAATAAAAGCTCCTGGTCAGTATGACTGTTACAGTCCCACTTTTCTTCCAGTCTTTTTTGTTTCTGCTGGAGCAACAGCATTAGCTGAAAAAAATTCCCTCATGCTTTGCTAGAATTAAATGGGCAAGGTGAGAGTACTTCTACACTACTCTGCCACATCCCCTGATGAGAGATCTTTTGGGGGGCTTAATAGGCTCACCACTAAGAATTGGTTCCTTGAGGTTCACTTCAAATTACTCTTGCTCAGTTTCATCCCATTACTTCTAGAGCTAATTATAAACCCTTTTGTATGGCAAATAATCCCTCTTCTTCCTTTATCTTTACACCTGTGGGGGGCTTGTAGATGGTTATCTTCCTTCCTTTAGTATAAAAGACCTCTGTTCACTATAGAATTAGTTGCCATCCACATGAAGTCAAAGCCAGGATGCTAAACTGCACAAGGAAGATGTTAAAGTGGACAATTTATTCTTGTGATGGCTTCCTTTTTCCTCAAAAGAAAAGGGGAATAAGGATATGATTCTCCTTTACTTTTGAAGATTACATGTGTAGTTTTTCCTTCCTTTTTTTTTTAGTCTTTTTTTCCCCTCCTTCCTTCTTCTCCTCTTCTCTTCAACACTGGCACTCAGAAATGAAGGGCTTGGCTACTGGTCTCTTTCCTTCATGATTATCATCTGAAGCCAGGAATGTAGAGCTGACTATTTTCAATCAATCAATCAAGTAATGGCATTTATTGAGTTCTTACTATGTGACAAATACTATACCCAGCACTTGGGCGAGTATAATTCAATAGAGAAGGTAGGCATGATCCCTTCCCATAAGGAGTTTATAAACTAGATGAGAGAAAGAACTTAAAATTAATTACAAATATATGACACGGGAGAATATGAGGACCTGTGCAAAAGTGCTGTAGGGCTGCGGATAGGGTGGGTAATAAGTAATTAAGGGGTTCAGATCCAATCGCACAGGTGATGCAGAAGGTAGGACAAAAGAAGAAAATTAGGGCATAGTCAGGGAAGGCCTCTTGGAGGGGATGTTATTTTAGGAGGGATTTGAAGGCAAAACTCCTCACTCTCGGCTTCAAGGCCCTCCATCACCTCACCCCCTCCAACCTCACCTCCCTTCTCTCCTTCTACAGCCCAGCCCACACCCTCCACTCCTCTGCCACTAACCACTTCACAGTGCCTCATTCTCACTTGTCCCTCCATCAACCCCCGGTCAATATCCTTCCCCTGTCCTGGAATGCCCTCCCTCCACACATCCACCGAGCTAGCTCTCTTCCTCCCTTCAAAGCCCTCTGAGACCTCACCTCGTCCAAGAGGTCTTCCCAGACTAGAGACCCCTTTTTCCTCTCCTCCTCCCCATCCCTCCCAGCCTACCTCCTTCCCCTCCTGACGGCACTTGTATATATTTGTACAGATTGATTACTCTATTTTACTTGTGCATATTTACTATTCTATTCATTTTGTTAATGATATGCATATAGCTATAATTCTATTTGTTCTGATGATTTTGACACCTATCTACATGCTTTGTTTTGTTGTCTGTCCCTCCCTTCTAGACTGTGAGCCCGTTGTTGGGTAAGGACCATCTCTATATGTTGCTGACTTGTACTTCCCCAGAGCTTAGTACAGTGCTCTGCACACAGTAAGTGCTCAATAAATATGATTGAGTGAATGAGTGAATCAATGTGAGGAGCGGAATGGTCTACTGTATATGAAAGGGAAGGGAATTCCAGGACAGAAGAAGGATGAGGGCAAGATGGGCTGGAGAGGAAATAGATGAGATTAAGGTGCACTCAGTAGGTTAGCATTAGAAGAGTTCAGTGTCCAGGCTGGGTTTTATTTGAAGATCAGTGAAAATATGTAGGCTGGAGAAAGCTGAATAAGCATATTAAAGCCCCTGGTAAAGCCAGTTTCTGTTTGATGAAGAGGTGGATAGACAATCGGTGGAGGTTTTTGAAGTCTGAGGAGACATGGACTAAACTTAGTTTTAGAAACATAATCAGTGCAATAGGGTGAAGTGTGGTCTGGAGAGGGGAGAGACAAGAGACAGGGAGGTGATCAAGGAGACTGATGCAGTAGTGAATGTGAGATATGGTAAGTGTTTGGATCAAGACCTGATGACAGAGAAAAAAGGTCAATTCTAGAGTTATTGCCAAAGCAGAACCTGAAGGATTTAGTGACATATTGAATATTAGCAGATTTAATTTTAATTTTTTTAGTGATTTTCCTAATCCTGTCACTTATCCTTGGAATCTCACTTCTAGGAGTTCCACCCTGTTTCCTGGCTCCTTTGGAATTTGTCCAGCCAACAGCATGGAAATATTGTGTCAATAGTTCAGGATCTGTGGGAAAAGTCACCACCTTGGCTCCTAACACTTGCAGAAAGAAGCCCCTATCAGAGAGACTTTAAGGGATCCAAGTACATAAAATCAAATAAATGTTTTAGTTGAGTGAATATAAGTCTGGATGTCAATTCCTTCAGAAAAATATGTATCCTCCCTCCAGAACAAGACATTTGTTGTAAACAGAAGCATTCAGCTGAAGAAGAAAGAGGTTTCAGACCAAATGCTCCATAAAAGCTGCCTCTGTGCTGCCTCATGATTTGTAAACAGTGGGTAAAAGGTAAATGACAGATTAGAGTGACAAATTGAATGGAAAGGTTCTGGACTGTGAGCCCACTGTTGGGTAGGGACCATATCTATATGTTGTCAACTTGTACTTCCCAAGTGCTTAGTACAATGCTCTGCACACAGTAAGCGCTCAAGAAATATGATTGATTGATGGATTGACCACAGGCTTCAGCATCTTTCTTTGCAATTCATATAGGCCTCCAAAACAATGAGCAAGAGTGGGAACATTAGGGGAGAAATAGTATATCATGGGAGGAAATGCTTGCAAGAAAGTAAACTTTGGGGCCTGAGAGTCCCTCAGATACCCAACCCCTGCACAGTTTAACAATAGTCTTGTTAGCTTCACAGTTATTTTGAGCCTGTTAAGAGGTTCAGGTCAATTCTTATTTTATGTAAATGAGTTTAATTATATCCTATCCAGAAAGCTATCTAATTATCTGCTGAATGACAAAGAGTTCCCTGCTTCAGATGTGATAATTTGGCCCCCATCCCAGCATTGGACTGTGTTGAGTCCTGGGGGCAAAAATGATTCCTTAGTTTTGAGGTGATTTAGTGGTCATTTCAGTGCCATATGTCTCTTTGCTGTGCAAAACAGGAAATTCTTGATGATAAATTCCTAGCAATAAATAAATTAAACATGAAAAGTGAAAATATATTCAACTTTAATCATGCTCTCTTGCACTCATTCTCTGTCTTGCTCTCTGTATCCCTTTGCCAATATGGTTAATAATTATAATTTGTGTTGTGTGGTATGGACCATGATATAAACTCAGTGCTGGTGGAGATACAAGATAAACAGGTTGGACACAGTCCCTTACTCACCTGGGGCTCATGATCTCAGGTTCTTTTTACTGTTTATGCTATATTTGTTTTCTATGGCAGTCATAAAAAGTGCAGAATCTTTAGACACTATTAGTTGGCCATCGCTCTTGACAGCAACTATAGGCATTTCTAGACTGTGAGCCCGTTGTTTGGTAGGGACCGTCTCTATGTTGCCGACTTGTACTTCCCAAGTGCTTAGTACAGTGCTCTGCACACAGTAAGCGCTCATTAAATATGATTGATTGAATGAATTTGAATTCTCTAAGAAGTTTCATCAGCCTACTCCAGGATTTTTTGCCCAGCTAGGTCAGCATAGACGGTACCTCCTTTGCCTCTTTCTCCATCACTCATCAAGTAAAAAATGGGGATGGTCCAGTCCTATGCATCCTATTGTATACAGTCATGCCTGGAGAGACAACAAGGGATCTGCAATATAATGCCAGGTCATAATCCAAGTCCTCCGGGAAACTCATCCAACTCAACAAACCATGAGAAATATCAATAGCCCTTGAAACAGCCATTCAATGCATTGTATGTGTTGATGATTGAACTCTAGAAGCACAAAGAGGTATTTACATCATATGACTCATTGTGAAGGATCAGCAAAGTGATTAATCTGACGAGGAAAAAAGTTAGATACATATAAGTTTGCAAGTCCTGTCCATGATTAAATAAAAAAGGCCAATTTAGAACTCTCAGTCTTCCTATAGTTGTTCTACACATCACTTCGATTCACAGATTTTTCAGATTTGCAGATTCTTTGATTTGACGGACAGATTCTGTTGCAGTTTGTAATTTTGTCTCAACACCTTTTACCTCTCAATAATGTCCCTGTCTGTCATTGCTACTGGCCAGACTGCTTTGCTAACTGCTGTTTTATTCCAATAGTCTTCTGCTATGGTGTCAGTGGAATGTGTACTTTACCATTCAACAGGAATCTGAAACTTAATGTGTGTGTATAATATATTCTATAGATATCTTGCATTCATGCTATTATATTTCTTGGTTATATGCATGTTTATAGTTTCCCTAACCCTTCTTTATTTCCCCAATCTACCAGTGGTATTTATTGAATGCTTACTGTGTGCAGAGTACTGTACTGTGCGCAGAGCACTCTCTTGTGAACAGCTTGGATTTCCTGTTGTCAATCATTTTCCTCACATATCCTGCCAAGTGCTAAGCACTGTTTCAACGTTAGTGAGCTCATTTCATTCCAGGACTTCACTTTTGTTGATCCTGCCTCCTATTAAATACTAAGATTGATTCACCAGGGATTTTGATGAAACCCTTGAGAACAATACTTCTAAATTAGTCTTTGGTTCATCTACAAAGATAAATTAGATTATTTTAATTAAAAAGTTTTTTGCAAACATCTATCTGGAGTTTGAGAAAATTCCTAAGTAAATTTAGTGATGAGAATATGTTCATAAAGAGAGAGACAAGGGGTTAGGTGAAACAGAAATCAGGTCCTGTCAGCTTGGGGGAGTTGATATCAATGCTGGGTGAATGTATTTCCACAGTTTTGTGGCACAATGAATTACTGCATGTATGACTAAGAAGGAATTTAGGGTCCCTAAGACAATAATAATAATAATAATAATAATAATGGTAGCATTTATTAAACGCTTACTATGTGCAAAGCACTGTTCTAAGCGCTGGAGAGGTTAACAAGGTGATCAGGTTGTCCCACAGGGGGCTCACAGTCTTCATCCCCATGGATCAGCGTGGCTCAGTGGAAAGAACACTGGCTTTGGAGTCAGAGGTCATGGGTTCAAATCCTAGCTCTGCCAATTGTCAGCTGTGTGACTTTGGGCAAGCCACTTCACTTCTCTGTGCCTCAGTTACCTCATCTGTAAAATGGGGATTAAGACTGAGCCCCCTGTGGGACATCCTGATCACCTTGTAACCTCCCCAGTGCTTAGAACAGTGCTTTGCACATAGTAAGTGCTTAATATATGCCATCATTATTATTATGAAGAAAATGCAGCTAAAATATGTTTCAGCCCGGTAACCAGTCATTTTACCTGTGAAGGCAAAAAAAGGGACAGTGCCTAGAGGGAGAGAGCAAGTGGGATGGATCTTGGGATTAATGGGAAGGCTTTCAAAGACTACACATTCCTGATTTGGGGTCTTTGATATTCTTATCTTTTTTCATGATTGATTGAGTATATTTACTACTTAGGTCTCAGCCTAAAATGTTAGAGGTGAATCTGTGACTTCATCCCACAGCTGGAAATTTTTGGAGGCTAGAAGGGTAGGCCATTCACCCCCACAGAGTTGGCACATATAATCTGATTATTTTCTATAGATAAATCAATATTTCCTATTGACTCCCTTTAGATCTTCAGGACAAAGTTTCAAAATTCTTATTCAGACTTCCATTTCATAGTCACTAGGGTTTCAACGTTCTGGCAAGTGCCACCATTCTATAGCTTCCTTTGATGAACACTAATTTAACTATCACAAGTGAAATGACATTTCCCCTCACTGTCCTGGCCCATTTCCAGGTTTTGCACTTGCATGTCCTTTCTGTCATTTTAGTGAGAAAGAATTCAATATTGATACACCAAAACATTCCAGTTGTCTCTTTTCCTGGACTATTAGCCACTTCCATTCTAAAGAGGAGACAGAAAAGACTTGCTAACACAATTATTCCATCTCTTTCCTGGATTGTTTTCCTGAGTCAGTTTTCACATGTTTCTTTCAACTCAATTTGAAATGACCCCAGTGATGGAACATTCACTATTTCCATTAGAAGGCTATTTACCACCATACTCTGGCCTCCTTGTCCCAGCCAATTTTTTATCCAATTGAGTATTTCATCAAGAGGCTGTCCTTGCCAGCCTTATATATTAGTCTTTTATGTGCTACTGTATCAAATGCCTTCTTAAAGTCCAAGTAAATTATATCTACTGTTTCACCCTATCCACTTGCATCATTCCTTCCTCCAAGAAATAAATCAACTTTTTAGATGAACCTCTCTTTTTAGAGGAATTTTTTGCTGACTGTTTTAAGTTTCATTGAGCTCTCCTTTTTCTAAAAATAGCTTGCAATTATAACATATTTCTTACCCCAAGCCCTCAAACTACCATCGGTTCTGCCTCGCAGTACCCCAAAGATTGATTTACTTATCACCTTAATGGAATAGGTGATTGAGACACAAATGAAAATTTATGAAAATCTTTCGGGGCTATGGGAGATCTTTATTATTGGTTCACAAGGTAACCAAGTCCTAGGAATTTTCCCTGTGTTTTAAGTGTGGTGACCTAGTGATTTGAAAATTGATTCTGAAACCAGAAATAGGAATGGAAACTTAGGGATCCTTGTAGAAAGCAGCATAGCCTAGGGGAAAGAGCACAGACCTGGAACTCAGAGGACCTGGGTTCTAATCTGGCTCCACACTGAATCAATTACTTCACTTCTTGAGGCCTCAGTTCCCTCATCTGCAAAATGGGGATTCAATACCTGTTCTCACTCATTCATATTTATTGAGCACTTACCAAGTGCGCAGCATTGTACTAAGTGCTTGGGAGAGTACAATATAAAAATAAATAGACACATTCCCTGCCCACATCGATCTTACACTCTGGGGCCAGTTGGGGGAGACAGACATTAGTACAAGCACATTACAGATATGCATATAAGTGCTGTGGGGCTAGGAGAGAGAATAAATAAAGGGAGCAAGGCAGGGCAACACAGAAGAAAGTGGGAGAAGCAGAAAGAAGAGGTGAGTCAGGGAAGGCTTTTTGGAGAAGACGTGACTTCTATAAGGCTTTGAAGGTGTGGAGAACAATCGTCTGTTAGATTTGAGGACAGAAGGCATTCCAGACCAGAAGTAAGATGTGGGTGAGGGATTGGTGGCAAGATAGATGAGACTGAGACACAGCGAGAATATTAGCACTAGAGGTGCAAAGTGTGCAGGCTGGGTTGTAGTAGGACAGTAGTGAAGTGAGGTAGGAGGGGACAAGGTGATTGAGTATTTTGAAGTTAATGGAGAGGAGTTTTTGTTTGATGTGGAGGTGGATAGGCAACTACTGGAGTTCCTTGAAGAAAAGGGAAACATGTCCTCAACCTTTTTGTAGAAAAGCGATCCGGGCAGCAGAGTGAAGTATGCACTGGTGTGGGGAGAGATGGAGTCTGGGAGATCAGCAAGGAGGCCAATACAGTAATCAAAGTGGGATAGGATAAGTGATTGGATTAATGTGGTAGCAGTTTGGATAGAGAGGAAGAGGCAGATTTTAGGGATGTCATGAAGATGGGATTGACAGGATTTAGTGTTGAACAGGGGAGGGGTCTAAATCCAGATCCAGGTCTTTAAGTGTTCCCTCTCTGAAGTGATTTGGTTGTGGTTCTAGGGGTGAAGAGAGGAAGGAGGACTAGATGGCTTCGCTAAAGCCCCTCTGGTCCTAGATGTAAAGTAGAAAAGCCTCAAGCAACAGCTCATTCTGATTCAAGTGTTTTTGTTCCCATTTCTTCCTCGAGGTTCCAACAAAAGTCCACAGGACCAGGCGCTGAATTGGTTTGTTTCCACAGCTGGGTTTTTAATCCTTTGCTCATTTACATACCCCTTCCCCTGACACAGTCACCCCTTCCCTATGTCCCTCATGTCCCTCCCTCACATAACCACAATCCAGATGGACTGTGTCCAACCAGATTATCTTGTATCTACCCCAGTGCTTAGTACAGTGTCTGACATAGTAAGTGTTTAAATAAAAACTGCTCATTGGTTGCTGCACTGGTGGTTCCTATCTGGGGCCAGGCAGTGTCACTGTCCACATCAGAACCTGTTATTCTCCGTGGGACACACCAGCATTTACCAATTTGGGCTCATTGCCACCATGTGCCCAGGGGCCACGGGCGGAGGCAAGGCACCAGGGTTGGACCCTTGCCCAACTCCAGAGTGTAGCGGGTGGGAGCCTGGGTCCTGGATCCTGTGGACCTGAATGTCAGGGAAAGGAGTAGAGGGCTGAGGCAAGGGGAGTAGGCAGGGGGCATTGGCGGCATGGCAGAGGCAAACAAGTTCCCAAATTGACCTAGGGGTCTCATTGCTTCCAGGCTGAGCATTACGAAGTGGGAAAAGTGAAGGGGACTTGTAACCAGAGGCCTGATCTCTTAAGATATGGAGCAGGGAATGTCAGCCCATGGCAGTAGCAGACAGAGCTCTCTGAAGGGTAAGTGTGCCCACTAAAACCCTCATCTGTATCCCAAACCCAGGGGACCTATGGCCCCCTGCTCCCTCCCTCACCCCCAGACATTGTGGACAAAGCTTTGGTTGGGACCCCCGGTTCTGCCTGGTCATGTAGCCAGCACAGCTTAGGGTCATTCATTAATATTTATTGAGTGCTTACTGTGTGTGGAGCACTCAAGTGCTTGGGAGAGTAAAATACAAGAATAAACTGACATTCTCTTCCCACAGCAAGCTTACAGTTTGGAGGGGGTAAAGCATGGGTCTCTGAGTCAGAAGGACCTAAATTCTAATCCCATCTCCACCACACATCTGCTGTGTGACCTTGGGCAAATGACAATTTCTCTGGGCCTCAGTTACTTCATCTGTAAAATAGGGATTAAGACTGAGCACCATGTGGGACAGGGACTGTGTCCAACCTGATTAATTTGTATCTACTCCAGTGTTTAGAACAGTGCTCAGCACATAGTAAGTGTTTAACAAGTACCATAATTATTATTATTCATTGCTTCCCTCTCCTTCTGGTATACTGTCACCCACCTGGATGACATTCAGATCTTATGATTTTCATCAGATTAACTGAATGCCTTATGAATAAGCATGCTAAAAGAGCTGGTTAGGTGGTTCCTGTTCTGTCCTAGTGTCTCTCTGAGTAGAGAAAGTCACTTTCCTGTTCCATCATTCCTGTGTAATGTCAACTGTGAAGCCAAGATAAATCTGAGAAAAGCAACAAGTGATGCAAATAATGGGGAAGACACATCTTGTAGTCAGTTCCCTCATCTAGGCAAATTAATAGTAAATACATAGTTATCTTAAATGATACTCATCTCTACTTTTATGGAGTCTGAGGAAATTATGAGCAGGATATTGATAAGCATAGGAAATTCTTCACTTTCCCTGCCAGTTGAAATCCCGAGATCAAACTGGGAAGAACATTTCCCAGACCACTAAACATACATGGGAATTTAGGGAGTTTTGAAATGTTTACTAAAACAATTCAAAACAATAATAATAGTAATAATGGCATTTATTAAGCACTATGTGCAAGGTACTGTTCTAAGCACTGGGAAGGATACAAGGTGATCAGGTTGTCCCACATGGGGCTCACAGTCTTAATCTTCATTTTACAAATGAGGTAACAGGCAGAGAGAAATTAAGTGACTTTCCCAAAGGCACACAGCTGATAAGCAGCCAAGCTGGGATTAGAACCCATGACCTCTGACTCCCAAGCCCGTGCTCTTTCCACTGAGCCACGATAGCATTTTGGTTCCAGGATATTTAGGGATCATAAATGATACTCAGGAATTCCATGAAATGTAAGTTCAGTTTAAGCAGGTACAAATTCTTACAATAAAGAACCACGAAGGAAATAAAGAATCATAGACTTTCCACGATCATGGGTATGGATAAGTCACATAAGGTCAAGTTATTGAGTTTGAAAAAGCTGTTCATTAAAATAATCTGATTGATTTGAAACTGTAAAGTTAAAGCAACCTGTTTGAGATTATGCTAAAACAGATATCCTGTTCCCAGATGGAAATCCAATCAGAACTGTTCAGTCCTCAGTTCAGTCCCTCATTTCTGGCTCAATTCCCAAATGGAAATGGAAAAAAATAAACTGCATTATCTTATATTTGAGAATAAGGGCTTCATTCTAAAATTAGGTGAAAATTGACAAAAAGATGCTTCTTATTGTACCCTAATCAGTTTACCCTTTTCAATTCATAATCTTTAGAAACTTTCAAACTGTTTTGTCCTCACATCATAATCTTAATATTTTTAAAGTTCTGAGACAGGATTTGGGAGAACTGTCACAAAACCACCCCACACCCCCACTTCCCCTCCCCACACACACCCCAGTTCAAACCACCCAGGACCTTCCTGGACCAGGGGAGCTTCAGTGACACATAGTAGATTTCAAACCACACCTATGATCACCAAGGTTACTGTGGAAAGGTTTTACTTGTTTTCACCAACGTGCAAGGGAATGATACATACAATCACTTCCTCCACCACCCAAGGGCCCAATACCAGTCCGTGGTCAAAGGAGCCCATTCTGCCAATGCTTCTTCTTTTGCTTCTCTTAAGTGCCTTACTTGCCTACTGCAAGTTTCAAACTGCATGCTTTTTATCTGCCTTAGGGGTCACAGCTGTGGCTCTACGTAGCAGTCATTGATTGGTCCAGGCCCATTACTGGGTAGAACAGGGAGAGAAGGCCAGGCCTCCCTCCATGCTCCACCCCCACAGACCTGCAATCACCTGCCTCAGGTAAGGCCTATAAGTGGCTCCTCAAAGTCTCTCCCTTGCTGTTGTTTGCAAGATCACAAACAGTCATTAATAAGGTAGCTTGTTGTGGGCTCACCACAAGACTCAGGAGTTGTAGATAGCAGATGATAAGGGGAAACGGCCCCCAGTAGCAGAACCACTCTAAAAAAGTGCCTAATCGATGTATGGTGAAAATGGAGGTCAGATAAAAGAAGTACTTGAATAAAATGATGAGAACATGCAGAGGAATGAGACAGAGAGAAGAGGCACAGGCAGGCCTAAATGGAGGAGAGCTTAGAAAGTAATGGCAGGAAACTAAAAGTTGAGCAAGAGTAATGTGACATGTTGGCTTGAAATAGTGAAAAGCAAATTCTTCTCAACAAATAAGCCACAACCACGTCATAATTCTTTAAGAGCTACAATACCTATTTGTTTTCTGTCTCCCCTTCTATTTCCCTGCAATTTAATGGTTGATCTCATTCATTATTGTCAAGCATCTTTCTTAGAGAATTATGTTATGGAATTCAATGTCCATGCATTTTCATTCACTGGAATAAATTTCAGTGAAATAAGCATAGTCTGAATTGGTTGTTGCTATCTGATCTGAAACTGTATTTGCCAGAATAACCTTTGAGCTGTTTTATCTAGTTGCATTTTCCATTCATGATTTCAGAAGTTTGAAATAGACATTTCCTGTCAGTCCTGCTCAAGCAAATTATTTTTTTTCTACCAGATCATTGTTTATTATTTAAGAAATGATTTAAAAGTACAACTTCCATTATTTTCAGTCCTGGGCGTCTGTTGCTCACAGCAATGGTTTGCCATTTTTTTTAGGCAAAGTTGAAAATCCTCAAAAGATTTTCATCTTACTGTTCATCTGAATTAGGCAAATCCAAAACAGTAATATCATACCAAATTTTGAAAATCATTTAAGGAATGATTTATATGAGGGAAATTGGGACATAATTTCTTAAGAAAAGGAGCATTTTTTTTCTGTCAGCCATTCTTATGGATTTTGCAGTGGTAAAGTAATAAAAGGAAGGATCATAATATACGCTGAACTATTTACCCTTGAGATATTTATTTAGATTGTGGGTCCATCAGGCATGATATTTATGCCTCCTCTCCCATGTTCCAACCCCAATCAAGTATCATACATACAGCAAGCACAATTAATAGTCATCCAACAACCATGCACACAGGTGTTTACCTCATTCATAAATGCTTCTCTTACATTCTTTTCTCATAGTCGTCATCTTTATTATCATAGTCACTGTCATAATTATCATCATTAACATAATTCATGTACTGAACATCCATGGGGTACATATATTGCACATAGAGCTTGGAGCCTTGGAGCCTTTTACAGAATATCCAAAAGTCCTTACCCATTAGCAGAGATGATATGTGTGAGCATACTACCATATTTATATGGACTACCATATATACATGTATGAATAAATGGGGATTAATGCCTGTTCTTCTGCCTGCTTAGATCATGAGCCCTATGTGGGACAGGGGTTGTGTCTGACCTGATGATGGCATTTTATTAAGCACTTACTATGTGCAAAGCACTGTTCTAAGTGCTGGGGGGGTTACAAGGTGATCAGCCTGTCCCACTTGGGGCTCACAGTCTTAATCCCCATTTTACAGATGAGGTAACTGAGGCACAGAGAAGTTAAGTGACTTGCCCAAAGTCACAGAGCTGACAATTGGTGGAGCCGTGATTCAAAGCCATGAACTCTGATTCCAAAGCCCACGTTCTTTCCACTGGGCCACACTGCTTCCTTTACCTCAGTTCTTAGTATGAGTCTTTGTAATTGCTTAAAATATTATGAATGTAATTATTAGAAACATTGAGTGTGGGCATATATACACTGAAAAATCCCCTTATAGGCTGAAAGAATTAATGCTATTCCCAAAGAAGTTAAATTACTTCCAGAGGGTAAGATTAGTCCCTCAAATAATTGTTCTGATCTCTCTCTCTCTCTCTCTCTTACACACACACACACACACACACACACACACACACACACTTATTTTTGTTTGGTTGTGGATGTGGCTATGGGTCTGGGTGTGATGCCAGTTCATTACAAGAAAATATTGAAGGGGTGGAAATTTATCATGGATAACAACAATAATAACAATTTAATAACCATGATAATAATAAATATGTTAAGTGCTTATTATGTGCCAAGCACTGTACTAAAAGGTGGAGTAGATCCAAGATACGGAGACACAGGGATCATAGTCTAAGAACTCCTTTAAGGGGTGGGAAAAAGAATGGAGTTAATCAGGGAATGCTTCCCAGAGTAAAGCAATGTAAATGATGTTCTTCAGAATGTCCCCTGTCTATACTGACATAACTAAGCAATTCACATCTACATACACAATTTCACACTCCATTCCTCTTTGTACAGCATCATTCTATCTCTGTTGGAGAGAAAACAAAGAACTAGGACAGTGTATAGGGAAAACTGAGGAACATTTTTTCAATTTAATCAAATATTAATGCTTCATTAAAAATGCCAGTTTTCCTATAGTGGAAGATTTATGTCCATTGTTCCACTCCCAAATTATAGCAGAATGATGATAAATTAAATGGTCATTTGCATGTCTGTATATATTACGCACTTTAAAAGATAAATACAATATTTCATTAGTTTTCAAACAAATTTACATTTTTATGTTGAAATATACTCCAATTTCTTATATTCCCATATCTATTTCCTTCATTTATTTAATGAAGAAACTCAGTATGGAGAGAAGATGCTACAACACTTTTATGGTCAACAAATTTCTTTTTGTTCCAAAATTAAAATTCTGGGCAGTTAACATCTTCTTCTGTTAACGGGTATTTATCCAGGACCCATAACTTGTCTGTTGTGTAAATTTGGACAAGTCACTTAATTTCTCTATGTCTTAGTTACCTCATCTGTAAAATGGGGGTTAAGACTGTGAGCCCTATGTGTGACATGGACTGTGTCAGACCTGATTATCTTGTATTTACTCTAGTGATAAGTATAGTGCTTAGTATGTTAGCACTTAATGATTACCATAAAAAGCAAACAACAAAAACACTGTATAGCACTGTCCTACTCTTTAGACATAACTGCTGACTCTTTTTTCCCCAACAACCATGATCTTCATCACTTCTTCAACAACTTCCATTTGTTACATGCCTACTGTGAATAGCTAGAAACAAAGGACTGCAGAGTGCATTCCAAACGTAAATAAGGCACTTGATACATCAAAAAAAAAAAACCCCACAGAGAAAGAGACTAGTGAAATGGTCCATCTTGGAAATGACTAAAGAAAGGTAAGGTCCAAATGTTAAAAGGAGCAGCCCCTTCCATTCCATGGGGAAATTGTTTTGTGCTGGAATTCTGCTTCAAAGAAGTCGGCGCTACACTTAGCCTCTTCACCTTCATTTTGAGGGAGGAAGTGGCCAATTTCAAGTACAAGTCAGTCATTTTGAGAAGGTCAGGGGCAATTTCAGGAGGTGTTTGCACTGAAAACTCAGGACAACTGGCACTCTATTTTTCTTCAAGCATTTATGCTGCAGATATCACTTCATGCTTTCCAACTTCTCTCACTGCTTCTCTTGCCTTTTATTCCCTCTAGGCTGCTAAAAATTTTCATGCGTTAAAATGCCACAATACTAAATTGATGAATGTACTTAGAAGTTGAGCAGAGAGACTCTAGATTTATTTTAAAAAGATGGGATAGCTTTGGCACCTATTAAACATTTTACTAGAAGCTTTGGGGCAGATATAAGATTATCAATTGTATTTATTGAGCATTTGCTGTGTGCAGAGCACTATACTAAGCACTTGGGAGAGTAAAATATAACAGAGCTGGTAAACATGTTCCTTGCCCATGAGCTTACAGCCTAGATGGAGAGACAGACATCAATATAAATAAATTGAATTATGAATATGTACATAAGTGTTGTGAAGCTGAAGGTGGGGCAGGAATCCAAAGGCAAGGGTGGCACAGAAAGGAGTGTGAGAATAGGAAATGAGGGCTTAGTCAGCTAAGGCTATCCTTTGGAGGAGATGTTCCTTCAGTAAGGCTCTCAAGGTGGGGAGAGTGATTATCTGCAGGACATAAGGAGGGATGATGTTGCTCTTTCCACCAGACTATGCTCCCTCTGAGTGGTTATAGCTAGGCCTGAATCATATGAAGGGGTAGTACATGATCTAGCAATCAGGGCTAGGTGAAATTAAGAATGAAGATTATTGAAGTCAAAAAGAAGATTGCTGAAGTCAAAAAGTGGCTTTTAAAATTGCCTAAGGTATTGGGCAATGGTGCCCCAATTAACCAAATAGTCATTAAATCCTTTATTTTGGGTAGCTGTGGCAGGTAACTCTAAAGTGTAAAGGAATGGATGTGCACGTGCCCTCATGTACTTACATGCTTACATGCACTTCACAAAGTGAATAAGACTTGTTCAAGGGTCATATAGGCCACTGAATCTAAGTAGCTCTTTTCCGTCTTTATGTGTGGGAGACATACTACTCATACTGCTACATATTAGGAAACTTACCAAATGTATTACATATTTTCTTGCTGCTGAGACATGAAGGTAGAAAAGATGCTAGAAAAATAAGCAAGCAGATATAAAGGGCCTAGAGATTTAACAAGCTGCACTGAATAACAAATATACTGAAAAAGGGAGAGACTTTTGAGAACAGAGGTGAACCCGAGTCAGATGGGATTAAGACTCTGAGCCCAGATGAAGAGAAGCATTTGGCAGAGAGAGTCTAATTAATGGACGTGATCATCAAGAGCAGACTGTGGGGATAACCTGTCAGTGACCTATACCTTGGAATATTAATATATTCAGTTATAGAAAATGGAATAACTAAATCAAAGACAAATTAATGGATAGGCTGTTATAGGAAACTAAGTCAAGCAAACCAGTGGGCAAAGACATTCTAAACTTGTCCCCATAAAATAGACAAGGTTCCATGTTCTCCTTTTGGACTCAAAAAATTGAAGCAATGACATCCTGGGTCAGATGAATGCTCCATCCTTTCTGGAATTCTGTCTTCAACAGGGGCAACAAAGGCTGTTAAGAGAATCAAACAATTAATGAATCAAAGGGAACAGTGGGATGGTTACCTCTCTTTTATCCATCTACATGTTCTTATTTTCTTTTATGGTATTTGTTAAGCACTTACTATGTGTCAGGTACTGTACTAAGTGCTGGGGTAGATAGAAGATCATCAGGCTGGACACAGTCCATGTCCCTGATGGAGCTCAAAGCTTTAATCCCCACTTTGCAGATGAGGTTACTGAGGTACGGAGAAGTGATTTGTCCAAAGGAAATACAGCAGACAAATCTTATGACTCCCAGATCCATAGTTTATCCACTAGGCCACACTGCTTCTCCAGGGTAGTTCTGGGTTATTCCTCTTGCTTAACTTTCCCTTTAGTAAACTCCTTGTAGTCAGGTATCATATCTACGGACTCTTCCAACTGTTTAGTGCTGTGCTTTGCATACAGTAAACACTCAGTGAATACCAATTAATCAGTCAATTAATGGTATTTATTGAGCACTTACTATGTGCAGAGAACAAAGCACTAAGCATTTGGGAGAGTACAAAAGAGGATTAGCAGCACATTTCCTGCCTGTAATTAATTGGTTGATCAATAATCTAGCATATATCCAAAATCCACATATCACCTTTGATCATCCTTAACCTTCCCTTGAATAAAATCCATAAAGTTATACCTACTACTTGAGATTCCTTTGTATTTTCTGCTTGCCTCACTGCCTCTAGTCACAAAATCTATTTATTTATGATAGGTCATGTGAACAAAGTTTTCGTATCTGTTTCTTTTGAATCTAGCTACTTTCAAGCTTCAATCAACTCTACTTAATCCTAGTGTTGTGTTGGTTACAAGAATTTGGTTTTTCCTGACAGCTTCTTCATGATTCTGTATATTATGATCATCTCCTTCCTCAACTCTTCTCTGTACAGATTATCTCACCCATAGTGGTTTACATCTATCCTCATATGGAAGTTACTCCAGCCCTCTGATCACTGGATAAACTAAACAATTTTGTAAGTAAGTCCTCCAAATTCATGTGAAATTAGTGAAAGACTCATAATAATGAGGCTCAGTTTTATTAATGCTGCGCCTAAAAATGTAAAGTGTTGAGTAACTATCAAAATGGTCCATCACTTTTTATAGTTAATCTGGATTTTTCTATTATAAAAAATCATTGCTGTTTCTTTTCATCAGTACAAATGTTTTATCCGGAATATCATGAGGAGCAGCATGGCCTAATGAAAGAGCCCAAGCCTGGGAGTCAGAGGACCTGGGTTCTAATCCTTGCTCAGCTACTTTATTATGGTATTTGTCAAGTGCTTTCTTTGTGCCACTGTATTAAGTACTAGAGTAGATATGTGATAATCGGGTTCAACACCCGATAGTTGCACACATAGTTCCTGTCCTACATAGGGCTCATAGCCTAAATTGGAGGAAGGAGGATTTAATCCCCATTTTACTATTAAGAAACCTGAGGGACAGAGAAGTTAGTGACTTATCCAAAGACACAGAGCAGAAAGTGGCAGAGCCAGGATTAGAACCTAGGTCTTTTGACTCCCAGGCCAGTGCTCCTGTTGTTTGACCTTGAACAGTTCATTTAGCTTCTCTGTGCTTCAATTTCTTCAATTGTTAAATGGAGAGTCAATGCTTAATAATGATAATAATAATTGTGGTATTTGTTAAGTGCTTACTATAATAATAATAATCATGGTATTTTTTTCAGTGCTTACTCTGTGCCAAGCACTGTTCTAAGCGCTGGGGTAGAAACAAGATTTTCAGGTTGTCCCACTTGGGGCTCACAGTCTTAATCCCCATTTTACAGACGAGGTAACTGAGGCACAAAGAAGTTAAATGGCTTGCCCAAGGTCACACAGCAGACAAGTAGTGGAGCTGGGATTTGAACCCACATCTTCTGACTCCCAAGCCCGTAATCTCTCCACTAAGCCATGCTGCTATGTTCCAGGCACTGTACTAAGTCACGGGTTGGATACAGCAAAGCGGGTTTAACACAATCCCTGTCCCCATTTTACAGATGTGGTAACTGAGGCCCAGAGAAGTGACCTGCCCAAGGTCACACAGCAGATAAATGGTGAAAGCTGGCACTAGAACTCAGGTCCTTCTGACCCCTAGGAGTGTGTTCTATCCACTAGGCCAAGCCGCTTCTGTCCTCCCTCTCCTTACACCGTGAGCCTCTTGAGGTTTAGGGACTGTATCCAACTTGTATCTACCCCAGTCTCTAGTACAGAGCTTGTCACATAGTAAGCACTTACCTAATACTCTAATGGCTTTCACTTCATTTCACTTGGCAAGCCTAATGATTATCTTCTAAACAACAAGGAGCCTTGAGATTAGGTTAGAATTAGAGAAAAATTCCTAATTTAAACCAAAATGCTGTGCTGCAACTTATTGCTTTCCCCATATAATATACTGGGCTCTACCAGCTGACTTTAATCACTGCCTAAATTCATATTGGCTAGCCAAAGCTGAGAAATGCAGGTTCATTTATTTGTTCATTTAATCGTATTTATTGAGTGCTTTACAGAGCACTGCACTAAGTGCTTGGAAAGCACAGTTCAGCAACAGAGACAATACCTGCTCACAATGGGTTCACAGTCTAGAAGTGGGGGAGACAAGACATCCAAAGAAGGAAACAGGAAAAATATGAAATGCTTCAAGAATTTGCATGTCATCCTTGCACGGACAGGGGCCATGCTAATCTTCTCTGTATTGTTCTGATTTTGCTATACGTGCTGCCGAAGTGAGCATGTTGATACCTGACTCGGTAGAGGGTACAGTCAGCCTCTATCTCTGACTATATTCAGGATGGCCAATGAGAATCATTTGGATTACCATCATTCCTACTCGTTTATGTAGAATTTCCAGTTTAGTATACCGCATATTTAGCAGTCAAGCTCCTAGAGGACCTGGTAGCATCTCTGTGGTTCAATATGTGATCACTGATAGTTCAGTGGTAGAATTTCTGCCTCCTACATGAGAAATCTGGGTTTGGTTTCTGGCTAATGACTGATTAGAGAAACAGCATGGCCTACTGGAAAGACCATGGGCCTGAGAGTCAGAGGACCTAGGCTCTAATCCAGCTCCATCACTTCCCTGCTTTTTGCTCTTGAGAAAGTCACTTAACATTTCTGTGCCTTAGTTTCCTCATCTGTAAAATGAGGACTCAATATCTGTTCTTCCTCCCCCTTAGATTGTGAGCCCCATCTCTCCTGACTATAGCTACCCCAGAACTTAGTACAGTGCTTAGTGTAGTAAGCACTTAATATGTGAATTATTACTATTAGTCTGAGGGCAGGGAGAGTAGTATCTAATACTGTTGTACATCTCCAAGCTCTTAGGACAGTGCTCTGCACAATGTAGGTACTTATTAAATGCTATTGATTAACTAATAATAATAATAATTGTGGTATTTGTTAAGCACTTACTATGTCCCAGTCACTATACTAAGTACTGGGGTAGGTACAAGATAATCGGGTTGGACACAGGCCCTGTCCCACATGAGACTCACAGTCTTATCCCCATTTTAGAGATGGGGGAACTGAGGCACAGAGAAGTGAAATGACTTGTCCAAGGTCACACAGCAGACTAGTGGTGGAGCAGGGATTGGAACCCAGGTCCTCTGACTCCGAGGCCGAGGCTCTTTCCACTAGGCCATGATGCTTCTCCTAGCTGGCATTCTCTTATACACCACAAGAACACAATTATTGCCAATTTGGGGGCTAGCATACTTGCAATTTGTAGTTCCAGGTGCTTTTTTCACTTCTGCCTCCTGCTATCACAATTTTCTCAAATCATCTGTCCTGAAATAGCTACCTTACAATGGACTTCAAAATGCTACACAGTTCTTTTCAGTCTGGGAGACGTTGATCTTAAGGAAGTCTAGCTTTACTCAGTACCCCTCTAAACCATAAGCTCCCTTGAGACTGTAAAGTCATTGTAGGATGTTGTACTGTACTCTCCCAAGAGCCTAGTACAGTGTTCTGAATGCAGTAAATGCTCAATAAGCACCATTGATGGATTAATTGATTGACTGATCGCTGAATGTAGGGAAAACGTTATTAGATATTCACTTCTGCTTCTGGGCAAATGTAAAATATCAAAATCAGACCTTGAACAAGGTTCTATACATGATGACACTCAAAAATGGCAGTCTCTCATAATGCAGAGTTGTGTTCTAACCTCATCTCACATTAAGAAAACCGCATGTTGTAGAACTCCCAGTGTCTAATGCCATATAAAAGTGCATTAAGCTTCTTCTGACACTGTGGCACCCTGAATGCAAAACAGGCTCACATTGTCAGAAGAATGTTCCCTGATTCTGTCATATTCTAGCTAAAATATATAGTGAAAGCTCATGTTTCTGAAGAATTGAGGGTGTAATTGGATTCATTTGGTCTTTTCCATACAGAGCTATTGATTCATATGTATATAAACAAAGTAAGACCAGGTGGCTGAGTGATATAAATAATAACAGTTAAGTAATAACAGTTAATTAAATATTAGCAGTTCAAAATCATTGCATTTAGCACTAGGGAAAAATACAAGGATCCGGATCAAGACAAGGTCTTTGAGCCACAGATCGCTTACTAATGAAAGCTGGTGGAGAGAAAGTTGTGAGAGGGAAGTACAGACACAGGGGAAGAAAAAGACTGAATTCAGCCAAAAACATAATTTAACAAAATAAGAATAGGAGAACATTACCACTGGGAAGAAATAGTGCTTAGGCTCTTCCCCTCTCTAGGCAAGGTTATCCTTGGCCACAATTTCACAACTTCCTGGCATTTTACTGTGGGCACTACATGACTGGATTATGGTTTGATAAGGCCATTTAACTTGAATTCTCCTTCTGCCCTTTTCAGACATGCTGCATGAGTTCCCACAGTCATTTTACCTCTTCATCTCTCCACTGTTCCAGTATCAATGTGTAATTCACAGTCCTGGTCAACCACTTGGAGTGCCAAAAAGCTACATAATGGAAGAAGATCACTAGGCTGAACCGAAGAGTGCTACAGATTCTGATAAAATAATGTAATCCAAAAGAAGCTTGTTAGCTCTCATAGCTTTGAAGCCCTGGAGTCTAGTAAGTAAGATTTTATCCAAGTTCTATGGAGACCTCCTAGCTCCAGAGGAGGAGCAGAAAAGTATTCAAGATCACACTCAATATTACTACTTTGAAACACTCATACGGGTATTATACTGAATAAGGAGAATGTTACCAATTTTTAGGGTTCCATTTCTTAAGACAGGGCTCTGCAAACAGTAAAAGTTCAATAAACATCCTTGATTAATCTCAGATTGCATTATTGAAATATAATTACTCAATGGAATTTACTGAGTGCTTACTGTGTTCAAACCACTGTTACTAAGCACCTAGAAGAGCTCAATACAATAGAGTTGGCAGACATGATCCTAGCCCATAAGAAGCATAATAATAATAATGGCATTATTAAGTGCTTACTATGTGCAAAGCACTGTTCTAAGCACTGGGGAGGTTACAAGGTGATCAGGTTGTCCCACGTGGAGCTCACAGTCAATCTCCATTTTACAGATGAGGTAACTGAGGCACAGAGAAGTTAAGTGACTTGCCCAAAGTCATACAGCTGACAATTGGCAGAGCTGGGATTTGAACCCATGACCTCTGACTCCAAAGCCCGTGCTCTTTCCACTGAGCCATGCTGGGGGCAATCAATACTTATTGGTATAGTACTTTCCCAGGTGGTTAGTACAGTGTTCTACATATAGTTAGTGCTCAACAAATACCATTGATTCTATCAATATTAGTGAAACCCTTCTTTTTAGTTTCCTTACAACAAAACTCTGTTATGAAAAATATTCAAATATTAATGGTGCTTGTCTCAGAGAGCTCATGATTATGTCGATTATTGTGTCTGAGGAAAATAGTATCTGGATGTCCATTTCAAAAATTCTGTGATGATGAGCATGAAGGAGTACTACAAAAGCTTTGCTGTTAATGTGGTTTTACAGAGGTTTCTTCTCTGTAGTGAATACACAACAGTAGTTTCAGTAGGCATTTCTTGAAATAAATTATTGTTTTTGGCTATCTTTTCTCCCTTCTTCTTGAAGGATATGTGTATATTTATCTTCAGTACTATCACTGGTTAATTGCTTATGCTGTATACTAAGTGTCTTGATGGTAATTTTTTGAATAAAATTATTTTATTATGCTCTAATAACTTCATGCTGCTGCCCAGATTATCTTTGTCCAGAAACGCTCTGGACATATTACTCCCCTCCTCAAAAACCTCCAATGGCTACCGATCAATCTGCGCATCAGGCAGAAACTCCTCACCCTGGGCTTCAAGGCTGTCCATCACCTCGCCCCCTCCTACCTCACCTCCCTTCTCTCCTTCTACTGCCCAGCCCGCACCCTCCGCTCCTCCACCGCTGATCTCCTCACTGTACCTCGCTCTCGCCTGTCCCGCCATCGACCCCCGGCCCACGTCATCCCCCGGGCCTGGAATGCCCTCCCTCTGCCCATCCGCCAAGCTAGCTCTCTTCCTCCCTTCAAGGCCCTGCTGAGAGCTCACCTCCTCCAGGAGGCCTTCCCAGACTGAGCCCCTTCTTTCCTCTCCCCCTCGTCCCCCTCTCCATCCCCCCGTCTTACCTCCTTCCCTTCCCCACAGCACCTGTATATATGTATATATGGTTGTACATATTTATTACTCTATTTATTTATTTTACTTGTACATTTCTATCCTACTTATTTTATTTTGTTGGTATGTTTGGTTCTGTTCTCTGTCTCCCCCTTTTAGACTGTGAGCCCACTGTTGGGTAGGGACTGTCTCTATGTGATGCCAATTTGTACTTCCCAAGCGCTTAGTACAGTGCTCTGCACATAGTAAGCGCTCAATAAATACGATTGATTGATTGATTGATTGATTGATTGATCCTAAATGATTTTCAATTCTAATACACTTTGCAGATTAGATAATTTTTCTCTGCAACATTCTGCCCAAGTGAGATCATTATTTCCAGTTTACAAATAGCAAAAATGAGGAAGAGAGCTCAGAATAATGTCCATGTCTGTTATTGTCATTCATTATAGTAGAACTGGACATTTTGGTATATCGCTGGGGCAGATCAAGATTTTGAAGAAGGATGCTGGCAATTTCAGAAAAAAAACTACAAATATCCCCAAACTGAGATGGTGCTGCTAAAGTGTTCTGTTAAGTGTATCACACCCAACCCCCAGCAGCTTGTTCCATGAAATGCTTGGACATCCATATCTGGGTTAGCTCAAACACAGATGCCTTATTGAAGGCACACCTCCTCCAAGAGACCTTCCCTAACTAATCTCTCATTTTATTTTCTTCCATTCCCATCTGAATTGCCCTTGTCATTGGATTTCCTTTCTTCACCCCTCCCTCGGCCCCACAGCTCCTAGGTACATATCTGTAATTTATTTACCTAAATGTCTGTCTCCTCCTCTAGACTGTAAGCTCGCTGTGTGCAACCAACTCTGTTGAAGAAAAAAACAGCATTGCCTAGTGGATATAGCACAGACTTCGTTGTCAAAAAGACCTGGCTTTGAGTCCCTGTTCTGTCACTTGTCTGCTGTGTGACCTTGGGAAAGTCATTTAACTTCTCTGTGCCTCAGTTACCTTATCTGTAAAATGGGGATTGAAACTGACCCTCATCTGGGAAATGGACTATGTCCAACCATATTAGTTTGTACCCACCCCAGAGTTTAATACGGTGTCTGGCACATAGTTAGCACTTAAATACCACTATTATCATTTTTATTATATTGTACTCTCCCAAGTGCTTAGTATAGTGCTCTACACACAGTAAGCATTCAACAAATACCACTGAGTGATTGATTGGGGTACATGATTGTTTTATGGCCCTTAGTATTCTGGAAATTGTAGTATATATATCCAGGGCATTCTGCAGGGGGACTTTAATACTTATGGCCTAGTGTATAAAACATGGGAGTTAGAGGACCTGGGTTCTAATCCTGCCTTCTCCACTTGTCTTCTGTGCAACCTTGGGCAAGTCAGTTAAATTCTCTGGGCCTCAGTTACCTCATCCGTAAAATGGAGATTAAGACTGCCCCATGTGGGACAGAGACAGTGTCCAACCTGATGAGCTTGTATCTCCCTCCATGCCTAGTACAGTGCTTGGCACATAGTAAGGCCATAACATGTACCATAATTATAATTAGTATTCCCCTCCCTCTACTCTCAGTTACATAGAGAGAAATGGAAGAGAAGCAATCTCTTTAAGTTGTCCAGATGTTCCAATTTCCAGCAAAAACTGGATGGGTTCTTTAAATAACAAGGTCCAGAAAAAAATACTCCAAGTAAACTGTGCATTTACTATTATCAAACAATAAATCAACTCTCAAGCAACAATATTTATGGAGCTCTTACTGTGGACAGAACACTGTACTAAGTGCTTGGGAGAATGCAAAGGAATAAAGCCAATAGACACGATTCCTTCCCTCAGAGAGTTTACAAGGATTATTAATACAGAAATTAAAAATTTATCTTTATTGAAAACATCCACCAAATGGAAATAAACATCTGCACTTATGCCTCAAACTAAATTGCCCCTAGTGCTTGATTACCCCGGAAGGCTGTTAAACAATTTCAAAGTATTAACCACACCCACTTGCCCCTATCAGTTTTCCAGCCCAATTAGCAGGAACCATTGACAAGAAATCTAAAGAAGATCTAGGTAGTGTATCATCCTGACCAAAGAATCCATAGACCCAACCAGAAGTCTATACTGGGCTAGACACTGCTGCATGCTGACAAATGATGCAAAAATAGATAAGGAAGTAGAATCACATTTAGCAATCCAACACATCCTTTGGGACAGAGTAGTGGCTGAGGGCCATTTAGCTCAAGACAAAATTAAAGGCTTACAGAACTACAATGCTGTGCAAGTGGCTGTGAAAGTCATACTCCCCACAGATACCACAAAGGACCTCCTTCAATTATTCCCTCAGTACCCCAGATGAGTTATCTTCTAGATGAAGGTAATGAAGCCTAGAATTACTTCCAAATGTCAGTTTCCTAGCACTGAAACAATGCTCACCTGAACCAATCGCTCTGAGTGCCTCTTGTGAGAACAATGGATGACAGATGGTTTCTCAAACAGCTGCTGGGTTTGAGAAACTAAAAGCAAGGAGAATCAGTGAAACACTTCAAGGATACAGTTGAATAAACTTAGTGCTGCAACTCATCTGGAAACGGGGAGTGAAATGTGTGGGTGGTGCATTGAAATCAAGATAGGAGAGGCTCATTTTGAACAGAAGCTTTTTGAGGATAGTGGGACAAGGAAGCATTACAGTCCTCACTGTAAGCTGGTTGTGGGCAGGGAATGTGTCTGTTTATTGTGTACTGTACTCTCCCAAGTACTTAGCACAGGACTCTGTACACAGTAAGTTCCCAATAAATATGATTGAATGAATTACATTGCCTTTCTTTCAGTCATATCAATATGACACATTAGCATAATTTCTCATACAAACCTGTATCCCACAAACACAAATTCAAACATACCTATTATCGTATGCATATGCCACACTTTCACAGAGTTTCAAACAACAATGCATGTAAAATCTCTCACACCACACAATTAGTCTCTCAAGTCACAAAGGCATATAGTAGAATATAAATATACAGCATCCCACCCCCGTATTGTTCATTCATAGAGTAGTATAAGCAATGCCATGACTGGATTGGTCTAAATGACCCATCTAGCCCATCGTTTTGGCTCCAACAGTGACCACAGGGTGCTTGGAGGAATAATTTGATGGCACCCTCCTAGACATCAATCCTCACAGCTGTGAAAATGCCATCATCTATCATTCCTATCATCTCCCCGTACATCCTAACTTGCCCTTCAATAACACCCATTTGTAGCTTTTCTTCCATGAGTATATCCAAACTTGTTGTAGACCTTTTGGCATTTTTGGTCTACCCAATTTTCTGGAGTACTTAGACATTCACAAACAATCACTCATAAAGTGACGGGCAATCCTATGACATCCTGGTAAGCAGCATGACCTAGTGAAAGAGCTCGGTCCTGGGAGTTAGAGGATTCTGGGTTCTAATCTAGGTCTGCCGTATATCTGATATGTGACCTTGGGCAAGTCACTTAACTTCTCTGTGCCTCAGTTACCCCATTTGCTAAAATGGGGATTAAATCATCCTCTCTCCTACATAGACTGTGATTCCCATGTAGGACAGGGACTGTGTCCAATCTAATTAACTTGTATCTACTCCAGCACTTAGAACAGTGCTTGGCATGTACTAAGTGCTTAACAAATACCATTATAATTGCTAGTACATCCTCACCCAAATTGAGTCGAGTTGGGAGAATTATCTAGAAAATTCAACCCCTAAAATATTACACAGTGATTGACATTCTATCTTTGGTCGTGATGGAAAATGATGCCCTATTTGTTCCTCAAAACCCAAATTTATTATGATGCCATATGCTCCTGATACAAAAGCTTTAGGCATATTTGCAACCAGATTAAACCTGCCCTTCCACAAGGAGACAAATATATATCCTGTTTTAAAAGACTTCTAGAAAAGAATAATAATAATTGTGGTACTTGTTAAGTACTCACTATATTCCAAGCACTCTTTTAAACACTGGGGTTGATACAAGATAATCAGGTCCCACATGGGGCTCACAGAATAAAGTAAGAACAAGAACAGGAATTAAATCCCATTTTACAGATGAGGGAACTGAAGCACAGAAAAGTTAAGTGACTTCTCTGAGGTCACACAGCAGGTAAATGGCAGATCTGGGATTAGGAACCAGGGCCTCAGACTCCAAGGCTGGTGCTCATTCAATCAATCAATCGTATTTATTGAGCGCTTACTATGTGCAGAGCACTGTACTAAGCGCTTTGGAAGTACAAATTGGCAACACATAGAGACAGTCCCTACCCAACAGTGGGCTCACAGTCTAAAAGGGGGAGACAGAGAACAGAACCAAACATACCAACAAAATAAAATAAATAGGATAGAAATGTGCAAGTAAGATAAATAAATAAATAAATAGAGTAATAAATATGTACAACCATATATACATATATACAGGTGCTGTGGGGAAGGGAAGGAGGTAAGATGGGGGGATGGAGAGGGGGACGAGGGGGAGAGGAAGGAAGGGGCTCAGTCTGGGAAGGCCTCCTGGAGGAGGTGAGCTCTCAGCAGGGCCTTGAAGGGAGGGAGAGAGCTAGCTTGGCGGAGGGGCAGAGGGAGGGCATTCCAGGCCCGGGGGATGACGTGGGCCGGGGGTCGACGGCGGGACAGGCGAGAACGAGGTACAGTGAGGAGATTAGCGGTGGAGGAGCGGAGGTTGCGGGCTGGGCAGTAGAAGGAGAGAAGGGAGGTGAGGTAGGAGGGGGCGAGGTGATGGAGAGCCTTGAAGCCCAGGGTGAGGAGTTTCTGCCTGATGCGCAGATTGATTGGTAGCCACTGGAGATTTTTGAGGAGGGGAGTGATATGCCCAGAGCGTTTCTGGACAAAGATAATCCGGGCAGCAGCATTCCACTAGGCTGTGCTGCTTCTTTTTGAAAGAAAATTTCACAAACATTTCTGGCAATCCATATGAATGTTTACCAACTACCATAGGGGAAAAATGTTTAACAAAGCCCACTTACTGCAGGCTAAATATGCCTAGATGCATATTCTAATAGAACTAGATTGAGACAAGATACTTCAATAACTCTCTTTTTTAAGATGATTGTTAATTTGCCTCCTTAGCCTTCTTTTCATCATCAAGCTATCGAAATCCCTTAATTTTTAATCAGAGGTTTTATCTCCCAACCATTTAATCATTTTTTGGTCTCTTTTCAACCCCCTAAGTCCTCTTCCTTCTTGTTTCAAACTATGGAAACAGAGACACCTTCTTAAAAAAGAGATGATGAGAAAGTTGAAAATTAGGGAGGCTCCCATCATCATCACCACTACTAATGGTGCATAATAAGCACTTACTGCATGTGGAGCACTATACTAAGTACCTGGGAGAGTACAAGAGTTGGTAGATGCTTTTCCTGTCCACAATGAGTTTACTGTTTAGAGGGGTAGAGGGATAACAATATAAACATTAACATAAACATAACAGCACAGTCTGTCTTTAAGTCTTGCTTTGCCTAACCAAAGCAGTGTCTTCTCATTTTGAAAGGAAGTCATGGCATTCAGATCAGTGGCATCATTAAGTGGAAGTTCATCACTGAACAATCACAGCACTCATTCATTCATTCAATCGTATTTATTGAGCACTTACTGTGTGCAGAGCACTGTACTAAGCGCTTGGGAAGTACAAGCAGCAGAGACATTGTATCTTTTAATATTTCTGAGATTGGCATTGGAACTAAGAGGATTGTGCTTTAGAGTGCCAACAAAAATAAAAATTAAGAACATATTTAAAACACTGCTACCCTGTGATTGATCAGATAGAGTGTGGGACTTCCCACATGGCTACTGTTAGCAGATGCAGGGAGGAGAGCCCCAGAAAGGCTTGGGCAAATCTGTGGCAATGTATATCATTGCTGAAGTGTGAGAGGAAAGAAAAAGCTGAAGGGAGAGGGCTTGGAGTAGCTTGGAGAAGAGGATCTAGGAGGGCCGGAAATCTAGTTCCATCAACATTCTACACCCTTGTATCTGCAGGACCCTGGTTTCCATGATCTCACTGATCCCCTTAACCCTTCCTTCTAGCAAACCCAGTTGGATTCCCTATCTTCTCACCTCCACTCCCCCTATCTAACCTTCTACAGGCCAGTCTCCACCTCGCTTCTTAGGCAGAATGGATGTTGATCGCAAAACCTGCCCAGGAATTTCTGCTAACTAGATACTACTTCCTTTGCTGTATTAACATAGTTGTTCCCTGCATAGTTATTCTATATATCAACTTCTTATCTCTCTACATGGAATGGAAAGTGAATATGTGGAGAATGATGATTAGCAATTACGATTACTATTTTCTGCAGTGCCACATAAAGATAAGGGACAGGGGTGTCAATGCTGCACAAGAGAGTTCACTTTCTTCAGATAATAACCAAAGGCCTTTTTAGACAGGGAAATCCTCCAGTGGCTTTTGGTTCTAACAGTCATACTGGGGATCTGAGACAATATCTTTGTGTCCAAGTAGAAGCACTGTGTTTGAGCATATTTTCACACATTATAAAACACCACACTTCACTTTGCCTTGGCGAGGCAGCTTATGTGTATCCACTGTTATGATCTTTTAAAGAAGCCACATCAAAGGTGAAAGCCAATTAACTACTTGTCTGCTGTGTGACCTTGGGCAAGTCTCAACTTCTTTCTCTGTGCCTCAGTTACCTCTTCTCTAAAATGGGGATTGAGTGAGTGGGACAGGAACTGTGTCCAACACAATTATCTTGTATCTACCCCCAGTGCTTAGCAAATGCCTGGCTCATAGTGAGCACTTTACAAATACCATTAAAAAAAAGCCCAGAAGTTCACATTACTCTTTGTCCTCCAACCCACCAAAGGGGTGTGGTTCTTGAATGTCTTGTGGAAACAAAGACTTTCATTTCCAGAGCTGCTGGTATATTCCCAACTGAGTTTCATGATACTAAATAAAATTAATAAAAGAGGAAAAGAAGTGAAATAAGAAGAAATATGAGAACAACGAAAGAAAAACTATTCATTATTGGCTTACTAGACAAATCAAAATTTTATCCAATAAAATATATCATAGTTGTTTAGAAGGGTTGACCTTGGGAAATAAATCAAGAGATTCATTTCAAAGGATTTCTCAGAGCACATCATAGCCCCAAAATGAAGACTCAGTATTCAAACACCCTTTACAAGGAAGTTTGCATTGGAATGAGATGAATGAAAGCAGCAGTTTATTCTTGTCTTACATACATGGCACAACATACAGAGCTGGTACAGAAAACTTACAAAAACCTCATACACCGTGTTTCCTTCCAGTTAACTTCTATGTAGTTACAACATCATAACAAATCAGTTATTTAGTTACAACAGTTCTTCAAACATGGATACCTCCCAAATAGGGTGTTCTGGTAAGCTACTGAGACAAACAATTATTTTACAGTGCAGTTTCCTCAACAGAATTCAAGATATACACATTGATTTGAACACTTTATAAAACAGTAAAAGTTATCCTAGGAAGACAGGATCTCATGTATCCCTACCTAGTTGGATTTCTTTTTTTATTCCTTTTCTTTTTTTAGAATGGGCTGTAAGTTATTTTTCACTCAACTTTTCACACTTGACAAAGTCTTAAATTAAAAAAAATCCTCCTATTTACAAATTCCCAGTATAATAAAAAGTAATTATTTTCACCTTTTTTTTAAATTCCAACAACCGTCCATTAGCTAGAGTAATATCAACCTTGAGGTTGGCTGGGATACTTAAAACCATCTTCAATCTTCTTAACACATTATTAAAGACTGACCGAAAAAAAGTAGTCACAGCCCCAAATCCTAAAAAAATAAATGAAAATAAAGAAAAAGCCATTTGACTTTCCAAAAGAAGAAATCATGAATCACATCTCATTTGATGCTGTTTTCAGGGATGCTGTACTGAACATGACACTCTGATATACATTTGTTGTGGAGAGGAGACATTGGAAGGGAAATACAATCAAACAAAATCAGTCTAAAACAAACAAAAAAGTAGATTTCAGTCCTTTTATACATAGAGAAGGGACCACATTTCTTTACACTGAGCACTCATAAAAAGCATGTAGAAGTTGTTTTGAAAATGCATTTTCATAGAATTTTATAAACACCGTGATATCAAACACATTCTCAAAAACTGGTAAAGTACGGACACAAAATCTGAAAGACTCAAAATGCAATTCTTTCAGTGGCATTTATTTCTTACTTGCATATTTCATATTCCAAACGCACAGGAGTTTCACACTTTACTTCTCCCTTTATCAAACCCTAAATACAGTTACTGCAGAGCAAAATTGTGTCCAAGTCCTAAAACATTTTTACAATATCCTGCGCAACCCCTGCCATTTAAAATTGATATAGGCCAGAGCCTTATAACAGTTTTCCAGACAGCTCTGCATCACAGATTGAAGTTGGAAGGCTAGGAAGCTCTCTACGTAGATATGTGTTAGTTTGACAGCCTAAAAAAGTATATTGTATAAGCATTAATACACTTTGTTAGACCTGTTCATTTCTCTTTATGTCACTCCGTTTAACATTTATTAATTGGCTTTAGGTAACACTTTCACTTCTGTCTGGCACTGTAATGGCAATCCCTTTGTCTAGTCATGTTATTCCGCAAACAGAAACTGACATCTGTTTTACCCTCCTTCCATTAGATATCACTGACACTTGTGAAGATGCCATGAATGAAGAACTAGTTAAGTGTGTCATCTATGCATTTAATGTACATTTATGAATATTTCTAAACAGTGTTGCTAACCGAATGTGGGTCTGCGCAATGCTGCATTCTAATCCACTAACTTAGTCAACAATGTAAACAAAAGACTCTCTTAAGCAATACCAAGGGTTAGAAATGGTGCAGTGTCAATAATTCTGTTTGAGAATTCTTTGTGATATCAAATAAACATCTTTGTGATGCTGTAATTTTGGAGGGGGAATAGCATTGGCTTCTTGGTAAAATTGAATTTTTAGTTGTTCATTTGTTTTATGAAATTATTTTTTACTCAGCTGAATTCAATTATCTAGAGTTCATCCCCCCCCACACACACAAAAATAAAAAAATGACTAATGTAACGTTTCACAAAGAGAATGATCCTCTGAGCATGATGCAATGGATAGATCAAGCTGGTAAAACACTTTTTCAAAGTCTTTGGGTTCATCAAAATCTATTTACCCTATCTTGAGAAAAATGATTGAATTTTCATAAGAGAACATTTCTGAAATAACAGTAACCAGTAGCAATATTAACCTCCAGTGTGATCTACCTTGCCACACAGAACATCTCTTAAGGTCATTAGAACCACAGTGAAGCAATGATGAATTTATAAAAAAACCCAGACCATTCTGATTTTAATTTATAGCTCTCTACTGTCTTATGGTTATTCATATTTCAGTAGAATTGATATTTATTATGAAATTGCACCAGAATTCTCTATTTTAAGAGGGAAAATGTTGATTCAAATTTAGAGTTACTTCTGGTCTGATAATTCCATCCAGTCTTAACAAAAGGATGACTTGCTGTTACAAGCCTGTAATTACAAATTGCAAAAAAAGAAAATTGCTCATTGCCTATGGACAAAGCATTAAGTTCCGACTCTCTTCTAGGCCACTAACCATCACAAAGCATATGCCACTTGGCGATTTGTCTCCTAGGATATTCACAAATTTCCTTCCAGTGCTCTCCACCTGTTCCTTCAGCTGAAGCTCCCAAGATTAACCGACCGATGACCTCATTCCTCGACCCCCTATCAGAATCCAAGACCAGAAACTCAACACTGATATCTTCAAGACCCTCACATGGGATATCAAAGACAAACAATTCATTGAACACTGCATTAGGGGTGCATTTCTTCACATGTGTCTTCTTCTTGGAGATTCTCTTTTTGGCATGGTACAGGTTCACTTTGACATAAGGATCTGAAATAACAAGTAAAAATACTTTAAAACTAAGTTCCAATGCCCTCCCATTGGCCAGCTACTAAAGGAGTGTGTTTCAAAGTCAGTGATCTGAAGCATATCGCAAGACCACAGGAATTCAACAATATCCCACTGACGGGACCTTTGTCTGGAAGAGAGTTAGCACCAATTTAGGACTTTGATGGGCTGATTGTCCAGGACATGGTGTACCTAGACATCTTTGGGATCACTTTATTCTGGGTGGATACCCTGATTTAAGTAAGACCAGGGAGAAAATGATACTCAAGGGGTCTTCCTGAGAGCATGGGAGTACCTGTTATTGCTAGGCCCTGGGGAAATGTACCACTGACCCATTTTGCTGTATTGTACTCTCCCAAGAACTTAGTACAGTCCTCTACACACAGTAATCACTCAATAAATAAAATTGACTCACTGTCTACTTAAGGGTATAACAAGTATTCTAGATTCTAAGTCATCAGTGCATTCCAAAGAACCAACAATTATAAAAAAGTACAGCCTATGTCACAAGGAGAGTGAATCAGAAAACAACTATCCATAAACTCATCAGTTCCTTCCCAGTGATTTGAGATCTGGGGTGGCTCTGCCTGAGCATCTTGGGAAGTAGAATGGCTGAGTGTAAAGAGCACAGACCCGGGAATCAGAGGACCTGTCTTCTAAGCCTGGCTCCACCACTTGTCTGCTGAATAACCTTGGGCAAGTCACTTAACTTCTCTGGACCTCAGTTACCTCATTTGTAAAATGGGGGTTCAATACTCATCCTCCCTCCTACTTAGACTATGTGCCTCATGTGGGACAAGGTCTATGTTCAACCTGATTAAGGATTAAAGATGTATTTGGGACGAGGGCAACTCCCTGGTTATATTTAGCACAAATAAACGAGACAAGAAAACACCCTTCCCAAACATTAGTAATTAGTCATAACAAAGGCCCTTACTCTACTGTTGAAAATTGACAATCTCCATTGATTAGTGGATGTTTAAAGTAGCAGGAATATGCTACAAGCATTACCTGTAACATAAGGCTGAATAAAAACTGACAGTGACTTACCTTGAAATTGCATGATTACCTTAATGCAGTGTTCAAGTTGTAGCAATAGACCTTACCCCCGATTGCTCGATTTGAAGCAATGGGCAGCAAGTTCTAGGCCAGTGTATTTGAAACAGGAGCAGATTTGAAAGATCCAGGGAACAGTTTATTGCTGTGGGTGTGGAGTCTTTCTATTTGAGAGTGTTCCATCAGCTCACTTCCTCCACCTTGTAAGGTTCTTTGCCTTTCCTCAATCCCAGGGATGCTTCCTCATTTGAGCTCTCTTGGGGACCTTAGAATTCTAAATACCTACCCCTCAGCCTGGATCATTTATCCACAAAAATGTTTAGTCCATGCCTCCCTACTCTTCAAGAACCTCCAGTAGCTGCCCACCCCCCTGCAACAAAAAAAAAAAAAACCTCTTTACCAATGGCTTTGAAGTATTCAATTACCTTCTGCCATCCTATCTCACTTCACTAATCTCCAACTACAGTCCAGCCTGCACACTCCAATCCTCTAGTAGCAGCTTACTCACTGTGCCCCATCTTATCTATCTTGCCACTGAACCCTTTCCCACATCGTCCCTTAGCCTGGACTCCTTTTCCTTCCATGTATGCCAAAGCATGATTTTCTCCACTTTAAAAACATTACCAAGGTCACATCTTCTCCAAGAGGCCTTCCCCAGTAAAGCCTTCTTTTCCCCAGCTCACTCTCGCATCTGCATCATCTATGCACTTCGATCTGTGACCTTCAGACATTTGATATTCACTCCACTCCTAGCCCCACAGCATTTATGTACACAACTGTACATATCTTTGAATTATATATTATAAATTACTTATTCATATTGATGTCTGCTGTCTCATCCTCTAGACAGTAAGCTCAGTATGGGCAGAGAACATGTCTGCTAATTCTATTGTATTGTACTCTACCAAGCACTTAATGCAATGCTCTGCACATAGTAAGTACTCAGTAAATACCTTTCATTGATCAGGCCCTGTTCCCCTGGGAATTACTCCATTTGATAGCAGTGGGGCTAGGAGACTCCAAATGGGGCAGCTATTTGGAGCAGAACCACAAAGAGGATGAAAAGAGAAGTTCTACCATTTGGTCACTGAGAAAATTGAGGAGCAAGAATCCATGGGCCATTTAGTTAGAAATGACCAAGGATGGAGAATGGTTCCTATGTGGATGGAGTCAATGGGGTCTGGGATTCTGGAGAAGAAAAGGATAAGACTTCATTAGGTAAGTGTTGAAATAAATGTAGGGCTTTTAAGGGAAAGGTCCTGATTGGATAGCCAATATGTTAACAATGTTTAAATGAGAGGAAGAGATATTAAATGAAAGCAGATTAGACATAGGGAATAAATTATTGACTGTAAAGTTGTTAAAAACACTGGAACGAACTACAGAGGGCACTGGAGTCTCCACTCCTGTAGATCTGAAAGCGTAGACTAGATTACCATCAGTACAGGGATGGATTAATTATTCACCTGCCTGGACCTTTGAACACCAAGGAGCCTCTTTCAGTTGCTTTCAACTCTTCTGATTCAATCATTTTATTAGATTTGTGTGTACGTGTTTGTGTGTGTGTGTGTCTGTGTGTGTGTATGTTTTCACCATTTGAATAATAACAACAAACCAGAGTTCAGAAACAAGTTTACCTGATAATCCTGAAACATCAGCTTTAGGCAGGTGACGCGCTTTTAAAACAACCACAGTGAGTGTGTTGGTTGTGGACTGGTAGCAAAGAGAGATGAGCAGTTCTCCACGTCCTGAGGACTTCTAAAAACAATGAAGAGGTGTTACTTATAAAAACGCTATGGGGATTAATTTTTCAATTGTGCAGCTTAAACTTATATCGATCTCAATTTAGTTCATTTATTTTATTTAGCTTTGTGTTGGGTTGTTGATGGTAACTATGCTCATATTCTAATTAGATATTATCAATGACCTAACTTAATATCTTAATTGGAACATCATCTAACAACGATGGTGGTTATCTTCAGGTATTGTGTCGCACTCGCATAAAAAGCATTTCCCAAAATTGATGCCTGCCATCTAGTGGCCACATCTGTTATTGCTGTACTGTCCAAACCCTTAACTGACCACACCCAATACTAGCAGGCAAAAAATGGACATATATGAAACCTAGTGTGCGATTCATTTAAAGCCACTGCGTTAAAAGTCAACTACTCCAACCTCACCATGTATCCCTGAAAGACAATTGAAAATATTATCCTTCCCCAATTTTCAGTGGAACTTTGACCAAGCATGGCGAAGTAACTTTCTCCGTACCCCCTGGGAGTGCATGGATGGAGTCAGAATGAAAGCATAATTTGTCCTGTTCTCCTTCCCAAAGAATACCCTAGGCGGTCGGCATAAGAAGTTTATGGATTCTGTATGGCAGCTAGAAGACAATATGCCTAATAGGCTTGTCAATAGCCTGGAAGAGTTAAAGCACTTCCCTAAAAACCAAATTGTGCTATAGAGAAAGAGATTCAGGCATAGGGGAAAAGCTGGATCACTGTTTCTAGTCCTGCTATACACATTTCAGGAATAAAGGCACATTAAATGATTAACCAAATAAAACTTACATAAACAAATAGAATGAGAAGGCTTGCCCTTTATTACCCACTGTTGGGTAGGGACTGTCTCTATGTGTTGCCAACTTGTACTTCCCAAGCGCTTAGTACAGTGCTCTGCACACAGTAAGTGCTCAATAAATACGATTGATTGATTGATTACACAATGAAAAAGATTGACATACAAACCTCAAATGAAGAGACTATAAAATATTACATTTTGCAGGCCATTCTATTTGACTTATTCATCCTTTCTTAGCCGGGTTCCCTCATCTATGAAATTGTTATAACAACAAATTGGGAGCCCAGGATTCTGCCCGACACTTCTAACAGCAGTCAGAGTATCAAGAACAGAGGCAATACTTTATGGGTGTGGCCTATTAAATCCTAGTCCTTGCACTCACTGTCGTGTACCCTTTCTGTGAAAACAAAGGTACACAATAAGCTATCCTATAAACTCGATTTATTATGGAGCTGCTGCAGCAGCCTGTACTCTCTCAATGGTTATTTGATTGCTGAACTATGGAAGTAAAGTTCATCTTGGCTCAAGGTATACCACTTACACTTTAAATAATGACATAGTAGCCCCAAAATAAAGACTCTGAAGGCAAAGCAACTAACTTCCAGTTCATCCATTATAGATGATAGGTACTTTTGTTGGTTGTGATCCAGCCTGGAACAATAATCGCTAAATAATGACACTGTTGATATGCATATTTGGAAAAGATATTAGTTCAGTAGAATGTGCAGCTTGCTCTTTCAAATGTAATTCTCTTAAAAGTCAATACAAACATCAATGCCTCAGGAGGAAGTGATTGCTGAAATTCAATTAGTTTGTATCAGAACATCTTTTATAAATTTGAATTGTCATAAGTGCCCTTCCTTCATTATTGTTCATTTGCAGTGTTTATCCTAATACTAGAGCTGAACAAAGGAGTCTTTAGACAACTTTGTAAAATATTTCAGACTGTAACTATGTGTAACATTATGCTAAAAAAAGCATCGTGGTAGACTAATATTCATCTAAATATATTTCTACAGTGCTTTAACAAAAAGAAAAGTTACTGGTGCTAATTAAAAAAAATTAAGTACTTTATTACCATACAATCTTAGACAATTTGGAAGTGAAACCTTCAGTTATAGTGAATTAGCTCCTAATAACATAATAATAAATCAAGCCTGATTGCTAGTACTTTCAAAATACTTAAAATCAATTACCCTAACGTTTCTTTTGATGATTTCCCTGTTCATTAGCATTTTTCCATCAGACAATTCAATTCCTGAGAGGGGAATAAGGACTTCTCCAATGACATCATCTCTCGAAAACCTGTCAAAACTCAAGATCATGAAGTGAAGTACTAAGTCTTGGATCTGGCTATAGGGGATTCCATAGAAAGTGAAGGTCTCATCAAAAGCTGGATCCAAGGTTTTTCTCAGAACTCTGGTTTTCACTTTATGTTTCTTCTCAGGCAGGATAGTCATTTTGATATAAGGGTCAGAGGTCATTGATTGTTCATCCATAGCCGGCAGGCCCCGGGCCTCTTTGATGTTCACCACAAATGCCTTCTTCTCAAAGTTGTATTCTAATGATAGGAAGAGAGTCCCTAGTTTCTCTTGTTTCTCCTCCAAAGACAACGAGGTGTTGGATTTTAAGCTATCAAGGGAAATGGAATCTTTCTCTGATTCAGAAAAGTGCTTTGGAGTCAAGTTCTCAAGATCTGAGGGGCTCACAACTTTGGCATTTGTTTTAGGGAAATTACCATTCAGGTCTCTCTTCTCCAAGTCAAGATGCAGTGAGTTCTTTGGCAGTGCTGATTTACTGTTTGCTTCATTTTTGTCATCTGCGCCAAACTTCTTCTTGCTGTTTAGATTTTCTGGATAAATGTCAACTCCCTTTAGTACATGTACAAATTTATAAGGGGGAGTCTTGTTGGATTTGGAAGATTTTCTCTGACAGCAGATCCAAGCAAACAGGGACACTGTGAAGACCAAACCAAATGCACTGAAGATCCCAACCACTGTCGGAATTTCATCTGAAAAATCAAATGATCAATAACGTCCATTAAAACAGTAAAGCTCGCGATGCAAAGTGATTTAAACTGCAGAAGAGAGATAGCAATAGCTGTAGGTTGGGTGATTGAATTACTCTCAGGCTGCTCAGGAGAAGAGTTATGTATTTATTTCATGCCACCTCTCAGTATAAACCGATCTCCTCTGTGACACCCCATAAGAAATACAGAATGATACAAACTCCCTCATTTTAGTAAGTTCCCATAAAAAAAATGACTCAGGGAAACTGGATGGGGAACTAAAAAGCAGACACTTTTAAACATCAAACCAGTCTGTCTTTATTTTCCCAGGTCATATACTGCAAAACCAGCAGCAAAAGATTCCCTCTGCTGCTCTCCTTGTTTTTACATAGAAATAAATGAGTTATTCCTTACAGAGGACTCATAGCCTATTGGAATTCAATATCTATGTTCTGTTCATATTGGGATTCTCCTTGTGATATCATTTCCAAGCGCTTAGTACAGTGCTCTGCACACAGTAAGCACTCAAGAAATACAATTAAATGAATGAATGAATTTTTCTACAAGTCATAAACTATAGGAGCCAAGCAGCGAAACCAAGCAGCGAACATGTAAAGCTCAAACTTGGGCAGCATATGGAATTATTTACAAAATGTAGAACACTACTGACAATTGCTCTACAAATGATGCAAACCTTCTATACAGATTTCTGGATCAAGTCTCAGGGCAATTTATTTAAAAAAAAAAACCCAAAATAGGCAATAATGAATTAATTGGTATCATACAAAAATCGAGATGAATTGGGATCCCACACTAAAATGATCAAATTTAAAGTCAGATTTAAAGTACAAATTGGGAAAATGTGTGACTTGTTACTAATGACAAAGAGCAGAGTGGAGGTAGAGTAAATAACTTTTCTTCAGCCTATGAGAAAAGAGTACTAATTGAGAAGTCAATTTACCATTAGTGATTTCCCCCCTTGTAAACCTCAACACAGCAATATAGTAATCAGGATTAAATTCACATTCTTATAAAGCATACGAAGAGGTTCCTACATTACTGATTTTAGATGACATTGCTTATGCATAAGGGTATTCATGTTCCATATGTAAGCATATTTCTCCAACAATCATTAGCAACAGTCTCCATGAGTGAAGAATCAGCATTAGTTCAACTGCATCCACTGGATAAGTGAATCTATTGCGGTGAGGAACAGCACAGCACAGAAGTACAGCTATTTCTGAATGTGATTTGCAGTTGGTATTTCACCTTTTTTAACATCTATAATAAAGTAGAAAGCTCAGATGGTGAAAGTGTTGATGCCTGTTTACAAATTTCTTGTATGGAGAATCTTTTGTCACTCCTCTATTCTTAACTTCTCCTCATCCATAAGTATTTTCTGGAATTCATCATAATTACCAATCCAAACTCAATGAAAATGAATTGATTTAGAAATGACACGTGTAAATCAAAGTGTCCAACAAGGGAAAACTGTGATGTAAGGGAACACAAAAAAAGCTGAATCATGAAGGGATGGGAAATAGATCTGTGAATTCCCAACCACGAAAATCTATCAGACTCCATGAAAGAGGATGAGGAGCAGGAGCTGAGGATATCCCCCCAAAACTTTGTGTTAGTCTTCAATTGCTCCTTTCTATTCAAATCCCTGTCACATCTCAGCAAGAGACAAACACGTCTGGGTTGACTCTGAGCCAGGTCGATTCTTATAAATTAAAAGGAAAAAATAGGCAATTTTCCAGATAAATCAAGGGAGAAAAACCTATTTCCACCCATTACCTGGTTATTTCAGGGGTAAAAAAGAATTTCTATATTTGACTTGTCACAGAGAAAACCAAATGTGTGTGGTGCCATCATTGATGATCACAGAAATAACATTGACATTGAATGAAGCCTATGAATTATTCAGCATTCTTAAATTAGGAATCAGAGATGAACATGTTACCAGTCAAAGTAGAAGTGTTGAAAAGAGGAAATGAAAAAGAACCTGGTTACAATCAATTTTCAGTTGATACTGTACAAATGACCCAGTGTTAAGATTTCAACACCAAAGGGCATGGCAATTGAAAATCTAGAAAAAGAAAACAGATCTGAGCAACTGAGTGCAAAGACAATTCTTCCAGTGAATAAATCCTACAATCCTGTTTCACTCTTTTTGCCCCACCCTCCCACCCTCACGATCATGTGAACGTCTGAATCTTAGGGTTGCAATACTGTAAAAAAAAAAACATTAAGCGTATTCAGTCATTATCTATATTTCTGATAAAAGAGGAAACTTTTCCTCTTCTTTTTTTTTTTTTTTAACTGCATTTCAATAGCGAATACTGCACATCGACTGCAACAGAGAAGCGTACGCAATAAGGAAAGACTCCGGAGTGTACGTCTTCTGCTTGCCCCTGGAATATCTTTCCGAGCAACGAAAACAAAACCAGCAGGTAGAAATCGAGGTGAAATTTTGCTCTTTTTCTTTTCATTTCTGGAATGAAATACCTTTCCGAAAATCCCCCCGGACTTCAGCAATCTAATCTTTTATGCTGCCCTGCTTGGCACTAGACGTCTCCCAGGGGAAGCAAAAGGCTACCGACTTAGAAACGTCCAGCCCCTCTTTATCCACTCTGCCATTTACATGCTGGGAAACTTCTGGGGGTAAAATCATCCTAGTAAAATGTGGTTCTCCAGGATCACCAGGGGTTAGACCGGATTCTTAGCATCCCCCCCTCCTCTCCTCTCCTAGAGATGCCCCCAGATCACTACTTATCCGTCGGTGGGGGAGGGATCCAATGGCCAAGGACATATTTTAATTGAGTAGGAGAGAGGATAAGTTGCATCCTGACATCCCGAAGTTCCTTACCTAATTCCTCCCGGCTCGCTGTGATCGGAGCCATGTTGGCTTGTGTGCGCTGTCCGAGGTGTTGAAAGGAGAATCTCCCGGCTGCGTGGAGAGGGGCAGGTTGGATCCCTGGCCCCCAAGGAAAGGAGGTTGGCTAGACACCGCGCGATGGGGAATTCCAAAAGTGGGAAGCGATGGGTGGTGGGGAAGGGAGGGACGGGAGAGTTGAGCCCTTCCTGGAACCGTGATGTACCACCCCCTTTCCTGTTTTGGCTCATCTGAGTAGCTCGGCTCTGAGACTGGAGACGTGGTTGAAACCCAAATTGACGCAATCCTGACGCTACAGGGCTGAACTCAGCACTCCCCCCATTCCCCCTCCTCCCCCTCTCCCGGGATCCACTCTCCTCCTCCCTCTCTCCCCCAGCCTCCCACTCCTCTCCTTCCCGAGGATTCAGCGGGCTGTCCTCAGTTATTTGGTGACCCCCTTTCTCCTCTTGTGGGCCCCGCAGGCGGCCACGGGAGACCCTAAACTCAAAGGGGGTACGTCTGTCCTGTGACATCTGACTGTCAGGAGGACAGGCGGGGGCAGACGTCAAAGGGCGAGGTGATGCGACGACTGGAGTGAGGGGAAGAGGGAGAGACGGAAAAACTTAAGGAACACCATGACCCATTTCAAAATGCAGGCACACGTTTCCTGTCTTGAGCTATTCTGGGAGGGCGGAGGACGGGAAAATGTGATACATTATAGTGTCTGGAAATCTCCAGTGCTGACTGACCCACTTAAAATGGAAAGAAAGGAGTGGTGGTGGTGTGCGTTGTTTCTCCTCTGAATCTGACCTTCTCTTTGCCGTTGTGATCGCTCCTGTCTTGTCTCGGATTTCATTCCCTCATGCCTGAAATTCGACCTATTAAAGAGTTTAGAAACAGATGGAATATATTCCCTTTTGTATCTGGACTTCCACCCATTTGGACTCCCATCTGTTGTTGAAACTTCTTTGTATGCCTGCATAAGAACCTCAGCCACTAGTGGATGTAAACAGAATAATGATAAACAAAAAAAAAATCCTAAAATATTGTCATCCATTTGAAAATGAAAACAAATGGAATCAACACAAAAAACCCTAATTTTCTTGTTTGACTGAGATATGGAGGTAAATATGTGGCAACCATTTCTGATGGGAGGCTCATTTGAATAAGTATTTAGAAGAGGTGATGCCTCTCATCATGCAAGGGGACAACAACCAGCTCAAACAATATGCTCAAACAATCAGCATAGCTTTCAGTGCAAGGCCTTCCCTGCTAAGCTTATTGAGGATACTGTCTGGGGACTTTCTTCTCGGAGACCTACTGTACAACGTACGTGAATCTCATTGGCTTGTGGCCCAGTAAAAGAGTAGGCTGTGCCTAGGGAGAACTTGGATTCATTACTTTCCATCATGGATTTTTTTTTTTGTAGATACAAGTAAAGTGCTTGGGTGGATGGGTCTTTAGTGATCTCTTTAACATGATCTATTAGGAAAGACTGTAAAAAAATAGCGAGTGTGTGTGTGTGCGCGCATGCATGCATGCTTTGTTTGCTAATGGAAACAGGAGACCTATCAATGACTAGATCATTCCTAGGAATCTCCTAATAGAATTAATGAAAATGTATCATCTCATATCTAACCCAGCGCTTGTCAAAGGGCTTGGCTCATAGCAAGTGCTTAATAAATACCACAATTAAATTCAGTTAAATTGTCAGTCTTGAAACATAGAACATGTACAATAGCTGCATGAATACAGGTTGTAGGGCTAGCCAGTAGATCGTATCACATCTCTGTTATATGTAGTATATACTTAAAAATGCAAGTTGCATGAATAGGATACATGTTGATGTGAACAGAGACATCCTTGAAGGGTTCTTGCATTAAAGTAATAAAAACAATTGTGTTTTCTAAATAATCCACCAAGGGATAAATGACATTGCCTCTGACTCTTCTAGATTTCTCAGACTCTCTTTCCACAAAGCTACTCACATACACTGAGCTGCCTGACTCCCTAGGGATACAAGATGATATAATTACCTCCCTGTCTGAGCTCATGCTTCTGTCAATGCCATAACAGTTTAACTGCTTGTCTTATAATTAAAATGAGAAAAAACACATTCATAAACATATTCTATTGGTGACTTTTTTTATAAAGACTATCCACCATCCAGTTAGTAACCTGGTGTTTAATCCTCAGACTTTTTTTAAAAAATTGAGACCCAACCTGCACTAGATTTAGCACTAAATAGACTGTTGGAATGGACACAGACAGAAAACAGCAGCTTTCCTAAGAAAACCACCCTCCCACGTCACTGTAATCCACTTTTGCAGTCTGGTAAACAAATGATCAATGAATCCACATGCGCACTGCTCCCTCCCACAGCAGGGGCTGGAAGAGGAAGGTTGCTAGGCGACCAGTTCCTCAACACCCAAAACAAACAGGCCTCAAATTAGTACAGCACACTATACAGGCAGGGAGGATGGGCTGTTTGCAGTATGCCCATCGAAAGTACTTGGTTCACTGTTTTCTTTGTTCTGTTGTTGCTTTGCTTCTGCCAGAACATCCTTTAACCATTGAAACTTCCTCCCTTCAGGCACCTGAATTATCCTAAAAAGAATGATGTATAAGTGACTCAAGTAAGGGTGGTCCTCTACGAAATTGGATTGGTTTTTAGATCTTCCCCTCCATCCAATGTACGTTTTGACTTCAAACATCCTGCAAGACAAGCAGAGCTTAGGACATGTTTCACTTGTTTGCTTGTAGGCTAGGTTTTGCATTACCATGGCCAAAATATGAACTCTGATGCAAATCAATTCTTCTTATTACTGACTCAGTTATTATCATTCATATTACTCACTCAATTATATGTTCTTTGCTCAAGCTTCCTATTTCCATACATACTCTCATTTTCCCACTTTCAGAACTCTTTTTCAGGAGACTCAGATGGGCATATCATGATAAATCAGACATGCTATGGGAGAAAGGTTAGTATTCAACCCATTCGAGGGGTAAATGATAATCAAATCATTATTATTGGAGGGAAAATTGTTCCCTAAGATGCAAGTTACATATCATGATCATTTCTCATTAATTATCTCATTTTAGCTTCAAAGAAAGTTTAAACAGGAAAAGAAACTGCAGCACAGAGATATTACGTGACTTACCCAGTGTCACACAGTATAGGCTAACGCCAACACTGAGGCTAGGAAATGGCTCTCCTATCATCTGGGAGTCAGGGGATGTGGTTTCTAATACCAGCTCCACCACATGTCTACTGTGTGACCTTGGGAAAGTCACTTAACCTCTCTGTGCCTCGATAACCTCCCCTGGGAGCAGGCAAGTAGCAGAGCTGTGGTAGAACTCATGTCCTCTGTCTCCCAGTGCTTAGAACAGTGCTTTGCACATAGTAAGTGCTTAATAAATGCCATTATTATTATTATTATCACATCTGTAAAATGGGGATTGACTGTGAGCCCCACGTGGGACATGAACTGTGTATGACCTGACTAGCCTTATCTACCCCAGTACTAGAGCAGTGCCTGGCACATAGTAAGGGCTTAACAAATGCCACCACAAAAAAAATCTAGATCTGCTTTCTATGAACTAGGGAGGAGTAGTGGATTTAAATGAACTAAGGCGGGATACAGAAATATAGTACCTTCCAAATGTTAAAAAGAGAAGTTGATTTGAGAAAAATAAAAGGTCAGGTCTTTCCCAGGGTATGTTACCTTTCTTTTTTAAAAAATATTATGTTTCTCAACTTTATGTTCTTTGCTAAGTGCTTACTATGTGTCAAGCTCTGCTGTAAGCACTGGGGTAGATACAAGTTAATCAGGCCAAATACAGTCCCTGTGCCCCATGGGGCTCGCAGTATAAGTAGGAGGGAGAACAGGTATGGAATTTCTATTTTGCAGTTGAGGAAACTGAGGCACAGAGAAGCCAAGGGACTTGATGAATGTGACACAGCAGGCAAGTAGCAGAGCTGTGGTAGAACTCACGTCCTCTGTCTCCCAGGCCCATGCTTTTTCCACTAGGCCCTACTGCTTTCTAATGAATAGATGGAAAGAAGTTGATGGGTGCTTGTTTCTTATAATGGGAAAATTACTGCTTCTGTTTCTTCTTTCCATGAGGCTCTTTGTATATCTATCTATCTATCTATATAAAGATATATATACAATACATGTATGATTTGATTTGATTATCATTATATGTATCTATCTATATAGATAGATAGATACAAAGCCTCGTGGAAAGAAGTAGTAGAAGCAGTAATATATATATATATATATATACTGTAATATATATACATATAAAACAGTATTTAGTCCACTGTCTTTCATTGTCTTCCATTGTCTTTCCTACCTAGTTTCAACAGGAAACAATAGTTACAAATCTAAGAAAAATAATCTGGAAAGAAAATTTAAGTGGCTTGGGAAATAGAAAAAATTAATTTTAGCGATGATATGGAAGCAGGCAGAGAGAAGTCGTAAGGCATGAAGATTCACAAAAGATACCCAGAGCTGTTACTCTCAAAGGAGAAGCCACTTGTCTGCTATGTGACTTTGGGCAAGTCACTTAATTTATCTGTGCCTCAGTTACTTCATCTTTAAAGTGGGGATTTAAGACTGTGATCCCTATGTCAGACATGAACTGTGTCCAACCTGATTGGCTTGCATCTACCGCAGGACTTACTGGGATGCCGGGAACATAGTAGACACTTCTGTTCTACGGTGCTCTCCCAAGTACTTTGTACTGTCCTCTGCATATAGTGAATGCTCAAGAAATGCCATTGATCAATTGTCAAATATCATAAAAAGGCTTTTACAAGACTGAATGTCCCTTTCTAGCTGTTCCTTCACCTGGTATTCCACATTGCCTAATGAAATTATATAAAATGTCAAAGAATTCCATTACCAACTTTAACCTGGTAGAACATGAATTAACTCGGGAACAGGTATGATGTCTAAATTTTAAAATGCACTGGAAAAAACATCAATAAAATAAGATTGTTCTATGTTTAGAGAACACTACCAAATTTATAGTAGAAAGGAAAAGCAGGTAGGAGATGAAACACCTGGGTTCTAATCCCAGCTCCACCACTTGCCTGCTGTGTGACCTTAGGCAAATCATTTAGTTTCTCTGTGCCTCAGTTTCCTCAACTGCAAATGGGGATTCAATACCTGATCTCCCTTCTTCTTAGACTGTGAGCCCCATGTGGGACAGGGATTCTGTCTGATCTGATTAACTTATATCTACTACAACCCTTAGAACAGTGCTTGACACAGTAAGTGCTTAACAAATACCATATAAAAGGGAAAATGTTTGAATAAACAATTAGAAAGGAGAAAATAATAAATTTTAGGAATTGTTGGAAAAAAGAAAATGTTCCATGTAGAGAATCAACAGAACTCAATAACGACTCAAATCATTCAGAGGACCATAAATTAATTTTTGGATTCGTTTAGGAGTGCTATGGAAAATACGTAATAAATATGAAGGCTATAAACTGCTGGCTGGAATTCAGTGGTGCTTTGAATGAAATAACTGCATTCTGGTGCTCTGAAGTTGTTCAATATTTTTGCTATTTTCAGCACCTATTTCATCACATTATAATTCAAATTAATTTAACTTCTGGCCATCTCATCACATTCTGCCTGGCCTTCATGTGATCAGGGCTTTCTGGAAACAGTGATTTGTATGCCACCATTTCCATACCATAGTTTGGAAAGGTATATCTGCATTTTGGAAAAATACTAGAGCATCTACATTTTTAGCAGGGAAGTTAGGAGATGGGAAGGGAGAATAAAGCCAAAAAAGGGAGAAAGAGAGAAGGAGAAAAGAGAGAGGTGCTCACTATGTAACTCAGCAAGAAAATAAATTATTTAAAGTGGAATAGCATGCCAACAGTGTCTGACAAGTAAACGTAGAAATCAACCACTTTGTCTTTGCTCTTTTACTTCTTCCTAGGATTACATGCTTCTAAGTAAGGGTTTTTGTTGAAGATTGCCTTTCATCCCCTTAAGAACTATTCCAGGGCACCCACTCTTTGTATTTGGAGGGGCTTATTCCAATTATAGAAAAAGCTTGCAGCCTAAAAGGTCAGGCTGTTCCATTAAATATTGGACAGTGTGTAGATAAAAAGGTTGCACTACTCCCTGGTGGGTTTCAGATGAGGTTAGTAAGGTAGATATTTTGGATTCACAAGCTGGCCCAATCTAAAGACTCTCAACTTCATATGCCCTGTGTATACCATCTACCTATTGTCTAGGTCATTGCCTGAAAGTGGTCTGATTGTTTCATAGGTGGAATCAGATGAATTCAGAGCTGGGTCACATGTGCATAATGAGTGTGGCTCATGTTTTTGATTCTACCTGCTGCAGCTTTGCCTCCTCAAAATAGTCATTCATTCATTCATATTCACTGAGTGCTTACTGTGTACAGAGCACTGTACTAAGCACTTTAGGAGAGTACAATATAACAATAAACATACACATTTCCTGCCCACAGAGAGTTTAAAGTCTAGAGGGAGAGGCAGTCATTAATATAAATAAATAAATTACAGCTATGTGCATAGGTGCTGTGGGGCTGGGGCAGGGGGGATGAATAAAGGGAGCAAGTCAGGGCAATGCAGAAAGGAGTGGGAGGAGAGGAAAGGAAGTCTTAGTTAGGGAAGGCCTCTTGAAGGAGATATGCCTTCAATATGGCTTTGAAGTGGGGAAGAGTAATTGTCTGTCAGATTTGAGGAGGGAGGACATTCCAGGCCAGAGACAGGACAGGGGTGAGGGGTTGGTGGCAAGATAGATGAGATTAAAGTCCATTGAGAAAGTTAGCAATTGAAGAGCCAAGCGTGAGGGCTGAGTTGTAGTAGGAGAGTAGCGAGGCGAGGTAAGAAGGGGCAAGATGATGGAGTGCTTTAAAGCAAATGGTCAGGAGTTTCTGTTTCATGCAGTGGTGGATGGATAACCACTGGAGGTTGTTGAAGAGTGGGGGAACAGGGACTGCATGTTTTGGTAGAAAAACGATCCAGGCAGCAGAGTGAAGAATGAACTGAAGTGGGGAGAGACAGGAGGCTAGGAGGTCGGCAAAGAGGCTATTTCAGTAATCAAGGTAGGATAGGATAAGTGATTGGACTAATGTGGTAACAGTTCGGATGGAGAGGAAAGGGTGGATTTTAGCAATGCTGTGAAGGTGGAATCGAAAGGATTTAGTGACGGATAGAATATGTGGGTTGAATGAGAGATAGGAGTCAAAGATATAACCAAGGTTACAAGCTTGTGAGATAGAAAGCATGGTTGTGCTGTCTACAGTGATGAGAAGGTCATGAAGAGGACAGAATTTGGATGGGAAGATAAGGAATTCTGTTTTGTACATGTTAAACTTGAGGTGATGGGAGGACACCCAAGTAGAGATGTCTTGAAGACAGGAGGAAATGGGAGACTGCAGAGAATGAGAAAGATCAGTATTGGAGATGTAGATTTGGGTAACCTAATTTCCCCATTTAAGTCCCTAAAAATTAAAACTATTTTTCCCTTGGACTTGGGGAAATACTATCCATCATTACTCTTAAGTTTCTTACTCATGCACCTAAAGGTCCAGATGTCTCAGTAAGTTGGAGAATGCATTTGGTCTAGATCTTCAATGGTCTAAAGATTAATGCCACTTTGGCATACGATTCTGACAATCAACCTCTCTCTCTCTCTCTCCTTCTTAATCTATCAGCACATCATGTTACCTTAGTATCAGAATTCAGTGACCAGATTTGACTCTATACCACTAAGGAAAATTGTTAGATTCTAATAAGGATTTTTGGATACAGGTTCTGCCTTCTTCTACCTGTCCACCAAGCAGCACTACCAGAACTCATGTATTTCATAATCTATGTTATACAAATCCACATTTTCTGGGATTTTTTTTCAAATCCATTCCCTTAGCATTTGTGCAGTTATCCTTTTCTTTCCAAAGTGAATTATTTGCCTCCAAATCCTTTTAAAATTTACATCCAACAGATCTCTCATGCTGCAATTTAATTCCATTTCTACTTCTTCTGACTTTGATAGAGATGGAAAGAACTGGTGTCATCATCTTCTGCATTTCAGTTTTCTGAGATTATTAGTAAGTATTTTTGGCCTCCTATTCTAGGTGAAATAATTACAGTTATAAAGCATTTCTTCTTGTGTTTTACCTTCCATCCTTTTAATTAATGTTGTGACTTTATATTAACACTTTCCAAGTTCTCTTCTTTTCTTTTATATTACAAAACCCTATATTGGCACTTTCAAATACATTGAAAAGTGGAATGTATAGGTAAGTGCCTCCCATTTAACCTTGGACAAGTCACTTAACTTTTCTTTGCCTCACTCCCCTCATCTATAAAAGGGGGATACAATATCTGTTCTCCCTTACTAATTAATCAATTACAATCAATTCTATTTATTGAACACTTACTGTGTGAAGAGCACTATACTAGGCACTTGGAAGAATATAATGCAACACAGTTAGTAGACACATTCCAGCATGGTGGAGTAGATACTGTAAAGGCCTGGCAGGCAGAAGGACCTGGGTTCTAATCCTGGAATCTAATCTAATCTAATCCACTTGTCTGTTATGTGATTTTGGGAAAGTCACTCAATTTATTTGTGCCTTGGTTACTTCATCTGCAAAATGGAAATTGAGACTATGAGCCCCATGTGAGACAGGGACTGTACCCAACCTGATTTGCTTGTAACCTCTCCAGCATGTGATATAGTGCCTGGGACATGGTAAGCACTTAGCAAATACCATAATTGTTATTATTCCCTGCACGTGATATGCTTACAGTCTATAAACCTAGCCTGTCAATCCCATGTGGGAGAGCAAACTGTGTGTGTGACTTGATTAATTTACACCTACCCCAATGCTTTGTACAGTGTCCCATAATAACAGTGGTATTTGTTAAATTCTTCCTAATAGCAGTAATTCCCAAACCTTCCCCTTAACTCTGCCTCCAACACTGCTCCTGCCTTTCAACCACTGTTGCTCCTGTTCTCACTGAAGTTCTTGCCCCTGCTACTGTCCTTCCTCTCCCTGTAGCCAAGTGATCTTTCCAAGTTCTGGCCCCATTTTTCTTCGCTTCCCTACCTGCCACAAACAATTAAGGCTTTCAGGCGCTGGCCCTCCTTTATCTTTAGCTCTCTCCTATTTGTTCAACTGTACATCCTCCTCCTTTCCACTCTCTTTTATATTCCCAAGGCAGATTGTGTTTCAATCCATGAACAGGTCAGAAATGTTTCTTGCTTTTCCAAATTGATAATGGTGTTTTAATATTTTCAACAGGGAATCTGCAGTTCTCTGGTCTGATTAAGCAAATGTCACCCAGATGGGAGCCTGCTGGGTAATAAAATGAAGGACCTGCTTGAATGACTTCTTTTGGCATGGGGTTGTTGATATAGGGACATTTCAGAGTTGGACTGTTAAAGGATTGAAGAGAAGTTCTCCAATTCCCCAGAGCAGCATTTCCTCTTGATTTCTTTTTGAATTTCTCTGGTTGTATTATCACAATTATTTTCTGGGACTGTCCTGCTCATCAATTGGCATTTGTGCTCTCATTCACCAGAAATGGCCAAATATTTGTAATTATCCTGCCACACATGGGCTCAGAACATGTTAAAACACCATGAATTTTGAACTAGAAAATTAAATTGAGAACAGTTCTATAGATATTTTAGGCATCTCATAATATTGGTGTGAGCAAGGTTGTAACGAAGCTCACTCATGGTAATATAAAGCAGAACATATAATTGAGACTAAATTATATTTGTTAAGAACTTACCCTATTTCTCTTCTCTTCTGTGTTGCCTATGCACTTGGTCTGTACTCCTTAAACACTTTAATACTCACTTCAACCCCAGCCTCACAACAGTCAGGTACATATCCTTATACTCTATTATTTCTCCTTGAGAATAAGGATGATGTCTACCTACTAATATAATGCCAGTTATATTTATTAATGCTTACTATGTGCCAAGTGCTGTAGTAAGCATTGGATTAGACACAAGATAATTAGGTCAAACACAGTCTCTATTACACATGGGGCCCACAGATTAAGAGGGATGGAGGGCGGGCATTTAATCCCTATTTTACAAATGAGAAAACTAGGCATAGAAAAGTTCAGTGACTTGCTCAAGTTTACAAAGCAGATAAGTGGTGGATTAAAGAGGAAACCCCAGATGTCAGATCTAAGCTCATTCCACTATTCCATGCTGCTATATGATCAGCAGACCCTTGGTTTATAAAAATGCAACCTTGGAAAAGTACAACTGGGAAATAAATTCTCAAAAGGGTCATACTTGGCAAATTTCCCATTGTATCTATTTTTGGTCTTTAGGTACAATTTAAGTTCTTTTAAAGTCATTATTATGGTATTTGTTAAGTGCTTACTATGTGTCAAGCGCTGTACTAAGCACTGGGGTAGATACAAGATGAACAAGTTGGACACAGTCCATGTCCTATGTAGGGTTCCTAGTCTCAATCCTCATTTTACAGATGAGGTAACAGGCATAGAGAAGTTAAGTGACTTGTCCAAGGTCACATGGTAGACAGGTGGTGCAGTCAGGATTAGAATTCAGGTCTCTCTGAATCCCAAGCCAGTGCTCTACCCCTTAGGCCATGTTACTTCTCAAATTCAAGGACTTCAAGTTGGATAAATTTATGTATACCTTCAGGGAAAATTTATGTTTCAAACTAAGAATAAGGAACATACACTAGATATGTATTGAATATATTTAAGATTCTTAATATGATTTTCATTTGTAAATTACTAAAGGAATGATCTCATTATTGATAAAAAATATATATACTAATGCACTAAGAAAAAAAAGCATGAGCATTGCTTCTGTTACTGAATGAATAGCAAGTTGCAAGGAATGGGAAGCTCCATGGCCTAGTGGAAAGACCTCAAGCCCGGGAATCAGAAAATCTGCCTTCTAATCCTGGTTCTGACACTTGTTACTTAATATGTGACTTTATCCTCTCTCTGCCACAGTTTCCTCATCTGCAAAATTGGGATTCAATTCCAATTCTCCCCCTAACTTGGAAAACGTTGGACAGGGGTTTGTATGACCTGCTTATCTGGCATCCTATCCAGGACTCAGTTCAGTGCTTGGCACATGGTATCTAACAAATACCACAATTATTTTTATTATTATTAAGGTGCCCCCTGGGTGAGGTGGACTCTGACTGTTCATGCCCTCCTCCTTGAATGGGAGAAACTGGTTGTGGCAGTAAAAGTTTCTACTTGGACTTTAAGGAGTCCTCTGCAGTCAGTCACAGGAGGAAGGGTTGCTGTTTCTCTTTTTCCAATGATTTTGGGATGCAAGGCTACTCTAAGTCAAAAACTCCTCACTCTCGGCTTCAAGGCTCTCCATCACCTCGCCCCCTCCTACCTCACCTTCCTTCTTTCCTTCTGTAGCCCAGCCTGCACCCTCCGCTCCTCTGCCACTAACCTCCTCATTGTGCCTCGTTCTCACCCGTCTCACTGTCGACTCCCAGCCCACATCCTTGCCCTGCCCTGGAATGTCCTCCCTCCACACATCTGCCAAACTAGCTCTCTTTCTCCTTTCAAAGCCTTACTGAGAGCTCACCTCCTCCAGGAGGCATTCCCAGACCGAGCCCCCTTTTTCCTCGCCTCCTTCCCATCCCCCCCTCTGCCCTATCTCCTTCCCCTCCCCACAGCACTTGTATATATTTGTACAGATTTATTACTCTATTTTGCTTGTACATATTTACTACTCTGTTCTGTTGGTAATGTGCATATAACCATGATTCTATTTATTCTGACTATTTTGACACCTGTCTACATGTTTTGTTTTGTTGTCTATCTCCCCCTTCTGGACTGTGAGCCCATTGTTGGGAAGGGACCATCTCTATGCGTTTCTGACTTGTACTTCCCAAGCGCTTAGTACATTGCTCTGCACACAGTAAGCGCTCAATAAATATGATTGAACGAATGAAACGGTTCTAGGAAACTTTACGGTCTCCATAAGCAAATTAATCATCAATGGTATTTATTAAGCATGTATTTTGTACAGAACACTATAAGTGTTTGAGAGTATGATACAGTAGAGTTAGTAAATATGATCCCTATCCACAAGGAGATTGAAGCAGCATAGCCTAGTGGCAAGAGCACGGGTTTCTGAGTCTTCTGAAGGCCTTCCCAGACTGAGCCGGAGGCCTTCCCAGACTGCGCCCCTTCCTTCCTCTCCCCCTCGTCCCCCTCTCCATCCCCCCCATCTTGCCTCCTTCCCTTCCCCACAGCACCTGTATATATGTATATATGGTTGTACATATATATTACTCTATTTATTTATTTATTTTACTTGTACATATCTATCCTATTTTGTTTTGTTGGTATGTTTGGTTTTGTTCTCTGTCTCCCCCTTTTAGACTGTGAGCCCACTGTTGGGTAGGGACTGTCTCTATTGTTGCCAATTTGTACTTCCCAAGCGCTTAGTACAGTGCTCTGCACATAGTAAGTGCTCAATAAATACGATTGATTGATTGATTGATTGAGTCAGAGGTCATGGGTTCTAAACTCTACTCCGCCACTTGTCTGCCATATGACCTTAGGCAAGTCACTTAACTTCTCTGTGCCTCAGTTCCTTCAATGGTAAAATGGGGATTGAGACTGTGAGCCCCATGTGGAATAGGGACTGTGCTGAACCTGATTGTCTTGTATCTAACCCAGTGCTTAGCACAGAGTAAGTGCTTAACAAATGCCATAATTAGAAAAGCAGTGTGGCCTAGTGGATAGAGCATGGGCCTGGGAGTCAGAGGTCAAGACTTCTAATCCAGGCTTCCACCACTTGTGTCATGTGACCTTGGGCAAAGTACTTAATTTCTCTGTACCTCAGTTCCCTCATCTGTAAAATGGGGATTAAGACTGTAAACCCAATGTAGGACAGGGACAGTGTCCCACCCAAATATCCAGCGCTTAGAACGGTGCCTGGCACATAGTAAGTGTCTAACAAATAGCATGATTATTATTACTAGAGTTAGGGACAGACATTAAAAGTAAATTACAGATAGGGAGAGTATGGGAGGGAGAAGTGGGAGAGTATAAGCACTTGTACCTAAATTCTATGGGTCGGGGGTGGGATGAATATTAAAGTGCTTATGGGGTAGTCACCTGCAAAGACAGCCTCCCCCACTAGAATGTATGCTCCTTGTGGGTGGATAACATATCTACTAATTCTGTTGTATTCTGCTGTCCCAAGTGTTTAGAACAGTTATCTGCATACAGTAAGCACCCAATGAATATGATTGATTGATTAATTAATAGTAACATCCGCCTCTGGTCATTCTCTACTAGCACCAAACAAGTAACTTCACAAGATCTTGAATACAGATTTTTCTTTTACTTACCCCATAGTTGGTGATTTTTAATAGTCCACCGTGACCTACTTTTATAGCACTATTACATATCTAATATAGTTCTGTTTTTCTCATGGCTGGTACTATGCTCCATTTCATCTTCTCCAGTCTCTGTAGATTTAACTCCAATCATCCAACTTTTTCATTGTTTTTATTACTTCTCTTTGAAATTTTCTTTAGTTAGTTTGTGTCAATATCCAGTTGGGGATTGTTCCTGAGGTATGTAGGGTTGAAAGAGATAACTAGCTTTGAAGGAAACCCAGGAAACCAGTGTATGGAGAAAACACTGTGTCTTATTTTTCTAAATCAATAAACTTTGTGTGAATAGAAATTGCATTCTTTCCTTGGCCTCTCCTCCAGCAGTCTACCACCTTTGTCCTTCTTCTTTTTGTCCTTGTTCCTCTTTTTTATAATGGATTCTATTAACTGTGGTCTTGGAATACTTTTCCTCTCCCCTATGAAATACCCTTTCACCCAGTGGCAATATATGAAAATTCTGTGGAAATGTCTTGGCCTTCATTATTCCAGGTTTTCAGACTGAAAGTAGTGCATGACCTTTCAGACCCACTCATCTCTTAAAATGCAACTATGAGATTTAGATCAAGCTAAGATAAAACAACAAATGCACTAGTTGTGATTGTAAATATACATATATATGCATTTATATATATATATTAATGGAAGTATCGTAAAACTGCAAAATATTGCTATTGTTATTACTAATGGGCAGGAAGCATTTTTATATACTGTGAATCCAATGAATCTTGTCCTTAGAGTAGAAAATGAGTTGGGAGAGAATGTACTTCAAAACAGACAATAAACCACATCATTTATCTTACTTCTTCCCAACTCACCATCCCTGATTTCTACAATTTGAAAGACTTCACCATGAATATTAAAGGCAATATTTTTCACTCTTCTTGTATTTCTCATCCATAAATCTCAACACATTTCACAAACTTGAAACGATTGGAGCCTCAGGAAACGAAGTCCCACAGAGGTCAATTTTCCTTCCTTGATCTGCACATCAAGCAAATGGCAGGACTGGGAATAAAACAGGCCTGAGAGGACTGACTACTTAGATGTCTTTTTTCCTCTGACTCACTGAGCTTTGATTTTCTAATCCCTAAAATGGGTCTAACCATTCTTTTCCCTCAAATTTTAATGAACATGATCAATTCCCCTTCCTCAATGTGGGGAGAGTGATGCTTATGCTGCTGATGGTATTTGTTAAGTGCTTAGTGTGTGCTGAGTGCTGTCCTAGGCATTGAGGTAGACCCAAGATATTTAGGTTGGACACCCCCCTTCTAGACTGTAAGCCCATTGTTGGGTAGGGATTGTCTCTATTCGTTGCCAAATTGTACTTTCCAAGTGCTTAGTACACTGCTCCGGACACAGTAAATGCTCAATAAATACAGTTGAATGACTGAATGAACAGTCCCTGTTCTATATGATGCTCACAGTTTAAGTGGATGGGAGAATTGGTATTGCCTCCCTATTTCACAGATGAGGAAACTTTGGCAGAGAGAAGTCCAGTAGCTTGCCCAAGGACACCCAGTGACTTAGTGATGGATGCAGGATTATAACCCATGTCCTCTGACTCCCAGGCTTGCTGGTGACCCTCCTTGATTTCAGCTAGGATGGTGATAGATATTTCCCCATCCTTCAGCTATGGACCCTGTGCCACTTTGCTGGAATGGACTCCTCTCAAGAAGCAGCGTGGCTCAGTGGAAAGAGCCCGGGCTTTGGAGTCAGGGGTCATGGGTTCAAATCCCGACTCCGCCAATTGTGAGCTGTGTGACTTTGGGCAAGTCACTTCACTTCCCTGGGCCTCAGTTACCTCAACTGTAAAATGGGGATGAAGACTGTGAGCCCCCCGTGGGACAATCTGATCACCTTGTATCCTCCCCAGCACTTAGAACAGTGCTTTGCACATAGTAAGTGCTTACCAAATGCCATTATTATTATTATTCACTTCAAGCTGCAGGGTACAGAAAAGAGATATCACTGATAACAGGGATGGACTTGGAGAGCTTGAAGAGTGGGAACCCTGTAGAACCCATTCTCTTGCCAACCTGGGCCAGTTAGGGGCTTATCCCATTCTTACAAAATGCTGGTCAACTTTGCCAGCCACAGTCCCTAGATGGAACACTGCTTCATGCAGCTTTTGGCTAATTCTCTAGCTTCCACCATGTGTACACCCAGCTGCTCTAGAGAAATTGGGAGGGAGAGGGTGGCAGGAGATTCATATTCCCTCTTCTAAGTGTTGCTCACATCCACCCAGATATAGAAGGAAGAATCAAGTCCATTCCAAGGAGACATCTAAAAATAGAAAGGTGTTTTTTTAGTTCTGTGAAGACAGGTGTTATAAACAAAATGTGATTATGATGATGATCATGTTATTCATATGTTATGACTCCCTGCTGATTTCTAACCATCAGACTAACATGGAACAACAATATATTTTAAGGCACATAGAAACAGTATTAAGAAACACTGATTCATCTATATTTTGAAAAAGAAAAGATCTTGTGCCCTTCTGTCTGATATAAAAGCTTTTCATTATTTATAGTCTCCTCAAATGTAATAAATGGCATGACTCATAACTAAAAAGGTGTGGCACAATACCTCATACTTATTGCATCAGCAGATGTTTTTGATAGAGGATGATGCAGAAGGTGTTTAATGTCTGCATCAGTCAATGAATCCTAAAACAAAATGATTTGGAAATCAGTGAGTCATCGACAGTAGCTTCAGCATCTGTGAACAGTATCTGTTCCCACTCAAATTCACCCTACTCCTCTTAAACTCTTTATATTAAAATATCTGAACATTTTTTTAAAAAACTATTGATTTAGAATTTAACAAACGAACCTGCCTCTGTTTGAGAAAATGTGATGTGATATAAGCATCTTCTTTCCAGACTGAAGAATCTTAAAGAACCGACTGCCAAATTGTATTGTTCCACTGTCTCCAAGCTCATCTGAACTCAAATCTGGTGCTGAACAGTCTGCTTTACAAATTCAGACTCCCCCAGCTATTGTTGATGTTTGAGGTTAAACACGTACTGTAGAATGAAATTATTTCTGATTTGCTGAAAGTCAACAGGGAGAGACTAGGTCTTCGGCTAACCTGGCAGTAAAATGCATTCAGTTCATCATATAAAATTAAAATGCCCCTTCTAGTTACAAGGATTCGTTTTATTACTTCTGTGCTTGCATTGATATTTATGGAATCAATATGTAATTTAGTATCAGTATGTTTAATCATAATCAGCTAGAGTGCAGTGTTTAGCTGAATCTATAAAATGTATTATAATGATTCTAAAATGTTTAATTTAAGAATCACTGCCTCCGTGCATATGAATCAGAGACCTGTGTTTAATTATTGATAGCAATTAGTGCACAGAAGCAGACAAACACCATCTGGTGGTAGAAACTGTTCTTCAATCCACCCCTTACTCGGTCTCCTCTGGATCTAAAGCAATGCATGAATGTTTGGTTCCCGAGAATGGGGAGAATTTGTATTCTCTCTCCATCCTAAGCTTTGAGATTCCAGTTCTACTAAACCCACCTCCCATGTAATAATAGGATATAGGCCTCTATGCTGTGCAGAATCACTCAACAAAATGGGTTGTTTAGAAAGGCTCTTTTGGAATCAGACATAAAAGAATATTTTTCATTCTTGGTTTTTGTTTTCCTGTACCTTTCCATCTTATGAATAGTAATTCCGGCAGTATTACAATATTCAAACCCCAAAGTCAGAATATGAGAACAAGACATATCTCAGAATGTGCCTTGAAATGTTTAAGGAGCTAACCTCCCTACTACACACACTTCTCTTCTTTGTTCTTACCACCAAACAACCTCTTAGAGCCCTTTACCTCTGCCCTCTGTGCCAAACATCACTGAGGAGTCAAATACCCTCCCAACGCGTTGCCATCCATCAGATTCAGACTTAAAGGTTGACAATGTCCCCAATTTTTTTTGTGTGTGTGGAAATAAAATAATACACAGGAATGAATACTCCCTTGGTCTAAAATGATTATCAGTTTTACCCCTGAGCCCCTATTCAGTGTAGATTAAAATGAAGTGACTTTTTTTGTATAAGGGGACCCTGCTCCACTATTCTTTACACCTAAAGGAGATTGAAGTAAAATAATAAATTGGTCTAAATTGCAGCATGTGAGAGTTCAGCTCGACTCAAGGAGAGATTTCTAGAATACTCAGGTATAGAACAGACTACTGAAGAAGCTGTGGATTTTCCATCCCTGGACAGCTGTAAAAGTAGCAAAAATATCCATCTGCCCTGGGTGGCAAGCAACATGTCTGCTAAGTCTGTTGTGTTGTATGCTCTCAAGCACTTATTACAATGCTCTGAGCACAGAAAATGCTCTATTGACACCACTGAATGGTTGATTGATTGGTTTAGCTCTTCCCCAGGATTCATTCAATCATATTTATTGAGAGCTTACTGTCTGCAGAGCACTGTACTATGAATGCAAGAAACTGGACACAAAGACCTGTTGTGATTTTTTCTAGGTCTAAGATTTATGATAAAATTTTCAACATCCAAGAGACACCAGCAGTAAAATAAGAACTTAACTCAATATATCTAATCAGTGGTTAAACCACTGAAACCAAGGATTTAAAAACAGAGGAGCACAAACTGGTTTTTGTTTTCTTCTTATAAATGAGAATTGATTTCACTTATTGGGATTCAATAGACAACCTACTCATTTGATCAGATTTCATAGTCAGAAAAAATTAGAGAGGAAATGTAGGTTTTTGCCTTCAATGCAAAATAGTGTAACTACAGTAGTTCATGAAATATTCATTTAGTCATACATGCTTTAAAGAAACCATGCAAACACATGACAGTTTTAAATTGGGAGAAATTGCTGTGAAGGTCAATCATATACCTCTACCACTTTCATAAAGAATATTCTTGAAGAAGGCAAGAATAGTAGGGGATTTTTACCTCTTCCACAATAATTGCACAGTGCACTTCCTCTGTTCATTTGCTCGTGCTGCCGAATACTGTTGGCAGATATCCAGACATCAGGCTAACATCATCCACCGTGAATTCATACTCAACAGCTATAACTCTCCCTTCCCTTCTGCCCAGCAACACTATCCTCCACCTTATTGACTCCCATGCCCACTGCCTTCACCTATTCCTGATTTTCAACTCCCTCCTTAACTCCCCAGTGCCCCTGTCTCCCTTTTCTCAGGTGCCTAATGACCTCATGATCTATTTCATTGACAAAATTGAAACCATCATATGGGGACTATTTCAAATCTTCTCATCATCTCCTGAGCCCCAGCCCCCTCAAGCCCCCTCATTCTCTCCTCTCTCATCTTTTCCAGCCATTTTTTGAGATGATCTCTCTCCTCTTTTCACAATATATTCCTATGTCTATCTCCTATCCCATCCCCTCACATTTTATTAAAATACTTGCATCCACCTTTCTTCATTTCCTGAATGCCATCTACAACTGTTCGTTCTTCAGTGGTTCTTGTCTCACCACTTTTAGGTATACACACATATTTTCTATCCTAAAAGAGCTCTTTCTGGACCCCATTGAACCCTCCAGCTTTAGCCTCATCTCCCTCCTGCCATTCCTATTTGAACTCCTTAAACAAGTTATTTACATCTAATTCCACTTCCTCTCCTCCAAGTCCTTCATCTACAGACTGCAATCCAGTTTTCACCCCTTCCACACCACTGTAACCTCTCTCTTCAAGCTCACCAATGACCTCTTTCTTGAAAAATTTGATGGACTCTACTTCCTCATATTTATTTTGACTTCTAAGGAGTCTTTGATAACAGAGCACCTTGTCTCCTGGAAACAGTAATTAACTTTGGTTTTTCTGACACTGTCCTTTCTGGGTGCCCCCCTACCTCTCTGGGCAATCACTCATAGTCTCTTTCTTAAGCTCCTCTTCCTCTGTTTCCCATTTTCTAACCATGAGATCCCTGAAGACTCAGTGCTGGATCCTCCCTGAGTCTCTCTAAGCCCCTGCTGGGACAGGAAATATTTCTGATCTCAGAACCTTGTATCTACCTCAGTGGATACCATTGTTATTGTTATTACTATTACCATTATGAATGTGAGACATTCTCAGGGGATGACAAGTGGATAAGCCAATTAATAAAATTATATTGAAAAGGTGTAGTATGAGAGGCAGGAGAACTATGAGAGTGTGAGTTCATCAAAGTTAATCTCAGAGAGCACTTGCAGGAGAAGGGAATGGTCAATGGAAATGAAGGCAGTAGAGTGATCAGTGAGAATTCGGATAGAGTAGGGTCCATGGGATACGACTATGAAGAGGGCAAGGAAATGAAAGGGGAGAGAATGAGACTGTAGCCAATCAATTTATTGAGTACTTACTATGTTTAGATCATTGTTCTAAGCACTTGGGAGAGTACAATATATCAGAATTAGCAGAGATATTCCCTGCCCATAATGAGTTTATAGACTAGGGTTGGAGACAGACATTAATATAAATAAATAATTTATAATATATAATTTAAAGATATATGCATAAATGTTGTGAAGCTGGGGGTGGGATGAATATCAAATGCCCAGTGGTCAAGAAGAGAATTGGTGGAGAGGGAGTATAGGCAGCAGGTATGTGCAGTCCATTCAAGGAATGGAAGATAGAATGATAGCTGGAGGGTAAAATGGGATCCAGAGAAGATTTTTTTTTTGTATGGGAGAAATGAGAATGTTTGAAGACAGAATAGACACAGCCATCAGAGGTTAAGAGGTTTAGGATGGTAATAAGAGAAGGAAGTTATGAGGATACCATGGATGGACTTAGAAAGCATCAGGCATGAACGTCCCAATTTTACTCAAGTAGATCAGTGAGCTTTAAATGGTACTCCCAGGATACTGGGGTTAGAAAGCAAATATGAGGTAGTTCCACTGTTTTTTGCAATCCTTTGGAAAATTAGGTTACTCGTATCATATAATGAGGGAAAAGCCTGATCCAATTACACAGATCAGACTGAAACAATGGGAGGATACTTCTTAATTATGGGAATAAATACACATCTGAATTTTATGGTTTTACTCAAATCAATACCTATTTTGAAGTAAAACCTGCTTTAAAAAACAAACAAACAAAAAACAGGTCCCGGTTTGAAGGATCAGGGTCAATCCAATACCTGACTAAAGGTCAGTCTCATACAGTATTTGTAATTCCTGACCACATTAGTGGGAAGGACACATTAAGGGTCACAATGGGAGTGCGCTTTGAATAAGAAAGGAAAACAATTGTCTTCACAAAAAGCGGCAGGATTATTCATAAAGAGGAAGGGAAAGATTCTAAAAAAGACAGTTAGAGCTAGAGGTTGGCTGAATAGGAAGAAGTAAAGGCACATTAACCAATGGTTTTACTTATTAAAGGCTGAGAAATGGTTAACAGTGAATAATTGTCTTCTGCATACAGTGGGTCCACTGTGGAGGAAGGTCCCTTTAATTTGAAGGTTTCTGATAGTTCAAGAATATCAAAAGCAATGAGAAAATGCTAGGATTTCACTAGAGGTCTTCTTAGTTCATAAATACCTCACAACAAAATCATACTGGCTGACATCAGTGGTCAATTTAGCCTAATAGTCTGTCTCCTTCAGTACAACAAATGACGCTTGCAGGAAGTGTGTATTAGTTGTCCTCCATGACATCCAGTGGAATCATTAAATTATATCCTCTAACATCCCTACCTTTTTTTCTGATAGTTTATGGCCCTAACATCCATTAATTTATCCAATACTTTCCTGAGTCTTTTGATATTTTCTGCCAACACAACTTCCTTTCATTGGTAAAAAAAAAAAATGCTACAGCTTTCTCATTTATTCAATCGTATTTTCATTCAATTGTATTTATTGAGTGCTTGCTGTATGCAGAGCACTGTACTGCATTTACTATTTGCAGAGCACCGTACTAAGTGCTTCTTACCTGTTGTGTGAAAAGTTTTCTACCTTCTTTTAACCTATTACCTACCACCATCAAACTTAAGTAGGTGCCCCTAATTCTGTTGATTTGGACTTTGGTGAAAATAAATTCCAATTTTTTCTGCCCATGTTTTTCAGCATTTTATGAACTTCAATTATCACAATTTTCAATCTCCATCTTTAAAGACTGAGGAATCCTAAGATATCTTTGCCTCTCCTTCTAATAATGTTGGGAGCTTCCAAGGTAATAATGATGAGCTGGTGTGATTGGACTCGATTTTTTAGCATTTTGTTAGATAAGGATGTTTCATGACAACTTATCTCCCTTCCATCATTATGGCAAGTTAAGGTGGTCAGAAGGTCACATAGGAAAATATTACAGGCTGCAAACTGATGCATCAGTCTTGGCTATAATAGATTTTACTCTTAAAAACAAAAAACAAAAATGCTTCAGAGTCAGTTGCTGAACACTAATTAGTATAGATAGATTCTCCCAATACTCCCACAAGACATCATCAGCAAATGATCTGATATTGCTTTGGATTGTCTTCTATTTCAAATCACAGTTTGAACAAATTCCCTTATGCATGTTTCTTCAAGTAAAATCTTGTGTTTTTTTTTAAAAAAAATCAATCATAATTTAATCTATAACCCTATTGTAACCAAAATCTGATAAATTTCATATTTTGTAGTAGACATATTGTGCTGATTACAACAAAGTACTTTAATTTTTAATGTGCATTTAGGATTATCCCTTTGTGGTACTGTACCTAATACTCTAAGAATAGCATGTATCAGGCTTTAGAAATCAATTTACCTAATTTTATAATTTCCTTGTTTAGAAATAATTTCCTGTGGTGTGAGAGAAATGTTGGGCATGGTACTGGTTAAGTGCTTACTGTGTACCAAGCAATGTTCTGCGGGCTGGGGCCTTTCCTAACTAAACAGTCCTTTCCTCTTCTTCCACTCCCTTCTGCATCGCCTTGTCTTGCTCCTTTTATTCATCCCCCCTCTCAGCACCATAGCACTTATATACATATTCATAATTCATTTATTTGTATTAATGACTGTCTCCCCCTCTAGACTGTAAGCTTGTTGTGGACAGGGAATGTGGCTGCTGTATTGTTATATTGTACTCTTCCAAGCACTTAGTACAGTGCTCTGCACACAGTAATTGCTCAATAAGTGGGATTCATTGACTGACTAACAAGTCACTTAAGCATTCCGGAGCATCAGTGTCCTCCTATGTGAAATATCTGCCTTTCCCTACTGTACAGTGTTTGATTAATTAATCAGACAATTGTACTTATGAAATGCTTATTTAATTAGTGAAAAGTATTTATTGCCTGCCTATTCTCTTTAGAGCTCAGTACTAAACACTTGAGTAAGTACAACACAGTAGAGGTGGTAGACATGAACCCTGCCCTCAAGGAGCTTCCAGTCCAGCAAGGGAGACAGATGATTTACAGACAAAAGGAAGAAGTAGAAAAGGGTTATGAGCCAAGATGACACAATGATATCATTGATATGGAATGTGCTTTGGAAAGTTAAAGGATCAATCAATTACTATTGGAATTGCAGTAATTGCCATCATGACTCAATTTAAGTTGTCATCTAATCTGCACTTTCATTTTGTCAAATACCTTTCACATCATTAATCTGAATCAATCAATCCAACAATGAGTAGCAGTGTGGCCTAGTGGATGCAGTATAGGACTGGGAGTCAGAAGGACCTGGGTTCTAATCCTGGGCTCTGCCACTTTTCTGCAGTGTGAACTTTGGCAAGTCACTTACATTCTCTGTGTCTGTTACTTCCTCTATAAAATGGGGAATAAAACTGGGAGCCCCAAGTGGGACATGGACTGTGTCCCACCTGATTAGCTTGTGTATACTTCAGTGATTAGAATAGTGCCTGGCACATAGTAAGCACAAATACCATAAGAAAATGATTTTTATGAGCACTTGCTGTGTGTAGATCACTGTACTAACTCTCTGGAGATCACAATAGACCAGAGTTGATAGACATGATCTCTGGCCACAATGAGTTTACAGTCTACAGAGAGAGGTAGTCATTAAAATAAATTTCTGATAGAAGTGACAGAGTATAAGGATATGCACATAAGTGCCGTGAAGCTAGGGAAAGGGTATCAAAGTGCTTAAGGGGTGCAGACCCAAGGTCATAGGTGACCCAGAAGGGAGGGTGAATGGGGTGGGGAAATAAAACCTTTGTCAGGGCAGGCCTCTTAGAAGAGATATGAGTTCAGCAGGGTTTTAAAGATGGGGAGAGTGGTGGTCTGTCAGACATGAAAGGGAGGGAGTTCCAGGCCAGAGAGCAGATGTGGGCAAGGCTTGAATAATGGCATAAGTTTCAACCAAAACATTTATCAGTCATATTTATTGAACACTTACTGCATGCAAAGCACTGTACTAAGCACCTGGGACAGTAAAACACAAGAACATGACAGACATATTCCCTGACCACAACGTGTTTACAGTCGGGAGGATGAGCTTACATTTTAGAGTGAAAATTACTTTTGGAATTGTTTTAATTATTTGGGATGCCAAAAAGTAGAGAATACATATTAATGATACATGGCTCATAATAACAATGCTCATCTTAAATGTAAAAAAAATCAGTGCACACTTTTGAGCACCCTTACACACAAACACACAATATTAACAAGCGATGAGAACAATGGAGGAGGAAAATAAGTGAAGGAATAACGCCACATGATGAACTATGGTAAACTGTAACTGAGCTCTGTTACACTTAGATAAGTAGCTAGGTATACCAAGATTATAATTGGAGATGATTTTAGGCAAATTACTACTATAGAATATCTAAAATAAAATTTCCCCCACCAGCCAAATGTAACTTGGCATTTTGCAATGAATAAACCTTATTCACTATTTAACTCTAATGTTCTTTAACTTCATGTTGATTCCTTAACATAGGTCTATGCTTTTGGATGAGCTCCAATAAGGATGTATCTTTTCGTGGGACCAAATATATCTCAGTGTGCTTTTGGCAACATGAGACTTCCACACCGAAGAGAGAGTGTCCCAGTGATCTGGGCCCCAGCTAAAATCCTTGGGCAAAAGTCCAACTTATTGCTTTAGAGTATTAGTCACCCAATAAAAGTGATTTTCTTTTCAGTGTCTCTGGCTGCATTTACTGTGGATGTTCCTTTATCTGGTTTCCGGCTAATTAAATAGAGTACAGAGAAGCACTGAGTGTACCCACAAGAAAACCTCAAACAGATCTGACTTCACCACCCCTGCACTCAGCTGCAAGTAAGTACTCCTGAGAAACAGCTGTGAGGTGGAAATCTGTGTGACTGTTTCTGCCTTATGGCATGCAAATGAGAACACAGCACTCCATTTCTCTCTGGAATTTTTCAAGCCATGATTGCCATAAAAAAGTTGCTTTTCAGCTGCAAATTCAGAAATATTTAAAATACCCTTTCCGAGGTAATTTGTACAGGGGAAAAAAAGGGCAATCAGGGTGGTTATTGAAATGGGGTGCCTGCCACTCACGACCAAGAATGCTTTGGATGTCACAGCTTCCCTATTGTAGTGTTGGAAAAAAATTCTGAAAGATACTTGTGATTTTTCACCACACCAAGTCTCTTCACCCCATTACTGTCCTCCTCCAATAGCCCCAAATGGTCTGCTTGGTAGAAGTAGTACTGGTACTCTCTCCTGTTCCCGACTATGAGCCCATTATTGGGTAGGGATTGTCTCTACCTGTTGCCAAATTGTACTTTCTAAGCACTTGGTACAGGTGCTCTGCACACAGTAAGCGCTTAAATATGATTGACTGAATGAATGAATTCTGAATATTTTTTTGTTTCATGATGCTTGTTAATTGCTTACTATGTGCCAGGCACTGTACTAAACTCTGGGGTAGTTACGAGCTAATCAGACTGGACACAGTCCTTGTTCCACATAGGGCTCACAGTCTTAATCCCCATTTTACAGATCATCATCATCAATCGTATTTATTGAGCGCTTACTGTGTGCAGAGCACTGTACTAAGCGCTTGGGAAGTACAAGTTTGCAACAGTCCCTACCCAACAGTGGGCTACAGATGGGATAACAGGCCCAGGGAAGTTAAATGACTTGCCCAAGGTCACACAGCAGACAGGTAGCAGAGCTGTAATTAGAACCCACATCCTTCTGACACACATCCTTCTGACACCCAGACCCATGTTCTGTCTGCTAGGCCACACTATTTCTCAATTGTTACTTGAAAACACACCCATGTCACACAACACACACACATCTTTAGAGCTTCCATCGGTTGCCTGATACCACGGAGCAGCTGAAGAGGTCTGTTTGTGGTTATACTGGGCTCTCCCAAGTGCTTAATGCAGTGCTCTGCCCTCAGTAAGCTTTTGATAAATACTACTGAATGAATGAATGTGCTACCAAGTGCTTAATCCTGCGCCCTGTACTCCGTAAGCACTTGATAAATACAATCAAATGAGTGCTCTCCCAAGTGCTTAGTACAGTGCTCTGCACACAGAGAAGCAGTGTGGCTTAGTAGAAAGAGCTCAGGTTTGGGAGTCAGAGGTCATGGGTTCTAATCCCAGCTCTGCTACTGATCAGCTGTGTGACAGGGCAAGTAATTTCACTTCTCTATGTCTCAGTTACCTCATCTGTAAAATGGGGATTAAGACTGTGAGCCCCATAAGGGACAACTTAATTACCTTGTATCTACCCCCATTGCTTAGAACAGTCCTCAGCACATAGTAAGCACTTGACAAATGCCATCATGACACACACACTCACTCTCAAAAGACAGGCACAAATGGCAAATCCAAGAAGAAACCTTGAGTTGGATTCTCAGCATGAATCAGCATGAGAATCAGGAGAAGCAGCGTGTCTTAGTGGCAAGAGCCCAGGCTTGGGAGTCAGAGGTCATGAGTTCTAATCCTACCTCCGCCACTTGTCAGCTGTGTGACTTTGGGCAAGTCACTTCACTTCTTGGTATCTCAGTTCCCTCATCCATAAAATGGGCATTAAGACTGTGAGCCCTACGTGGGACAACCTGATGACCTTGTATCTACCCCAGCTCTTAGAACAGCGCTTGGCACAGAGTAAGCGCTTAACAAATACAATCATCATCATCCTCCCTATGAATTATATATTTTTAGGAGTTACTTTTAGAAATTCCTTTAACTCATACAGATCTGGACTCTAGTTTGTTCACTGGGCCCATCTCTCCAGTACAGTGGCCAGCACAGTTTTCAGTGGGGCAAATCTCCTCTCTAGTCTCTGAGACCAATGTGAGAGAGGGATTGTCCCTGATCTGATTGTACCAATCCAAGCATTTTGAATAGGGCTTGGCTTATAGTAAGCACTTAAGTATTATTGTACTTATTATTGTTATTACTATCCTCCCCTGTGAAACGTCATCCAGTGCCTTTTTAAAATCAGCATGATTTGCCTCTATGAGAAGTTCCAATCGAAATGTTCAATTGATAGCTCAAACAAAGCTCAAGTCTGAGAAGAAAAGCAGTGAGAATAAAGGTGTTGTCTAATAGATAGCAAATGGTCATGGGTTTCAAAAGGAACTGGGTTCTAATCCCAGGTCTGCCACTTGTCTATTGTGTGACCTTGGGCATGTCACTTAACTTCTCAGTTACCTCATCTGTAAAATGGGGATTAAGACTGTGAGCCTTATATAGGACAGGAAATGAGTCCATCCTGATGATTAGCTTGTCTCTATACCAGAGTTTAGAACAAAGCACATAGCAAGGGCTTAACAAATACCATTAAGAAAAAAAAGTTTTTTTAGGTCTTCAAGATTGGCTGGCTGAGAGGCAGAATTTTACATAAAGTTATAAAGATGAACATCTCTGATCATTACACAAGATCATTACTTCTTCACATATGGCATTAAAGAAACTATAGCCATTAAAGTTAAGCCAAGATGTTAATTATAATAATAATAATAATAATAAATAATAATGGTATTTGTTTTGTTAACTTAGTGTCACACACTACATTAAGCAGTGGAATCGATACAAGATAATCAAGGCAGACACTGTCCCTGTCCCTCTTGAGGCTCACAGTCAGAGAGGAAGAACAAACATTTTATAGATGTAAGACTGAGGCACAGAAGAGTTCATTAACCTGCCAAAGGGCACACAGCAGGCAAAGTGACAAAGCCGGGATTAGAAAACAGATCCTGTAACTCCTAGACCTGTGCTCTTTCCACTAGGCCTCTTTGCTTCTCCATAGAGGTAAGACAAGATGTGAAAGGTAAATCTACTACATTACCACCTCTACCCAGGGCCACCTTCAGACAGCATCTAAGGAAGCAGCTTCCTTTGGCCATAATTTCAGAGGGGCTGGCAGTCTGGTACACTAATGATGGCAGCCTGAGCTCAGAGGGGCGGGGGCAGTGACTCAGGTACAGTTTTAAACATGGAAAGGCTTCTGTAATAATCATGATGATAATATTAATAATTGTGATTTTTGTTAAACCCTTATTCTATGCCAAACACTGGGGCAGATACAAGATAATCAGGTCCCACATGGGGGTAACAGCCTAAGTAGGAGGGCGAACAGGTATTGAATCTCTAACGCATGAATGAGCGAACTGAGGCCCAGAGAAGTGAAGAGGAACAAGGTCACACGGCAAGTAAGTGGGGGAGATGGGATTAGAACCCAGGTCCTCTGACTCTCAGGCCCATGCTCTTTCTCCTAGACCATGCTGCTTCCCCATGAGAGCATTAAAGAACAAGAGAAAGAGACTAATGTTCCCATCTTGGACAGTCAAATGTGAGAAGCTGGTTGCCACAGCCAGTGAAAAATATCAGACTCACATTTGTCTGATCTAAAATGCCCTTTAACTTTCTTCTGTCTTTCTTTACTCCAAATTAAGGGAAAATAATTGGGTGAAACAACCCGAGACTGTTGGAAATGCTTGTCTCATGTAGGCATAGCCTGAATGTTCTCTGGGTAATAAATAATTAAGAAACTATTTGCAGTTAAGTATGCTCTTTTTTTATAGTATGCATCTGTATGAATCCACATCTACAGGAGAACTATCTTCTCCTAACAGAGTATATTACACTTCATTAGATGCCAACAATCTAGTTACAGTGTTTATCTATCACTATAATAAGAAACCTGCAACAGCTTTTTCTCTAATTACAATTATGGGTTTTTTATTCAAGAACCAACAATACATTTTTGCTTTTAAAATGTCCTTTTTTAATGCTTAAATTTAAGGATAAATTGAAATTCAATTTAATGTGCCAAGATCCAGGGCAACAATGTAATCAGAATTTATATAATAAATGAACAAAAAGTGCATAATCATTACTGTAGTTAGTAGAAAACATTACGCTAAAGGCCCTGGTCTCATCACATTTATGCAATATAGTGTAACTTTGCAGTTAAGAGATTTAAATGAGAGATGAATGAGAATTGCTTTGCCAGATAATTAACGGGGGAATCAGTTATCTGTTGTCCGGGAAATAAATAGCCTTTAGATCAGGGACAAATGCAATTAAACAAAGAATGGCTGATGAAGAGTTGTCTTTCTCCTTTGCACATATCTGCTCCTATTTAGAAAGATCATATTACTCTTAGCACCCCACAAACTGCTCAGTATATTCAAAATTAACAAAAAGAACAAGAACAGTTCCTTCTATTTTCTGAACTTTAGGTTAATCAAGAAACGGGTTAGTGTCTGTTACCAGAAAAGCCGAGAACATCAGCAGCACCGTGGTGAAAATTTACCCACTGTATCTCACTCTTGTCACAATCACCATCAACACTTTACTCAAGCCCACTCCACTGCATCTAAATCCTTTCTCCTTCAAATCTGACAATCTACCCAGAAGCAGCGTGGCTCACTGGAAAGAGCCCAGGCTTGGGAGTCAGAGGTTGTGGGTTCTAATCCCAGCTCTGCCACTTGTCAGCTGTGTGACTTTGGGCAAGTCATTTAACCTCTCTGTGCCTCAGTTACCTCATCTGTAAAATGAAGATTAAGACTGTGAGCCCCATGTGGGACAATCTGATTATATTGTATCCCCCCAGCACTTAGGACACTGCTTTGCACATAATAAGTGCTTAACAAATGCCATCATTATTATTATTACCCTCTCCTCATCTTCAAAGCCCTACTACAACCACACCTCCTTTAGGAAGCCTTCCCTGACTAGTCTCTCATCTCTCCACCATTTCTTCTTCTCCTCACCCATGCTCTTGGGCCTGTACCCACTCAGCTGATCTTCCCACAGCATCTATGGACATACTTTGATGCCTGTCTGTCTGTTTTGTTGTCTGTCTCCCCCGTCTAGACTGTGAGTCCATTGTCTGGTGGTGATAGTCTCTATCTGTTGCCGAATTGTGCTTTCCAAGCGCTTAGTACAGTGCTCTGCACACAGTAAGCACTCGATAAATACAATTGAAAGAATGAATGAACTTTTATATTCACTTGCTTTTCCTATCTACAATTGATTTCAACATGGACTTACCATGCTAGACTGTAAAATTCTTGAGGACAGGGATCATATGTATTCATTCAATCGTATTTATTGAGCACTTACTGTGTGCAGAGCACTTGTACTAAACGCTTGGAAAGTACAATTCAGCAACAAATAGAAACAATCCCTACAAAACAATGGGCTCCCAGTCTAGAAATGGGGGAGACAGACAACAAAAGAAGTAGATATATGCACATCATTAATAAAGTAAATAGTATAATACGTACATATATACACAAGTTCTGTGGGGTCGGGAGTGGGGTAGAGCAGAGGGGGGGAGTCAAGGCAATGGAGAGGGGAGGAGGAGCAGAAGAAAAGGGGGGCTTAGTCTGGGAAAGCCTCCTGAAGGAGATGAGCTTTCAGTAGGGCTTTGAAGGGGGGCATTTAGTCTATTGACCTCTCCCAAGTGCTTAGAGCAGTGCTCTGCATGCACAGTAACTAATCAATCAATACAATTAATTAAACTTATTACACTGTACTAAGCACTTGGGAGGGTACAACAGAATAAGCAGACAAGTTCCTTCCCCTTAATAAGCTAGCAAATACCACTGATTGATTAAGCGATTGATTATAGGGGGAGGGAAGGGTTTGAAACCTCAAGGAATACTGATTGGAGTACGAGTGGATATTAACTCACAAGGGGTGTTGATTGAATGAAAAGGCAAGAGAACCACTAGAGATCCTAGAGATCCAAGGAAAAGAGGCAAACCACAAACAACGTAGATTCCCCTCAAGACCTCAAAGTGCTTATCACTCTGCAAATTTGGGGTAAATCTGAGCAATTACAGATGGCACCAAATTGGCTTGGGGAGGAAAAGGGACCAGATAACATAAGGAGAGGAAATCATGTTATTTCAGGGGGGCAGTTAGAAGGAGATTGCTTAGTTGGGCCGAATATTTGTAGGTATAAGGGCAATGTCCTCATGGCAACAGGATTCTGCCAATCAGATTATGCCATGATGATGAACTCTAGCAAGGAATAACAGTGGGATGCTAGAATAAAGAGAGCCTGTTGTGAACTGGGATTGTGATGTGTGGTCTCTTTGATAGAGTTATTGAAACTCTTTTACCAGAGGAGAACAGTGATAATAGTGCCCAAGTGAGCCCTGTGCATCCTGATTTGCTGCTCTTCCTCCTTATCTACTGACAAAGCTATTCAATTCAGGAAAGCTCTATTATCCTTTAAAATTCCCTTAAGAAAACCTTAATCCAGACATTGTAGCCAGTTCATTCCCTCCCTCTCAACAGAGATGAACCATGTTGCTCCTCAATGCCCCAAGTAATATTAGCTACTGAATGAAGCAAGGGATAGTTGGCTTTGATATAAGAGTTTCCTGTCCATCAGAAAAATTAAGCACTAGAAAAGGCCATTGGGAGAGGTGGTGAAATCTCTATTCCTGGAGTCTCTCAGTCTAGTCACGGTTTGGCTTTCACCAGCCTGTAGGCAAGAAACTGGACCGAATGGCCTCACAAGTTCTCTTCTAGCTCTAGAAAGTTTATTAATTTGTATTAATCTTTTACGGGGAGAGGGGAAACCTGGAAAATTTTCTCATCTCCTGCTAAATCAGTCTTGAAAACAAATGATTCTTTCTGAGACTAGGGTTGAGGTTCTTTGTGTTGAGCCCAGGCTCCTAGCAGATAACTTTGGGAGGAGTCTGGCTTAACTCCTCCCATTTGGAGAACTGGGTGGGTCCTAAGGGGTCCCCTGTTGATCCACCCAAGAGTCTTAAGTGGCACCCTGGAGAATCAGCCACTTAGATAGTTGGGGGAATCTTTCTAGTTCACCTCTGTCCAAAAAAAGGGTTGCAGGGAAGAAAATGTTTGTTTGGGCATAGAAAGCACTCAATAAATGCCACTGATGGACTAAGCTGCTTTACAGATACAATACTGAGGGAGCGGGAGGCAAAAAGAGAACTCCACTCAGCCTTCTCCAGGTGTGACAATTTTTTAGCAGAGGAGAGAGCACCAGGCAACTTCACACAACTATTCCAGTGCATGGACAATGTAGCCCAACCCCACTGCTGTTGGTTCCCCAGTCAAGCACTGCCTATAAGAGAGATAGACGGGTGGTTAGATAGTCAGCCAGAAAGGCCAAAATCTTTAGCTGCCTGGAGCTTATTTCTTATGTACCTTTGGCATGAATGTATCGATAGACAGACTTATAGACTTGCATGTAATTATGTAAAAAAAAAACCTAATTTATAATTTACTTCTCACAACATCATCCCTTCTGATTTTAAATCTATCGACCCTCCAATGAGAGGGATCCCTTGTGACTAAGATTCTTCTCTGTGGGGTCACCACCATCCTTGTTTTGCTGAGTATAGGTAGAAAGCAGCGGCTTTGGGGATCCAAACAATCAGTGTAATATGAACCCATCTTAGGGAGAGAAACCACATTACTGCACTCATCACAGCTCATTTAAACCGAAGAAGATATCTTACTCACAAATGAGGTTTTAAGGCTATCCCCATTTTGTGTTCAAGTCCCAAAGCAATATTAAGATGATGGCAATAGATGTGTCCAGGGCATCCGCCTGTTCTCAGATTTCCCATCACAGCTTAAAGGGTAATTTTCCAGCACTGTCCCCCTGCCCCCTCCTAGCTTGTGATCCTTGTTTTGTTCATCTTATTATCATCGCTATTGCTACTAATATGAATAATGGTAATCATACTCATTGCAATAAGGAATTTTAATTTTTTTGAGATTGTATTTGCTTTGGCTTGATCTAGAGATTCCTATGGATGTTCATATTTTCCCTATTTGCTTTTAGTTTCCAAATCTACACCTCACAAAACATTGTATTTTACTATAATCTAACCTAATGCCAGAATTGAGCATAATTTTGCAACAACTGTTGAATTATTTGGAATCAGAATAATAAACAAAGCCAGATTACTCTCACTGCCTGGAGAATGTGTCAGTTTTCTTCCCCTTTGAGGTGTAAAAATATATTTTAATTTATACCTTGGGCAGGGGAAAAGAATAGTTCCAGGCATTATCATAAATTAGAACTGGGCTTTGCTTGAGGAAATATTTCTCATGAAAAGATACTTGCACATCTATTTTCCAGATTGAAAGCAGGAAAATTAGTTATTTCAGAGGTCCCAGAAAGGATTGTCATCATTGGCTTTAAAAGTAAACTCATTGTGGACAGGGAGCATGTCTGCCAACTCTGTTATATTGTACTCCCACAAGCCCTGAGTGCTCTGCATCCAGTAAGCACTCAAATACAACTGATTGATTGATTGATTTTAAGCCATGACTCACTTATCAGGCAAAGTCCTTCAAGGTGGCCAGAGTAAATTATTTTCTTACCTCACTATCTCATCCACTAAGTGGTTTAAACTACAGAGTTGCTGGCTTAGCAACAAGGGGGTGGAGCCAGAGAAGAGGGAGAGTGGAATATTCTATGATCTCCACTTCTCCTCCACAGGGGTGATAGCAGTATTGTCACCATACCCTGGACACCCTGTGAGATTCTTTCCTGTCTTCTAGAGGGGTAGTGACAACATTGGTGACACAAAAATGCTGGAGCCTTTCTTGAACCTACTTTCATTTCTCCACAGGGATGGTGGCAGACATAACACCACCCTAAGGAGCTCAGATTCAGTGTTGAGAGACTTGTGAGGGAGTGTAATATGACTGTGGGAGGCTTGCAGAAACAATCAATCCATGAAACGTATTTAGAGTGCTTACTGTGTACAGAACAATGTCATAAGTGCTTGGGAGAGGACAATAGAAAGAAGTCGGGAGACACAATCCCTGCTCACAAGACAACTGCTATCACTCCCCAAGGAGACTCTTGGGGATGTTCTGTAGCAAATAAAAATCGCTGGCCTGAAATTTCCTCCTGCCAACTGACAAATTGCAATGAGAGAAAGCAATAGGAAAAATGTCTGTGAGAGGAAGTGAAATGCTAGGGAACTTAAGTCAGGATCTTGGAGCTGCCCAGCCCAGTGAGCTTGGTCAAGAGGTGGCTATGTGGGAGGTGCAGCCTTGAGGGAAGTGGGGCATGTGGTACCCAAGGAAGCACTGGTGGCAGGGCAGTAGCAGCAGCATGGTGTAGTGGATAGTGCATGGGCTCAGGAGTCAGAAGATCATGGGTTCTAATCCCAGCTCTGCTGCTTGCCTGCACTGTGATCTTGGGCAAGTTGCTTCACTTCTCTGGGCCTCAGTACACTCATCTGTAAAATGGGGATTAGACTATGAGCCCCATGTGGAAAAGGGACTGTCCAACCTGACTGGCTTCTATTCATCCCAGCGCTTAGTACAGTGCCTGGCACATAGTTAAGCACTTAACAAATACCATCATTAATTACAGTGCCTGACACATTGTAAGCGCTTAACAAATACCATCATTAATTACAGTGCCTGACACATTGTAAGCGCTTAACAAATACCATAATTAATTAATTACAGTGCCTGACACATTGTAAGAACTTAACAAATACCATAATTATTAATATTAGTAGTAGTAATAGTACAGTGGGGGTGAAGAAATGCTCTCCTGACAACTTGTTCTTCCCAAGCACTTAGTACAGTGCTCTGCACACAGTAAGTGCTCAATAAATACAATTGATGATGATGATGATAAGTATTGTGCATGCTATAATAATTTTATGTGCTTGCACAGCATCACAGCATAACATAATGACATTATGCAGAATGGGGAGGTGGCAAGGGGTGGGGCAAACATCTGAAGTTGGCCCTGGATAAGGTGGCAATAATAATAATAATTGTGGTATTTGTTAAGTGCTTACTATGTGCCAGACACTGTTCTAAGTGCTCAAGTGGATACAAGCAAATCATGTTGGACAGTTCCTGTCCCACATGGGGCTCACAGTCTTAATCCCCATTTGACAGATGAGGTAACCGAGGCCCTGAGAAATGAAGCGACTTGCCCAAGGTCACATAGCAAGCAAGTGGAGCCCAGGTCCTTCTGACTCCCAGGCCCAAGCTCTATTCACTAGGCCATGCTGCTCCTCTAAGCAGCATTTTAAAACTAAGTTTCAACCAATCTAGTGGCTCCAAGGAGGACATCTAGACATTGTCACAGCCTTCTTTATGTGTGTTCATGCATATATGTGCCGTGTGTGTGGGAAGTTTCCTTTTTTCTCAAGGAGATCACTAATTCACTATGATACCATGAAGGGGTAGAGGTTATAGAAGGAAAGAACAGAGTAGCAAACTTTATAATAATGGGTTCTATATGCGATCTTACAGTCACAGTTTTTTAGCATTTACATGAAAAACATTTATTAATGAATAGGATGCTATTTGCTCTGCAAAATGGAACCTCTTTACATTGCTGAATTACTACAGTGGAATGCTAATTTATGTCTTATAGGGTTTGCTGCATTTCTGGGCCCAATGACTTGTGATAATTGAAATATTGGAAATTTTAATACACTATGCAATTTCTTTACATGAATTTCTTGCTTATCATGAAGATGAATACATTTTATTTACATGCTATGGACATTTCCTTGACAACAATTTCCATTCCTAATGAGGAGGTTCTTTGAAAGGTTTATTTTAATAGTTTACGCTGCTAGTATGCTTATTGCTTGGTTTTTATACTTGTCAAAAAGAAATGGAAATTCCTTGATCTTTACATATTGGCTAAATGTACTGAAATCTGATAGCATTACAAAAACGAGTTTCTTTTTGTTAGCCTATAAGTAAATATACTTAGCATTATAATTCTATTTACATAAATTGCCACTTAATCATGGAGTCTAACGTTTTGTTGGGGTAAGTAAAATAAAATCCTCTTTTAATTCATTTAATTTAATAATTGTCTGTCACAGGAAGGAGGGAAGCTATTATAAGCAGGTTCATTTGGTTCTGATTTGCAAACGTTGTTTTGTGTGAAGAGGCAAAATCAAGTATGCTATTTATAGCATTATTTCCTATGATAAACTTCCTGCTTTCAGCAGATCTTTAGATGTAATATTATAATGATGTTATAATGAACAAACTATGGAAATAGATTCACTTATGTCCCTGAGTCTCAGCATTGTGAACTACATGATAATGATGAAGCACTTAGTACAGTGCTCTGCACACAGTAAGCACCCAATAAATATGATTGAATGAATGACGATGGTGGTATTTGTTAAGCGCTTACTATGAGCCAAGCACTGTTCTAAGCACTGGGGTGGATACAAGGAAATCAGGTTGCCCCATGTGGGGTTCACACACTTAATCCCCATTTTACAGATGACATAACTGAGGCACAGAGAAGTTAAGTGACTTACCCAAAGTCACAGAGCTGATAAGTGGTGGAGCTGGGGTTAGAACCCATGACCTGTGACTCCCAAGCCCGTGCTCAGATAGGCACAGAGAAGCAGTGTGGTTTAGTTAAAACAGCATGGGCTTGGGAGTCAGAGGTTGTGGGTTCTAATCCCACCTCCACCATTCGTCTGTTGTGTGACTTTGGACAAACCACTTAACTTCTCTGTGCCTGTTACCTCATCTGTAAAATGGGGATTAAAACTGAAGCCCCATGGGACAATCTGATTACCTTGTATCTACCCCAATGCTTAGAACAGGGCTCAGTACAAAGTAAGCGCTTAACAAATACAATACATATTATATAACAATGCTAAACTGAATTCTACAGACTGTATTGGACTCTCCCAAGTGGTTAGTCTAGTGCTCTGCACACAGTAAACACAGAATAGACATGATGGATTGACTGATTGAATCTGACCAATGATCCAACTGGCCCCATGTTGTCTCTCTAATAGTGTAATCAAAGGATATTGGGAAAATAAAAGTGGTGGCTGCCTGCCTTGATAACCATTTTTATGGTTACAGATGGACCACCTAACATATTTAATTTTCTCCTCAAAAAGCAACAGATCAAAGAGCAATCATCCATATACCTATTTAGCCTTTCATAAATCGCTTAAAATACCTAACTTTTTCCAGTAAGGTGTCCAGCATCTCTCATTTAACTAGGGTAGTCTTTATCAACGAAATGGCTTTGAGGGCAGGATGATGCATGGAAACAAATGAGTCTGCAAGTTCTGGCCTTTTCAATGTGCAAAAAAAATATTTCCATCATTAAATACCATATCAATAATTATAGTTATGATTCTAAAATTGGGATACAGCTTAGGTCCATGGAGATAAGACAATGAAAAAATTTTTTAAAAAAATCCATCAGACCCAATACCAACCTGTGTGCAGTTTGTAAAGAGAAAAAAAAAATTAAAATGGAAGGGCTAATGCATCAATTAGAGGATAGACATCTGAGTGCGTTACAGAAGGTTTGAGGTTTTATTGCCTATTCCGTCTGACACGTTATTTAACATCAATCTCCATTACTAGAATCATAATGGAATGGGAAAAGATGTGACCCTTCTGTACTCACAGAAATTACTACTGAACGTATTACAGGACAATGCAAATTCAATTTTTCTATATATAGGTGGGATTTTTGTTCAAAGAAAATGATACTGAGGTTGAAATCCTTACCATGAGTTTGAGTGTGGTTTGTATGTGATGATCAAGGTATTGAATCAGTGTGCAAGGCCTTCTATAATTTTATTTATCAATTTATAATTTGCACCATTCGTTCCAACTTTTGAATCTTCTCTCCCTCATCCAATAAGCGTTCCCAATACCCTGAAGTGTATCATCCCTCTAGATAACCCTAGCACTTCTGAGTGCATTTACAGACACATAACAATAATGATAATACCAATAACATGCTAAATACAGTACTAAGCGCTGGCAGAGATACAAGATAATCAACTCAGACGCAACCCCTGAACCACATGGAGATCACAGCCTGACCAGGAATGAGGTCTTATACTGAGTCCCCATTTTGCAGATGAGATAGCCAAGCTCAAACCCATGGAATTGGATGATGAGGCATCCAAGGACTATCCTGTGGCCAAGAACATAAGAACATGCTTCACAAGTTGTCAGCCCAGCCCGCACCCTCCGCTCCTCTGCCGCTAATCTCCTCACCGTGCCTCGTTCTCGCCTGCCCCGCCATCGACCCCCGGCCCACATCATCCCCCGGGCCTGGAATGCCCTCCCTCCCCACATCCGCCAAGCTAGCTCTCTTCCTCCCTTCAAGGCCCTACTGAGAGCTCACCTCCTCCAGGAGGCCTTCCCAGACTGAGCCCCCTCCTTCTTCTCCCCCTCCTCCCCATCTCCCCTGCCTTACCTCCTTCCCTTCCCCACAGCACCTGTATATATGTATATATGTTTGTACGTATTTATTACTCTATTTATTTATTTTACTTGTACATATCTATTCTATTATTTTGTTCTCTGTCTCCCCCTTCTAGACTGTGAGCCCACTGTTGGGTAGGGACCCTCTCTATATGTTGCCAACTTGTACTTCCCAAGCACTTAGTACAGCGCTCTGCACACAGTAAGCGCTCAATAAATACAATTGAATGAATGAATGAATAAAGCACAGAGAAGTTTTAAGGGAATTATCCAAAGTCACAGGCAAGTGGCAGAGTCAGGTTTAGCCTATGCTCTTTCCACTGGACCACAGTGATTCCCCTTAACACACACATATACCTGATCAATTCATTAATTTTGACACTGTTGTAAATATTTTTATGTTTGTCACTCCCTTTAGAGTACGAAGTCCTTGTGGGATGGGAATGTGCTTCTCTGTTATTCTGTACTTCTCAAGTGGCTAATACAGCACATTATACCAAGTGGGACCTCAGTAAATGTTATTACTACCTCGTTTAATACTACTAGGAATCTGGAACTTCCTAATGTCCCTGCTCAAGGACAGCAGCTTTTGTCCTGAAATTAATGAGAAAAAAATTGTTACTGTATCATCTCTGTAATATTCAAAGCTTCATTAACATTCTCATTCTTCCATTATCAAAATGTTGCTAACTCTTCCCTAAATGTAAAATCATTTACATCAATTTTCAATAAACACCCCCAGACAGGCCATGGAAGGAAAAACAGTCATTATAGTAACATTTATTATTAGGATGGGGCTTTATAGCATCAGCAATCTTGTCTCCCTGTTACAGACAGGGATCCCTGAAGGAATCACAATGTGCTTATTATTTTGTTGATAAGAACCTAGTATTCACTTTGGCAAAGTGCAGTGAAAAATATGCTTCTTTAAAACCCAACAGATGCAAAAACCGGTTCAGAACTCAACAGAATCACCATCGGAATACCTAAACAGAGGTTACCACAAAATCTTACATTGACGACACTATTCTTATCTCCTGTTGCTGACTCTTTTGGAGCCCTTTATGTTTAATAATGAATTTAAGACCACCACCCCTCTCTTGACTATATTTGGCTTTCTATCATAAAGGAGCAACAAATGACTGTGAAATTGACATTGTGGGATAAGCATCTCACAAGCACCAATCATAATTCTACTGCGCACCTTCAGAAACTGTTCCAAAGAGTCTGTTATATTGTCAGGTTTGTTTTTCACAACACCTAGCACCCTTCATTTTTGGCTTCTTGTCTCACACTTTATGAAGTTTCTGCTCAAAAAGAGCTCCTCACTTCTTGATTGTAGTTGTGCCATGCTTGTATGACACTGACAATTTACTTCAAGGTTTCAGTTACAGCACTATCTGAGGACATGTATTACTGTATCCTAAACATCTTTCCTCTGCCCACTTTGCTTTCAATTTCAGCTCATCATACATCAGCTGTTTGAGTATCCTAGCATCCGTTTTTCTCACATGTCCCATCCAACATGGCTCTGTGGAAGTGAAAATAGGATTACTTCAATGAAACCAATTTTGCCTGGGACTTGGTTACATGAGGTCCTGCCTTGACACTTCATGTTGCATATAGTCCTTAAGTGATGTTGAAGGCACAGCACATGGAATTGGAGGTTGGGTATGTGGGGAAACAACCATAAAGAAGGTTGTATTGAAAAAAAAAATCTGTATCCCATTAGCTTGGTATGGCACCCAATACCACATTGTTGTCAAACTGTTTTACAGTCTCCCAAAAGATGGGTTAGACTTGAAATATTCTATTTCCTGGCCTATCATTTCATCATTGGTCAGTGTGCTGATCCATAATATAATAGAATTCTGTGACAGCATTTAGCTCTGTATTGTCAATATAGGTGTTTGGTTGTGGGTGTAGCTACTCAGGTATAGATTTGTGCACTGACTTAGTTTTCTTTGGACTTAAGATCATACTGTAACCTCCGACTGATCTGACCAAGTTTTTTGCCATTATTTTCATGCCTTCTTGGCTTTGTGCCTCTAGGGTGCAGTAATCTGCATAGTGGAATCAAATTAAACAATCAGTGGTATTTATTGAGCAATTACTGTGTGTAGAGCACTTCTGTGCACTTGGGAGATTAACAATCAATGGTATTTATTGAGTGCTTACTGTATGCCGCTCACTATATTAGATGTTTGGGAGAGAACAGTACGATAATATTGAGAGATATGATCCTTGATCTCAAAGGGCTTACAGTCTAAGGGGGGAAATAGATGTTAAAATAACTTACAGATGGGAAAATGGCACTATATAAGAATCTGTACATAAATGTTGTGGGGCTAGGGGTTGGGTGAGAATCAAATTGCTTAAGAAACACAGACCCCATGGCATAAACACAGAAGGGAGGGTGAATAGGGTAAGGAATTGAGGGGTTAATAAGGGAAGATTTCTTGGAGGATTTCAATAGGACTTTGACACTCTTTTTCAAGTGTCATAAGGCTTGGTTTCAGCATTCCTAGTGGAAGAGGGGGTGGGACAGGTGTGGGAGGCAAGGTGAGACTACTGAGCAGGCAGTCAGGGACCCGCAGTTTTTTTTGGGGGGTGGGGGAGGAGGGTTTAATGGCATTTGTTAAGTTCTTACTGTGTGTCAAAAACTATTCTAAGCACTGTGATAGATATAACTCAATCAGGTTGGGCAGTTCGCTTGCAGCCAGGAAGGAGGGAACAAGCTGTCAGATGTGCTTCTCTCTGGAGAAGCCTCCACAGGAGCCTTCGGAGCAGTGGGAAGCACCCCCCTGGGTTCTGGACTCCCCCGCCCACCCACATAGGGCTGGAGACAGAGTTGGGCTCTATTCTGGGCTGGGAGGGTACGAGGATACCCCATGGGAGACTGAAGGAAAGTGCACAGAGTGCACAGTGAGGACAAGCAGCATCAAGCATGACTCAGCTCAGACATATTCCTTATCACATCTAAGCACATTTTACTTTCCCCATTATGCCCCCTATTCACTTGAGCCTGTTTTCCCAAAGCATTTAGGTACTCACTTTCGCACTCCATAGCACTTATGTACATATCCTCATGCTCATCTGCTTCCCCCACCTTTAATTCACTTTAATGACTGTCTTTCCCAGTAGATGTTCAGCTCCTTAAGGCTAGAATTGTGTCTACTTGCTCTATTGACTCTACCAAGCACTTAGTACAGTGTTCAGCACACCGTAAATGCTCAAGAAACACAATGGTTAATTGGTGGATACTTCATACTGCAGACCATTACATGTCTTTAGAATGCTTTGCAGGAAAATGCACCTCCCATGCAGCTTAATTTTGGATCCTGGAAGAATTTAAGGCACTGGGAGGATATGACAGTAAAGGATTTTAGAATTCATTGCAATTTAAGGTGATGCAGGCTTAATGGTAAAATCGTGGGCAAACATTCTCCTCCCATCTCTCTGTCCAGTCATTCTCAATCTCCTTCACAGGCTCCTCCTCTATCTCTCATCCCTTAACTCAGAGTCCCTCAAGGTTCAGTTCTGGATCCCCTTCTATTCTCCATCTATACCCACTCCCTTGGAGAACTCATTCACTCACATGGCTTCACCTACCACCTCTATGCAGATGATTCACAAATCTACATCTTCAACCCTGATCTCTCCCTCTCTGCAGTCTCACATTTCCTCCTGCCCTCAAGATATCTGTACTTGGATGTCCTACCATCACCTCAAACATAACATGTCCAAATCAGAAGTCCTCATCATCTCACCCAAACCCTATCCTCCCCCTAACTTTCTCATCATTTCAGACTGCACTACTAGTTTCACCAGTCTACCAGATCTGTCACACAAGCCCATAACCTTGAATTATCCTTGACTCCTCTGTCATTCAACTAAATCTTGTCAGTTCAACCTTGACAACATTGTTAAAATCTTCCCTTTCCTCTCCAAACTGCTACCATGTTAATTCAAGCACTTATCCTATATTGCCTTGATCCCTGTATTAGCCTCCTTGCTAGCCTCCCAAACTCCCCTCACCAGACCATACTTCAGTCTGCTGCCTGGATCATTTTTCTACAAAAACTTTCAAATCCATGTTTCCTCACTCTTCAAGAATCTCCAGTGGTTACCCATCCACCTCTGCATCAAACAGAAACTCCTTGCCATTGGCTATAAAACATTCAATCATCTTGCCTTCTCCTATCTCACCTCACCACTCTCCTACTACAACCCAACCTGCACACTTTGCTTCTCTAATGCCAATTTAATCACTGTACCTTGATCTCATCTATCTCACCACTGACCTCTCACCCACATCCTGCCTCTGTCCTGGAATGCCCTCCCTTTTGAAATCCAACAGATAATTACTATGCCCACATTCAAAGCTTTATTGAAGGCACATCTCTTCCAAGAGGCCTTCCCTGCTTAAGCACTCATTTCCTATTTTCCCACTCCCTTCAGTGTCACTCAGCCCCACAGCACTTATGTTTCATTTATTTATATTAATGTCCATTTCTCCCTCTAGAATGTAAGCTTGTTATGGGCCAGGTTACATTGTTAGGTTGTACTTTCCCAAATATTTCATACAGTACCTTGCATACATTAAGCACTTAATGTGATTGATTGGTTGATTAATTGAAATGTAATAAATTAGCAAGAGTAATAGCAATTCTTATGAAACAACAAAATAATCACAGTGACTAGTAATAAATTGGATTTATTAACCTTCATTTAGAAGGAGTTATTACTACCAGCCATTTTAACTGGTCACAATATTCCATTTATTTAAGGACTGAGGAAAGAGTCTATGTTGAGATGAAGATGCCATTGAGGGGAATAGCAGAGTATCAAGATTCATCCCATGAAAATCTCCCAACCACTGCTGTGAGGCCATATCCCTGTTACCATGGATAATCTGCATGTGATTGCTATTGGAATAAGGGATTGCACTGACAGCTGGTAGCGCAGAAGGTGGCAAGTAAAAACGCTGCATTCTGCTCTCATACTAAATATCCCAGCAGAATAGGCACACTAACTGACCAATCTGACAAAACTGTTGCTATAATTGTGTTTCAGTTCATTTTTTCCCTCAAATAAATCCTGGATACACTGAATCTAGGCTTTGCACATGATAGTAGTAGCAATGAACTAGTGTAAAATAAAGAACAAGGGCATCAACAACTTGTTTACTTAACCAGGAATTGGAATATGATTCTACATGCAAAAAGAATCCAGATTCCTGCTCTCAGGGAGGTTCAGTGGAGGAAAAAACAAAACCATCACTGATCTCTCCTACGAAGTTCAGTAGCACCCACCAAGATCTGTCCTTCTAGTTCTTTGGCATAGGCTGTCACGCTTCACAGGCAGTCAGGATTCAGTGAAAGGATGGCACCAATTCCTTAATATGTAGTCATCAGAGTCCAGACAATTATGTTTATGAAACCCACCATTTTTATGCCTTCGTTGTTTCTTCTGGGGAATAAGTGGCTCATAATAAGGAAACTTAGGATCTTTAAAAATATATTTTATTCAGTTATTCTGATTGCTACTTTTATGTTGTCTTATATCAGAATTTAAAGACATCTGGTAAATTTAAACCCTGCAAACCCATGGGGGTGGGGAGTGTCAGTCAAGCAGAGTCTGAGATAACAACTAATGATGGAATTACAGTAGTCCTGGATACATATAATTATGTCAATTCCTTATTTATCTGCCCTCTCTCTCTTATTAGAGTGTTTGAGCATAGAGATTAAGTCTCTTTGAAAATGTGGCCCAAATGCATACTTGGGAATATACCCTTCGGCCACAATTGAATTTTTATACGTAAAATTATTTCACCTGCTTCACAATATTCTCCATCCAATCCTATCGCCTGGCTTGTTGTAACTTTTGTCCCAGTGGCAATATGATTGACACTGATGAGAGGGTATGAATGGTGTTGCACAGGTTTTGGATCCCAAAGTCTTTGTAACCAGGCCAAGACTTTTCCATTTATTCATGATGAAGGACTCCATCCATCCTCTTGATCACTTGTAAACTCATTAAAGCCAAAGTGAGGAATAAGAAAGCTGGTGCAAGAATTGGGGTCGCAGGAAGTAAGAGCCCAGGAGAAAAGCTGCACTGCCCTCGCCCCCTCACACTTCTCAACAGGCCCTGCTCCTGCTTAGGAAGAGTGAGAAACTATCAGTAGTACTGAGGGCTTCTGAACATTTAGAATAGCGGGTTGGCTATGGTGATGATTGTTATGTTAAACTATGAGCCACAGGTATTGCGAATATCTGCCCCACTTGCCACAGAATCCTATTGCTCTGATTCTATTAATCTTTCTATTTGTCTTTTAAAATTGGTTTTGGTTTTATGGTTTCATTTTTCCCTATGCATTCTTCCCACCATCATTCTTAGATTGTGAAGCTGTTGGAGGCCTGGGTTTATGTCTATTTGCTTTTTTTTTGTGGTATTTGTTAAGTGCTTACAATGTGCCAGGACTAAACTAAACACTGGGTAGAGACAAGCTATTTAGGTTGGACACAGTCCATGTCCCACATGGGACTCACAGCCTTATTCTCCATTTTACAGATGAGGTACCTGAGCACAGAGAAGTTAAGTGACTTGCCTGGGGTCTCACAGCAGACAAGTGGCAGAGCCCAGGTTCTCTCACTCCCAGTCTTGTGCTTTATCCACTTTGAACACTGTTTCCTAATTCATTCATTCAATTAATTCAATCATTTATTGAGTGCTTACAGTATGCAGAACACTGCATTAAGTGCTAGGGAGAGTACAATATAACAATAAACAGCCATCCCCTGCCCACAAGGAGCTTATGGTCTAAGTCACTTGTATATTTTTTCCAGTGCTTACTTCAGTACTTTACACATAGTAGGCAATTAAGTCATATTGCTGCTGCTGCTACTACTACTACTACTACAACTACTATGATGATTAGGGCTAGGATTAGATTTGTGGGTAAAATTGGAGTTTCGGCTAAATTTAGATTAGCAATTAAGGTTAGATTTTTAAGGTAATTGTTAAAGGCCAGGATAAAAGATAGAGGATAGGGATAAATTTCAGTGTTTGCTAATTTAGATGATTGGATTATGCAATGAATTGATATGCCAATGACAGACTGTGTTTGAGTATTAATGATCCCTTATATTGCCTTTGTATAGAATTATGCACCAGTGGATAGTTTGTTGCCAGAAGTTTCATAACAAGGCAGAATCACATTTGCCAACATTCTTCATTTGCAGATTCATGAAGGAACTAAGTCCCTCTGGCCTTGCCCTTTCTTAAGCCTCCAGGGGACAACTATCATTTGATGTAGCATGGCCTAGTGGAAAAAGCCTGGGCCCAAGACCCAAAAGGAGCTGGGTTCTAATTCTGACTCTTCCACTCTTCTGAGCAACTAAGTCACTTAACTTCTCCGTGCCACAGTTACCTCATCCATCAAATGGGGACTAAGACTGTGAACCCCATGAGGAGCAGGGACTCTATCCAACCTGATTTGCCCAGAACATAGTACATAGTGCTTGGTACATAGTATCTACAGAGCACTCTTGGGGGCCTCTGTTAGGCACTGGGATGTTAGGATAGGTGATAGGACTGGAGGATGGACTAAGTCCAGACTCTAAACTCCTCGTGGGCAAGAACTGTGTCTACCTACTCTTCTGTGGTGTATTTTCCCTAAGTACCTAGTAGAGAGCTCTGTACTCAGTAAGAACTCAATAAATGCCACTGATTCTCATCCACACCGCCCCATTCCTTTATCACAAGAATTTTCATGAGTGCACTGCATTGCTAATGAGGATGCATATGCTAGGTAAGATTGTACCAAATAAGTTGTGGACTGCCCCCTATTGTATAAACTTAGCCCTCAGTCTGATGGCATAATGGGCCTGGCTTTCAAACACACCCACTGACTTGCTTACCAACCACTGGAGGAAGAGTAGGTGTCAACGGCTGTAACTGGGGATCCAATGAGACAAAGCCTCCAGGAAATGGGCAAACCCAGGGAAATCAAGGGCCAGGTCTGCCCATGACCTGATGAATGACCGTGGGTGAGTCACTTACTCTTTTTAGGCTTCAGTTTCATCATCTGTAAAATGGGGATAAGATTAGGATCCCAGGACCTGCGTGGGTACCCAGCCACAGCACCATCTGGACTCTACCTTCCCTGCAGCCTAGAGATACTGTCCCTTAGAGAAGAATGCCCAGAATATGTAGACCCAATGATGCCCAGAAAAAAGTTCCAATAGCCTGAACATAGCCCCACCCGGAGGGTAGTCTTTATATCTGGGACGTGATCCAGTATTGTCCCAAGGAAAGTGCCTGTTTTATGTAAAAGTCATCTAAGGATGCTGAAGATGGTTATCTGTGGTGGTTTTGCTAGGAGGACTAGGGTGGCATCTGATGGTATTATGTTAAGACTCAGTGAATGGTCCTTATCTTAATTTTTTGAGTGAGTGTGTCCATTGAGGATTCTGAACAGCTATCAGTGTTCCTGACTTTTGGAAGCAGGGAGGGCTAGAGTAGCCAACCTGGCACTTCCTCTTGAAGAGGGGCTGGCACAGGGTTTAGCACACTAAGTGCTAAGGCATTCAGCTCCAAACATTTCCTCCTGGAGTCAACGTTGACCTTCTAATGCCAGGAGTTCTCCTCCAACAGTAAGCAGGAGAAGCCACCCTAAAGGATGAGCTGTGATGGGTAATATCACCAACCCCACACCTGGAGACACAAAGTCACTCTCCTTTGCTCTGCCCATTCCCAAAGGGGAAACCTCAAACACAATGTCCATTATCTGTAAATTCATAGTGCTTAAAAATAACTACCAATGGGTCGTCTCTCTAAAACCTGCAAAAAGATTGCAATGCCTGTAAATATAGACATATGCTGGGTATAAAACCCTCTGCTCTGCCTTTTTGGCACCACTTCACCATGGTTAAATGAAACATCCGGTAACTACAACCTTATCTCCCTATACTCTCTTGATAACTACCACTTCCCCCAAAAAACACACACACACCACAGCTGAGCTCTGAGTACCTGCCAAGGTGCCTCCCTGGGACTTGGTACTGGCTCCCATCTGCACCAACAAAGAGACTCCAGCCCATCCTGCTTTCTACTGCCCTGGCAGGAAATAAAACACCTGCAGCAAGAGGCCTCTGTAGTGGAGTAGAAAGTGGGTAGGGCTGGGGTCTGTCCGATTTGGGAATAGGGACTGGGGCAAATACTACTATTGGACAAATCCCATTTTCTCTGCAACACTGCCCAGAGTCTTGCCTGGACAGAACCCTGCTGCCCGGGGCACAGGCAGTGGCCATGTTAGAGAAGTAGCATGGCTCAGTGGACAGAGAAAGGGTTTGGGAGTCAGAGGTCTTGGATTGGAGTCAGAGGTCATGGGTTCTAATCCCCATTCTGCCACTTGTCAGCTGTGTGACTTTGGCAAGTCACTTCACCTCTGGGCCTCAGTTATCTCACCTGTAAAATGGGGATGAAGATTGTGAGCCCCATGTGGGACAACTTGATTACCTTGTATCTACCCCAGTGCTTAGAACAGTGCTTGGCACATTGTAAGGACTTAACAAATACCATCATTATTATCACTGAGGGGGGCAACAGCAAATAACTAACAATTTCTGGGAAGGGCAGGCAAGGGAATTCATGTGTTGCCCAGACCTGCCCTCCCTGTCCAATCAGTGAGTAAGGGAGCACTAGCCCTGAAATTTGAGCCTGGTGCTTCCCGACTTTCCCAGCATCCTTTGTCCAGTCCCAGTGAAAACAGATGAGCATCTTGCTGCCAACTCCCCCCCTTCTTCTCAGTCCCCATCCCCTGAGCTTCCACAAGCTCTCAGCCTAGATCATAACTTTTGAGTATTTGTTGGAAGTGCACACTATATTACCATCCTTTATAAGAATTGGACTCTGTACTATGGTTTATTTTTTAGTCCTCTCTTAAAGGGGCCTGGGAGTCAAAAGGATCTGCCTTCTAATGCCAACTCTGCCACTTGCTAGCTGTGTGGCTTTGGGCAAATGACTTCACTTCTCTGTGTCTCAGTTACCTCATTGGTAAAATGGGGATTAAGATCGTGAGCCCCATGTGAGACAGGGACTGTGTCCAACACGATTTGCTTGTATTCACCCCAGCACTTAATACAGTGCCTGGCACATATTGAATGCTTAACGAATACCACCATAATTATTACTATTAAGTGGTTCCCTCCTAGAAGACAGGAGCTATAGGTTTTTAAAAATGCTTGTCAGAAAAAAATATTTATTAGATTCTGACCCTTTCTTGCAATTATGTGCTAATTACTGCTCAAAGCAAAAATACTATAGTCTTATTCAGGAACTACTAGTAAGATAAATCCTTCAAGTTATACGTGTGTGTGTGTGTGTGTGTGTATGTGTGTATATGTATATATATATATAGTCGACAACAGCAATCCACTCAATCTATTATTTTTGAGGAGCAAAAGGAGACAATGGGATAATAATAGTAAATAGCAAACATCAAAAGTGTGTTCATTAAACTCAATCTTTGTTTTGTCTAATTATCATGAGCCTAATCAGTTCATACCAACCAGGACCTTCCTGGACCTGGGGAGCCTCGGTGACACGTAGTAGAAGTCAAACCACACCTCTGATCACCAACGTTACTGTGAAAGTTTTTACTTAGTTTTACCAACGTGCAAGGGAGTGACACATACACACACTCCATTCCACCAAAGGTCCAATACCAGTCTGTGATCAAAAAAACCTGTTGTGCAAATGATTTTTCTTGTTGCTCCCAAGTGCTGCTCTCCTGCTGTTCTCAGAGTGCTTTTCCACATGCTACTGCCTCCTGGATGCACCTCCTTGCTTAAAAAAACGAGCAACTTTTATATGTCTTAGGCATGGCAGCTGTGGCCTCCGTGGCAGTCACTGATTGGTCCAGGCCCGTTACTGGGTAGAACAGGTAGTGAAAGCCCCGCCTCCCTCCATGTTCCACCCCTACAGGCCTGGAATCACCTGCCTCCAATAGAGTGCCTTGGCAAAGTCTCTTCCTTGTTGTTGGGTCACAGTCATTAAAAAAGCAGCTTGTTGTGGATTTACCACACTAATAAGTCAAGACATGCTAAAAACAAGCAGGTTGAAATTCGATCTTATTATACTCCTAAATACATCTCAGCTGGATGGATTACTTAGGACCCAAGCTTAGTTTATGGTTTGAGAAGGGGTTTAAACCCCATTTTCCCTTGATCTTTCTCTACATCATGAGATTGAAACTGCCTCATTTAACCCCTCCTCTCTTGTCTTGTCTTATGCCGTCGAGTACAGCTGGCTCAATCTAAGTCTTTGTTTACAGAATAAATAGAACTCAGAAGCTCTCTTCTGTCAAAGTCCCTTAGACTGGCAGCTCTCTACCCATAGGTCTTACCTTAGGGATGGGAATTAAACTATGAGCAGAAAATTGGTTTCCCTGTTCCTTCATCCCAAGAGGAAATACAGACAATTTCCTTTACCCTGCTTTCAAACTCTGACCTCTCCCAAGTAACCATGCAGTGCTGGCTGGAAGAAATAGATAAGACTTTCTTTCCTGCTAATGGATTGTAAGATACTTAATACTGGTAAAAAGACAATTATAGAACCTAGAATATTGGAATTCTTTCTTTCACCTCTCTAAGGAGGCTTTTGCCCAACAGTACTTGAATGGTTCCATTGTCACATGAGTAAACATCAATGCTAGGAGGTAACCTAGTGCCTCATTGAAAGAAAACTAGCAAGGACATAAATAAGACCTGGTTTGAAGAGTTTGTGGAAGCCTTTGAATTTCATTATGATTAGAAGATCATGTACAACAGCAATGGTCTATGAGTAAAACTATGTTCTTTGCTGAAAGACTATGAATGGTTCTTTGATCCCCTCCAATGTTTACAACATGAATGGATCATGTTATTGAAAAATTCCCTTAGCGCGTATCTCTACCATCTTGAAAGCCTTCCAAAAGCTTCCAGTCTCCTTTCAATCAATCAATTAATCAAAATTGTATTTATTTATCACTTACCATTTGCAGAGCACTGTTCTAAGCACTTGGGAGAGTACAATATAACAGAATTGACAGACATGTTCCCTGCCCACAGCGAGCTCACAGTCTAGATGGGGAGACAGACATTAATAAGAATATAGAAATTACAGATATGTACATAAGTTTTGTGGGACTGAGTCAGGGTGAATAAGGGGACAAATCAGGGTGATACAGAAGGGAGCAGGAGAAAAGGAAATGAGGGAAGACCTCAGGGAGATATGCCTTCCATAGGGGTGTGAAGGTTGGGAGAGTAATTGTAGATATGAAGAGGGAGAATAGACTCCTTTAAAAATATTTTTTTTTTCTACATTCAGCTGGAGTAAATGCAAGGTTGACAGAAAAGTATTAATATTCCAAATATCTACAAAAAGCCTCAAGCTTTCTGCTCAGATTTCAGCAGGGGAAATTTCTTTTGAAAGACAGATCAATCAAGTTATAAAAAGATTTTACATTTACCACCTTTGAAATATCACAGGGTTGTTTCCCAGCTTTCTATCCCATGGTATCTGAAAGTTTAAGTCTGATTTTCAGATAATTTACATTTCCTCTTTGCTGGATTGCCATAAACTCCTACAATTTACCAGCCTGCTGGGTCTTGTAGATTATTTATACCCCAATTGCTTAAATGTGAATAACCTAAGAACTTTTCATTCTGCATGAAGAAGCAGCATGGCATAGTGAATAGAGCATGGGCCTGGAAGTCAGAAAGTCATGGGTTCTAATCCTGACTCCACCACTTGTCTGCTATATGACCTTGGGCAAGTCATTTTACATCTCTGAAGTCACTTCACTTCTTCATGCCTCAGTTACCTCCTCTGCAAAATGGGATTGAGACTGTGAGCCCCACATGAGACAAACTCTGTGTCCAACCCTATTTGCTTGGATCCACTCCAGTGCTACTCCATACTCCACTCTGGTGCCCAAATCATTTTCTAATACATTGTTTTGTATGTACCTCCCCACTGCTCAAGATAATAATGATAAAAAAATAATATTAATAGTGTTTGTTAAGCTCTTACTATGTGCCGGGCACTGTACTAAGTGCTGGGATGGATACAAGGAAATTGGGTTGGACACATTCCCTGGCCCACATGGAGCTCACAGTCTTAGTTCCCCATTCTATAGAAGCAGCTAAATATGACCCTAGGAAGCTTTCCCCACAATTCTGAACACCCCAAATCCTATCAAATCTATAATCATGCATACCTTTTGCAGTATAATACCCACCCTCAGCTCTTATACCGTAATGCCATGCCAAACCCTGTGGTAAGTGCTGGGATAATGATAACAATAATGATGGAATTTATTAAGTGCTTACTATGTGTACAGCACTGTTCTATGCACTTGGGTGGCTACAAGGTGAACAGGCTGTCCCACGTGGGGCTCACAGCCTTAATCCCCATTTTACAGATTAGGTAACTGAGGCCCAGAGAGGTTAAGTGATTTGCCCAAAGTCACACAGCTGACAAGCTGCACGTCTGACTCCAAAGCCCGGGCTCTTTCCACTGAGCCACGCTGCGAGCCCAGGGTCTCCCGTCCCGGTGGCAGCCAGGGCGGACTGAGCTGGCAACTCTGGGCCGGCCAAGGAGGTCCTGCCAACCTGCCTCAAGACTGGAGGATCATGGGAGCAGGCCGCTCCTCCGCCATTTTGTCAGGGGACATGGGGCTGGGGTGGGGCGACTGTGATTTCCGGGGATTAGAGGCGGGAGAGGTGAGAAGGAATGGACTGATTGGAATGTGTTTTGGGGAATGGAAAAAGGGTCGGGCTAGAGGGGTGGTCCCGGAGATGGGGGCGTCTAGCTAAGCTCTCCCTTCCTCCCCATGGCTGTGGTCAAAGGCCTGGCCCCCCTAAACACACCCTCACTGAGGGTGGGGGCATCTGCAAGGCCCAAGGAGGGGCGAAGAGCTTCTGAAACTCCTTCTCAGAGACTCAGTCAGTGGTATTTATTGAGCGCTTACGGTGGCAGAGCACTGGACTAAGCGCTTGGGAGAGGACAGTACAACAAAGTAACAGACACATTCCCCACCCGCAATGAGCTGACGGTCTTGAGGGGAAGACATATATCTATATAGATAGATATATAGATATATCTATCTATATAGATATAGATAGATGGGCTCACAGGCTAGAAGGGGAAGACGGAGAATAAAACCAAACATATGAACAAAATAAAATAAATAGAATAGATATGTACAAGTAAAAATAAATAAATAGAGTAATAAATATGTACAAACATATATGCATACATATATATCTATATAGATAGATATCTATCTATCATATATCATATATATCATATATGTCATATATCTATATATCTATCTATATAGATATATATGTATGCATATATGTTTGTACATATTTATTACTCTATTTATTTATTTTTACTTGTACATATCTATTCTATTTATTTTATTTTGTTCATATGTTTGGTTTTATTCTCCGTCTTCCCCTTCTAGCCTGTGAGCCCACTGTTGGGTAGGGACCGTCTCTATATGTTGCCAACTTGTACTTCCCAAGCGCTTAGTACAGTGCTCTGCATACAGTAAGTGCTCAATAAATATGATTGATTGATTGATTAGAACCCATCCATGACCTCTGACTCCCAAGCCCATGTTCTTTCCACTGTGCCACACTGCTTATTGATTATCGGGTCCCACATGGGGTCACATTCTAACTAGAAGGAAGCACAGGTACTGAATCCCCATTTTGCAGCTGAGTAACTGAATCACAGAAAAATTAAGTGACGCGCCCAAGGTAACACATAAGACAAGTGGGAGAGCAGGCAGTCAAAGGCAGGTCCTCTGACACCCAGGTCCTTGCTCTTTCCACTCAGACACACTGCATCACCTGTTTTCTCCATTTTCTATGCTGCTATGGTTTGTTGAAGACAATGGGCCTGAAGGGAACAGCTCACACCATGACGGTGTCTAAGGGAGGATCATCCCTGAAGATTCCTGGGCCAAGGCCAGTTCCTGCCAGAAGTGGGGAGGTAACTGAACTGCCATATTGGCTCCACCTCTCGCTTCTTTCCAGATCCAAGGGGCAGGATGCACTAGACCAAAAATCCATGTATGGGTGGAAAGGGGTGGGGGGAAATCCAATGGTGTCACACCAAGAGTGTGCCAAGTGTGACATCAGCCCCCTCTTGTCTGCCAGCTTCCTGTAGACAGGGATTATGTCTATCAACTCTGTTTTACTGTACTCTCCCCAGTGCAAAAATATGCCATTGATTTATTCCATGACTGTGGAGTGGACAACTATGAAAATGATCATTTTTGATAAAATTTGTCTTACCTTGTCTTTTTTTTTCAGACTTCTTCATTTTCCAATGCCAACTAGCATCCTACATTGGTGTGTCCCAACAGGAAGAAGATAGAAGGGCCAAAGGGGATAGTTCCCATCTTCACTAATGGTTTCTCTGAGCTAGGAAAAGATTTTCCCCCTTATGCAAAGGAACCAGCTTTGTTGGATCCTACTTTTCCAGTCTTTAGTGACACTGATTCATCTGAAAAGTCAAAAATTCCAAATCCTTCTTATCAAAAGAGGAAAGCGACAGGAAGTGCCCAAACAATCACTTACAATCCAGCCAAATGGCAGCAGTAACTCACAATTAATGAGTTTTATTTTAGACCATGAGCCTACATAATGAACCTCCCCTTTCTTCCCTCTTCCTCCACCCACCACACCATCATTGAGGTGACATAATTGGAAAAAGTAGAACAGCCATGATGAGGCTCCATAATCCAAAGAAGTAGAACAACAATCTCCAGTGGTTTTGCAAGTCTTCCTACCAAGGTTCGACAGCATTTTTAAGCATGCCAGACCATCACACCAGACCATCACTCAGTAGATACTAGGGGCACCCGAGGACTCTTCAAAGGCTCTTATCAAAGCATCTGATTAACATCGCTAGTGATTAAGCATCGCCTTCTAGACTGTGAGCCCATTGGTGAGTAGGGACCATCTCTATATGTTGCCAACTTCCCAAGCGCTTAGTACAGTGCTCTGCACACAGTAAGCACTCAATAAATATGATTGAATGAATGAATCGCCTGAGTGGTGCTATGCAGGGGCTGGGGTACAAGGAATCTCGCCTCCTGTCATTTATCTGAGCCTTCTCATTCTGAATTGTTGACCTCAGCAGGATAGTTCAAGTACAGTTGTTTTAGTGGGTTTTGGAAAATTTATTAAAAGAACAGATATGGGCCAGCAGAGCATTCTGGGCCAGGGGAATTGAAAGAGATGTTATCAATAATGAAAAATTAGTCAATAGCCACAGGTTGCTGAAAGGTTCTACCCTAAAAGGACAAAGTTCATCAACCTCTATAAAACCAGACTAATGAAACTGGTGGTGAGGTCTTTTCTGGGTTTTTTAAATAGCACAACATTTAAGAGCAGATCGCCTCTGTGCATTTCCATTAAGCACATTACATTTTATTCTCCCATATTTTGTAGTATGTCTAAGGTCAGCTCTGGGGGACTCAATGAGGTAAAAGAGCTGCAAACATTTAGGAATCACCAAGTGGTTTTATTTTACCCTAACAAAGGCTACCCATATCCTAGTATAACCAAATTCACATGCCTTCTGAATAATAGAATTGAACTTAATGTTTTCAAATCTAGGGATTACCAGTATTCATTCAATCATATTTATTGAGCAATTACTATGTGTAGAGCACTGTACTAATCACTTGGAAAGTACAATACAGCAAATAGAGACAATCCCTGTCCACAGTGGCCTCACACTATATTCCTGGACCATAAACCAAAGAGACTGGGCCTAGGAATCAAAATACCTGCATTCTAATCCTGGCTCTACTAATTGTTGCTGTGTGACTTTGGGCAAGTCACTTAACTTCTCTGTGCTTCAGCTTCCTCAACGGCAAAATGAGGATTAAATACCTGTTCATCTTCCAATTTAGACTGTGATCCCCATGTGGGACAAGGGACTGTGTCCAACATGATTAATGTGATTCTACCCCAGATTTGAGAACAATGCTTGACACATTGTAAACACTTAACAAATACTATTCTACTACTCTACTACTACTACTGCTATGATTACTAGTTGTTAAAATAATAATATTAATTGTGATAACTGCTCCAGATGAGAAAAATGAAGCCCAGTGAGGATGTCTTTATCAAAGACACTGAAATCTATGATAGAGAAATTCCTTTCCTACATGTTACTTCCAGAGCCTTTTACCATGTGTATTTTTCACTCTGTGGATAATCCTCAGATTCAAAAACTTCTAACAGCTATCCCACAGCCCTCTGAATTCTCCTGCATGCTGTAGCACCTGCAGTCTATACTGGTGGCTCTCTTTAGACTCCATTGAACCAGGCCTGCTTCTTTGTCTCCTAGAAAGGGCCTGTAACTTCCTCTTCGGTTTCTCCACCTAGGTCCAAGAGGATTTATTTTCACCAAATGAAAGGTCATTTATGCTGGGACTCATGACCAGATGCTTTCTCCAGTGATCTCTAAGGATGCCTGTTTACTTGTTTTGATATCTGTCTCCGTTTCCCCGCTTCTGGACTATAAGCCCATTGTGGGCAGAGATTGTCTCTTTTTATTGCTGAACTGTACTTTCCAAGTGCTTAGAACAGAGCTCTGCACACAGTAAGTGCTCAATAAATACAATTGAATGAATGAATGAATAAGGATCAACCAGTGGTTTCAGCTTACTTTCCTCTGCTCACCCATGGAACAGGGCTTTAAGAGAATTGTTCATAGGAGGTGGGACCTGCTTTTCATGTATCTCACCCAATCATTCCCTTGGTCTCTGTGACTTTCATCCTTTCTAGCTTTCCTATCCCCAGTCTTTCTCTTTCTCATTCCAACAGAACTTCCAGATGAAGCCATGGCTCCCAAAGCCACCGCTCCTGGAGACGGATTTGTGAGAGAACCTGAGAAGATGGTTGAGCCAAGTTGCAGATCAGAGAATGTGTAGACAGGGCCTGTTTGATATTTCTAAGCCAAGAAACAGCATGACCTAGAGGCAAGAGCATGGGCTTGGGAGTCAGAGGTTGTGGGTACTAATCCCAGCTCCACCACCTGTCTGCTGTGTGACCTTGGGAAAGTCATTTCACTTCTCTGGGCCTCAGTTATCTCATCTTTCAAATGACGATTGAGAATGTGAGCCCCATGTGGGACAAGGATGGTGTCCAACCTGATTACCCTGTATCTACCCCAGAGCTTAGAATGGTGCTTGGGGCATAGTAAATGCTTAACAAATACCTTAATTATTATTATTATCATTATTATTATTATTATGACAACATTTCCCAATGTCAGAACGGGAACTAAACCCAGTCTGGGACTTCCACATCTTCTCTGATGCTTACTTCCCTTCCTGAAAATAGACAAGTTGAACAAAATTCACCCACTCTGATTTGTCTGTCTTTTCTCCTCTGATGCCACTACCACACCTTCCTCACCTCATCCTTTAACCAACTTCCCCACAATCTCAAAACTTACTTCAGCTTCCCTGAGCCGGAGCACAAACACCAAAGCTCTGCACTGCCCCACCTTCTCACACACCTCGGGGAGGATAAAGATGAAGGTTCCTCAGGCTCTACCAAAATTACACCCATGTCCCTCATTTCCTGCATGGAGTAAGGGGGTACCTAGATCCACTTAGAGTTCTCAACTCATTCTCTGGGGTGTCAGGGGAGGAGATTCCCTATAGACTGTAAGCTCGTTTTGGGCAAGGAATGTGACTACCAACTCTATTACATTGTAATGATAATAATAATAATGATAATAAAAATCGAGAGGTTTGTATGGTATTTATTAAGCACTTACTATCTGACAAACAGTGTTCTAAACGCTGGGGTAGATACAAGTTAATTAGGTTGGGCACAGTCTCTGCCCTACATGGGTCTCCCAGTCTAAATAGGAGGGAGAACAGGAGAACTAAGGCACAGAGAAATGAAGTGACTTGCCCAAGGTCACAAAGCAACCCAAAGATAGAGCTAAGATTAGAACCCAGGTCCTCTGACTTCCAAGCCCATGCTCTTTCCACTAGGCTGTGCTGCTTCTAATTGTACTCTCCCAACACTTACTAAGTACAGTGCTCTGTACACAGTAAGGGCTCAATAAATGCCATTGATTGTTAAGCCCTTACCATGTGCCAAGCACTGTTCTAAGTGCTGAGATAGATACAAGGCAATCAGGTCCCACATGCGACTCAGATTCTAAGTAGGAGGGAGAATAGGTACTGAATCCCCATTTTGCAAGTGAGGGAACTGAGGCACAGATACGTTTAGTGACTTGCCCAAGGTCACACAGCAGGTAAGTGGAGAAGTCAGAATTAGAACGCATGTCCTGTGACTCCCAAGCCCATGTTCTTTCCACTAGGCCACACTGCTTTTAACTGTACTCTCCCAAGCACTTGGTAGAGTGCTCTGCACACAGTAAGTGCTTATTAAATACCACTGATTGATTGATTCCCGTGCATGTCCTCTTGGTATCACCTCATCTTCCCTTCAGGATGATCTCTTGGGGTATCCCTTCAGAAGGCATCACTATTTTGATATCACTATCAAAACTGTGATCTCAAGTCATCTCGATTTGGTCAGTAAACCTCACTCTCCAATTATTGCTCTGCTCTTCTACCTCTCTCCATTTGTTCTCAGAAATGCTAGTATGCCTGTTTAGGTCCAGTTTTTTAGACAACATCCATAAACCCCCCACCCTTCATTTTTGGTGATTTTAAACTCCCTTTTTTTAATCAAATACATTCAACCTTTTCATTTTCTTATTGCCAAACTTTGAGTACTTTACTCAGTTGCCTGAATCATTTTTCGACAAAATGATTCGGCCCATGTTTCCCCACTCCTCAAGAAACTCCTCCTCTGCATCAAACAGAAACTCCTTACCATAGGCTTTAAAGTACTGCATGACCTTGCCCCCCGTCCAGTTACCATACTCTCCCAAGTGCTTAGTACAGTGCTTTGCACACAGTAAGCACTCAATAATTACAATTGAATGAATGACTGACTACCTCCCTGATTTCTTACTACAACCCAACTTGCATATTTCACTCCTTTAACGCCAACCTACTCACCGTACAAGGAGCTCATCTATCATGCTGATGACCTCTCATCCACATCCTGCCTCTGCCCTGGAACTTTTCTTCATATCTGATAGACGATCCCTCTCCTCACCTTCAAATCTTTATTAAAACCACATCTCCTCCAAGAGGTCTTCCCAACTAGACCTTCATTTCCTCTTCTTCCACTCTATTCTGTGTTTCCCTTGCACCTGCACCCTTTATTCACCCCTCCCTCAGCCCTATAGCACTTATGTACATATCCATAATTTATTAATCTATATTAATGTCTGTATCCCTCTCTAGACTCTAAGCTTATTATGGGCAGGTAATATGTCTATGAAATCTGTTATATTTTACTCTCCCAAGCACTTACTACAGTGCTCTGCACAAAGTAAGCACTAAACAAATAAGATTGATTGATTGATTGATCGATTAAGTGGAGAAAGGACAGAGGCTATTCCTCCTTCAAACTATAGTGTGGATATGAGGAAAAGATAGCATCCTGCTTGACCTTAGAAAAAAAAAACACACTTGAAAAACAGTAGGTTAGGTATTATTGAAACTGGTAAAGAATCTCTTATAAGAGCTGGAGTCTTCATTTCTGGGAGATGGTTAGTAGAAAAACAAAATTCAGTGGAAACATTTTGGGAATTTTCCTAGCAAGAATTCATGCAAGCTCCCAGTGTAATGCTCTGAAAATCTCAGACTACAGGGAAATATAAATTCCATTAAGAGAAACTCTGAAGACTATCTTTTTGCTTTATGTGTCTTGTTATGTACCTTTGGAGTTGTTTGAGTATCAGTCAATGCTTTTTAACCTGAAACTGAACTTTTGAATGGGACATAATAGATCGTTGAACAAAAAGTGAAGACAATTACCAACTGCAGTCAACCCACACTCATCTAAACAATTTGCCTCCTCTGGGAGCTTGTGAAACACATTTTCTTTTGCAACTCCTCCTTGAACCAGTGCAACTTTGCAATAGGAAAAGTAACAATTTTCAAGGGAGAATAGAACACAGGCCATTGAAAGTTTTGAAGGGATTGAGTTTGCGAAAAACCATGAACACTGGATAGATAATGCAGAGGGTAAAAGAGCAAATGGCCTTTCCTTCTGTTCCCCATCGGTCTCTACATTGTCAGTATAGTATCTTCAGAACAAGCATGTCCTTCAACATAAACCAAATAGACTTATAGTAGTAATAATAATAATAATAGTTGTAGTCATAGTAAGAGTTGTAAAAGTAATAGCACTAGTTAAGCACCCATTGGGAAGTATCAAAAAGGAAGTGTCATGTTCCCTGCTCACAAGGAGCAAACACTCTAATGTGGAGGAGAAGTGGCAAGAGCACGGGCTTGGGAGTCAGAGGTTGTGGGTTCTAATCCCAACTGCGCCACTTGTCTGCTGTGGGATCTTGGGCAAGTCACTTAACCTCTCTGTGCCTCAGTTACCTCACCTTTAAAATGGGAATTAAGACTGTGAGCCCTACGTGGGACAACTGATTACATTATATCTACCTCAACCCTTGGAACAGTGTTTGGCATATAGTAAGCACTTAACAAATACCATCATTATTATCAGCACTTAGAACATGCTTTGCACATAGTAAGCACTTAACAAATGCCATCATTATTATTATTATTATAAATAATTGTTTATAACATGGAATAGAGTTTAAAGTATTGAGTATGGGTGAAAATAAGCACATTAATAGAGTTGGCTTTAAGCTTATGTGACTTGAGATGCTGAGAAGTAATAGGAGAAGGTTTGTTCAATGAGGTGAGATTTCAGGAGGGCTTTGAATGTGGGGAGGGCTGCAGTTTCTTCAGATTTAGGGAGGGAAGGAATTCTGAGCCAGGAGGACAGCATCAAGAGAGATCCTTCAGGAAGACAATCTGAGCAGCAGCATGAGTATAAAACCTGATGGTGGAGAGATTGGAGGCAGGAAGTCCAGTGAGAAGGCTGATACAACAATCTAGGGTGATAAAGCCAAAGTTCATACCAGAATGGTAGCTGGAAAGGAAGTGGCAGATCTGGATATATTGTGTAGGAAGCACTAGCAGCATTTTGCAGTTGGCTGAAGTGAGAGCTGAAGAACAGCAAGAAGTCCCCAGAAAGAAGCATTAGCTCTTCTTTAGACATAAAGCCCATTTCCTGCTGGGAGAAATGAGGAGTTCATCAATCACACAGTGAATCTGTCCTCTGAGGATGTTCAATTTTGCAGGTTTATATCATTTGCCTAATTAATTATAAAGTAAGTGTTTCAGTTTGGGTGACTACCTACAATTGCTTTTTCATGGAGCTTGAGGCCTTCTCCATGAACCTTGCTTCAATTAACAGACATTGTCCAACTACTAGTAGAGTCCTTGACCCACTCATCCTTTTTCAACTTAAGGTTCTATTCTATATCTTTCTATGTAGTCATGCAGGCTGTAGGTGCCTTTATTTGATCTCCACAATCAGTTATAAACTTCTTGGGAAAAAGGAAAACATGCATATATACATAATATATTTGGTATTTGTTAATCACTTACTATGTGCCAGGCATTGTTCTACGCTCTTGGGTAGATTGGGCACAATTCATGTTGTGCATGGGGCTCACAGTTTTAATCCCCATTTTACAGATGAAGTAACTGAGGCACAGAGAAGGGAAGTGACTTCTCTAAGGTCACACAGCAGACAAGTTTGCAGAGCTGTTACCAGAACCCAGGTCCTTTTGACTTCAATGCCCATGCTCCATACACTAGGCCATACTGCTTTTCAATATCTAATCTCTAAAACAGAATCCAAATAATTTTGAATTGAGCCTTGTATACATTGAGTGTGAAACAAAATTTTATTAATTAGCTTACTGACATTAAAAATTATTGTAAATCAGGATCACACTTGCTTCTGCTTGTAGCAGCTGGTCTGGGTGCCCATAAAATTTAAGAGAGGGAGGAGATAGCCAGGAGTATCCATAGTGCCCCTCACTGAAGGAAAATGTGATGACATAGCCAAGTCAATCAGAGGAAAGGATTGGTAGGAAGCAGGTGTGGTGGGTTCAGATAGTTGGAGAAGAAGCACTGTGGCCTAAAGGAAAGAGCATGGGCATGGGAGTCAAAAGATTGAGAGTTCAACTCCTCCAGGAGGCCTTCCCAAACTGAGCCCCCTCCTTCCTCTCCCCCTCCTCCCCATCCCCCCGCCTTACCTCCTTCCCCTCCCCACAGCACCTGTATATATGTATATATTTGTATGTATTTATTACTCTATTTATTTATTTATCTTGTACATACCTATTCTATTTATTTTATTTTGTTAGTATGTTTGGTTTTGTTCTCTGTCTCCCCCTTCTAGACTGTGAGCCCGCTGTTGGGTAGGGACTGTCTCTATATGTTGCTGACTTGTACTTCCCAAGGGCTTAGTACAGTGCTCTGCACACAGTAAGCACTCAATAAATACGATTGATTGATTGATTGATTGATGATTGAATGAATGAATCTGGGTTCTAATCCTGGATCTGCTAATTGCTTGCTGTGTGACCTCGGGTAAATCACTTATCTATGCCTCAGTTCTCCTGTTCTCCCTCCTACTTAGACTGTGAACTCCACACAGGACAGGGACTATATCCAGCCTAATTGACTTGTATCTATCCGAGTGCTTAAAACTGTTTGACACATAGTAAGCTCTTAACAAATACCATAAAACAAACCAAACAAACAAGAAGACTCTCACCTATCTTGAGGCTCAATTCAAGAGGTGAAGTGTGGAGTAATGTACGTGGAAAAGCAGGACACAGGGAGAGTTCATGATATGGCCAAGTGGAAAGAGCACGGGCTTTGGAGTCAGATGTCATGGGTTCAAATCCCGACTCCGCCAATTGTCAGCTGTGTGACTCTGGGCAAGTCACTTAACTTCTCTGTGCCTCAGTTACCTCATCTGGAAAATGGGGATTAAGACTGTGAGCCCCCCATGGGACAACCTGATCATCACCTTGTAACCACCCCAGCGCTTAGAACAGTGCTTTGCACATAGTAAGCGCTTAATAAATGCCATTATTATTATTATCATCCTGAACAGGCACAGGGTACAGAGAGGGATCAGAGAAGGCCCTGGATTATGGTTAGGATAACTGTGAGGTTCACAATTCTGAAAGATGCTGCTTCGCAATGACATGGGGAGCTTGGACCTGAAAACTGGGCTGCCCTAATAGAAGAAGGGAAAGGAACATTATCCCTGGAATGCTTACAGGAAAGTAGACAGGGCCCTGGAAGAGAAAACTATTAGATTCAGGGAATGAGCATTTAAACCAGATTTGTTTTTATTGTTGCTGAATTAAGCAACCATTAGATATCACTGAGCTACTGGATTTTGGCGTCTGCTTGCAGTAGGGGCTAGAGGAGAATCTCCGGGTGCCAGGGAGACAAACAGATGTGGAAAGCTGCAGGAATAGGAGGGAGCCCTTCTTCACAAGCCAGTCAGTCAATCATATTTATTGAGTGCTTACTTGTGCAGCATACTGAACTAAGCACACTGTGTGCAGAGCACAGTGATAAGCACTTGATAGAGTACAATATAACAATGTAACGGACATATTCCCTGCCCAGAATAAACTGTAGCCAGCCGCAGGATGGGGAAATAGAACCTGATGGCCACCTTACCTTCGGAGTGATGTCTGGGCTTCAGTCTAAGGGTGACAATGTGGCTTTCCAGATTTGGAGTGCATTCAGTAAAAACCTGCCATTTCAAGAAGGGAATAGCAGTACTAAGAGCTTAGTAAAGTGCTTTACACACAGTAAGTGCTCAATAAATACAACAATTAATGAATAACAGCAGGGCTTTAGCATTCCAGGAACCCTTTGGGCTAGGATTTAGGGCTGAGAACTCCCAAGTAATGCCATACTGTTAAAGAGACACAAGTGTAAATCTAAGGTTAACCTGGTTTACTGTTCCCAAATTCTGCATTTTCTTTCAGTGCTGCACTAGAATAAAATGAAGGCTATACCTATGATTCTTCAATCTAATCCAATGTAAGCAATCAGTGGTATTTCTTGAGGGCTTACTATAGGCAGAGCACTGTACCAAATGCTTGGGAGAGTAAAATAAAACAGAGTTGCGAGACAGGTTCCCTATATGCCCTCATAAACCTTTCAAAAGTGTATCTATACCTCTTCAAGGTGGTTAGAGACACAGATATTTAAGGACCTAAAGCTCCCCTTTTGCTCCTGACCTTTTATCTAAATGGTGTCTCAAATTCATAGAATCTTGCTTCTAGATTCTGGAATGTGAATAAATTGTTAACTTTAAATTACTTTTAGTTTTCCAAACTGGGTTGACTTTGCATCGATTCTCTATATCCTTTCTTCAGAATTCATTTCAGATGGAAAGCAAAAAACAGAGTAAAACATCCCCTGAAATTTTAAGTGCTAACTGTGTGCCAAGAACTGTACTAAGTGCTGATCAGACAGAAGATATCAGGTGGGATACTTCCCTGTCCCGCACTGGGCTCACAGTCTAAAGTGCAGAAAAAAGTGGAATATTCCATGAGGGTTTAAGGGTTTGTGACTTCTATACATTTTCCTTTACATGAAAGAAAAAAATATTCACTATTACTTGTCATTCTCTTAGAATCATAATTTATGTTCTCCATATTCATTTCTTTATTTAAGGAAACAACTTCCCAGAGAACTGCAGCATAGTTTCTTTTTTCCAGAGGGTGAACTGAGTTGGGGAATTTAGAGTGTTTGTGTGGGCCAATTGAAATCACTGGACTATTTCAGGTTCTTCCTCAAAGGGTCCAGCAATCAATCAATCCACTGTATTTATTCAGCCCTCTCTGTGTTCAATGACCTGGTAAAAGCTAAGCACCAGGAGAGTACAGTTGAAGTAGTATTTGAGTGACTGTCTCAGAAGGTGACTGTCCTTTCTGCTAGACTATAAGCTCATGAGGTCAGGAATCATGTTTTATAACTGTTTTGTAATCTCCCAAGTACTTAGTCCCATGCACGCAGTAGGTGCTTAATGAATGCTATTTTAATTTAAAAAAGGAGAAGCTTCAGTTCCTCCCTTCAAGGAGCTAATAATAATAATAATAATGATGGCATTTGTTAAGCACTTACTATGTGCAGAGCACTGTTCTAAGTGCTGGGGGGGATACAGGGTGATCAAGTTGTCCCACTTGGGGCTCACAGTCTTAATCCCCATTTTACAGATGAGGGAACTGAGGCTCAGAGAAGTTAAGTGACTCGCCCAAGGTCACACAGCAGACGTGGTGGAGCCGGGATTCGAACCCATGACCTCTGACTCCAAAGCCCGGGCTCGTTCCACTGAGCCACGCTGCTTCTCTAGTAGTCTAATGAGGGAAATAAGGAGATAAAGATTATTGTAGATAATGGAATCAGGAGGAAAGGCATATATACACTGATGATAGCAAGAATATGAAAAAATGAATAATTTCATGAATAAATATGGGAAGCAGCTTGGCCTAGTGGGGAATAACATGGGCTAGTAGAAAAACCATGGGCCTGGGAGTCAGAGGATCTGATTTCTAATCCCAGCTCCACTCCTTTCTGTGTGACTTTAGGTAAGTCACTTAACTTCTCTGTGCCTCAGTTTCCAAAAGTGTAAAAGGGGGATTCAATACCTATTTGCTCTCCTACTTGAACTGTGAGCCTCATGTGGGATAGGAATGATGTCCAACCCTATTAACTTGTATTTGCCCCCTAGCTTAGAACAGTGCTTGACACATAGGAAGCACTTAACACACGACAAAAATAAACAAATAAGTAAATAATAACATTCGTGGCTACATATTTAAACATTAAGAATGGTTGTCAGGTTGAAACCACCTGGGGTGGTGGACATTCATTAGGAAATTCTGCAGGTATTTTGGTTGGGCTCTGAATACAAGGAGGGCTGTGCTCTGAAAGCTGGAGGAAGCTACAGGCAAGAGGAAGGATGCAGGTAAGGATAGGTTACACACACAGAGCTAATCCAGGTTTTGAATGTATTTCCCACTGCATGGTGGTGGAAAGCTAAATGAACAGACCACTTATATTATCTCTTAGCATTCATTAGATACAGAGTTGGGGACCACTGCTGTTTGGAAACACAGATAACATTACTCCTTTCATGTCAATCGATCAATCGTATTTATTGAGCGCTTACTGTGTGCAGAACACTGTACTGAGTGCTTGGGAAGTACAAGTTAGCAACATATAGAGACGGTCCCTACACAACAGTGGGCTCACAGTCTAGAAGGGGGAGACAGACAACAAAACAAAACATATTAACAAAATAAAATAGACTAGATATGTACAAGTAAAATAAATAAATAGAGTAATAAATACGTACAAACATATATACATCTATACAGGTGCTGTGGGGAAGGGAAGGAGGTAAGGCAGGGGGGATGGAGACGGGGAGGAAGGGGAGAGAAAGGAGGGGGCTCAGTCTGGGAAGGCCTCCTGGAGGAGGTGAGCTCTCAGTAGGGCCTTGAAGGGAGGAAGAGAGCTAGCTTAGCGGATGTGGGGAGGGAGGGCATTCCAGGACAGGGGTATGACGTGGGCCGTGACGTGAGCATCTTTTCCCCATATGACATTCTAAGGCAATCACGTGTTTTCCTAGAGATCTTGGAAGACAGTAGAAGTAGAATTTTGCCATACCAGACTATGAAGACTGCTTTGTAAAGCACAAAGCCAAATACTAAATCTAATATAATGGAAATGAGGTGATGGTCCAACCATTATTCCTTTTAGTCTATCTACATTTAAATGCTTTGTCATTAGTGTTTATTTCTTTATAAGAGAGGAAGCTAGTTTGCTAAGAGGCTTTTCACATAGTTGATAATGAAAATTAATTTGAAATGGCTATAAAACTTCCTAACGCTTTCACGGTTCACCTTTAATTAGGCAGTAAGGAGACCACATTTCAGGAATTTTAAAAGTAACCATTTTATAACTGGCCTCCTGAAATCCATCTCAAAAACAACGTGTGTCACAGCACATGTTTTAACTGAATGATAAATCCTAATTGGTCTATAATATTAAATGATTTATCAGCTGTTTCCTCTAATGGAACATCCAGCAGGCATTTGAAGTCTGCATTGTGGGGAGAGTTGACAGGCACATTGATTTATCCTGTTATTGTATATTGATAATAAAACCAGAAGGCAGCCTCACTGCAATTTTGGTTCAGTGAGAGAATCAATCCCGCTTCTCTGGTTTTGAGCTGAATTTAAGTCTGTGTATCCCAAAGAAAATGGAAGTAGAAGATTACAGCTTTAGCTGGTGGTGTTTAGATTTATAGGCTCTGTTACTTGGATTTACATGCATTCTTTGGCTAGGGCTCTTATTCTCCCTGCTGGAAGTCCCTCCAGGACAAGGACATACACTTCATATGTGACATAATATATTTAACTCCTTATCAATTGTTATAGTTGAATGTATGTACAATTATATATAGTCTGTATATTGTACGTGCATGTGTATAAATAGATATGTATGTATATACATACATCACAATTATATATGCATACATCTACAGACACATACATACACAGCTGGGTATACACTGATGCCAATCAACCTACTGTTGATGAAAGCAGTTATTTTGGAATGAATTATCCAGGTGGTCTGAATTCCTTGTCCTATCTACATGGATCAATTCCTCGATTGTGCCTCATATCTCCTCAAATTTGGACTGAGGTTCTGACTGGTCTGAGTCTTTGCATTACACACTTCTGCCTTCATCAGTGTGCTTGTGTTTGTTTTGATGGGTGTGTGTGTGTGTGTGTGTGTGTGTGTGTGTGTGTGTGTGTGTGTACACATAGGATGTCTCTCTGTATAGATATATATCTACATAAACATATATATACATAAGTATGTTTATATAAACATAGAGAGAGATTCCCCAACCTCTGCATGCACCCCAAAGCTGCACTGGCACTCTCTTTACCAACACAGTGAGAATTGATGTTGGCGAGGAGAGTGAAAGCAGTGGGCGATATGTGGGAGCAGGAATGCTGTTAGGTGAGCTCGGGCTCGCCTTCCTTAAGTGTAGAAGATTGACCTGACTAAGGACAACCCTATGTGACTCTAGACCAGCGACTGTGCCCCATAAGGCACCCATCATTGCACTGTTGGGAGAAGAACAAGACAGATGAACTCTTTCACGTCAAGATACATAAATTCAGCCTTTGCCTACTACCTCCCTCCCTCCACCTGCCTCTCCCCAGTTCCAAGATTGAGGATTTCCTGCCCCAATTCCCTGCACCTTTAACTTAGATTGAGAGAAGGGCAGATGGCAACAGTGGGAGAAGAGTGGAAGGTCAATGGAGTAGGTGTGGACCCCTTCCCAGGCCCGTCTCCTTTTGTTGCTGCCTTGGGCCTTCTCACCCTCTGAAGGCCTTCTCTACTGCCACTTCTGCTGCCTGCCCTCCTTCGACCCCATCCCTGTTCCTTAAAGGGGGGAGCCACATGCAAGGGCCAGCAATGTCCACTTTGACATTAAGGACAGGAGCCTCCACAGTCAGGGCAGGTGATTCTCCCTTTTCTGAGGATGGACCAGTTCCTTCGATGGTGGGTCTGGGTTACTAGCCCCCCTTACCCAAATATTAAAGGGGATCTTGTCCTTCCCTTCATCTGAAACACCTACCTCAGGCAATGTGAGGGCACTATCTCTCATGTCCACTCCTTAGGTAAGACCCCTAAACTAAACATGTCAAGAATCTCAGGCTTTCTCTGAAGGTGTATTTGCCAAGCAATGTGCTCTATTAACATGGAAAGTATGCAAAGATTTAAAATTAGATATTGAATGGTAATCAGTGGTATAGTTTGAAGTGACCCAGGGTCTTGGATTGAGATGGCACTTCTCATGGTCAATAAATGTGAAAACAAACAGAATTTCAAGCAATCTGACTTTTTCCACACATAACAATTCACTCTTTAATGCAGGTTGGACACAGTTCAGTGCTGAAATATTTTATTAGAGTGCAGAGCGGATGATATGTAAGAGAAGGAGAAATGTGATGCTATAGAAAGCCATTTCAATAGTAGCTATAGGACAAGAGAATGAGGACTGACTGATTTTAGATCAGCAAAAACAATACTGTCTTACACACACACACACACACACACACGCATGCACACACACATGCATGCACACACACACACACACACACACACACACTCCTCCCCCTTTTCTTCCACTATCTTAAAGGACCTTATAACACTGTCACTAATCCCCTCAGCACCCCTGGAGTAGCCCACTTAAAGAGAATATTTTTAAGCAAATTCATATGTCTGCCTCATCTGTCATCTTATGGTGATAGGATGAAAAGCAATGATACATCTCTGTTTCCCTCAAGTCATTAGTCTCTTGGACAAATAGTTGAGGGAAATTAAAAGTCCCAATCGTTCAGAGAATATTGTTCTTGAAGATGAAAAAAAAGCTTTCTTTGAATCACAAATAAATAGTAATCAAAACCCACTCAGATGATACCTCCATGCTATTTATTGTGATTAAAGTTAGTTTTGGATCCCCAGAAAATTGACAGGTAGGTATTCCAAGGCAATGTTTTGCTGCAAGGCAAGCAGAGAAAGGCATTGATGGAAAAGCATTTTCTCCATTCAACCCTCCAACATACATCCACTATTCCCATCTGGAAAGAAAGCCAATTTACTGCTTCAGGGCAACTAGTCCCTTTTCCCTCATCCTCTCTGGAGGTGAAGGGAAACGGCCTTTCAGTTCTCTTGATATGTTTTGAACTATACCTGTTGGTCAGTCTAGAAGCCTTCAGGCAACATTTTAAGCATGAGAAGGATTTTCAAACTTCAGGGAGAGCTGGTGTATAGGAAGAAGTCATGTTTCAAGACCAAAGCAATCTTTTGAATGGTTTGTCAGCCCTTCAGTCAGGCTAAAACTCACTCTTCCAGCAGCAAGTCAGAGAATACAACTGCAACAAAATATCACTGAAAACCCTGTCCTAGGTCTCCTCAGCTTGTCAGAGCTGGGCTCTTGTATAAGACTTGCAGATCAGTACGAAAAGTGGAATACCCCATCCTCTTTGGCTTACCAGAGCACTTCCTTTCAAAAGGACATAGGTAGTAAAATAAATGAAGTCATTATTTACTCCTCGCCTATTGTACATCATTGTTGGATGTGCAGTTGGCAGCTGGAAAATTGCACAGCTGCTAAGATTGCCAGTCCATCTGCAGTATTTACTGAGCACCCACTGTGTACTTAGCACTCTACTTGTACCAAGATTGAATCTAGTGCTAAAGAAAAAAATCATTTAAAGAGATGACTAAAGAACTATCTTCCTGGCAAAGAGGCGCAAAGGAAACGCACCCACAGCAGTAAAGAAAGCAAAAGTGTATGACCCCAAAGGAATTCTAGCTGGCCAGAAATAGGTAGTCAGGTCCCCCCACAAATGAGATCTGGGATATAGCTGCATAGACAGGGATCACATCTACCAGGTCTGTTGTTTTGTTCTCTCCCGGGCCCTTAGTACAGTGCTGTGCACACAGGAAGTGCTCAATAAATATCGCTTATTGATTCAGCAGTGGTTTATTACTTAAGCAGAATGACTCAGCTGTTACTTCCTCCTTATCCCAAACCAAGAGGGAGAAAGAACTGCTGGGGAGGCTCAGGTGTATTTGAAACTGGCCCAAGCCCAGAAGGATTTGGCTTTGTGTAGCCCAATCTTGCCCCATAGCTTCTCTCTCTCATAGCTTTTCTCTCCCATAGCTTTGAGAGAACCAGAACACAGAGGATCTGGGAGTGTGTGGGAACTGAGTACAAAACAGAGCATTGATATTTACTGGAGAAGAAGACCAGAGTCACTCTGAAATGGACAAAAATGTTTCCACAGGCACAACACATTTCTGAAAATAGATTCATTCTTTTCTCTCCACATATCTCCATTTTAATGTCTTAGCCTGCCAGCCATAAAATAACCCGTTCCTTTCCAGGGAATTGTGAGTAAAGGTGTGTAGAAAGATGCAATGATCTGGAACCACTTCTTGAACATTCCCTTTGAACTTGCATTGCTTGTTTTCGCTGCCAGTGGCACCCCTATTAAGATGCCAAAGTTAAACTTTTTTTTTTAATGGTATTTGTTAAGTGCTTACTATGTGCCAGGTACAGTACTAAGTGCTGTGGTAGATGCAAGTTAATTAGGTTGGACACAGTCTTAATCCCCATTTTACAGATGAAGTAACTTAGGCACAGAGTAGTTAAGGGACTCACCTGAGGTCACACAGCTGACAACAGACAAATGGCAGAGCTGGGATTAGAACACAGGTCCTTCTGATTCCCAGACCCATGCTCTAGCCATTAGGTTACACTGCTCCTCAAGAAACTGTGAGAGTTAATGTGCCATGGCCTCTCCTGAAGTGGTCCCATCTTTCCCCTTATTTTTTTTCATAATAATAATAATAATAATAATAATAATAATAATAATAATAATAATGGCATTTTTAAGTGCTTACTATGTGCAAAGCACTGTTCTAAGTGCTGGGGAGGTTACAAGGTAATCAGGTTGTCCCACAGGGGGCTCACAGTTTTAATCTCCATTTTACAGATGAGGTAACTGAGGCACAGATAAGTTAAGTGACTTGCCCAAAGTCACACAGCTGACAATTGGCGGAGTTGGGATTTGAACCCATGACCTGTGACTCCAAAGCCTGTGCTCTTTCCACTGAACCATGCTGCTTTTGATTTTCTCCCTTCTCCTCCTGGTTGTGTTTCCTATATCTGTACATATCTATAATTCTAAGTATATTAATATCTGTATACTTGTTTTGGTGTGTTTATATCTATAATTCTACTTATATTGATGCTATTGATGCCTATTCATTTGTTTTGATTGTAGACTGTAAACCTGGTATGGCAGGGATTGCCTCTATTGCTGAATTGTACTTTCCAAGTGCTTAGTACAGTCCCCTGCAAAGGGCTCAATAAATACGATTGAAAGAATGAATGAATGAATACCATCAGGCCCAACCTGCACCATTTACCTTAAGGGTTAAGTAGGAGAGCAAACACGATTGTGATCTCTATAAGAAGAGAAGGAATGGGTGACTATCATGTTGCAATGACCCTTCATGCACCAATTTATGTGATCAAACGTGAGTTCCTGAGTGAATTTATGAACATTTATGAAACGCTCTAGGCACGTTACTTCCCTCCTCAAAAATCTCCAGTGGCTACCAGTCAACCTACACATCAGGCAAAAACTCCTCAGTTTCGGCTTCAAGGCTGTCCATCACCTCGCCCCCTCTTACCTCACCTCCCTTCTTTCCTTCTACAGCCCAGCCTGCATCCTCCACTCTTCTGCAGCTAACCTCCTCACTGTGCCTCTTCTCACCTGTCCCGCCATCGACCCCCGGCCCACGTCTTCCCCCTGGCCTGGAATGCCCTCCCTCCGCACATCCACCAAGCTAGCTCTCTTCCTCCCTTCAAAGCCCTACTGAGAGCTCACCTCCTCCAGGAGGCCTTCCCAGACTGAGCCCCCTCCTTCCTCTCCCCCTCACCACCCCCCCCACCCTACCTCCTTCCCCTCCCCACAGCACCTGTATATATGTTTGTACAGTTTTATTACTCTATTTATTTTACTTGTACGTATTTACTATTCTATTTATTTTGTTAATGATGTGCATCTAGATTTACTGCTATTTATTCTGATGACTTGACACCTGTCCACATGTTTTGTTTTGTTGTCTGTCTCCCCCTTCTAGACTGTGAGCCCATTGTTGGGTAGGGACCATCTCTATATGTTGCCAACTTGTACTTCCCAAGCGCTTAGTACAGTGCTCTGCACATGGTAAGTGCTCAATAAATATGATTGAATGAATGAATGAACATGCAGATGGTCTTTGTGGCTGAGGGCCAGATGTACATGGGTGCAAAATATAAAATCCAGGTAGGTCTCTGTGATCTTCTGCTTCCTGGGCACCCAAACTTCCTTGAAGTCCTTAGTCTGCTGGGAATTGTCCCATCATCTCCTCTGCCCTCAGAAGCTGAGGAGTTTCTGTATAATCATCAGTCAGCCAGTCAATCATCAGTCAATCAATTAAAGGTGTTTATTCATTCATTCAATCATATTTATTAAGTGCTTACTGTGTGCAGAGCACTGCAGTAACCCCTTGGAAAAGTATAATGCAACAATCAAGTGTGACAATCCCTGCCCACAACATGCTCACAGTGAATGTTTACTGTGTGCAGAGCACTGCACTAAGTACTTGAAAGAGTATGCTATAACAATAGGACACTTTACCTGCCCAAAACGAGCTCAACTGATGGTGTTTATTGAGTGCTTACTTTGAGCAGAGTATTGCACTAAGCATTTGGAAGAGTAAAATGCAAAAGAGTTGGTAGCCACATTCCCTGTCCACAAGGAGTTTACAGTCTCTATGGGTAGACAGATATTAAAATAATCAATCAGTCAATCATACTTACTGAGTGTTTACCTTGTGCAGAGCACTGTACTAAATGCTTGGGAGAGTACAATATAGCAGAGTTGGTAGACATTTTTCCTGTTCACAAAGAGCTTACAGTCAAGAGGAGAGAGACTGACATTAACATAAATAGATTAAATTAAATAGACACTTTTCCTGACCACAAAGAGCTTGCAGTCTAGAGGGGAAAGACAGACATTAAAATAAATAGAATAATTAATGGATATGTAAATAAGTGTCATGGGAGTGAGGGAGAGGTGAACAAAGGGTGCAAATCCTAGTGCAAGGGTGATGCATCAGGGGGTGAAAGAAGGGAAAATGAGGGCTTAGTTGGCAAAGGGCTCTTGAAGGGGATGTGTTTTTAATAAGGCTTAGAAAGTGGGAAAAGTGAACATCTGTTGGATATGAAAAGGAAAGGAGTTCCAGGCCAGAATCAGAATGTGGGCAATGTGTTGGTGGCCAGATAGACGAGCTCTAGGTACAGTCAGTAGGTTCAATCATATTTATTGAGCGCTTACTGTGTGCAGAGCACTGTACTAAGTGCTTGAATTAGTAAGTAGGTTGCCATTAGAGGAGTGAAGTGTGTGGACTGGTTTTTAGTAGGAAGTCAGGGAAGTAAATTTGGAGGGGCAAGGTGTTTGATCAGTTTTAAAACTGATGGTAAGGAGTTTCGGTTTGGAAATGGCAAAGTATAAGGTTATCAATCAATCAATCATATTTATTGAGCGCTTACTATGTGCAGAGCACTGTACTAAGCGCTTGGGAAGTACAAATTGGCATCACATAGAGACAGTCCCTACCCAACAGTGGGCTCACAGTCTAAAAGGGGGAGACAGAGAACAGAACCAAACATACCAACAAAATAAAATAAGTAGGATAGAAATGTACAAGTAAAATAAATAAATGAATAAATAGAGTAATAAATATGTACAACCATATATACATATATACAGGTGCTGTGGGGAAGGGAAGGAGGTAAGACGGGGGGATGGAGAGGGGGATGAGGGGGAGAGGAAAGAAGGGGCTCAGTCTGGGAAGGCCTCCTGGAGGAGGTGAGCTCTCAGCAGGGCCTTGAAGGGAGGAAGAGGAAGAGGAAGGTTATGTACATAAATGTTGTGGAGCTGAGGGTGGTGTGACTCTCAAGTGCTTAAAGGGTACAGATCCAAGTGCATAGTCCATGAGTTCTGGGGTCCATGGAGGTCCACCCAATAACCAAAGTAGCCATCTCTCTTCTGCCCAACACCAGGGGAGACCAGTCTTGACCCCTCAGGAGCAGAGGATACTCAGAAATCTGCCTTTAGAATTATAAGACCATTGAGGAAGCAGCAACATATCTCACAAAAGCTTACCTAGGCTGGAGTGATGAAGTGCTGAGGATGGTTAACACTCGTACTGTTTAATCAATTTGAAGTTCTTAAATTCTGATTGCTACATTTGTAATTGCTTCTATTGCCTGTAATGCATTCCTGTTTTTTATGTGCCTAACCTCCCCAGCAGATGCTATGAATAGCTAGTGGGAGCAAGGATTGTTTCTGAATTGTCTGTATTGTATCCAGCCCAGAGTTTAGTCCAGTGTCAAGAACACAGTACACCCTTCTGTCTGGAACTCCTACATCCTCTGCACCTGACAGGTCACTCTTCTTCCTACCTTCGAAGCCAGACTAAAATCCCATCTTCTTCAGGAAGGCTTCCTGACTAATCTCTCATCTCCTCATCCTATGTCCCCCACTACTGAATGACCACTGGCCTTGAGTTCTCACCCCCTATGCACTTAAGTACACAGCACTAATGTACATATCTTTATACTTGGTTTCTTTCCCTAACTGTAATTTGGTTTAGTGTCTGCCTCCCCTGTTAGACTGTAGGCTCCTTGAGGACTGGGACCTTGTCTACTAATTCTATTGTACTCTCCTAAGTGCTTAATACAATGCTCTGTACAGGGTGATTGTCCAATAAATACTGTCACTGTATTGTTGCATGTGAGGACTTAATAAATACTGTTATCTATCTACCCATCATCTATCTACATTGCAACCATCACACTCTTCCTCCAATCACTCTTTAGGGAGATCTGTTAAGTCAGAACATTGGGCTGGGTGTACAACCGATTGGATCCAGGAAGCCCTGCTATTGTTATCCACTGACGATAATATATTTGCGGAAATGTGTGGCTAAATGTTTTCTGTTACTTAGCCAGAAAAGGCCACATGAAATGATGGCTCCATAAAGCCCCATGATATTCCACAATTGTTAACACCCTGGCTCTCTTGGACCAGGTTTTTACAGTGAGGACAATGTGTTCGTTTGTACAGTAAATGTTGCTTTATTTCTCTAGTTATTGCAGGCACAAGGTTGCAGTCATGTTTAAAGACTTAGAGGGGACTCATTAAATTTACAAGCCTATATATTTGAAGAAAGAAAATCTGTCTGCCTTTGCTTTTATTAGGTTTTTTGTTATTGTTGCTTTAAAAAACACAGACCATTTTATAGTAGTCTTTCTTAGAACAAAAGCAACAGAATCTCCCCAGTAAACCACGGTCTGTAAGTTTCCTTTGGTCGCACATCTATTCTGTGAGTATATGTGACCACGTATGCAGTATTTGTGCTTTTAAAACTTGTTGTAACAGTAATTAATTGAATTCCTCTGGAGTTATGGCCCCATAGTCCATATATTCAGCAGTTTTTGCCAAGGGAAGAGTGTTAGACCATGTTACTCCACCTTGAAAACAATCCCATTTTTCTGAAGTATTGTCTTTTTTAGAAATTCTAGCTCTTCAGAAAGCAGTCATTGTCTTGCCTCTGGACAATATATGCACTTCCATGTTCTGAACATATGTAGAACATGAACTAAGTGCTTCGTACCATATTCTGCACACAGTACACGCTAAGTAAATATGATTGAATGAATTTCCAGGTACAATAATCAAATTCTGCACCAACTCTTCCAAATATTCTGAGATATTCTCTCAAGTGAAATGTACCACAAGACCAAATGGAGCAATGTTCAAACTCTAAGGTAAAATATCCACAATGACACAGGATATCTTATATTTATCAATACAAATTCATGTAACTTCTAATAACTCAGACATTAAATTACAAAGTCCTCGAGGGCAAGGACTGGGTTTTCTATTTCTATTAATTTCTCCCAAACACCTGTTTCAGTATCTATATTCCTGTCTAAATATGCATATGTTGTAGAGTAGTTGATGTTCAACTCTTGCTCTTCCTAAATCAATCAATCAATAATACTTATTGGCCACTTTTCCTGTGCAGAGCACTTGGGAGAGTATAATAATAATAAATTAATACTAATTGTAAATAATTAATATTTATGATATTTGTTAAGGACTATGTGCCAAGCAATGTTCCAAGCACTGAGTTGGTACTAGGTAATCAGGTTGTCCCACGAGGGGCTCACAGTGTTAATCCCCATTTTACAGATGAGATAACTGAGGCACAGAGAAGTGAAGTGGCTTGCCCAAGGTCACATAGCAGACAAGTGGCAGAACCAGGACTAGAATACACACCCTCTGACTCCCAAGCCTGTGCTCTTTCCACTGTCACACTGCTTCTCTAGTAGACATGATCCCTGTCCTCACAGGCACTATACTAAATAAAAGGCAAAGGAAACAACAAATTTTAAAGATATATTTGTAAATGCTATTGAGAGGCGAGGGGAATTTCCCAAGTACTTAGGTGACATGGAATTGCTGAAGTGGTTGTAGGGGTTGAAGATAGGGTGGGGAGATGAAAGATTAATCATGGAAGGCTTACAGGGGGAGGTGGGATTTCAAGAGGGTTATGAAGTTGGGGAGAGCACTGTTTTGTTGGTTGTGAAGGGGGAGGGAGTTACAGGCAGAAGGGAGGGTGTGAGCAAGACAACAGCAGTGAGAGAGATGAGAGCAAGGTAAAGGGAGTAGGTTAGCTTGAGAGGAGTGAAGCATGAAAGTAGAGGTGTAGTGGGAGAGGAGAGAGCTGATTGAGTGCCTTAAACTGCCTGAAGGGGATGATGATTTTTCTTATGTGATTATCTCAATTGCCATTCTTACTGCTGCAGAAGGGATGTCTCATTCTATTTCTCTTCCTTTGCTTCCTGTGCCTCTCTGAATCCTTGAGTCGGTTAGCAAGGTTCTCCTCTTAAACTATTCAAACGTTTAAATCATTTCTGTGACTTACACTGGCTCGTCAGCTTAATAGAACTGCTATCTTCTTTACATAAATCTTCCTCTGATGACAATAAGACTTTCCCTCTTGAAAGACTGTGCCACAGCTAATGAGGGGGCCTTGGGTTACAAACATGACACATTTGTGTTCTGTTTTTTAAATTGTGACACAGCCTCTCTGTTCTCAAGGAATTCTCAGTCCACAGCCTTTCTGTCAGTGGTCTTGTGATGACTTCCTTGCCTAAATTGTGCCCCTTTGTCCTTTTCTACAGATTAATAATAATAATAATAATGGTGGTATTTGTTAAGCACTTACTATGTGCAAAGCACTGTTCTAAGCGCTGGGGGGATACAAGGTGATCAGGTTTCCCCACGTGGGGCTCACAGTCTTAATCTCCATTTTAAAGATGAGGTAACTGAGGCACAGAGAAGTTAAGTGGCTTGCCCAGGGTCACACAGCTAACAAGTGGCTGAGCCAGGATTCAAACCCATGACCTCTGACTCCCAAGCCCACACTCTTTCCATTGTTAGGCCAATGGCTTAGATTCTGGCTAATGAATTTTCTTTACCTCAGTAGCTTTTGTTCAGGCTTGCATCTAACAAAGACTGCATCTCCATATCTGCTCCTGCTGACATCATCTCCCTGCCACAGGAGCAGAGGACAGTCAGTCACTCACATTTATTAAGCCCTTATTGTTTGCAGAGCACTGTACTAAGCCCTTGGGAGAGTACAATGAAACAATATAACTGACATATTCCCTGTCCACAATGAGTTTACAATCTAGAGGGTACAACATCTGGTGAAAGTGGGATTGGTAACAAGTGGATTGCTTGTCTAATGATAGGGCTAGATTTGCCTTAGGAACAAGTCATCATCTTGTAAGCTCCTCTAGACTGTAAACTCATTTTGGGCAGGGAATGTACCTGTTCATTGTTATATTGTACTCTCCAAGTGATTAGTACAGTGCTCTGCTCACAGTAAGCACTCAATAAGTACTATTGACTTACTGACTCTAGGGAGCTTTTCTTTTTGGAATCCTCCCCCTTAAGACAGATCATCATTCTCCCCACCTTTAAAGCCTTATATCACATCTTCTCCAAGATGCCTTCCCTGACTAAGCCCTCATTTCCCCTACTGCCCCTCCCTTCTGCATTGCTATGAACTTGGAACTATGGCCTTTTAGCAATTAATAGGCATCCCACCATCAGTCCTTCAGCGCTTATGAATGTAACCATAATTTATTGTAATGTATGTCTCCTTTTCTGGACTGCAAGCTTCTTGTGTGCAGGAATTGTGTCTACCAACTCTATTATATTGCACACTCCCAAGGGCTTAATACAGTGCTCCACACACAGTGAGCACTCAGTAAACATCATTTATTGATTGATTGGCTAGTTATTTTATCACTTATATTTGTACTCCAAAATCTATTTCTCTGTGCCTGATCTCTCTCCCTTCAACCAGCTCTGGTTCTCCCACCACTTATAGGACTTTTCAAATTAGACTTCCTGGCAGCTCCTCAACACATTGTGAAAAAAAAAATTTGTCCCCCCCCGAACCCCCACAAAGATCTTCCTGCTTTCTGTTGTCCCTGTTACCATAAGCAGTACCTTGTCTGCCCTCCCTGACTCCTCTCCCCAACTCTGCCCATACCCCATTCTCCAATTAAGCAAAGTTTGCCTTGCATCTATCACATACATGACCTCCCTTCCTCAACTACCTCCAAGAATTGGCCCATCATGTCTTGTTCATGCATGCCCTGCTTCTACCTACCATATGTAGTCTAGTGCCTGCCAAGGGACAGAAATCCTGTCTAATTCTGACCTGTGCAGTTTCTCCCAGCAGTTAGGACGGTGCTCTACACTCAGTAAATGCTTAATAAATACTATTACTATCACAGTACTCCTTCAATCTCTCTTTTACCCCTCTGTGGGAATCTAGATTAGTCCCATTTATTCTCCAGTTACCAGTACAATACAATCTTTTTCTTAATTGCATACCTATGGCTTAAGATGATGTTGGACACAAAATGGAAGCTTAATAAATTCATGATGATGTTGACAAGAGAGAACACAGGATCCTGGCAACTGTGCTTCTCCCTCTCCCTGCTCTTCCCGCAGACTTGTTTAGACTTGGAGATGTCCCTGGCTCTTTTCAGTGCAGGAGTGAAAGGAAGGGACAGGGGTAGGTGGGGGATAACTGAGGTTATTCTGTGTCAATGACAGGGCTCTTGAGCCAGAGGAAGAAGATTGCTGAGTCAAACACTTCTGCCAATATCTGTTGTATTGACTCAACCAACCTGCTCTAAGGGACCATAACGAAACTTTCTCTTGAAATGTTCTGTCAGGAAAGACCAAAGGAAGTTGTCAGGAAATGGGGGAGCATGATGAGGAGGAGAAGGAAAAGAAAAGCAGGTGGAGAGAGAGGAGGACAAGTGATGGAAAGGAGAAAAGAGAGATAGAGGAGACAAGATGCTGGCAAGAGTATTTGGGAACAAATTTAAAAAGAGTTCCATGAGGTAAGAAACACTGGTGAAAGACTCATCTATAGGCATTGGTTTTTCTGTAGAAAATCACAGGAACATAAAAACCTAGTTTGCCTTATTTGGAATTGTAGGGAGAGACTGTTCTTGGCAGTTAAAAAAATGGATCCCAGATCACAGATGTCAGAAAATCCCCATAGAGCTTTGCTGTTGGTCCACTAGCAGAAGGTCTTCTCTGTGTATTAAGAATCTTAGGTTTTAATCATCAATCATATTTATTGAGCACTTACTGTGTGCAGAGCACTGTACTAAGCGTTTGATCCCTGATCTGCCACTAGGGGATTGCCTAGGTGGGGTTAAGTCATTAGTAGTGAAAATTTCTGAAATTAGGACCACTTGGGGCATTCTGCAAGATGGGTAGATCCAGCAGGAATCCTGATAAGTAACTGGTTCATGTGGTCAGTGACATCTGAGAAGCTACCTCAGCAACCACCTGCCAGGTCTAGTTGCTATGGCCCAGCATAGGCACTATGCTGTGTACACTTTAGCCATAAATGGACTCTGAGCATAAAAAAGGCACATGCTCTCTGCATTGTGCTACACCCCTGCTGTCTATACACTCATTATACTCTAAGTGATTGGCAGAAACAAGAATTTAGGGGAACGGTATTGAGCATACCCCTAGTAATAAAAGTCTATTCCTTTGCACAGGTTCTTTATCCTGAAGTCCCAGGAAAGAGGCTCTTTCATCGTTCCCAATAAATGCTTCCAGCTCAGTCTCCATCTAACAGAGAGAAGGCATGAGCATTTCAAATGGATTCTGGACATAGAGGCTAGCCAATCTAAATTCATTCATTCAATCGTATTTATTGAGTGCTTACTGTGTGCAGAGCACTGTACTAAGTGCTTGGGAAGTACAAATCGGCAACATATAGAGATGTATCTTTGAAGGCAAGGGCAGGGGAGAAAAAAACAAACAAACAAAAACATGCCAGGTGGTGTAAGGATGGTTGGTGTGTGGGAATAGGAACAGAGGAAAGAGGAGTCCTCATTTTGGGAATGAAACGACAGAGAAAAGCTCCATTTACCGAGAGGGCATTATTAAACTCTTGCACTTTTATTGAGAGTTTTTTAGACATGGCCTGTCATGTGGGCATGTAAGATATTCATATGCCTTACAGGTATGAAAGGCAGAGAGATTGCCTGTCAGGATGGTTTTTCCAAGGCTTCCTGGCTGTATTCTTTATGTCCTAGTGTGGTATTTTGTTAGCCACTGCGTGTTCCTCTCATCTTTTATCCTAAAAGTCTCTAGAATCCTGCTGCCACCTAGAGATCGACAGCAGTATTTTTATTCAGCTGGGTGAAAAACAAAACGAAATTACTTTTAATGGCAGCTTCTTATTTTGAATAAGTAGTTCTGTGGTACCAGCACTCAAAATCATTTATCCTTATTGCCCCTGTATATGTGCCTTATGGTTACCTTGTTAACGTTATTGCACAAATGCTTTCTTAAATCTGACCTGTCCCATAAGGCTGAAAAATGGATTAATCGTGAAATTATATAATGTAGTGGGAGCCGTTCTTCTATTGGGACTCAAGGGAGCATTTTAAACTTGCAAATGTAAATACTTTTCTCCATTTTGATTATTTTGGCCCTTAATTAGTATAACTACAAAGAAATCACTCTGAATTATTTGCATCAATATTACCTGGGAGATAAATTTCCATAGGTTAAATATCTATCTGAAAAATGAATGTACTAAGGAGAAAAGATCTTCCAAATAGATCACTTAACTGAATGATCTGATTTCCACATTAGTGCCTTTGTCTAGTGTCTAGTGCCCACCACCCATCCCTACATTATGTATCTAGAACAGTGCTTTGCACATAGTAAGTGCTTAATAAATGTCATTATCATTATTACTCTTTTCCCCCACAATCCCTCAGCTCCCTGTCTTCATTCTTCTCAAGCCAACCCTCTCTCTGTACTTTATTCTTGACTCTCTGACCTCTGTCCCTTCACTCACAGTGGTCCCCCAGTTTAAAACTACCTCTTTATCTAATTCAGCCAGCTCAAAGCTCTCCCTACATTCATACATTCATTCACTCAATACTATTTATTGAGTGCTTACTGTGTGCAGAGCACTGTACTAAGTGCTTGGGAGAGTACAATACAACAATAAGCAGACACATTCCCTGTTCATAATGAGCTTACAGTCTGTGGTGTATGAGGGGAGACAGACATTAATATAAATAAATTACAGATATGTGCTTAAAGTGCTGTGGGGCTGGGAGCAGGGAAGAACAAAGGGAGCAACTTGGGTGATGCAGAAACAAGTTGAGGAAGGGGAAGGGAGGGGGCTTAGTCAGGGAAGACCTCCTGGAGGAGGTGTACTTTCAATAAGGCCTTGAAGTGGGGGACAGTGATTATCTTTCAGATATGAGGAGGGAGGGCATATCAGGCCAGAGGCAGAACGTAGGGGAGAGGTCCGTGCTGAGATACATGAGCTCAAGGAACAGTGAGAAGGTTAGTATTAATGGAATGAAGTGTCTGGGCTGGGTTGGAGTAGGAGGTGAGTTAGGAGTGGGCAAGGTGATTTGAGTGCTTTGAAGTCAATAGTGAGGAGTATTTGTTTGATGTGGAGTTGGATGGGCAATCACTGGAGTTTTTTTGAGGAGTGGGGAATCATGCCCTGAACATTTTTGTAGAAAAATGATCCAGTCAGCCGCGTGGAGACTGGAGTGGGAAGAGACAGGAGTCTGGGAGGACAGCAAGGAGGTTGATGCTGTAATCCTGGAGGGATAGGATGAGTGACTGTATTAATGTGGTAGCAGTTTGGATGGAGAGGAAAGGGTGGATTTAAGTGATGGTGTGAAGTTGGGACTGACAGGATATAGTGATGGATTGAATATGTGGGTTGAATGAGAGAGAGGAGTCATAAATAGTGCCAAGGCTATGAGCTTGTGAGGCAGGAAGGATGTTGGTGCCATCTACAGTGATGGGAAAGTCATGGGGAGGACAGCGTTTGGGTGGGAAGATTAGGAGTCCTCCTCCAACGAGCTTTTCCTGATTCACTTCCCAGCATGTATGAACTTTTTATACCCTTCTTAGCCCTCATATTTACATGCCCATTTCATTTGTAACTTCTCTAGTTACATTTTTCTCATGCTTGTCTCCCTCATTAGACTGCAAGCTCCTTATGGGCAGGGAACTTGGCACTTCATTATTTATTCATTCTCAAGCACTGGGTGCAATATTCAATAAATGCTCAAAACACCACTACTCAAGTGTTTGTTCAATAAATGTATACTACTACCATTACTACTACTTCTATTACTACTACTACAATTACAACAACCACTACTACTACACCGCCTACTACACATATACTCCTGTATATATGTATATATGTTTGTACATATTTATTACTCTATTTATTTATCTTCCTTGTACATATTTATTCTATTTATTTTATTTTGTTAATATGTTTGGTTTTGTTCTCTGTCTTCCCCTTCTAGATTGTGAGCCCAATGCTGAGTAGGGACTGTCTCTATATGTTGCCAACTTGTACTTCCCAAGCACTTAGTACAGTGCTCTGCACACAGTAAGTGCTCAATAAATACAATTGATTGATTGATTTTGATTGTACAATCAGATTTAGCTAATCTTCCCCCTTTGTTCCTGACAAAGCCAAATGAGCTTCCTCAGAAGATACAAGATTCTTCTCCTCTACACCTCTTCAAGGAGTTACTGAGTGAGGGCCCACAAGAGAGAAACCCTTTTTGTACCCCATTTCCCAATGACCAGTAATCCACATGACCCGATAGAATCCTGAGGGCTAGAAAATGTACACATTCCAGATTCAGCAGCAGTTAAGTCTTCCTGTTCCTCTTGTGAAAACATCTTCAGGAAAAATTCCGTACCTCCACTATTCTCATGATCAGTGGAGACCAGTGATTTGGTAACCACAGTGTTTTCTTTTCAGTGGAAAGAGCATAGCTCTGGGAATCAGGCACCAACTTTTATTTCCAATTCTGAAAGTAGGAGGATACCTGTTTGGGGTTATATCATTAGTGGTGAAGGTTTATTTCAAATGTGGCTCACATAGGGTGTTATATGAGATGGACTAACCCATCAGGGATGCTGGGAATAGCTGGGTCATGTGGGTGATACAGTCCACACTGGCTACAAAGGCAACCACCTCATGAGTTAGGCTACAACAGTAAACCTTGGCATTATTCATTCATTTATTCATTCAATCGTATTTATTGAGCACTTACTGTGTGCAGAGCACAGTACTAAGTGCTTGGGAAGTACAAGTTGGCAATATATAGAGATGGTCCCTACCCAACAGCGGGCTCACAGTCTAGAAGGGGGAGACAGACAAAACATGTTGCAGTCACTTCTGACTCAAATGGGTACTATACATTAATAACTTTTACATACACCTCACAATTAACTGCATCCACGCTTCTTTGACTCTGTGTCACAGTGGGAATCTGATTGTCAAAACAAAAGAGTGTGAGCGGAATTTTGCAAACCATTATCATCGGAATCAATTCCTTGGAACTGGTTCTTAATCCCAACAACTCAGGACTAAGGCATGTCATTGTTGTTGGTGGAAGAATACATCAGGTAGCCCATGACATGGATTTTTCAAATCCTTACCTCAGACATGAAGAAGGGATCATTTGGCAGGACTTTTATTTATCAGCTTCTTTGCTGGGTCCCTGAAGAATAATGAGAGAGCAAACAAGCAAGAAGATGTAAATTGCATACCTAATTTGATGTCCAAAGCAGCACTTAATTTGAATTGAAGCTGGTAACCTGAATACCAGTACTTCCCATCATGTCTCCAGTCAAATTCATCAGCTCCCAGATAAAAGATAGAGAAGCAGCATCTAAAAAATAGAGAAGCAGCGTGTCTAGAGAAGCAGCGTGGCCCAGTGATAAGGACATAGGCTTGGGAGCCAGAGGTCATGGGTTCTAATCCCGGATCCACCACTTGTCAGCTGTGTGACTTTGGGCAAGTCACTTAACTTCTCTGTGCCTCAGTTACCTCACCAGTTAAAATGGGGATTAAGATTGTAAACCCCATGTGGGACAACCTCATCACCTTGTATCCCCCAGTGCTTAGAACAGTGCTTTTCACATAGTAAGTGCTTAACAAATACCATTTTAAAAAAAGATGTGAAACACCCTCTATTTAGGTGATCTTGTACCCCCGGGTATCAGGAGAGGCATACGGTCCCAGAAACATCTTTCATTCTACAGTCTCTCCATGCAGGAATGCACATTATACAACTTATAGATAGCAGGGCTCTCCCCAGATCCAAAAAGGCTCTGAAGCCGGCTCTGGTGTTCTGCCTACAGGTGCTGGCCCAGAAGAAAAGAAGCCCTGCTTAAAGGCAACGACTCAGTGAACACAAAAGGAAAATGTGTGAATTAAATGAATGGAGGATATTTTTGTCTTTCCAAAGCCTCTACAAGAACTAAATGGTTCCTGTAATTGCTAAGTATCATTCTAGGAACAGCCTGCAAAGTAGTGTTTGTGCTTAACACACAGGGAGAACACTTTCATTTTAGATACTTAAATCCATTTATTTAAAAAAAAATACCACTTTGCATCATCTTGCAAAGAGAGAGCTACACAAACACACTGAAATCCCATTTGCTTCTATGGCTGTGGAACCAAAGGTCAAATTGACTTACCTGATATTACACTGGGAGTCACTGAGAAGAGAATATAAACAATGTAATTCTCGGAAGCCTGTACCAAATGACTCCAACAATCCAAGCAATCTGAAGCACATAAATGGCAACAACAAATCATGTCCTTTAATCATTCTCGGGTGTTAGATGACCTGATGAAGTCATCAAGTGTCAGTTGGAGGTATGAGGAATTTATTTTACAAGAACAGAATCTAAGCTTCGATTTTTGAAGTCGGAAATCTTATTCCTTCCGATGGGGTGCTCACAGCTAAGCAACTTTTATTTTGAGACCAAGAGGCAGCATCTGTATTTCTCCCATTATTTGCCTGTCAAGGTCTCGGTCACAGCATTTGACCGGAGAGAGAATGATCCCATGGGGGCCAAAAATGAAAAATTGATTTTTAGTATAACTCAGTATATTAACTGACACTCAATTAAACATTTGAAAAGTGATTTTTTTTAAGCATCCTCAGGGAATCAGGGCTTGTACATCTTGTGACAATAGTACCAGAAACATGACGAAAACACTTCACACAGCTGTGAAAAACTACCATTTGAAACCTCTAAAAAGGCACAGTGATATTTAATGAGGAAACAGCCCTCAGGACCTCTTGGGGTCTCAGAAAAGAGGATGTTTGGAAATGATTTAGTTAGCATTAGGAGGGTGAGCTGGGGAAGGAGTTGATCACCTTGGTACATTACAGGTTTTGCTTGCACTGCTAAGCCTCTGACCTCTCCAGTCAGAAACTGCTGTTAAGGACTTTTTCCTCCTGATCTGTGAGGCCAAAGAAGATTAGAAGTAGCGTGGCTCAGTGGAAAGAGCCCGGGCTTTGGAGTCAGAGGTCATGGGTTCAAATCCTGACTCCGCCACATGTCTGCTGTGTGACCTTGGGCAAGTCACAACTTCTCGGAGCCTCAGTGACCTCATCTGTAAAATGGGGATGAAGACTGTGAGCCCCACGTGGGACCACTTGATCACCTTGTATCCCCCCCCAGCGCTTAGAACAGTGCTCTGCACATAGTAAGCGCTTAACAAATGCCATTATTATTATTATTATTTCCCCAATCCATCCTTCTAGCAGATCCTGCCTCACCCTTCAGGGTGCAAGTAGGTGCCTAGAAAATCAGTCCCATGGCATTGTCTGTCTCTGACTGTAAGCATCATGTACCAAAGAGCTTCATTTTTGCTTGAAATGATGTTATCACTTCCTCTTGGTGAGCAATCTCCTTTCAATGAGTACAGAACCCAAGGACCAGGAATCATGTTGTCTAATCCTAGCCCGGTCATAGGTTTGGTGTTTTCCTTTGAGACAGTGAGGCAATATTTCTTAGAAAGCAGATCTGCTATAGAAATTCTCCAGAAAGTTTGTTCAAGAATACACTTGGCAACCAGGGAATTCAGTTACCTCTTGGGGGAATCAGTCAGATACAATTATCCAAGGTTCACAGCCAGAGCATCAGAAGATGATGATGAGGCCATCATCACATCCTCCTCCTCCTCCTCCTCCTCCTCCTCCTCCTCTACTTCTTCAGCAGTATAGTATTCAGGGAGAATCTTCTTTGTTCAGACTACTGCCTTAGAACTTGGAAGCATAAAATCAAAGAAGTCATGGTAATAGTAATGATGATGTGTATTAATTAATTACTGAGTACAATGCACTGTACTAAGAATTTGGGAAAGTTGAACAGAAACTTAAAACACAATCCCTGCCCACATTGACCCTGCCTTCTCTATCAAGGAAGACAGACAGAAATATTTACAAATACTGCATTTACCCAGGTCCTTTCCTTGAGGAGTTTGCAATCCATTCATTGATTGTTCACTTCTTCTGGGGAAGAGCTCATATGATATAGATACTTCAGTTCATGGAAAATCATAGATCATAATCTAACCTACTGGAGAATATCTAGCAATGGGCATTTCTGCACAATTAATCCATCAGTGGTATTTATTGAGTCCTCACTGTAGGAAGAGCACACTATGTGCTTGGGAAAGTACAGTGTGCTTGAGAGAGTACAGAGTTGCTAGACATGATCCCTGTTCTCAAGAGATTACATTCTACAGGAAGGAGCTGCACAAACAACTTGGCCACAACTAGGAACTTCAATTTACACTGGTGCAGTGAGTTGTGATCTGGTTGTCCACATTATTTGTCCCCTAAGAACGAGGTCAGAGCCTGCCTTTCCAACCATGAATTATTGGGCGTATAAATATGCAATGTATATACACACATATCTCTCTCTCTCTCTCTCTCTCTATATATATATATATATACACACATATCAATCTATATATATACATATCTGTATATATACATATATATACACACATATCTACATATATATAGATACATACACATATCTACATATACACACATATAGGTATATCAGGTCTGGGTAAGTATGTGGATCAACTTCAGTCTCAGTATCTTGCCCCCAAACAGCTGTCCAGAACAGTCCTAGGATTTGTATTAAGAATTCCCAAGGAATCAAACTCAGTGTACTTCTTTAGTCTCTTGCTTCACAAGCATGAAAAAAATATAGTGGGTTCTACATAGATGGGCAATAAGGACTTGTATTGTTACTCGCAATAACACTATCATCCAAACTGGAGTTTCACCTAACAGCAAGGGAGAGGGCAATTAGACATACAGAAGAACTTTTGGGGTACTTTAGTACTTGGAAGGTCTACAGAGGTAGATCAATAAAAAAGGAATATGTCAGTATCTGTCTCAATTGATTTAGCACTCAGAGGCCTGAAGACAAAGAGATGGACCAGCTGAACTCATAGCATCCCTTCCTGCTCTCTGATCTGGCCCATTTTTTGTACTCACTGAGAAAGGGCTAAAAGGGTAAGAAAGCTTTGGAAGAATAGGGTTGGGAGCATATAAAAATAATTATGGTACATGTTAGGCACTTACTATGTGCTGAGCACTGTACTAAGCACTGGGGCAAAAACAAGCAAATCCAGTTGGGCACAGTCCCTGTCCCAAGCGGGGCTCACAGTCTCAATCCCCATTTTCCAGATGAGGTAACTGAGGCACAGAGAAGTGAAGTGTCTTGCCCAAGGTCACACAGAAAACAAGTGATGGAGCAGGGATTAGAACCCATGACCTTCTGACACCCATACCCATGCTGTCTCCACTATGCCACACTTCTTCTCATATGACAACAGCAGTTGGTACAGTGCTCTGCACACAGTAAGTGCTCAATAAATATGATTGAATGAATGAATGAATGAATGATAACAGAGCCTTTGATCACCATTAAAATTACTACCTTATCCACATCAGGTCATTCAGAAATAGTACTAGACAAATTTTCTTGCCTAGTTATTAAACCTATCATTTGCTCCTTGAGGCTTGTGCCTAGGTAGAGACTCATTATATATTTTATTTTTTATGTTGACCCACATAACATGATTTATCTGAAAGCATATTAAAAATATCAATTAAAAAAACACCTTATTTCAAAAACTAATTTCTTCGTCAATAAGGTCTTCTCTCAAATCTCAAAAAATGAACCATAATTCATTGCTACCAGACCCCAAATTACCTTCTCAGATATGATCACTAGAAATTAATTATGGATGTAATACTCACCCCTCTAAAGGACCCACATATCTTCAACAACTCTGAGATCCTCCATAGTGGTTTCCCTTCCAGATTTCGGTTTTATTTTTAGAATATATTTAACTCGGCTTCTCCTACTCTAATGAAGGGTATAATTTAGAACTAATATATTGTGGGGCCTGTAGATTTTATGTAGATAATCATTTTTCTCAATTTGCTTGGGTTATTTTTAAAAGTATTTCAGGCAGTCAAGGAAAATTATAGGCTTTTAAGAACTCTGCTTTTTGTGAAGGGTATCTTTTCACTCTGCTGATCCTGTCTCAGGGCTGCTAACACATTCATATTTACAGAGGAGAAACACCAGAGGGTAGCATTTATTTATTTTCCAGAGCACGCCAAAATCTCTCTCTCTCTCTCTCACACACACATACACACACATACACACACCGTCCCTCACCCCCCCGCCCCCCCCCCCCCCCCCCCCCACCAGCCATGCAGGCTTTTAGATTTTTGTCCTGCCAAAAGAAAACTGTGATTCTTCCATATGATCCCATTAATATCATTTCATGGGGGAGAAACTGAGGGAGGGTGGAAGAAAAACAAATAAACTGGACAGAAGGTGGTAATGTAAAAGGGATGAAAGCTACATGGTCCATAGAGTATAATGTACAATAATGATCTCTGGAAGTGGGGAGAAGGATAATCTTTTTTATAGTCCTAAGGGCAGTTAGTCTTGCTGGGAGGCAGAAAGATGGATTAGATGATGATTTAAAGTCACTTCTAGCCCCAGAATGCTCTGAGAAGACACTACACCCTAGGGGATGATTAAATTGATAAGACCTGGGGATATCCCAAGAGCCCTTCAAAGAACTGAAAAAAACAATGAGGAATTGGCCTCACCCTTTCAATGATAATGGTAAGAGAGAGGTTCAGCCCCTGGAAGGCAAAGGTGTAAGGCAAAGGAACTTTGAGATAAGGTTGGAGAGACACCGCTTCTGTCTCGTTTTTAATTTTTTTCTTTCTGTTCCAGTATCAGCTGCATTGAGTTGATAGATCAGTGCACTGAGAAATTCATATTTTGCTCCTTATCACAGAGCACACACTCACACTACCTCACCCGAAGTTAGGCAGCTCTACTCTAGTAGACTTAATTTTTATATGATTACAATGTTCCAGAGGTAACTCATAAAAGGAATGAGTTGACAGAGCTGGAAGTTTTTTGTTTCTATTTTTTATTTTTCTGAAAAAAAGAAGGCTAAGGGCCAGTAGAGGTCCTTCAAGGGCTTACAATCAGAGAGATAACCAACTGTTCTCTGCATCTATCTAGCACATAAACAAAAATGGGCTTCCATTTCAGTGAGGGAGATTTGAGTTAGACTTAAGGAAGAATTTTCTGACAGTTTTCTGTGATTAACAGAGATAAACCTTTTCGGTAGAGTTTAAAAGTAGGAACGAATTTCATCTGCCTGGAATGAATGACATGAGGTCTTTCCTGAAAGGATAATATACTTGATAACTTCGCTAAGGTACTTTTCTTCCAGTTTATATTTTTTGTTCTCGCATATTCTATTTAAAGAAATGTTGCTCTACTGGGGAGATATGTGCTTTGGCTTTATTGGGCTTCCTTATTTTTTTTTAATCAATATTGATTTGATAATGTAGAGGCACACTAATCTGTCACTCCTCAAGGAATTGCCTCATCCTGTTCTCCTATTCTCAATATAGAAATTACATAAACTTCACACATTATCAAGCTTATTATACTGTTATTCATATGGTAAAAAATCACCTTTACAACATTTAATATCCTTTAGTGGCTTTTTATCATCCTAAAAATGAATTTTCAGAAAGACTCCATAAACAATAAAAGCTTCACTCAGTTCTCAAAGAATAGAGAACTCTGATATCTGATAAAAAGAGATGTTTTTATTATCGCGATTTACTCTCCATGAGCAATTTCAAATTTCCAAACTACAGCTATTAAACATTAGTATTTCATACCTATCCTATTATTGATTACCAGAATTATTCATTCATTATGGAGTTAGTGTCTGGTTCATCTTAAAAAATGACTAGGAAGATGATGAAAATATAAAGGGTGCCTTCCGATGTTTTAATTGAAAGGGTTGGTTTCAGTAAAGTTTATGGCTTGAAGAGAGTTTTCATTTTTATGGTTTAATTTACCCCTGCATGAGCTAATTTTCAAATCAGTCCACTCATGTGATTAAGTTTATCATCAGGAATGAAAAGCATTTTTTTTTACATCGAGTTAACAAATTACTTCAGAGCATGAGTTGAATTTTTACCCTGAAAGAGAAGTCAGGGGTAGAACCATTTACCAATTCCTCACAACAATGTCAGTATCTGATAAGTACTTACTCTATGCCTAACATGGAATGAAAAACTGGGGTAGAAGCAATCAGATCAGAAACAGACACAGACTCCTACATGCATTATCATGAACCAGAGCAAGTATCGGCACCATGCGCTTGCCACGTGCACCAAACTGAATATAGGTACTAATAAGGAGTGACTGTTGGGTGTGATAATTGCTAGCTGCCTCAACAATGCAAAGAGGGACCTGGAAGCTTGTGTTTGAATGTAAGCTTATCCTCTGGAAACTGGTTCAGCTTACCAGGATACAAGATTGTCAAAAGGACTTGAGAAAGTTATCAAGTAGCTGCTCTAGACTGATGATCATGCTATTGAAGCAGGCACATTGGACGTGATTCAAAAAATTAGGAACCTTTGTACAGAGGCTACCAACAAGGTTGGAGTCATGATAATCCTGAAAAAGAGTCAGATCTTGTATAAATCTTTACCAGGGAACACCTTTTCTTTGGTAAAGATGATCTGCTAGCATGACTTTAGCTAGCTAGCTGAAAGACTTCTAAATCTACCCCTATACACTCACACCTCTCCAGCTATTTCATTTTTCATTTCTTCTTGTCCCAGGGAATTTCCACTTGGCTGGTCAGCTGGGACCTCAAATTCAATGTCTGAGACAGAAGGTATCATCTTTACCCTTAAACTCACTCTTCCCTCTAACTTTTCTACCATCTTCCCTGCCCTAGAAGCCTTGTTGCCAACCTTGATTTCACTCTGTCCTTCCACTCTACTGAAATGAGCAGGAGACATAAGACTGACATAATGAGTAGGTTTAAAGAACCTATAAAGAACATGAGTTGGGGTGTAGTGGGAGAAGAAACTATGTTCATAGGAGGAAGACAGTGGAGTGCATGCTCTTAAAACTAATTGTCCTGATTGATTTAGAGAGGAATGATCAATTATTTGAGGCTTTTGAGGAGTGTGCAGAGCAAAGTCTTAGAAAAATGATCCAGGTAGCAGGGTGAAGTTACTGGCCCACTGAAGTTACGGCCCACGTCATCCCCCTGGCCTGGAATGCCCTCCCTCCCAACATCCACCAAGCTAGCTCTCTTCCTCCCTTCAAGGCCCTACTGGGAGCTCACCTCCTCCAGAAGGCCTTCCCAGACTGAGCCCCCTCCTTCCTCTCCCCCTCCTCCCCCTCCCCATCCTCCCGCCTTACCTCCTTCCCCTCGCCACAGCACCTGTATATATGTATATATGTTTGTACGTATTTATTACTCTATTTTATTTGTATATATTTATTCTATTTATTTTATTTTGTTAATGTGTTTTGTTTTGTTCTCTGTCTCCCCCTTCTAGACTGTGAGCCCACTGTTGGGTAGGGACCTTCTCTGTATGTTGCCAACTTGTACTTCCCAAGTGCTTAGTACAGTGCTCTGCACACAGTAAGCGCTCAATAAATATGACTGAATGAATGAATGAATGACTGGAGACCTGGAAATCAGTGAGGTGGCTGATGGAAAGGCCCAGATGAGATTTGATAAGCGTCTGGACCAGTGTAGTGGCTGAACACTTGCTAACATTGCCCCATTTCTCCTCTTCTCTGCAATGGCTTGGAATGCTTTTCCTTTCATTTCTCCAAATAATAACAATAATGATGACATTTATTAAGCACTTACTATGTGCAGAGCACTGTTCTAAGTGCTGGGGAGGTTACAAAGTGATCAGGTTGTCCCACGGAGGGCTCACAGTCTTAATCCCCATTTTACAGATGAGGTAACTGAGGCACAGAGAAGTGAAGTGACTTGCCCAAAGTCACACAGCTGACAATTGGCAGAGTCGGGATTTGAACCCATGACCTCTGACTCCAAAGCCCATGCTCTTTCCACAGAGCCATGCTGCTGCTCTAATCTGTCAGAACACAACAGCCCCCATCTTCAAAGCCCTAATAAGAATCCAAGATTCTTCAGAAACTCTTCCCTAATTAATTCACACCTCAAATCCCACCATGCCCAAAAGCCACCTTTCAGATTTATGCATCAATAGCCATTCTTAACATGGATGTAGATATGCATATTCAATTTGATATTCAATTATTTATTCTGATCACTCATCCTGATATACTTGTACTCCTACCTATTGAGCCATTATTCTTCCCCGTGCTCCCACTATTTGTATTTTTTTCCCCATTAGATTATAAGTGCTTGGAAGCAGGAAATATGTGTTTTGCTTGTATTGAACTCTCCCAAGCTTTTATTATAGTGTTCTGCACACAGTAAATACTCAATAAATCAATTGATGATGATGATGGTATTTGTTAAGTGCTTACTATGTGCCAGGCACTGTTCTAAGTGTTAGGATAGATACAAAATTATCAGGTTGTCCCATGTGGGGCTCGTAGTCTTAATCCCCATTTTACAGATGAGGTAACTTGGGCCCAGAGAAGTTAAGTGACTTGCCCAAAGTCACACAGCTGACAAGTGGTGGAGCTGGGATTGGAACCCATGACCTCTGACTCCCAAGCCCATGCTCTTTCCACTAGACCATGCTGCTTCTCAGTAATAAAGGTTAAGCGCTTACTATGTGCCAAACACTATTCTAAGTGCTGGGGTAGACACAGGGTAATCAGGTTGTCCCACGTGGGGTTTACAGTCTTAATCCCCATTTTACAAATGAGGTAACTGGCACAGAGAAATTAAGTGACTGGCCCAAAGCCACATAGTTGACAAGGGGCGGAGCCAGGATTAGAACCAGGGATTAGATTAACTAATCAGAAATAAAGATCCATTGATTTTTTTCTACTTGGGAAATGCACTATTCTATGAGAGCCTAAAAAGGACAAAAATCATCACCATTGAGGTGTGTTTCTCATCTAATGGGGAGAGAAGGCTTTCCAATATCTGTTTGGGAGTTTGGCCAGCCCACTAGTATTGAAACGATGGTTTCTGTAAGAATAATACCTTTCCTAACAGAAAGCCAAAGACCCTTTCAAATATAGAGAACTTGATAACATGCAGACCTGGTCTTTTTCCTATATTTAAGCAAATTTTCAACAAAGAACTATAAAAGATGGAAAAACTCTCAAGGAAGACCAGGGAAGGGGAGAGATCAAGTGAGGAACAATGGCAAATATTCCATAAAGGGTTCAGAGCTACCAGTTAGTATATGAATAGCAAAATTATTTGGATTTCTTCTGTTATGAAGAAGCAGCGTGGCTCAGTGGAAAAGAGCCCGGGCTTTGGAGTCAGAGGTCATGGGTTCGAATCCCGACTCCACCACATGTCTGCTGTGTGACCTTGGGCAAGTCACTTAACTTCTCTGTGCCTCAGTTACCTCATCTGTAAAATGGGGATTAAGACTGTGAGCCCCACATGAGACAACTTGATCACCTTGTATATCCCCAGCGCTTAGAACAGTGCTCTGCACATAGTAAGCGCTTAATAAATACCATTATTATTATTATTATTATTATTATTATGAACTATTACTAACGTTTTGTGCCCAGATTAATAGTAATAATAATGATAATGCTGTGCATCTCCCAAGTGATAGGGGTCACATCTAATTCACACCTGTTTATTATCTCTTAGTCACTAGTATAGTGTTCTGTGTGCAGTTTTAATTTAATAAATACTATAACTACTACCACTACCAACAATAATAATAGTAATAATAATAATAGTTGCCAATTGTTATCTATGTTTCATGGACTAAACTAAGAAGTGGGATAGATGCAAGATAAATTAGGTCAGGAGCAGTCCCTGTCCCACATGGTGCTCACAGTCTAGAAGAGAGAGAGTACAGGTATTAATCCCAATGTTATAGGAAACAGAGGTACAGAGAAGTTAAGTGACTTGCCCAAGGGCACATAGCAGATGAGTGGTGGAGCTGGGATTAAGATCCAGGCCCTCTGACTTCCAGGCTCTTGTCTTCCCACTAGACCACACATGTTCCTTGGGTGGGGACTGTCTCTAAATGTTGCCAACTTGTACTTCCCAAGCGCTTAGTACAGTGCTCTGCACACAGTAAGCGCTCAATAAATACGATTGATGATGATGATGATTCGATTAATCAATCCAGTGTAGGTGAATACAAATCCATCCTGAAGAGGAGTTTGTCAAATAACTGGCTCCTTTGACACTTCTTATTTAATTCAATCCCTTTGAAATTGTTAACAGAGAATTTATAGTTAATTTTCTAGGCATAGTATGGTTTTCTGATGTATTCCAGGGAATTAGCTGAAATGAAAGAATTTAATTTTAATCTCTCTACCTAAACTTTGCAAAGGCTATGAAACAGAAGCCAGGTTTTTTTTTAATATGAAATACTTTAAGCCTTATTAAAGTAATGGGACTCGATGAATCACAGTGGAAGAGATCGTGTAGGAGTGTGAAAGCCTTCTTACCTCTCGTTGCCATGCCAGTGACGTCTAGCTTCCAGATGATGTAATGTGAGCTATTTGCTTAATAAACTGCAATGAGTCTCCCACCAGCAATTCTGGCGGTGAGAATTCAATCAGCTGACAGCACTGGGCTGAAACACTGTGCTGGTTGAAATAATGTTACCGATAACCTCCCAGCTCACCATAAAAAATGTCATAGAAAGTATACTAGATTGGACCAGTTTCAAAATTAGCAGGCCAGCTTTGGAAGATAAACAAACTCCGCCAAACAGAGATATTTTCAACATTGTCATGACTCCTGATCATATCCCCAAATTCTTCATTCCTTCTTTGGATGTGGAACACATAACCTTTCATCTGGTCCCAACAGCTGATCCAGAAGACTCTTCTGTCGAAAGAAGCCTCTCTGAAACTGGATGCCTCAAACTCAGACCCACTACGAGCCAATCTGAATCCTCCATCAAAAAGGGAAGTCTATGCAATGAAGGAGCAGTGGGGGCCATGGATTGTCTTGTTTGCTCTGGGAATATGGAGAAAGCTGCTGACCACTCTGACCCTGCTACCAGGGCTGCCTTGTCTTTTTGTCATCTCCCCAAAGTTACAACCCCTTATGGGTTTCTTACCTTAGGTGAGAGCCCCAGTATAAGAAGGAAAGAATCTCTCTTCTTCGAGTCTGACCCGACAAATCTCAGAGGACTGTTCTCTCTGAAGAAGGGAGGTCTCAGCCTTTCCAGATATCCATCTAATCCCCTAAATGGATATAAAGAACTAGAATGCCCTGCCCATCCACTGAAGAGCAGTAGATAAATATCATGGGAACTGATCTATTCCAGTTCATCTTCCTCTCTTCTGTCTTGTGCCCCTGTAAGGGGCAATATCAAGGATAAAAAGAGAACTTTCCAGACTCTGATGAGAAAGCATCTGGCGAGCATCAAGTACATTTGATGTGACCCTGGAGCTAAGGAAGACCTGGAGCAGGTGGAGTGAGGATTCAAAGCTAACTCCAATCCTGGACCAACTAAAAGGAACAGAAAGTCTTCCAGGAGCTGTGTCTGAGGGACCAGTGTCACTTCATCTTATTCACGCTGCATTTCAGAACTTCTGGACAGAGGAGTGATAAGTTGGAGCCAGAATCAACTTGTGTCAATGAACGGGGTAAATGATTCCATTTACAAACCTATGAATGTACTGCAATGCTCATTCTTTTGTCATCAAGAAAAAAATGAATTAATGTAAATTATTGTTTTCCTCTGTGAGAACTGTCTCGACATTATGCATTCATTCATCTGAGGCTCTGACTCTAAACTAGAGTTGCAAACAAATCAAATTAGAGAAGTTGTGTTTCTTTATGGTATTTGCATTAGCTTAATCCTTTTTACAGATATTCCACAGTAAATTAAATGAAATGAAAAAAAAAAACTTCTCCATGTCCTGTTTATCCTGTTTTCATGAAGTAATAAGGTAGAATTGGGGCCAAACTTAATTAGTGAGTCTGTAAGTGGTCTAATGTAAATAAAATCAATAAACAAAATCCCAAGCATACCACTTCATGTTTTCTCTCAGAGATAGCTGAATTACCTCAGTGTTAACCCCCTGACCAAAATCAACTTTATAGAGGCATCCTTTACCTGGCTTTTAGAAAACAATGATAAGATAATTTATTTCTTTATGAAATAGAAGTGGGTGTATAGTAATCTCTCTCTAGTTAGCCTTAACAAGCCATGGCCAAGATAATAGTACAATCTGCTCTTCTGTAAACCTATGCCCACTACACTGTGTGATTTTCGTGATGACTAAAACCAATAAAAATTGCTTTAAACTATGTTTTCTGTTTCTGTGATGAACGTCTTTGGATTCTGAACATTCTTTTACTGAATCATTAAATTCCTGTAATTACTCGATCCTAACATATTACACTGAGCTTAAGTGCAAAATGAGTTCACAAGCTACATGAATACTTTGCTTCATGTGGCATCTGAAGTTATTGATTTCGGGTTCATCCAGTTCCTGAGTCATTCTCCCAGGTTAAATTGCAAATCTTGAGAAACTGCAGAGATACTTTATAATCTAAGCCCTCCTCATGTTAATATGGTAATGGAGGAGGGTTTGGGCACAGCCCCAAAGTGAAACACATCCCTGAGTTTGAGGTCTCTTCTGAATAACCAGTGCAGGAATCCTAGACAGGAAGATGGAACCAATCTGAAACAAACCTAAGCCCCAGAAAGAGCCTAAACCCAGTGCCCTGGGTGGCATTTTACAGTTATCCAAAATATTAACAGTGCTATTGTCGATGAAAATAACCCAGGAACATATACAGAGAAGATAAGCAAACGTTGCTGTCAGGTAGAGATAAAAAATGAAAAATGAGGTACAGTCAAGTAAAAATGCTTAATAATGAGGTGGGAAGGTTCAGGACACACTAAAACAGCTTGAGAAACTGTGGATTCAGTTTCTACTGGCCTCAGATCAAAAAATGATGTCATCTGTATATCTTTCACATCCCAGGAGATTTCATCTTAACAATAACATGATAATGTCCTATGATAATGTAAATGATGTTACAATGTTGTAAAGGTTAAATAAATTTGGGAAACAATAACCATGTTGATGAGCTAGAAACCATCATGCATTGTAAATCATGTACTGGAGAACGATCTCCATCTTACCTCTCCCCTCTTCTTCATATGGGAACTTACACAACTCTGCTTCAGGTGGCAAATAACTGTCCAGGCAGCAGAGATCGGCACTGTCCACCCACTCTACTACCACCCACTGCTGCTCATTAAGCAACATCCAAGAGCTGACGATGAAACCTTAAGGAATGTCTGATAGGTAAATCTATGCTCCTTGCTGCCTGGAATTTCCCCAAATAGGTCTAGTCATTCCCAGGTGCTTGGCTTGCACAAGGAGGAGCCCTAGAACTCTTTTGATGATATGCATCCCCCACCTAAGTCTGTGGACACTTCTCTACTTGGAATTAAAGAACATGAGGGAGGACTGGCTTTAATAATGACAATGGGGATGACTTCCATTTCTAACCTCGTAGTGCACCTCTAGGAGCTATGGGGTACAGAGCTACCTAGCTCTGTCCTTATCAATCAATATCAGTACTGTCATTTATTTAGTCATTTCCTTGTGCAAAGCACTGGATAAAGCACAGGAGTAAATGCAAGGGCATTAAATCCAATGAGTTTTCTCACAATCTAAAGAGGTTATGAGGAAACCCCAAGCATAATTCTAGATAGATATCTCGAGAGATACAAGACAGATAGATTGCAAGTCCCTTGAAAGTAAAGATCATATATACAAACTCTATGATATTTTACTCTCCCCAATGCTCTACACACAGTAAGTGCTCAATAAATGCCATTGACTGATTGATTTATATTCTAAGTAGGCAGGAGAACAGGAGAACTGAGGTATCAAGAAGTTAAGTGACATGCCCAAGGTCACACAGCAAGCACTTGGAAGAGGTAGGATTAGAACCCAGGTCCTCTGACTTTCAGGTCCATGCTCCTTTCACTAGGCCATGCTGCTGAGGGCTGATGGAATGTCACAAACCTGGTGATTAAGGGATTCTGTTTGATTCTGAGAGAAATGGGAAAATACTGGGGGTTTTTGAAGAGTGGAGAGATGTATACAGAATTATGTTTCATTAAAATGATCTGTGCAACAGAGTGGAGTGTGACTGGAGACAGGCTTATCAGCAAGTGGGCAGATAGAACAATCTTGAAGTCCACTTACTTTTTAAAGAGCACACCCTCTATCACTCTCTTTCTTGGTGGTCACCTTTGTTTGAAGAACCCCAGCCAAAAAGGTTTCTTTTGGGTGAGCCTTGATCATCTCTCTAGGGAGCTTTATTCTGTGGTTATATATTAAAGACAAAAGTTGAGCAAATGTTGCATTGGATATTAACTGCTTCTATGGGATTAATTTCCTCAACCAGACAGAATGTTTAATTAAACTACTTGCAAACCTCTGTAATTACCTCAACATACAGGTGTCATTTCACTAGAATTGAGAGCCAAACCATTAATTAACTCTACCAGGTGGAAATGAAAATTCCTATCTATCAGGGATTATGGACTAGGTCAAAAATGATGTTCTCTTTCAGTTTGTCCAAGGTAAGCTTGTTGTGTGCTTTTGTACTCTCCCAAGTGCTTAGTAGAGTTCTTTGCACATAGCAAGTACTCAATAAATGCAATTGATTCACTCAATTCTTGTCTGGTTTTATGCCTTCTCCAGTCGTCTCCGACCCATAGCGATGCCATGGACGCATTTCTCCCAGAACCTCCAACTAGCATCTGAAATCATTCTGGTAGTATATCCATAGAGTTTTCTTGGTCAAAATACAGACGTGGTTTACCATCACCTTCTTCCGTTCAGTAAACTAGAGTCACCACCCTCAACTCTCTCCCATTCTGCTGCTGCTCAGCACAGGTGAATTTGTAGCAGACTGATTTCCACTCAACAGCCACTGCTCAAGCTAGGAATGGAATGGGTATGCCTCTGCTTGACTCTCCCTCCTGTAGTTGAGACTGGTAGAGTACTAGACATTCTCCAAGTGTGACCGTGAGAGAGTTTACTCAACTTACTGAATGTTTTCATCACAATCTGAACCCAGGGCTGTTGGGAAGCCAAGGCCTGGAGAGGAAAACACAGGGTAAACAGAAACACCTTCCAAATCCAGAGCCAAAGAATGGTGATGGGGAAAAGCTGCTATGGATATCATCTGTCCATGCATGCTTCCAGAAAGTTGTGCCCTGAGATTTTCAAATCCAAGCTATTTAGGGTCATGATTAGTAGTCAGATATGTGAAGGGTTGCTAAGCATTCACTAATCATACTACTTTTAAAAAGCTGCATGTGGGAGAATTTCCTTGCAGTTTCCTGAGGCATGAAGGTCAGATTAATCAATCAATTAATCAATGGTATTCATTGGACACATACAAGTAGAAGAAATTATTTTAGACACTTGGGGGAGTACAGTAGGCATTGTAAATTTCTGGAATCTACTGTTGTACATGATCAATTTGAGTCTCCATTTCTGTGATAAGTGCTTAGTACAGTGCTAAGCCCTTAGTACAGCGTTCTGCACGAAGTAAGTGCTCAATAAATATGATTACATCACCCTGTAATCATGGGTGATGGTAGATTTTGAACCAGGATCTGCATACTTTTCGCCTTATCCTCAACTATCTGTAGCTTGACTCTAGACTGTAAACTCTCTGTAGACTGTAAATTCCTTCTGGGTAGAGAATGTATCTATCAATTCTGTTGAAATGAAATCTCCCAAGCACTTAGTACAAGGTTCTGCACTTAGTAAGTGCTCAATCAATACCTTTGATTGATTGACTGATTGGCAAAGAGAGACAAATTTACATGGGAAGGAGCTCAAGCAACTATCCAGACCTGTAAATACCTATAAACTCAACTGTTACAAATATAGTTTGCCTGGAAGGAAGAGCAAGTGGGAAAGGATGTAGAACAAGCAGATTCAGACTAGATGGCTGAAAAATGATTTTAAATAGCTTTTTAAAACATATGAAATGTTCGTTGTACACATCAGTGATAGGTTAGAAATGTGGGAAAAAATGAATATACCCTAAGAAAAATGTGAATCTCAAAAATCCACTGTAAATCTAGGTTAGGGTTGGGGGTGCATGATTAACATAAATAAGTGCTAGCAACACTCCTATCTCCCCCAAAACTTAACTCTTCATCTCAGTGCCTCCAGGGGAATCTTACTGATATTTTCAGGGGTAGGGCTGGGTGCAGTCATGAAGCAGATAGTGAGTAAGGAACAGAAAAGTGAGTTTGACATTTAAAAGGTAGCTTGGGGATTAAGCAGAGTCAGAAATTTCCTTGCAAAGTAAATGTGAGTGCCCACCTGTGTCTGTATGTATTTAGACATTGGGTGCAGTACAGCTGCACTGTAGGATGTCATTTTGACTGGGGAAAGAAGGAAACTCTTTGCCCTTCCCCTCCCCGCCACCACCTTCACTTTCAGAAGAGCAAGATACAGATTGAATGGTGGTTGGGGCAGGGAGAGAAGAGGGGCATCAGGAAACACCATTTGGTTTGGGCAGGTGTCCAACTGATTTCTGCTCTTCCCTCCTTTGAGCAAAAGGCCTCCCATCCTTGGCTGTGAGGCCACACACACCTTTTTTCTATGTTATCATTCTGACTGGCGGTGCTGATGCTGTCACTGAGCATAATATGAGGTGCTAGTGATGTAATTGAGGATCATGTGAGGATAGGGGCTCACTCAACTATCCAGCTATGGACCACACATGTTAAGGTGGCCCTACATTCAGTAGTAGTTGTTGGATGGGAGTGAAAAAAGAAAAAGAGAAAAGGGCATGAAGTAATGGGACACATTTCACCATTATAAGCACATTCAGCTCATATGGTTCAAGGGGCAATGGAAAGGAATGGGAATTCTCATCAGGAATAACAGATGAACCTCAGTCCTAAGGCTTCGGGACCAAAGACCTGACCAGAGGAATTGATTGTAGTGCTAAGAGAGCACAGAGTTTCTTGCACTCTCTCACTCATGCCAGGCATGTTCTCACTGGGGCAGTACATTGAGCTAACAGGTATGCAGTATACAACATATTGCAAAATGCATGTGATATTCACCCACATTAGCCAGCTGTAAGCAGATCCAGGAATAGAACCCAGTTCTCCTGATTTCCAGAGAAGTGTTTTTACTATTGGACAAATAGCAGGACAATGAAAAGAGGAATAGACAATAGAGAGCTAACCAGCATGCAAGAGGTAAATGCAAAAGTGGTATCATGGAAGCAAACACCTATGTCATATTTTTGCAGGTGGGTAAGATATGTGTTTGAAATACCCACTTAATATCAGATGATAGGATCCTTGAGGCAGGGGCCATGTCTTTTCATCAGAGAACCTGTGTTTAGAATAGAGTTTGTTATAATGAATGTCTGACATATTGCCCCAAATTAGTCACTTTATTTCCTCATGAGGGCTGATAGCCCAGGTTTTAAAATGCAGATCTGGTCTTAGAACCACAGGCACACAAATAGCAAGGATAAGTCAAGACTTCAGGGACATGGGAAAAGTATGTGAAACTGGATTGATGCAAGTAATTTTTCCTAAGACTCTTGGTATTAGGGACGGTGAGACACAAGATTAATGTTGGATGTGTTAAGGATTTCAAAGAGGGCTTTGAATTTAAAGAACACTGAGTGGAATGTGTTCTGTGCTAAGGCAGCTGATGGATCAAATTCTTAATGCTGCAATCCTGGGATTGTGTGAGGTTTTAAAATGGAGGGAGGATGTACTGTTGATAGATGCCCTTTGTCCAGATTGGGTGGTGATTTGAAAGCCTAAGAAACAGTAAACAGAAAAATTGTCAAGGTTGAAAAGCTAAACATTTGCCAAAGAAGGCAATAGGGAGCACAAAATTCATCTCAACTCACTTTATCCTATACCAAAAGGTAAAAATCCTGCCAGAAGATCACCTCATAAAACATAACAGCTATTGAGAAGTTTCTGCCTCCACTCTCAATATGTCAGGGTAAAGGTGGGTGATTTTCACTTTGGTAAAAAGATGACCTCTTTTTCTTCATCAATAACTGTGGGCTTGAATTTAATCCAAGTGTTAGAAACCCTGTTCTAAAGATAAGTTGAAATGAAATATAGCCAACATTCGATTATTCAGAGAGAAGATGGTGCTATATTGGATTTTCAGTCCTCTTGTTCCTTTTTCCCTCCCTGGTCTGACCACCCTTTGACTATTTCACTACCTAGTAGCACCTCACCCAGGGTCTGCAGAGAGAGAAGAAGTGGTTTGACACTCAGCTGGCCCGATCAAGAGTTTTGTGGGGGAATAAGCTGAAAATATTCAGTAGCTTTTTTTTAATTGGCCATTTTTTAAAATTCACTGCCTTGCCAAGATTAGATAGACTCAGCCCTTCACATTCTCTCTCCACTTCTATTTTTCTTTCTCTTTGTTTTGTTCCCTTCCCCTCTTCTTTTCCCTACTATATAAGGCACAGTTCTGCATCCCTTTCTATTCTCTATCTCTGTCCATTCCCTTGGAGAACTCATTCACTCAATTGCCTTCAACTACCATTTCTATGTGAACGATTCCCAAATCTACATCTCCAGCCCTTATCTCTCTCCTTCTCTGCAGTCTTGTATTGCCTTCAGGATGTCTCTACTTGGATGTCCCACTGATACAGAACTCTTATCGTCCCATCCAAACTCTGTCCACCCCATGACTTTCCCATCACTGTAGACAGCACAACCATCCTCCTTGTTTCGTAAGCCCATAACCTTGGCATTATCCTTAACTCATCTATCTCATTCAACCCACTAGTCAATCTGTCACTAAATCCTGTTAGGTCCACTTTCACAACGTTGCAAAAATCCACCCTTTCCTCTCCATCAAAATTGCTACCATGTTACTTCAAACACTTATCCTACCTTCCTTGACTATTGCATCAGCCTCCTTGCTGACTACCCCCCTGCCTCCTGTCTCTCCCTAATCCAGTCCAGACCTCACTCTGCTGCTCAAATAATTTTCTATAAAAAAAAATTCAGTCTATGTTTCCTCACTCCTCAAAAACCTCCAGTAGTTTTCCATCTCCACTCCATCAAACAGAAACACATTATCTGTGGATTTAATGCACTCAATCACCTTACCTTGCTGATTTTTCTACTACAACTCAGCACATTCACTTTGCTCCTCTAATGCCAACCTATTTGCCATACCTCAATCTTGTCAGTCTTGCCTCTGACCCTTGCCCATGTTCTGCCTCTAGCCTAGAACTCCCTCCTTGTTCATATCCAACAGACTATCACTCTCCCCACTTTCAAAGAATTAATAAAATTACATTTCCTCCAAGAGGGCATCGCTGACTTATCCCTCATTTCACCTACTTTCTTTCCTTTCTGTATCACCCATGCCCTCGGATGTGTACCCTTTCTTCACCCCATCCTCAACCCCACAGCACTTAAGTACATATCTGTAATTCATTATTCGTATTAATATCAGTTTCTTCCTCTAGACTGTTTAAGGTTCTTGTGAAGCGGGAAACTCTCTATATTGAATACCTCCAAGCATTGAGCACAGTGTTCTGCACTGTACGCACAAATACGATTAAATACACATAAATACGATTGATTGATAAAAAAGAAAATCCCAGTACTAAGCCCACAGCAGTATGCTCAAGTGAAAACTTAATCTTTGTTATAGTAATATAACTATCTAAATTACATGACCTGAGTTTAGGGGCCATTGTTGTGGGAGAACTTTTAAGTTAGCACCCTTTTAATTCCCTTTTCTAGAGAGACAAACAGCTTTTATCAATTTGTCTCCTCAAGAAAACATAGAGGAATGAGCAATCCCATACTGGGCTAGATCAATATTCTTTTCAGTCTGCCAGTATTCGGTCGTTAACAATTTTTTTTAATGGTATGTTTTAAAGGTATCTGGTAAGTGCTTACTATGTGTCAAGTTCTTTTCTAAGACTGAACTAGATACAAATTTATCAAGTTGGACACAATCATTATCCCCCATAGGGCACACTGTCTCAACTGGAGGATTAAATCCTCATTTTACAGATGAAGTAACCGAGGCACAGAGAAGTTAAGTGACTTGCTCAGGGTTACACAGCAGGCAAGTAAAAGAGCCAGGATTAGAACCTAAGTCCTCTGACTCCAAGGACCATGCTTTTTCTGCAAGGCCATGCTCCTTCTCAAAGGATTCATTCAATCATATTTATTGAGCGCTTACTGTGTGCAGAGCACTGTACTAAGCACATGCATTGTATTAAGCGCTTATGACACCAAGGAGAAACAGTATGACCTAGTGAATAAAGCATGGGCCTGAGAGTCAAAAGGACATGGGTTCTAACCCCAGAGCTGCCCCTTGTCTCATGTATGACCCTGGGCAAGTCACTTCAATTATCTGTGCCCCAGTTACCTTACCTGTAAAATGGGAAATGAGAATGTAAGCCTCATGTGGAACATGGACTGTGTCCATCCTTGTACCCAACACTTACTACAGTGCCTCACACATAGTAAAGACATAAGAAATATCATAAAAAGAAAATGATGCTTGGAAGAACTGAGTGCCTACAAGCTGACTCCACAGTCAGTCAGTCAATCATATTTATTGATTGCTTACTGAGTGCAGAACACTGTACTAAGCACTTGGGAGAGTACAACATAGCAATACAACATTGTGACCTGGTATGGATAAGAAAGACTGAATGAATGCTTTATGAAGTCTTGTAAACTCAGCAAGGATGAGTGACAATTTCCACCAAACAGATATTGAAGAAGACAGGTACCATGTCATTTACCACATGTGGAAAAGGTCATTGGATAAAATGATTGTGGGCTGCTAAATATATCATGAACATTTGCAAAGCTGACTTGCTGATTGCCTGATGGAGTGATTTGTTCAATAAAATGCTTGAAAAATAGAAAACAAGCTAGGTATGATTTTAAGCTAGGATTCTTTATCAAATGATTTACTTAAGGGAGATATACTTGAACAAATGCTTGATTCCATATTTAAAGTAATTATTCATAACCTTCTGTAAATAGGAATAATATATAACTTGTCAGAAAGTTTGATTCCTTAAAGGATAATTTTGGAAATGTGTCGAAGTGGAAGACGAGACTTAAAATGAGTATTTTATTCTTATTTATGTCTTGCCTGTAAGGATAGCTCCTGTTAACTGCTTTCTAGTACTCTAACTTGCCATTAACTGTTGATATATTTCAAATATAAAAGCATTAGATGGCATACACCAATACCCCAAGGGACTAGAGGAATCTTTTATTGAAATGATACATTTTGCGTATTTGGAAATTTGTCCCAGAATGAGAGTGATTCCGATCCCTTCAGGTCAATTCCAAGGTTTTGTTGGGTACCAGCCCTAAATCACATTTTCTCTCAAAACATGATTTTTTTCCATCCCCACAACCACTCAAGGGGACTGTGGTGGAAGGAGAAATTCCAAGTTGGTTTGGATCTTTATTTACAACTGTCCACAAAATTGCATTTCTCTACCCTTCCTCTCCCCTCTTCCTCCTCTCCCCTTCTGCTTTTTTCATTCTGAAGACTCTTAAGGTATTTTTCCACAAGAAAACTATGCAACTATGTATTTGGCCTTTGAAGAGATACTTCTTATAGCTGCACATCTCTCCTACTTTCTGAAATCTGTTTTTCTTCTGGTCTTCATTTATCTCTTGCTTTTTAAAAGTTCATGTTCAAGATTTTGATGCAATTTGACCCACAATCTTTCTTCAGTGAAAACAAGAGGGAAGGGAATATTTAACTTGGGCTGCTTATGATGTGGCATCTGGCTTTTAAAAAGTTCTATATTTAAGTGGACCTTGGTGCTCAGTAAATCTGTGGCAGGTGGCTGACTTTCTGTATTTTGAAAACAAGCCCTGAAGTCGGAAAAATACCAGGGACTACTGCTACATGTTTATGATTCAGCTCAGTTATTCCCTTTGAAATTGAGCAGTGAGAAGAGCCTGCTTCAGTCTCACTCCTACACTTTTTAACTGGTGTGAGAAGAAATTATGTTCCCAATTCTTCTTAAACTGGCATTGTGACGATCAGAGTGGGCTTTGAAGGATGAATCTTCTCCCATCACTGCGCATAAGCTTCTTATTTGGGGCATAATTGACAGGAGAGTTGGGCTCAATAATTGACTTGGAAAGGCATTTGGACTGGACTCCTACCATAAGCGTGTTCAATCTAATTATCATGTATTGGGCCCCAGCCTGTACTAAAGTGCTTGACCCTTAGTGCTTACAGATACAATAATAATAATAATAATACCACTCATTATTAAAACTTCAAATCCCAATTTTATCTTTGGTATTTCATAGTCTGAACGATCCTGATAGTGGTTTCAACTTTTTTTTTCACAACGATAGCAGAGACGTGGGCTTAAAGCACAATTGAATGTGCTACTGCTATCCTACCACATTCAAGTGGAAGATACTGAATTTTCAATTGTTTCTTGAATTCCTTGGGAGATTGTTGAGAGCCATGACAAAAACGTTTGAGTTGTAAAACTTATTTAATCTAACCTTGTGACCATTATTTTTTAATCCTGATGATTGCGCTTAATTAAAATGCCACTTTCATTTTACGTAGCCTTCTTATTGAATCTCTCATTCAAATGACTGAAAATATGCTGTACTGCTTCTGGCCTGTACACCCTTTCAAACAGCAACTCTTCACATCAGCAGTTTCTTAATGCATAAAGAAATGAGTTCAAAGGTTTCAGATTAAGGAGATAGGTTAGAGTTTCAAATTATATCTACTCTATTATTAGAGAAGCAGCGTGGCTCAGCGGAAAGAGCCCGGGCTTTGGAGTCAGACGTCTTGGGTTCGAATGCCGGCTCCGCCAGAAGTCTGCTGTGTGACCTTGGGCAAGTCACTTCACTTCTCCGAGCCTCAGTGCCCTCATCTCTAAAAATGGGGATTAAGACTGTGAGCCCTACGTGGGACAACTTGATCACATTGTATCCCTCCCCAGCACTTAGAACAGTGCTTTGCACATAGTAAGCGCTTAACAAATGCCATTATTATTATTATTATTACCTCTATGTAAAATGAGCAGATACGCTACATGTCTCCAAAGTCAATACTTCTCTGTTATGTGACGTGAGACACACATTTATTACCTACAAATTGTTGTGAAGGTCAAGGCATTAGGCTATTGTCGGAGTAAATTGGCCATAGCCTTTTGGCAAGACTGAAAGCCACCAAAGAACTAAAATCAATCAATCAATGATATTTATTGAGCACTTAAGTGTGCAGAGCACTGTAATAACTTCTAGGGAAACTACAATACAACAGAGTTGGTAGACACATTCCCTGACCACAAGGCACTTACAGCCTAGAGGGGGTAACAGATATTAATACAAATAGATTACAGATATTTGCAAAATGTTGTTGGGTAAATATCATGTGCATGGGGGGGTACAGATCTAAATGCATAGGCAATGCAGAAGGGAGAAGGGGTTGGGGAAAAGAGGGCTTAATTGGGTAAGTCCTCTTGGAGCAGATTATTTGAATGAGGCTTTGAAGATAGGGAGATTGGTGATCTGTCATAAATGGAAGGGGAGGGAAGTTCCAAGTCAGAAGGAGATGAGATGGAGGTACAGTGAGTAAACTGATGTTAGAGGAGAAATGTGTGAGGACTGAGCTGTAGTAGGAAATCAGTGAGGTAAATTTGGAGGGGGCGAGCTGATTACATAATAATAATAACGGCATTTATTAAGTGCTTACTATGTGCAAAGCACTGTTCTAAGTGCTGGGAAGGTTACAAGGTGATCAGGTTGTCCCATGGGGGGGGGGGGGGGGGCGGTGCTCACTGTCTTAATCCCCATTTTACAGATGAGGTAACAGGCACAGAGAAGTGAAGTGACTTGCCCAAAGTCACACAGCTGACAATTGTCAGAGCCAGGATTTGAACCCATGACTCCAAAGCCCATGCTCTTTCCACTGAGCCACACTGCTTCTCTATGCTTTACATGTACACATGCTTTAAAGCCAATGGTGAGGAGTTTCTGTTTGATGCAGAGGTGGATGGGTAGCCACTGGAGATTTTTGAGTAGTGGGGAGACATGGATGATTTTTTTTTTAGAAAAATGATTCAGGCAGCAGAGTGAAGTTAAGACTGTAGTGAGGAGAGACAGGAAGCAAGGAGGTCAGTGATAAGGCTGATACAGAAGTCATGATTTGATATGATAAGTGTTTGGGTAGAAAAATAGGTAGATAATGAAAAAAAGCAACCTTTGCAAGGAAAAAATTGAATTGAGACTAAGAAACTTAACAGGAACTGTATCTACTGGTAGAAATAATAAAAATTAGATATGGGCAACTGGCCAAATAGGAATTAGAATTTCAAGGGAGCATATGCACTAACTAACGGCATCACAGTTATTTTAAACTTCATTCAGCTACTGGTCTACTTAATGATTGTAATAGTTTGGTCCCTTTGTTATCTTGCTTTATTCTTTATGTCTACCCCTTCCATTTTGATGACTTCCTGTCCTGCTTTGGTGTGTCCATTGACATAGCTCCAGCCTCAGCACATATTCACTATGATTCAGTGCCAGATACTAGAAATTCTGATTATCTCATCTGATTAAAATGGCCACTTTGTGAACCTAATTCATACCTGCCTCTCAGACTGGGTTTCCTTCAACTAATGGGGCAAACATCAGACACAGTTATGGCAGGGACCAAGGAGATTTTTGAGCTATCCAGGTGGTGATCTTTCTTGAAGAGTCCTTTAGAATTCCATTTTAAGTAGACATGAGGAGGATAACAAGCATGAAGGTTTAGGGAAGTGGAGGGGTAACCTGGGTTACTCCTATTCTAATTTCCTTTTTTTGAGACTAAACCAGCTATTTCATATCAAACTTGTTCCACTTGAAAATAATATCCCTAAAGACATTTTGTAGTGGCTTAAAAGGAGGCTTTTTCTGCATCATGAGGTCTGGTCAAAGAAGGAAAATTGTTTTTTTACTTACTGGTAGAACAACAATTTTTCCTGGATGGTTTCTTTCTCATTTGTATGGATCCATAGCCTTTCTCCTCCTAGGTGCTACCCCAGAGTGCAATGGCTCACATTAATAAACCCCAGGACAATCCTAGCCCCTCTCTTTAACACTCATTTAGAAGCCCCAGAATAGAGAATGATTTGGGCATTCACACACACATTTCTCCTTTACAATCTCAGATAAGAGAAAAAGGCAGGTTTGGGTGGTTTGCTGGAACACAGAGTGAGGAAACCTTTCATTTGGTTTACTTAATCCCTTCCCTAATGAACCCAAATCGAGATACTCCTTTGTAACATTATCATTCAACAACAAATGAACACTCAAGTGCAAAAACTCCTCACTCTTGGCTTCAAGGCTCTCCATCACCTCACCCCCTCCTACTTCACCTCCCTTCTCTGGAGAAGCAGCATGGCTCAGTGGAAAGAGCATGGGCTTTGGAGTCAGAGGTCATGGGTTGAAATCTCGGCTCCACCAACTGTCAGCTGTGTGACTTTGGGCAAGTCATTAACTTCTCTGTGCCTCAGTTTCCTCATCTGTAAAATGGGGATTAAAACTGTGAGCCCCCCGTGGGACAACCTGATCACCTTGTAACCTCTCCAGTACTTAGAACAATGCTTTGCACATAGTAAGCACTTAAATACCATTATTATTATTATTATTATTATTACAGCCCAGCCCACACCCTCTGCTCCTCTGCCGCTAACCTCCTCACTGTACCTCATTCTCACCTGTTTCACCATCCACCCTCGGCCCACATCCTTCCCCTGGCCTGGAATGCCCTCCCTCCACACATCCGCCAAGATAGCTCTCTTCCTTCCTTCAAAGCCCTACTGAGAGCTCACCTCCTCCAGGAGGCCTTCCCAGACTGAGCCCCCTTTTTCCTCTCCTCCTCCCCATCCCCCACGCCCTACCTCCTTCCCCTCCCCAAAACACTTGTATACATATTTGTACAGATTTATTACTCTATTTTACTTGTACATATTTACTATTCTATTTATTTTGTTAATGGTGTGCATATAGCTTTAATTCTATTTGTTCGGGCAATTTTAACACCTGTCTGCATGTTTTGTTTTGTTGTCTGTCTTCCCCTTCAAGACTGTGAGCCTGTTGTTGGGTAGGGACCATCTCTATATGTTGCCAACTTGTACTTCCGAAGCGCTTAGTACAGTGCTCTGCACACAGTAAGCACTCAGTAAATACGATTGAATGAATTAAGGTGGCAAGCGCACTGTTCCAGGGGAGAGGGAGAGGGAGAGGGGGAGGGAGGGAGGGAGGGAGAGAGGGAGAGAGGGAGAGAGAGAGAGACAGAGAGACAGAGAGACAGAGGGAAAGGGAGAGGGGGAGGGAGAGGGGGAGAGAGGGAGGGAGAGAGGGAGGGAGGGAGGGGAGAGAGAGAGAGAGAGAGAGAGAGAGAGAGAGAGAGAGAGAGAGAGAATCGGACAGAGAGGGAGAATGAGAATGAGGAGGGAGAGAGAGCATGTCCTGCCCTATTCATTTTTCAGCAGAGGTATCCATGGAGATGTGGCCTTATTGGTATTTTGAGATTTGCTTTTGATTGAAGTAGAGGCTAATTAAGTTAGCCTGAGGATGATTATCCCTAAGACTCTTCTGGTGATGGCTCAGCTATCTTTATGTTACAGATGGCAATCCCATGTCCATTTGTGCTGCCTGAGTTCCATGGTCAACTAACACTGAACACAAATTTTCTAAGCTAATGACTCTAAATGAATACTTCTCTATAGAAACCTAAAAGAATAGACAACTGTTTTCATCACTTCTAAAAGCCATATTGATGAACTCTTTCTCATTAGGTCAAGTAAATAGAGCTGCGATTGTCTAATATAATCTTAATACTTTTAAATTTTTATTTCCTAATCTTTCTATGGTTGCTGTGAAAAGTTGCTGTGGTGATTTTATCATGCTTTAATGTTTGTTTGAAATCACAATAAGGGAAATGGAACCCTGCATTCAGTTGTCTTCCTCAATCAATTCAAACCCTTTATGCGTGAGTGATTTCTTCTTTTAATAAGTACAGATATTTTTATCACCTTTACTGTGATCCAGAAAATAATCAGGGTAGTTTTCCATGAATTGTACTCATTAAGAGAATGTAAGCAAACACTGGTTTTGCTTAAGCAGTTAAATCAATTGATTCACCAGCTAAAGAAAAAACAAACAAGCATATGTGCATTCATATAAACATAAGGAAAAATGAAAACAAAAAGCAAAAATCAGGAATGCTGTCCAGTACTATATGGAGATTTTGCACTGAAGTTGTGATATTCATCTGAGAAAAATCTTGCAGAAGAAGGAGAAAAAGACTGTAAGAGAGAAAGCCTGAAATGGAATAGTGTCAGCTGGCAGCTTAGGCAAGAAATAGGTGTGGGACAGAATATACTAGAGCAATCTGTTTCCAGTAAATATGGGACCATCAAGCAGAAACTCCTGACGAATGGCTTCAAGGCACTCAATCAGCTTTCTTCTCTCTCCTTGACTTCACTCCTTTTCCACTGCCACCCAGCCTGTCACTTTGGTCCTCCAATAGCAACCTACTCACTGTGCCTCACTCTGCTGTCGACCTCTTTCTGGTGCTCTCCCTCCTGCCTGCAAACCCCTCCCACTTTGCATCCTACTGGCCATCATTCTCCCCATCTTCAAAGGCCTTCTCAAAGGATGAATCCTCCAGGCAGCCTTCCTGACTAATCTATGATCTCACATCCTATTCTACTCACCCCAACCTACTGCTACTTGAACAATTCTGCATAACCTATGCCCTTATGTCCTTGTCCACATAAAGGGGCCATGACAAGGGGTGAAATTTGCCTAAGAGGCATTTGTTGGGATTATGAGTGTATCTGGCCTTCCTATCAGATCTGTCGATCCTTAGTAGAAGGGGTTGAACTCTGTCCCAACACGGTGTCTTTTCCCCCTTGCCAGCAATAAGATGCAATCCGATGCCCACCTGGTGCCTGCCCTGCTGTGTGCCTCTGTGCAGCCATAATGAAGGCATGGGCACGGGGCTGGTGAGTGCTGGTGCCACCAGGTAATGAGGTGTGGGCCAGTCCTCAGCAGGGTCAGCTCTTGCCAGATGCTGGAGGAGCCAAGGGAATCCAGAAGGAAAGAACAGACTGCTTACTCTGGCTGGGCCAGGGTGAGGCTGCAGTCCTCCCTGGTCTAGGGGTAGCCACATTTAACAGATGAGGAAGCTGAGGCACTGAGAAGTGAAGCCTCTCGCTCAAGGTCACACAGCTGGTATGTGGGCAAGCCAGGCTTAGGATTCAAGTCCTCTGACTTTCAGGCCCAGATTTTTTCAACTAGGACATGTTGTTTCCTTGAAAAGGGGCAGACGCAGCACTTTGGTACCTCAAAGTCAAGGAGTTCCTCTACTCCCTCCCCGATGGTTCCATGGCCCAGCAGAAGAGCCTTGCTCCCTGAACCCTGCTCAGGAGGTGAGGGGAGTCAAGATATGATATTAGGGAACAGCTGCTGTGAAGTGCCCCAGAAAAACCAGGATTTCTCAGGTCGATTGGCCATCTCCACTTCTACCCCTGCCCCACAGGAACAGCTGTGAACACCAGCCCAAACACAGAGCTCCGAGGATGAGATTTCAAAGTGGCAAAACAGGAACCTCACATCAATCAATCTCTTTCCTTACTGTCTTTCCCCTCTCAGGAAAGACCTGCAATTATAAAATGAAAATAATCAGGAAAGCAGGTAGGCAGGGGATCAGGGAGCAGTGCAAGTTGGCAGGAGAAAGGGCAGAGGACAGGATAGGTGGGCAGGGAGAGAAGGAGATGGGGCAAGGGGCAAGGCAGAGGGTAGGAGCAGTAGAGTAGGCAAGGAGCAGGGGGGCAAGGCAGACAGGGGACAGAGCAGGACAATGGATAGGGCAGGTGGGCAGATGGCCTAAGGCAGGGGAGACGGGCAAGAAAGGAAGGCAGGGATCAAGGAAGGTGGTCCGGGGGGAGTGCAGGGTGCAGGGCAGAGGGGAGGGCAGAGGACAGATCATGGGGCAGGGCAGGTTGGCTGCAGTCAGGACAGAGGGTCAGGGTCAGGGCTGGTGGCAAGGGGCAGAGGGGCAGAGAGTAAGGGGGTAGGGAAGGGGGCAGAACAAGGGGTCCAACTCACCAGCAAGCCATGGTTATAGAATCTCTTACCCTGAGACCCTTATAGTCAGAGTAGTAGTAGTAGTGGTATTAAGTGCTTACTGTACGCAAAACACTGTACTAATCACTGGCAAAGAACACACAGGTGGGACTTAAAAATGGTCCCTACCCCACAGGGGACTCAACACCAGCTTGATTCTCATTCTTGTTATTCTTCAGTAATAATGAAAGCATATTTTCCAGCGGTTTTAGTTATTATCATTAGTCAATCAATCAATGGCATTTATTTAGGTCTTACTGTGTGCAGAGGGTTGTACTAAGTGCAGTGGAGTGGTAGACACATTCTCTGTCCCCAAGGAGCTTACAGTCTAGAAGGATCTCATCTTCTGAAAATGTTTATGAGTTGTCCTTAAGGGTGTAGTGATCAAAATGAGTGAATTATTCAGATAATTATTCAGTTATCTGGATATTTCAGATGGACGGGTATGGGAAGTGAGGGCAAGACAATTGGCCTAAATGGATAGGCATAAGTTCCTTTGGGGAATGTCAAACTTTATAAAGCTTCTATCTTCATCTCCTTTTTTTTTTTCCAATGTGCCTTAAATTTCAGATTAAAGAGTAAAATGGTCAAAATAAAATTGATATGGATTTCCAAATCGCTAAGTTTCATTCTTAGGGTTACTGCCAAAGCAATAAGAGAACACTTTGCCAATCAACCAGTAAATGAGCAGTATGTGAGTTGTTATATGACAGCAGTTGAAGCCAATGGACCTTAATTTATCTATCTGGCTATTACCTCATCAATAAACAGGATAGTGGAAGAGAGTCTAAAATTGTTTCTATAAATCTCAGTTATGTTACTATTAAAACATTCAATTAGTTTGCTAAAATAATTTACTTATCACTGCAATATAATCAGTTTAATTTATCACTCATGTTTCACTTCAGCTGTATTGGCCTAAAAAGAAGGCGCGTAGTTAAGCATAATGGTAACTAAGGACAAAATGGGGCGATTAAAAACTCATAGTAATAGTTTTCACTCAGACTGCACATTGACTTCATTATTAATGTTTAGTTTACGATTTATTTGCTGTTCTATGTTTGATTTATCAGAACAGTTTGCAGTGAATTAGGTTAAATATCAACACACTGTACAGCTTTAAAGATAATAGAAAATTTACTCTGAATTCATTATAGGATGTTATAGCTAGAATAAAATGATCAGATTAGGTTTGGACAGTAGAAAATTGATCTTATCTTCAAGTAGGCCATTTGAACAGAGGCATGCTTGGATAATGGTAACAAAAAATCCAGATTAAAAACATGATCCATCCCAAACTGGTTCAGACCAAGGGAGAAAGTGAAATGAGAAGTAGTGAGTACAAAAATACTAAGGGGGCCAACCCCTCGCCCACATCCTGCCTCTGGCCTGAAATGCCCTCCCTCCTCAAATCCAACAGACCATTACTCTCCCCCCCATTACAAGTCTAATTGAAGGCACATATTTCCAAGATACCTTCCCTGATTAAGCCCTCCTTTCCTCTTCTCTCACTCCCTTCTGCATCTCCCTGACTTGCTCCTGTTATTCATCCCCCCTCCTAGCCCCACAGCACTCATGCCCATATCTGTAATTTATTTATATATATTAATGTCTGTCTCCCACTCTAGACTGTAAGCTTGTTGTGAGTAGGGAATGTCTCTGTTTACTGAGATACTGTACTCTCCCAACACTTAGTATAGTGCTCTGCCCACAATAATCGCTCAATAAATACCATTGAAAGAATGAATATTTGAAGGCAGTGGAAAAGGAACCAACAGAAAGTGAACAGTTAAAGATGGGGGTTAGGGAGGAAAGAATCAGTCATATATATATCAAGTGCTTATTGTGTGCACAGTACCATTCTAAGGGCATGGGAGAGTATGGTAGAACAGAATTAGTAGATAGGTTCCCTGCCCACAAGGAGCATACAGCCTAGAGGAGGAATTTATGATTTAGATGAACAGCATGGCTTAGTGGAAAAAGCCCAGACTTGGGAGTTATAGATCATGGGTTCTAATCCCTGCTCTGCCACTGGTCAGCTGTGTGACTTTGGGCAAGTTACTTAACTTCTCTGTGCCTCAGTTACCTCATCTGTAAAATGCAGATTAAGACCATGAGCCCCACGTAGGACAACCTGATTACCTTGTATCTACCTCAGTGCTTAGAACAGTGCTTGGCACATAGCACTTAAATACCATCACCATCATCAAGAAAATTAGACTATGCACCCCTAGTGGGACAGGGACTCTGTCTGACCTGAGCAACTTGTATCTACTCCAGCACTTAGAACAGTACTTGTCAAATTTTATTATCAACAATAATAATAATAATGACAATAATGATAATAAGGGTTTTTTATAAGGATGGATATAAGGAAGAGATAGATTTTTGAAAGCTGGAGAGAGACCTCATGAGAGATGTCTGGAAAGGATGAGAGAGAATGTTGGGGTGGGAGGGAGTTTGGGAGATAAGGGAGAGTTTTGAAACTCATCCCTTAAGTATTTTGATCCTCACCCCAGGACCAGAGCTTTGTGTTCATATCCTTATACACTACTATTTCCCCTATCCATAATGTATTTTAACATCTGTTTCTCTCTGGAGGCTATAAGCTTCTTGTCGGCAGGGAACATGCCTACCAACCCTATTGTACTTTACCTCTCCAAGCACTTAGTACAGTGCTCTTAACATAGTAAGGGCTCAATAGATACCATTCATTGATTATGATTAATGCTTTCAATTTTCTCAACAATGTAGTTGGAAAGGTCATTAGTGTGAGAAATGGGGCAGGTGGGGTGCCTTGGTCTTCAGGAGTGTTCTAAGGATCTGAAATAATGAAGTAGAGGAAATAGGTGTGGGTCTCGATGAGAGAGGAGAAGCATTGCTGTTGAGTGGAAAGGAGGGCAGAGTTATAGCCAATAAAGAGGAATTTTGAAGTGGTAGAAGATAGCTGAATGCACACCAGCTAATAATAATAATGTTATTTGGTAACCACTTATTATGTGTAAAGAAGTGTACTAAGCTCTGGGGTAGATATAAGATAGACTGAGCATAGGCCTTGTCCCTTATCAGGCTCACAATCTAAGGGAGAGACAGAGAGAGGTGGGGGAGTGGGGGAAGAGAGAGAAAGAGAGAGGGAACAGGTATTCAATCCTGATTTTACAGGTGAGCAAACAAAAATATAATAATTTAAGTAACTTGTCCAAGTTCACCCAGCAGGCAAATGGAAGAACCAGGTTTAAAACTCTGGTCCCTTGATTCCTATACCCATGCTTTTTCTACTAGGCCACACTGCCTCCCAGAATTGAGGCAATACTCAAAACATAGTTTCACTAAGTAAGGACACAGGACAATGACAGGATTCCTAAGCACCTACCACATGGTGAACTAACTTGGGCATCACAGAACCAGACCATGTAGATCACATATTTGGGCCAGTATTATGAAATTCATTTTTCAGATTGCAGCATGGAGCCATAAAGAGGTGAAATGATGTGTTCAAAACTACATTAGAAATCAATAGCAAACTGGGTACTAGATGCTTAGGGTCTCCAACTTGAAACTCCTTCTATGTAAAATGATTATTGTCTCCATGCTCCTTGGAAACTTGCCTAATATTATTAAAATATGGGTATCATCTAAGCAATGTAAGGAAGTTTGTGTTTGTAGTTAAAGAGCCTGACATTTCACACTGACTCTTCTCATCCATTTAATCCCTAACACCCCCAAACTATATAAACCCACTGAACATTCCCAATACTCATCTATTTAGTCATTCCTACCTCAGCTGTAAATATTTCTTTCCATTTCATTTCTTTCATTACTTCAACTTTAATTTTATTCTGTGTGTCTCAACTTCATCACCAGTCAGTCGCATTTAATAAGCACTTATTGTGTACAGAGCACTGTACTAAGTGCTTGGAAGAGTACAATATACCAAAGTTAGTAGATACTTTCCCTATTCAAAATGAGCTTACAGTCTAGATGGAGATTAATGCTGTTCCTTAATACACTCAATAAATACTATAAGTGCTATCACTATGGGTAGTGATATTTTTATTTGGGGGTTTTACTTTGCCTAAAATAAAAATTACTGCATAACACAATCTTCCTTCTCTGAAGATTTTAGCAAATTAAGAATATGAACCTGTGTGGAAGCACATCTCTCAAGACCATTTTCTCTCCTATGCTTCTAAATATGCTATTTCAAGCTCTATCCTTTCAGAACAACAGCATGTATAAGGTCAGAGAAACATGACATTGACAATGTGAGATTTGGAACTTCACCTAAGTGTCAATATGTGAGTCTTTTGGCTGATTTGCTGGATGAGAGGAGACCCTTTAAAGGGCAGACTCATATTTCAGTATATATACTCCAGCCACACACATCACTGCATGGATTATATTTAACAGGAAAACTGGAGAATGCCTTCATTTGTGCGATTGATGGATTAAATACTACTTGTTTATCGCCTCCAAATGGTTATACAATCTGTTTAAGCTTTAGATTTCCTTCCTTCACCTTTCCTTTCAGTGTGTGGATACTCTAGTCTCTGGTTGTGTAATCAAAAGGCATCATTGCTTGGAAAAGTTGCTCAATGGGGCTTTACTTATATGAGGAGGCAGAGCAGTACAATCCCCAAAGTTCTGGAACTTCGAATCTCAGTAGCGGTATTTGCTTTCTAGCAGGCAGCACAGAAATAAATTGTTGAGAAGTAGAGGGAAACTAAGGAAGTCTTGAGTTTTCAAGTCCCTAGAAGGTAAAGACTGTATCTTCTGCTTCTAGTGTCATCTTCCAAGAGCTCAGTTCAGTGCCTGCACATAGTAGGTGTTAAGTGAATACCTTTGACAATGATAGTGATGAAGTGAGGAGTCATGGGACATTGCCAGTAGTAAATTCAGGTTCACCTGTATGCTGGAAAGATCATCAACTCTTTGTAATTGACCCCTCACCCATATTATGCCTCTTGCCTGGAACTCCTTGCAACCTATAGGCAGTGATTGTGCCTGCAAATTCTGTTTTATTGTACTCTCCCAAGCTCTTAGTACCATGGTCTACACACAGTAAGTGCTCAATAAATACCATGGATCGATATCTGAGAGATCATCATTCTCACCACCTTCAAAGCCTTGTTTTTCATGGCATTTATTAAGTGCTTACTACATGTCAAATGCTGTTCTAAGCACTGGGGTAGGTATCTAATTAATCAGATAGAGTTCCTGCCCTGCATGAGGCTTGCTGTCTAAGTAGGAGGGAGAACAGGTATTTATTCCCCATTTTACAGTTGAGGGGACTGAGGCACAGAGAAGTTAAGTGACTTACCCAAGGTCACACAACAAGAAATTGGCAGACCTAGGATTAGAACCTGGGCTGAGAACCCAGGTCCTTCGACTCCCAGATCCATGCTCTATCCACTGGGCCTTGCTGCGTCTCCAATTAAAATCATATCTTCTCCAAGAGGTCTTCCTGACTAAGCCCTCATTTCCTCCCCAGAGGTCCTTTCTGTGTTACCCTTGCACTTGTATCTATACCCTTTATTCACCCCACTTTCAGCCCCATAGGATTTACTTGCTTATCATTAATATCTGTCTTCCCCTCTAGCCTGTAAACTTCTGGTGGGCAGGGAATGTGTCTATCAACTGTTATATTGTACTCTCCCAAGAGCTTAGAATGGTACTTAGCACACAGCTAATGCTCAATGGTACTATTGATTGATAGTAGTATTTGTTAGCAGCACTGGTAAAATATAGGTAGGTATTGGTTTTGGGATAACCTGGGAATTTCAACTCTCAAAGCTATCCCTGTATTCTGTGGCAGTGAATTATTACAAATTGACAGAAACAGCTATTAAAAATATGCTTGAATAAGGGAATGTCAACAGAAGTGTTAAAAATTTTCAATATCATTAAATGCTGGAATATGTTACCGAGAAGCTGAGGAATCTCTCAAGGACTTTAATACTAACAAGAGAGCCCCTGAGATAGTTTAAGAATGGTAAGATGGATCCCTACCTAAAAATAGGAAAAAAAAATTAGGTGATTTTTCCTTGCAGCGCAAAGCAATCTATGATTTAGTGGTCAGATTTTAAGTCTTTCAGCAAAATATGACTTTCCTAAACCCAGCTGGCTTAGAAATTTAAGAGTGGAACCACAAGCCACTGTACAGCCAGGATCAAGGTAGAAACCTACTGAGCTGAGAGGCGCATTTACATCATCTCAGTCTCAAAAAACTTTGAGGAAAATCCTCTGGTGCTCTGGACTGGCAGGTTCTTCAGAAGGGGACTAGAACTGACACAATCTATTTAGTTAGCCTTTGAAATCTCATTCCTGGGAATGGACACTTACTGTTATCCTTATCCTGTAATATATATAATGTATAGTGAAGCAGCATGGCCTAGTGGAAAGGCCACAGACCTGGGAGTCAGCTCTGCCATGTGTCTGCTGTGTGACCTTGGGCAAGTCACTTAACTTCTCTGTACCTCAGATGTAAAATGGGGATTCAATCTTACTCTCTCCTATTTATAATAATAATAATAATAATAATAATAATGATGGTATTTGTTAAGCGCTTACTATGTACAAAGCACTGTTCTAAGCACTGGGGAGGTTACAAGGTGATCAGGTTGTCCCATGGTGGGGGGGAGGGGGGTGTGCTCACAGTTTTAATCCCCATTTTACAGGTGAGGTAACTGAGGCCCAGAGAAGTGAAGTTGACTTGCCCAAAGTCACACAGCTGACAGCTGGTGGAGCAGGGATTTGAACCCATGACTTCTGACTCCAAAGCCCGTGCTCTTTCCACTGAGCCACGCTGCTTAGACCATGAGCCCCATGTGGGACAAGGACTGTGTCCAACCTGATTAACTTGTAGCTATCCCAGTGCTTAGAACAGTGTTTGGCACTTAGTGAATGCTTAAAAAACATGATAAGAATAATAATAATGACAATAATAATGTACTATATAATGTAAATTGTACATAAGGTTGAATGACGACTTGGGAGATGAAATAGGGTGGTCGGTTACCCAAAGAGGTGAGTTGACCAGGGTGAAGTATCGGTAATTTAGATAATACTAATGCTAATAATAACAATCATAATAGTATTTGTTAAGTGCTTACTATATGCCAATCACTCTACAAAGTGCTAGAGTAGATACAAGATAATCAGGTGCTAAATGGGGCTCACAGTCTAAGTAGGAGGGAGAACAGGTAATGAATCCCCATTTTGCAGATGAGGGAACTGAGGCATAGAGAAGGTAAGTGATTTGCTCAAGGTCACACAACCGATAAGTGCTAGAGCTGATATTAGAACCTAGGGCCTCTGATTCCCAGGCCCATGCTCTTTCCACCAGGCCACACAGTTTCCCAAGGGTAGAACCAAAGGCAGGAGGTTCTAAAATGATAACCAAACTCCAGTTCCATATTCACCATCCTTCCCAAGGTGGGGGAGGAGAGAAATGTAAAATAATTATCATATTTGTTAACTGCTTGCTGTGTGTAAAACACTGTTGTAAATCCTGTAATAGATACAACTTATCTGCCCACTCTGTTGTACTTTAGTGTACCAAGCACTTAGTACAGTGCTTGGCTCATAGTAAGCAGTCAATAAAGGCCAGTGATGATCAAGTTAACCAGGTTGGAGGGAGATGAGGTATTGAATCCCTACTTTATAAATGAGGAAACTGAGGCACAGAGAAATTAAATGACTTGCCCAAGGTCACACAGCAGGCAAGTGGCTTAAAACCCAGGTTCTGAGATTCCCAGGTCTGTATTCATTCCATTAGTCCACACTGCTCCCCAAAACTTTTAATCTACCATGGAAAATAACGGGAATTCTGTCTCTCAGACACTCAAGGCAGAAAGGCATCAGCCCCAAGAAAACAGGCACATTTCAGTCTCTTTCTGCAACTATTAGCATAATATGAAAAAGTTAAGGTTTTTCAACGATACTTACATTAGAAGTAAACTGAAGAGGGTGGGTGGAACACCAGTTAATTTTAAGCAATGAAAAATATGATAGGATTCACAAGTTGAATAGATTTAATAAGCAACCACACACTGTGAAAACTTAAATTAAAAAGCATGCACAAAAATCAACTAATTTTTTAATTAAATCTGACATGCAGTTGTAAATAGCTTTCTTCTGTCATTGCATCTTGTAAGTGTAATGCATAATTTTTAATAGCCAATTAGTCAGTCAGTCCTGCATAATCAAGACCATTTCTGGTATCTTGAATAGTTTATTGAATAATGTTATAATTTGGCACATTATCTTCTAGATTTTAGTGGCCAAGAAAACAAAAATCACAAATTGTAATAGAGAAGTCCTGTCAGATGGCAGACCTGAAGGGTTTTTAAGAGGCTTAGCCCACAAGAATTAGGCTCCAGCAGTGCTTGTGTGATGCTTTAATCCTTAGTCTGTCCATATGCTTAGGTTGGAAGTGAATCACCTTCAATCCCTAGCCAATTTTCAGTTCAAGTCTCAGTCAAAACTGAATGGATTAAGCAACAACATGGAGAACTGCACAGCTGGCTTGAAATGGGCATAACTATATAATTCCATAAGTTGTGCCATGCTTGTTCAGTTCAAAGAACTGCCCAGTTAAATATTTTCCCCCCTGAAAGCAGTAACTAGAAGTGAGGATAATTGGGTTCACTTCCCAGACTTTCTCTTTCAAAATGAAGAAACCTTTGATTGTGTTTAGGCTTTTTGATGGTGAAAATTGCATCTATATTTTCCACTGCATGTTTCCAAGGGTCGAGTACAGTGGTCTGCATATAGAAGGTGCTCACTGAATGCTTTGAGAAGATGCTGATTTATACCTAATGTTTCGGGAGGGAGGAAAGGGGTTAAGAAGAATATAAGGGTGTGCTGGGGATGGTAAACAGGCTGTGGAGAAAATGGAGTTTCAGATTTATGAGGGCAAAACAAGAGAAAGCATTAGACTTGAATGTAAGCTCATTGTGGGCAGGGAACGTGTCTGTTATATTGTTACATTGTACTCTCCCAAGCATTTGGTGCAGTGGTATACACACAGTAAGCTCTAAATAAAATACGATTGATTGATTGATTGGATGGGAAACTGTCAAGGGATGTGTAGAGGGGTAGAGACAGAATAACATAGAAATATAAAGCTAGCAGACACGGTAGGGAAAGTAGGACAAAGATCACCTAAAACTCCATTAGCAAGATATGACCTTGATTGGGCAATAAACATACCTCAGTATATGAACCATAAGAGGGATAACCAGAGAGGCATGGGAGAGGACAGGCTAGGATGATCACAAAGGATCAGGCAAAGCCAAAAAGTGTTGATTAGGACTGAGAAGGGATCAAATTAAGAAATCAGGGTCAGCTGTCAGTCAGTCAATCATATTTAAGCGCTTACTGTATGTGGAGCACTATACTAAAGCACTTTGTAGAGTACAATATAACAATAAACAGACATATTCCCTGCCCACAACAAGCTTACAGTCTAGAGGAGGAGACAGACATTAATATATATAAATTACAGATATGTACATAAATGCCACAGGGTTCAGGGATGAGGCGGGGGATGAATAAAGGGAGCAAGTCAGGGTGACATAGAAGGGAGGGGAGAAGATGAAAGGAGGGCTTAGTCAGGGAGGGTCAGTTGCTTGTGCAGCCTTGGCTCAGCATGATGACCAATTAGTGCAGCAACCCCAAGTGAAGTTGGGACCAGACAGTATCCAAGGGCCAAGCAGCATCTCAATACAGAGTTGGGACTGAGGGATTCAATAAATAACTACTGCTGAGGTTTGTTTTGTCAAAGGATAATCCTTTAGAAACATTATATGGATTGGTGATCATCAGTGGCATTTTATTGAGCACTTACTGTGGTAGGGCATTGTACTAAGTTGCTGGGGAAAGTATAATACTATAGAGTTGGTAGACAGGATCACCGCCCACAAGGATCTTACAGTTTTCAGGAAGAGACAAACATTGAAATAAAATATGGGTAAGGGAGATGGTAGAATATAAAGATATTTACTAAACTGCCGTGGGTCTGGGGCCAGTATTAAAGTGCTTAGGGGGTATAACAGGGAAGTAGAATAGCCTAGTGGAAAGAGCATGAGCCTGAGATTCAGAGGAACCGGGTTCTAATCCTGGCTCTGGTATTTGCTTGCTGTGTCTCCTTAGGCAAGTCATTTAACTTCTCTGGACCTCAATTTCCCCATTTGTAAAATGGGGATTCAATACTGTTCTCCCCCTTCCTCCTACATATAATGTGAGCCCCATTTGGAACCTGGTTACCTTGTATCTACCCCAGAGCTTAGTACTGTACCTGGCACATAGAAAACACTTAACAAATACTTCTACAATTCTACACAACCAAGTACATAATTGATTCAGAGAGGAAGGCAGATAGGGGAAATGAGAGCTGAGTCAGGGAAGGTCTGTTCGAGGTGATGTGATTGGAGGAGTCATATATGAAGAAGCAGCATATATAGAGAATCAGCGTGGCTCAGTGGAGAGAGCACGGGCTTTGGATTCCGAGGTCAGGGGTTCACATCCTGGCTCTGCCAATTGCCAGCTGTGTGACTTTGGGCAAGTCACTTCACTTCTCTGGGCCTCAGTTCCCTCACCTGTAAAATGGGGATGAAGACTATGAGCCCCCAGTGGGACAACCTGATCACCCAGTGCTTAGAACAGTGCTTTGCACACAGTAAGTGCTTAATGAATAAGAACTTATAAATAAACACTAATAAGTAATAAGTGCCTGGAATGCCCTCCCTCCACACATCCGCCAAGCTAGCTCTCTTCCTCCCTTCAAAGCCCTACTGAGAGCTCACCTCCTCCAGGAGGCCTTCCCAGACTGAGCCCCCTCCTTCCTCTCTCCCTACTCCCCCTCCCAATTCCCCCACCTTACCTCCTTCCCCTCCCCACAGCACCTGTATATATGTATATATGTTTGTATATATTTATAACTCTATTGTACTTGTACATATTTATTCTATTTATTTTATTTGGTTTGTGTGTTTTGTTTTGTTGTGTGTCACCCCCTTCTAGACTGTGAGCCCGCTGTTGGGTAGGGACGTCTCTATACGTTGCCAACTTGTATTTCCCAGGTGCTTAGTACAGTGCTCTGCACACAGTAAGAGCTCAATAAATACAATTGAATGAAATGAATGAATGAATAAAAGCTGTCATTATTATTATTATTATATAAAGGGGGAGAGAGTCCCCAGACTGAGGGAGGACAGCTCAATGAGGAAAATAATATCCGAAATACAATTCATATAAGCTGTGTGATACTGAATAGAGACACTCATTTTCAACACATTATGATTCTAAACAAGCTGGTGTTTGTGTTAATGCAACAATACATGGAGATAGAGGCCTGAAATCTGGCTACAGAACTGAGCCAGATCAACAGTACGTGACTGCACTGACATTACTACTAATTACACAGTTCTGTCCTCAAAAACTGTTGCATTTTGCCAAAACATTTTCTGCACAAATAATTAATAAACATGACTTGCCTCCAGTATACCCATGATTAAACGGAAAAAATAATGTGCACAACACTATTTCTTGAGTTCTCCAGGAACACTGCTTGGTTGGAGAAGACAAAGGTGCATGTCTGCCTTCAAAGAGGTTATAGTCTAATGGAGGGGAAGGCAGACACAACCATAAATATACAGAGTAAATAGCTATTTTGGGAAAGTGGACCACTGCAAGGGCAATTCAAAGAATTATTTTGAAAAAAGCTCCTAAACTTACAACACAGCCCCAGTCTACCATGAGATTCCTCTTTGGCTGAGAAACTTGTGTAGATGAGGTTTTCCTACCATAGTTCTATCACTGTCACCCTAAATTTTCTCAGCTATGGAATGAGGAATTATGATAATAATGACATTTGTTAAGTGCTTACTATGTGCAAAGCACTGTTCTAAGTGCTGGAGAGGATACAAGGTGATCAGGTTGTCCCATGTGGGGCTCACAGTCTTAATCCCCATTTTATAGATGAGGTAACAGGCACAGAGAAGTTAAATGACTTGCCTAAAGTCACACAACTGACAATTGGCAGAGCTGGAATTTGAACCCATGACCTCTGACTCCCGAGCCCGTGCTCTTTCCAGTGAGCCACACTGCTTCTCTAATTATAGTACCATGATCTACTAAGAAAGGGCACCAATTTCATCTGTGCCAAAAATCCTTGGGGCAAAGAAGCCTCCTTTCCCCCTCTCCCACCTCATGGATCAGGTTCTGTTGTTCTGGTTCTGATTGAAGTATATAAGGTTCAGTGGCTCATGAGCTCATTTTGAAACCGTAATTTTGTTTACATATAGGGCTTACAGTTCTATAAACTCATAATATATTATTGTACATGTTGAGGTGTTCCTGACTACCTTTATTGCAACATTTCCGGTAATTTAATCCCCATTTTTCAGATAAGTAAACTGAAGCATGGAGAGAGATGGTGGCTTGGCCAAGATCACGTAGTGGGAAAGAGGTAGAGTTGGAATTAGAGTCCATGTCCTCTTTCTCCCAGGCCCATGCTTTTTCCATCAGGACTCACTACTTCTGTGTGTCGGTGTCTGAACCACTTCAATCTTTTTTATTTTCCTTTGGAAAAATGGAACCTATTTGTTCAAGAGGGTAAGAGATAGAAAGTGAAATTATTTACACCTTCTGTGAGTTGAAAAGTTGATTTCTTGAAACAACAAACATTCTCCCAACTATACAGAGGAGGAAAAGGAGGAGGTAATGACAGAGTAGTTCATTGGTGAGGCTGAGGTTACTTTTATCTATATATTAATAATGCATTTGGAGTTACATGTTTCTAATAGGAAATAATTCAGCATTACCTGGATTTGTCCAGATAATATCATTTTCTTCACTCATACAAAGGATAATTAATTGTGATGCGGCCAATATTATAAGTAGAGATAAGAAAATGGAAAATGGACTTCTTTTAATCACTCTCTAATGAATTTCTGCTTGTTATTGATTAAGACTCCTAGTCCCAGGGTATCCTTGAAACATTTCATTTGCATATCATGTGGAGCACGACCCAATCAAAATAATTTTGCTAATAGAACAGCAGTGAGTGATCTTCACACTCAGGTTTGCCTTTTATTTTTCTTCTTTTTTTTTTTACTTTTTAAAGTTTCAAATTCTAAAACTCCTAACTCTCTCGGATCATGAAGCCAGAGGGGAGAATGCAAGCAGAAGTTTGGTGAACTTTATGAGTCCACTTACCATAGTATTCATTAAAATGCCAATATTGATTTGAACCCATGACCTCCGATTCCCAAGCCCGTGCTGTTTCCACTGAGCCACATTGCTTCTCAAGTGAAGTGGTACTCATGAGATGAAGTAGTAAAGAGAAATGCCAGTTTAGAATTTGCGATACGGTCTGGACTTCTATTAATTTTGGGGAGATGAGCTGCCCACAACTAGCTGTCATGTGGCCTGTGTTTAGACAGGGCTCTGGAAAGAGCAATATACCTCTGGCTTCCAGAGCACATTTGCAGTAACAGAAGACATTGGATTTTCTCATTACTGTTGACTCTGTGAACTGTACAGCCATGGTGAAATCATATACTATGTCATGTTTGAGGAATATGAATTGAAACCTCTGGCTTTCTCTAAGAGTGCCACATATTAAACTATTTAGATTATTATGGAGGTTAAAGGTTTCACAAATAGCTATGTGCCTTTTTTTTTGTTTAGTGATAGGCACCTGTCACCAATTGTCCAAAGAACGTGAGCTTCTGTGTACTTGGGGTGTCCTAATTTATGGGAAGGGAGAAACAGCTAGCACATTAGATTTGAATCACAAAATATTCTTTGCTATCAAGCAAATAGTATCATTTTTCATTTTACTTGTTGTCAAGCTCTTTTTCCATTTCAGACTAGAAGCTTTTTCATATTTTATTTGGGAAACTTTCAGAGTACTATCGCATTCTAATATGCTTCAGTTGTACTCTGAGACCTTGACATTAAATGCTGATAATTCAGATACATTAATCTTCTCTTTCTAGATCTTCTGGTTTTAAGTGGATGGAAATTTTCAGCTTAAAGTTCTTTCGCAATTTCTCAAGTGTACTCTAATTTAGGTTTCTCTCAATGACCCTTCCAAGTTCAAGATGCACTGAATAAACACTGATCATTGAAGACTTGAAATAAATAATGAGAGAGTGTGTCTAGAAAAGGAAGTGATGAACTCAAGTGATTTTAAAAGGTCTGTCCATTGTAGAAAATAAAGAAAAAGAATATTCGATAGAGGACAATTGGCAAGAGACATCTCCAGAATCAGGAGTGTGCGTGTGTTTGTGAGTTTGCATGCCCGTGTGAGTATGTGTTTGAATGTAAGCATATTTGTTCTTACCATATAGGAGCCCTTCATTTTGGAAGTTAACATACTAATAGAGGAATCCCATCACAGTCATGGCATGTCTGTAAAGACTGACACACAGCTAATACACAATACACTTGGTATTGCACAAGTGTTAACAGAATCTCTTACTGTTCTGAGGCATTTGTCCCATACAGTGCCTGTCTCAGATGTCAAAACTAACCTTGGGTGTCCCAATCTTCAGAGCACTTCCACTCAAGGGCAGAAATCCCTCTCTGAATGCTGCTCAGCAGACTGGTTTGTCTTCCACAGGGATCACCTAACGTAAGGTTCACCACTATGTCACATTGTTGAGCAATCAATCAATCCATCGTATTTATCGATTGCTTACTGTGTGCAGGGTACTGTACTAAGTAATAATAATAATACTTGTGATTGTTAAGTGCTTACTCTGCACCAAACACTGTACTAAGCACTGGGGTAGATACATGATAACCAGGTCCCACAGGGACTCACAGAGTAAGTAGAACAGGTTGAATCTCCATTTTGCAGAGTAGTTACAGAGAAGTGAAGTGACTTGTCTAAGGTCACACCTCAGGTAAGTATGTGCTGGGATAGCACAACACAGTTAACTCAATTATACAATGAGGATTCAAGCTCACTTCTATTTAGACTGTGAGCCTCATGTGGGACAGGGACTTTGTTCAACATGAATCATTTGTATCTATCCCAGTAGAATAGTGCTTTGCATATAGTAAGCACTTATCGACACAATAATGTAATGGTTGAATTCCTGGTCCACATTGAGCTTATAGACTAGATCAGTGCTTTACTAGGTCTTCAAAGGGCTTACTGTGCCTTCCCTCCTTTTCTGTATCCCCTTTCAGTTCCACTTACAGCACTTGCAATCATCTTCCATTCTCAGTTGCAACTCCTAGAAAGGCTATGAAACCATGAGTATTGCCTAAATGCTGAATGTATTTTGTTGGTAATATTGTTCTGTCATTTGGGTGTGGTTCATATGATAGTCTGGTGACTCGGTGTGTTTTCTACTAGTCCTGAGTGGCATGATCTAGTAGAAGGTTGAACACTACTACTGCTTATAAACCTTCAACTTGGTATAAAATTTGATGTCCTATTTTTTATGCAGGCCCAAGCTGTGCTAGACTTCTACATTCCATTTCCAACTTCCTTATCTACCTGAGCCTTGTTGGATAGTATTCTGCCTAGGTTCCAGAATTCCGTAACATCAGTATCACTGTTGGAGATATTTGGGTAATAACAGTGATTGGATTTATTAAGCATTTACCATGTTCCAAGTAACGTGTTAGGTGCTGGGTTACATATAAGATAATCAAATTGAATAGAGTTCTTTCCCCACACAGGACACATAGTCTAAGAAAGAGGGAAAACAGGTATTTAAGCACCATTTTACAGATTCAATATAACAGAAACATTCCCTGCCCCACAATGAGTTTACAGTCTAGAGGAACAAATATACATAACGGCCACCAATTTGAAATGAGATTATCATTTAGGGAGTTTAGTAGAAAGAGGTTTTAATTCAGTCCATATCCTTGACATTATTTGAATGAGGGATATTTGACTTCTCAAGAAAAGTCTCGGACAAATCCAAACAATCAGATGAAAAGAAACGCTCAAGATCGCTTTGACCCCTGAATTCCCCAGCTTCCCTCATTCAGGACAACAGTGATAATAAGACCAAAAGAAGATTAAAACTCAATCCCCTTGCAAAATCCAGTCACTCAGCTGTGAGCTTCAGCTGAATGCCTGCCTTGTAAATGATCATTATCTCAATACACAAACAAGGAATCTGTATATTAATATCATATTCAGAATAGGGCCCACTGTTTTTACCAACATATTTTTCATATAATTAAGGAAATAGAATGGAATGGACATAAAGCAGATAAAGAAGAATATAGTGATGGGATTCTTCTGAAATTCAAGTTGAACTGATTTAAATTCATGAAGCCTACTTTTAGAGCCCAGACATTCACATATTTGAAATTATTCGGATTGTCTAAATAAAACAGGTATTAATCCAGTCATGATGTCATTACTATTTCCCAGAACAGACTCATTGTGAGGAAAGGGTCTGTATTCTATTACAGATGTAGTACTTATTTCTCACAAAGAAATTTGTGGCAATGACAACTCTCCTGAAGAATAATATTTGGTTTTAGTTAAAAACATTACTGCAATGTACCTGAGAATGGTATTTCTTACAGTGAATGTTCTGCTTTATTATTTCTGAAAAGAGGGCTAAGGGAGAGACCATTTTAGAGATAAGGTTGCCTAATACACACAGCATGGGCCTGGTGTTAAGAAGGACCAGGGTTCTAATGCCAGCTCTGCCACTTGTCTGCTGGGTGACCTTGGGCAAGTCACAACTTCTCTGTGCCTCAGTTCCCTCATCTGTAAAATGGGGATTAAGACTGAGCCCCATGGAGGACAGGAACTGTGTCAAACCCAATAATCTTGTATCTACCTTAGTGCTTAGAACAGTGCCTGGCACATTGTGAGTTCTTAACAAATACTACAGTTACTATCATTATTTTTATTATTATATGCAGCTCTTTTTTATGTGAAAAGAAGATACCCCTGATGGTGAAATTCACCTATGGGGGGACTATAATCACTATAAGAGATCCCTCGTTGTACCACCATCAATCAGTAAATAAATAATATTTATTGATTGCTTACTGTGTGCAGAGAATGTACTATTTGAGAGAGTAAAATTTAAAAAAGTTGGTAGACTTGTTTTCTTCCCACAAGGGCTCATGTGTTTGATGTTTAGAGTGCCTTTCCTCACAGTAAGTCTGTTCTGTGGACTAGTAGTGACATAACTTACAATTATATTATTTAGACAATCATAATACTTTCAGATATTGTGTATACAAGCTCATACAAGCTTGTGTATACGGCTCATACTCTGTACTAATCCTCCTCGACCTCTCAGCTGCCTTTGACACTGTGGACCACCCCCTTCTCCTCAACACGCTATCTGACCTTGGCTTCACAGACTCCGTCCTCTCCTGGTTCTCCTCTTATCTCTCCGGTCGTTCTTTCTCAGTCTCTTTTGCAGGCTCCTCCTCCCCCTCCCATCCTCTTACTGTGGGGGTTCCCCAAGGTTCAGTGCTTGGTCCCCTTCTGTTCTCAATCTACACTCACTCCCTTGGTGACCTCATTCGCTCCCACGGCTTCAACTATCATCTCTACGCTGATGACACCCAGATCTACATCTCTGCCCCTGCTCTCTCCCCCTCCCTCCAGGCTCGCATCTCCTCCTGCCTTCAGGACATCTCCAACTGGATGTCCACCCGCCACCTAAAGCTCAACATGTCGAAGACTGAGCTCCTTGTCTTCCCTCCCAAACCTTGTCCTCTCCCTGACTTTCCCATCTCTGTTGACGGCACTACCATCCTTCCCGTCTCACAAGCCCGCAACCTTGGTGTCATCCTCGACTCCGCTCTCTCATTCACCCCTCACATCCAAGCCGTCACCAAAACCTGCCGGTCTCAGCTCCGCAACGTTGCCAAGATCCGCCCTTTCCTCTCCATCCAAACCGCTACCCTGCTAATTCAAGCTCTCATCCTATCCCGTCTGGACTACTGCACTAGCCTTCTCTCTGATCTCCCATCCTCGTGTCTCTCTCCACTTCAATCCATACTTCATGCTGCTGCCCGGATTATCTTTGTCCAGAAACGCTCTGGACATATTACTCCCCTCCTCAAAAACCTCCAATGGCTACCGATCAATCTGCGCATCAGGCAGAAACTCCTCACCCTGGGCTTCAAGGCTCTCCATCACCTCACCCCCTCCTACCTCACCTCCCTTCTCTCCTTCTACTGCCCAGCCCGCACCCTCCGCTCCTCCACCACTAATCTCCTCACTGTACCTCGCTCTCGCCTGTCCCGCCATCGACCCCCGGCCCACGTCATCCCCCGGGCCTGGAATGCCCTCCCTCTGCCCATCCGCCAAGCTAGCTCTCTTCCTCCCTTCAAGGCCCTGCTGAGAGCTCATCTCCTCCAGGAGGCCTTCCCAGACTGAGCCCCTTCTTTCCTGTCCCCCTCGTCCCCCTCTCCATCCCCCCATCTTACCTCCTTCCCGTCCCCACAGCACCTGTATATATGTATATATGGTTGTACATATTTATTACTCTATTTATTTATTTATTTATTTATTTTACTTGTACATTTCTAGCCTACTTATTTTATTTTGTTTGTATGTTTGGTTCTGTTCTCTGTCTCCCCCTTTTAGACTGTGAGCCCACTGTTGGGCAGGGACTGTCTCTATGTGATGCCAATTTGTACTTCCCAAGCGCTTAGTACAGTGCTCTGCACATAGTAAGTGCTCAATAAATACGATTGATTGATTGATACAAGGGTTCTAAAACTAGGTATAATGAATTAAAATTTGTTGAACTTGAATTTTGGGGGAATACCCTCATATTCTTTTTAATTTTTTGTCCATTTTATGTCCAGTTCACAGTTATCATGCCAGTGTCTGGTACTGTTGTCTTTTTTCCCCTGTTTGTCTCGATCTTGTTCAGTGAGGGTACATTGCTTCGATGCTGATGAACTGCCCATTTTTTTAAGGACATATTGCTTGGGATCGTGTCTTGGCTTTCTTATAAAGTATGGCACATAGATGGCATTGATGAAATTTTCATATAAGTCAGATATGACATTGGTCGTAAATCCAAGGATCAAAGTAATATTGAGTTTTGGGCAATGTAAAATAGACCTTCAGTTGGTCTGAAGCTCTGCCAGTCTTGCACGGAATGAAATCAATCACTAGTATTTACTGGGCTCCCAGCACTTGTTGAGCAATGTACTAGGCACTTGGAAGAGTGCATTAAAGGTAGAAGACATTATCCCTGTCCTTAGGGAGTCTGCAGTATAACAGGACAGACACATACAAAAAAATGCAAAAAAACAAAAAGAAGTGCTTAAATAGCAGAGCATGTACCTAAAATTGCTACAAGAGGTTATGGTCCATATATGTTTTTGTGGGGCAAAAGTCTTGAGATGCTAGTTGGAAAAATGTGTCTAAGGAGAGAAAGGATTAATTGAGAAAAATTACCTTAGGGAAGGTAGGATTTAATAATGATGGTATTTGTTAAGCGCGTACTATGTGCGAAGCACTGTTCTAAGCGCTGGGGGGATACAAGGTGATCAGATTGTCCCACGTGGGGCTCACAGTCTTAACCCTCATTTTACAGATGAGGTAACTGAGGCACAGAGAAGTTAAGTGGCTTGCCCAAGGTCACACAGCTGACAAATGGCAGAGCCAGGATTTGAACCCATGACTTCTGACTCCCAAACCCAGGCTCTTTCCATGAGCCATGCCGCTTCTCTGGCTCAGAGATTTCTAAGGGATTTGAAGATGGGGAGAGCTAAATTCCTGTGAATTTAAAAGGGGTGTAAGTTCTGGCAGGAGGATGGGAAGATTTGAGAAAGAGACAACGAGAGGGGAATCTTGGAAGACATGGTAGTATGAGCAAGGTATAAAAGGAGAGAGGGAGAAAAGTGATTGAGTACCTGTGGTCAAGCCTTAACTCTGCTCATGTATATAAGTGCATAGCAAATACCATCATTATTATTATTAGTAGTAGTAGTAGCATTACTGTCACTGATTATATATACTGATTACTTCTTGTATATGCATTACTGTCACTGAATATGTATACTGATTAGTTGCACTGAATTCCACCCAGGAAATCAGCAACTGGCAAGACCATGATCTACCTTAGCAGTACTATCACCGACCACCACCTCTAGTCCTGGGTCCCCAAATTATCAGCAAACCCTAACAACAATAAATTACTGGCCACAGCCCATAGCCTTGAAAACCAACACCTATGCTTGCTGAAGACTTCTTCAGCCACAGAGTGTACACTGGATGACCCAAAGCCAACAATGAAGGAGCTTGGTGTATAATGAGAGGCTAATGAAGACAACAGCAAACAGGAGCGGAGCAGCATGTGATGTGCCAGTCCAGTGCCCGAACAAATAGGACTTGAGGGACTAGGTGCTGAGTCACCCAGGGAAGCAGGACCAGCAGGAAATATAAGGATGGGCTCATCCTCAGTTCTTTGTCTTCGGCTACCAAACAGCCACTGACCTTTTCCTGCAACTAAGTGAATAAAAGGCTGGCCTAACTTGACTCATTACTTGGAATATTTTCCAACATACCTCTCTCTGAACCAGACAACCAAGCGAATCATTCACTCACACACACCATGTGCAGTGCAATATACTAAGCCCTTGGGAGAGTACAGTACAACAATAAAAGGATACATTCCTTTTAAGAGAAGCAGCATGGCTTAGTAAAAAGAGCAAGGGATTGGGAGTCAGAGGTCATGGGTTCTAATCCCAGCTCCTCCGCTTGTCAACTGTGTGACTCTGGGCAAGTAACTTAACTTCTCTGAGCCTCAGTTACCTCATCTGTAAAATGGGGATTAAGACTGTGAGCCCCACATGGGACAACCTGATTACTTTTTATGTACCCCAGAACTTAGAACAGTGCTTGTCACAGAGTAAGCACTTAACAAATACCAACATTATTATTATTATTATTATTATTATTATTACATTCCCTGCCCACGATGAGCTTACAGTCTGGGGGTTGGGGGAAACAGACTTTAATATGAACAAATAAATGATAAATATGTACAAAAGTGTTGCTAGGCTGGGAGAGGGGAAGAACAAAGGGAGCAAGTCAGGGCAATGCAGAAGGGAGTGGGAGAGGAGGAAAGGGGGGCTTAGTCAGGGAAGGCTTCTTGGAGGAGATGTGCCTTCAACAGGACTTCGAAGAGGAGAGTAATTGTCCGTCAGATTTGAGGACGGAGGGTGTTCCAGGACAGAGGCAGAATGTGGGTAAGGGGTCGGCAGTGAGATAGATGAGATTGAGGCACATTGAGAGGGTTAACATTAGAGGAGATGCCCTGATGCCTTCCCCCATGACATCCATGGCCCTTTGTCTCCCTCTAATAATAATAATAATAATGTTGGTATTTGTTAAGCGCTTACTATGTGCAAAGCACTGTTCTAAACGCTGGGGAGGTTACAAGGTGATCATGTTGTCCCACGGGGGGCTCACAGTCTTAATCCCCATTTTCCAGATGAGGTAACTAGGCCCAGAGAAGTGAAGTGACTTGCCCAAAGTCACATAGCTGACAAGTGGCGGCACCGGGATTTGAACCCATGACCTCTGACTCCAAAGCCCGGGCTCTTTCCACTGAGCCACGCTGCTTCTCAACAGAACAGCCATGCTGCTTCACTGGCCCCACACACTGCCTCTCCTCTCTGTCACCAATTTTCTTGTATCTACCCCAGCACTTAGTGCAGTGCCTGCCACACAGTAAGGGCTTAACAAAAATCATAAAAAAAACCCTGCCCTGTACCATCCTGGCAGCCACAGCCTGGTGCCACCTCCATAAAATTTCAGGGAGACTGTGGAGGCTGCTGCTGTAGTAGTGTCTGTGGCCGCAGGTGTGACTGTTTCACTCTGAGCCATGAAGAGCCTGAACTCTTCCTCCTCTATCTACAGAACCTGAGTTTTGTTTTCATTTGTTCTTCTGTCAATCAATCAATGGTATATATTGAGCACTTCATTGTGTAGAACATGCTTGAGAGAGTACAGTACGATTGAGTTATCTTTTTTTTTCCTTCACCATTCCTTATATATCTGTCAGCTGGGCTGAGAAAGTTGGGTGGAGGCAGGAAATTGAAGAGTTCAGTCCGACATACTGAGGGATCATCCATATGGAGTTACAATGCTGGCAAAAGGAAATATGAAACTGCAAAGATGGAGGGAGACTGAGCCTAGTGAGGTAGATTTGGTAGGAATCAAATTTGAGGTAATAGCTAAAGTTGTAGAGGGGCCAAGGAACACTCTAAGGGGAAAATATAAGGTAAGAAGTCTAGGGAACCCTCAAAAAAGCCGAAAGGGACATCCTTTGTCAGGGGATGAATGGCAGAAGAGGAGCCAGGGAAATAAAGTAAGAAAGATGGGTCAGAATAGCAAGAGAAAAATCAGGACAGAACTTTGTTGGTGAAACCAAGATTAGGTAATGCTCCAGAAGGAGTGAGCAATCTATAGTGACAAAGTAGGCTGAGATGTCATGAAGGAAAAATATAGAATAGAGACCATTAGATTTGGCAAGGAGAAGCCCATGGGTGACCTTGGATAGTGCAGTTTCAGTGGAGTGAGGAGTGATATGGTTATGGTGAGTCAAGGAGGAAATTGGAAGGCAGGAGGTGGAGACAGATGATGTGTACAACCTGTTTGGAGAGGAGTTTGGACAGGGATGGGACCAGCAAAATGGGGAAATAACTAAAGGATGCATTGGGATACTGGTAACACTTTTTTTAGTGTGAGAGAGACTTGAACATGCTTGAAAGCCTTCATAGTATAATTGCCATCTTTTGTACCTCTTACTGTATCTTACTCCTACCTCTAATTTACCCTTTAATCATTAGACATTATACTGCCTATGTACAATAATTTAGTCCTAGAAATCAACTCAGGGATTGTCTTTTTTTTTTTGGAACTTTAACTGTGGTGGTATAAGCCTAAAAATACTGGAACAAAGGCCACATTTTCACATGTTTTCAAGTTTACTGTCTTTCACAGAGCCTTACCCTAAATAGTGGAATGTGGATTGAGGAGATATTGAGGTGTTGTTGCTATTTTTGTAGAATAATAATAATAATAACTGTGGTATTTGTTAAGCGCTTACTTTGTGCCAGGAACTGTTCTAAGCGCTGGGATAACCTCCCTTATCTGCAATGATGGTGGAGTCATCTATATACCCTCTAGAAATCCATAAACTCTTTGAAGGTGCACAGTACAAGACGAATCTTCACCCTTCTACTTGTTGCTGAGTCTTTTCCTACCACAAAAGTTTCAATAAACATACCTTTTGTCAAGGACTGAAAGAACTGCCCGGTGAAGTCAATTAAGTGCTTAAATACTGTTTGCTTCTGGAGAAATCTTCATCAAACCTGTCTCCCTGTTGTCTACGATCTTAATGGCTCCTAGATAAACTACCCTTTGAGGAGATTCATTTGGATTGTGCTGCTTTGATGTGGTCACAAAGTTTTCTTGCAGGCATTTTTATTATTCAGGGTCTGGACATTGACTTACTGAATCTATATAACCATTGTTTTTGTTTCTCCAAATGTTAACATTGTTGCCTACATGGTTCTTAACCTCCCATAACAAATCAGCTTGTCGAACATTTCTTTCTGCTTACTGGTGTCAGTCATAGTAAAGGCATATTCACTACTGATCAGAGCAGGGTGTTTTTGCATTGAATTTGTAATTATAAAAATGTCAACATGGACTTAAGGAAGTGCTGTCTCAAACCCAGGCATCAAAGTAATTTTGGAAATGATACAGCCCAAACTGGAAACTTCCCACCTTCAAAGCCTTAGTCATAATAGTAAAGTTTTGAGATGGGTGCACAAGGAATGTACTCCGCCTAAAGTATTAAAGACCAAGAAATGTTTGGTCATAAGCCACTCTTTGATCATATTCTACCAGTTGAAAGGATTGCTTGGTAGGGCTGACAAAAATGAATGGATCAGGAGGGGCTGGGGGATCTGGCCTCTGCCAAATTGAGTGGACCCTTGGGCAAGCCCTGTTGGAAGTGTGTCTGGATGTCTTCCAGTTGGGGTTGAGAGTTTTTAACCGGAGGCCCCCAATATGAGGTGGGGGTGTCTTCATAAGGGACCTAGCAACAGGCTCTGGTGCTCAGAATGTGGAAAGTTGGGAGGGAAGAACTTCATGGAGGGAATGCAGGCCAGCTGAAGAAAGCACAGATTTGGACTGTAAACTCATTGTGGGCAGGGAATGTGTCTACTTATTATTTATAACTGCTCAATAAATATGATTGTATTTGGCAGGGTGGAGTGGGGAGGATGATAGCTTCAGTCAGTGCTATACAGTTTACATTTGCTGAAGCTTTATTAAAATCCACATAAAAGAAATTAACAGACCCCAGTGTGCCTCTAAGTTCCCATCTGGTTCACCCTCCCTCAACTGAACATAAACCACAAACCCCACCATCCTCACCATCACCACTGCAGTTCTTGGCTCCCAAACCCATAACTGATTCCACAAACCACAAGCCCACTCTGGCCTGCCACACCTCTCACTTTCCTCCTCTAATGCCAACTTCCTCACTGTACCTCAATCTCGTCTATCTCGCCAGTGACTCCTTGCCCAGATCCTGCCTCTGGCCTGGAACACCTTCCCTCCACAGATCCTACAGACAATCACTCTCCTTCTCTTCAAAGTCTTACTGAAGGCCTATCTCCTCCAAGAGGTCTTCCCTGACAAAACCCTCATTTCCTCTTCTCCCACTCCCTTCTGCATTGCCCTAACTTGCTCCCTTTATTCAATCGCCCCCCCCAGCCACCCATTTCATTCAATCGTATTTGAGTACTTACTGTGTGCAGAGCACTGTACTAAGTGCTTGGGGAGTACAAGTCGGCAACATATAGAGACCGTCCCTACCCAAAAACGGGCTCACAGTCTAGAAGGGGGAGACAGACAACAAAACAAGTATACAGGTGTCAAAATCATCAGAACAAATAGAATTAAAGCTATATGCAAATCATTAACAAAATAAATAGAATAGTAAATATGTACAAGTAGGTTATACCACATCCAGCCCCACAGCACTTCTGTACGTATCTGTAATTTATTTATTTACAGTAATTTTTGTCTCACCCTCTAGACTGTAAGCTCTTTTTCATCAGGGAATCTGTTATATTGTTATACTGGACTTTCCCAAGTGCTTAGTACAGTTTTCTACACACAGTAAGTGCTCAATAAATAGGATTGCCTGACTATGCAGTGTGGCTTAGTGAATACAGCAGGGAACGTGGAATCAGAAGGTCATGGGTTCTAATCCTCTGCCACATATCTGCTGTGTGACCTTGGGCAAATCACTTCACTTCCTTGGGTCTCATTTTCCTCATCAGTAAAATGGAGATTAACAGTATGAGCCCTATGTGGGACAGGGACTGTGTCCAATGTGACTTACTTGTATCTACCCCAGTGCTTAGAACAGTGCTTGACACATAGTTACTGCTTAAAAAGTACCATAATAATTATTTTTAGTAAGTGCTCAATAAATGTGATTGAATGAATGAATGAATGAAAGCTGGGAGCTTTTTTAATGGCATTTATTAAGCACTTACTATGTGCAAAGCACTGTTATAAGTGCTGGGGAGGTTACAAGGTCATCGGGTTGTCCCATGGGGGGCTCACAGTCTTAATCCCCATTTTACAGATGAGGTAACCGAGACACAGAAAAGTTAAGTAGTTTGCCCAAAGTCACACAGCTGACAATTGGCGGAGCTGGAATTTGAACCCATGACCTCTGACTCCAAAGCCCAGGCTCTTTCCACTGAGTCGTCTTGCTGGATGAGGTCAGTGGAATCCCAAGTCTGTCTCACTCCCCACTCCACCCTTTTGCAAAATTTTTTCTGATCCTAATCATAAACAGTTTAGATTATCTTGGAGGAGTTCACCAAATAGCTAGCTCTCCATAAAGACAGTCTTCCTACCTAGACCTTTGAGATTATGTGGAGGATCTTATTTCGAGACCTCTATTTTTGCCAGATTTATGTTCCACCCTGTCAGAATGCGAGAGAGTGCTGATGAGATTTCTCAGTTACTGCCTTTTCCAATGTCTCACTAGAGTTCTGTGCACAGGAGCCCCTCGCTGCATGTGATTTCAGACCTTCCTTTTTGCTCACCTTCATTCTCTTCTTTAGGCTATTACTGTGACTTCAGATCACTCTCTAATCATCTTTCTCATGACAATATTTACTACAAAGATATTATAAAAGGGAATATTCAAGCATCTTTATTGTAGTAATCATAATAAAATGGAAATGTGATCATTCAAGAAATGTTTATATGGTCAGGTTAGCAAATAAGTTGATGATAATTTGAACAATGCTATAAAATGAGAGATGAAGTTTGGGAATGGATTAGTGCTTTTTATAGCCATACATTCATTCCACATAATTCAAATAACTTCACATCATTAAATTTAAGAAACAATTACTTTATGTTCTATATGTAATCATTTCAACATCTTCTTAATATGACAACGAAATGTTAATTTACTTGTGATGTCTCAGAAAGACGATTCTGCTTTGATTCTAAGAATTTATATCTTTTCTCTGCCAAGAGACTTTAACCTACATAGCATTGTCCCTCAGTTAAGACAAATTTGGGCAGCTGCCCCAGGTCCCACACATGAGAGGAGCCCAGAAAAAGAAAAAGAGGAAAAGAGAGAAGGGCAGTAGATAGAAAAAGACAAAGACAGGGAGAGATAATTTTTTCATTTTGGTATTTGTGCCAGGCACTGTTCAAAGCACTGGGGTAGATAAAAGGTCGTTAGGTTAGGCGGGGTCCATATCCCGCATGAGGCTCACAGTCTTAATCCCCATTTTACAAATGAGGTAATCAAGGCACAGAGAAGTGAAGTGACTTGTCCAAGGTCACAAAGCAGACAAGTAGTGGCTGGGATTAGTACCCAGTACCCAGGTCCTTCGTGGGGGAGGGGGGGGAGAGGAGGGAGAGGGAGAGAGAGAGAGAGAGAGAGAGAGAGAGAGAGAAAATTTGGTGCTAGAACAAATGAGAATTACAGAACAATGTCTCTGTGCTTTGGGTGGCTTGCACCTGGTCCCAAATCTTGGTAGGGGCTGCCTTAACCTTGGAAGGAGACATTGGTTGCTCCAGTAGAATGTAAATTTCTTGAGAGCAGGGTTCATTTCTCCTGACTCCATTACATAGTACTCAAATTCTTAGTACAGTGGTCTGTATACAGGTAGCGTTCAATAAATATCATTCACTGACTGATTGATAATCTTAGCCTTTGCCTATAATAATAATAATAATAAAATGGCATTTGTTAAGCATTTACTATTTGCCAAGCACTGTTCTAAGCACTGGGGTAGATACAAGGTCATCAGGCTGTCCCATGTGGGGTTTACAGTCAATCCCCATTTTACAGATGAGGGAAGTGAGGCCCTGAGAAACTAAGTGATTTGCCCAATGTCACACAGTTGATAAGTGACAGAGCCAGGATTAGAACCCATGACCTCTGACTCCCAAGCTCGGGTTCTATTCACTGAGCCCCACTGCTTCTCTTATGAATATAAATAAATATATATATATGTATATGTATATATGCATATATATATATATACCTCCATCATACTAGAATTATAAGCTCTTACTGTTTACTGAGCACTGTACAAATACAACAGAGTTGGTAGGCACTTTCCCTGCCCATAGTAATATTATACAATTTCTTTCTCCATCTGACCAATTCTAATCCTATAAATCTAAACTGTCACCTTTTGTCTCCCTGTCCAATACCCATGAGTCACAATCTGATCTTTCTCACCAAAGTCATCATAACTATCTTAAATTTTGGAACCCAGGATTAAGACAGGAATCTAGCAAGGTTGTGGCCAGCATTGATTACTGCTGAATATTCAATAATAATAATAATTGTGGTATTTGCTAAACACTTACTGTGTGCTAGGCACTGTACTAAGCAGTGTGGGGGAGACAAGCAAATCAGGTCAGACAGAACCCCTGTCCCATGTGGGTCTCACAGTCTCAATCCTCATTTTATATGTGAGGGAACTGCGTCCCAAAGAAGTGAAGTGATTTACCCAAGGTCACACAGCAGACAATTGGCAGAGCCGGGATTAGAACCCACAATCTTCTAACTCCCAAGACCAGGCCCTATCCGCTATGCCATGCCACTTCTCCAAGAGATCACTTCATAACACCCAAATACTGTATTCATATTTCTGTATTTTAAAATCTAAGCCTACACAGCACAAATCATAATCCACGGTGGAAATTATTTTTGAATCCACACTTTTTAATCGCTACAATAAACTGTGTTCTAGAAACCAGCAGTAGTTCGATACTTTACTCTCCCATTTTATCACAATTCTGCACAAAGGAACTGCAAAGTATGAAGTTGAGCTTTTCTACAATGTTTTTTCCTCAACCCCCATAACTGCTGTCCAATTAACTCTACCAAAGACATTGTTCTGTAAACTCATTTGTTCTAGCACCAAATTGTTTTTCTTTCTCTCTCTCACATCGTATTTCCCAAGTGCTTAGTACAGTGCTCTGCACACAGTAAGCGCTCAATAAATGTGATTGAATGAATGCACACACACACACATACATTCTCTCTCAGCATGAGGAGCAGCAAGACATAGTGGATAGAGCATGGGACTAGGAGTCATAAGGTCGCTAGTTCTAATCCCATCTCTGCCACTTGTCTGCTGTGTGAGCTTGGGCAAGGCATTTCACTCTTTGTGTCTCAGTTACCTGCTCCGTAAAATGGGGATTGAGACTGTGAGCCCCAAGTGGGACAGAGGCTATGTCCAGTCTGATTTGCTTGTATCTATCCCAGTGCTTAGTACAGTGCCTGGCACATAGTAAGTGCTTAACAATTACCACAAATACTACAATTATCCAGTCTTGTTATACATGGCCTGGTTCAGAAAAGATTCCGCACTTGCCACGGCTTCGCAAATTGCTGTCCCCTGCAATCACCCTAATATCCTAAGATGCTACCACAACTACTTCACTGCCACCAGACTAATGGGTGACCTTGGGCATGTCACTTAACATCTCTGTGCCTCAATTTCCTCACCTTTAAAAATAAGGATGTGATGTCTGTTCTAGCTTAGAGGGTGAGCCCCACCTGGAACAGTTACTGTGTCCAGTTGATTTATAATGAATCTACCCCAGTGCTTTCTATCCAATGCATGGCACACAGCATAATTAACAAATATTATTGTTATTATTATTATTATTACACCAGCATGGACTTATAGAATGTGTACTGAAGCAAATGGTATTAGAGTGGGGACAAGTCAGGGACGGGGAAAAGCTTCAAGAACTACTTATCAAGCTAGTGGATGTCTATTGCATCATTATTATCATGTTGTCATTGTTATAGTTGCAATTATTATCATTATTACTTTATTGTAGTAGTTGTTATTTCTTACATTTGTTAAGCACTTACTTTGAACAGGGCACTGTACTAAGATACAGCTTTGAGAAATGACCAGTAGTAGTGGTTCCAGAGAGAACATTTCAACCTCAGGAGTTAATCCCTTCTAGGCACTTTAAAGTTGATTTGTTTCCTGCAGATCAGGTCCAGGAAGAAATTTTCCACAGGAAGATTCAATTAAGAAATACACACTTAGCTCCAGGCAAACATAATCCTATCTTGCTTGGTGTTTTAATTGTAGTTTAATATTCCTAACTCACCTGGGATCATTTTCAGCTCTAATTAGTCCGGACAACACTTTACAAAATATGGCACCCCTGCCAGCTTCTTCACTTGTTGCAATCTGTGCCTTAGTTGAAATGCAAGTGGCAAGGATGAGAGAGAATGTGAGTGATTGCATTGTATCTGATTGTGTTCATTTGTTCATTCAATCATATTTATTGAGCACTTACTGTGTGCAGAGCACTGTACTAAGTGCTTGGAAAGTTCAAATCGTCAACATATAGAGATGGTCCCTACCCAACAAAAGGCTAGAAGGGGGAGACAGACAACAAAGCAAAACAAGTGGACAGGTGTCAATACCATCAGAATAAATAGAATTATAGCTATATACACATCATTAATAAAATAAAGTTATAAATATGTACAAATACTCACAAGTGCTGTGGGGAGGAGAAGGGTATAGGGCAGAGGGGGGGAGTGGGGGCGATGGGGTGGGAAGGAGGAGCAGAGGAAAGGGAGGGCTCTGTCTGGGAAGGCCTCCTGGAGGAGGTGAGCTCTCAGTAGGGCTTTGAAGGGAGGAAGTGAGCTAGTTTGGTGGATGTGTGGAGGGAGGGCATTCCAGGTCAGGGGTAGGATGTGAGCCAGGGGTCGATGTGGGACAGGTGAGAGCGAGGCTCATTGAGAGTTTAGCAGCAGAAGAGGAGCTGAGTGTGCGGGCTGGGTTGTAGGAGAGAAGGGAGGTGAGGTAGGATGGGGCGAGGTGATGGAGAGCTTTGAAGCTGATAATGAGTTTTTGCTTCATGCGAAGGTTGATAGGCAACCAACCTTGTTGTACAACCGTGTTGTATCTAGTCCAGTGTTTAATATGGTGTTATTATTCTTATTACTATTACCATTATTATGCACAAAGCAAAACACTCTCACCGTAATTCTTTTGGACAGATTCTAAATCCCAAGGTCTCAGGATTGAAGCTTGTCTTTTATGCTCGTTAGGAGCCTCCATTTTATAATCTGTTAGCTTCTCACCATCAAGTTCTGGAGCATTAAATCCCTAACTTCCTAGGCCATAAAAGAAGGAATTAATCAATCCACTGCCTCATCAATTCTATACTGCAAAAGTGATTATGTCTGGTGGCAGTTGGAGAATTAGCTGGTCACTGGCATCATCTGGAAGGGGATTAAAAACAAACCAAATAAAAAAGCATAGTTTGGCCACTATATCAAACCAAGGTATATCCACACCTGGAATATTGTGTGTCATTGTCAAAGAATCAGTAATATTTACTGAGTGTTTACTGGGTATTTAGCACCAATCTCTGAGAAGAGTACAATGGAGTAAGTAAACACAATAACTACTCTCAACAGTTTGCAATCTATTCGGGGAGTCAGGCAATAAATTATAGGTAAATGAAGGAACCAAGTATAAGAATATGTACATATTTGTGTGGTTGGAGTTGGGGTGAGTACTCAAATGTTTAGTTGGTACAATATTAAGTGTGGGGAAGCAGCATGGCCTAGTGGAAAGAGAACAGGCTCTGGAGTCAGAGGTCCTTTGTTCTAATCCCTACTCTGCCATATATATGCTATGTGACCTTGGGCAAGTCACTTAACTTCTCTGTGGCTCAGGTTCCACATCTATAAAATGGGGATTAAGCCTGTAAATTCTAAATTAGTAAGGGACCGTAAACAACCTGATTATCTTGTATCTATCCCAGTGCTTAGTAAAGTCCCTGGCACATAGTAAGCGCTTAGCAAATACATAAAAAGGCTCACAACAAGCTCACAGTCTGGACAAGACAGAAAAAAGAGCACCCCAAACAATGATCAGAGGCTAGAAAAGTTTCTACATAAAAGTAGGTGGAAAATAGTAGGATTTTAGACTGAATAGGCAAAGGCTCATGATTGAAGCTATTTAAAGCTGAAGGGTATGCACAGAGGTAATGAAGAATTGCTGCTCACTAAATACCTTTATCACAATAGGACAAAGGGACAGCCAGTGAAACTTGAGAGTGGTAAGGTCAAAAAGAACAAAATACTCTAGGTAGCCGATGAATCAATTAATCAATGGTATTTATTTAGTGTTCATTATGTGCAGAGCACTGTATTTAGCACTTGGGAGAGTACATTAGCCAGCTCAGGATGTTTCAAAGGTCGAAAATATTAGAAGACTGAAGAAAGGGTTGGATAGATGAATTGAATGAATGGCTCATAATGAGTTGTCAGGGGGAAAATTAGAAATGGAGACTGAAAAGTTATATCGAAGAAGGAAATTGTCACACAGCTAAGCCAGGAATGGTGTTATCATTGCTACAGACTGAATACTGCTCTGGGTGGACAATTTGTATTTCCCAGAATGGCATTAAATGTTCAAAGCACTTTGTTGTATTGTACTCTCCCAAACATTTAGTACAGTGCTCTGCACACAGTAAGCTTTTAATAAATACCATTGACAATGTGTAGAACCACCCAACGTAAGCTGCTTGTGGGCACAGAATTTCTGTTATATTGCTATATTATAAACTACTCTGCACACAGTAGGCGCTCAATAAATGCAATTGAGTGACTGACTGACTTTCAGTGAACTCAGCCCCACATCCAGACAAAAAAAATCAATGTTTTTAAGCATTTACTGTGTGCAGAGCACTGTACTAAATGTTTAGGACAGTACAAAACAACAAAATTGATAGATATGTTCCCTGCCCACAAGGAGATTACAGTTTAGAGTAGGTCTATGTCGAGACCCTCAGATACAAGCAAGTCAGACGAGAAGCAGATGGTATAATGGATAGAGCCGGGGCCTGGGAATCGTAAGATCATGGGTTCTAATCCCAGTTCTGCCAATCAATCAATCATATTTATTGAGCATTTACTGTGTGCAGAGCACTGTAGTAAGCACTTGGGAAGTACAAGTTGGCAACATATAGAGACGGTCCCTACCCAACAGTGGGCTCACAGTCTAGAAGGGGGAGACACAGAACAAAACAAAACATATTAACAAAATAAAATAAATAGAATAGATATGTACAAGTAAAATAGAGTAATAAATATGTACAAACATATATACATTTATACAGGTGCTGTGGGGAAGGGAAGGAGGTAAGACGGGGGGATGGAGAGGGGGACGAGGGGGAGAGGAAGGAGGGGGCTCAGTCTGGGAAGGCCTCCTGGAGGAGGTGAGCTCTCAGTAGAGCCTTGAAAGGAGGAAGAGAGCTAGCTTGGTGGATGTTGGGAGGGAGGGCATTCCAGACCAGGGGGAGGACGTGGGCCGGGGGTCGACGGCGGGACAGGCGAGAATGAGGCATGGTGAGGAGATTAGCAGCAGAGGAGCGGAGGGTGCGGGGTGGGCTGTAGAAGGAGAGAAGGGAGGTGAGGTAGGAGGGGGCGAGGTAATGGAGAGCCTTGAAACCGAGGGTGAGGAGTTTCTGCGTGATGCACAGATTGATTGGTAGCCACAGGAGATTTTTGAGGAGGGCAGTAACATGCCCAGAGCGTTTCTGGACAAAGACAATCTGGGCAGTGGCGTGAAATATGGATTGAAGTGGGGAGAGACAAGAGGATGGGAGATTGGAGAGGAGGCTAATACAATAGTCCAGACGGGATAGGATCAGAGGTTGAACGAGCAGAGTAGCAGTTTGGATGGAGAGGAAAGGGCGGATCTTGGCAATGTTGCAGAGCTGAGACCGGCAGGTTTTGGTGACGGCTTGGATGTGAGGGGTGAACGAGAGAGCGGAGTAGAGGATGATACCAAGGTTGCGGGCTTGTGAGACGGGAAGGATGGTAGTGCCATCAACAGTGATGGGAAAATCAGGGAGAGGGCAGGGCTTGGGAGGGAAGACAAGGAGTTCAATCTTGGACATTTTGAGTTTTAGGTGGAGGGCAGACATCCAGATGGAGATGTCCTGAAGGCAGGAGGAGATGCGAGCCTGGAGGGAAAGCCTGCCACATATGCGAGCCTGCCACATGTCTGCTGTTTGACCTTGGGCAAATCACTTCACTCTCTGTGCCTCAGTTACCTCCTCTGTAAAATGGGGATTGAAACTGTGAGCCCCACGTGAGACATGGACTATGTCCAACCTGATTTGGTTGAATTCACTACAGTGCTTGGCACATACAAAGAGCTTAACAAATACCATTATTGTTACTATTATTGTTACTTTTATTATTATAATATTCCTCTATCATCCTGTCCCTAGCTATGAATCCTAAAACTGCATTTGGGTTTCTAAATGACCCCCCTGCACATGTGCTCAGTGGGGAGAAACAATGATGTGTCTTTCTTGACCTGTATACACTGAGGGGAGATTTACTTATTGCACAGCAAACTGACCTTGACTTTTGGAGTACAATGAACAGTAAATGTAGCACTCTGGCCCTGAAAGGTTAGAGAAAGTGTCTTATAATGAACTCAAGTAAGCATTCCCATAGGAAATATCTTTTTTTTTTCCCTCCATATTTCAGGGAAAGACTTTGGAAAGCTCCATGACCTGCACGGTAAACTATCTTCTATGGATTCATTTGGAAATTTTATTGCTGCAAATTCCACTTGAAAATATCTCTGCTACTGATGAATTACATGAATTCTCACTGAAAACAAATGTTAACCATGCCCAGGAAGTAAGGAAAAGATACAGACGATGATGTTTCAGTCAATTTGCCAGAATATGTAATTTTAGAATAACTTTCTTTTTTCCCCATAAATGGAGATATCATTTTGTGGAGTTCTTACATGCTCAAGATGAATATTAATGGATATCTTATTTCTAAACAGTATCACAACGGAAGCAAGCAAGAGAAGCGGCATGATCTAGTAGGAAACAGTACTGCCTAGTGGATAGAGCACAGGCCTGGGAATCAGAAGGACCTGGTATCATATCCCAGTTCTGCCACTTGTCCGCTATGTGACCTTGGTCAAGTCACTTAACTTTTCTGTGCCTTAGTTACCTCATCTGTAAAATAGGGATTAATACTGTGAGCCCCAAGAGGGGCAGGGACTATATCCAACCTGATTAGCTTGTATTTACCTCAGCACTAGTACACTGCCTGGTACATAATAAACCCTTAACAAATACCATGAAAAAAGAGAATGGGTTGGAAATACAGTGTCCTTTTTTCTCTTTGCTGTAGTAAAATTAATGAATTCCTCCCTGCCATCAAATAATGGCCTGCAGAGCAAATGCTGGCAGCAAAGCCTACAGCACTTACTGATTCTACCTCCCAAGGCAAGCCTGGAACCATCTGACCAGGTGGTCTTGTACTTTATTTAGAAAAATGCCTCAGGTGCATATGCACTGCCAGATTCAAACCTTTCTAATGCGTTTCAAAAAGCTTTTTTCAGGTCCTTGTCAATTAAACATTGAATTCAGCTTTCGGTTAGAACAATCCTGTCAGAGAGCCAACAGAGTAAGGAAAATGGATGGAGACAGTGCAAGATTTTTGTTTTGTGCTTTTTCTAAATCACATTTGTTTTGCACTTAATGTACCAGGCACTGTACTAAGCTCTGAGATTGATACAAGGTAATTGAGATGGACATGGTACCTGCCACACACAGGGCTCACAGCCTTAATCCCTATTTTACAGCTGAGGTAACAGGCACAGAGAAGTTAAGTTAAGAAGTTAAGTTGAGAAGTCTCTAAATTGTTAGCTCCTTTTAGGCAGGGAGCAAGTCTGCTATCTTTGTTGTATTGTACTCTCCCAAGAAGTCAGTAAAGTATTCCGCACATAGTTAAGAGCTCAGTGAATACCATTGATTCACTGACTGACCGAGTGACTTGTCATACAGCAGACAAGAGAAAGAATGGGGATCAGAGTCTTCCGACTCCCAGACCTGTGCTCTTTCCACTAAGCCATGCTGCTTCTAGTTGGAGGATAAGTTAGAAGTCAGTAAAATCCCATGGGGCTGCTTGGCATGTGTTGTTCATGCCAGTTTGAAATTGAATACAAGGATAATATTTAGGAAAAAATGACACAGCAAATGAGTTGTTAAAAAAGCATGTAGAAGGTAAAAATTGTTTTCAGCCAAAGCTTTTCAAGTCAGGCCAAAGACTGTTTCTATGTTGGTCTTTTCCTCACTCAGAGCTTGATATGAAAGCAGTTATGTATTGGGCTGTAGGGCAGTATTTTGTCTTGGATTTGACTGCCAGTCTAAAGAGTATTTATCTGATCATCCTGTATTCAATAGGATATATATGGGATATTAACAACAACTCTCAACAAAGCTGATTTCCTTAATTTCCCAGAAGGACTGAACACAAACAGAAAAACTTATTAGGTGCATCTTAAGGAAATTCCACTTCTTCCCCTCCCCAAACCTGCTCATGTTGTTTAGCAGAGGATGGGATTTCAAGAAGAAGGGAAACACCCACATCAGGGAATCCAGTTCACATAGCTAGAGGTAAGCAAGTCCATATGAGCTGCAATTCTCTGGGATTAGTGGCAAAATGAGGCCCAAATTTACCTCCTTCCAAAACATCCCACAAATAATAATAATAACAATAATAATGGCATTTATTAAGTGCTTACTATGTGCAAAGCACTGTTCTAAGCACTGGGGAGGTTACAAGGTGATCAGGTTGTCCCACATGGGGCTCACAGTCTTAATCCCCATTTTACAGATGAGGAAACTGAGCCATAGAGAAGTTAAGTGACTTGCCCAAAGTCACACAGCTGACAAGTGGCAGAGCCAGGATTTGAACCCATGACCTCTAACTCCAAAGCCCAGGCTCTTTCCACTGAGCCACGCAAACGCTACTGATTCCGCAGTTGGCTTTAATAAGCCCAGCGTCACAGGGATCTACTAGGCCAACTGCTCAAGAACACAGGTTATCGATGGAAAAATTGCCTCAATCAAGGTTTAGTCCTACAGGACAATTAGCAACAGCCTTGGGAAATCTGAAAGAGCAGGTTACGCTAGTGCAGAAGGAAAGGAGTTTTGTTTCAGTTCACCAAAAAGTAGCCATGTTCCGTGTCTGGGCCAGTGAATACTTTCCATGCCTCATAAACCTTGAACATCCACAATGTTCGATCACCCTTGGCAATTTATGATACAGAGCATTATTTTAGGTAACACCCATGAGAAAATAGAGAAAATAAATAAGATAAAAAATGTAGGTGCTAAATTATTCAAGGAGGGAAAATAGAAAATAGAGAAAATGAAAAAATAGAGAAAATAAGAGAAAATAGAGAAAATAGAGAAAATAAATAAGATAAAAAATGTAGGTGCTAAATTATTCAAGGAGGGAAGGAAATTATCGAATGGGAGCATTGTTCCCATAGGGTTGATTCCCTCTTAGGGAAATCCACTGTTTTGATGTTTGCTGTTTTTTGTTTTTTTAACTTCCCCTTTCACTTTGTTTCTCATCCATAAGTGCCAAAAAAGCAGCTGCAACTCAAAATAATTATTTTAATTGTTCACATGCCATAAAACTGTTTAAAGTAATTTTAATCTTAACAGTAAATAGGTTTTATTGCAGTTATATTGTTGCTGATAGCTATCAGATGTAATGGGTGGGTAGAAAGATATTTGAGTCCGTACTGTTATGTCTCCTTTATCCACTGTATACTCAATGAAGTGTTGCCGTTTTGCCCAGAGGATAACAAAAGAAATGCTAATCAAAGCAATTAGAAGATATGAATAATACTGACACGGCTTTATTATCTTCCAGGTACAGTTGGAACTGCCCAACCCATTAAATGGTAATGACGCAGTTGCAGTTATTTTCCAATTGACAAGATTAGGTCTAAAACACAGAGGATATTTGTGTGTGTGTGTGTGTCTGTGTGTATGTGCGCACGTGCTTTGAAGTCTTCTCCACTTCATTATTGGATTTGGAAAATAAAGCAGCCTTTATATGGAATTGTCTCAGTGTAATTGATGATGCTGGTTTCCTCACAGGATTAAGTCACATGGGAACTAACTTTTTACACCAGATAATGGAAATTAAACTCATGTTTCATAATGTCAACTTCTGAGTGTTTTTTGTTCTTCTGAGTTCGTTTCTTTTATTTTCTTCCTTTTATTGCTCCCTCCCGACTCCCTTTCCTCTCATCCTACAACTCTCTTAACTCCTTTGCTTTGTTTGTGAGACTCTTTATATTGCCTCTCTTCTTTGTGCTTCCTATCCCCCATAAAACACCCCCTGTGCCCCCTCCCACACACCACTCACTCACATAACACACATACTCACACAATTACTCAGATGCACATTTAATGTCCCTCTTCGTCTGTTTTCATTTTAATGGTTCTCTCTTCCTACTTTACCCATGAGGGTCCATTTGTATTTCTCCAGGTTTATTATTTGGGGCAGGGTTGCTAAACTTTAGCAGCAAGAATAACATTCAAAGTGACCTTAATAAATTGGGAAAATGGTCTGATAAAAGTGATGTTGAAATTGAACAGGGGCAAGTGTAAAGCAGTACACATAGGGACCAAGAACAAATCTGAGTGTAAGTCTATGCATTTTTTTTTATTGATGTTGGTGCCTCTCAACCTTCTCCTCAATCCATCAATCAATCAGTGATATTTATTGAGCTCTTGTTGTTTGCAGAGCACTGTAAGTGCTTCTGAGAGTACAAGAGAATTCCTTGCCCACAATGGGGCTACAGACTTAAGGGAAACACTTCACTGCCCTCAAATTTGGTTCCCATATCAATCGATCAAACAGTTGTATTTATTAAGTGCTTTCTATATGCTGAGCACAATACTAAGCACTTGGGATCAATCAATTGAAGGTGTCAATTTGATAATCAAGGGAAGGTAGTTTGGTTATGGCAACTAAATGTGGCATGGTAACTTGAGAAAATTGGACTGGGTCAAAGATCAGAGATCTCTGGGAGGGGAGGGGACAGGACAGATTTGTGGGAAGACTGTGTATGTGTGTGAGAGAGAGAAGGAAAGTGAGGAGGTTGTGGATGGTTAGAGGGATTTCAGATTGGTGAGGGTAGAGATTGACTAGAGGTGACTAGAGGTAATGAGATCATGTATCCAAGTTGGTGAGTGGGAAAGGTGAGGTGGAGCAGGAGGTCTGTAGAGTTGAGGAACATCTCTGTGGATATTGAAGTCCACAGATATCAATGAAGGGATGGAGAAAGAGAGAAGAATGTGAGAAAGGGATCAAAATGGTTCAAAACCTCAGTACTCCACACCACTTCACGTATCCCACGTTACCTGGACCCTCAGGAGCTCCTTGTTAGCCCTTCCATACCTACATATAGAAGGAGATGGCATAGAGAATAGACCATGGGCTTGGGAATCAGAATGTCATGGGTTCTAATCCTGTTCTAAACCACGTGTCTGTTGTGTGACTTTGGGTAAGTCATTTAACTTCTCTGTGCCTTAGTTGCCTCATCTGTAAAATGAGATTGAGACTGTGAACCCCATTTGGCATAAGGACTGTGTCCAGCCCAATTTGTTTGTATCCACTCAATGCTTAGTACAGTGCCTGGCATATAGTAAGCAGTTATGAAATACCATAATACCGTAATAATTATTATTATTACTATTATTATATGTGAAGATACATACACTCTACTCTGCCCTCTCCACCCATCTTAACTCTCTTTCCCCTTATTCATTCATTCAATTGTATTTATTGAGCACTTACTGTGTGCAGAGCACTGTACTAAGTGCTTGGGAAGTACAAGTTTGCAACATATAGAGACGGTCCCTACTCAACAGCGGGCTCACAGTCTCATACCTCCCAGCCTTCACCCAGGATCACAGCCACTACCTGTTCCTCCATGACTGCACCCTGGGGGCTGAACACAGTTAATGGAAATCCAGTCTCTGGATTGACTTCTCCAGCCTACAACAATTAATTCCAACATGTTACATCTCTGTTCTGTTTTCTGCTTGATAGCTCTTTTTCCCCCATTGATTCACATGTCCATAACCTCAACAAACTTTTCCAAATCTTCAATTCCATCCTGAAGCCCCCAACCATCCTCTCATCTTCCTCTCTAACTCCTGGTGACCTCTCCAACTATTTAGTCGGTGAAATCACAGCCATCAAACAAGAACTCCCTATAGTCTCCCAGTCAACTCCTCAACTATCTGATGCTACTTCCTCATCTTTCTCCTGTTTCCCAGTTGTTTCTCAAGAGGAATGCTCCCTCCAGTGATATACATTCCCCCCTTCTACCTGTGTCTCTGATCCAATCTTTCCCTCCTAAAGTTACTTGTTCTCCTCCTCTTTCACTATTTTCATTCTTCTTTGTTCCTTTCCCCACTATCTTCAAATATGGTCAAATCTCCCCCATACTAAAAAAAGCACTCTCCACTTCCCGCCCATACCATCTGTTCCCTAATTCCTATGCAAACTCCCACGGTGGATCACATACACCTCCTGCTTTCACTTCCTTTCCACCAATTCTCTCCTTGATCCACTGCAGTCAACCTTTCAACTTCTTAATCCCACCGAAACCACATTCTCTAAAATCATCAAAGACCTCCTCCTAACTGAGTCCAAAAGACTATCCTCTCCATTTTCATCCCCTTCCACCTCTCAGCTGCTTGCTACCGACTCCGGACCTGGCAGGGGGTGAATTTGCAGTTGGAGAACTGCTGGGCCTGGCTTTGCAGGTCAGTGAAAAAGAAAATATATATATATATATATATATATATATATATATATGTATATATATATATATACACACACACACACACACTTACACACATTTATCTGTATGACTGTGTCTATGACACATATTTGTATGACTTCCTGGTCACCAGCTGATACATCACCTTGGTTTTCAATGTCTGGCTGATTCAACGAAATGGTTTACAATCATTTGCATGTCCTAGGTGTGGGTATCTAGGGTACAGTCATCAGCATACATCTCCAATTGAGCAGCCTAATATAAGGGTCATAGATATATGAACACATATAGATGGTTCATATATGTTTAACCTTCAGTATACTGAGTTGGCTTCTGCTAGTTTTGAAATTTTAGTTAGGTTGCCATAAAAATAGAGGTAATTATCTATACTAGAAATAAGCTACCTTGGGAAGGAGAGCGCCTGGGTACTGACTTTGTAATTTAACCTTAAAAGGGTCAACCTTTATTCTAATAAGAGGGAATTTCATGCAGATTTGCAAAGAAATAGAAATTGCTTCTGGACAAAATCACAAAGAGCCTGTGCATTACCGAGTTAGCCAGCAGTCATGATGGGTAACTCAAAGGTCAAACTGAATATATTTGATTTCCAAATATATTCATTCAAAATGATCTTGGAATGAGAAGAATGATATTTTTTTTCCACAGAGAATATTCATGCAAAAAGATAAAACTGTTTTAAATAATATGGTCCCAGGTGAGTTAGTCTATTTAGGAGTAAGGAAATAACTGTAGCTTTGGTAATGTGTACAATCAATGCATTCCTGTGATACATTTGTTTAAACCTAAAGTTGCTTCCTTGTGTTTCTTTTTACATTGGATAACACCGCATTCCACTTTGAAATCAACAGTTGCAAAAATAATTTAAAAGACAATTAATTGTTGTTGTTCTCACAAGCTAACATCTAATTTTACAGAAGGAAGTCATTCAGAAATCAGTTTTTACTTTCCTTGAATGCTTTCCCAAGCCTGTAGTCCAGTTGCAGGAAAGATAGAAGGTCACAATTCAGAAACCCTTCACTTTGGAGAAAGTTAGTCCCCTAGAGCAAATGGATCAGCAAAGACCAGCAAAAAATGTCTACTGAGAATTGAAAGGGCTAAAATGACTAGAGTAACAACTCTGAAGCATATACTTGTCAAGGTTTTCTGTGGTATTTTATCATCTGTGACAACCAGGCCTAGACTTCTTCTGTTGCAGAAAGGTTCAGAAAAAACTTTGAAATGTTATTTTCCAAGCTAAAAGGTGTGAAGGAAGAAAGTTTAAGGTAAATGGACAAATTGCCTGTTTTTCTCCTAAGGTTAACTTAGGTTTTCCTTCTTCAGTGATTCACTGATGGGTAGAATCAGTGAGGCATATATAATACCAGAACGATTGCAGATGGAAGTGGGGCATTCTGGGAGAGATGTGTCCATGGCGTTGCTATGTGTCGAAGATGACGAATGCATAAGGCAAGGCAAGATAGACAAAAGAACAGGTATGTACTCTGTAACACTTGTATTGCAACAAAGACATTGGTAATGGTGCATAATTAACAAGATTAACAAGCATTACAAAATGCATTAATCACAGTTAAGCCCTTTTGACTTTTACTTCCCCCACCAACAATCCTTAGATTATTAGATCCACTTTAAGCACCAGAAAATATGATCCTTTAGATACAACAATGACAGTGAACTAATTTTCTTTTTATGGCATTATCTGCCTCAGGCTACTTTGGCATGGGATTCAGGAGGATCATGATAAACATGCAGCTTATTAATCTACAACACCCATGACAAATGAAAGGTTTCTAGGAAACCTTTGTTGCTCAGAACCTTCCTATTCAAATCTTGGTTTACAATTTGTCCGTCCTTTTTTTTAAAAAAAATTTAATGGTATTTGTTAAGCACTTACTATGTGCCAAGCACTATACTAAGTGCTGGGGTAGATATAAGGTAACCAGGTTGTACAAAGTCCATGTCCCACATGGGGTTCACAGTCTTAATCCCCATTTTACAAATGGCATTATCTTTTGTCTTTTCATGGCACTATCTGCCTCAGGCTACTTTGGCATGGGATTCAGGAGGATCATGATAAGCATGCAGCTTATTAATCTACAACACCCATTACAAATGAAAGGCTTCTGGGAAACCTTTGTTGCTCAGAACCTTCCTATTCAAACCTTGGCTTACAATTTGTCCGTCCTTTTTTTAAAAACAATTTTAATGGTATTTGTTAAGCACTTACTATGTGCCAAGCACTATACTAAGTGCTGGGGTAGATATAAGGTAACCAGGTTGTACAAAGTCCATGTCCCACATGGGGTTCACAGTCTTAATTCCCATTTTACAAATGGCATTATCTTTTGTCTTTTCATGGCACTATCTGCCTCAGGCTACTTTGGCATGGGATTCAGGAGGATCATGATAAGCATGCAGCTTATTAATCTACAACACCCATTACAAATGAAAGGCTTCTGGGAAACCTTTGTTGCTCAGAACCTTCCTATTCAAACCTTGGCTTACAATTTGTCCGTCCTTTTTTTAAAAACAATTTTAATGGTATTTTTAAGCACTTACTATGTGCCAAGCACTATACCAAGTGCTGGGATAGATATAGGGTAACCAGGTTGTACCTTGTCCATGTTCCACATGGGGTTCACAGTCTTAATCCCCATTTTACAAATGAGATAACTGAGGCACAGAGAAGTTAAATGACTAGAATAAATGAATACTGCCGATATTTATTTTTGGCTGTTTGACTTCCTTATGTTTGGCTGATATATCACATTGGTTTTCAGTGTCTTGATACAGTGAAATGGTTTATAATTGCTGTCATGTTTTCTTAGGTGGAGATGTCTTGGGTGCAGTCATCTCTGAACAGTTTCCCAATGAACAGCCTGATATAAAGGTCAAAAAGTGTGCCAGGGAAGAACAGCCAACATGAATGAGCCTGGATGGTAATTCCTAATCAGTGTGATTGGTCTTGGAGAATTCACTTCAGCATATGTTCTGTCACAGTGAGGGGAGGTTTCCAGCCGAAAACATTCAGTGGGAATGAAATGAGGCAGCTGTAATACTCTCTTATCTCTGACTCTTTCCCCTGACTGGTCTGATGGATAGCTGTCGACAAGTCATATGTAACGGTGAATAAGGCGACAGGCTGAAGACAGCACATGAGTCCTTCAAAATAAAGTGTCAAAAGAGATAAAATTGTAGGTCTTGCCAATACATTTTGAGACACATTGTCTTTCCCAGAGCGGCAGCATGGCTCAGTGGAAAGAGCACGGGCTTGGGAGTCAGAGGTTATGGGTTCTAATCCCAGCTCCGCCGCTTGTCAGCTGTGTGACTTTGGGCAAGTCACCTAGTTAGGTGTTCTCTGGGCCTCAGTCACCTCTTCTGTAAAATGGGGATTAAGACTATGAGCCCCATATGGGACAACTTGATCACCCTATATCCCCGCAGCGCTTAGAACAGTGTTTTGCACATAGTGAGTGCTTAACAGATACCATTATTATTATTATTTCCCTCCCTCCTTCCTTGAAACCCAGTTCTTCAATTATAGATGGCCCCTACCCAGTCAGCAGCAAGGACAATTAGACTCACTGATATCATGAGCCATAGATTAGGAATGAGAGACAGGCCTACTGATACTAAGAAGGAAGGTGTTAAGTAATCACTGGGGTAATCAAAGTAATCACTTCAAGAATAGTGAGTTCTTTATGGGTAAAGAATGGGTCTGCTAATTCTGTTGTATTGTATTCTCCCAAGGGCTTAGTACAATGCTCTGAACATAGCAAGCAGTCAATAAATACTGTTGATTGACTAAATGATTGATTGATTTGGGCTTTTGCTCTGTTGTATGGAACTCACAAAAAAAAACTTTTTGGGGCTAATGTAACACGTGGTGTCTGACGGGGCTAATAGATTACATACATATCCATAATTCATGTATTTATATCAATGTCTGTCTCCCCCTCTAGACTTGTGGGCAGGAAACCTATCTACCAACTCTATTGTATTGTATTCTCCTAAGTCTTTGGTATAGTGCTCTGCAAGCAGTAAGCACTCAATAAATACCATTGATTGATAAACCAAAATTTTTCACTTTTAATGCTCACAACAGTGTCATACATGCATGACATTAGATACCTACCCCATCAGCAAATCCTCCCTTCACAATGTTTCCAGAATTGCCCCTTCCTCTTTATCCAAACTGCCGCCATTCTGGTACAAACACTTGTTACATCCCTACTCTACTACTGCATAAGTCCACTCGTAGACCTCTCTGCTGCTAGTCTCTCCCCTATCAGTCTTCAGATCATTTTTCTAAAACTTTTTTTGGCACACATCTCACCTCTCTTTAAAAATCTTCAATGTTTGCCCATTCCTTCCTCTCCCCCTCGTCCCCCTCTCCATCCCCCCATCTTACCTCCTTCCCTTCCCCACAGCACCTGTATATATGTATATATGTTTGTACATATTTATTACTCTATTTATTTATTTATTTTACTTGTACATATCTATTCTACTTATTTTATTTTGCTAGTATGTTTGGTTTTGTTCTCTGTCTCCCCCTTTTAGTCTGTGAGCCCACTGTTGGGTAGGGACTGTCTCTATATGTTGCCAATTTGTACTTCCCAAGCACTTAGTACAGTGCTCTGCACATAGTAAGCGCTCAATAAATACGATTGATGATGATGATGATGATTCCTCTCCACATCATGCAGAAACCCTGAACACTGGTTTTCTGGCACTCAGTTGTGTATCTCTCCCATTCTCTCTCACCCCTCCCCTCTCTCCCCCCTCTACTCATCTTGTTCCATTCCTACTACTTGCCAGCTCACATACTTTTCTCCTCAAATCATCCTGCTCACTGAGCTTCGTTCTTGTCTCTCTCATCCCCCTCTTCTAACTCAATCTACCTTCAGCTGGGAACTCCCTCACCTCTCGCATCTGACAGACCACTGCTCTCCCCACCTTCAAAGTTGTTCTGAAATCATCTCTCCCCCAGGAGACCTGCCTGATTAATCTCTCTTCTCACCAACTATATCCCCCCAGTTAATGCTACTTCAGTACTTTCACATCACAAGCACATGGGTACTTACACACTTCCCTCTCTGCCTCTAGTAGTAGGCATGTAAATGTACATGTCTTTAAACTCAATTGCTCGCCATTGCCTGTCCTGTATTTTAGTGTCTCTCTCCCCGACTAAGTTGCAAGCTCCTTGAGGGAAAGGGATTATGTCTATTGAATCTACTGTATTTTACCAAGTGTACATTACATCACGCTCAATGAACACTATTGCTTGATTAATTGTTTACTCCCAAATGCTAGAAAATTAACTTTTGGTGTTTGTTTTATGGGTTATGGGAATTACAATTCTTACATAATTTTTCTAGAGGGATATTGATCAATTCCTTAGGGGTGGAGTAGAGAAAGCAATCATAAATGAGACCATGAGTTTCCAACAGCTCTTTCCTGTTCAGCTCCACAAAGCTGCTAATACACACCATTCAAAATGGGAGAGAGTCAAGCTCATTACAAATTATTGACTAAAATATCACACTAATTGACTGGGCTTAAAAACCTCGGAGCATTAAGTCATTTCATTTTCTCAGCCAAGTTCACAGGTTTTTGCTCTGGTTGACTTACCAATTTTTTCCAAGCATACTTTGCCCACCTGGTCTCCATCAGAATGCCTGAAGGCCAGAAAAGCATCAAAATAAGTACTGAAAATCATTTCACTTTCAAGAGGGAAATTCCTTTTAATAAGAAATATAGATGAGCAAACTCCCAAATCTCTCTTTGTTCCAATAGTTTTTCTTGTCAAAGGGCAAGGTTTCATGTGGCTAAATGACTGTGTAGCTGTAAACTGTGGTTAAGAAGAAAATTGCATTTCAGACTACAGCACACTCTCTAAGCTTTCTTTGAGCAGATTAAACTAAGCCTTGCTTTTATTCACTTTGGAATGATTTTTTCCCCAGTAAAAGCTCTTTGAATGGTCACTGGAAGGTTCACCAACTCCAGTTGAAATGTACATTATAGGAGAGTCTATTTTCCCATGGCACTGACATTGTTTTTCAATTACAAAACATGTATTTTACATCAGAAGTGTCATTTAGAGCATTCTGAAGAATGTGCTTATAAAAGATGGATCAAATACAGTCACATTTTACCCTATTCTTATGAATCTGAATTAGTGTTTTTTTCAAGAAAGTACAAGACAAATTAAAAGGATCAAGTAGAATTTTCTCAGAAAAGAGGGGAAAAAAATGATGAGAAACTTCCAGTCACTAATTATGTAGAACAATTTGTTTCCCCCAGAAGACTTAACTCAATGGCCAGAGCTGTTGATGATTATAAGTTTCCTCATCAAGGAAATAAACATATATCCATTGTTAAGATGACTGACATGGTGACTGACAAGCTTTATATAATTGCTCATGGTGTATTTCTAATGTATTATTTAAAATAATTCAAAAACATTAGCTCTATTTCATCATCCTTATCAATAGTATCTTTTTTCTTTTTCATCTCTCTCCAATTTATATGTGTATTTATTTATTTCATGTTTATCAGTCAATGACATTTATTGAGCACCCACTGTCCTGAGAGTACTATACTAAACTCCTGGGAGAGTTCAATACAACAGAGTTGGTGGACAAATTTCCTGCCCACAACAAGCTTTCAGCCTAGAGGAGGAGATATCTGTACATTCTAGCAATAAGTATCCTATGATCAGTAAACCAATGGATATTGTCTCTGGCAGAGGGACAAGCTGAAGTGCAAGGCCTGTCTCCTTGAGATTTGCTCTGGTCATTGCTCACTTCCAGCCTCTTCCTCAACTGGCCCTTTAACTGCTTTTGGTCATGGGGCTCCCCACTGAAGAGCTATTCCACCTGGGGAAAATGTTCAAATTATCACCGGCCCCATCACAGTATATCTGAGAATCTTCTTATTGAAATGTTTTCAGGGCAATAATCACTTATGGTCTTTGATGGAGATCTGTAGAAGGTTGACAATGATGGGGATGCTGAAGATAATGATGAGGTTGATTATGCTAAAGAAGAAGAACTTGAGCAGTCTAGATTGCCACTGTAAACTTATCAGACATAAGAATTTTTTACAACAAGAAAATGCGGCATTTTCAAAAGTAATCAGAAAAATATGCACAGATATTGCTAGGGTCACTTTGTGACTTTAGAGGTTTCAGCCTCCATTTTAATCTAACAAAAGCAGGATTTGAAGCTAGTGAATTAGGTCTCATTTGGGAGTGTACCTACCAGTTCCATTGAGTTTTACTCTCCCATGCATTTAGTACAGTGCTCTGCATCCAGGAAGCACTCAATAAATACCACTGATTTATTGATTTGAATCCAACTCACTGAAACTGTTATATTAAGTATGTGGAGGAAAAAGAGAGGGACTGAGATTTGTCATGTAGATTCCTAACTGGTCAAGACAATGTGATTGACATGAGCTGCCCAGTGGTGCTGTAGACTTTAGCCCCAACCTATCCTGAGTCTGCCTCCACTTTGGAAATGACCTCAAACTTCCAAACCTTACAATGTGGAGGGAGGACAGGGTGGTGATGGCAAAGGCTCAAATTTTCAGTAGTAATTACCTGGTATCTTAAAGGCTGTTGAGGGATGCTCAGAGGAAGAATTAATTGATGTGCATCTTTGAAAACATATGTGGCATCTTAGCTTTTGAGCCACTGTCTATGTTGGATACCCTGAGCTTCAGGCTTGTCCTGGAAGCATAAGAAAAGAAAACTTTCTATTGAATGGTTGTCAATGAGTACATAGTTATTTAAAGCAGAAGCAATATCTTAAATTCTCAGTAGCATATTTGGCACTTACATAACAGAATAATTGTTTCTACATTAGGTCTATACAGACAGAGCTCTAATATAAAGCAATTTTAAAATCATCTACCCAAACACAAGACTAGTTGGTTATTTTCCTCCCATACTCGGAGAAACAGACCTTTCCTAAAAACGTGTTCAAGACTTCTTCATCTGTCGAGCCAACCCTACGTGTTTGTAAACTGCAGTGCTAATTGTTTGTTTCCCCTTCATAATTTAACCTCAGAATCAACAAATGGCTTATAGATGTTACTGTGTTCTGTCATACACAAAAAAGAAAATCACTTTAACTCCACTCACAGACTAGAATGTACATTGTGGAATAACAGCCAGATATGAAAGTAATTTTCTGTGTCCAAGAGCACAAACTTCAATACAGGGCCCCCGGTATTAAGGCTTTCAAAGTCTAGCAGAGGTTTAAAAGCTAGACAATCCTCTCATGACATTATTCAGTAGGTGGCCAATTCAACATGTATTAACATCGCAATTTTGTTTTGGAAATGTAATCCAGAGGAAATCCAGAGGGGAAGTTATATGATAACCTGAAAAAGACAAGATATGTAATTGAGAATAAAAAACCTACAAACTAGGCAATCAAGGTATCAGTATTTCAGAGACTAAACTTAATTTTCAGTTTCAAAAGAAAGCTGATACTATCACTCTGTCCAGGTGACAGGTTATGTTGCAACAGGTTATGTTGCAAACTTGTACTTCCCAAGCGCTTAGTAAGCACACAGTAAGTGCTCAATAAATATGATTGAATGAATGAATGAAAGGTGCATGATCTCTCTTTCCTATGATGGCTTATGCTGTTGTCATTGATGTGGCAACTGTTCAAGATCAGCTTGCTCCCAGGACATTTTAGAGCTGTAACTGGAGATATCATAGGGAAAGCCATATCAGAAAAACCTGGTGTTACAGGCTATTATTTATGGTGCATTTCACAGACCCTTGGTATATCTTTTGGAGGAAGTGGATAAAGGGAACAGTGAAATACTGTTGATAGTGATTGATGATGGTGGTGGTCATGGCTGTGATGTTAATGATAGTATAATGATGATGGAGTTTCTCATCTATAATGAGGGTTGAACTTTGGTCCTGAGATTTCAGGACCAAGAATTGGTGCAAAGGAATTGACCATAGTGATAATCAGTCAATCTACTGATGTGTTCAAAGCTCTGCACTAAGCACTTGGGAGAGTATAATAGAGTTGGTAGTCATGACCCCTGCCCACAAGGATCTTACAGTCACAGGGAGAGACAAAGTAGATTACAGATAAGGGAAATAAAGATATGAACATAAATGCCATGGGGCTGGGTTGAGTAATCAAATTGCTTAAAGGGTACACAGCCAAATGCATGGTTGACATAGAATGAAGGGCAGGTAGGACAAATGAGGGGTTAGTCTGGGAAGGCCTGTTGGAGGAGATCTAATTTTAGGAAGGTCCTGAAGGCAGAGAGACTGCTGGTCTGTTATATGAAGTTGGTAGAAGCTACAGGCCAAACGATGGTTGTAAGCAAGGGGACAATGGTTGTACATATTTATTACTCTATTTATTTATTTATTTTACTTGTACATATCTATTCTATTTATTTTATTTTGTTGGTATGTTTGGTTTTGTTCTCTGTCTCCCCCTTTTAGACTGTGAGCCCACTGTTGGGTAGGGACTGTCTCTATATGTTGCCAATTTGTACTTATCAAGCGCTTAGTACAGTGCTCTGCACATAGTGAGCACTCAATAAATACGATTGATGATGACGACGATGATGACAATGGCAAGATAGATGAAAGTGAGTTACAGAGATAGTGGTAATATTTGTACGGCACTTTCACTCACTCCCTGTCAGTTTTGAACAGTTATGGACAAGTGACTCAACAAAATGCCAGTACTATGCTGTAGCTTCATAAGCACTGAGTGCAGTGCTCTGCACATTGTCACAGCTCAGTAAATTCCAGTGATTGATAACACAGCTGGTGGTTCCTTGGATAGGCACTGCATCCTTTGCTGCCCATGCAAGCCAGGTATTTTTCAGCCTTCCTTCTGATCATATTTACATCACAGAGTACCCTGGGTGGTTTTTTTTCAGAAATCTTCACCACTAAAACTAATGTTTTCTGTGGGGAACAACCCCAGAAAACATTTTCCTGCTTTAAGTATTGGTCACAGAACCCAGGTCTCCTGATTCCCAGAGCTATGTTCTTTCAAATGCACCAACTGCAGTGCCGATAACATAACCAATCAAATAATAATATTTATTGGGTACTTACTGTGTCCAGAGCACTGTACTATGTACTTAGGAGAGCATAATAAAATAAGTTTGGTATACACGATTTCTGCCCTCAATGAGCTTACAAGACAGTAATGCTAGGAAAAGTCCGGGTAAAATGTGGAAGAGGCAGACCAGCAGTGAGAACGATAGAGGCCATAACAATGATAATGGAAGAACCATTAGAAAAGTTGTGGATTATGGCAGAGGACAGGACATTCTGGAGAAAGTATATCCATGGAGTCGCTATGAATCAGACATGATATATGTCTGCTCCCACCACAAAGCACTGCATATAGTAGGCACTCAGTGTCGGGAGGATGAGGAGGATGATGAGAATGATACATACGTGAACCACCCCACGTCCCCTTGCTGATACTTTCACAGACACATCGTGCTGGGAATAGGAGAGGGAGAAAAAGATGTATTGTTCAGGCCTGGAGGTGGAATGAAGCCTGTTCAGCAGATGTTTGGGAGGAAGAGTTCATGAGAGGTGGTCAGGGCTTACATCAGAGACATTGCTTTAAACTGATACTACCTTGCAAGGTAAATTTCAGAAGGGCATCTTTAATACCTTTTCTGTAGAGTATGCCCACAAGCAAAAGTGAGACACCATAGTGCCATGGGCTCTGTTGCATTGTACTCTCCAAAGCACTTAGTATTGTGCTCTGCATACGGTAGACTCTCAATTACCATTGGTTGATTGGTTGATATACCTTCAACAGCTCTGTTAATGTCCTTCAGTATACACAGAAGAGGAAGGTGGAACTCTATAAAATTCCTGGGTTGTGCTTATTACAATTTTAATTAACTTGATTAAAAGGTATTTTCTCCATGAGAACACAGGATTTCTGGATATTTTGGGTCAACAGCAGGCTGCTCATTGCTCTAATTGCAGAAATGCTCTGGGCATGTTTCTCCCCACCTCAAAAATCTCCAGTGGCTACCAATCAACCTACACATCAGGCAAAAACTCCTCACTCTCGGCTTCAAGACTCTCTGTCACCTCGCCCCCTCTTACCTCACCTCCCTTCTTTCCTTCTACAGCCCAGCCCACACCCTCAGCTCCTCTGCCACTAACCTCCTCACTGTGCCTCATTCTCGCCTGTTCTGCTGTCGATCCCCGGCCCACGTCCTCCCCCTGGCCTGGAATGCCCTCCCTCTGCACATCCTCCAAGCTAGCTCTCTTCCTCCCTTCAAACCCCTACTGAGAGCTCACCTCCTCCAGGAGGCCTTCCCAGACTGAGCCCCCTCCCTCCTCTCCTCCTCCTCCCCTCCCCCCTGCCGTACCTCCTTCCCCTTCCCACAGCACCTTTATATATGTATATATGTTTGTACATATTTATTACTCTATTTTACTTGTACATATTTATTCTATTTATTTTATTAATGTTTTGTTTTGTCGTCTGTCTCCCCCTTCTAGACTGTGAGCCTCCTGTTGGGTAGGGACCATCTCTATATGTTGCCAACTTGTACTTCCCAAGCACTTAGTACAGTGCTCTGCACACAGTAAGCGCTCAATAAATACGACAATGAATGAATGAATGCAGAAATGAAAATGAAGCTATGGGGCAATCAGGGAAGCCATCTGGACTCTAAGTCTTCCCATTCCTTTTTTTGATTTGTACCTGTTTTGTATAAATGCAGTCCTCGTTTTGAAGTGTTATCTCTAAACCGCGCTCTAAGGGAATAAGATTAGAAATCAAATATAATCTGTAGTTCAATCATATTGAGCACTTGTGTGCAGAGCACTCTACTAAGTGCTTGAGAGAGTAGAACAGAATTGGCAGACATGTTCCTGCCCACAATGAGTTTACAATCCAGAGGGGGAGACAGACATTAATACAAAGCAATAAATTACAGATATATACATATGTGCTGTGGGCTGAGGGAGGTTGAATAAATGGAACAAATCCAAGGGCAAGGGCAGTGTAGAAGGAGTGGGAGAAGAGGAAATGAGGGATTAGTCAGGGAACGCCTCTTGGAGGAGATGTGCCTTTAGTAAGGCTTTGAAAGTGGGGAAAGTAATTGTCTGTCAGATATGAAGAGGGAGGGCATTCCAGGCCAGAGGCAGGATATAGGATAGAGGTTCGTGGTGAGTTAGAGGAGTTCAAAATACAATGAGTAAGTAGGCATTACAGGAGTGCAGTGTGTGGGCTGGGAGAATAGTTGGAGAGTAGTGATTCTATTTGATGCAGAGTTGGATGGGCAACCACTGGAGGTTCTTGAGAAGTGGAGAAAACATGAACTGAACCTTTTGTAGAAAAATGGCCTCGGCAGCAGAGTACAGTATGGACTGGAGTGAGGCAAGACTGGAGACTGGGAGATCAGTAAGGGGGCTGATACAGTAATCAAAGCCAAATAGGAGAAGTGCTTGGATTAACATAGTAGCAGTTTGGATGAAAACAGTTTGGAAAGGGTGGGCCCATTGTTGGGGAGTGACTGTCTCTATATATTGCCGATTTATACTTCCCAAGTGCTTAGTACAGTGTTCTGCACACAGTAAATCAATAAATACAATTGAATGAATGAATAGCAGTGTTGTAAAGGTTGAAACAATGGTATTTAGAGACAGATTGAAAATGTGGGTGGAATGAGAGAGATGAGTCAAGGTTAATGCCATGGTTATGGGCTTGAAATACAAGAAGGCTACTGTTTCTGTCTACAGTGATGGGAAACTCAGGGAGAGGACAGGGTTGGATAGTTAGGGAGTTCTGTTTTGGACATGTTAAATTTGAGGTGTCACTGGGACATCTAGGTAGAGTAAGTACCTAGTAGTGCCCTCTAGACTGTAAACTCGTTGTGGGCAGAGAATGTGTCTTGTTCATTGTTGTACTCTCCCAAGCACTTAGTACAGTGCTCTCCACACTAAGTGCTTAATAAATATGATTGAAAATCAATCAGGAAATGAGAAGCAGTGTGGCTTAGTGGCAAGAACACGAGCTTTGGAGTCAGAGGACGTGGGTTATAATCACACCTCTGCCACTTGTCTGCTGTGTGACCTTGGGCAAGCCACTTAACTTCTCTGTGCTTCAATTATCTCATCTGGAAAATGGAGATTAAGACTGTGAGCCCCATGTGGGGCAATGTGATTATCTTGTATCTGACCCAGTGCTTAGAACAGTGCTTGGCACATAGTAAGTGCTTAACAAATACCATCATTATTATTATGAAGCAGCATAGCTTAGTGGTAAAAGCACAGGTTTGAGAGTTAGAGGGTGTGGGTTCTAATCCTGGCTCCTCTTCCACTTGTCAGCTATGTGACTTTGGGCATGTCACTTTTCTTCTCTGTGCCTCAGTTACCTCATCTGTAAAATGGGGATTAAGGCTGTGAGTCCCATGTGGGACAACCTGATAACCTTGTATCTGCCCCAGTGCTTAGAGCAGTGCTTGGCACATAGTAAGTGCTTAAACTATTATTATTATTGTTATTGTTGTTATTACATGCAAGACTACAGAGATGGAGACAGATCAGTATTGGAGATATAGATTTGGGAATCATCTGCATAGAGGTGTACTGTAGTTGACAGTATCAACAGCTAATCAATTTTAGTTTTATATTTGAAGTGCTTGGTTCCACTCCTTTCCAATTTTCAAATGACTTTAAATGAACTCAGTGGTAGTTTGGCTGAAAAGCAATCTTAAGAAGTATCTGAATAAAATGTAGAAGAATCTTCATTTCACTAGAGCCATATTGTATAAGAGTGCAGAAACCTTGACTACGTCAGGTCCATGATGATGCTGGTTGTTCATCATGGAACTGACTATCCAGCATTCAGGTCCAGTGGATGGTAAATTCCTCTAATAATAATAAATAATAACAATAATAATAATAATGGCATTTGTTAAGCACTTACTATGTGCAAAGCACTGTTCTAAGCGCTGGGGGGACACAAGGTGATCAGATTGTCCCACATGGGGCTCACAGTCTTAATCTTCATTTTACAGATGAGGTAACAGGCTCAGAGAAGTTAAGTGACTTGCCCAAGGTCACAGCAAACATGTGGTGGAGCTGGGATTAGAACCCATGACCTCTGACTCCAAAGCCCATGCTCTTTCCACTGAGCCACACTGCTTCTCTAGAGGGCACATTATTTCTCATGTGTCTTCTGCATGCCCTTTGAGAAACTAGATCCATTTCGTGAACCCAGAAGGTGGTGAAGAATATGACCAACACTGATATTGATAATGCAGAGACCTTCTAATAATTTAGAAATGAAGCAAACACAAACAGAATTGATAATGTGGAACTAATAATGACAATAATTTTATTTATTAAGAACTTAATATGTCCCAAGCACTGTACTAAGCTTTGGAGTAGATACACAATTATCAAATCAGACACAGTCCCTGTCCCACATAAGCGTCACAGCATAAGGGGGAAGGAGAACGGATATATAATCCCTGTTTTATGGATGAGATAATTGAGGCACAAAGATGTTAAATGACTTGCCCAAGGTCACACAGTAGGCCAACGGTGAGGCTGGGATTAGAACCCCAGTCATCTGACTCCCTAGTCTGTACTCTTTCAGGGACAGTCTCTATATGTTGCCAACTTGTACTTCCCAAGCGCTTAGTACAGCGCTCTGCACACAGTAAGTGCTCAGTAAATATGACTGATTGATTGATTGATTTCCATTATACCATGATACTTCCAAATAAAAAGATCTCATAGTGCAATCCGAAGCGGTTCTGGCAAGAATGCCTTGTTTATTCAAACAATCAGTGGTATTTATTGAGCACTTAAGATATGCAGAGAACTGTTCAATATTAGCCATCTGACATGTAAGGCATTGAAAATTACTAAGCGATTGTCTTCGCTCAAAATGAAAACTCTTTGAAGGAAGGAATTGCATCTAATTCCTTTTCTTGTTCTTGCCTATGCATTACGTACACTGCTAAGCCCCAAAGTGTGTAACAGATTCATATTAATGGATTGATTTCTTTGCAGGACGATTTAAACTGGACTCTTTCTGGATGGGAAAAACCATGATCAGCTAGAAAAATAGTAGGATGCCCATTTTATGATTGATAATTTGGGGAAAATCTCTTAAAACCTCCCTGAGCCATAATTACTGATATTTTATGATAGTGGTTCCGAAACCATCCCAAATATGGGAAGATTAAATGGGAATATTAATCTAGTGAGCAGCAGTGTATCTTAGTGGAAAGACCATGGGCTTGGGAATCAAGGGACATGCATTCTAATCCTGGCCCCACAACTAGCCAGCTCTGTGACTTTGGGCTAGTCACTTGACATTCTAGACTGTGAGCCCATTGTTGGGTAGGGACCGTCTCTATATATTGCCAACTTGTACTTCCCAAGCGCTTAGTACAGTGCTCTGCACACAGTAAGGGCTCAATAAATACGACTGAATGAATCCCTGTGCCTCAGTTTTCTCATCTGTAAACTGGGAATTAAATACCTGGTCTCCTTCCCCCTTGGGCTGTGAGCCTCATGCAGACCAGGAACTGTGTCCATCCTGATTATCTTCTAACTCAGATCTTAGTACAGTGCTTATCACATAAGAAATACCAAATTATTGGCATTAATAAATAGCATAATTATTAAAATAACTTTTATTTGTAGGCAGGGAACCGGAGATTATATTCTCCGGCCTAAGCCTAAGTGGTAGTTAATTATATGATCTGCTTAGCACTGAGAGAACATCAATCAATCAATCAATCGTATTTATTGAGCGCTTACTATGTGCAGAGCACTGTACTAAGCGCTTGGGAAGTACAAATTGGCAACACATAGAGACAGTCCCTACCCAACAGTGGGCTCACAGTCTAAAAGGGGGAGACAGAGAACAGAACCAAACATACCAACAAAATAAAATAAATAGGATAGAAATGTACAAGTAAAATAAATAAATAAATAAATAAATAGAGTAATAAATATGTACAACCATATATACATATATACAGGTACTGTGGGGAAGGGAAGGAGGTAAGATGGGGGGATGGAGAGGGGGACGAGGGGGAGAGGAGGGAAGGAGCTCAGTCTGGGAAGGCCTCCTGGAGGAGGTGAGCTCTCAGCAGGGCCTTGAAGGGAGGAAGAGAGCTAGCTTGGCGGAGGGGCAGAGGGAGGGCATTCCAGGCCCGGGGGATGACGTGGGCCGGGGGTCGACGGCGGGACAGGCGAGAACGAGGTACGGTGAGGAGATTAGCGGTGGAGGAGTGGAGGTTGCGGGCTGGGCAGTAGAAGGAGAGAAGGGAGGTGAGGTAGGAGGGGGCGAGGTGATGGAGAGCCTTGAAGCCCAGGGTGAGGAGTTTCTGCCTGATGCGCAGATTGATTGGTAGCCACTGGAGATTTTTGAGGAGGGGAGTAATATGCCCAGAGCGTTTCTGGACAAAGATAATCCGGGCAGCAGCATGAAGTATGGATTGAAGTGGAGAGAGACACGAAGATGGGAGATCAGAGAGAAGGCTGGTGCAGTAGTCCAGACGGGATAGGATGAGAGCTTGAATGAGCAGGGTAGCAGTTTGGATGGAGAGGAAAGGGCGGATCTTGGCAACGTTGCGGAGCTGAGACCGGCAGGTTTTGGTGACGGCTTGGATGTGAGGGGTGAATGAGAGAGCAGAGTCGAGAATGACACCAAGGTTGCGGGCTTGTGAGACGGGAAGGATGGTAGTGCCGTCAACAGAGATGGGAAAGTCAGGGAGAGGACAAGGTTTGGGAGGGAAGACAAGGAGCTCAGTCTTCGACATGTTGAGCTTTAGGTGGCGGGCGGACATCCAGATGGAGATGTCCTGAAGGCAGGAGGAGATGCGAGCCTGGAGGGAGGGGGAGAGAGCAGGGGCAGAGATGTAGATCTGGGTGTCATCAGCGTAGAGATGATAGTTGAAGCCGTGGGAGCGAATGAGGTCACCAAGGGAGTGTAGATAGAGAACAGAAGGGGACCAAGCACTGAACCTTGGGGAACCCCCACAGTAAGAGGATGGGAGGGGGAGGAGGAGCCTGCAAAAGAGACTGAGAAAGAACGACCGGAGAGATAAGAGGAGAACCAGGAGAGGACGGAGTCTGTGAAGCCAAGGTCAGATAGCGTGTTGAGGAGAGAAGGGGGTGGTCCACAGTGTCAAAGGCAGCTGAGAGGTCGAAGAGGATTAGGACAGAATATGAGCCGTTGGATTTGGCAAGCAGGAGGTCATTGGTGACCTTTGAGAGGGCAGTTTCCGTGGAATGAAGGGGACGGAAGCCAGACTGGAGGGGGTCGAGGAGAGAGTTGTTGTTGAGGAATTCTAGGCAGCACGTGTAGACAACTCGTTCAAGGAGTTTGGAAAGGAATGGTAGGAGGGAGATGGGGCGATAACTAGAAGGTGAGGTGGGGTCAAGAGAGGGTTTTTTTAGGATGGGAGAGACATGGGCATGTTTGAAGGCAGAGGGGAAGGAACCAGTGGAGAGTGAGCGGTTGAAGATGGAAGTTAAGGAGGGGAGAAGGGATGGAGCGAGAGATTTCATAAGATGAGAGGGAATGGGGTCAGAAGCACAGGTGGCTGGAGTAGCACTTGAGAGGAGGGAGGAGAGTTCCTCTGAGGATACCGCTGGGAAGGATGGGAGAGTAGCAGAGAGTGTTGAGAGCCGGGGGGATGGAGAAAGGGGGGAAGAGACTTTGGGGAGGTCGGACCTGATGGATTTAATTTTGTTAATGAAGTAGGAGGCCAGATCGTTGGGGGTGAGGGAAGGAGGAGGGGGAGGAACCGGGGGCCTGAGAAGGGAGTTGAATGTACGGAAGAGCTGGCGGGGGTGATGGGCATGGGTGTCAATAAGGGAGGAGAAATAGTTTTGTCTGGCAGAAGAGAGGGCTGAGTTAAGGCAGGAAAGGATAAACTTGAAGTGAACGAGGTTGGCATGGTGTTTAGACTTTCGCCAGCAGCGTTCGGCAGCTCGAGCATAAGAGCGAAGGAGGCGGACAGTGGCAGTGATCCAGGGCTGTGGGTTAGTGGTGCGAGAGCGGCGAAGGGAAAGGGGAGCAAGTGAGTCTAGCTGAGTAGAAAGGGTAGAGTTGAGAGCAGTAATCTGATCATCAAGACTGGGTAGAGAGGAGAGGGCGGCGAGGTGGGGTGTGAGGCACTCCGAAAGATGGGTGGGGTCCAGAGAGCGGAGATCTCTGTGAGGGAGTAATACGGATTTACAGGGGAAAGGAGTGTGAGTGAGGAGGCAGGTGAGAAGATTATGATCAGAGAGAGGGATTACAGAGTTGGTGAGGGTGGACACAGTGCAGCGGTAGGAGATGATGAGGTCGAGGGTATGACCAAGTTGGTGAGTGGGCGAGGTGGGGTGGAGGAAGAGGTTGGCAGCGTCAAGGAGAGATAGAAGGCGGGCTGCAGAGGAGTCGTTAGGGATATCCATGTGGATATTGAAGTCTCCGAGGATCAGAGTGGGCATGGAGAAGGAGAGAAGGAAGGTGAGGAAGGGGTCAAAGTCGTTAAAGAAGTTGGAAGTGGGGCCGGGAGGGCGGTAGATGATGGCTACAAGAATCTGGAGGGGGTGGTAGAGGCGAATGATGTGGGCTTCAAAGGAAGGGAAGGAAAGGGAAGGGGGAGGAGGGATAGTGCGAAAGCGACATTGGGGGGCAAGAAGGAAACCGACACCTCCTCCTTTTCCGGTGAGTCTGGGGGAGTGGGAGAAGAAGAGGCCTGCACTGCAGAGAGCAGCAGAAGAGACCGTGTCGTCCGGCGACAGCCATGTTTCAGTTAGGGCGAGGAGGAGTAGAGAACTGGAAAGGAAAAGGTCCAGGATGAAAGGGGTCTTACTTCAAACTTACTTACTTGAACTGAAATGCTTTAATGAAAACCCAACCAATGAAGGTGAGCAAGGATGAAGGGAGAATGTCATACACCTTCCATAGCAGGCTGGGTACTTACACCCTGGATAGCTTTGACAAAGGAATAGATGATAATGATGGTATTTGTTAAATGCTTACTATGTGTCAAGCACTGTTCTAAGCACTGGGGTAGATACAACCTAATCAGTTTGGTCACAGTAGATTTGCCCTTTTTCAGGGAACAAACATATTCCAAGTGGCCCCTGAAAAGCAGTGTTTCCCAGACCATGGGCCTGGGAGTCAAAGGAACTTGGGTTTTAATCTTTGTTGTGCCACTTGTGTGCTGTATGACTCTGGGCAAGTCACTTTACTTCTCCATGCCTCAGTTACCTCATCTATAAAATGGGGATTAAGATGGTGAGCCCCTTGTAGGACAGAAATGTATAACCTGATTTTCTTTTATCCACCCCAGCACATAGTACAGTGCATGGAACATAGTAATTGTTCAACAAATGCCATTATTATAATAAAATTCCTGAATGACTATTGAGAGGTAAACACTTTTATAGCAGGTTGCTCTACTTTCCTTGGACAAGTGGCAGAGTCGGAATTAGAACCCAGGTTCTCTGATTCCCAGGCCCGTGCTTTTTCCACTAGGTCACACTGCTTTCTGGGAGTCCAGCTTCCTTCACAGGCTAATGTCCTGACTAATCTATCTCCAATCATCCACTCTGTCTCTTCTATTGTCTGTCCCTTCTATTTTCTGTCCCAGGAAATCTTAGGGTGCATATGTAAAACTAAGATAACAGTAGAAGTGTGATGTCCTGAAACACAAATGAAATATTTCAAAGCTACTCTTCTCACCGAAATAAAAACACTGAATTTGGGGGTAATGATTTCCTAAGATAAGCTGCTGTTTTGAGACCTTTGCAATAATCACAAGTGAACATCTGCTTAGGCTCAGAAATACTACTGAAGTTATAGTCATTTTATCAGATTGTTCATGCCTCTCGTCAATTACAAAATATGCATCCTGATCTTAGCAAGCCCTTCAGGAATAGAGAGTCACAGAATCTGGATTCTAATTCTGCTCCAATATGTGCTGCTGTGTGACCTTGGGCAAGTTATTTAACTTCTGTCAATTTTCTCAACTGCAAAATGGAAATTCAATCCTATTCCCTCCTATGTAGACTGTGAGCCCCATGTGGGAATGTGACTGTGCCCATCCTGATTAACTTGTATGTACCCCAAAACTTAGAACAGTGCTTGACACATAATAAATGCTTAACAAATACAAAGACAATAATAATAAATGAAAAAATAGAACAACACTATGTGTTAAAGGGAATGACATAAGAAAATAACGTGCGGCCTCTAACATTGAGGACCTTACAATTTAATTGAGAAGACAGAGCACCTATTATATACAAAGAGAAGATGATAGCCCCATACAACATAAATATATAAATAACCAAAAGAAATATACAATTACCAAGATTGCATGCATTCAGAAGGAGCTGGAGTAGATTGCATGGTCATATTTGAAGAGAGTATTCTGAAAAGACCTCATGAGCAAGGAGAAGGCTATGATTTTTACAGAAATAGGAGGAGGGGGGTATTCCAGGAAGAGAAATAGTGTAAACAAAAGCTCAAAGGGTAAAACGTCATTTTTAGAACTCATATTGAGAGGGTCTGCTTGGCTGGAAAGGAGTGCGTGAGCTGTAATATTCTGGGATTAAAAAGGAGGCATTTAGTGGAGAGTTTGACATCTGTAGTTAAGAGTTTTAATTTGCTCTTAGTGGCTATTGTATGCTTTTTGAGGAGGCCAACAGAATCACCAGAATTAAGAAAGATGAGTCACGTGTGGAATAGATTGGAATTGAGGTCGGACTACCCACAAATACAAATATATATATATATATATATATATATATATATATATATATATATATATTATATCAATATAAATAAAATAAGTGGAGAATTGATAGATTGTCTAAGTTATGAAGATAATAAAGCCTAGTTCCACCTGAAATCGGGAAGAGAGCAAAACAGGTACCATATGGCATCTAGTGTATTGTACTCTCCCAGGAGCTTAGTCCAGTGCTCCAAAGTGCTTAATAAATACCATTGATTGATTCAGTTTTCTAATTCTCCTAGAAGTATAAATCTAGCCAATGAGACAGAGTTGTTGGAGATTAACAGACCTCTCCCATATGTATTGTGGGAGAATGATAATGTTTCATACTTACTTTTGCTTCTCTTACATTTCCCCTTGAATTCCCTTGGCTGTAAGTGACATCATAACCACATGATCTGCTACTGCAATCCATACTCATTGCAATATGTCTAGCAAAAATAAAGTCACCTTAAATTCCTTTGATACCTGTCTATTATCCTGCAGCCAAATTTTTCCTCCTTTAAAGAAAATTACCCCAAAACTGAAATGGTCTGTCTTTAATCAACCTTATACCCTGCATAATGAGTACCCCACGCCTTTTCTGGAAGGGAATGATATGTTCATGACACTCAATATAAATGTACACCCCTTGCCATGAAAGGTTTGTTCACAGAGAAAAGAGGAAATGTGGAAACATAAAAACCTTCCTCAGAAGTGCCTGATCCTATAACATGGGTGCTAAATCACTCTTTTGACATTTTGACAGACATCTTACATCTTTTCTTTGTGAGTCCTTAGGATCAGAGATTATCTGTGGCCATCCCAGACTTTTAAAGACCAATGCTCAGAGGAGAGGATGTTCCACCAGCCTACAGTTTCCTTGACTGCTTACCCTTGCAAAAGAGTTAGTGATGATTCCAATTAATATAAATTATGATATGATTTTAAATGACTGATATGATGCTCATATCTACCCAAGTGGACTGTTGGACATATAATATATAATCCAACTAATTATTATTAAATACATTTATTATTGCACTGTGCAATGATAAAAAATGAAAGATTTCTCTAAGAAAGTCACTATATCTAAAAACATTCACTGTCATCCATTTATCCATTGAAATTATGGCTCCTACTACTAATCAAACTTCCAGGTTCTTGAGCATCTTCATCAGTGTAACCTATAAGCCTTCTCAACATCAGGCAGAAGGTCAAGAATACTATCAAGGACATTTTGGAACAGTCAGATCCTTGGTTTGAAACACAACTTCACTGAAGAAACACATGTAGAGAAGAGATGCTAACAAAATACCCAGCATCTACTGCAGGGTAAACTAAAAGGACACATATACATTCATTCATTTATTCATTCAATCTTATTTATTGAGCACATACTGGGTGCAGAGCACTGTACTAAGCACTTGGGAGAGTACAATATAATAGACATTCCCTGCCCACAACCAACATCGTGTAGAAAATATGACCTAGAGGCAGACTGTCAGGAAGCCACTATGGAAGATAGACCAAACAGATTGGTAGCAATTAAAAGAGAAGTTACTTTCCTTGAGCAAAGGTTTTACAAATATGGGATTTTCAAGAAGTCAGTAGACTTGAAAAAAGAGACAAACCTTGTATGGGAAAAACACTTCAGCACAGCAAGAAATTATTCATACACTTCAGAAGAGAGTGTCAGACATGCCTGCTTGCATTGACAGTTTCTTTCCATCATTAACATCATCTTTGTAAATGTGGGACAGCTATATAGTGTTTCAGCTACAGCGATTACTGCATTTGTTCAGCTAGTGGAGCTACTTGGCAGCGGAGGTTGGGAGAATTTTAATTTACTCCTTTTCACCAAATCTGGTCCCCCAGGAATACTAGTCAGGGAAAAATGAAAGAATTATTTTATTAGAAATCTAAATTATGTAGCAGGTCCTAGGAGAGATCTGAGATATGATGGCTTTCTAAGGCTATATAAGAGATCATGCAACATTCCTTAAACTGCATGTGGTAAATAAGAAGAAGTATGCCTTAGAAAAACATATTTGTTGATGAAAAATGGTTGCTGTTGCCTTTAAAGAATTACCTTACTTTTTCATTCACAAAATCACTACTGACATAATGTTCCAAACAATCTGAAGGACCTTAACGAGCCTATCTCAGGCCTTGCATTTTCAGAACAATTTGTTCACTACTTCTAACAGAACTGCATCATTCCGGTCTGATCCAAAATTGCCGGCCTGCCTGCTATCCCCCTACATACAGTTTCATGGAACTCAGGAGGCACTTTCTTCAGCATACTCTTCACAATTAGCCACAGTGGATTTCTCGAAGAATCCCTCTCTGCTTTTTGTCACTAAAGAGCTACTTCCACTTTCTATTTATACCCTATTGAGAAAATCACATCAAATTCAGATGTCATATTGCCACCTGATGTTTTATTTCTTTCCATACAACATTTCCCTCTGCCTAAACCCAGTTCTTTCCCAAGTGAAAGTTGGAATCATGACCAGTCATGGTGAAAAATACAGGGACAGTGGGCCAAACTGACATCAACATCTGTAGTGTGCCATAAAACTGATAGCAGCCTTTGCGCATTTGATCCTGTGCATCTTAAGGCTCACTGAGGGTTCCAGAGATACTGAGCATGAAGGGAAGGATGGCCATCTACAAGAGAATTCATTCATTTAATCATATTTATTGAGTGCTTACTGTGTGCAGAGCACTGTACTAAGCGCTTTGGAAGTAAAAGTCGGCAACATATAGAGATGGTCCCTACCCAACAACAGGCTCACGGTCTAGAAGGGGGAGACAGACAACAAAACAAAACATGCAGACAGGTGTCAAAATCTTCAGAACAAATAGAATTATAGCTACATGCAAATCATTAACAAAATAGAAGAGTAAATAAGTACAAGTAAAATAAAGAGTAATAAATCTGTACAAATATATACAAGTGCTGTGGGGAGGGGAAGGAAGTAGGGCGGGGGAGGGGGAGGAGGAGAGGAAAGAGGGAGCTCTGTCTGGAAAGCCCTCCTGGAGGTGGTGAACTCTCAGTAGGGCTTTGAAGGGAGGAAGAGAGCTAGCTTGGTGGATGTGTGGAGGGAGGGCATTTCAGGCCAGGGGAAGGACGTGGGCTGGGGGTTGACAGTGGGACAGGCGAGAACAAGGCACAGTGAAGAGGTTAGCAGCAGAAGAGCGGAGGGTGTGGGCTGAGCTGTAGAAGGAGAGAAGGGAGGTGAGGTAGGAGGGGTCGAGGTGATGGAGAGCCTTGAAACCAAGAGTGGGGAGTTTTTGCTTGATTCGTAGGTTGACAGGCAGCCACTGGAGATTTTTGAGGAGGGGAGTAACATGCCCAGAGCGTATCTGTACAAAGATAATCCTGGCAGCAGCATGAAGTATAGACTGAAGTGGGGAGAGACAGGAGGATGGGAGATCAGAGAGGAGGCTGATGCGGTAATCCAGTCGGGATAGGATGAGAGATTGAACCAGCAAGGTAGAGAAGAAGAGAAGAGAGGATATGATGCTTCCAGTCAGTTTTGACACCCATTTTCCAGCACCAGGGTCCTGTGCCCAGATCCATTACGGAATCCCTTGATGCTTCTCCTTGAGCCCCAGGAGTTTTTTGTCACCATCCTGTGACTCATATTTGGAACCCCTAAGTGCCATGGGAAGCATCTTTGGTTCCACCGGCCAAGCAGCCCTGCTTCTAAAGGCCTGGCTGATGAGGGTTGGATGAATGCCAATTGCACCTGTGACAAATATTCTGTATTACATCATAACAACAACTGTTACGGTATTTGTTAAGCCTCACTGTGTGTCAAGCATTATTCTAAGCACTAGGATAGATATAAGTAAATCAGGTCAGTCACAGTCCCCATAACAAATGGGACTCACAGTGTAAGTAGGAAGGAGAACAGGCATGGATCCCTCATTTTATAGGTGAGGAAACAGGTACAGAGAGGTTGAGTGACTGGTCCAAGGTCACACAGCAGAAAAGTGGCAGAGCTGGGATTAGAACTCAGTCTTGCCTACAGTGGTATATCTGATCACCTTATCCTGTTGAGCTTTGGTGTTCAAGGAGTGAATGTTGTTTTGCCATCAATCAGTGTATCTTTCCCTCTGCCTTCAGTTTGGAGGTAGGACAGTCTCCCTAAAAACTGGGGCTGTGAGAGAATTGCTGTGACCAAAGGGAACTGATCAGTAATGTTGTTGGGTAAATCAATCAATGGTATTTATTGAGGATTTATTTTGTGTGGAACACTTTACTAGGCTCTTGGGAGGGTACTCAGATGAAGCCCCCATGGATGCGCATGGACATTTCCTCATGGCCCAGTTCTGATAAATGACCGCTGTAGTTCCAGGAGGTAATAAAAATTGGCCTCAGGTTGCTTTGAACCCAAAGAGATGGGATCACTAATCATTTCTGAATTAATGTCTGGGTGCATGTTAAATCAAAAATACAAAACTGGACCTTGGTTATCACTTGTTGGTGTTTTGGATTACTCAGTTAAAGCAAATATTACATTTCTATGGATGAAAAGCCTCACTTTTGAGTTTGTCCCCAGTGGAATGTGCTAAGGGGATCCACTCAATCAAATAAACCAATGGTATAATTTAGTACTTGCTGTGTGCATAACACTGTACAGAGTGCTTGGAGGAGTATAACTAAGTAGACATGATCATGCCCTCAAAGATCTTTCAATTTAGTAGGGGAGACAGACATTAAAATAAATTACAGGTAGGGGAAGCAACAGAGCATAATTTGTTCGTAAGTGCCACGGGGATGGGAGTGGGGTGAGAATTTAAGTGCATAATGCATAATATAAACTCACTTCCAAGGCATCTACTTTTGCAGTTATACTTTGTCCTAAATCCTATATCCTGCCAGTAGCTTCCTCTCTGGAAAATGTCCATGCCAGGATGATTCACGTGGGACCTGAATCTAGACCCCTAGGTCTTTCCGAGGGCTGACAGCTGAGATTTTCATCAAATCAAAATGAAATATGAAAAGACAGTCATATCAGAATACCACGTATTGAAACTTATTATTTATATACTAATTAGAACTCCAGTTAGTTTTCAATAATGGGAAATGTAATCAAAAACTTCATTTCTCCAGAGACACTTGGGGAAGCATTAGAAACAATATACTTTAGTTCATTTACGTGTCCCTGTTCTGATTGAAATGAAATAGAGAATAAATAACATTTCATCTAGTGCTAATGGTGGGAATTAAAGTCCCAATAATTACAATGTAATGGAAATGGTAATGTTAGTCATAACTGCCCAATCAAGCTGATCCAAATAATAACATTGTTCAGACCTACGCAAATAAAATGGGTTGAAGGTCAGGGCAAAATGAGGAAAACAGCATCTTATACATTTAATGTCAACTTAATAATCAAAAAGATTGTACCCTCCTCCACTAGATTGTAAAATCCCAGAGGGCAAGGACTGTGTCTATCAATGCTGTTTACTCTTCCAAAGTGCTTATTACAGTGTTCTGCACACAGCAAGTGCTCAATACTTTCAATTGATTGAAAAGACTGATGGAAAAAGACAGCTGAACTCTTGAAAGATAATAGAAAAAAGAATGAACAGGAATTAATGCTGGCTGTAAAACAGTACTTGTTCAACAAGATGTAGGGATTGCCTGAGACACAGTTGGGAAAGCTTAAGGAGACTGACAGAATGGACAACCTGGAACTGTGAAATTCTGGAACTGCTTTGATGGTTGCAGTAGTGAAGGATGAAAATGGTATGTTCTCCTACTACACACTTCAGCCGCTCTGGATTCTTTCACAGTCATTGGCTTGGCCTACTATGGACCTATCATCATCATCATCATCATCATCTTCATCATCATCATCAACAGCATTCACTGGATGCCGAGTGCTATATTGGGCATTTGAGAAACATAAGGAAAATCCCAAAGATGCAGTCACTGCACTATTGCCTTCAAAATGTTCAGTCTACTGGAGGAGATGTGTGGAAGTAATTTACCAAATATATGTTAGGATAGCACGAAATAACAGAAATCAAATTTCCCTGTTTGTCTTTATGGACTTAAATATTAGTCCAAAAGAAAAAAAGAGGTTGTTACATCACTGTATTAACTGACCTTTGTATACATCTATCTTTGAGAGAGACATGTGGTCACAACTTACAAAAAGGATATATACTAGCTATCATATAAATACAATTGAATTAACCATTTCAGTAGTTGAATATACAAATAAATATGCAGATGAGAAAAAGCATAAAGGATAGGAGTAAGATATAACAGCTTGTTATGGCCTTTTCCCCATCCAATTCACCCTTCACATAGCAACAAGAATCAGCTTCCCCAAGTGTCACCTCCATCAAGTGGCAGACCATCTTGGAAGCTAGTGACTCCCAACTGACACTTGAATCAAATTCTAACACAATTTTAATGAACTTAAATCTTTCCACCAGCTGGTCTTTCCTGATAACTAATCTCTTTTATCTCCCAGAACACCAATGATCATGTTCTCAACTTCAGCCAAGCCAAACAAATCTTTCAAGAGTCTCCAGACATGTCTCATCTACCTCTGAATGATTCCCTGGGAGATGCCCTCCCTTTTCCTCCTTCCCCAGAATGACCTCTCTCCTCTTTCAGAAGATTGAGCATTTGTGACTAGTATGGAGTATTGTCTCTTGTGAGCACTGTATCTATTCTAAAAGATGATGGTGTTGACCACGGGCTGTGACTGCTCAGACTACACATATAAGGAATTCTATCAATCCACTCAGACTATGGCTCTCCTTTCCTCACAAACTTCTAGTGGTTTTCCATCCATCTCTATATCAAACAGAAACTCCTTACCATCTGCTTTAAGGAGTCAATCAGCTCACCTCCTCCTACCTTGCCTTGTTGATTTTCTACTCCAACCAACCTGCACATTTTGCTCATCTACCATCAACCTACTCACTGTTATTCTATTTCTTTTATCTTGCCACCAATCCCATGCTCACATCTTTCATCTGGCCAGGAACTCCCTTCACCTTCATTTCCATGAGACCACCAGTCTGAGCCCCTATCTTCCAAGTCTTAATAAAAATCACATCTTCTCCAAGAGGCCATCCCTATGTCTCTCTTCCCCTATTTGCCCTCCCTCCTGCGTCATTTATGCACTTGCATCTGTACTGTAATTCTAAGCACTGTGATTTTCACTTCACCCCACAGCACTTAAGTATATAACCAACTGTAATTTAAATGTTTGTCTTCTCCACTCTTCAAGTTCCTTGGAGGAGGGATCACGTCTACCTATTCTATTGTAGTCTCCGAAGAGCTTAGTACTATGTTTGGCATGCCAATAAACTCTCAATAAATTGATTAATCCTTTGGAAAATTCCTTTTTCAAATGCAAATCTGCACAGACAGGTCTGACGCCACAACAGCAGAGAAAGATGCAGTGTGGTCTAGCGGAAAGAACTCAGGCTTGGGAGTCAGGAGACTTAGGATCTATTCTCTTACTTCATTGCCACTGATCTGTTTTTGACCTTGAGCAAGTTACAACTTTCATCCATTCAATCATATTTATTGAGTGCTTACTGTGTGTAGGGCACAGTTTCCTTATTTGTAAATTGAAGATAAAATACCCATTCACCTTTAGACTGTTGTGCCCCATGCGGCACAGGGACTGTGTCTGATCTGATGGGCACATAGTAAGCATTTAACAAAGAGAATGGGCCTGGGTGTCTGAGGACCTGGGTTATAATCCCTACTCTGATAATTGTCTGTTCATTCATTCATTCAATCGTATTTATTGAGCACTTACTGTGTACAGAACACTGTACTAAGCACTTGGAAAGTACAATTCTGCAACATATTGAGACAGTCCCTACCCAACAATGGGCTCACAGTCTAGAGAAGCAGTGTGGTTTATTGGAAAGAGCATGGGATTGGGAATCAGAGGTGATGGGTTCTAATCTCAGCTCCACCACTTGTCACCTGTGTGACTTTGGACAAATCACTTAACTTCTCTGTGCCTCAGTTCCCTCATCTGTAAAATGGGGATCAAGACCGAGCCCCCGTGGGACAACCTGATTACTTTGTATCTACCCCGGTGCTTAGAACAGTGCTTGGCACATAGTAAGCACTTAACAAATACCATTACCATTAATAGTATTAGAAAGGGGAGACAGACAGCAAAACTGGGCTAGTCACTTAACTTTTCTGTGCCTCAGTTGCCTCATTTGTAAAATGAGAATTAAATGCCGGTTCTCTCTTCTACTTAGAAAATGGCCAGAACAGAGAAGCTTTGATTACCAGTCAGTGACAAATCACAAAGCCCTTCCTAATCTTCCCAGGTGATGAGTAGTTTATGAAAGACTTCTCCGATGGTCTAGGGATATATTAATGTCTGTCTGTCCCTATAGCTTGTAAACTCATGGTGGGCAGAGAACATATCTTCCACCTCTGTTATTCTCTCCCAAGTGCTTAATACAGTACTCTGCACAAAGTAAGCACTCAATAGAATTAATTGAATTATTAATTGATTGATAGCGGCTTTCCAGCAGGACTGGCAATCAAGTAGACTCCTGGTCTCTCTCATGGCAAAGGTTCAACCTCAAACATATTTTTGAACCCTCCAATTCTCCTATGCTGGATTGAGTTAAAAAAAAAAAGTCTTCATCTCCAATTTTCCTAATGTTAATGGGCTATTCTGGGAACAGTGGGGACCTTTGAGAAGAATGGTATCCATTATTTTTCTTCCATTAAGTATGTTCCATTCAGATGCAGCCAATGAGTCAGAACTGGCTTTTGAATTCCTTCTCTTCCTTTCTTAATGTCCCATCTGTTTAGTCATTCTTGAGTGCTGTTTAGAAAACTTGCTTTTTTCAGTTTACTCCATATAGCTAATTAATGGCCTTTTTCAAGAAACGAAAGAGCTTTGTAGTTGAGAGAAAGCAAACATCTTCACATAGAGAATAGGACATTGGGAAAACGTTTCAAACCTAAAGTAGGTTGTACAGAGAAGAAAATGGACAGAACAGAGAATAGCAAATCATAAAGCCCATCCTAATCCTCCAAGGTTTCCAGTAACCTATGAAAGACTTCTCCAGTGTTACCTAAGATCAATAAAAATGAATGATAGCTTATCTGGCTGGAGCCAGATGTACACTATGAAAAAGAAAAGCTAGGGGAAAGTTATTTTCTGACCAGAATCTGCACAAAGCCATCCTAATGTTAATCCTCCATTACTGTTAGCAAAGACTGACCGGAAAAACAAGACATGATTCTGTAGACATAAACAATTCCTAAACACAGAGATAGCTTTCACAGTCTTGACATCTGCACTTCTGCCCATTCACAGAATGTATCAAACCATCCTGCCAACCACCTCCCATCTTCAATCACCATCCTGGAGGAGCTATATACAAGTTCAAAAATCCACATAAGGCAAGGCAAAATTCAGGTGTTTGCCACCTTTCACCTACAAAGGATAGAACCCACCTCCTGGCACATTATTAAAACTCTTGTACCCTCCTTTCTTCCCTCCCTTGCTATTTGTTAATTCTCCAATGGCTCCTTCTCCATTGCTTTCAAACATGTCAAAACATTCCCTATCCTAAAAAAAAGGCTTCATTGACCCCAGAGCACCCTCTAGTTATTACCCCATTTCCCTTCTATCATTCCTATCCAAACTCTTGGAAAGGGCTGCTGACACCACTGCCGCCCCTTCTCCTCCAACTCCCTCCTTGACTCCGTGCAATACCACTTTTGACCCTCAAATCCACGGAAACTGCCCTCTATAACATTAATGGCTTCCTTCTTGCCAAATCTAAAAGTTTCTATTCTATCCTAATCCTTCTAGACTTCTCACCTTCCTTTAACACTATGGATCATCCTCTTCCACAGGAAGCACTATCTAACTGTCTTGAATGACACTCTCCAGATCCTCCTCCTATCTCTCTGGCCACTCCTTCCCAGTTTCTCTTTCTTAAGACCAATATTTGTTAAGCACTTACTATGATCCAGGCACTTTTCTAAGCACTAAAGTAGTTACAAGATAACTGAATTGGCCACAGTCCCTCTTCCACAAAGGGCTTAATCTCCATTTTAAAGATGAGGGAACTGAGGCACCGAGAAGTGCCACACAACTGACAAGTGGTGGAGCCAGAATTAGAACTCAGGTCCTTTTTACTCCCATGCCCATGCTCTATCCACTAGGCCATGCTGGGGCTCACAGTCTTAATCCCCATTTTACAGATGGGTAACTGAGGCAAAGGAAGTTAGGTAATCTTCTCCTGGTCACACATCAGACAAGCGGCAGAGCTGTTATTAGATCCCAGATCCTTTTACTTCCAGACCCACACCCAGTTCACTAGGTCACTCTACTTTTCTTCCACAGACTCCTCTTCTGCCTCCCTTTCCCCAACAATGTGGCTCCTTCAAGGTGCAATTTTGGGTCTCCTATTTTCAATCTACATCCACTCCCTCAAAAAACTCATCTGTTCCCATGGTTTCAGCAACTACCTATATGGAGGTGCTTGCCAAATCTACCTCCACAGCCCCAGTCTCCTATTAAATCTTGCTTTTTCTTTTGCATTAAGAAAATTTCAATTTGGACATCCCACCAACCTCAAGCTTAACATATCCAAATTGAATTCCTCAATTTCCTAATTTTCTCCCAACCTTTCACATCATTATTGATTACACCACTATCCTCTCTGTCTCACAAGCCTCACAAGATGATTTAGCATCATCTGTGACACATCATTCTTCCTGCATATAAAGTTAGTCAACAAATTCTTTCAATTCTACTTTCACAATATCTCCAGAATTCACCCTTTCTTTCCATCCCAACTGCTATGTTTCTGGTCCAATGTCTCATTATAGCCCTCCTCAACTACTGCATCAGCCTCTTCCCTGACCCCTCTACCTCAAGCTTCTTCTCCCATCTCCAATTCATATTTTACTCTGCTATCTGGATCAGTTTTCTAAAAACTAGTTCTGTATAAATCTCCCCTCTCCAAAAATCTCCAGTGGTTGTCCATCTTCACATCCTCACCATTGACTTACACATTCAATCAGCTCTCTCCCTTCAACCTAATCACACTCCACTCCCACTATAACACAGCCTGCATGCTTTGCTTCTTTAATACCAGCATACTTATTGTGCCTCAACATTCTCTATCTTAACCTGGAACCCTTGCTTATGGCCTCCCTCTTCCTTGAAGTGCTCTCCCCATTTATATTTGACAGACCATCACTTTTCATTCATTCAATCGTATTTATTGAGTGCTTACTGTGTGCAGAGCACTGTACTAAGCACTTGGGAAGTACAAGTTGGCAACATATAGAGATGGTCCCTACCCAACAGCGGGCTCACAGTCTAGAAGGGGGAGACAAACAACAAAACAAAACATGTGGACAGGTGTCAAGTCATCAGAATAAATAGAATTAAAGCTAAATGCACATCATTAACAAAATAAATATAATAGTACATATGTATAAGTAAAATAGAGTAATAAATCTGTACAAACATATATAGAGGTGCTGTGGGGAGGGGAAGGAGGTAGGGTGGGGGGATGGGGAGGAGGAGAGGAAAAAGGGGGCTCAGTTTGGGAAGGCCTCCTGGAGGAGGTGAGCTCTCAGTAGGGCTTTGAAGGGACAGAGAGAGCTAGCTTGGTGGATGTGTGGAGGGAGGGTATTCCAGGCCAGGGGGAGGGTGTGGGCCGGGGGTAGATGGCGGGACAGGTAAGAACGAGGCACAATGAGGAGATTAGCAGCAGAGGAGCAGAGGGTGAGGGCTGGGCTGTAGAAGGAGAGAAGGGAGGTGAGGTAGGAGGGGGCGAGGTGAAGGAGAGCCTTGAAGCCAAGAGTGAGGAGTTTTTGCTTGATGCATAGGTTGACTGGCAGCCACTGGAGATTTTTGAAGAGGGGAGTAACATGCCCAGAGCGTTTCTGCACAAAGATGATCCAGGCAGCAGTGTGAAGTATAGACTGAAGTGGGGAGAGACAGGAGGATGGGAGATCAGAGGGGAGGCTGATGCAGTCATCCAGTCGGGATAGGATGAAAGATTGAACCAGCAAGGTAGCGGTTTGGATGGAGAGGAAAGAGCAGATCTTGGTGATGTTGCGGAGGTGAGACCGGCAGGTTTTGGTGACAGATTGGATGTGAGGGGTGAACGAGAGAGCGGAGTCGAGGACGACACCAAGGTTGTGGGCTTATGAGACAGGAAGGATGGTAGTGACATCTACAGTGATGGGAAAGTCAGGGAGAGGGCAGGGTTTGGGAGGGAAGATAAGGAGTTCAGCCCTGGACATATAGTTCAGTCTAAGCCCACATCTCCTCTAGGAAGCCTTCCTTGCCTAACCTTTCATCTTCCCACCTAATGGCATTTATTGAGTAAAATACAACAGAGTTGATAGACACATTCTGTGTCCACAATGACCTCCAATCCACAGCTATACTCATACTCTGACTTTATTGTATGTCTCTCTTCTGCTATTTTGTGAGCTCTTTGAGGTGAGGGATGTTTTCTACCAACTTCATCATACTCTCCCAAGTGCTTAGTATAGTGTTCGGCACACATTAAGCATTCAGTAAATACCATTGATTGATTGATTGATTGGTGGGATTAAACAGTGACCACTCAAAAGCAGCTGTTATCAGACATGTCTGGGTCAATCAGGAATCAACCTGAGCAGGCAGTTAAGCCTTTACTATGTGTCAAGCACTGTTCTAAGCACTGGGGTAGAAACAAATTAATCATATCCCCGTGACACATGGGGCTCATAGTCTAAGTAGGTACTGGGTCCCCATTTCATAGATAAGGAATACAAGCCACATAGAAGTTGTGACCTGCTCACAAATAAACTGAGGTTCAGAGAAATTAAGTGAGTTGCTCAAGATCACTCAGCAGACCAGTGGCAAAACCTGGTTCTCAACTCTAACTTATCAGATGTTAATTTTTTCTATTCTAAAATTGTAATTATTTGATGCTTTCAAGAATATACCCTAAATTGTTTAAGGTATTTTCACTGTGCTTTCAAACTGCTTTGGATAACCCCGCCCATCCTGGGCTAACACTATTTTAACACTCAATAGAAGAATTTACCCACATTGATTTTTAAAACAATCAATTAAAAACAGTATCATTCCCCCAAGTGACCGAGGTGGGTTCTATATCATGTTCATCAAAGTCCTGGGCTCATAGCTGTACAACAATTAGCTACCTTGTTAGAAATTCAAGTTGAAAAAATACCATTTACAATACTGCAGGAGATTGTATCAGTAAATGGTTAGAGAGTTTCTAATTTTTTTCTCCTGGAGTAACTGATTTGTTCCTTTTTTTTGGTAATGGCAGACTATTGAAATCCATAAAATATGAAAATTATCCTGTTTTCCAGATGTTAGTCTTAGATAATAGAAAAGTAGGGAAATTCCAGCAAGATGCATTTGTTGGTAATAACCAAGCAGTTTTTCTACACCCACATTACATTTTTAACTGAAAAGAAAATGTGATTATAATGGATAGACTCGTGCATCAGTTATCTAGCTAACCATTTTAACTTCAATTGCCTAATTTAAATAGTCTTCAGAACTAATGAGAGCTGTGAGATGCTGGGATAACAAAATTGCTTCCAAATGCAAGGCTTTTTTTTTTTTTTTAAAGAACTCCCTTTAAAAGCTCATCAAGCTTGTTATCTTAAGTTTGCTTTTTATATCACATATTAAAATTCAGAAAGGAAAATTCTGGTAAAGTTTATCAATATCTACAAATATAATGCATCACCATCTCAAATTTTCTTTATCTCTCAATTAAAAGTCACTGATAGGAAAACACATCTTCATTAGGGGACTTTTATTTTATACCAAGCCCTGGTTTATATTTTGTTGGTCAATTTTACCATCTTGACTTTTTTCTTTTTCTTCTCCTTTTTAGCTCCACACCATCCACTGTTCATCCATTGTTAACCCATTGCCAACTGACATTATTTTTAGTGATTTCCTTGAATATCCTCTTGGGTTATAAAGCAGTGTCATTTTTGTAAACATTTCACATAATTGAATAAGGTAGCAATGGTTAGCTTAATGTTGTTCTCACTCTCTCTTTCCTTCCCTCTCTCCCCTACTGGGGAAGGAAGGGAGTAAGACAGTGCTGATTCAGAACTGAAGGTCCACTGGAACCCATCCTTACACTAAAAATGGTGGCTCTATATTGACCTTATGTGGTCCTAAGGATTCAAGACCCTCAGTGAACCCACTGACCAAAATTAGTCCAAGTATGACTATGATGTATATTTATGCAAATATGGTAGATTATCAATGTCAATTCTAGTGAAAACAGGATTTTTTTTTTAAAAAGTTTGAACAAGCTGATTATGTACCTGTAAAATAAAGTCAATCCCAATTATATTCCCTTCACCTGAAATTTTAACTATCTGTACCATCTTAAGCCCCAGTTAATTTATATAATCAACTTGCCTTGACTATAAATGAAAACAACTTGTTCTAAACTCTCAGTGAGCCAAGGCTAAGTAATAGAACCTAGGTCTCGACTTCACACCTACTAGTTTCACATAAACCCATTTAGTACTCACAATGTGCCAGGCCCTGTACTAAGTGTTGGGGTGAATACAAGCAATTTGGGTTGGACAGAGTCCCTGCTCCACATGGGATTCACAGTCTCAATCCCCATTTGACAGATGAGGTAACTGAGGCACAATGAAGTTAAGTGATTTGCCCAAGGTCACATGGCAGAGAAGTGGTGGGTTCCACATTGGAACCCAGATCCTTCTGACTCCCAGGGCCCATGCATGATCTGCTAGTGCTCGGCCATGCTGCTAGTTAGGAATCTTCTTGGCAAATGGGAGAATTTACATGTGATGGGATTCTTGAATGCCCAGTGTGGGACAACAGAAGAGAAATTTATACAACAGAAAGGGAAAAGAGCCAGAAAAAGTGATGGAAAAAGGACAACTTGGTCTTTTCTGTCTCTCATTCATAAGAGTCATACATGTCAGTTAAAGCTTTTAATTCACTGTTATACCTTGGTGTGGAAGGCAGAAAAAATTAAGCATGAGTCTTTTTCAAGGTTCATTTTAGCAGCATGAAACTTTTTATTTGTTGAACCTTGTTTCTGTCTTTTACTCCTTAATAGCAGAGTGAACCCTTCATAATAGTACACTGGTACAATTGTTACACCCCAATGACAACTTCTAACAGCTCTTTCCTTTGGGTATTTTGTAAGCCATTCCTCTTCTGAAACCTTCAGAGACATTCACTGATGAATACCCTTTCATAAAAGAAATCTCTAATGTTCCAGCAGGGGAGTCATGAGACACAGTCCCTCACCAACTGAAAACTATTTTAATGAAAGATTAAAAACTAGCCAAAGTTGATAATCAATGACCCAGTATTGCACTCTCCCAGGTATTTGATAAAGTGCCCTGCAAACCATAAGCACTCAAAAATCATAAGCACTTATAAATACCATTGATTGATTGAGTCCTTTCCATATGAAAAGAAACTCAAGAGATCACAAGATCTAATCCCCTCCCTTCAGGCAAATCTCTGCCAATTGCCTTCTATAACCACAAAGCAACATTACCTGTGATTAATTGGTGTGGTGTCACCTTAATAAATCCAGAATGAAAAAGAGAAAGAAGAATCTGGGGGAAGCTTGGGTTCCTGGGTAGATTTGAGCGCATTCAAGGGTTTTTTTTATGATATTTGTTAACTTACTATGTGCCATGCGCTGCACTAGGCACTGGATCAGATACAAGCTACTCAGGTTGGACACAGTCCATGTCCTATAAAGGGCTCACAGTCTTAGTCTCCATTTTACAGATGAGGTAAATGAGGCACAGAGAAGTTAAATGACTTGCTCAAGGTTATAAGTTTTTTACTACATTTCATCACTCAAAGCCTCAAACACAAAGGAAAAGATAGTGTCAGTTTCCTTTTTTCTGGTCTCCTGAGCCTGTTTTGGGGAACTGCCTTTTCCCCGTGGATAAACTAAGATGGATAAACCAGGAGTTTTAATATAGTTCCAGGGAATAACCTACACCCCAAAGACTCTAGTGTTTGGTGTTAAATTTAGGAAGTCTTCAGAACACGTTTTTAAAATTCCAATACTTATTTTACAATTGCAATTCAGTAGCCCATTAATAGTTCTATAAATTCTGATAAAGGACCTTGATGTAGAGAGTAGCCTTCAGCATCCAAAGACAAGCTGGCTTGTGTCCTTGACAGACAGTGACCTTGTTCCAGGCAAATGTGAAGAGGGATGCTGAGAAGGGAAACCAGCAGATTTTTCTGACAGAGAAAACTAACTGAAGATAGACAATTAGGATTAGCAGCTGGGAATTGTCCAACATTAAAAAGCCAGCTAAAATGTGCAGTCAGAATCTTAATTTTCACTTCATGTTCACTCCATATTTTGTGGGACTATAACTTAGTAGGGCAACTCCATGAACGAAAGGGCATAAAAAATTTATTTTAATGAAAGTTGAATTGTATTTGTTAATTTGAAACTGTGTTTTTCAAAACTGGTTTCCTTTTTTCTGAAAGAAAAAAAGACATGATAGAAACATGAGAGGGACCAAGAGAATCTACAAACATAATTTCATTCTGCCTCTGTTTCATTTGGGCCAGCACAGCTAATATTGGTAACAAAGACAAAAATGTTGTCACATGGAAAAGCTGCCACTGTAAACTTTTACTAGTGACTCATTGCCTTGCTCCACTTCCATTCTTCTCTCAACCATCTTGTTTCTTGGTATCCTTTCCCTTCTCCCCTCTCAAAATTCCATCATCTTTAACATCAGTTAATAATGCCAGAGCATCCACAAAATTAATTTCATTTTACTAACTTGTGGAATGGTGTGTTGGGTGTATTGTGGGGGAGGAGGGGGTAATTCCCCACACATCAGAAAATTTGATTCACCCCACCTTCAGTCCCTCAGGGCCTATGTACATATCCATAATTCATTTAACGTCTGTCTCCCCATCTAGACTATAAGATCACTGTGGGCAGGGAACATATCTACCCACTCCAGTATACTGTACTCACCCAAGTTCGTAGTATAGTGATCTGCACAAAGTGCCTGATGAATATGATTGAATTGATTGACTTGATCCCTGACCCCCAAGAAGCAATCTCCTTGTTACAAGGGTGGAGGAGAGTTGGTGCCAAGATTGGAGAAAGACCAAGGTCCAGTAAAGATGGCTATCTGAAAGAGCAAGATCAAGAGGACTGGCATCAGATACTAAGAGATTCAGGATGGCAGGGTTGGCCTAGTATCCAAGGGTGTAAAGCTAAGATCTCCAGAGTCATTATGCTCTTCACTCTTCTATATGGTTTTGGAGACCTGGACCCTTCTTTAATTGAATAGCTGGCTCCTGAAGCAGTTTTGCTTAGTATCCTTCAGAGGTCATTCTCAATCACCCAGTAGCAAGAAAGCATGGCAGATCATAAAGTCCTAGAGCAATCTGAAGCTGGGCTCACCAGAACCTGAGGAAAAAGAGATGATAAAGGAATCCAAATACTTGCTGTATGGTGAGGTGAAATGGAGTTTTGAAGATGAGGAGACCGGTGGTTTGTTGGGTATGAAGGGGAAGGGAGTTCCAGGTAGGATGCAGTACATGAGTAAGGGACTGATGGCAGGAGAAAAGAGGTTGAGGTCCAATGAGTAGGTTGGTTTTAGAGGAACAAAATGTATGCGCTGGATTGTAGTGGGAGAGGAGCAAAGATAGGTAGGAGGAGAGAGACCTGCTTCTCCCAACCTCACAAATAATTGATGTGAAGGCATCTTGGTAAAATGAAAGCGCTATACAAGCACAACTGGAGACAGCTGCAGCAAATGGATCAGCTTGGTGTACCACAATAAAAAAAGTGGTAACTTTTCTAACAGAAACTACCGGAGAATTGTGAAAGTCACAAATTAGCAAATCATCAGTTCAGAAAGGGACAACCTGCTTGTATGTGTGATAGGATAATCCGGTTTGTCAGTCCTGCCTCCACCTTTTTCATCACTCTTGCACCTCTGATGAAGTCATATTGAATATCAAGCACTTCTTTATACCCACAAATTCAACTCTTCCAATGACGTCCCTTCAGAAGAATCCCTTCAGATCAATCTACAATTTTTCTAGCCTCAATCTCCATTTAAGCTGTTTGAGTGTGCTAAGCACTAAACCAAGAGATGGATCTGTCCCCTCATGAAGACACTTAGATTTAATGTCTCCAGTTTTTACTATCCAGAGTGGAATGACTGGCGCCCTCGTAACAACAGATCTTAGCGAGTGTTAATGTGTACTCATAAACCTACTTTGTAAATGGATTTAATGGTACCATGAACAGTGGCTTCAAAGCTTTGAAATTGGTAACAAGTGTTTGAAAATAATTATTAATATCCCACTGAAGCTATTTGAACTATTCAGTTCCCGCCTCCTGCTTCTGCTAGACTTCGCTAAAGCATGGCCTGCAACAATCAATGAGTACTTCATTCAGAAATGGAAAATGAGAAAAGCCAAGAATAGAAGGTACATTATTGTACAGCATGGCCTAGTTGATAGAGCACGGGCCTTGGAGTCAGAAGGACCTGGGTTCTAATCCTAGATCCTCCACTTGTCTGCTGTGTGACCTTGGGCAAGTCATTTCACTTCTCAGTACCTCAGTTACCTCATCTGTAAAATGGGGATTTAGATTGTCCCTGTCCCACATGGGACTGTCAGTGTCCAACCCAATCCTCCATTCTACCCCAGTGCTTAGTACAGTGCCTGGCACAGACTAAGTACTTAAAAAATTCCATAAAAAATGTGGAAGTAGTTGAAAGCACTACAAGAAAAATAAGCTTTCATCTTTGTGTGTGCTGTGTGTTTTATGCTGTTTCACTTAATTTAGAACTGGAAGTGCCTCAGATGACTTTCAAGCTGGGGACAATTTTCTCACTTTCAGGACTACATTTCCCAGGCACTTCACATTCTACAGAGAGCCGAAAGCTGCACAAAAATCCATGGAGTAGAGATGGCTTGGTGGCACTGTGGGGAATCTCGGAAATGTTTCCTTGAGGAAGTTGGCATGATCCATGATTCAAAGACTATTCTCAGGTTATTCTCCCCTACCCCACAGCACTTATGTCAATAGCCTTCCACTCTGGCTTCCCCTATTGCTAACATCTTAATTTCTGTCTCCCCCTCTAGCCTGTAAACTCTCTGTGGACAAGTATCTTTTCTACCAATATTGTACTCTCCCAAGAGAAAGTGGTCAATGAATTTATAATGGCATTTATTAAGCGCTTACTATGTGCAAAGCACATAGTAATACCATTGTTTGATTGGAATTGGCTGCACTTTTATATAAAACTAACATACCCTGCCCTCTATATCTTCCCTGACACAGCCATACAGCCCTCTGAAGGCTTCAGAGGTCAATGAGAAGGCCTTCAGTTGAAATAACTTGTCAGTATTGTTCTAAGAGTAACAGTGATTACTAGGACACAAGTAAGGTTAATGAAATGTGTAAGAGAGGGTACACTTCCCACTCTCATGCCTGTCATTCATCTTTAACCTGATAGGTCAGTAAGCTTCTTGTGAGCAGAAATTGTGTCTACCACTTCTATTGTACTCTTCCAAGAGCTTAGTGTAGTGCTCTGCACCACAGAAAACAAAGAGATAATCCATAAATACCAATGATGGATTATTAGAATTTCTATAGAGAGCAAGTTTAAATTTGTGTGTTTAGGGTTTGGTCTCTTCAGTGTGGGTGGCAGCAACTTTTTGCTGGGGCGAGAGTGATGTTTTATCAAAGCAAGTCTAAATTTGTGTGTATAGGGTTTGGTCTCTTCAGTGTGGGTGGCAGCAACTTTTTGCTGGGGCGAGAGTGATCTTTTATCAGATGCCAGGTAGATAATAATAATAATGGTATTTGTTAAGTGTTTACTATGTGACAGGCACTGTACTAATCGCTGGGGTGGGTACAAGCAAATTGGATTGAACATAGTCTCTGTCCCACATGGGATTCAGTCTCAATCCCCATTTACAGATGTGCTAAGTTAATGTAGAAGTGAAGTGACTTACCCAAGGTCACGCAGCAGACAATTGGCAGATCTGGGATTAGAACCCACAACCTTCTGACTCCCAGGCCCATCCATTATGCTATGCTGCTTATCTATTTGTATGTGTATATATAATATGTCACTTTCTAAAATTAAATGGTATTTTTTGAGTGCTGACTATATGCCAAGCAGTGTAATAAGATCTGGGGTAGATACATTCTAACAAGGTTGGACCCAGGCCCTCTCCCACATGGGGTACACAGTCTTAATCCCCATGTTAGTCAATTGTATTTCTTAAGAATTTGCTGTGTGCAGAGCACTGTACTTAACACTTGGGAGAGTAAAAATATTCCAACATAACTGACATTATAGTCGAGGGGGAGCTTACAGATAACTTAAGTGACTTGCCCAAGATAACAGCAGACAAGTGGCAGAGCTGGATTAGAACCTAGATCCTTCTCACTCCCAGCCCTGTGTTCTCTCCACTAGGAAATACTGCTTCTATAATTACAGTGTTATAATTAGTGATGTACAATTACTCATTACAGTGATGCTAGCAACCTTTTCTTTTCCTTTGATCCATATTTAGCATGCCCATAAAAAGCAAAAGAGGAACTGAGTCTGTTACACCATAATGTGTAATACACATAATAGATCTTCATTCATTCAATCAAATTTATTGAATGCTTACTGTGTGCAGAGCACTGTACTAAGCACTTGGGAAGTACAAGTTGGCAAAATATAGAGACGGTCCCTACCCAACAACAGGCTCAGTCTAGAAATATACAATTCTATATATTGTATATATACACAATACAAATAATGCACACAATGTCTGGCAACTAGCAAAGTTCCATCCCTCTGTAGAGCAGGAGTTCAGGGATTTGTGCTAAGATAATATTTCTCAGAATTACTGTCTCAATAAACACTGCAAATGTTTACTCTCAGTTTTGCCCCCATTTTGTCCAAGATTTTCAGTTTAGAGAAGCAGCATGACTCAGTGGAAAGAGCACGGGCTTTGGAGTCAGAGGTCATGGGTTCAAATATTAACTCCACCAATTGTCAGCTGTGTGACTTTGGGCAAGTCACTTCACTTCTCTGTGCCTCAGTTACTTCATCTGTAAAATGGGGATTAAGGCTGTGAGCCCCCCGTGGGACAACCTGATCACCTTGCAGCCTCCCCAGCACTTAGAACAGTGCTTTGCACATAGTAAGCACTTAATAAATGCCATTATATTATTATTAAATTTTCCAGGAACACTTTTGTGTTTTTCCATTATGGTATTTGCTAAGCACTTATTCCTCTTCTCCTCCTCATCCCCCCCGCCCTACCTCCTTCCCCTCCCCACAGCACCTGTATATATGTTTGTACAGATTACTCTATTTTACTTGTACATATTTACTACTCTATTTAGCTTGTTAATGATGTGCATTTAGCTTTAATTCTATTTATTCTGACTTGACACCTGTCCACATGTTATGTTTTGTTGTCTGTCTCCCCCTTCTAGACTGTGAACCCATTGTTGGGTAGGGATCATCTCTATATGTTGCCAACTTGAACTTCCCAAGCACTTAGTGCAGTGCTCTGCACACAGTAAGCACTCAATAAACAAGAGTGAATGAATGAATTATTTTTCTAAGCACTGGGGTAGGCAAAAGTTACTTAACCTAATACAGGTCTGTCCCATATGTGGTTTACAGTAAAGTAGGAAGGAGAACAGGTTATTAATCCCCATTTTACAGTTGAGGAAACCGCGGCACAGAAAAGTTAAGTGACTTCTCCAAGGTCACACAACAGGCAAGTGATGGAGCCGGGTTTGAACACTTTGAAGGGAACAATCTAGGAGGCACTAATAGAAAGAATGTAGGCCTGAGAATCAGAGGAACTGAATTTTAATCTGCACTTTGCTGCTTGCTTGCTGTGTGACCTTGGGCAAGTCACTTAACTTCTCTGTAATTCAGTTTCTTCAAATTATGAGACAGAAATGTCGTCTGATTTAAATTACATTTTATACTGTACTATTATTATCATCAATATTCCTAGTTTTAATATTCCTAGCAATCTATGAAGTGATCCACAAAATCTCCAAAAGGCTTTTCACCTAAGAAGTGGGGAGATCATATAGTCCATCCTCATTTTATAGCAAACCCAGGAGCTCTGGCTTCTGGATGAAGAAATGTAAATCTGGAGAGCATGCACATTTTCTTTGTCCAGGAAGAGAGGTGGGACAGTATCTGGATAAAACTTAAAATAGACATTTTCAAAATCACTGGGAGATCCAGGAAAAACTCCACCATAGAAAGGTTGCATGTGGATCTTTTCTTTAATATGACACACCTAGGGACAAAAGAAACCTATGGTGTCCATGATTCACTAGACAGTCTTTAGTGTATTTCTGCATTAACAACCAAGCATTCTGGATGCTATGGAGACGTGATAGCTGTGTGAGTTAGCTAAAATTAGGAATCAGTACAGACTTTATCAACTCAAATTATCCTATAAAACCTTAATCCCCCTAAAGACTACAAAACCAGGTTATTCAGAAAAGCGTGCCTCAAACTTCAATATCCCCATTAGTATAATGGATGGAGAAGAGTTATAAATCAATTCTGCCATCTCTGTAATGAGGGGGCATATAGAAGATGTTTAGCTTCATCCTCTCTAGTGTAAGTGGAAGAACATCTTCTCTTTAAACTGGAATAGTACCTGTAGAGAATACATAATACTCACTTATCTAGTCACTCTGAAGTCCAGTTTCTTAATGGCTGAACACAATGCGTTTCTGAACCAGCAGAAGTTTTCCTTTTTATCTGGCTGGACTCCACTGAACCTCACAATATTCCTAAGGTAAATGGAAAGACTTAAGGGCAGTTTCCCTTGTCTGGGGAGGTCAAATGAGGAGGGTTCAACCTGGGTAGAGCAAAGAAACCAATTCACTGGCACAGTAAATCAAAGTGAAGAACTCGGGGGGAATAGGAAAAGACTGCTTTGATACTTAGCCATTGGAAATGGGATCATTCTTGGATACTAGATGGTGCACAGAGCTTGTCTCTTTAAAGAAAGACTCAAAAACAGTACACTGACCAGTTCTTAAAATGTGGCCATGTCATTGCTCCCCAAAATAGTTTTATCTTCGAATGAAAATCCTGGAGTTTATTCCTCAAAGTAAAAATTAAGAAGAAAATGTGTTAAAGTGCCTATCCTTTCTACCTGCAAAAGGAAATAAAGACAATTATGAATGTGTAATGCATGTAGACCATTGTCAAGTGATCACTTCTAACCCTGTTTAAGGAGTCTATTAATATGGATGAGCTAATGGGTTAAAGATGTAAAAATCTATCAGAGTAGAAAGGGAAATGAAGTCCTGCTCATTCAAGAGCAAGACTAGTCCCAATTTGTTTCAGGTGAGACAAAAAGCTGCATTTATGGGGTTGAAAAAGCAGAAACCCCGAATGTTATAGCCCATTTCACAAGTACTGACATTTTCTGGCTCCTTGGGAAGCCCAAACAGCTCCCCACAGTTCACAAGAAGCAGTGAAAAGAGCACAGATCTTTCATATATGCCCAATCTCAGCTTTGCCTCTTGTCTGTTGTATGACCTTGGGCAAGTCACTTAATTCCTCTGGGCCTCAGTTCCTTCATCTGTAAAATGGATATTAAAAACCTAGTCTCCCTCAATTCAACCATGAGTCTCATGTGAGGATAGGGACTGTGTCCAAGTGGATTAATTTATCTGTACCCCAGTGCTTGGGACATAGTAGGTGCTTAAATACACAAATATTACTTTGTCTCCCTACTCATGTGAGATAGCCTCAGACAATACGTAAGGCAGGGACAACAATAGTATCACTGAAACGTTGGGAAGCAGCGTTGTCTAGCAGATAGAGCACGGACCTGGGAGCCAGAAGGACCTGTAGTCTAATCTTGGCTCTGCCACTTGTCTGTTGTATAACCCTGGGCAAGTCAGTTCACTTCTCTGTGCTTCAATTACCCCATCTGTAAAATGGGAATTAAGACCGTGAGCTCCAGGTGGGACGTGGACTGCATCCAAATTGATTAGCTTTTATTTGCCTCAGTGCTTAGAACAGTGCCTGGTACATAGTAAGTGCTTAACAAAGACCATTTAAAAAGGAAAGAAACTGAAATCTTCTCATCTCAGATCCACCACTTCCCTGCTTTGTGACCTTGGGCAAGTCACTTACCTTTTGTGCCTACACTGCATAACACACTCACAGTAGATTTGGGAGTCAGTGCTGAAAGCATTCTTTCTTGCCCTTTAATTCCATGCAAATGTCCCTAGACAGTATGTTTCTCTATTTTTTTTGTCCAGGAGGGCTCTAACATCAAACTCCTCCAGAGACGGATGGGAGAATCAGTGGTATTCATTGAGTGTTTACTGTGTGCAGAGTAATCCTGAATTGTACTTTCCAAGCACTTAGTACATTGCTCTGCACACAGTAGGCACTCAAATACAATTGAGTAAAGGAATGAATGCTGCACTAAGTGCTTGGCAGAGTACTGTGCAACAGAGCAGACAGAGATGCTGTGCCCACAAAGAGTTTACCAGAGGACCAAACAGCTGGAGAACATTAATTCATTCAGTCTTACTGAGTGCTTACTGTGAGCAGAGCACTGTACTAAATGTTGGGAGATTACAACACATTCCCGCCCACAACAAGTTTACAGGCTAAAGGGGGAAAAACAGACATTAATATTAACAAATAAATTACAGCTATGTGCTCAAGTGCTGTGGGGCCAGGAGTGGGGGAAGAACAAAGGGAGCAAGTCAGAATGATGCAAAAGGGAGAAGAAGAAAAGGAAAGAAGGGGCTCAATCAGGGAAGGGCTCCTGGAAGAGATTAAGGTTTAGAAGTGGGGGAGATTAATCGTCTGTTCGATTTGAGGAGGAAGGGTGTTTCAGAGGCAGGATGTGGGCGAGGGGTCAGCAGTGAGGTACCCAAGATCAAAGTACAGTGGGAAGGTTAGCATTAGTGGAATGAACTGTGTGGGCTGAGTTGTAGTAGGAGAGTAGCAAGGTGAGTTGAAGGGGGTAAGGTGGTTGTGTGCTTTAAAGCCAATGGTAAGGAGTGTCTGAGGAGGTAGTTGATGGGCAACCACTGCAGGGTCTTGAGGAGTGGGAAAACATTGACTGAACATTTTTGTAGACAAATGATCTGAGCAGCAAAGTGAAGTATGGACTGGAGTGGGGAGAGACAGGAAGCTGAGAGGTCAGCAAGGAGGCTGATTCAGTAATTCAGGTGGGTTAGAATGAGTGATTGTATTACCGTGGTAGTAGTATGGATGGAGAGGAAAAGGTGGATTTTAGTGATGTGAAAATGGGAGTAAGTGCTCAGTAAATACGATTGAATGAATAAATGACAGGAGTTAAGGATAATACCAAGGTTACAAATGGTGGTGCCATCTACAGTGATGGGAAAGTCAGGGGGAGGACAGGGTTTGAGTGGGAAGATAAGGAGTTTTGTTTTGGACATGTTAACCTTGAGGTGTTGGAAGGACATCCAAGTAGAGATAACGAAGGATAGAAGAACAACTTCTATCCACTCACAGTTGTCTCAAGGCTCTGGGTGACTGGTATGCAAACAACAATAATTATGATAATTGTGGCATTTGTTAAGTGCTTACTAAGTGCCAGACACTGTATAAGCACTGGCGTAAATACCTTGGTAACTTGTACTTTCCAAGTGCTTAGTACCGTGCTCTGCACACAGTAAGCGCTCAATAAAATACGACTGAATGAATACAAGATAATTGGGTTGCAGACAGTCCCTGCCCCACATTGGGCTCACATTCTTAATCCCCATTTTCCAGATGAGGTAACTGAGGCACAGAGAAGTGAAGTGACTTCTCCAAGGTCACACAGCAGACAAGTGGTGGAGTCAGAATTAGAACCCAGGTCCTTCTGACTCCCAGGCCCATGCTCTATCCACTAGGCCATGCTGCTTCTCTACTTCAGAGCTTGTTTTGCCTATGGCAGAAACTGAACTTTAGCCTTTGAAAGATGGATACCCTCCCTACATGTAGGATAAAAAAAAACAAATCTTTCAATTCACTTCTAGATGATGCTGCAGCCACATACCGCATGGTGTGTAGCCCTGGGGGAATGCTGGAAGAAAAGGTCTGACTGCCTACATTTATTCTAAATCAGAAGTTACCATTTATAAGTATCCTAAATTAAGACTGTTTTGTGTTCAGTTTGGGGGGAAGCTGCACCCACATCCATTATGGCACAGACTTGGGACATTTGAGAAAGAAGTATTCCCATATGTCTATTTTATTTAATAAGTGAAAAATATTCCCTACAAAAATAAGCTTTGTTTCCAAGCAGGGAATATGTCTACCAACTTTGTTGTATTGTACTCTCCCAAGCACTTAGTACAGTGGTCTGCACACAGCAAGCACTCAGTAAATATGAGTGATTGATTCCTCCCATTTATAGGCATACTGAACACATCTAAGGAGTTCAGTGAATTAAAATCTCATATTTATGTGCCTGACTCTCTTGGTAGGTGGTAAGCTCCCTGAGGGCAGGGTTCATGTGCACAAAGTTCTCAGTAAATGCGATTGAAAAATAGAGGGCATGAATTTCAGTGTTATCTAATAGCTTGCGCTCACTCCCCAGTCATAGTCATTGAGAATGAAAAGGGACATAGGCAAGGTTGGAATAGTGTCCCAGTTTCCTAGTTTACAATGAAACACGTTCAGTCTAATAGACCCTCCATAGACTCAAGGTATAGAGGTGCTGTTAGGCTTCGCTCTGTGACTTCAAAGTCATCATCCTCCTTATTCAAAAAGCTCACGTCCCCGGAGGCATCTTGCTTTATGTTATGCTGACAATTGTTCCTGACCCATAGGGACTCCACAGACACATCTCTCCCAGAACGCCCCACCCCCATCTAAAATAATTCTGGTAACCATAGAGTTTTCTTCGTAAAAATACAGAAAATGATTTACCATTTCTTTCTTCTGTGCAGTAACCTTGGGTCTCCACCCTCAACTCTCTCCCATGCCACTGTTGCTCAGCACAGGTGACTTTTGACTTGCAGCAGATCGCCTTCCACTCACTAGCCACTGCCCAAGCTAGGAATGGAATGGGTGTGCCTCCGCCTGACTCTCCCATCCATAGCCAAGACAGATAGAGTACTGAATACTCTTCAGGTGTAATCTTGGAGGGCTAATCTATGGATTATCTTCTTAAAAAATAGTTCTGAATACATCCAGCTCCTCATCACAAACTTCCAGTGACTACCCCTTTCCCTTCATATCAAACAGAAACCCAACCATTATACCATCACAACTCCCTCCTGCTTTCATGCCTGTTCTATTCACCAGCTATACTCCACTGCATACCCTTTGCTCCTGCCAAAACAACCCTTCTTGCCATACTTACCACACTTCATTCTTGAGTCTCCCATCTCTGACTATTATTCCTCCCTTCCCTGCTGCCTGGAACTCTCTCCTTTTTCAAATACACCACACCCCAACCCCCTTCAATTTCACAGCACTCCACAGAGTCTTCCTCCTCCAAGCTACAATTAACATTTTATGTATTTAGTGATTGACACGCTTCTCTTAATGCATTTATTTTATCATTCATTCATTGGAATACTTACTATCTATATTTTTATATAGGTAGTTGGCTATATTATATGTGTGGTTGTACTTATATTTTCTCTCCTGTTTCCACTGGCTAGGTACAATTTATGTCTTGTTGTCTTCTCAATTAGACTGTAACCTCCCTGAGGGCAGAGATTGTGACTAACTCTTATTACACTCTCCCAAGGTCCTAGTATAGTAAATGAGTGAATGAATGCATGTATGCATGGGTCAGAATGTGCTAAGTACAGGAAAAACAATTCCTTAAACAGTATTTATTGCATGAAGAGCACTATACTAAGCATTTGAAGAGTACAAAAGAACTAAGAAATACAGTCCCTTCCCTTAAGGAGTTTGAAATGCAGGGAAGGATACAGACAGATAAATTACAGATGCAGGACTAAGTATATAAAATATTTAAGAGTAAGTCATATCTAAGTACCTATGTGTTTAAGTGGCACAGACATATCAAACTAGCACTTAGGGGATATAGGGTGGGATGATGAGAGATTAATCATGGCAGAATTCCTGGAAGAGATGTCATTTTAGAATGGTTTAGAAGTTGAGGAGAGCAGTGGTATGGTGGATATGAAGTGGAAGAGAGTTCCAGGAAGGAGGGAGGATGTGAACAAGAACTGGGGTGTAGTAGGAGAAGAGAAAGGATAAGTTTAGAAGAGAAAGCTGAGTGCTTTAAAGGCAATGAGAGATTCTCCACCTCCACTTCATCCTTCTCTCTCTCTACTGTTTATATTGGCATTCATTCACAATAGATTTACCTCCTCAAGGAGGAGGAGGAGGATAAGTAGGAGTGAGTAGGGATTAAAGATCCATTCAATCATCTTCTAAGACAGATAGTATAATCAATGTTTTTCAAATAGGCAAAGGTTTGTACGATGAAACTCAGCTGATCAAGATCAAAATTTTGGTGGATACAGGCTCTCCAACCCTCAGGATTTACATTTCATTGAAACCTGAGAAACACAAATTGAGTAAGAAGCTCTCTATGCCTCACATGAGAAGCAGCATGGCTTAGTAAGAAGAGCACGGGCTTCGGAGTCAGAGGCAGAGGTCATAATAATAATAATAATGATAATGGCATTTATTAAGCGCTTACTATGTGCAAAGCACTGTTCTAAGTGCTGGGGAGGTTACAAGGTGATCAGGTTGTCCCATAGGGGCTCACAGTCTTAATCCCCATTTCACAGATGAGGTGACTGAGGCACAGAGAAGTGACTTGCCCAAAGTCACACAGCTGACAATTGGCAGATCTGGGATTCGAACCCGTGACCTCTGACTCCAAAGTCCGTGCTCATTCCACTGAGCCACGCAGCTTCGTGGTCATGGGTTCCAATCCCAGGTCCATCACTGATCAGCTGTGTGACTTTGGGCAAGTCACTTAACTTCTCTGTGCCTCAGTTAACTCATCTGTAAATTGGGGATTAAGACTGAGCCCCATGTGGGACAACCTGATTCTCTTGTATCTACCCCAGCACTCAGAAAAGTGTTTGGCACATAAACATCACACTAACAAAACATGCCTATAGGCCTTCAGCACGCACAAACTGGTTCCATTTTTATAACAGCCACCATAGAGCAGCTGGGAAAGAAAAAAAGAATCTTTACCATGTCTGAACTGCAGGGATTATTGCAATACATTTTAAATCTGCTAATTGAATTTACCATGGTATCCAGTGTATTGAACCAAAATCAGCACTTCTGTGTTAAAAGATGTGACGAAGCTTATTGCAGATTGAATCAGTTATCAAATGAAGCAAAACAGTAGTACTGAGTTAATGGGGAAAATTTTAATTGATAATGAAAAATATACCTAGAGCTTAACAGCATGAATAAAGGGTCAATTTTATTATTAACATGGGCTACAATATTCTATTTCTCCATAAAGTCTTTCAGGAATACTAAACTTTTCCATTAGCAGATGAGATTAGGTCTTCAAGTTAAGCCACGGACTTCATTCCTATTAAATAATATACTTCAGGCCGCAGCACTCTATGATATTATTCCAATTAAATAACCCTTTTTTCCTCATTCAGCAGCTATTGAGTGAGGGAGATGCATTTCAAAATACCAGAAGCTTTTCTGGGTAGTGACTACCAACAAAGTAGAAACCAACTGGAGGAAGCTTAGTGATCATTTAACTTTCTTTAATTGAGAAAATGCATGTGTAAATGGAGGATCGAACAGAATTTTGAAAGCTCAGTGAATGACATCATAGATTTTCAGTGCTGACATCCTGTCCATGGCCTGATGCCCCAGAATGTAGTTATTCTCTTGGGTCCTCAAGAAGAGCAGTTAACTCTCCGTAATCAGAGGCTTGGTAAACTCACTATTTCAGCATTTGGCTTGCCCCATCTCATTCCCCCTTTTCTGACTGATGTTTTTGTCTTTTGGAAAGAGCGGCTAATTTGCCCTGAGTCCATGGGGAGTAAGACAGTCTGGAGGGATAAAGAAGTGGGAATAGCAAAAATGGAAGTCAGAATTCCAGGTACAGATGAGAACCTTACTGGAGGCAAAGACATACATCAATCAATTGGTGGTACTTATGGAGCACTAAGCATGTACTAAGCACTGTACTAAGCACTTGGGAAAGGATAATGCAATAGAGTCGATAGACATGGTACAGAGATGACAGCTTGCATGAGCACACCCATTGGAAACAAGCCTGCCCATTGTCTTGGAAATCATCTGGCTATTTTTAAAATTATTATTAATGGTATTTGTTAAGTGCTAGCCAATAGTCATCTGGCTATTTTAAAATTATTATTAATGGTAATTGTTAAGTGCTTAGGCAGGGAACATATCTATCAATTCTGTTAAGTTGAATTCTCCCAAGCACTTAATACAGAGCTTTGTAGACAGCAAGTGCTAAATAAATATGATTGATGGACGTGTAGGGCACTGTACTAAGCACTAGGGTAGATACAAGACAGTCACATTTGCCACAGTCCATATTTTACATGGGGTTCACAGTTGTAATCCCCATATCACAGATGAGGTAAATGAGGCACAGAGAACTTAAGTGATTTGACCAAGGTCACACAGCAGACAAGTGGCAGAGCAAGAATTAGAACCCAAGTCCTCTGACTCTCAGGCTCAGTCTCTTTCCACTAAATGAAGCTGCTTCTCATCTATGAACCTTACAACATGAGAGGGAAAAAAAAGGGAGCAGGAGACCCTTTTTAAAACCCTCTGTATTGTCATGAGGCTTCCCAGATCAGCAAAAGGATCAATGAGGAACATCCCCAGACTATAATACTAATTAAAATAAGGTTCTTACCTGATACATAATCCCAGGGCACTCCTGTTTTTAAAAGAACATCACCTTAAAACAGTTGTTTGTTTTCTAGGACACAGGAAAAATACACAGACTAAATCATTTTCATAGAAAAAAAATCATAGTAACTGACCCACTTTTACAATTTGGATATTAAAAATCAGTCTAATTTCCTAAAAGGAAGAACCATCCTTCCAAGCTCTGAGCCTCTGACCAATGTACCCTTCTTCTGTTAAATAGCCTATGACCTCCCAATGACTAAACCTCCTCCCCCCACAACAGGTGCAGAGTACTGTGGTGACAGCACACTGAGAATTTAGCTCTTCTGCATCTAATGGAAGATGCAGGGAAGAACTGAACCTCTGATGCTTTAGGGGAGAAACTTTACACAGGATTTCTCAGCTCACATCTCTCCCAAGATACCTTCTACTAAAAGTTGTCATGTCCTAGAGTGAGGTCAGAGAAGCAGAATGAGCTGGGCCTTCAATTCAGCCGGCTTGGCTACACTCCTCCAGAGGGAAGAACCAATGCTTTCTGGGAAATGCGCCAAGGTTTGTCTCTCCTGGCAAAGACAGGAGATTTTTCTACTCCAGCCTGGCATAAGCCAGGAAGGGGAATGAGGTATCTTTCCCTTCCACAACCCAACAAGTCAGTGGGGAGCACTCTGCTGGACTTAATGGCAGAATCAAACTGGACATATGTTCACTGATTACTGGTTTGGTTAAAGTTGACAGCTGTCATAGTAATAGAAACTTTCCTTCCATTTTATTATGTGCCATTTCACTCCTTTTACCCATAAATTCAGTAGAGATCTGCAGAGCCGTGTCAGTGTTAAGACCAAAAAATCCAGCTCAAATTGCCCCCAAATAAATCTGTCTGTTTTCATAAACTTGCTAATTCCCCCTGGTCTAGGCAGAAGAGTTACAATGCCCTAAAGCCCTTCTATCTTTTAGTGTAATTAAAATCCACAGAACAGTTCTTCAGTTCATCAACCTCAGCATCACTATGTACCTAGCTGACTCACAGAGAACTGATGATTTTGGATAATATTTCTCTAAAGAGAAGTCATTCATTTCAAAAGCACAACCTAGAGTAAATTCAATTTGCATCTTATGTGCTGTAAATATAAACACAACATTGAAAAGGCTTGCCTTGTTTATGGATTCATAAAGACATATTCACTAAACCTGCAAGTCTTGTGATTCATGCTTTTCACTTGGAAAGAAAAAAAGATACATTTGTTTATACTGCATGGTAGGATTCTGCCCCTTGTTTTTTCTCTTCATTATTAGCAGCTGAGACAGCCTCCAGCATTCAAATATGAATCTTAAGGACAAGAAAAATGATTATCTAAAAACTAACTCAAAGGAGCATCACAGAGAGATTAAATAGATTTTTTAGGTAAGGAATAGATAAGATGAAAACTGTGCAATAAATGTATGGATAAAATAATAGATAACGGACAAATGGCAGAGAAAAGGATAGGAAAAAGTATGAAAGAGAAGCAGGAGAAAGTGAGACATGAAAGTAGAGAGACAAAGATACATATGCGAGAAAAAAATATGAATGGCTGTATAATATACGAAGGTGAAGCAAGATGAAAGCAATAGACTCTTACTGACAGTCTGCTTGGGGAAAACATGTCTTTTGACTCCACATAGAGCAGTATGGCCTAGTGAATAGAGCAGGTGCCTGGGAGTCAGAAGTATGTGGGTTCTAGTCCTGGCACTGCCACTTGTCTGCCGTGTGACCTTGGACAAGTCACTTCCCTTCTCTGTGTTTCAGTTACCTCATTTGTAAAATGGGGATTCTGACTGAGCCCCATGTGGGAAATGGTCTGTGTCCAATCTGATCACCTTGTATCTATCCTAGTGCTTAAAATAGTGCCTGGCACCTAGTAAGCGCTTAATAAATACTATGAAAAGTCCATATGGGAGAAACTAATCCCAACCTTTCTGGCAATTATTCCAGGGCAGAAAAGGAAAAAATTTTAACCCCTTGACTGTAAGCTCATTGAGGGCAAGGGTCATGTCTAACACTTGCATTCTTCCAAGAGTTAGAGTAAAAAAAAAAAAAAATCAATAAATACTATTGATTTATGGATTGACAGTCCTACATATCCTCAGATCCTCCTCAAGGAACATGACTGCTGATTGGCCATTATTTATTTGGTGCATTCTAGGGCTCAGCCAGACAATTTTCAGAGCCCGGGAAAGCTGCTATTGAAGTGAAGGGAACAGCGGTGAACCTACAGAACCTCAAGGAATCAGCTTGTAATCAAATCAATGAATTGCATTTATTTAGCACTTACTGTGGACAGGGCACTGTACTTGGGGGAGTGCAACACGAAAGTATAACAGACACAGTCCCTGCCCACTACAAGCATACAGTCTAGAGGGGGAGCTTGGTTATTGGGAAGACCTTCCCCACCAATATTGCCAAACTAAAGTTATTTACAAGTCTTCAGTCCAATAAATGAAACAACCCTTTCCATAGAGCTTCAGAAAAACAGATTTTAGATACTATTAGCCAGTTAAAACAAAACCAATAATAATAATTTTGGTATTTAATAAGTGCTTACTATGTGTCAGGCACTGTACTAAGTGCTGCAGTGGATACAAGCAAATCAGGTTGGACACAGTCCCTGTTCTATGTGGAGCTCACAGTCTCAATCCCCATTTTACTGATGAGGTAACTGAGGACCAGAGAAGTGAAGTGACTTGCCGAAGATCACACAACAGACAAGTGGTGGACCTGGAATAAGAACCCATGACCTTCTTGCTCCTAGGCCCGTGCTCTATCCACTACTCCATAGTTGCACATCTCACTTGCACTGTTTTGAAAACAAGACAGCTTTTGTTTGGGCCATTCAGAAACCTGCTGAAGCTGTTTCTGACATAGTAAGTGCTTAACAAATACAATAATCACTACTATTACCTCTTCTGAAATGCATTCTAGAATCTACCATGTGGCATTTTAGAATTAAAATCACTCAATTGTCTTAATCAGCTACTGTTGAATGGGTAATTTCAATTCATGAAAGATGGCATAGTTTGATCACATGGCTACAGGGTTTGGTGAAAATGGTCAGAATTAATATTTCTCACTAAGTTGTGGATCAGAGCAGTAATTCAGCTGCTCGCTTGCACAATTTTCAAATATAAATAGATACTGTGTGGGTAAAGAATGACTCACCATGAAAGAAATACAGGTTTATCATAATCATTATCAGAAGGTCAGTGTGAAACGCGATATGGTCTAGTGAAAAGACCATTGGCCTGGGAGTTAGAGGACCTAGGTTCTAATACTGGTTTCCAGCAATTAGTCTACGTGACAAAAACAGTCACTTCTCTGTGCCTGTTTCCTCATCTGCAAAATGAGAATTTAAACACCACATTCTCTTTCCTACTTGGACTGCGGACTTCATGTGGAACAGGGACTGTCTGACCTGATGACGATGATGATAATAATAATAATAATGATAATAATGGCATTTGTTGAGAGCTTACTATGTGCAAAGCACTATTCTAAGCACTGGGGAGGATACAAGGTGATTAGGTTGTCCCACGTGGGGCTCACAGTCAATCCCCATTTTACAGATGGGGTAACTGTGGCACAGAGAAGTTAAGTGACTTGCCCAAACTCACACAGCTGACCCAGTTCTTAGTACAGCATTTGGCACTTAGTAGCTGCTTAACTAATAATAATTATAATCAATAGCAGGATTGATTGAGCATCTTGCTTTGTGCATACCAGTCTAAGTTCTTGGGAGAGCACAATTCAGCAATGAACAGACATTCCCTGCCCAAAACAAATTTACACAACTCTCTAAGCATTCAAATGAATTATAAACAAAGTGGTGTACACTGTTTCTGACCATAAGGAGCTTACAATACAATGGTCATATCTGCTGCAAATGAATAAACTATAATGAAGCATTCAGATATATGATTGTTAAAAGTTTAATCAAATGGATATTATATAGACTTGCATGGTACAGTTTCTAAGTAGGTGTGTGTTGAAACAGGAGTTTACTTTTGTGATTAGAAACCAGAAAAAAAAAATGTGTATTATTGGTCTAAGATACTTTAAAATTCAAGAGAGCTGCTTGTCCAAAGATTAATGTTGAAACTTGAGGTGGAGGAAAGCTAATTTGCCAACATCTTCAAAGGAAGGATATTTATGTGCAGACTTCTAGAAACAATTTCTCCCTTCACTAAGAGAGTCTTTGGATAAAAGGGCACCACTAAACAATATCATCATATCTGATTCAGGCACTTGTGTGTAATATTCAGTCCTAAAGCACCAAACGATGTGGCATAGATTCTAAAATGAATTTCAGAAGAGGTAATAGTAGTAATTGTGGTATTTGTTAAGCACTTGCTGTATGTCAAGCACCATCTTACGTAGATTCAAAGTAAGCAGGTCCCACATGGGGTTCAGAGTTTAAGTAAGAAGGAGATCAGATACTGAATCTCTGTTTTGCACATGAGGGAACTGAGGCACAGAGAAGTTAAGAGACTTGTCCAAGGTCACACAGCAGGTAAGTGGGAGAGTCAGGATTAGAACCCAGGCCCTCTCATTCCCAGATCTGCACTTTTCCACCAGGTCACACCTACTGACTTGGCTACTTTAAGTCCTGTGGTTTCCAGTTAAGATGACCAAATTTAAATGAATGACAATCCATTTATAAAACAAAAATTGTGTGCTGATTAATATGATACTAATAATAGTGGTATTTGTTCAGAACATACTATTTGCCAGGCACTGTCCTAAGCACTGGGATGGATAAAACCAAATTGGGTGGGACTCAGTTCCTATCCCATGAGGGGCTCACAGTCTCAATCCCCATTTTACATATGAGGGAACTGAGGCACAGAGAAATAAATTGACTTGTCAAAGATCATGAAGGAGACAAGTGGTGGAGCTGGGATTAGAACCCATGACCTTCTCATTCTTGGGCCCATGCTCTAACCATTACACCGTACTGCTGCTCCCTTATTCTCTACACTGAAATAGAACACAAGTCAAGGAATTCATATCTGACAATCACTCTGACCTTCAAAGCCTTATTAATAATAATGATGGCATTTGCTAAGCTCTTACTATATGCCAAGCACTGTTCTAACACTTGGGAGGATGCAAGGTAATCAGGGTGTCCCACATGCGGCTTACAGTCTTAATCCCCATTTTCCAGATGAGGTAAATGAGGCACAGAGAAGTAAAATTATTATTAAAGCCCATCTCCAAGAGGCCTTCCCCTACTAAGCCCTCATTTCCACTTCTCCCTCCCTTCTGTGTCACCCTTGCCCTTGGTTTTATACCCTTTATTCACCCCTGCCTCAGCCTCACAGCACTTACATATAAAACCATAATTTATTCATTTGTGTAAATGTAGGTCCCCCCTTCTAGACTGTAAACTCATCGTGGGCAGGGATCATGCCTACCCATCTAATATACTGTACTCTCTCAATGGCCTAGTTCAGTGCTCTGCAAACAGAAGGCACTCAGATATGACTGACTGATTGACTGGAATAAAACTTGTGATATTCTTTTCTTCCCATTCCCATGTGGGCAGGGACTGTGTCTGTTATATTTTCATACTGTACTCTCCTAAGGGCTTAGTACAAGGAGATCAGTCATCAGAAAGTTCTGCCATACATCCTGCCACTCCTGTCAGAGGCAGAATACGGAGCTGGGTGTACCATCGCACTGACTAAAAATAGCACTGCCTATGGTCTTATGAAGTTTTAGGAGAAAGGAGGAAGTGAGGAATATCCACTTAAGGATGCCAAATTTGTCATGGGAATATCATCTTGGTGTCTAATCTATTCTTTTCCTTCCACTTCAAAGACCACCTGGCTGATGGTGTAATTTCATCAGTAATAATAATAATAATAATAATGGTATTTGTTAAGTACTTACTATGTGCCAGGCACTGTTCTAAGCTCTGGGGTAGATACAAGATGATTGACTTGGACACAGTCCATGTCTCACATAGGGCTCAGTCTTAATCCCACTTTACAGATGAGGGAACTGAAGTCCAGAGAAGTTAAGTGACTTGCCCAAGGTCACACAGCAGACAAATGGCAAAAGTGGATTAGAACACATGACCTTCCGACTCCCAAGCCTATGCTCTATCTACTAAGCCATCCTGTTTCTCAGTAAGTTTGGGCATTACCAGTAGGACCATTGTATGAGTGATGATCCCTTCCTTATCTTATGATGCATGTAAGATGCCTATTCGTGCACTGTTGCCTTTTTCCCCCAAGTGTTTTCATTTTCCTATCTCAGGCTTAAGGTCAAGACCATATCCCACTTCTTGTGCCTCTCGAAACTGACCCATCATCTGTGGCAGCCTCTCAAATACTGTGCAAGAGGGACAAGGAAGGAAGTAAAGAGAAGGTCTTTTCTACTGTAAAAATCTAAAAATTGAGACAGTACTATTTCCTACTTTTCTTTCACTATGAAGACTTTTGAACTGACCACTACAAGCTTGCTGATAAGACAGCACCATTAACAGAAAGCACCAGTTTCATTTTATTGGTAATTCATAAAATGAGTTGTTTAAAATCTCATTTAAATTGCCAGGTTTTATTGACTAAAGTGCTTTGATTTTTTTCAGGATCACACTAAATACTCCTTGCTTTCCAATAGTTATTGGCAAGAATTTAATTTGCAGCCATTCTGATGAGTAACCTTAATATGGATAGTAATAGTGTATTAAATTTGGGTATTAAAAGGGCAAGGTGCCAAAGTATCTTGGCCATTTATCATTCCCCCACCCCCCCCCCCCACTTTCCTTTCTCCAATTAAAATGACAAATAGTCCAAAGAACAGTATAGATTTGTAAGTTCTTTGTGGGCTGGAAATGTGTCTACCAACTCTGTTGTATTGTACTCTCTCATATAATAATAATAATAATAATTATAGTATTTAAGTGCTTACTATGTGCTAAGCACTGTTCTAAGTGCTGGGGTAGATACAAGTTAAGCAGGTTGGCCCACGTGGGGCTCACAGTCTTAATCCCCATTTTATGGATGAGGTAACAGGCACAGAGAAGTTAAGTGACTTGCCCAAAGTCACACAGCAGACAAGTGGCAGAGCTGGGATTAGAACCTACAACCTCTCCCACGCCCGGGCTCTTTCCACTAAGCCACACTTCTTCTCATGTGCTAGTACAGTGCTCTGCACACAGTATGCACTTAATACCATTGATTGATTTACAATTTACTTGTGACACCAACCCAGAAGTTTGTTTAAAGTTGTGTTAACCTCCTTGAAATAATCTGTTATCTTCTGGAGACAGTGTCACAAAGGTAGAAAGATAACAGCCTATTAGAGAAATCTGATATCACATTTCATTATCCCTACAGGAAAAGGCAACATCAAACAATCTTCTTAGAGGTAGAAGATTGGAATAATGTCATAATATTAGCACAATCAACCCAGATCTCAGATAACACTACTGTGAAAACGCATGAATGATCCTAGCTTCCTTTTCTTGACATAATAGGGTTTTAAGAATTATTACTTCTAAGCAACTGGGTATTTGTCTGGCCTTTGTCTTTCTAAGGAAAAAGAAAATACTCTGAATCCATCACCTAGAAATGATATTTTTGAAACAACCATTTTTCATTTGAAATCTGTCCTGTTTGGTTTAGTTCTTGACATAAAGACAGTTCCCATGTTATAATTGCTTGAAGCTGTTCAGATTTCTAAAACAGGATTATCCTATCCTTAATAACCTGTATTTAGAGCTTTGAAGAAAAAAAAAATGAGTTCTCAGTAATTCTATCTTTATAAACAGGTTGGATCAAATTTAGTCAAATGACTAAATTCACAAAATGGAATTGACTTTATGCATGGAAATGTCTGCTGGCCTTGAACTAGTCTTTTCAGTTATATAAATTGGTGAGGTGTGTGTTTTTGTGTATATATATATATATATATATATATACATATATATATATATATATATATATATATATATGAACAACATGTACTTCCCAAGCACTTAGTACAGTGCTCTGCACACAGTAAGCGCTCAATAAATACGATTGATGCTGATGATGATTATGAACAAACATATATATGGATATATACATATATGTGGATATATATACACACATACATATGTTTGTATACACATCACAAATACACGCAAAATGCACACTTCTCTAACCTTGGTTTCACTGACATTGTCCTCTCCTCTTCTATTACCTCTCTGGCCCACATTTAGCCTCTTTCTACTGGTTCATTCTCATCCTCTCACTCTCTACCTATGGGTGTTCCTCTAAGCTCTGTTTTGGATACCATTTTCTTCTCAATCAATGGTATTTATTGAGGACTTAATGTGTGCAGAGCCCTGTACTAAACACATGGGAGAATGCAATAGAGTTGGAAGGCATGATCCTTGTTCACAAAGAGCTGTTCACAGCTTCTAGACTGTGAGCCCATTGTTGGGTAGGGACCGTCTCTATATGTTGCTGACTTGTACTTCCCAAGCTCTTAGTACAGTGCTCGGCATACAGTAAGTGCTCAGAGAAGCAGTGTGGCTCAGTGGAAAGAGCACAGGCTTGGGAGCCAGAGGTCATGGGTTCAAATCCCTGCTCTGCTGCTTCTCAGCTGAGTGACTTTGGGCAAGTCACTTAACTTCTCTGTGCCTCAGTTACCTCATCTGTAAAATGAGGATTAAGACTGCACCCCACATGGGACAACCTGATCACCATGTATCCTCCCCAGAACATAGAACAGTGCTTCGCACATAGTAAGCGCTTAATACCATAAAAATTAAAATAAATAAATATTATGATTGAATGAATGAAAGAGCTCAATTTATACTCATTCCCTTGGGGATTTCATCAACTCCAATGGCTTCAACTCCCACTCTGTGCAGATGAATCTTTAGTTATACTGCTAGCCCTGACCTCTCTCTTCACAATTTCACATCTCCTACTGACTCCAGTATATCCGTACCTGGATTACCCATAGTCACATCAAGCTCAACATATCCAAGCGTGAAATTGTCATCTTCTCTCCAAAATTCTCCTCTTCACAAAGAGGCTTAGTTGATAATAAATCCTGCCTGTTTTTACCCCAAAATATTTTCAGAATCTGCCCCTTCTTGTTACTGCAAATGGCCACCATACTGGTTCAGACTCTGGTTATATTTCTGTTTGACTAGATCATTAGCCCTCTCACTGGTCTCCCTGTCTCCAGTCTCTCCCCTCTCCAGTCTATACATCACTTAATCAATCAATTGTACTTGAGCACTTACTCTGTGCAAAGCTCTGTACGAAACACTTGGGCGAGTACAATACAACAATAAAACAGAATCCCTGCCCACAATGAGCTTACAGTCTCAAGGGGGAGAAGACATTAATATAAATAAATTACAAATATGCAAATGTTGTTGGGGCTGGGTGGGGAGTGAATAAAGGGAGCCAGTCAGGGTGATACACAAGGGAATGGGAGAAAAGGAAATGAGGGTTTATTCAGGTGAGGTCTCTTGGAGGAGATATCTCTTCAAAAAGGCTTTGAAGGTGGGAGAGTAATTCTCTGTCATATGAAAACTGAGGGCATTCCAGGACAGAGGCAGGATGTGGGAAAAAGGTCAATGGTGAGAACCATTGGACGTTCTTGAGGAGTGGAGAAACATGGATTGAATGTTTTATAGAAATATGATCTGGGCAACAGATTGAAGTCTATAGTGGAGTGGCAAGAGAGGCTGCAGGGAGGTCAGCAAGGAGATTGATGCAGTAATCAAAATGGGACAGGATAATTGCTTGGATTACATGATAGCAATTTGGATGGAGAAGAAAGGGTGGATTTTAGTGATGCTGTGAAGGTTCTGAAGGTTGAACTGACAGGATTTAGTGAAAGACAATATGTGGATTGAATGTCTGATGTGTGACCTTGGTCAAGTTGCTTCACTTCTTTGTTCCTCAGTTACTTCATCTGTAAAACAGGGATTAAGACTGTGAGCCCCATGTAGGATGTGGACTATGTCCAACTTGATTTGCTTGTGTCTACCCCACGGCTTTGCACAGTGCCTCGCACATAGTAAGTGCTTAAATACCATGAAAAAAAAAGAATGAGAGAGGAGTCAAGGATAAAGCTAAGGTTGTGGACTTATGAGACAGAAAGGATGGTAGTACTATCTTGAGTGGTGGGAGAGTCATGGAAGAACAGGGTTTGGGTAGAAAGATAAGTTCAGTTTGGAAATGCTAAATTTGAGGTGGTGGCAGGACATCCAAGTAGAGATACCTTGAGGGTAGGAGGAAATTTGAGAGGGGCGGGGGAGAGGGAAATATTGATCAAGGCTGGAGATGTAGATTTGGGAATCATCTGCATAGAGGTGGGAGTTGAAGCCTTGGGAGCAAATGAGCAAACTACACTGTCAACATTATCTTTCTAAATTATTCTACACAAATCTCACTTCTCAAAATCCTCCATTAGATACCTATTCCTCTCTGCATCAAGCAGAAATGTCTAATCATTTCACTGTAGGATCCTCAATCAACTCTTTCCCTGCTCTGTACCCACCCTCCTATCCTACTACACACTAGCTCCAACTCTTTGTTTCTCTAATTCTAACCTATTCACTTTTCCTCCTTTCTCTCTCTCCTATCACCAACCTCCTACTCGCATCCTCCATCCTCTCTGGTACTGATTCCCTCTTCAAACCTAACAGACCACATTTTTCCCCCCATCTTCAAAGTCTTTCTTTAATCACATCTCTTCCAGGGAGCCTTCCTGTTTTATCTTTATAATTCCTGTTATTACAAGGTTAATAAGAGAGCTGTTCCCAAGTTGACTCCCAGACAACAGTATTTACTATGCCTAGATGCAACACCTCCCCTTCACAAAATCAACTTACTTAGGATACCTCCATTTCCCCATACCTCTCACCCTGGGAGGCTGGGATTCAGGTTTGGGATTCATATAGGCTATGAGAAGCAGTGTGGCTCAGTGGAAAGAGCACGGGCTTTGGAGTCAGAGTTCATGGATTCAAATCCAAGCTCCACCAATTGTCAGCTGTGTGATTTAGGGTAAGTCACTTAACTTCTCTGTGCCTCAGTTACCTCATCTGCAAAATGGGGATTAAGACTGAGCTGCCCGTGGGCCAACCTCATCACCTTGTAACCTCCCCAGTGCTTAGAACAGTGCTTTGCACATAGTTAATCGTTTAATAAATGCCATTATTATTATTATATTCCCTTGGTCAGGAAGCATCCTCTTGGTTAGGAGTGACCAGTGGTTAAGCGCTTAGTACAGTGCTCTGCACACAGTAAGCGCTCAATAAATACGATTGATTGATTAAGAGGAGCCTCCTTTTTGAGGGCAGCAAATAAAGTCACTTGACTGTGGACCCTTGCAGGAGAAATGCATCCTTGGCTTTTGGAAGCAAAAGCCTATCGAAAAAGCAGACATCAGTTCATTTGCCAGCAAGGTATTGATGGTGCATAAGATGATGATATTGAAGCAATGCTTAACAATCTGCAGATGATACTAAATTAAGTGGCATGGCAAATAATGAGAACAGTGTATTCATATACGTAAAGCCTTCAGCCGTTTAATTACCTAGCTGGACTAACATGATAAATGCACCTGGATGCAGATCAATGTTAAATAATGATTTCTGGAACAAAGAATTCATAGAAGGAGGATTTAGTAAACAGAAGGTGGTTTGCAATACAAAGCAGGTGTCCATGCTGGATTTACTGCATTGTACTGAAACAGCTAAACATTAATGGCATATTGAACTTCATCGAAAAGGAAAAGAAACTGTTATTTCTTCCATGTAAATTAGGCATTTTAAGAGATTATATACTCTGAGATCACTAGAAAACTATTTAGTGGCCTACTACTGGCCAGAAATAATTAAGTTAATTTACATTGAGGATTAATTCCCCCCACACAATCTGGCCTGTTGTACATTAGTCTAGAGAGAAAATAAATCATAATGAAAGTCTACTGGCCCCCCAGTAATCGATTCATTACTCCTCGTGGTCCACCTCCCAACCTCCAACTTCAGTCTATACTTCATTCTGCTGCCCAGATTATCTTTCTACAGAAACGCTCTCGGCATGTCACCCCCCTCCTCAAAAATCTCCAGTGGTGGCCTAGCAACCTCCGTATCAAGCAAAATCTCCTCACTATTGGCTTCAGAGCTCTCCATCACCTTGCCCCTTCTTACCTCTCCTCTCTTCTCTCCTCCTACATTCCAGCCCACACACTCCACTCCTGTGGTGCTAGCCTTCTCACTGTGCCTTGTTCTCACCTTTCCTGCCATCAACCACTGGCCCATGTCCTACCTCTAGCCTGGAACACCCTCCCTCCTCAAATCTGCCAAACAATCACACTTTCCTCCCTTCAAAGCCTACTGAAGGCACACCTCAAGGAGGCCTTCCCCGATTAAGCCCCCCTTTTCCTCTGTTCCCCAACTCCCCATTGCCCAGACTCTCTCCTTTCGCTCTATTCCCTTCCCCTCTCCAATTGTGTATATATGTACATATTTATAATTCTGTTCATTTTATTAATGATGTATATATATCTAATTCTATTTATTTATATTAATTCTATTGATAACTGTTTACTTGTTTTGATGTCTGTCTCCCCCCTTCTAGATTGTGAGCCCGTTGTGGGCAGGGACTGTCTGCTTTGTACTTTCCAAGCAGTTTGTAGTGCTCTGCACACAATAAGCATTCAATAAATACAATTGAATGAATGAACACTGTACAAGGGTATATGTCCTGCCTGCATTCAAGGGCCTGAATCTATGGGATATTAGAATACAAAGAGATAAGGACTCTAGAAATAATAATGATGGCATTTGTTAAGTGCTTACTATATGCAAAGCACTGTTCTAAGTGCTGGGGGGATACAAGGTGATCAGGTTGTCCCATGTAGGGCTCACAGTCAATCCTCATTTTACAGATGAGGTAACTGAGGCTCAGAGAAGTTAAGTGACTTGCCCAAGGTCACACAGCAGACGTGGCAAAGCTGGGATTCGAACCCATGACCTCTGACTCCAAAGCCCAGGCTCTCTCCACTGAGCCACTCTGCTTCTCAGGGAAAGAGGTGGGGAGTGCTTCAAAATCTCTCTGGAAGCTATCAGATTTTAGAATGTGAATAACTGGTTACCCAGTTCAGTGCCCTGCCATGTTGATAGGTTGTTGACTTGACTAAATGACAGGTTGACTGACAGTTCTTCATGCCAGTTTCTTGAAATTGGAGTTGCTTGTTTCATTTTCTCTCTCCCCACTTCTTTAAGTACCTATTATTCAGTTTTACTTTCTTATCAATGCCTATTATAGCAGAATCACATTTCTGGTTTCTCCATTATTTTTTGATGCTCTTTTTGTAGGGGAGGGTGTATTATTTTTGTATTTCATTTTGTTTTTCCAGTGTTTTTGCAAGAAAGTAGAAAAGACCCCCTCAACCCTTTCTATGCTCAATATAAGTACTATACTCCACAATGACTTATGAAGTTGGTCCTGTGGCTGCTAGCTGTATACACTATCTTTGCCAGCCATTTCTAACTAGTGGAAAGAGTATAGGCCTGAGAATCAGAGGATCTGGGTTCTGGTTGTCACAAGCCTGCAATGTGAATGAGCAAGTCACTTAAAAGTATCCATGCTGGTTTTCCTCATCAGCAAAATGTAATACCTTCTCTCACTTCTACTTAGAATGTGAGCCCCCTGGGGACAGGAACTGTGCCCAACCAGATTATCTTGTATCTTCCCCAGTGCTTAGTACAGTAATTGATACATAGTATGTGCTTAACCAAAGCAATGTTGTTATTATTACATTCTGTGGGGGAAAGGGGACTTGACCTAGTCAAGAGGTCACAGGCCTGGGAGTCAGAAGGACTTGGATTCTAATCCCAGATCCATCACTTTTCTGCTGTGTGACTGTAAACAAGACACTTAACTTCTCTGTGTTTGTTACCTCATCTGGAAAATGCAGATTGAGATTGTGAGCCCCATGTAGAGGCTGCAACAGATCTGATTGGCATATATCTACCCCAGTGCTTTGCACAGTGCCTGGCACAGAGTAATCACGTAAATACCGTTAAGAAAGGAGAAGGGGAGAGATTGGATAGTTCAGCAGTTCTCATCACTGTCATTGCATATACAAATCAAGAGCATGTAGTGTATATAATTTTCCTCTCCACAACCTTATGCTGAAAAATCACATAAAGCATAGGTGGTCCCATCTGGTCACCCGCTGATGACTCGTACCAAGAGAAATGACTTGGATCTGAACATTGTTTTAAAAGCCCTATCCTTCCCACCAAGAGTAAGTGAGTTTCAAAAGGGAGCCACATTCTACTGCCTGCAAAGAAGGGACAGGGACAGGCTTACGGAAGGGAGAAGGATGAAATTCCCTCATCCTTCAAAGCATAAGCACTCCCATCCAATGAGGGTGATGACATATAGTCAGTCCTTGGCTTCCTGAACATGCATCCCATCTTGAGAAGCAGTGTGGCTCTGTGGAAAGAGCACAGGCTTTGGAGTCAGAGGTCATGGGTTTGAATCCCAGCTCCACCAATTGTCAGCTGTGTAACTTTGGGCAAATCACTTAACTTCTCTGTGCCTCAGTTACCTCATCTGTAAAATGGGGATTAAGAGTGTGAGCGCCCCCAGGACAACCTGATCACCTTGTAACCTCCCCAGTGCTTAGAACAGAACTTTGCACATAGTAAGTGCTTAATAAATGTCATCATTATTATTATTATAACACATCAGTTTCACCTGAATGTCAGCAGCCTCTTTCATGGCACTAGCTCCATTATCTGCTTCAGGTTGGTATTTCATTCGACCCTGAAAGGATATGCATGGAAGCCCCAGGGAACTGGGGAAACAATGTTACAAATCACATTAGAGGGGAAAGGGAGGAAAGTTTAATGAAGTCCCTGGGGAGTAGTAGCATGAAAGGCCAGTGTTACAAAATGGGTGAGGATTATTTGAACCCCAGGCAGAGCTGAGGTGCCTGAAGGTAGTCCAAGATCTGGGCATGCTCAGGCCAACAGGAACTTCAAGAGCAATTTGAACAAAATCCTCCAGCTCACTCCTTGCATGCCAATTTCGAAGCAGGAGAACAAATTTTTTTCTATTTGTTGCTGCCCAAGCATGCTACCTATTGGGCATTCATCCAGCACTTTATAGTTTCAAAATGCTTTATGACCATTTTCATTCATTATTCATGAAAAGGCAGTGCTAGTTTGGTGGTTGGAGGCTATTAGCAAAGTCAAGTTACTAAAAAGAGTTTATCTGACAAGTTTTGGGTTTTTTCAGGGCTTTTTTTATTGCTTAGCATCCTTTTTTCCTTTCTCTCCCAATAGAAGCATCTGGCCCTTAAACCCAAGACAGAAACTCAATCCTAATACACCCAATTGGCTCTGTTGCTGAGTTTTCTCCAAGAACAGCTTGCTCTTGATGACCATATGTGCTTCAGTACCTGACAATAAAATCTGGAGAGTCAGGCTGTTTCTATTCCTTAGTTTAAAAATAATCATTTTAAAATGAATTCCATCTAGACAACATTTACATCTGTCATGCTACACATTTAACTGCAGATTTAAAAATGCCTCTGGAACCTCAACTCCTCAGACTAGAAAGGTTTTTGAGAGATCAGCTAGTCTATTCTCCTGTCCCCAGTAAGATCTATGCATAAGCTTACACCATAAGAATATCAAGCAGAAGCAGTGCTGCCTAGTGGAAAGAGCAGAGGCATGGGAGCCCATGGACCTGGGTTCTAATCCCAGCTTTCCTACTGTCTGCTCTATGATCTTGGGCAAGTCACTTCACTTTTCTGTGTCTCAGTTTTCTCATCTGAGAAATGGGGTTTAAATCATACACCCTCCTAGACTGTGGAGCCCCATGTGAGATAAGTATTATGCCCAATCTGATCATCTATCTACCTCAGCTTAGTACAATGCTTGGCACAAAAAGCGCTTATCAAGTACCTTAACAACAGGAATGTTGTCAAACCCTATATTGTGTGGGTGGGTGAAGAAAGAGGGGGGAGGTCTGAGAAGGAGAGCAGAAGAATTAATGCAATTATGCATAGTATTTCAGGATTCTAGTGATAGTACATTCATTTCCACATGCAGCATTGGCTGATAGGGTAGCATTATCCCTGCATTAGCCTTCCCATCCAGTCCTCTCCCCAACCCAATTCCACTCCAGACATCCATCTCCAGTCTCCCATCCACTCTGCTTTAAAAATCCAAATGTCACACCCAGAATGAGCTTGCAAGGTTGAGTGTTTTACACAAATGACCAGTTTTATCCCCAGTGTAAATTTTTGACTCTTGTCTGACAAGCCTTTCTATTTCAATTCTTGCTGCCTCGAAGACATGATATCAACTCTTGATAAGAAGGTCTGAGCACTAAGCAAGCTATGTAAGAGTCAGTTCTAGTGCCTTGGTCCTAGTGGACAATCAAACAGTTGTTTGAGGACTAATTCCTTCCTCATAAATGTTGCTTCATAAGTCATGATAGACTGCCCCCTGAAACCAAGTACTGGGGATAGAAAAGTCTGCATTTTGGCTGTGCAGCACTTATCCTATCCTGCTTCAATACATCAGCCACCTTACTGATCTCCTTGCCTCCTGTCTTCCTGACCTCCAGTCCTTCCTTCACTCTGCTGCCCAGATCATTTCTCTAAAACAAAGTTCACTCCATGAGTCCCCCAACTCCTTAAGAACCTCCAGTGGTTACCCTTCCACCTCCATATCAAATAGAAATTCTTTACCATTAGCTTTAAAGTACTCAATCAGCTTGACCTCTCCTAACTTCACTGATCTCCTACTACACTACAATTCAAACCACACACTTTGCTTGTCTAACACATACCTACTCACTGTGCCTTAATCCCATCTATCTTGCCCATATCCTCCCTCTGGCCTGGAGCGTCCACTTCTGCCATATCCGACAAACCATCACTCTCCCCACCTTCAATGCCTTATTAAAATCACATCTCCTCCAAGCTGCCTTGCCCAAAAAATCCCTTATTTCCCCTACTTGCTTTCCCTCCATCATCTACGCAATTGGCTCTGTACCCTTTAATGACCCCACCCTCATGTTAAGGCCTTTATGTAAATGTCCATAGTTTAACTTCTGTCTCCCCATTTAGACCCTAATTTCCTTGTGGACAGAGAATGTGTATACAAACTATTTTATGGCACTCTCCCAAGCATTTAGTACAATGTCCTGCACAAAGTGCTAAATAAATACCATTGATTGATTGATTTAGTGCAGATCTAGACACCAGGATAATCAATGAGACAGGTTTAGGAGACAATGTCATTGTAATTTGACTGTGAGGTCAGAGATCTGCATTCGTATCAACATTCAGAAAACAGAGGCAATATTTAGTTTCATAAACAAAAAAGAGCAACTACTGCTGCTTATCACTGACTTGGAAAATGGCCTGGATTTTTGGTGTGTAAAGGATATAATTGCAAATTTAAATTTATTAGGTTAGGCTTATATGAAACAGCTTGTGGTCCTTCCCCTTATTATTGGCATATGCTCTACCAGACATAAACTACTACTTCGTTTCCCCTGCCACACTACAATGAGAGATACCATCCAACAGTTGGCACTTGAGAAAGAGTTGAGTCTATATTTGTGGTGGCTTTTGGCTGGTTAGTGCACTGTTCTCTCCATGACAGATTGACAGTCCTGATTACTACTTATCTTCAGAATTGCCAGCCCCACAACTTCAGTTTGGAGGGGATGTGAAACAGCCAGAAGTAGGGGGCATGCCCGTTGGAGCTGTGCCATCAGTGTCAGTGGTCAAGGTTCTTGGTGGGGGGGGGGGGGAAGAGAGAGAGAGAGAGAGAGAGAGAGAGAGAGAGAGAGAGAGAGAGAGAGAGGGAGGGAGAGAGAGAGAGAGAGAGAGAGAGAGAGAGAGAGAGAGAGAGAGAGAGAAGATATGGATATGTGTGTCTTTACAGACCAGCAGGAACACTGCTAATATCTGACTAATCCTGAAGCCAGAGGTTGCTATGACTACCGAGGCAGCCACTCTGACAACTGCCTGGATGGTGTATGGTGTCCCAGCATAGGGTCTGTTGCAGTCACTTTGATCAGAAATTGCTTTTGTACACAAAATTCTTGCTTGAACTTGTGACATTTTAGAGTGGTTCTCTCCCCTAAATCCTGTGTGAAAGAGCTCTGGAGTCACTTTCATCATCATCATAATAATAATAGCAGCACCTGTAAACTGCTTACTATGAGCCAAGCACTGCTCTAAAGGCTGGAGTAGATACCAATTAGTCGGGTTGGACATAGTCCCTGTCCCACATAAGGCTTACACACTTATCCCCATTTTGCAGATGACATAAATGAGGCATAGAGAAGGAAAGTGACTTGCCCAAGGTCACATAGCAGACATGTGGCAGAGCCAGGATTAGAACCCGGGTTCTTCTGACTCCCAGGCCTGTTCTCTATCTACTAAGCCACACTATTTCTCACTAGAAGCATCCAGACCCTTGTCGTCAAACTCCATTGGATCTTGAAGCCCTTTGGATCTTCCTCTCTTTAAATGAAAATTTGGGGGTGTTCTGCTCAGTGCTCCCCAAGTCACTGCACCCCTATCACTGCCATTACCCATAGACCAAAGCCCAGTTGTCTTCCCGAATGTAAAGGAATCATCAGGGACTAGACGACTACCCTTCTCCAGAGGTCGGCTACAGGAAGTTTGTAGAGAAAGCACATTTTTCTTTTCAATGGTATTTTAAGTGCTTACTGTTTTCCAGGCATTGTAGTAGGCACTGGGGTAGACACAACCAATCAGGTTGGACAGAGTCCTGGTCCCACATGGAGCTCACAGTCTTAATCTCCATTTTACAGATGAGGTATCTGAGGCACAGATAAGTTAAATGACTTGCCCAAGGTCACACAGCAGACCCTTGATGGAGTCAGCATTAGAACCCAGGTCCTCCTGACTCCCAGGTCTATGCTTCTTCTCACTTCCTCCCATGCCTCTGCTCTCCTGGTACAAGTGTCTCCCCAGCACCACAAGCATCTCCTTCAGCTCTACCACAGGCAGACACCAAGGTCTGAGATCTCAATAATGTTTTATAGTTTCTTAATTTGATAACAGTGAAAATAATTCCTGTTTCAACCACCTTTCCCTAGATCTAATGCTCCTCCAAGAACCTCTGTACTTTCCCATAGGCATTATTATAGTATTTGTCAGGGCTCATGTTTCTCTGGTCCTTCCCCTTTTCTCTCAGGATGCCTTAGGTTCCAGTTTCACCTGATTTAAATCCTTTAGAATCAAGGTCTCTCAATGTCCTTTCTCCCCTCAGGGGCAGGAGCCTTCCTCCTCTGGATTTCTAGTCACCAGATTCCTAACCTCCAGTGCATCCTAGTCCTTACCCAGGACCACATCCTATCCCTCTCTGGGCCTGTGTCAGAATGAGTTTTTCCAGCATCCTTCTCTCCCAGTTCACAATCTCTCATCTCAACATGGCTGAGGTTCATTCAATCATATTTACTGAGAGGTTCTTCATCTCCAGTGTTCTGGCCCTGCTAATTTATCTCTTATCCTTTCCTTTCATTGGCTCAGTTCAGTCTTTACACTTCCCTCATGGTCAGGCACCATGGAGTGACTCTCCTGACTTCCTCCTCCCACTCCCAGGCATGTGTGTGATGGGGGGGGGGTGGGGGGTTAGTGGAACTGGCCATCACAGCACTTTCCAATGTGCTGCAACCTACTACCTTCTTGTAAAAATAATAATGGTACTTAAGCACTTACCATGTGCCAAGCACTGTTCTAAGACCTGGGGTAGATACAAGGTAATCAGGTTGTGACACCTGGGGCTCAAGATCTTAATCCCCATTTTACAGATGAGGTAACAGGCACAGATAAGTTAAATGACTTGCTCAAAGTCACACAGCAGACAAGTGGTGGAGCAGGATTAGAACCCACATCCCAAGTCCATGCTCTTGATACTAGGCCATGCTGTATACTCTGCCCCAGACAGAATATAACTGTGGGGGGAGGAAAGAATATTAGTGGTACCACTCAAGCCCCTAGCACTATCAGCAATTCCTCTGTGCAGATTCTCAAAGTCCCAAAAACCTCATGACTGGACCAAACCTCATCCACCATTTATCATGGAAGCTCCATAAATGTCTAGAATGATTGAGGTTTTTGAAAGGCTCTTCTTCGTCCTAACAACATTCTTCCTTCTACCCCTGAGTTCAACTCTTGATCTGGTCCCAAGGATCAAGACTGTTCTTGGGTGCAAGAGACTCTTAGAACAGTATCAGGCTGGTGCTGGAGGTAGAAATCTAGGCATGTACAGGATCTCAGTGTTCTGTGGACAAATAAGGAGTTTTTTATGTTCTTTCTTAAGCTTTTACTACATGTCAAGCAATGTCAGATAAAATATAATCAAAGCAGACAGTCTTTTTCATACACTGGGCTCACAGTCCACGATGGAGAGAGAATAGGTATTTAATCTCATTTTCATCTGAGGAAACTGAAGTACAAAGAAATTAAGTAACTTGCCCAAGGTCCCAGACCAGGAAAATGGCAGAGCTGAGATTATGTTCTTTTCACTAGGCCATGTTACAAACTGCCTCCCAGGAAACTAGTTTTGTACCCTTTCTTTCTCATTACTTTATCACCTACAGGAGAATTTGATAGAAGTTATTAGACCTCATTTTAGCATATAGCTGCCATTAGCTTGCAAAAATGTTGCTATTGACAAAGTCAATCCATGTATGTGAGTGTGGTTGAAAAAAACAACATGAGATAATTGTTCAGAGTGAAGATTGGTTTTACCAAGAGGTGAGCGTGGTATCCCAGAAACCAGTCCAATATGGGCCAGACCCAATAGGAATGCAAAGATAGATATAATGCATGATGAACACTCCCCAATTTTTTAAATGGTATTCGTTAAGTGCTATGTGTTGCAGTAGATTCAAGCTAATCAGTTTGGATACAGTCCATGTCCCACATTGGCCTCACAGTCTTAATCTCCATTTTACAGGTAAGGTTCTCTGCAATCAATCAATTGTATTTATTGAGCGCTTACTTTGTGCAGAGCACTGTACTAAGCGCTTGGGAAGTACAAGTTGGCAACATATAGAGACAGTCCCTACCCAACAGTGGGCTCACAGTCTAAAAGGGGGAGACAGAGAACAAAACCAAACATACGGACAAAATAAAATAAATAGAATAGATATGTACATAGTACATGTACATAGTACATATCTGCATATAGTAAGCACTCAGTAAATGCCACTGATTGATTGATGAGGTAACTGAGGCACAGAGAAGTTAAGTAACTTGCCCATGGTCACACAGCAGACAAGTGGCGTAACAGATTAGAATTCAGGCCCATGCTCTACAAACCACGCCACACTGATTCTTAAATTCAATTTCTTACAAAGGCATATCCTTGTCTTGCTAATTAATTAGGCCTATTCAAGACCTTTTTCTATTTTCAAGTGGCACCAGACAAGTGGCGGAGTAGGATTAGAACCCACGCCCTCTGACTCCCAAGTCCATGCTCTTGCCACTAGGCCATGCTGTATATTCAGCTCCAGCCAGAATATAAAACTGGGCGGGGGGGGAGGGGGTTAAATTATGATCTTTACAAAGCCTTTGGAAAACAATCCCTCTCAATTTCTGCCCATCAGTTTGTTGGCCAACTGTCCTTTCCTTTGTTTGATACTTTTCTTCATTGACTATGTTATGGGACTGTGCCTACCAGTTCTGTGGTTCTGGACTCTCCAAAGTGCTTCGTACAGTGATGTGTTCACAGTAAGCTCTTAGAACAGTCCACTGATTTGTAATTCTTGCTCAGGATCTCTCTCGGTATTTCTATACTAGCACTTTAACATTGGTCACTGAAGCAGTAGGGAGTATACTTAAGTACAGCTGAAAAATCAGTGGCCTAGTGGAAAGAGCCTGAACCAGTTTGGAAATCTGGGTTCTAACCCCAACTCTGCTCTCACCTGCTGAGTGAACTTAGGCAAGTCACTTGGTTTCCCTGTGCCCCAGTTTTCTCACCTGAAAAATAGAGATTAAATACCTGTTCTCAGTCCCCCTTATACTGTGATCCCCATGTGTGACAGTCACTGTGTACACCACACCATGATATCTGCCCCAGTATTTAGCAAAGGACTTGCCACATAGTAAATTATTTGACAAATACTATTTTTATTACTACGGAGTGCCAAACTTGCAAAGTGGCAGGATGTGTGTAATCACATATATGCAAGATTTAGATATTCTGCAATGTTTGTGTCTAGTAGTCAAGGCCTCTAATGAGCTTCTCTTTAAATTCTCAGTCCAGGTTTCATCTCTGCTATGCCAAGAATGCTCAGAAAGGATGGGCACACTGATGCATGTTAAGATTTAGTTTTACTTGGCATTACTGTCAATTAGGCACCTTCTAGGGCTGCGACATTTTCTATTTGACAAATTGATGTAGGCTGCTATCAACCCTACACTTTTCATTACCTATGTCTTTCCTTTTTGGAGAAGCTTTCAATTCATACTCCTTCTAGCCAATATGGCTTTTGCCTTTGATTCAGACAGTCACTGAGATATGTTCAGTGTGTATCACGCTCCATCTGAGTTTAATTAACTTTCTCTAAACAGCTTTTGGGCATTCACAGCAATGGAATGGGAGGTAAGAAGGAAAGAAACAGTTAGTTACTCGTTTTTAAAGTCAGAAGCACATTCTGGCCATAAGAGTAAGCTTTGATTGATTAGCAAGTTTTCCATTAGATAAAAGACGTTTCTTTTAGAGTTTGCAGAATAAGGTCTGAAACAATTTCCTAGTCATCTGTCTTCACCAAGTACAGAATCATTAAGCTCCAAATTAACTATCATATGGTAAATTGCTTTCCTTCTGTCCAGAGTAACGATGCCATTCAGGGGATACAGAGGCAAACCCATGCTTTAGCAACAGAAAGAAGGGTGTTAATAAATAGTATCGGTAATGATGGCTTTAGTCATCCATCTTCGAAGAGGAGCAACCTAGGTAAAATGGGATTATAATTAGGGAGGTGAAAATAAAATAACAAATGATTTTCAGTTGTATTATTTTCTTCGAAAAACAGATTTCAGTGATCCTTTTGAATATTTATTAACTGTCATGGGCAGGACATTCATTGTCTAAATGGTTCACACTTTTGGTTTGGATCTATTCCTGATTCTGTCTTGCAGGAGATGGAGATCAATTGCTTGCTATCCACAGTACTCCTGTTTAAACCACACTTCTGCAATCTTAACTTTTAAACCTATTTCCAAGGTTTATTCCCCTACACTTGGATTAAATGAATCACAGTGCTTTGTTTGTTTTACTTATCTGGGCAACAGCACTGATAAACAGCAAAAGTACCTGTACACCAAAACCCAACAACCTGGGGAGCCTGGCCTATGGAAAAAGCCTAGGCATAGGAGTTGGGAGGCCTAGATTTTAGTCACATTTCTGCCACTGGCATGTTGGGTGAACTTGGGCAACTCACATAATCTGTCTGAACTTCTGGTGCACATCTGTACAATGTGGATAAAATAGATTGTGAGCCCTATATGGTACAAGGGAGAGTGTTGGATCTTGTAACTTTGCTTCTACCCCAACATCTAGCACATAGTAGGCACTTTATACATTTCATAATTATTAAAATTCCAACCAGCCTAAGTAGCCAGACTCCCCTGAAATCAGCCATTTATATCCTGGGAGTGGAGTGACTCCCCCACTTCCAATTCCTGAGTTTCCTCCATTGCTTCCCACCTATACCTGACCCCATATTCATCATCTATGCATACCCTTTTCTTCTCTTCTCCTGGCCCAACCTAGGAGTTTGACTTCCTCAGTGCATTGCTATGTGTGGGCTGTGCTCCAGAACAATAATGTAAGGGAGACCATGATCCTTCCTGCAAAAACTGAAGAAGGTGACCAGTTCCTCAAGCCATGCCCAATTCTAGCCAGGAAATGATTTATTAATAATAATAATAATAATAATAATGATATTTGTTAAGCACTTACTATGTGCCAATCACTGGACTAATTGCTAGGGTGAATACAAACACATCAGGTTGGACACAATCCCTGCCCCAAATGGGGTTTGCAATCTTCATCCCCATTTTCTACACAAGAGGGAACTGAGGCACAAATTAGTTAAATGACTTCCTTATGGTCACACAGCAGTCTATCCACTAAGCACACTGCTTCCCAACTTCAATTTCAGAGATTAAAACAAAGTTCCCAGACATATCCCTGCTCTTTAAATGTCATTCCAAAGACTGGGAAATCAATCAACTGGGCAGGCATGGCTTAGAGCCTTTTACAGAACTAGTTTTTTTTTTTCCTGAAAATGCAGCCTGCATGGAGCATTTTTTGTTCCATCAAAGTATCTCATCAACCCTTTGTAGAGTGGTCATCTACCCTTAGAACAGGTTGAAAATTGGCAAGAAACTTTGCTATTCAAGGATTCTTTCATGTCTCTAATTTAAGAGCACTGAAGTAGCACTCAAAGGAGCATTCCCTAACAACTTGATGGGTTTTATAGCAATAGACAATGAACCAAACACAATAGTTAAGAGATGTCACTCAAATGTTGCATCTTAGCCTGTATCTGGGTTTTCAGGGGCATTTTCTTTCATAACCAATAGAGCCAATACATTTCATTGGAAATAATTTATAAATATTTCATATGTATATTCAGAAATGTTCAGATATATTTCAATTTAAAAATCTGATTATGGGACTGAATTCAGTCTGGACATTAACCCAGAAAGTGTCCATGAAATCTTGGGTCTAACCTGCTTGAAGGGATAGTTTAACACTACAACAGCTATCTGCTTCAAACAAAATATTTGATATCATTTTAATACTACCCAAACTAATTTTTGAGTGAGCAAAATTCGAGTCAGGATGATGATCTAGGTTTTTAAGTTGTCCTAGCCTAGAGATCAGTTATTTTCTTCATAATCAATCAATAGTATTTATTAAGCACTTTTGTGAAGAGCACTGTACTAAGTGCTTGGGAGAGTACAATGCAACAGAATTAGCAGACATTCCCTGTCTATAATGAGTTTACAGTCTAAATGTGCCAATTAATCCACTTGGAATAGCAATGTTATTCTGAGTCCTTGTTCCGTAGTGCAGATGGTATGCAGATAATCTGAATCTATAGGAAGTTCCAAGATGGCTATTATAAGCACTGCAGTTGAATTTATTAATCTTCCCCATTAGATTCTCTCGCTCCTCTTGAGTTTATGGCCATCAGATCCTGACCTGATAAGAATCCTAGGCAGATTAAGTGACCAGCTTCAATTTCCAAAGATGAATGTAGTTCAGAGTTTGGATTGCCTCACTTTCTGAACCCTCCTGGATCTCAGATTTACTTCACCCACAGCTACAAACATCCACTGAACTCTATCTGCACTCTGTTAAACAGTGGTGCAAGAAGAACATGGAAACTTGTTGTGGTCAGGGAATGTGTCTGTGATATTGCTAAACTGTACATTCCCAAGCACTCTGCAAACAGTAAGTGCTTAACAAATACAATTGACTCCCTTCTAGACTGTGAGCCTGTTGTTGGGTAGGGACCGCCTCTATATGTTACCAACTTGTACTTCCCAAGCACTCAGTACAGTGCTCTGCACACAGTAAGCGCTCAGTACGATTGAATGAATGAATGACAGAATGGAGAAGGGTGTTTTTTTTGTGTCAAACCAGATAGGCTTGATGAAATGTTTCAGCAATATGTTTGCTTCGGGCCAGTCTGCTCTGCAAGGGATGCAAAGCATTTTCCAGCCAAAGGAGTTAATGAATGATTAATCAAGAGACTTGAAACAATTCCTGGGTCAGTACATCCCACGTGATTGATCTAGACCCTCGACAGCCACTTCTTGAATGACAGCCAATGGCCCAAGGACAAGAAGTCTCAGTCAAGGTGGAGCAAAGTTATCAACAATCCGTAGGTCAAAGGTAAATGAAGCGACATCTCTCCACAAACTCTAGATTTTCGGTCAAGGTTTTAAAGGAAAAGCATTTGAGCAAGGGATTCTGTCAAGTGAGGTTGCAAGACAGGGTGCTCCAGAGTGCTAGCTCCAGGGCTAGACTGATCGTTACCATTTCACAGGGAAACAGATTGACGGAGAATGATTCTGCTCTGTTGGAATGTATTCGAAATAACAGCTTCACAATAATAATAATAATAATTATGTGCCAAGCACTGTTCTAAGTACTGGTGCAGATACAAGGTAATCAGGTTTTCCCATGCGGGGCTCACAGTCATTCCCCATTTTCCAGATGAAGTAACTGAGACACAGAGAAGTGACTTGCCCAAGGTCACAGCAGACAAGTGGCAGAGTCAGGATTAGAGCCCATGTCCTCTGACTCCAAAACCCGTGCTCCTTCCACTAAGCCATGCTGCTTCTATAACTAGGTGTCATTAAAACAGATTTGGCAATATCGTGGACTTGCACATGAATTTGTACCCATTATTCATCTTACCCTCAGCCCTGCAGAATTTATGTACATTTCCAAAATGCTTACTACAGTGCTTTGCACACCATAAGTGCTCAATAAATATGATTTAATGAATATCTGTTATTTATTTTGCTGCCTGTCTCTGCCTCTGGAGCTCTTTCTGGGCAGGGAATCTGTCTACCAACTCTGTTATATTGTATTCTCCCAAGCATGTAATACAGTGATCTGCACACAATAAATACTCAATAAATATCACTGATTGATTGACTATTCCAGGAAAGTTTAGCAGAATATAAACCTAACATAACTAGAATAGTTTAAAAGAAAATTACATGGATTACAGTCTATGGATTCATGAAAAAATTATTTTTTAACAAAGCTTGTCATTGAAACTTTAATGAAATTCTATTTTCTCCAGAACTAAATGTACAGTAAGGTGAATTGAATTCTCTAAAATAGCCATCACAGCACCATCTGGTGGAGGTCACATTATTTCTACCTACCTAGCAATATGTACATTTATGTGATTAGGTATATAATAATTATGGCATTTATTAAGCGCTACTATGTGCAAAGCACTGTTCTAAGCGCTGAGGGGGATACAAGGTGATCAGATTGTCCCACATGGGGCTCACAGTCTTCATCCCCATTTGACAGATGAGGGAACTGAGGCCCAGAGAAGTGAAGCGACTTGCCCAAAGTCACACAGCTGACAAGTGGCGGAGCCGGGATTTGAACCCATGACCTCTGACTCCAAAGCCCGGGCTCTTTCCACTGAGCCATGCTGCTTCTCCATATATGTGTGTATATATATGGTATATGTGTAGAGCTATTCAATGTATCTATCTGGTACGTACTTTATATGTAGATACCTATGTAAATATATAGTTTTTATTTAGATATCTTTATCAAATTACCTAGTGTTGCATGGCAAATATTGGCTTAAAATACATTTAGAAGTAAATGAAACAGCAGGTAGGAGCAATCACTGACCAGGCAGAGTCACTTTATCTTAAATCACAAGTTTCTGCTGTTCTGACATTCAGTTATCCAACTCTTTGCTCTTGAATTCTTACCTCCCTACAGTCCTTTGTGTCTGTCGCTCTGGCATTCACTTGTTTAACTCATCACTCTACAAGTCTCCTATCCCAGGGGCACATAGAGTGCAGAGGCCTGCTGCTCACCGTCCCCCACACATTTACCACTCCCCAGATAGTCCCAGGCCCATGGGCTCCGGGTGTGAGCCAGCGTGCACATCGCTTCCAGCCTCCATCCCCAAGCCTCATTCACAGCTTCCCATCCCAGCTCTGACACAAACGTTGAAAGCAGGTCTGCACAAAGGCAGCTGGATCCCCACAGGAGCAGGGAGAGGCCTAGGGATCAGTACCTAGGGGAAGGCAGGGTGAACTCTCTCATTGTAAGTGCTCAACAAATACCACAATTCCTACAATTCCTTCCTCACCCCATATACTTTGCTTACTAGGTCCTTCTGCTCATTATGTATGAGATGGAAGGAAAACTTTAAGAATTTTGAACTCAGCTCAGTATTGTTACACCTGAAGCAGCGTGGCGAAGTAGAAAGGGCACGGGCTTGGGAGTCAGAGGATGTGGGTCCTAATCCAGGCTCTGCCTCTTGTCAGCTGTGTGGTGTTGGGCAAGCCACTTAACTTCTCTGTGCCTCAGTTACCTCATCTGTAAAATGGGGGTTAAGAATGCGAGTCCTAAATGGGACAACCTGATTACTTTGTATCTACCCCAATGCTTAGAACAGTACTTAGCATATAGTAAGCACTTAAATACCACAGTAATAATAATAATTATAATTAGCAAAGTCTGTCTCCCCTCTAGACTGTAACTCGTTGTGGGCAGGGACTGTGTCCATTTTTATATTGTATTCTCCCAAGCACTTAGTACAGTGCTCTGCGTACAGTAGGTGCTCAATAAATACGATTGGATGAATGAATATCAAGTAAGCCTAGCACAACATATCAACCCTGTGTTGGATGATTAAATGGGAAATCTCCTTTCCATTGACTGAAGTAGAATTCCCATACAAAATAATGTACAGCACATCATTGTTCAAAATTCCCCAACATGGACCGAAACAACATAAATATATATGTAGAGTGATAAAAACATTATAAGCATAATTAACACTATTAACTTGCATGATTGAATCACAACAAAAAAAGTGACAAGAATAAAATATGAACTTAATTCACTGTTCAAAAATTATAATTGTGTTTATTCAAAAGGTTCTATGCAGTCAGTTTAATTGCCAGACTTAACATCTTATAATTGTCTACACTGGGATTCAATTCTATTTAACTTAAGAAACCCAGGATTAAACAGCTCAAAGGCATGAAGCAGTATTCAGAGTATTTGAGGAAAAATTAGGGGTTCCAGGATATCCTGTCTTTTCTAACCTCACACCCCACTTTTCTCGCTGCATTCATTCATTTGTATTTACTGAACACTTACTTTGTGCAGAGCACCGTACTAAGCACTTGGGAAGTACAAATCGACAACATATAGAGATGGTCCCTACCCAACAACAGGCTCACAGTCTAGAAGGGGGAGACAGAACAAAACAAGTAGACAGGTGTCAATACCATCAGAATAAACAGAATTATAGCTATATACACATAATTAATAATAGAGTAACAAATCTGTACACACATATATACAGGTGCAGTGGGGAGGGGAAGGAGGTGGGGCAGGGGGATGGAGAGGAGGAGAGGAAAAAAGGGGGCTCATTCTGGGAAGGCCTCCTGGAGGAGGTGAGCTCTCAGTAGGGCTTTGAAGGGAGGAAGAGAGCTAGCTTGGTGGATGTGGGGAGGGAGGGCATTCCAGGCCAACGGGAGGACGTGGGCCAGGGGTTGATGGCGGGACAGGTGAGAATGAGGTACAATGAGGAGGTTAGTGGCAGAGGAGTGGAGGGTGCGGGCTGGGCTGGAGAAGGAGAGAAGGGAGGTGAGGTAGGAGGGGCGAGGTGATGGAGAGCCTTGAAGCCAAAAGTGAGGAGTTTTTGCAGAAGCTGCAGCAACTGCTCACAAGGTGTGAAGGTAGTAGATAGGTTGACACTTGTCTGCTATGTGACCTTGGGCAAATCACTTTACTTCTCTGTGCCTCAGTTACATCACCTATAAAATGGGGATTACGGCTGAGTCCCATGTGGGTTATGGGTTATGTCCAATCTGATCAGCTTGTATCTACCCCAGGGTTTAAAACAGTGCCTGGCACATAGAAAGTGCTTAAGAAAATAAAGTGCCTTATGACCTTGCAGTACAGTTCATGGGTGTCTCCCTTATACAGGCTATGTCTGTTATATTGTGTTGTATTCATTCAATCGTATTTGAACGCTTACTGTGTGCAGAGCCCTGTACTAAGCACTTGGGAAAGTACAATATAGCAACAAAGAGACAATCCCTATCCACAGTGAGCTTAGTGCTCTGCACACAGTAAGCTCTCAATAAATATGAATGATTATGGTTGTGTGACTCAGAACTCAAAGGAACAGCTCTCAGTGAGTGTGGGCACTTTAACACTAGAAATTGGCAAATTCCTGGCCAAAGGGCCAGGGTCCTAACCAGTAATCCTAGCTGGAGGACCAGTTCAGGGAGTAAATCAAAAGAGTGCTGCTTCACTGAACCTTCCCTGCATTGGTTTGCTGCAGTGTTGCAGTGCCTGTCTGCCCTCATCCATCTACCACTGTCCCTTGTCCCTCAAATGATTTTACAGAGATTCAGGTTAGGGGGCAGAGGGAATTCAACTATCAGCTAAGACCTGCAGCAGCCACTTGCATGTCACCCCTGTCCTGAGCGTGGGATGTCCACTGTGTCGGCACTGAGGGACTGCAGGACGGAAAGTCACTTCATGATGCTTGATTATGAAAGATGCCATAAAAGATTATGTCCTCTTCTACAAAACCAAGGCAGCAATGTAAATCCTTGAGGTATCTGCTACCTCCATGCATAAAACTCAATATCCTCAGCATCCCTCTGTAACAGGCCCCCACACTGCCTCCCCAGGACCCCGCAATAGCTCTGCTCCATGTTACGGGGAAGCCTCCAGCCCAACCCACCTTTCAGCAGTGCTGAGAGTGCCAGCTGTGCTGTAGAAAACAATATCCTTAAAATCAATTCTTCTGTGCTGGTTTTCAGTTTTATAGGCTTTGTGACTGGCCCTAAGATAGCCTGTCATTTAAAGTGAGACTCTGCCATCATCATCACTCATCTAAATCTATCTTAACTTGTAACTCTCTGGTATTACGTAAAATCTAGTACAATTCTAGCAGAAGTTGCTTGGTCCAGCTGGGTTCCTTTATTGCCAAAAAGACTCCTGAAATGGATCTTGTACCCAAAGTGGAGTCAGGAAATGAATCTGAGTCCTTCTAGAACTCTGGATAAAGTTCTGCCCAGGGGTAGGGGAGTGAACTTGTTGATTTCTCAGGATCCAGGGCAGTCTTATGTTTCTGTAAAGCCAAACGTGATGCTTAAGACTCCAAGACAAAAGATCAAAGTTTCGAACAATTTAATGGCAATATACTACCATCTAGTGGAGAATCCTCTGTATTGTTGGAAAAAAGTGCCACCTCAAATCCTACACAAATCATTAAACTTGAAAGCCTCAAAATTAGGCATCAGTACACGGATTATCATTCACAGGACTTAGAACTAAAATTTAGTAGTAGGAAAGAAGTAGTAATGCTATTAAACACCGAGTGTAATGCAGAACACTGTCCTAAAGGGTGGGGAAAACATGCACAAATATAGACAGGGACTCACAATCTAAGAATAAAGTGGTGAGGGGTCTGAGGAGGGATAATAGGAAGGATTAAATGCGATAAATACAGAAACAACATAGAAGACAAAGTTCAGAGTCCACCAAGTCCAATAGTAAATGGGACAGGTGAAGACCCCAGTATACTGCTGTCCAGGTAAGAGTCCAGAAATAACCAAGGCATTCTGATATTCTGAAATTTGGATAAACCTCCACTGACCCATCTTAAATTTCTCACAGCCCTCCAGGCACAAGGTATCTGGGGAACAAGAGTTTTAGGTGGCACCATGGGGAGGAGGTAGGCTATATTACTTACAGTTTTAAAATAGAGGCATGACTGTCCTCCAGGAAGCACAGACCATTTAAGAAGGTAGAGGCTTTAAAAGGCTCATCACATTAAGGCAAACCTGAAAAAAGCCCCAGGTGCATGCAAGGTGGTAACACATCAATGCAACATGCCTTTGTGTACATCACACATTTCAGGTCAGTGGACACTTCAGTAATGTTAATAATGATTATAGCATGTGTTAAACACTTACTATGTGCCAGGCATTGTACTAAGCACTGGTGTGGATATGAGCAAATTGGGTTTGACACAGCCCCTGTCCCACGTGGGGCTCAGTCTCCATCCCCATTTTACAGATAAGGTAACCGAGACACAGAGAAGTTAAGCAATTTACCCACAGTCACACAGCAAACAAATGGCACATTCCCAGGCCCCTGCTCTATGGATTATGCCATACTACTTCTCTTAGTGAGGGCACTCAACACTGCCATTGTTTCTGGTCACATCAAATCCATAGTAACTTCCCTTCCCCTTCTTGGCTCAGTTCCCCAACTCATGCAAAAAGAGGGGAATTAAGAGATTATACATCCTGGAAATTTATAACATAAGAACAGGAGGTAATTATTTTTTCAAAAAATCATTTCATCCATATAGAATAGAAATGGTCTGCTAAAAACTATCTGGTATCATCTAATAGGAGGTATTCCTTAAGTCCCCAAATACTCAAGTATTCTTATACTCATTTATTTCCTCAATCTCTAATCTATTTTAATGTCTATCTCCCCCTCTAGAATGTTAGCACATAGTAAGCAAGAATGTATTTAACAACTCTGTTGTATTTTACTCTCCCAAACTTTTAGAACAGTACTCTGCACACAGTAAGCCCTCAATAAAATACCATTGACTAAAGTAGAGCACTTTAAAAATCACCAGAGTACAATATTCTGCACACAGTAAGCCCTCAGTAAATACCGCTGACTAAAGTAGAGCACTTTAAAAATCACCTGGGGACAGGCAGAATGATAGATGCGGATAATAATAATAGTAGTATTTGTTAAGTACTTATTATGTGTCAGGCATTGTACAAAGTATTGGGGTGGATAACATCATAAGCCTCTAGTTCATACCAACCAGGACTAGCCTGGACAGTGGGAGCCTCCGTAACACATAGAAGGATCAAACCACAGCACCAACCACCAAGGTTATTGTAGAAAGTTTTTTACTTAGTTTTTCCAACGTGCAAGTGAGTGACACATACACACTCTCACTCCCTCCACCACGGACCATGCTACCAGTCTGCTGGTCAAAGGAGCTGGTTCTGTTGATGCTTCTTTCTGTTTCCAAGTGCTACTCTCCTGTTTCCTTCTCTCCACTTGCCTCTTTCCTAAATACTTACTTCCTCTGCATGCCTGCTGCAGGTGTTTCACTTGCCGTCTACACGTATATCTGCCTTAGGCATCACAGCCGTGGCCCTATATGGCAGTCATTGATTGGTCCAGGGCCGTTACTGGGTAGATCAGGGAGAGAAGGCCACGCCTCCCTTCATGCTCCACCCCCACAGGCCAGCAATCACCTGTCTCAAATTGAGTGCATTGGTGCCTTCACCAGTCTCTTCCTTCTTGTTGTTCACGGGATCACAAACAGTCACTAATAAGGCAGCTTGTTGTGGATTCACCACAGGTACAAGCAAATTGGGTTGGACACAGTAGTGATAAGGATGAAGTCTCCTGTCAAGAATGATGAATGAGCCCCAGACTTGACACTTCAGAAACTGTGTGCAGAGGAATGGATAATAGTGATAGTGGTTTGCAGAGTACCACTCTCACATTCTGTATCCTGTCAGTTAAATTCCTGGTAGGCCACAGAGAGAAATAAACAAATACTCAGCACACTGAGACATGTTCCTAGTTTTTTTTTATATTTGGTTTTAATTTTGCATGTGGGGTGTGTTTACAGCCTAAGTGACTGTAACATTGTGGCAGAAGGTGTTTACCTTGGTTGCCACTGCGGTCTTCACCACTGACAGTGGCCTGTTAATTTGGAGAATTCCTGCTTTGTTCCTCTCTTGAGATGCTAAGGATGGCCTTTTGGTGATACATCTTCACCATAGATAGCATAGCCTCTACCCACAGAGCCTGCAATAACCACTCAATTGTATTTGAGTGCTTACTGTGTGCAGATCACTATACTAAGTGCCTGGGAGAGTAATCAATCAATGGTATTTATTGAGTGCCTATTATACAGAGCACTGTACTAAGCACTTGGGAGTTACAACACAACCAAGCAGTGTGACTCAGTGGAAAGAGCCCGGGCTTGGGAGTCAGAGGTCATGGGTTCTAATCCCGGCTCCACCACATGTCTGCTGTGACCTTGGGCAAGTCACTTCACTTCTCTGGGCCTCAGTTCCCTCATCTGTAAAATGGAGATGAAGACTGTGAGCCCCCATGTGGGACAACCCGATTACCCTGTATCCCCCCCAGTGCTTAGAACACTGCTTTGCACATAGCAAGCACTTAATAAATGCCATCATTATTATTATCATTAAATCACCAGACATATTTTCTGCCCATAATGAGTTTACAGTCTAGAGCACAATACAATTGAGTTGGTAGGTGCATTCCCTGCCCATACCGAGCTTGCAGTCTAGAGGAATAAGACCCAGGTGTCCTGATGCCCAGAGTTGTGCTCTTACCCTAGGATCAACAGCAGAAAAGGAAAAGCTAAAGTTACACAGGAGCTCTGCAGCATTCTTTTTAATCTGGCACAAGATTTTTGGCTGTTTTGACTGTGTTTCACCTCTAACCCTGAAAAGGATCAGATTTAGTAAGGAGCATGGCACACAGCAGGAGACTTTAGATAGCCCTAAGTACACAAATCTTGACAGAAAAAGATGGTTTAAGAGCTACAGGCAAGGTGGATGACCCATCAGAATTATGCTTTAGGACACAATAAATAATGAAATAAAGTTTGAGAATCACTGAGGAAATCTAGAAATAAATGGCCAAAAGGGGATGAATGAATGAATGATGTGAGACAGAGGCCCGGAGCATTTAATATTTGCTTAATATGGTTTTATAAAAATTTCCTTACATTTTAATGAATCTCAAATGGTTTTCTATTATGGCCAAATATTATTTAACACCATATTTAATGGTTCTGTTCTGGACTTTATCTGAGTACATGAAAACCGAGGACAACATTTTCACCAATTCATCCTCCTCAGTGCTTTGGCTTTATAGATTATATGGGAATGGAAATAGAACAAAATAACTGACCTAGGAAGAATACAAAAAATGGAGTTGGGCTGCCCTTCTTGGCCATTTAGTGGAACATTCTCCTGAGACAGAGAATGAGAGAATGAAAGAGAGAGAGAGAGAAAGGCTCTGAACTGATTGGCTGAAATAATTAACAGACAAGTGCTTTCACTTTGTGAGCATGGGATGAGTAAGTGGCTGCTGAGATTGATTAATGGGATTGTGCCAAACTGAGATGCTGATTAATCTCCATTCTGTTTCTGCCTACATAGCCACAAAGAACTTATTATGTTTACTGTGCAACAAAACAGATTATACATCCTGGAAACTTATCATAACACAGGAACAGAAGGTTTTGTTTTTCAAAGAATCATTTCAGCTGAGTGGAATAGAAATGGTTTTATAAAAGGTATCTGGTATCACTTAATAGGAGGTGAATGAGTTTTGTTCCTCAATGAAATTTCTTCTCCTGACACCACTTTCCCCCAATGCTTATTGCCTTTGTAACTTTCACAGGTGATAGCAATTTTGCACTTGTGTTTTTCAGGGAAGCACAGGGAAGGTTGGGCTAGAGCAAAATAGAGTCATCTGTTTTCTCAGAAATCATGGTTGTAGGGATCATGACTGCTCTCCCTTGGGCATGGTATTGTGTCTTAAATTTTCTTTAGTATTTTATTTGCCTTCACCCCTCCCTGATTATTTTGGACTCCTTCAGAAATCTCATTTCGCTCCATGTTGTCCACTACTCTTGGTAGACACTTGAAACAGAGAATTAGTTTACTTGTCCCAAAGTTTCTTCTTCACACCATCAAAAAGACCTGCTAGGCATTTAAAATTGTAACTCAATTCCCTAGGTTTAACTCCTAGGCTGGGTGATCATTAGAAATAGCCTGTAACAAATGAATTATGTAAGAAGTGTGGCCTAGTGGATAGAGTGTGGGCTTGATTTCTAATCCCAGCTCCACTACTTGTCTGTTGTGTGACCTTGAGCAAGTCGCTTAAATTCTCTGTGCCTCAGTTACATCGTCTGTAAAATAGGGATTAAGACTGTGAGCCCAGGTGGGACAGGGACTCTGTACAACCTGACTTGCTTGCATCTCCTCAAGGGTTTAGTACAGTGTCTGGCACACAGTAAGCACTTGACAAATAACACAGTTATTATTATTAGAACAAAATTTACATCATTGAAGTTACTCAGCATCTTCTTTCATAAGGAAGGCATACCAGATGGTCTTTGGACAGCACCCTTGTGACAGCAGTTGTCAATCAAGTGACTCCTGGACCTATCATGAACCATTCCCAATGAAGTAATCTCACAGAAACATAAAATATACACTGAAAATGTAACATAAATTTGAGTCTGGTGTTAAAAAGTGTTTACCATCGAAGACCTCCACTCATTCAACTGAAACTCAGGCTCATACCGTTTGTGCAGCTGGGAAGCTGTAATTTCTTTTCTCAACCAGATTCCTGTTTTACCCCCTACTGAACTGGTTTGGAGAAACCGAGTTGAAAGGGAAGTCAAGTGTATATTTGGTCCATCTTCCTCTATCCACAGTACTTCACTAGAATAGTTTTGGGCCAGGGAACTTGGAAACTATTCTTAAAGAACTCAAGATAAGAAGTCTCACTCGACAATACATTGCATGTCTAACAACCTACACTCGCATAGCATTATAGAATCTCAGTAATAACTTTAAGAGATTATATGTCCATCCTCAGCCTCTAGAAAGGGAAGTAATGATTTGTCTGTACAGATGAGAGGTTTCTCTGTTTGTTTTTTCATAAAGATTGCCAGGGATGGAGATTGAACAACTCCCAGTCAGAGCCCTTTCATCCCTAGGATTCTATCAACTAAGTGTATATGGGATAAAAACAAACATCTTTGAGAATTGAAGAACTGACCTCTCATCAATCTGTAATTGCAAATGAAATCTTTCTAGTTTGATTTAAGCTCCTTCCCTCTTGTTTAGGTCTCTATAGAAATGGAGAAATAGCATCTTTTTTTGAAATCTGTTGTCATCTCTTGATTTTCTCTTCTCCAGGTTAAAAAAATCCCAACTCCAAATTCCAGCAGTTGTACACATCTACCTACTTATTGAGATAGGTTTCTATGATAAATTTCTAGTTTCACTCTACATCCCAAAACAATCAGAAGTGAATCATGCCCAGTTACACATACAAATATTTAAATCTCCATCACCTTACCTGAAGCAGCATGATTGAATGAATGAGCACGGGCTGTGGAGTCAGAGGTCATGGGTTCAAATCCTGGCTCCACCAACTGTCAGCTGTGTGACTTTGGGCAAGCCACTTAACTTCTCTGTGCCTCAGTGACCTCATCTGTAAAATGGGGATGAAGATTGTGAGCCCCCCGGGGGACAACCTGATCACCTTGTAACCTCCCCAGTGCTTAGAACAGTGCTTTGCACATAGTAAGTGCTTAATAAATGCCATTATTGTTATTATTATTATTACACACCTTCGGAAAAACAATCAAGTTCTCTAGATAAACAGAGTTCTGAAGGTGGTATACCTTTATGGCCTATTGAAAGATCTTCCTCTTAGGAAACATCCAGCCTAAGGTTCATTTATTCATTCAATTGTATTCATTCAACTGAATTTATTAAGCACTTGATGTGTGCAGAGCACTGTGCTAAGAGCTTGGGAAAGAACAATACAACAATAAAAGTGACAATACGTGCCCATAATGAGCTCACAGTCTAGAGGAGGGGAAACAGACACCAATACAAATAAATACATAAGTGCTATGGGGCTGGGAGGTGGTGGGGAGAGCAAAGGGAGCAAGTTAGGGCATCACAGAAGGGACTGGGCAATGAGGAAAAGTGGGGTTTAGTCTGGGAAGACCTCTTGGAGGAAATGTGTTTACAGTAAGGCTTTGAAATTGGGGAGAGTAATTATCTGGCGGATTTGAGGATGGACGGCATTTCAGGCCAGAGGCAGGATGAGGGCCACGGGTCAGCAGCGATACAGGTGAGAATGAGGTACAGTGAGAAGGTTAGCATAAGAGGAATGAAGTATGCAGGCTGGGTTGTAGAAGGAGAGAAGTGAGGTGAGGTAAGAGGGGACAAGGTGATGGAGTGCTTTAAAGCCAATGGTGAGGAATTTTTGCTTGATATGGAGGTGGATAGGCAACCGCTGGAGATTTTTGAGGAGGTGGGGTGACATGTCCTGAACATTTTTGTAGAAAGATGATCCAGGCAGCAGAGTGAAGTATGAACTGGAGTGTGGAGAGTCAGAAGGTTGGGAGGTCAGCAAGGAGGCTGATGCAGCAATCTAGGCGGGATAGGATGAGTGACTGTATTAATACGGTAGCAGTTTGAATGGAGAGGAAAGGGCAGATCTTAATGATGTTGTCAAGGTGGGACTGACAGGATTTGGTGACAGATTGAATATGCGGGTTGAATGAGAAAAAGGAGTCAAGGATAATGCCAAGATTGTGGGCTTGTGAGGCGGGAAGGATGGTGATGCCATCTACAGTAACGGGAAAGTCGGGGAGAGAACAGGGTGTGGGTGGGCAGATAAGGAGCTCTGTTTTGGACATGTTAAATTTATTTGCACCTGACATAGTTGATTTTCTTAATAGAGTAGATGGCCAGGTCACGGGGGACAAGGAATGGGGAAGGCCGGGGTAGGCGGGGTCTAAGTTGGGAGTTAAATGTCAGGAACAACTGGCAAGGGTGATGGGCATGAGTGCCAATGAGAGTGGAGAAATAGGTTTTCTGGGAAGAGGAGAGGGCAGAGTTAAAGCATGGAAGGATAAACTCAGAAAGAAAAGAGGAAGAGATAGAGAGAGACATGGGAAGTAGTGTGTTGAGTACTGTACTAAGTGCTTGGGAGAGTAAAATATAACAATAAACCAATACATTCCCAGCCCACAACGAGCTTCCAGAAATCCCCACATAAACCTCTGCTCCAAGATCCAAACACACATCCTGCTATCAAGCAATTTGTAATAGATTTATTTATATTAATGTTTGTCTCCTCTTCTAGACTGTATGATCATTGTGGGCACAGAACTCAGCTACAATAACAAGAGTACAATACAATAGGGTTGGTAGGCGAGGGGGAAGCATGATGAGGATGGGATTTGATGGTGTCAAATAGTTTTTGACACTATCATTAGGCGAGGTTTCTAGAAATTGTGGAGATATTTAGCTGTTCTGAGATAGTCACCAAGATCATTTGGCTACTCCATGGCTAAGTCAATGTTGAAAGTGGCCCGAATGAAATTTTTACCATCACCCTTGAAGTGAAATGAGGATATGTGATGGTCTGATCCTGTTAAACATATTCTAAGTTGCCATCCATAAAGCTGCAATAAGAGCTATGAAAACTGGAGCCAGGATATGCTTCTGAGCCACTGGGAAATCCTTCTGTCTCCACAGGCTATGAGTATTGTCAAAAGTCTTAGATAAAAGTCCAGAAACTGCTTTTTGCAGAAGACTGAGCCCCTTAGGCACTGACACAAAAAGATGAAAAAAGATTCTGAATTGTTTCAGACTAAGCACAGCACTAAGAACTGAGAATAAATTCAAAGAAAACTAAAGCAGTTTATACACTTCCACCTGGGGAAGCCTACATACAAAAAATATTTTCACAAGAAACACCAAATTATTGCTGTGGCTAAATTTTATTACTAAGATGGTCCACCATCTAACGATGCATGAATAGACAGAAAAGTAGGAAACAGAATCAAAAAGCCCAGCATGGCTTTTGACAGACTGAAACCCAGCATGTAGTGACAGTGGGGTAATAAGTTCCATGCCAAGTTGAAGGTGCTGAAGACTGTTGTCATATACCAACCCTCTGTCATGTTCAACTCTCACCCTCAGGCTGTGAGACCTGAACCTACTACAAAAGACACTCCTGAAGCAGTTCCAAAATGGCCATCTACAAAGTGTACTGAACATCAAATGGCAAGAAAAGATGTCCAACAAAGCAGTTAGGTCACCAGCAATGAAGCAAATGTTCAGAGCAACCAGGCTTGGCTGGGAGGAACAGGTGAAGAGAAAGCATACCCAAAATACCGTTGTTCAGGGTCTACTCAAGATGGAAGGACAGAGTAAATAATTCAGATACAAGTGAGGCACATCCTCAAAGAATGGATCGTAGGCCTCTAGATCATAATCTTGTTGTGGGCAGGTTATGCGTCTACCAACTCTGTTGTTATATATTCTCTCAAGGCTTTGGACAGTACTCTGCACATGATAAGCACTCAGTAAACACTATTGACTGATTAGTTGATAGCCGGATCCTATTCGGAGACATCTGTAGCAAACATACCAACGTGGCGGGCAGCGGTGAGGAGAGGAGTAACTCTCCTTAGAGCAAAGGATGGGTGATTATCTGAAGTCTAAGAGTTTGACTTGAAAGCAGATCCAGGCCTAACACAGAAGAAGCCCCTTTGCTCAGCAAGTACCTATCATCGAGTGTGAACATTGCAGAAAGGAGTGTAGACACACAGTTCCATGCATAGTTATGATTTCAGTAGTGGTGTCTTTTCTGAAAATGAAGGCTATACATACACACACTCGCTTTGTGAAATCCAGTGATTTGTAGTTACAGAGGCATTTTCATTTGGGAGCAAGCACAAGACTGGAAAAGGGAAATAGTAATAGAGTGAGGTTAAATTGAAGGCTTGTCATCTATAAAGGCCTATGTTGTGGAATGTCAGACAAGACTTCTTTTCTGAAGAGGTAATGTTAGATTATCTCAGGCCTCTGAACACCTGAAATCTATCTCTCAGATCTATAGATTTATTCTTGAAAGTGGATCATGTCTAGCATGAAATGTCCTATTTCAGAGAGAAGCAAAGCAGTATGGCGTTGCATGACCCCCCCAGCGGGGTTTCAGATGAGTCATGTACCTTTTCAAACACAACTCAACCGCCTGGAGTTCAGAAGAGGTGGAACATTTCCTTTCACATTTTAGATGCTTAAAGGGTTTGAAAAACTATAAAAATAATTTAAAAGCCAAAAGTGCACTGAGGTCCATGGAGCAGGGAGAGTGCATCAGGGCATCCTGAGTGTCATATTGTCAAATGTGCAACCGCTTTGAGCTTCTTTGTGAACAATCCACTAGACTCAAACCCTCAAAACTGCTGATGTGTTTCTTTGATAGCACTAGCAAAAGTCTTGAAAAGGCAAACAATTCAAAAGACTGACACAGGCCACCGATATAACATCTGCCCTTTCAGAAACATTTCTTAGTTCTGTTTTTGGAACTGAAAACAATGGAAAAAGTACAAAAGGGTGGCTGTTTTTCTGACTTCCAAGCCTCTCCACCTCACAAGTTTTCCCTTGGTCTTACACTCTTCACAAGCTGTGGAAATTGGAAGAAAAAGCATCTATATGATGGGAGTACAAATCGATTAACCCAACCATAAAGACAGCATATCGAACACTACCTGGTAGAGTTGTCCCATTTTACATTATGGGCAAGAAATGGAGGACTAAGGCGAGCAAAGAAATGAGATCTTCTAGGTTTCCTCGTTCTTGAACTTTCTCCCTTCTTGATCCCACTTCATTTGCCCATGTTTAGGGGAGTAACCAGGGCTTAAGTGTCAGTATCACCAACCTAATAGTAGTAATGATCCATCCATCAATGGCATTTATTGAATGCTTACTGTGTGCAGAGCACTATACTAAGAGCTCAGGAGAGTATAAAACAAAAGAGTTGGTAGACACATTCTTTGAGCTTACAATCTTCAGGAGGAGACAGACATCAATATAAATATTAATGATAACAGTAGTATTAATAATAAGAAAATGCTGATAGTAATAATACCTCAAATGTGTTGGACTTTCATATTTTCCAAAGTGCTTTTACATTAATTGTCTAGTTTTATCCTCACAAGATCCCTGGGAGGTAGGGAGAGGTATGTATTATTATTCTCATTTTACAGAGAAAAGTGAGAAAAATGGTAAGTGACTTACCCAAGGTCTCCCGGCAGGCCAAAGCAGAACTGCAACTACAGCCTAGGCTTCTTGACTCTCAGACTCCTCTTTTCACTAAATCACTTGTTGTCCCAGTCCTGAAGCATGTCTCTACCTGAAATGTCACAGGTTCATAGAATACTAGTGCTGGAAGGCAAATCAAAAGGTCAAATTACTCAGCCCATTGCCACTAAATGGGTGAAAACCTAAACCTTCCTGAACAAATAATTGGTTAGTTTGTCTTAAAGATTTTCTGGGTCAGTTATCCTAAGACCATGCTTTAATAGCTTGGTCTAGTGCATAACACTTCAAGTTCTTCTTCAAGTATACCTAAGTTTTCCCCAACAATTTTCACATTTTCAGAAACTCTATATATTCCTGAAGATAAGGGATTTTTTGTTATAATTAGTATTGGGTTTTTTTCATTTTTTATGGTATTTGTTAAGCATGTACTACATGCTAAACACTGTACTAAGCACAGGGATTGAAAACAAGCTAATCAGGTTGGACACCATCCATGTCCCACAAGGAACTGACAGTCTTAATACCCATTCTACAGATGAGGTAAAACTTGGGCCCAGAAAAGTTAAGTGACTTACCCAAGGTCACAGTACAGACAAGTGGTACAGCTGGGCATTAGAACCCAGGTCCCAGGCCTGTGTCCTAGCCACTAGGCCATGCTGCATCTTATAAACAATAATTACTGTTCTGAGTCCCTGGATCATATCAACCAGGATTTTCCTGGTCTGGGGGGAGCCTCAGTGACATGTTATAAAGTCGAACCACACCACCAACCACTAAGGTTACTGGGGTAAGTTTTTACTTTGTTTTAACAACATGTAAGGGAGTGACATATACACACATACACTCACACACTCCACCAAGGGCCCTATACCAGTCTGCTGGTCGAGGGAGCCTGCTCTGCCGATGATTCTTCTTTCTGCTTCCAACGGTGGCTGCCTTCTGCTGCTTCTGAGACCTGCTCTCCTGCTGCTTCTACTTGTGTGCTTTCCTCAGGGCCTGCTTCTGCATGCTCCTTCTCCAGGTACTTCCCTCTGCATACCTCTACTCCAGGTGCTTCAGTATTGTTTCCTCACGATTCAAAACAGATTCAAACCGACCACCTTTCATCTGCCTTGGTGGGTGACAGTCATTGATTAGTACAAGCCCATTACTGGGTAGAGGAGGGCGAGAAGAGCATGCCTCCCTTCATGCTCCACCCTCACAGGCCAGCAAATAACCTGTCCTCAAGTAAAACCCATCATTGCCTTCACCAGTCTCTTCCTTGTTGTTGTTTGCGGGATCACAATTCATTCAAACAGATTTATTGAGCGCTTACTGTGTGCAGAGCACTGTACTAAGTGCTTGGGAAGTACAAGTCAGCAACATACAGAGACAGTCCCTACCCACCAACGGGCTCACAGTCTAGAAGGGGGGGACAGACAACAAAACAAAACATGTAGACAGGTGTCAAAATCGTCTGAACAAATGGAATTAAAGCTATATGCACATCATTTACAAAATAAATAGAATAGTAAATATGTACAAGTAAAATAAAGTAATAAATCTGTACAAATATATACAAGTGCTGTGGGGAGGGGAAGGAGGTAGTATGGGGGGCATGGGGAGGAGGAGAGGAAAAAGGGGGCTCAGTCCAGGAAGGCCTCCTGGAGGAGGTGAGCTCTCAGTAGGGCTTTGAAGGGAGGAAGAGATCAAGTGCAGTGTGGGAACACAGTGCAGTTAACTGAACTCTGGTCACACAAACTCAGCTACCTGGGGGGCCAGCACCAGATGTTGAAACTTTAGTTCCATTAATTCATTCAATTGTTTTTATTGAGTGCTTACTGTTATTAATCAGATTGGCAGGACACCTTTGTGCCTAGGTTTGGTTGCTCAATGCAGTCCACAAGCAGTCACTAATAAGGCAGCTTCTTGTGCTCACGCTGCTTCTTATAAACAACGGTTACAAAATTATATCCTGGAACGTGTATACTAATTATGTAGTAATGTACCCTACCAAGCACCTAGTAGAGTGCTCTGCACAAAGTAAATACTTGAAAAATAGCACTGATTGATCAATTGTGTTTCTCTAGGGGCCAGCTTCTGTTTCTCTTTGTCATTTTCACTGCTCTTCCCCTAAGCATCTCCAAGCTCTCCACTGCACTTTCAGGTATGGGTAGTCTGTCCACACTGGCTAACTCCATGCAGTTTCTAATAACTGTGGTATTAGTTAAGAGCTTACTACATGCCAAGCACTGTACTAAGAACTGAGGTTACTAAAGGATAATCATCTTGGACCTTGGATCTGTACCTTTAAAGGACTTGATATTCATATCACCCTCAGCCCCACAACACTAACGTGCATAGTCGTAATTTATTTGTTTACATTAATGTGTGCCTGACCCTTAGACTGCAAGCTCTGTGTGGACAGAAATCATTTCTACCGACTCTGTTGTATTACACTCTCCCAAATAAGTGTTCAAGAAACACAACTAATCAACTGATTGATAATCAGGTTGGATTCATTCATTTATTCATTCAATCGTACTTATTGAACTCTTACTGTTTGCAGAACACTGTACTAAGCGCTTGTAAAGTACAATTCAGCAATCAAGAGAGACAATCCCTGCCCACAATGAGCTCACAGACCAGAGTCAGGGAGACAGACATCAATACAAGCAAACAGGCATCCATATAAAAAAAATAAAATTATAGATCCATACATAGGTGCTGTGGGGTGGGGAGAGAGAGGAAAAGCAAAGGGAGCAAGTCAGGGTACTGCAGACGGGAGTGGGAGATGAGGAAAAGTGGGCTCAGTCTGGGAAGGCCTCTTGGAGGAGGTGCACCTTCATTAGGGCCTTGAGGTTGGGGAGAGGGATTGTCTGGCAGATTTGAGGAGGGAGAACGTTCCAGGCCAGAGACAGGATGTGGGCCAAGGGTCGGCAACCAGACAGGTGAAATAGAGGCAAAGTGAGAAGGCCAGCACCAGAGGAGTATAGTGTGCAGGCTGGGATGTAGAAGGAGAGAAGGGAGATGAGGCAGGAGGGGGCAAGGTGGTGAAGAGCTTTAAAGTCAATGCTGAGGAGTTTTTGTTTGATATGCAGGTGGATAGGGAACCACAGGACATTTTTTAGGAAGGGGTTGACATGCCCTGAAAGTTTCTGGAGAAAGATAATAATAATAATAATAATTGCATTTATTAAGCACTTACTATGTGCAAAGCACTGTTTCTAAGCACTGGGGAGATTACAAAGTGATCAGATTGTCCCATGTGGGGCTTACAGTCTTCATCCACATTTTACTGGTTAGGTAGTTGAGGCACAGAGAACCCAGACAGAGGAGTGAAACATGGACTGGAATAGGGAGAGTCAGGAGGTTGGGAGGTCAGAAAGCAGGCTGATGCAGTAATCCTGGTGGAATAGGATAAGTGATTGTACTAACGTGGTAGCGGTTAGGATGAAGAGGAAAGGGAGAATCTTGGCAATATTGTGAAGGTGAGATGGACATATGGCCGACATTATAAGTAGTAAGCAAGGTTTCTCCATCAGTGAGCCTTCTAAAAAACTATTTACTCATTTAGGAAATTGAAAGTGTTCAAAGAAGTTGTTAAATAAGAATTACTTCCCAGTAGAAAAAGGTGGAATAGGAGAGGGTGGAATGACCTCAATCAGGTGCCCTCTTCGTATATACTGTCTGATGCTGAGGAAGAAGGAGGAGGATATCAGGAGACTAAATCATCTTTTCTCCAAATAATCCCAGGTATGATGGAATACTCAAGAGCAATGTCAGAAAATCAGAGAGTTAGAGCTACCCCAAAAGTCACAGGCCCAGGTTCAGAGAAGCATACTTTAATAATATCTGTTTTAAGCCCAGTTACTTGTTAAGCACTGATTGTTTTCATTAGGAAAAGTCTGAGACCCTGAGAACCTGAGCCCTTTTTTGTCATTAGCATACTGAATCAGTAATATGTTCAATGAGCTTTGCAAAAGAGCCCTATAAGAAGATCACCCATATAGCTAAGTCCTTTCCATCACTAATAATAATAATAATTCTGGAATTTGTTGTGTGCCAAGCTAATAAGGTTGGACCCAATCCCACTCCCACATGGGACTCACAGTCATAATCCCCATTTTATAGATGAGGTAACTGAGGCCCAGAGAAGTGAAGTGACTTGCCCAAGATCACACAGCAGAAAAGTGGCAGAGCTAGGATTACAGTCCCAGTCCTTCTGATTCCCAGCCCTGTTCTCTATCCAGTAGGTCATGCTGCTTCTCACTAATACCAATTTACTTACTGTCATTCAATCTCACCTCACCCGCCATTGACTCCTTGCTCACGTCCTTCTTCCTCCCTCCTTCCATATCTATTGCTTAATTTAATGTCTGCCTTCCCGACTAGACTGGTAGCTCCTTGAAGACAGGGATCATGGCTACCAAATGAATTGTATTGTACACTCCCAAGTGCTTAGTACAGTGCACTGCAAATGCACTGTACTCCTTGTCTTCCCTCCAAAACCCTGCCCTCTCCCTGACTTTCCCATCTCTGTTGACGGCACTATCATCCTTCCTGTCTCACAAGCCCGCAACCTTGGTGTCATCCTCGACTCCGCTCTCTCGTTCACCCCTCACATCCAAGCCGTCACCAAAACCTTCCGGTCTCAGCTCCACAACATTACCAAGATCCGCCCTTTCCTCTCCATCCACACCGCTACCCTTCTCATTCAAGCTCTCATCCTATCCCGTCTGGACTACTGTATCAGCCTTCTCTCTGATCTCCCATTCTCGTGTCTCTCCCCACTTCAATCCATACTTCATGCTGCTGCCCGGATTGTCTTTGTCCAGAAACGCTCTGGGCATGTTACTCTCCTCCTCAAAATTCTACAGTGGCTACCAATCAATCTGCGCATCAGGCAGAAATTCCTCACCCTTGGCTTCAAGGCTCTCCATCACCTCGCCCCCTCCTACCTCACCTCCCTTCTCTCCTTCTACAGCCCACCCCGCACCCTCCGCTCCTCTGCCGCTAATCTCCTCACTGTACCTCGTTCTCGCCTGTCCCGCCATCGACCCCCTGCCCACGTCATCCCCTGGGCCTGGAATGCCCTCCCTCTGCCCATCCGCCAAGCTAGCTCTCTTCCTCCCTTCAAGGCCCTACTGAGAGCTCACCTACTCCAGGAGACCTTCCCAGACTGAGCCCCTTCCTTCCTCTCCCTCTCGTCCCTCTCTCCATCCCCCCATTTTGCCTCCTTCCCTTCCCCACAGCACCTGTATATATGTATATATGTTTGTACATATTTGTTACTCTGTTTATTTATTTATTTTACCTGTACATATCTATTCTATTTATTTTATTTTGTTAGTATGTTTAGTTTTGTTCTCTGTCTCCCCCTTTTAGACTGTGAGCCCACTGTTGGGTAGAGACTGTCTCTATATGTTGCCAACTTGTACTTCCCAAGCGCTTAGTACAGTGCTCTGCACACAGTAAGCGCTCAATAAATACGATTGATGATAAGTGCTCAGTAAATGCCACTAACTGATTGATTGGAATTCCCTCACCCTGCATATCTGACAGACCATTACTCTTCCCATCTTTACAGCCCTGCTGAAATCATATCTCCTTCAGGAAGACTAGAAGATGAGAAGCTGCAGGGCCTAGTGGATAGAACATGGGACTGGGCATCAGAAGGACCTGGGTTCTAATCCGGGAGCCATCACTTGTCTACCGTGTGATCTTGGACAAGTCACTTAATTCCTCTGTGCAAAATGGGGATTAAAATTGTGAGCCCCATGTGGGACAGTGACTGTGTCCAACCTGATTAGCTTGTATCTATCCCAGTGCTTAGAACAGTGCCTGGAATGTAGTAAGTGTTTAACAAATACCATTGGAAAAAAAAAGAGTAAGCAATCATCTTACACCCTACGCATACCTTATTTTCCCTCTCTATTGCTTCTCCCATATATTATTCCCACACCCTAGACACTTAGGTGCACCCCATCCCCATCCCCGCACAGAACGTATTTTCAAATCCTTTTTTTTATGGCATTTGTTAATTGCTTACTATGTTCCAGGCATTAAGTGCCAAGGCAAATATAAGTTAATTAGGTTGAACACAATCCACATCTCACGGGGGCTCACTTGGGTCTTAATCCTGAGTTTACAGATGAGGTAACTGAGGCACTGAGAAGTCAAGTGACTTGCCCAAGGTCATGCAGCAGGTAAGTGGCAGAGCTGGGGTTGGAACCCATGCCCAGGCCCATGCTCTATCTAGTAAGCCAAGCTGATTTTTGGTAGCTTATACTTTTACTCAGTTGCTCTGTAATTATCTTTATTTTATTGTCTGTCCCCTCCATTAGACTGTAAGCTTCTCGAGAGCAGGGATCATATCTACTTACTATTATTCTCTCCCAGATACTTAGGACAGTAAATGCCATTGATCGATTGATTTCGTTCCACTTGACAGAGGCTTTAGAGCGTTCTCCATTACTCAAGTTCCTTTTCCAGCCCTTATATTACATGTATAATGTGTAAGCGCAGGCTTGGGAGCCAGAGGTCATGGGTTCTAATCCTGGCTCCGCCACCTCAGCTGTGTGACTTTGGGCAAGTCGCTTAACTTCTTTGGGCCTCAGTTACCTCATCTGTAAAATGGGGATTAAGACTGTGAGCCCCATGTGGGACAACCTGACCGCCTTGTATCCTCCCCAGTGCTTAGAACAGTGCTTGGCACATAATAAGCGCTTAACAAATGCCATCATTATTATTATTATTATGTGTCGTCCATTCCATGGTCCCACTCCATTGCTTTTTCTCTGTGCCTCAAACTGGGCAATTTTTACTTCAGGAGTGAAACTATTCACCCCATTTCTGCTTTTGGAAAAAGCATCTGTACGTCTGTGGATTCCGTCTTCTATTTTCTTTCCTTTAGCCATTTTTTAAAAATGATGGTATCAGAATAACTGGAGGCCTGACAAGAACTGATGAGATGAAAGGTAATGGGCACGGTTCTTGCAGTCCTATATTCCAGATCATGTCCAACTCTCCCTTTCCCTACATTCTTCTGGATTTCTTGAGACTGTAGATAGGGATGGGGTTGGGGGAGTAGGCGTTTTTGATAAGGGGATGATGCCAAGGACAATAATGTCCTCTCGGCCTGGCTCTGCTCCCAACTCACAGCTATCTTTCCCTTCTCTACTTCAGGTTGCCACCCCTCCTGCAACCCCTCCTTCTAGTCACTGTAGGTCTGGGAACGGAAGTACTTGAGGAGTTTGGAAAATTTATCACGATATCAGATGGAACCATCTGATGGGCTAGCAGGATGCAGCAAGTCAAACCAGGCTCCTGGCTAACACAAGGAGTTGTTACTCAATCCTGCTTATTCTCTGACTTCACCCTCATACTGCAGTTTAAAGCTCACTTCCACTCCTACTCTTAGTGGAAACAAAAAGTGTCCCAGACAATCTTTATTGAACTAAACTTCTCCAGTGTTGTTCCTCTGTCTTTTCCTGTTAAAATCTGCTCTGGGATTAACATTTTATGGGATCACTGGAATGAAAAGTTTGAGGGGATAAAAGGGAACAAAATGATAAAAGAAAGCAATAACAAACTGGAAAAGGAGGCACAAGAAATATGGGAACACTATGTTTTACAAAATTTTAATGTAATTTTGTTTTTATGAACTGGTTTTAATGGAATATTTTAGTAATATTAAATAAAGAAAAACCTCTTTTCCAGATGTTCATATCCCATAGAGGCTGGTACTTCGTTGTTCTGAATAATTATTGGGTTTCATGGGAATAGTAGAAGAGAAATTATAGTGAAAGCAAAATACACATACTCATCTTTCTTCCTTGAGTTAGCATGGAATTTCTTTTGTTTTCCAAAGCTATTTCACATTGATTATCTCATTTGATTCGCCCAACATTCCTTTAAGGTTTGTAGATGAGGAAACTCAGTTAAGGAGAGGTTAAGTAGAATGGCCTAGTGAAAAGAATCTGGGACTGGGATTGACTGTCAGATGACACTTGCCTTTTATTCATTCATTCAATCGTATTTACTGAGTGCTTACCTTTATGCAGAGCACTGTAATAAGCGCTTGGGAGTGTACAATATAACAGTAAACAGACATATTCCCTGCCCACAGTGAGCTTACAGTCTAGAGGGGGAGACAGATGTAAATATGAATAAATACATTATACATATGTACATGGAACTTGGGTAAGTCACTTAATGTAACTGGCCTTCAGTTTTCTCATCTGTAAAATGTGGATTAAATACATGTTCCTCCTCCCTCTTAGACTGTGAGCCTATGTGGAAAGGGGACAGGGTCTGGACTGATTGTCTTGTACCTATCCCAGAGCTGAGTATAGTGCTTGGAGCATAAACACTTAACAAATACCACAATTATCATTATTAGGTGATATTGCCTGAGATCCAATAACATGTCAATCAGCTAAAATCCTGTGTCCTTTTCACTAAGTGTGTAGACCAGTTTCCCTGACTCTTCCTGGAAGAGCACAATGGAAGGTTACAAAAAAAGAAAGAAGAAATCTATATTTCCTACACTGAGGTTTTGGAATGATGGCCATTGGGGAAGCCCCAGGTTCTGGCTCTTGGACCATTCATGTTTGAATTGCTACTCTGGGAGCCGAACAAGCTAGGCATGAGATCTGACTCATTTTCACCCCATGTAACACCTAGAAGAATGCGGGACATGGCTTTTGAAGGAGAGGAGCAGGGAGCAATCAATCATGCGATGGGTAGAGACTGTGAGAAAAGGACTCAGAAAGATAAACTGGCAAGAATACATTCAGGGTATTTAAAGGAACCTACCAATGGCACATTTGATGTAAGTCCAGATGGAAAATTGTCAAACTGGAAGGCATAAGGTGTCCTCCACCACCAGAATAAATTAGTGTATCCTATATTAGTTTGGAGTCTCTGCGGGAAAGATACTGAGAAGTTAATGGAACCAACGAAATGATTTTCCCTTTCTGGTGAACACTAGAGGGCAGATATGAGCCTAAAGTCCTCAAATCCAAGTTGAATAAAAGCACATGGAAATCTCTTTACACAGAACCAAACCTCTGCCAAGGAACTGACTGTTTGTAATCCTGAAACATATGAAAGGCAGCAGTGTTTTGTTCAATAGCTGTGTGTGTGTGTGTGTGTGCATATGTGTGTGCGTGAGAGAGAAGAGAGAATAAAATATCTGCATATATAATTAGAATACTTATTTTTCATTTGGAATTTAATTAGATTGTTGTTCCTTTCTAGCCCTGAAAAAAAACCCAAACATCTGCCTTGCTGAGCCAGAAATCATGATTTTTATCCAAAAAAAATTCAATTAGAAAGTTGAGAGATGATCGGATGCATTTTATGCATTTAACAACAGATGGCAGTAAACCCAAAGACATGAAACAGACCCTTGGCTTTGGTGCTTGTGAGCCTTCGGTAGTTTCTCCCTCGATTGATGCAAAGGATCACTAACAGTGCAGTAAGCCCCTGGAAATATTTGAATATGGAAGGCTGCTCTGAAATCTTGACTATCAGCAATGTTTCCCTTTGTACCACTCCCTCTTCCTTTCCACCCCCTCCTACAATTCTCGATCAGGCTTCCCCAGCAATGCTTGAAAAGAGGTGGTGATTTTTCCCCTTTAAGGGAAATCTTGGCTAGCAGTGAGCAGAAGCCTGGAGGCCCAAGGTAAGATGTCGGAGACACAAAATGAGGGATGAGGAGTCTGTCTTTTGGACCCTGAACATGGCACAGCTACCCTGGCTTGATTCATGGTGCTGGGTAGGCTGAATATGCAGGAGAAAGACAGAAAGATATAGAACAGAAAATGGAAAGAAGAGAGGGAGAGCACGAGAGAGGGTGAGGTGGTTGTGACGGTGAGAGGAAAGACAGGAAATGAGAAGCAACAAAGGCAGAAAGATAAGTGGGACTGAGATAGGGTGCAGGGAAGACAGAAGGGACAGAACCAAAGAGGAGCAGGGGATAGGGAGCAGAAGCCATATTAACACACTAAGAACCAGACTCACAGTTTCTCCAAAAGTATGTCTACCCTCCCAGCCATGTCATCCTGGGCCCTCTATTCCAAACTGTGTTGCCCCATCCAAGCAGGAAGGACAATGGCAGGAGCAGGACAGAAGGTGCCACTTCCACAAACTGGGGAATGCCGGGAAGGGCCAAACTGTGGCTGTTTCTTTGGCTTTGGTTGTCACTATTAGACTCTGAGTCACAAGAAGCCCAAAACTCTGCTATTTGAATTACAGAACTCTATGGCTTTTGTGATTTTATTTTGTATTAATCCCCATCTTAGATTTATTTTTGTATTCTTAATGTTTAGCTCTCCAAATATATCTGTCAAGAGTACCCTTTCCTCCTTTATGCTTACACTGTGACTGCTTTGTAGTTAAATTCTATTTAATTTTCACCCTTGTAATCTTTTCCAGCATTTTGTAAAATACCTTCGACACAGTAAATGACATACATATTACGGCTGCTACAACTACTACTGCTACTATTAATAAAACTACTATTGCAATTACTACTACTACCACTATCCAACCTCCACCACTTGTCAGCTGTGTGACTTTGGGCAAATCTCTTAACTTCTCTGTGCCTCAGTTCCCTCATCTGTAACATGGGGATTAAGACTGGGAGCGCCACATGGGACAACCTGATCACCTTGTATCCCCCCAGCACTTAGAACAGTGCTTTGCACATAGTAAGCGCTTAACAAATGCCATTATTATTATTATTATTACCACTACATTTATACACAGAGACATATTGGACCACACTCACACACACACACATTCATGAGCACAGAAAATACTCACTTCCACCATTCCACATGGCTTAAATCCCATCATGTAGCTCTGGGACACCCCATGTTCCCAATCAATCAATAAATTAATCATATTTACTGAGTGCTTACTCTGTGGAGGACACTGTACTAGGTCCTTAGGAGAAAACAAACAACAACGTAACAGACACATTCTCATTCAAACCACGTATTCAGTCTATCACTAAATCCTGACAGTCAACCTTCACCACACTGAAAAATCCATCCTTTCCTCCCCTTCCAAACAGCTACCACATTAATCCAAGTACTTTCCTTATCCTGCCTTGATTACCATACCAGCCTTTTTGCTGACCTCCCTGCCTCCTGTCTTTCTCCTGTCCAGTCCATTCTTCACTCTGCTGCCTGGATCATTTTTCCCCAAAATAGTTCAGTCCATTTTTCCTCCTCCTAAAGAACCACCAGTGGTTGCCCACTCACCTCCATGTCAAACAGAAACTCCTTACCATCAGCTTTAAAGCACTCAGCCACTTGACCCCCCCATCTTACCTGGTTACTCTCCTACTACTACCCAGCCCACACAATCCACTCCTCTATTCCCAACATACTCATTATGTCTCAATCTTGTTTAGCTCACTGTTGACCTTTGCCCTCATCCTGCCTCTGGTCTGGAACTCTGTCCCCCTCCAAATATGATGGACCACCACTTTCCCCACCTTCAAAGCTGTACTGAAGGCACTTCTCCTCCAAGAGGCCTTCCCAAAGCCTTCATTTCCCTTTTTCACACTCCCTTCTGCATCACCCTGACTTGCTCACTGTATTCAACAACCCCGCCAGCCCCACAGCACATATATGCATATCCGTATTTTATTTATTCATGTTAATGTCTGTCTCCCCCTCTAGACAGGAAGCTCACTGTGTGTAAGTTTGTGCCTGTTTTATTGTTGTTTTGTACTGCCAGCAGAATCCTGGTTGGACTAGGGCTTTGCTAGCACCAGTGAGTGTGTCCTGTCACTGAATCTGGGGAGTTTCTGCTACCATTGCTCAGTTTGTGACCCAGAGGAAATGCTCCAGGTGAAGACAAAGAAGGTATTAAAAGAACAGAAATCTGCACTGCCTCGGGATCTCCAACCTAGCCTTGGAACTAATCAGGTTTTGCATGAATGTGTCCCAGTTTGCAAGCATTCCAAGTTCATTTCTAATGCTAGCCCTTGGGGTGCAAATTAGCTGGAAACTGGAAGATATAGTAATTATTGACGTGCTCATTAAACAGGGACTTACATGGGTTGGAATGTTGGGACCCAGCCCAAAATCGTGTTTGGCAGTTCCCCAGACAGGCTAAATGAGAAGGTCACCCAAAGTCACTTCCAATGGGTGGATGTGTGGCATTTCCTCTCCCTTCAGTTATCCCAAGTAGGTTACTGAGACTGTAGTCCCAGGCTTCCTTTGAAACATCCACATACGTACCAAAAGTCATTCATGGAAATACCCTTCTACAAAAGCACATCCATCCCATCTATGGGGTGAAACCCCTAAATCCATATACCGTGGGATCAGGGATGGTGGGAGGGAGGCTGTCCAATTCTGGTTACATCTATTTGGGTTTAGTATTTTGCTGGCCCGACTTGGTTCAATAAGCTGAGAATGTTTGGAGAGATGGGGCTCATAGATCTGGTTTATGAAAAGGGTTCTGGACATGTGCTCCTGTTAGCTGCAGCTTCATGATGACCCATCTGATCATTCAATAACACAGAAGGTCAGAAGCTTTTGAGTCCATAGATGCTGGTTAGGAAAAACAGAAAAGTTTTCAGAGACTCTATGGGACTATTAAATATTTTCATAGAGATCTTGGCAGTAATTCCTCAGCAGGGGAGGAAGGGAAGATGAACATATGATCTATCTAATAAAAACCATTGGGGAGAAATGATGCAGAAAGAAAGAACAGATAGTCTAGGTCAACCATGCAAATTAGCATTGGCTCTTAGGATCTGGGATTAAAATATTTCAGGCTGGGGACAAGTGAAAACGTTAATAGAAATGGAAACTATGCTCTACAGAACTTGTCCTGAATTACTTTAAGCATTAGAATCCCTCTCAGGATATGTTTAGCTCTGGGTGAAACTATGATTGGTGAATATTTTGCAGATCAGTAAGAATTTTGGTCAATGAGCTTATCTGCAACTTTAGCCTTGTTTTATTGGATATTCTTATTGTTTCACCCCAAAAGAGAGAGAATTGGCTGTCTACACTTGGGAGTAAGCCTTTGGTGGGTCTACTACAGTGTGTGTGTGTGTGTGTGTGTGTGTGTGTGTGTGTGTGTGTGTGTGTGTGTGTGTGTGTTATTGAGAGGGGAGAACGTCTAATCGCTAATCTAGGGATGTAGGGTCATATAATGTGGGGTTATGACCTGGAAAATTTTAATAACAGGGGTATTTGTTAAATGCTTACTATGTTGTGCCAAGCATGTACTAAGTGCTGGAGTATGTGCAAAATAATGTCAGACCCAGTCCCTGTCCCACATGAGGCTTCCAGTCTAAATAGGAGGGAGAACAAGTATTGAATCCCCATTTTACAGGTGAGAAAACTGAGGCCCAGAGAAGTTAAATGGCCTGCCCAGGGTCACACAGCAGGTTAATGGCGGACCTGGGTTTAGAACCCAGGTCTTCTGATTCCCAGCCCCATGCTCTTTCCACTAGGCAATGATGCTTATTTGCACTGAAGTCTGGCTGTGTACTATTTACAGTTGGGCTGTGTAATCATGTGTAGTGACCCATGGGCTGTGGGTGGGGGCAGGGGACTCTCAGAGACTGGTCCTCTATGACCCCAATAGGACTATAGAATACAGTACTAGGCTTACTTAAGGATATAAGGTGGTAGGCTAGGTTTGCAAAGAGAAATGAAGATGAAAAGACAGCATTGCAAATAAGACATTAGGCTGAAGGCCAGGTGTTAAATGAAGAGCCAGGCTTGTGAAATAAGTAATATGAAGAGGAAAGTGAGACCCCCATAAGAAAGCGAGACACTGATTCAGGAGGCAAAGAGGTTTGCACTGCAAACCTCTAGTTGAAACCATTTGAGATTAGGCATTGGGATTCCTGAAAGAGAAAGAGGTGGGTAACTGACCAACCTTGAACCTACCTGCCTCTCTGTCCCCTGTTCCTTTGGGAAGAGAATATCCATGGCTTTCTAGGAAAAGATCCATGACAAGCCATACTGTAGAGGAAAGGATGGACCAACGGTTAGTTGTGTTAAACAGTGAAATTATTCAAACACCACTGAGACATCTCACCTATTGAGGCTCAGGTTTGGGAAGCTCCCCTCAGATTGCACCCAAAGTTGGGGACCGTGCCAGTAAAGCCTGTACTTGCTTAAACTGCATGGCCCTAGCTTTCGGGTTGACATGTGGGTCTGTGTTACAGGAGCGGGGTTCATATACCATGAAGGACAGACAACAAAGAATGGGCATGGGTCTGTGTTACAGGAGCGGGGTTCATATACCATGAAGGACAAACAACAAAGAATGGGCATTAATATCTGGTGTTCTGCCAAGAACACATTGGTCACCATCCCTATCGTCAACCGTGCATGCTAAGTGACTGCCGTGGACAACACTCAATAGAGAAGCAGCATGGCCCAGTGGAAAGAGCACGGTCCTGGGAGCCAGAAGACTCGGGTTCTAATCCCGGCTCTGTCATTTGGCTGCTGTAAGACCTTGAACGAGACTCAAAATCCCTGGATTTCAGTTTCTTTGTCTATAAAATGGGGATTCAATGCCAGTTCTCCATTCTACTAAAACTGCGGGCCCCGTGGGACAGGCACTATGTCCAATCTGATTAACTTGTATCTACCCCCAAGCACTCTGTAGAGTGCTCTGCCCATAGTAAGTGCTCAATAATTACAACTGATTGATTGATTGATTGATTTACCCCAACATTAAGAAGAGTGCTTGACACATTGAAAGAAACATAACAAATACTTTAATAACAACAATGATCATAATAATAATAGAAGCAAATGATGCAGTCCCTCCTCTTCAACAGCTTACCCCTAAAGGACAACACAAATTCTCAATTGTACAATAGGCAAAAGAGTAGAACTGCTACAGAACAACAAAAAAAAAAAGAATGAATAACAAATAAACATAACCAATCAGTCCTCTGATAACACATTTTCTTGAGGAGCCCTATGTTAAGGAAAACTCACACTGTAATACACTTTTCATGTGCACAGCCATTTCTTCCTACATCCCATCAGGTTCTATTCAGACAGACATTCAATGTTGACAAAACCTATCTTAATACTGCAACAGCGCTCCAACCAAAATATGCAATTAAACCATGCATTATGATAGAGCTAACTGTATACGCCTAGGTGCTGGTATAACAGAAGTTGTTGCATGATCAGGAAAGGTGGAGGATTAGTCAAGAGTGGGTTTCTTGGAAGAGGTGACTCTGTACGAGAGCTTCTAAGGTAGGGAGGGATGGGTTTCTTCATGGATTGATGATGAAAGGAGTTACATTAAGGGTGAAGAGCTTGAGGAATGGGTTACTTATGCCAATCTCTCTGCAGAGACTTCTCTTCTGCTTGTATGTGTCATTACTGCAAGAATAAGATTAGTTCTGAAGAAGAGTTCAGAGCAGTGGGAATTTTATCTCTTACATTGTCCCAGTAACCCATAACAACATGTCCATCACCTAATCTTGCTTCATTTCAAACAACGAAATACCCAGGAAGATTAAAACTAATATGTCGGTTTTAGTGAATACTAGGAGGCAGATGTTGAAGTCAGTTGGACAGCATGAAACTTATTTAAGAAAAAAAACAAAAACAGGCTTTTTCACACTTTTCCTGTTTCACCCAATAGAATGAATGCTCCAGCAATAACAGTCATTCTGCTCGTTGTTGTTGTAAAGATGATGGCTGCTGTTATTGGTATCCTATTGCCATTTATTGATTCCCTCCTAATATTCCCTACTCTGTTGTCCCTTTGTCTTGCCAGAACCTTCTTCCAACAGTTCTACAGCAGCTCTGAGCTGGCAGGACACCAAATTCCCTAACCTCAATCATCGACCCACACCCTGCTCCATGTTCCTGGATGCCTACACAATTTCTGCACATGTACTAAGCTATTTTAACACAGGTTAAACTCCTCATGGACAAGAATCATGTCTACCAAATCCATTATATTTTACTTTGCCAAGTACTTTATTTAATAAACGGTACACAGTAAGCACTCACTAAATACCCCTGTTTGACCAAGCCGATATCGAACGTGTGTTTTACAATGCCAGAAAACAAGATAGCATGGGAAGTTTTGGAAAGACATGCTGAGTTTGCATAATACATAATGAGTTAGTTAATATGATGACTGATGAAATTCTGGGACTAAGAAACTTGGCCTGTTTCTCATCTATTTATCTGGTATCTGCCCCAGTGCTTTGTACAATGCTTGCCACATAGTAAGCTCAAACAATTGTTATTATTATTATTATTATTTCGTTCAATCATATTTATTGAATGTTTACCATTTGCAGAGCACAGTACTAAGCCCTTGGGAGAATACAATATAATAATAAACAGACACATTCCCCGCCCACATCGAGCTTAGAGTTCTATCATTCATAAGTTAGATCCTAATAAAATGAGTAGGCATGTTATTGTAGAGTGTTATCTGGTTGGCTATATGCCTCTAATATGTATGTTATATTGTTGTGTTGCACTCTCCCAAGCACTTAGGACAGTGTTCTGCACACAGTAAGCCCTCAATAAATACAAGTGATTGATTGATTGATTTGATCCACTCTTCTCCGAGAAGTTTCTGATTGGATCACTGCTGTCATTTTCTCCACTTCTTTTTAATAATAATAATGGCATTTATTAAGCACTTACTATGTGCAAAGCACTGTTCTAAGCCCTGGGGAGGTTACAAGGTGATGAGTTGTCCCACATGGGGCTCACAGTCTTAATCCCCATTTTTCAGATGAGGTAACTGAGGCACAGACAAGTTAAGTGACTTGCCCAAAATCACACAGCTGACTAGTGGTGGAGCCAGGATTTGAACCCATGACCTCTGACTCCAAAGCCCGTGCTCTTTCCACTGAGCCATGCTGCTTCTCTATTCTGTCTCCTTCCAGATGTGTCCTTGACATCCCAGGAAAGCCATTCCATGAATACTGGTGGCAACAGAGCTGTAGAGGAGAAGGACTGTGTGGTTTGGAGAGGGAAAAAACGGTCCGTTTTTCAGGCAGACAGTGGTGTTGTTAATATCATTCCCTATTTTCTTAGGGTTATTAAGACAGAACTGCCTCGATCCACTTCTAATCATTCACACACAGATTCCACATCCTGCTTTCTCCATTTCCCCAGAATTAGATACTGAAATCATTAATGCAAAAATCAATTTGTATTAGCAATTGCTCAAATCATATTCCTATTTTATTAGCATGCAATTTTATGAATATGGTAGAGAAATCTCTCCACATTAATGAATTCTGCTTCAAATGCCCTCATTACAAAACTTTCAAATCTCATTAGCTAAACCAGTCATTAAAAATACAATGATAATGAAGTACAATAGAAAACTGCTGATATAGTTAGATTTGGGTAACTTTTCCATCTCAGCAGGAAAAAAAAAATCTTGCCAACTTGAGCAGAATTAAAATGCTTTGTAAATACAAGGAGCAGAGATTTCTACCTGTTCAACCCCTGAATCACATTCATGCAAAATGACTACTTTCTTAAGGAAAAATGCTTTCACTTGAAGCCTTGCAGGTGGGTGGGTTTAGACTGAACAAGGACCTGTCTCAGCATTTCTAAATTATGCCTTTTAAAATCACAGGCAGAGAAAAATATCCTTTATTAAGTATATGCTCTTTTTTTGCATCTGAAGTATGTCAAATTCTGGAAGGCATGATTTGAAGATGCGTAGCATCTTTAATGATGCAATCCTGAAATGCATCCGTTAGTCTGGCTTTCAGTCATTCCTGATGTGGCGGAAAGAGACATTCAGTGGAAACAGTACCACCACCCCACACACCCATACTGGGTTTGTATATGGTCATGCTGTCTGTGCAGTGTCTCAGTGCCACAAAATGAGCACTGTTTGGTGAGGTGGAAACATCCAGAGAACCTACCTGTCCTCTGATTCTCCCATATCCTATCTCAGCTCTCTTCCAGGGTGACTATTCCTTGAGCAGAAAGATTAAGGGCCTGGGAAAAGACCCCTTGTTAGCTACCACTCCACATACAGAACTGTCCAAGGGAACCTTCCCTTTTTTCCAGGCAAAAAGTCATTTTGAGAGGGGCCAAAGGATTCCTGCAGTCCCCAAACCCCCTACTATCCTGGGGGAGCTTGGATGTTTCTCACTGGGTATTTAAATCCCCTCCAAGAGTGCACCCTTTCCCATAATGCTTTTGGGGAAAACAGGTGGGTCTGAAGTTGAGGCAAATGAACAGATTCACAGAATTTCCCCAAAAGAACCAGTCTATGTTGAGAACAGCCTAGGATGACTCTTCAGAGAGAAGATATTCTTTCTTATAATCCAGGTTATAGTTCTTTAATCCTTATATGTACTGTGCAGGTTTGACTACTGTTCAGTCGTGTAGCAATAGAGCAACCCTGACAGCAAGAGGAGCTACTCTATCCAAGGAAACAACCTAGAAAGTTAAGGGATTGAGCACAGGTTACTTAGAACCTCAAGGAGAAAAATTTAAAAAAAGGAGAATTGCGTTTGCCACCTAGAGTGGCCGTCAGAGCATTAGCACTCACTGGTACAATACAACATTCAGCTGCATTATATTTCATGCACATTTTCTGCCCTTCGCCATTGTTGTAATTGTAATTATAGAGTCATATTCAGCTGCCTCTAAAATGCTGACGGTGTAAAAGAGAAAACACAAGATGGGTGGGGGGAGGAGAGCTGGGGAAATTGCAAATTTCTCATTGTGTAACAACTGGAAACCTGTGATTTCCGCTGCCCGTTTACCACAAAGAAGTATTTAACTTGCATCCATCAGATTTGTGAGCTGCTTTGGTTGCCTGATAATAGAAAGGTTAAATAGAGGTGAAAGGGAGTGTTTTCAAAGTCCATAGAGAAGACAAGGCAGAGAATCCAAGGCAGGTGGGGTAGAGAAGGCTGACTGATTAGATTAGCTCCTTTAGCCTGTCCTAAATCCCAGAAGGGTTTATCCTGCCCAAAGAGAAATGGCTTTAGAGATGGGTCTTCTGTTACTTCCCTTTATCTATCAGGCCAGTGGGCACTCTTCTGCCCAAGCCAACTTCTAAGCACTAATTAGAACATTTTGCAGCAGTTCAGGGAATTTAGGCAATGTGAAGTCCTGTAAAAACATCCTTCCTCTATTTTACTGTTTTTTTCCAGGATAAAAGATTTCCTTCATTGAATTCCATAATTTCTGATCATTTCTCTCTGCCATTGTTAACCACATTTGCCAAGCAGCACTCTGAGATGATAATTTATAGGGGCATAATTTAGGGCAAAGTGCATGGAATTGGGTGAGAACTGATTCTCTCACCTTGTGACTTCTTTGACTGCAACTTATCTGTTGCACAGGGTAATTGCTGTTCCATTCACCAAGTGGCTATAGGAGCTCTTGTAGACTGTAAGCTTGTTGTGAGTAGGGAACGTGTCTACTAACTCTGTTATACTGTACTCTCCCAAGCTCTTAGTACAATCCTCTGTATCCAGTAAGCACTCCATAAATATGATTGATTGGAAGTGGAAATTTTAAAGTGTATACTTTCAGCCAAGCATTCTGCAGAGCACCAGGGTAGAGACAATACAATCAGATCTGACAAGGTCCCTGTGGTTTTTCTGGTTGCTTTTGTTTTTTGGGCTTTTTTTCTTACTTTGTACCAAGCACTGTCCTAAGCACTGGGATAGATATAAGATAAATGTGTCCAACATGGGGCTCACAGTTTAAATAGAAGGGACAACAGGTATTAAATCCCCATTTTGCACAGAGGAAACTTAGCCAAAGAGATGTTAAAGGGAATGTGTCTGTTTATATGGTTGTATTGTACTCTTTCAAGTCCTTAGGAAAGTGCTCTGGACAGAGTAACACTCAATAAACACAACTGACTGACAGACTGACTAGCCCAAGTTCACACAGCAAACAAGTGGTAGAGCCCAGATTAGAACCTAGATTCTCAGCCTCCCAAGTCTTTGCTCTTTTCACTAGGCCCTGTCACTTTCCTGCTCCAAGTGGGGCTCATAGTCAAAGAATCTTCTTGGATTTCTCTCTTTTGGTCATTGTTGCAGCTCCAAACTGCTTATGTTTAGCTCCTCTTACCTGTTTCTCCATTTTCACGATCTGCACTAATCACTTTTCTACCTTTTCTTTGAACTAATTACAAATCACAGCTGGATTAAGGTGAGCATTTTAGTGCTAGAAGACTGACTTCATTCTATTACTTTGTTGTTTATGATTTTGTCTGCATATGATACTGAATAGAGACCACAAATGATGTTAATGTAATTGGTCAAAGAGTCAAACGCTATGCCTGTATGGGGACCAGGTCTTCCAACCAAAGAGATGGTTGCCAGCCTTAAAGCTCTGTAGACCTATAGTTTGGTCTGGCATTCAATATTGTGCAGCCATTACACACTGAGAAGCAGTGTGGCCTAGTGGATAAAACACGGGCATGGGAGTCAGAAGGACCTAGGTTCTAATCCCAGCTCTGCCACCTGTCTGTTGTCTGACCTTGGGTAAGGCACTTCACTTTGGGCTTCAGTTACCTCATATCTAAAATGGGGATTGATGCGAGCCCTATGTGGGACCAGGGACTGTGTCCACCTTAATTAGGTTGTATCTCACCCAGTGCTTAGTATAGTGCCTGGAAGAGAGTAACTACTTAAACACCATTAAAAACAAAAATAAAAAACATTGTTGATAGTTTTCCATAGGTTACACTGGCCTTTTTGATTTCCTTTGTTGCTACCTTGTCTACTGTTGCACTGTCCATCAGTGCGCTACCTAGGTAATAGAATTCTGTGAGAAACTTCAAGGTTCTGCACTCTCTGGCCCCACCTTACCTTTGTTCTTGTCACCTGCTATTCTCCAACTCACTATCTTTGTTCCTCCCAAGCCAATCTTCTAGCTGTACCTGGCTCTGACTTTTTGACCATCATCCCCCAACTCACATTATTTCCTCAACTTGGAACTCCTCTCCTCCCCCGTATCAGACAGACCACATTTCTGTCCCCCCATTCAAATCCCTTCTAGAATCTCATATTCTCCAATAAATTTTCCCCAATTAATGTCCTAGAACCTCAGCCAGTTGTAGCACTTGTAATCTTATTAATATACCCTTCCTTAGCACTCATATACATATGTACTAAATTATTTATTTTAACCATTCAAGTTATAAATATTTGTACGGTTGTCACTCTCATTAGAATATAAACTCCTTGTGGGTAGGGGACATGTCATTTCATTCTGAATTTACAAAGCATCTAAGACAGTGTGCCATTCCATGTGGGTGTGCAATGAAAAGCTGTTACTACTACTACAAACCCACATGCCCCTGTTATCTTTTAGGTGCATATTTTAGTTAAAGCAATGAAACAGTACTTTCTTCTAGACATCCCTTTCAGTTTAGAGTGCTACATTATTTTGATTCTAGGCCATTTCTCAGAATCAGGGTATGTAGCTATGTAACACCAGTATTTGCTTATTGACTTCAGCCAGTGTTAAAATTGTGCACCAGTCCAACACTACACAAGAATCTGACTCACTAACCCATTTGGATGGTCATTTGAAAGTAATGCCAACAAAGTAAGCTGAGTTTGAAGAGTAGGCCAACTGATTGCCAACTACCAAACGTTCCATTTTCATGTCACTCCAAGATTTGTCCAGCACTTGGAACAGTGCTTGGCACATAGTAAGCACTTAACAAATACCATAATTATTATACGTGGAATTGGGGTGAAGTTGTTTGTCTAGATTCTCCCTGCAGCGCAGGGGGGAGTCTAGCATGTCACTGTGGGTCCCGATTATCCGGGTCAATTGAATTCAGTTCAGTAGTCACAGGAGCTGAAATTCCAGCAAAAGTCCCCAGACACATAATCTCTGAAAGAAAGGGGTACCAGATGAGGAAACTGTGAATGTTATCATGCAATCATTGTAACGTGATGCTCTTTGAGTCCAGCCTGGCCATCTTTATCTCTCTCTGGTCCCTCCTCTGTCCCAACTCAAGTCAATGCAGGCAAGAGAGTTTATGATCAGCCATTCATCCCTTGTAAACGTGTAGAGACTATGCCAGCATTTGGCAAGACATTACACTATCCAGGGGAACAAGTCACACTCATGTAATAAACCCATAGTTTGCCCAGAATACATGTAGCAGTCTAATCTCATTTTGGAATCAAATGTTTTCCCTTATGATAATATCCATAGATCACTGGCATAATTGAAGCTCCCCGTATTGCTCTCTATGGGTTGATCATTGGCATAGGTACTGAAGGATTTGGCATAATAGGGGACCATTTTGTCTAATGATGCTGTTTCTTGCATGGTTCTACTCAGAAACATGATCACACAGGCTCTGTTATGATCTAAGTTTTCCAGGTTAGATAGCATTCTTCTGGCAAATGTAGGAAGATGTGAAGAGATTGTGTCCATACTGCAGTTCTTTGTTTGAATTTTGTTCTGCCTACATAATGTGACTACAGTAAATTCTAGTTTCCCAGAAGTAGCATTGCAGTCACTCTGACATTGTTTCAGTGGCCAGTGCCATTTTTGGAGTCCATGACCTATTGTTTAATTCCTCCTTTTGACATCTTTAAACACATATGTTTACAGCACCTTCATGGACTACTAACATAAAATCCTGATTAGGGTTTGGCTACCTTGGGGCCAAGTGGCTAGGACTCCAGAGGGGCTGGACTCTTGCCCCTGAGGGGAAGGAAAGATACCCCATGATCCAACAACTCAAAAGAAGAAGGGGGAAGGACCAGAGGAATATGGGATGTTTACAGGGAAGTACAGAGGGCGTTGGGAGGAAAAATATTAGATCTGGGGAAAGGTTGTTAGAACTGAATTTGTTTTCATTGTTAACTTTGTTAAGAAACTACTAAATATTGTTGAGCTTTCAGTTCTTGGTGCCTACCTGCAGTAGGAACTGAAAGAAAAGCTCTGGGTGATGGGAAGGCACATAGATCTGGGGAGCCATGCGTAGGAATGCTTTTTCAGAGAGCCACCTGTAGCCAGTCTCAAAAGGGGGATGGTAGGATAGTCCCCAGTGACCCCTTCACCACTGGGGAGTCATCTGGGCTTCAGTCATTAGGTTGTGGCATCAAGAGGTGGGTAGAAACTTGGGGAGCACCTATCAGGTCCCCAAAACCTGCTTTAGAAGAATGGAAGAACTGTAGTTAGGCTGACCAGGGCCTAGGTTCCCCTAAAGTGACTCCAGTGGGCTCTTTTGACCAGGATCTAAAGCTGAGAACTCCTGGTAACATCACAGGCAGAGAGAAGTTAAGCGACTTGTTTGAGGTCATAGAGCTGGGTTATAGTGGAGTGGGGATTAGAACTCAGGTCTTCTGACTCCCAGGGCAGTGCACTTTCCACTTGGCCAATCATAAAAAGCTTCTTGGAATGGGGAGGCCTTTTAGTTTCATTCAGTCATATTTATTGAGCACTTACTGTGTGCAGAGCACTGTACTAAGCACTTGGAATGTACAGTACATTAGTTGAGGCCAGTCCCAGAACACAAGGACTCACCAGCCATCATTGAGTTCAAAGCCCTTGTTAAAATCAACCCGAGTCCCAACTCGTCCCTTCTGCCAAGTTGTTTCCCCAAAGGACCAGTAGGTCATCTGGGATGAGGTGGCAATTCTCAATTGAATATTCTGGGAGAAATTAACAGGTATCTTGTGGATTTCAATGGACACTGGAAGTGTAGAGAGTGTTTCCCGTTACATAAGTCGGGGAGAAAAATTTACTGTATATATCTTGATTCTCCAAAAAGATTGAGTTCTTTTTTATTTGTTCTGCTTCACCCATCCCCAGACCTATATTATGTACTGCAATTAAGCAGTCAGAGAGGGTGTCTATTTTTTTTTTCTTTCCATGCCTTCTTGAGCTGGTCTCTGCAATGGGAATTAGCTCTTTTTTTCTGCAGGAAACAATTGCAGCTAGAGGGGTGACTCATGGAAATGCACATGCTGTTGATTATATTATCTTGTGATAACAAGTGTCAGTGCTGTACAGCAATTAAATAAAACCCTTTGCAAATTGAAGCCTTGAGTCCCTGTGCCACCAGAACAGTCAGCCTGCTTCCCACTGAGCTAATGTTGAAAGATAGAAACCAGAGAGAATCGAACCTTCCTCTATCATTCCAGCAAGGTTATATTTTATAATATGTGGCAGTAATTTAGTTGTAATTAAACAAGAACTGATGTATTATTTCCTAATGAACTCAAACTAAGTCCTGGGCCGCTTCTTACTGGCTCTGCTAATGAGGCAATGAGGAATGTTTCATGAGCAATAAAAATCACTTTATTAGTCCAGTAGGTAAGGGATTAGGTGGCAAATAGTGAGGAGGTTTCTGATAACTCAGTGCCCAAGGCAGACAGAAAAGGTTCCTAATAGAATGTTCTCCGTTCAACTTGCCATCTGCTCTCCTGTTTGCTACACAGAAAACAAAAGGGAGATGTAATGTTCTGGGCCACTCACATATTCAGACTACAGATTTTTCCTCTTTCACTCATTGCCAAATTATTCTGGGTGAAATCCAGAACATTAGGGTACCCATCCTTGTATGCATCCTCCCCTTCCTTCTGGAACAGAGGGAAATCCAGAGCTAAAGCCAGCAAGATTCCAGAACCTATGAATCATAAGCCTCAGAATGCATGTGAATCTTTGTGGGCCTGTAGTGAGCATGTTCCTGCCTCAGTCAAGGTATCTTTATCTCTATACTAAAATAAAGCTGAGGGCAAAAAAGGCTGACCAGTCAAGTTGTCACAGTCCTAGTTCTAGGGCACTTTTCAGTGTTTCTAAAATTGTTTGAGGCAGCCTACAAAAAGAAAAGAACTGTTCCACAGAAACTGAATAGCATGACCAGCCTAGCGAAAGACCAAGACAAACCATAAAATTAACCAGTGAGAAGTGTATTTGCTGTTCTAGACAATGAATTATAGGGTGATGAGTGTCGGGTTAGTTTCCACAGAACAGGTGTGGCATTGTGGTTGAGTTTTGTAATGCCAATGCATTATAGGTCTCGTCTTATCTTATGCATTCGAGTAATCTCCCACCTATAGCGTTGCCTTTGACACGTCTGTCCTCCATCTACAATCGTTCTGGTAGTGTATCCATAGAGTTTGCCTGGTAAAAATAGGGAAGTGGTTTCCCATTCCCTTCTTCCATGCAGAAAACTTAAATCTCCACCCTCAACTCTCTCCCATGCCGCTGCTGCCTAGCACAGATGAGTTTTGACTTGTACAGATTGGCTTCCACTTGGAATGGAATGGTTATGCCTCTGCTTGACTCACCCTCCCATAGTCATGACTGGTAGGGTACTGGAAACCTTACAGATATGACACTAAAAGGGGACATTATAGGTACTCCTTTCATAATTTTGTAACTTCATAATGAATTCAAAGCTCCCTCCTTCTCTAGGTCTTTCACTCTCTCCTCCCAGTTTCCTATTCTCTTTCTCTTTGCCAACATAAAAATCATTTTGACTTTTCACAGAATTAAAATTCACTCGCCACCCCTCTTTTTCATGTTTTTATGATAACTGTTAAGCACTTACTAAGAGCTAGCACTGTATTAAGTGATGGAGTAGATACAAGATAATCAGGTTGGACACAGTCCATGTCTCCCATGGGCCTCACATTCTTAATTCCCATTTTACAGATGAGGTAACTGGGACACAGAGAATTTAATTGACCTGCCCAAAGTCACAGAGCAGGCAAGTACAGAGCTGGGCATAGAACCCAGTTTCTATGGCTCTCAGACCCATCCTTGATCCACTAGGCCATGCTGCTTCTTGAACCTCTTTGTCTTGGGTAAATTTCCTGGTAATGTCTCTTGGTAGATGTTCATCATTTGTGTAATCTCTGTGTTGAAATATTGATCATAGTAAGAACCATATAGTTCAGCCTTTCCCGATGAGTCCACATCAAAGATACTAGAAGGATTTGGGATTCCTTTGAACAGACTGGATGGTCTATAAGAATCAGTAGACATTGGCTCTTTTGCTATCAATCCATCAATCATATTTATATTTATCATAAGTACAGCACTGTACTAAGCTCTTGGGAGAGTACAACACAACAATATCGCAAACACATTCCTTGTTCCCCACAAGTTTGCAGGCTAGAGGACTAAAACAGTCTCGTCTTTTAATTTTGATCATTCTTGATTATCCTGCCTCCAGCAATAAAAGTGGCAATTGTTAAGTACTTACTATTTGCCTTGAACTAGAGTAGATACAATAAGGACACAGTTCCTGTCCCACTTAGCATAAGTAGGAGGGAGAACAGATACAGAAAACTGAAGCAAGGGGAAGTTAAATGACTAGCCCAAGGTCACACAGCAGACCAATGGTCTACCAGTATTAGAATCCAGGTCTTCTGACTCCAAGTACTGTGGTCTTTCCATTAGGCCATGATACTCTGAGAGGAATCCCTAAGGTGGTGGTTTAGGTGCCACTGAAGCCAGTGCTCTGCCCCATCTCAGAAACATTCAGGGCATGTCACCCCTCCCCTCAAACCTCACAACATCTCCAGTGGTTGCCTACCAACCTTTGTAACAAACAAAAACTCACTGTTGACTTTAAAAGCTCTCTGTCACCTTGCCCCTTCTTACCTCACTTCCCTTTTCTCCTTCTACATCCCAGTGCATACACTGTGCTCCTCTGGTGCTAACCTTCTCACTGTGCCTTGATCTTGCCTGTCTCACTGCCAACCCCTGTCCTAATTACTCCGACAATTACTCTTTCCCCACTTCAAAGCCCTACTGAAGGCTCACCTCCTCCAAGAGGCCTTTCCAGACTAAGCCCCCTTTTCCTCAGCTTCCCCTCCCTTCGATGTCACCCCAACTCTTTCCCTTTGCTCTCCTCCCCTCCCCACCCCACAGCACATATGTATATATGTTTATATCTATAATTCTATTTATTTATGTTGATGCCTGTTTACTTGTTTTGTTACCTGTCTCTCCCCTGCCTCTAGACTGTAAGCCATTGTGGGCAGGGCTTGTCTCTCTTTATTGCTGTATTGTACTTTCCAAGTGCTTAGTACAGTGCTCTGCACAGAATAAGTGCTCAATAAATAGAATTGAATGAATGAATGAAGTATGTCTGGCATCAAGCTTAATGATGATGTCCTGGTTCTTTCTTCTCTTAATGTGTTCCTACTCTTGTAAAATGATCTTTCACCCTAATTGGCCCACATAAATTCTGGGGCATGGAACACATGGTATTTTAAAAAAGTCCTCATGTCTGTGTTTATCGAGCCATTTAGGAAGGAGAGTTTTCCACTAACTTCTAAATACAAAATAGAGGTGACATTCCTGTTGGGATTGTTGAAGTGTGCTATTCAGTGGATTTTGAGCACTACCAATATCAGTCTACATACCTAACTCATTGAATGAGGATGTGCTTTATGCCAACTTTAAATTGTTTTGTTGGTAAGTGGACCTGGCCTTGTTTACTTGATAAATTCAAGTCCCACTGGTGAATTTACACACTTAGCACCACCTTTCTTGTACTTTTAACTCAAACTTTCATTAGGAGGTTTTGCTGCATGAGGTTGGCAAAACAGTCTAGTTCTCATGTGTACCCACACTCTTATAATAAGTACTAACATTTCAATGAGGATCCACCCATTCACTAAATTGTATTTATTGAGTGCTTACTGTGTGCAGGGCAGAAATGTGCCCATTCTTAACTAATCTGAAAATATCTTCTCTTGCCAATTCCCCTGACTATGAGGGCCTACACACACTGATGCTTATTACAATGCCAAGAAACCCAATGCGTTTTCAATAAATTTGAATTGATTTTGATAGCATGGACATAAATAATAGAATTGCAATAAATGCTTTGTATTATTTCTGGTGAAAATGTTATAACTCCTGTGCCAGGTTTACAAAGACAGGAAAGATAAAAATTGCTGGCCCATACCCTCAATATGCATGGGACATCAAAGTTAAGGGTTTAAGAGGCTAGTAGACACAATTAATGCAGTGATGTTTATGAGTCGCCACACCACTGGAATTCAGAATTTTGGTGGGCTGAAGGAAGACCTGCTCAAGGCTGGGCATTATCTCTATCCCTGCCTCCACCATTCAGTGCCTTAAAGAGAAAGTCTCACCTCCTTCAGAGATAAAAGACCTGCACAATTCTACAAAATAACAAATGGGAGTGGCCTTTGATTGTCATTTAGTCAGACAGTCAATCATATTTATTGAGGGCTTACTATGTGTAGAGCACTGTACTAAGCGCTTGGGAGAGTACAATATAAGAGTAAACAGACACATCCCCTGCCCACAATGAGCATACAGCCTAGAGGGGGAGACAGACAGTACTATAAATTAATAAATTACAGATTTACAGGAAGCCAAGGAGTTAAGATTAGACTAGATTAGAAGTTATAGCAATGGAATTCCCACTATCGCCCTGCCTCTAGCCAAGCAAGAACAAACTGTTCCATTCCTATTGCTAAAAAACTCGAATTTTTAGGTGGTGAATAGTTATTTTGACATTTTGGATTATTTTACCCTTTAATTTATCTCTTCCTCCCTTTTGACCGTGATCCCCTCACGGGCCAGGGATGTTATTTTAATCCTTCTCCATATAGTCTCCTGAAGGATAGTGCAATGATTCAAATGAAGTGGCTAGCAACTGATTTTAATTATGATGTTGATCATAATTCAGTCCCCATTAATCTGGAAATTGTAAAGATAATTATAATGCATTCATCATAATTATGAAAAATACTTTTATCATTAAGAATTTACTATTTGTTAATTGCTGGAGTAGATACAAGATTATCAGATTGGACACAACCCCTGGTCCATGAAGGGCTCACAATCTATTTGATTGACATTGAGCAGGTGAGGAAACTGAGGTCCAGAGGGATTAAATAACTTGCTCTTGCTCTAACTTGCTCAGAGAAGACCAGTGGCATTGCTGGGGTTAGAACCTATGTCTCCTGACTCCCAAGTCTGTAATCTTTTCCACATGGTTACATTGCCTAATGTAAAATTTGTGTGGGGCATTTCAATCAAACAATGGTATTCACAGAATGCTTATTGTGTGAAGAGCACTGTATTAAGCACTTGGGAAAGCACAATTCAGTGATCCCCCCCCCTTCATGGAGATTACAGCCTAGTGGACTTTTTAAAAGCACTTTCACACAAATGATCTAATTTTAACCTCACAGCATCCCTGCCAGAGATTTTCTCTTGACTTTATTTTACAAATTAGGAGAATGAGGTACAGAGAGATTTCGCGGTCATACAGCAGGATCACAGATTGTTCTAGTCTTTCTATCCTGCCACCAAAGGTAGGCAGATTGTAGTAAAAAGTAGTATGTTTTGATGTTCAATGTTAGCAAAGTCTCAGTTAACCAACAAGCTCAGCAAGAAATTTTGCAGAAGCTGCAATAACCTCAGGAGGAGGACAGGTAGAAAGGACTTCCTGTCTCCATTTACCCTACTGTCAATCATCAAAGACACATTCCAAGAAAGAGGAAGACCATCCCCCCTGCCCTACCTCCTTCCCCTCCCCACAGTACCTGTATATATGTTTATACAGATTTATTACTCTATTTTACTTGTACATATTTACTATTCTATTTATTTTGTTAATGATGTGTATCTGGCTTTATTTTTACTTATTCTGGTGACTTGACACCTGTCCACATGTTTTGTTTTGTTGTCTGTATCCCCCTTCTAGACTGTGAGCCCGTTGTTGGGTAGGGACCTTCTCTGTAAGTTGCCAACTTGTACTTCCCAAGTGCTTAGTACAGTGCGCTGCACACAATAAGCGCTCAATAAATACGATTGAATGAATGAATAATAACAATATCCCACTCGAGTCACAAAGGAAGACGCACTCTATCTAAAATTCAGATTTTAGACTGCTTCATTTGAAATATCCCAGTGGGCCTTCCCTGAAACTCAAATTAGTAAGAGTTTTCAGGATGTTCTTATAAGGTCGACTTCATACCTTAGAGCAATGATATCTCTAGGAAGACAATTTTCTGAGTTGGAAGGAAATATTAACAGAGCAGAGAGTAGGAAAATGTTTTCCCAAATAAACCAAGAGATCTCCACCTCCATTTTCTGTGGGAGGCTTAGCCCTGTGCAGGTACTTAAGAGATGTAGGCCACATCAACTGGATCAGGAGGCTATTGAAGTCACCTGGGCTTCTGCTGACAGCTTGTTGAGAATGCATAGCTTACCAGGAACCAGAACCTCAGACTGCATCCAGAGAAACAGCATGGCCTAAAGGACAAAGTTTCAGGGAGGACCTGGGTTATAACCCCAACTCTAATACAATATAATTCTAATCCAGTCTCTGTCAATTACTTGCTGTGTGACCTTGGGCAAGTTGCTTAACATCTCTGTGCCTCAGTTTCCTCAACTGTTAAATGAAGATTAAATACTTTTTCTCTCTCCTACTTAGACTGCGAGCCCTGTGTGGGACAAGGACTGTGTCTGACCTAATTAATTTGTACATTTCCCAGCACTTAGAATAGGGTTTGACATATAGAAATGCCTTAACAAATACTATAGAAAAGTAACTCTCAGTCAGTTTTATACGGAACAGACCAATGTGGGTAGATAGTGGGAAGTCCATTGATAGAACTTCTACTCTTGGTTGTGTCACTCCATTTTTGAATGTCCTGAGGGATGTCACCATTCATAAGCATAAACTGTCATGGTAAGACACCCAAACAGAACAGCTCCATAAAAAGACCTGCCAGGCGATGGAGAGTGAAGACTCGCCAAGGATCGTAGCTGCTAGGTAAGAGAATCACCCTAACCATGTGAATAGCCAACACATAACTTCGGATGATTCTTTTACCCAGAAGCTATGATCCTCAGTAAGTCTGCAGGGTTCTATAGCTCCCTCTTTAGAAAATTAGCCTGGAGACACCCTTTCCCTGCTTTGTCTCCAGCCTAAATCTCACTGCTACCCTACTCTCCCCAGATGGAACACCTAGTCTTGGGTGGAGGGGAGATTTCTGAGCCCAATTAGGGAGATTCCTGCTCAATAATTATGTTAAAAGGTTTGGGCCTTTGCTCTGCTCTTCTGCATCTTCTCCCTTACCCTTACAAATTGCTGTGTTTGCCAGGAAGCTTAATGAAATAAACAGAAGCACCAAATAGTTCAATTTACTTTCTGGTTTCAAGCAGTCTTCTTCCATCAGACACTATTTTCCTAGATTAAAATCCTCAGTGGAGTTAATGGGGAGAGCTATTAACTCTTTAAAGATAATTTTAAAAGCATCTTGTTATTGAATGCACAGGTTATATGCTTGATTCTTTGTTCATTTTTTCAGTAAAGTTTGCTTTCTTTTCCTCCGCTACTGACATCAGCACTGCCTGATTAGATGCTGGTAAATTCTAACAGTTTACTGGACCTTCTCCCTTTTACCATACATTATAAAAAATTGAATGAATTATTAATGATGATATTTATATTTTCATGAACGCAGAGACACCAGCCCTTCGCTAATAGTCCTAATGTCGTCATGAAAACCTCAAACGCTGACAAAGCCAAATGAAAACAAAAAAGGCTTTCATTGACAATGCGGAGTAAAGGCAAATTAAATCCATCTCATTCCAAGTCAGTGAAGAGAAACACTTTCTCAGATCATCGGGTGAAGATTCCATGCAGAGTCAGGGCAGTAGCCATTTCAGGGCCCTGATTCTCATTGCTTTCTCGTCCAAACCACCTATCATGCTATTCCCCTCACCTATGATACCCTCCCATTTCTTCTAATGATAATAAAGATGGTAGCTGGGGTAGCTATCATACAATCAGATGCATCCCCATCCTACACAGAGCTCATGGTCTAAGTAGAAGGGAGAACAGGTACATAATTCCCATTTTACAGATAAGTAATTGAGACACAGAAAAGTTGAATGGCTTGCCCAAAGTCTCCCAGCAGGTAGGTACCAGAGTCAGAGTTAGAACCTAGGTCTTCTGAGTCCCTTTCCTGTGTTCTTTCCCCTAGGTCAGCCTGCTTCTCTTCAACAAAATATATCTCTTGCCACTCCTAATCTCAACTAAAAGTCCTCCTCTTCCAAGAAGATTGCCTAGATTAATATATAGTAAGCACTAAATAAAACCCATTGATTGATTGAAATGATGTAGCCAAGATTGGAAACCAGGTCCTCTGGATCTCAGGGCTCTGCTCTTCCTAGTAGGCAACACTCCTTCTCATTTCCTGAGCGCAAGTGTCCTCTTGTGTTTAATATTTACATCTATTGTGATTTTTTGTCTATTGTGATGCAATGTTGTATAACTAAATGAATCTTGTTTCACCCTTTCATCCCTAACAAGTATCTCCTGGAAACCAGTGACCAGTATCCCATCATCTCTAAAAGTCAATGTATTCTGGGGAAAGCAGGGGAAAGGGTGAAATGTGGCTTTAAGGTTGCTTTTTGTAAATTTGAATTTAATTCTTTTTTTTGGCTTATAAAGCGACTGCTGCAGGGAATCAACATGGCATAGTGGACAGCACGGGCCTGGGAGTCAGAGGACTTAGATTCTAATCCCAGCTCCACCACATATCTGCTGTGTGACCTTGGGCTAGTCACTTAACTTCTCTGTGCCTCAGTTACCTCATGTGCAAAATGGGGATTAAGACTATGACCTCTGAGTATTATTATTATTATATCTCCACGTTGGACAGGGACTGTGTCCAACGTGTTACCTTGTATCTACCCCAGCATTTAGAAAACTGCTTGGCACATAGCAAGTGCTTAACAAACACTTAAAGGCTCTCCATCACCTCGCCTCCTCCTACCTCACCTCCCTTCTTTCCTTATACAGCCCAGCCCGCACCCTCCGCTCCTCTGCCGCTAACCTCCTCACTGTACCTCGTTCTCGCCGTCCCGCCATCAACCCCCAGCCCATGTTCTCCCCCTGGCCTGGAATGCCCTCCCTCTGCCCATCCTCCAAGCTAGCTCCCTTCCTCCCTTCAAAGCCCTACTCAGAGCTCACCTCCTCCAGGAGGCCTTCCCAGACTGAGCCCCCTCCTTCCTCTCCCCTTCCCCACCCCCCCAGCCCTACCTCCTTCCCCACCCCACAGCACCTGTACATATGTTTGTACAGATTTATTACTCTATTTCACGTATACATATTTACTATTCTATTTATTTTATTTTGTTAATGATGTGCATCTAGCTTCATTTCTATTTATTCTGATGGTTTGACACCTGTTCACATGTTTTGTTTTATTGTCTGTCTCCCCCTTCTAGACTGTGAGCCCGTTGTTGGGTGGGGACTGTCTCTATATGTTGCCAACTTGTACTTCCCAAGTGCTTAGTACAGTACTCTGCACACAGTAAGCGCTCAATAAATATGATTGAATGAATGAATGAACAAATACGACAATTAGCATCAAAAGTTCCAAGAAGTATGTTGGAATTTACCTCCCAGAAATGTAAAGTTGGACAAACTCTCCACACTTGCCCCATGCATATTTATCATCTTCTGACTATTCCTCCTTCCCAATGATTGAAGTGCTTCTCAGACACCCCTCACTCACTGTATGGTAAACTCCTTGAGGGCCAGATCTGTGCTCTCTATATAGAAGGTTAAGTGGAAGTGCCACGCACTCCCAAGGCCACTCAGTCACCAAGCTGGCAAAGTCACTCTATGGCTGACCTATAGTGCCCCAGGCCAGTATTCTGTCCCCATCTAAAGTTCTGACGACTTTGACACCTGTCTACATGTTTTGTTTTGCTGTCTGTCTCCCCCTTCTAGACTGTGAGCCTGCTGATGGGTAGGGACTGTCTCTATATGTTGCCGACTTGTACTTCCCAAGCGTTTAATAAACAGTATGCTCTGCACACAGTAAGCGCTCAATAAATATGATTTAATGAATTGAATGAATGGATGAATCTAAAGCAAAGGATAAAGCAAAGGATACTTGGGAAGATTTAAGAAAAGTTGGAGTGAAACCAGTGTGGCTTAGGGGATAGAGTCCAGGCCTGAGAATCAGAAGGACCTGGATTCTTACTCCAGCTCTGCCATTTGTCTTCTGTGTGACCTTGGGCAATTTACTTCACTTCTTTATGCCTCAGTTCCCTCATTTGTAAAATGAGGATTGACACTGTGATCCCTATGTGAGACAGGGCGTGGATCCACTCCAATTTCTTTGGGGAAAGAGATAGGAGGATTTTTTTATTTTATTTTGTTTTGTAATTTCTTATTTAATCATGAAAAAATCAGGAAGATGCAGAGGCACCATTCAGAAGAGATGCAGAGAGATCCAGTTCAATGACAAAATTGAAATTAGGACTACTCTGTGAAGCTTAGATCAGTTTATATTTGGCTTTAAGACACTTAATCAACTCTCCATTCTACCTTACCCCGCAATTCGCCTACTATGATCATTGCCATGCACTTTGTACCTTTAGTGCCAATCTATTCACTGTACCGCAATTTTGCCTTTCTCATCACCGACCCCTTATCCACATTCTCCTTCAGGCCTGGAACTCCCTCTCCCTTCATATCTGACAGACTACCACTCTCCCATTTTCAAAATTCTCCTAAAATCACAACTCCAAGAGGTCCTTCCTGACTAAGCCCTCAGTTACTCTATTTGTCCTCCCGCTTGCATCACTTCTCCTATTTGTTCTACCTTCTACATTGCCTATACACTTGCATTTGTAACACTTAAGCACTTTGATTTTCACACCCGCCCCCTGCCCCAGCACTTTCATTCATTCATTCATTCAATCGTATTTATTGAGCCCTTACTGTGTGCAGAGCACTGTACTAAGCGCTTGGGAAGTACAAGTTGGCAACATATAGAGACAGTCCCTATCAAACAACGGGCTCACAATCTAGAAGGGGGAGACAGACAACAAAACAAAACATATTAACAAAATAAAATAAATAGAATAGTAAATATGTGCAAGTAAAATAGAGTAATAAATATGTACAAACATATCTACAGGTGCTGTGGGAAGGGGAAGGAGGTAGGGTGGGGGGGATGGGCAGGGGGAAGAGGGGGAGAGGAAGAAGGGGGCTCAGTCTGGGAAGGCCTCCTGGAGGAGGTGAGCTCTCAGTAGGGTTTTGAAGGGAGAAAGAGAACTAGCTTGGCAGATGTGCGGAGGGAGGGCATTCCAGGCCAGGGGGAGGACATGGGCCGAGGGTGGATGGCAGGACAGGTAAGAACAAGGAACAGTGAGGAAGTTAGCGACAGAGGAGCGGAGGTTGCGGGCTGGGCTGCAGAAGGAAAGGAGGGAGGTTATGGACATACCCTTCTATAATTTTTTTTAATGTCCACCTCCCTCTCTAGTCTGCAATTTCCTTGTGGACAGGGAAGTTGTCAACCTACTTGATTGCATTATAGGCTCCCAGGTCCTTAGTGCAATACTCTGCATATCAATCAATCAATCGTATTTATTGAGTGCTTACTGTGTGCAGAGCACTGTACTAAGCACTTGGGAAGTACAAGTTGGCAACATATAGAGACAGTCCCTACCCAACAGTGGGCTCACAGTCTAGAAGGGGGAGACAGAGAACAAAACAAAACATATTAACAAAATAAAATAAATAGAATAGATATGTACAAGTAAAATAAATAAATAGAGTAATAAATATGTACAAACATATATACATATATACAGGTGCTGTCGGGAAGGGAAGGAGGTAAGACGGTGGGGTTGGAGTGGGAAACGAGGGGGAGAGGAAGGAGGGGGCTTTGGTATATGGTAAGCATATGGTAAGCATATGTAAGAATATGGTAAGTATATGGTAATGCATTTGGTAAGCATTCATTAAATACCATTGATTGATTGATTAATTAATTGTAAGATCTTTGAGGGCAGGGATGACATCTACTAATCCATTTTACTCTCCTAAGTACAGTGCTCTATAAAGAATAATCACTTACTGATAGCTATTGATTGATTTAAATCACCCTGGGAGGACAACAGCTCAGGCAAGCACTAAATGACCTCAAAGAGGTTTTATTGCCTTTAATTGTGAAACTCCACTTCTTCTAACATTCACTTGGGTCAGATCACTATCCACTTAACAAGGCAGATAGTTCCTGGCATCTAGATACCTTCCTGACAGATTGTCTGGGCCCAAGAATGAATTTGAAGCACAGGCCTGGGAGTCAAAGGATGTGGGTTTTAAAGCCACCTCTGCCAATTGCCTATTGTGTTATCTTGGACAAGTCACTTCACTCTCACTCTCCTTGACTCTGCCAACCTCCTGCTCCACCCCACCTCGCCGACTCACCAACTTGGTCACACCCTCAACCTCATCATCTCCAACCACTCAGTCTCTTTTGTGGGCTTCTCCTCCCCTTCCCATCCCCTTACTGTAGGGATTCCTCAAGGGTCAGTCCTTGGTCCCCTTCTGTTCTCGATCTAACTCACTCCCTTGGTGAACTCATTCACTCCCACAGCTACAACTATCATCTCTATGCTGATGACACCCAAATCTACATCTCTGCCCGTACTCTCGCTCTCTCCCTCCAGGCTCGCATGTCCTCCTGCCTTCAGGTCATCTCCATCTGGATGTCTGCCCACCATCTAAAACTCAACATGTCCAAGACTGAACTCCTTGTCTTCCCTCCCAAACCCTGCCCTCTCCCTGACTTTCCCATCACTGTTGACGGCACTACCATCCTTCCCGTCTCACAAGCCCGCAACCGTGGTGTCATCCTCGACTCCGCTCTCTCGTTCACCCCTCATATCCAAGCCGTCACCAAAACCTGCTGGTCTCACCTCTGCAACATTGCCAAGATCCGCCCTTTCCTCTCCATCCAAACCACTACCCCGCTCGTTCAAGCTTTCATCCTATCCCAACTGGATTACTGCATCAGCCTCCCCTCCGATCTCCCATCCTCCTGTCTCTCCCCACTTCAATCCATACTTCACACCACTGTCCGGATCGTCCTTGTACAGAAATGCTTTGGGCATGTTACTCCCCTCCTCAAAAATTTCCAGTGGCTACCAATCAACCTATGCATCAGGCAAAAACTCCTCACCCTCAGCTTCAAGGCTCTCCATCACCACACCCACTCCTACCTCACCCCTCTTCTCTCCTTCTACAGCCCAGCCCGCACCCTCCACTCCTCTGCTGCTAATCTCCTCACCGTGCTTCATTCTCACCTGTTCCACCATCGACCCCCGGCCCACGTCCTCCCCCTGGCCTGGAATGCCCTCCCTCTGCAAATCCGCCAAGCTAGCTCTCTTCCTCCCTTCAAAGCCCTACTGAGAGCTCACCTCCTCCAGGAGGCCTTCCCAAACTGAGCCCCCTGCTTCCTCTCCCCCTCCTTCTCCTCCCCATCTCCCCCGCCATACCTCCTTCCCCTCCCCACAGCATCTGTATATATGTATATATGTTTGTATGCATTTATTACTCTATTTATTTATTTTATTTGTACATATTTATTCTATTTATTTCATTTTGTTAATATGTTTTGTTTTGTTGTCTGTCTCCCCCTTCTAGACTGTAAGCCCACTGTTTGGTAGGGACCTTCTCTATATGTTGCCAACTTGTACTTCCCAAGCACTTAGTACAGTGCTCTGCACACAGTAAGTGCTCAATAAATACGACTGAATGAATGAATTCAGTTACCTCATCTCTAGAAATGTGGATTACTACTGAGATACCCATGTGGGACAGGAACTGTTTCCAACCTTATCATCTTCCATCTATCCCAGAGCTTATTATGGTGCCTCTAGATTGTTCTCTTGTTATGAGCATGGAACCTTTCTCTTTATTGACATATTGTACTCTCCCAAGCACTTAGCACACTGCTCTGCACATAGTAAGTGCTCAATAAATACAATTGAAAGAGTGAGTTAATGAAAGAGCTGAACAATTCAATTAAAATACAGTTATTATAGTAAGTGCTTAAAAAACAACATAAAATAGTTTCTGGCCCTAGATAATCCCTAGGTGTCATGCAGTAACAACAGTGTTCTGCATGGCCCCTTAGACTGATCCAGTGCCCTTGTCACTCAATACTTAGTAGTGTCAATGTATGTACACTACTCCATCGCCCTTCTCACAGCTGACAAACATTACAGAAATTGGTTAACTTGCAATGGCATTGAAAGGCAAAAAAAAAAAAAAGAAAATAAAAAAGGAAGAGACCAATTTAATCAGTTGCTATATTTAGCAACTTTTGTTCCTCTGTATTATTATTCCAAAAATCCTCTTCTTAATAACAAAATAATACAGTACATACCTTCTGTCAGGAAGATGAGAAAATAGGCTGGATAATACCTTCCCTATTCATCGGAAAACCTTGTTATTTCAGTAACATGTTTTTTTAGCAACAATTCTCCTAAGAAATATCTTCTGCAATTAATTCATGCTTTCTAAATTTAAAGCATACTAATTAGGCCTTTGCTACTAACAAAGAAAACCTTCTAAGAAACTGGCGCCTTAAATATAGTGCAGATAATTTAACTCCCCAGAATTTACAAAAATGTAAATTTTTATGAGCACTTCATGTGTGCATATGTAAGTTCACACATGTGCATGAATATGTACTATGTACATAATATGTAGTTCCTGTCTGACATTTTCATAGAATATGTATTCTCCTTAGGCATAAGTTCCCTTAAAATACACTCAACATAGAAACATGAACAGATGATTATGCATTTCCTTCTTTATCATCTTCCTAACACTAAAGCATGAGTATCTCTTTGGCAAACAAGATGCCATTCAAACAGCTTTGAATTGAATCAGGGTAGAATGACCCACAGTTGACAAGATCTGACTCACCAGTGTGACAACAAAAGGCCATCAACTTGAATGAATCAATCCATCAAGCAGTGGCATTACTGAGCTTTTACTGTGTGCAGAGCACTGGACTAAGTGCTTGGAAGCATACAGTTCAGTAGAGGTGGTAAGATGTGATTTCTGCCTACAGAGAGCTTAATGTCATGATCATTAATCAACTCAGCTCTCTGTCTGTTTTTATCTGTTTTTATCTGGAGCCATAGTTAAAAAAACTATACTCTAGGTCATTGTAATTTCTATGGCACGTCCAAGCGTAATAAAGGGTAAAAGCCGTGCCATTCAGTACAGCTGCTGCTGGAAGATTGTGGAATCCAGGATGTCCTATTTTAAAAAAATAATAATACTGGTATTTGTTAAGTGCTTACTATGTGCCAAGCACTGTTCCAAGCACTGGGGTAGTTACAAGGTAATCATGTTGTCCCTTGTGGAGTTTACGGTCTTAATCCCCATTTTACAGATGAGGTAACTTAAGCACAGAGAAGTTAAGTGACTTGCCCAAGGTCACACAGCTGAGAAGCATCAGTGCCAGGATTAGAACTCACCATCTCTGACTCCGGAGCCCATGCTCCTTCCACTAAGTCTCGCTGTTTCTCGGAAGGGCTAATATGCTTCCCTGGGGCTTCCTGCAGAAGCTCTCTCCTGGGATTACTATCAGAATTAGAGAGCAGAAACTGGGAGAGAGGGTGTTCTCCTTGAACAAGGCCTTTATGAAGAGCAGCATACCAAGAGACAGCTTCAAAAGCAGAGAGAGGTCCAATAGATGACATACCCATGATCGCAGTAGTGTTCTATCCTTAGTGCAAACAATGCTTCAGGATATGTTTGTCATTCATGACTGCATTAACAGTACTGTGCTGTTGAGTCTGTCCCCACTGTTAGATTTTAAGATCCTTGAGGGCAGTGACTGTGAATACTAATTATTTGCTGTGTTTAATTAATTAATTAATTAATGATGGCATTTATTAAGTGCTTACTATGTGCAAAGCACTGTACTAAGTGCTGGGGAGGTTACAAGGTGATCAGGTTGTCCCATGGGGGTGCTCACAGTCAATCTCCATTTTACAGATGAGGTAACCAAGGCCCAGAGAAGTGAAGTGACTTGAAGTGATTGGTGGAGTAAGGATTTGAACCCATGACCTCTGACTCCAAAGGGCCACGCTGCATCTCTGCTTCGCTGTTATCTGTCCTATAGTGTTCTGCAGGAGGAGATCGATAAGTACTAGACTGACTGACTTATTGAATAGTTGATCTTTTAAGTCACAGTGGCTTTGCAGGTCAAGATTAGGTAAAATGAGTAGCACACTTTCCTTCCTCGGACAACACCTTAGTGGAGAGACTTCCCAAAAGCTGCCTGACCTTAAACATTTCAAAGTGTTCATCTTATCAACAAGAGGAAATTCTTTGATCATTTGAATCCTTGAAGATCCCCTTTGTTACTAATTTCCATCCATTACTTAGGGCTAAGAGGCTTCTGTAAGAAATTTGTTGCTAATTATGCAGCTTTTGTTAGCCCTATAATTATGCCAATCTCTGTTTGAGCAGCCTTGACCCTTTATTAACTGGACTTTTTGACTAAGCAGCAATTCCCTTAGCATAATAGAAAACAGACTTTGCCTACATGATTGTTCTTCTTGCCATGAGATGGTAGTGTTTCATCAGCCTCAGACTTTCAAATATCCTCAGGTATCTTTTCAAGCAATTTTGCAAGATGGTTCACATTACTTAAAAACTTGAAACTAAAATTATTTCCCCGAGTACCTAGCTGACTCATTTGCTTACTATGAAAGGTGTTTGTTTTTTCTCTCTCTCCTTGGGACCCCTGTGGTGTTAAAAAAACTTTACTGTTTGTCATTCATTCAATTGCAGTTTTTGAGCGCTTACTGTGTGCAAAGCACTGTACTAAGCGCTTGGGAAGTACAAATTGGCAACATACAGAGACGGTCCCTACCCAACAACAGGCTCACAGTCTAGACGGGGGAGACAGACAACAAAACAAAACATGTAGACAGGTGACAAAACCATCAGAATAAATAAAATTATAGCTATATGCACATCATTAACAAAATAGAGTAGTAGATATGTACAAGTAAAATAAATAGAGTAATAAATCTGTTCAAATATATAAAACTGCTTTGGGGAGGGGAAGGAGGTAGGGCAGAGGAAGGATGGGGAGGAGAAAAGGAAAAAGGGGGCTCACTCTGGGAAGACCTCCTAGAGGAGGTGAGCTCTCAGTAGGGCTTTGAAGGGAGGAAGAGAGCTAGTTTGGTGGATGTGTGAAGGGAGGGCATTCCAGGCCAGGGGAAGGACGTGGTCCGGGGGTTGACGGTGGGACAGGTGAGAACGAGGCATAGTGAGGAGGTTAGCAGCAGAGGAGAGGAGGGTGCGGGCTGGGCTGTAGAAGGAGAGAAGGGAGGTGAGATAGGAGGGAGAGAGGTGATAGAGTGCCTTGAAGTTTGTCTTGTTTGGTGGCATCAGTTGTTTCAAATGATTTTCCCTGTACCATCAGTGAATTGGCTATTGCAATTAATACAATGCAATGCAGCTGGATACACTCTATTTTGCCTCCCTAGTCTAACTCTTCACAAGTTGCATTTCCCAGCAGGGCTATTTAATATTAACTGAACTGTGGTCAAGCTATAGCATTGAGAAACAAATATGGGCTACTGAAAAAGTACAGGACAGGGAGTCAGGAGACCTGGGTTTTCATTCCAATTCCACCATTTGCATGCTGTTTGACCATAAAAAAATCACTTACCTTCTCTGTGCTTCAGTTTCTACAACTGTAAAATGAAGATAAAATATCTGCTCTTCCTCCTTTTCAGACTCTGAGCCGCATTTGGGACAAGGGATTGTGTCTGATCTGATTGTGTTTTACCTATCCCAATGCTTGGTACACAGAAAACACTAAACAAATATTATTAGCTGACCTGGGAAACTAGGTATCTGTACATTATGCCATTGGTGATAGGGAATGGAAAAGACAAGGTACACTCAGCTCTGACACAACCAGCTAAACCAACATGAAGCAATCTCAGAATCTTAATGTACTTCTCTGGAAAGCCATATTAATCAAGGATTTGCCTGAATCCAGGTTTAATGGTGGCATCAGATCATCAATGGCATTTATTGAACATTTACTGCATGCAGAATACTGTACTAAGTGCTTGGGAGATGACAAACAATAGAGCTGTTAGACGTGTTCCCTGCCATAAGCTTACAGTCTAAAGGATGCTTTTATAAGGTCCATGAAAACTGCGAAGAATTGTAGTACTGCTTCTTACATTTCTCCTGAGTAGTGTACTGCGAAGATAACATCCAAGCACTTAATACAGTTTTCTGCACACAGTAAGTGCATATTAAATAGCATTGATTTATTGATAACATCCACTAAGCACCACTGGAATCTAAACCACACTGCTATTCCTAGAGCCGGTAATCAACAGTAGTCTTCAGTAGCAGGTGCTGAAAGACTTGGGCTAGGATATTTCTAGCAATCAATGGTGGGAGGTGCTGTAGACCGATTTTTCCCACTTCTTATTGAAGATGGTGATGGTGGTGGTGGCATCATTGCAATCCTGAATATTTTGCATGTCAAGCTAAAGATAGTGTAATCTTGTAGGTCACTGTAGCTATAACATTAAGTCCAGTTGCTTTATCAGTTTCATGTCTTTGGCAGCCAGTATTTTTTATGTTATTGTGCATTAATGCCATATAACTTCATTTTTATGATATTTGTTAAGTACTTACCATGAGCCAAGCACTCTACTAATCACTAGGGTAGATACAAGCTCATCAGGTTGGACGCAGTCTCTGCTTCACAGTATTAATCCTCATTTTACAGATGAGGTACTTGAGGCACAGAGAAGTTAAGTGACTTACCCAAGGTCACACAACAGACAAGTGTCCAAACCAGGATTAGAATGCAGGCCCATGCTCCAGCCACTAAGCCATACTGCTTCTCCTTGACAAGTGGTGTGGCCTAGTGAACAGAGCATGGATCTCACAATCACAGGACCTGGGATTAGAATCCCAACTCTGCCATTTGCCTACTGTTTTACCTTGGGCAAATCACTTAACTTCACTTGGACTAAGTTTTCTCCTCCCACAAGGCTATAAACTCCTTGTGGTCAGGGAACATATCTACCAACTCTGTTATATTGTACTCTCCCAAATGCTAGTACAGTGCTCTGTACATAGTTAAGCACTCAATTATTATGATTAGTTGATTTGTAAAATAGAGGTAAAATACCTGTTCTATCTCACTCTTGGATTTTGAGCCCCAAGAGGGACTGAGACTGCAACTGACTTGATTGACTTTATCTACTCCAGAATTTAGGACAGTGCTTGGCATATAGGAAGTACATAACAAATACCCTAATTATTATTACTGTTACATAAAACTCCTTGTTTTGGTGGTGATCTACTGAGTTTTAGATCCCTTCTGCTTTGCCATTCTTCCACTATCATGAAAAGTCCTTAGCTTGAGTTGCAGATTACATCATTGATTTCTGGAGCCCTTCTTTTGCATAATAATAATAATGGCATTTATTGTTTACTTTGTGCAAAGCACTGTTCTAAGCACTGGGGAGATTACAAGGTGATCAGGTTGTCCCATGGGAGGCTCACAGTCTTAATCCCCATTGTACAGATGAGGGAACTGAGGCACAGAGAAGTTAAGTGACTTGCCTGAAGTCACACAGCTGATAAGTGGCAGAGCTGGGATTCGAACCCATGAACTCTGACTCCAAAGCCTGTGCTCTTTCCACTGAGCCATGCTGAATGGATCATGATATAGCACAAGGTACTGCTAGTAGAGTAAATGTTTTGCTATTTGCCTCTGAGTCATTTTCTTGGAACCAATATTGACAACTTTCACCAGCTATAGTCAATATAGTGCTGCCTGTCAAGTAGATTAATTGACAGAGAAATCTCTTTTAGCACTTTACATTGGAGACTGTAGATTCATTCAGTTGTACTTATTGAGGCACTTACTGTGTGCAGTGCACTGTACTAAGCACTTGGAAAATACGTTTCAGCAACACATAGAGACAGTCCCTGCCCACAAGGAGCTCACAGTCTAGAAGGTATGCCTTGTTCTAACAAGTCTACAATAGTGAGCTTTTTTGTTTGTTTTCATTTTTAATAGTACTTGTCAAGGGTTTACTATGTGCCAAGCACTCCTCCAAGTGCTGGGGTGGAATCATGTTAGACATAATCTACATCCCATCTGGAGCTCAAAGTGTTAATCCCCATTTTCCAGATGAGGTAACTGAGGCACAATGAGGTTAAAGTGACTTGTCCAAAGTCATACAGCAAACAAGTGGTACAGTCGGGACTAGAACTCAGTCTTTCTGACTCCCAGGAACAGGCTCTATCCACTAGGTAATGCTGCTTCTCATTGTTGCTACAGAGTTCCTTCCAGTTTACTGTGCTTTCCAACAGCTTAAACTGGGTATTTACAAGCTATTTTACAATGCAATAGCTCTATCAATGGGAGTTGGTAATGAGTCATAGCTCCAGGGGAAGCAGCTTGGTCTACTGGATAGAGAATGGGCCCGGGAATCAGCAGGTGATGGATTCTAATCCCAGATATGCCACTTGTCTGCTGTGTGACCTTGGGTAAATCACTTCACTTCTCTGTGCTTCAGTTTCCTCAACTGTAAAATTAGGATTAAGATTGTGAGCCTCATGTGGGACAGAAACTGTGGCCAACTCAATTTGCTTGTATCCACCCCAGCACTTAGTACAGTCCCTGGTACATAGTAACTACTTAACAAAAACCACAATTTTCATTACTATTATTATTATCATCATGACTGGTCAGTCTAGCATGTGGCTTTACACATGGTCACCTTATTCAGCACATCTGTCACATCCCTCGGTTGCCCTGTTAGAGAGTAAATAAGATGTCTCAGATTGTGGTGCATTTAGGAAGGTTTCCTGGAGATCCTGGAAGGCTTGGAGAAAATTGTAAATCCAAGTCCTAATTTTCTATAGTTATCTGATGACTGAAAAATAGGCCAAAACTGAACTTTCACAGGTCATCATTTATAAATGAGCTACAAACAGGCTAAAGAAACAGATGGTATAGTCCTTACTGTCTAGTTGAGAAATCTACCTATCATTAAGTGTTTTAGAATTTTCATGTGCCGAGGCATTTGAGGCTAATCATTATTCCTTAGCTCTAGAGAACAGAGACTTACAATGTGGCTGTCAGTTGAAAATTGTAGTAGGAGCCATTATGATCAATTCTGCATTCCTAAGCTTAATTTAATTAACAAGTAATATGAGGGTCCTGACTATCAATTTCAGGGTAAGAAATGTGACGGTAAAAGAGTACATTAGGAAACAATATATCCATTATAACTAATGTTCCTATCAATGCAGTGAACATGGTGTTATAGAACTTGATGATAAATGGGGATCCATTATTCAGGACAGTTCAGAAAAGATGGCTTTAAGAATGTTATATCATGACGGGTCAGGCCCCAGGGAGGTATGGTAGTAGGGTATTTTACTTGACTTTAAAAAAAATTAACCTGATTCTTCCCTTTGCTGCCAAGAGGGCACAAACAATGGACCTTCCCAAGAGTGGAGGAGATAAAGATTACTTCAAAAACTTCCTCTTTTTAACATGAATTTATCTAAATGTTATTGACAAGAAAAATTATGAGGATATCCCTTCATTTTCCTCATGAATTTTTTTTTGTTCTTGGATGATCTCTGGTTTGTAATAGGTCAGTCAGTAAAATCATTGGAGTAGACTTAATACTCACTTTGAGCTGAGGCAAGTTCCAAAGTGTGATCAGATCACGGTCTCTATTTCTTTCTCATACACAGAGAGAGTTGGGCTTATTATAAGATAGAAAGAAGACTGTAAATCTCCTTGAGGACCAGGATCACATTTACCAACTCTGCTGCACTGAATTTTTCAAAGCACTTAGTACAGTTCTCTGCACACATTAAGCACTGAATAAATGCCATTGATTGAATACAAGATACTAGAATCCCACTGGGATATAAAATAAGTGTGCTTTGCATTAAGCACTTACTATGTGCCTAGAAATGGTACTGGGCACTGGGATTCATACAAGATAATCAGTCTAAAAGGGAAAGAGAACAGGTATTACATCCCCATTTTATAGGTGTGGAAACTGTGGCAGAGAAGTTAAGTGATTTGTCATAGGTCACACAACTGATAAGAGGGAGATACAGAAGGATTAGAAACCAGATCCCCTGACTCTCAACTCCCTTTCTCTTTCCAGTAGGCCATGCTGCTTTTTTAAGTATATCCTTGAACATTTGAAATGGAAGTCATAGGTCTAGCAATGTGGATTTTGCAGCAGAGCCTTAGAACAAAATTGCCTCTTGAATCCACAGACTATAATTCTAAAATATGTTGAAATTTAGCTCAAGAACTGCTACAAGTTCTCAGTATTATTATAGCACACACACACAATTCATGAATTTAAACAAGGGCTGTTGGAGATAAGAATTTTAAATTAAAAGCAGGTAGGGTTGATCAGGGTTGTGTTTTGCACCGAGCAAAGTGCTCAGTAAATAGGGCTGAATGAAATGTTGATCTACCAACATTGCAGTCTCTTTTCATCATCATCATCATCAATGGCAATATCCTCAACTTGCTCTATGCTCACTTGCTTGCGGACACAGGAAGATTCCAGAGCTGTTTCTGTATCATGGGATCAGCCAATACTGTGAAAACCAAGAACCAAAGTCCAATCACTGAAGGAGAAAGAGTGATGTTTTCATTGGAAAACATTTTTTCAGTAGAGAACTTTGGATACAGAGCAAAATTCAAGTGTAATTTGGAAAAGGGATGTCCCCTGAGGAACAGGGATTGGGTACGACCTGCTTATCCTGCATCTACCACAGTATTTACTACAGTTCTTGGAACACAGTAAGTATTTAGCCAATGTAATAATAATAACAATAATAAGCTCCTGACAATTGGCTTTACAGTAGTCATTCAGCTTTCTCCCCATTATTTATCCTCTCTTTCTTATGGTATTTGTTATGGGCTTACTCTGTGCCAAAAATTGTACTAAGTACTGGGGTAGATTCAAGATAATTGAGATGGTTATGGTCCTTCTCCCATATGAGGCTTAGAGTCTAAGTCAAAAGGAGGAGGATTTAATCCCTATTTAGCAGAGGAGGTAATTGAGGCACTGAGAAATGAAATGACTCGGCCAGGCTAATACAGCAAACAACTGACAGAGCTGGGATTAGAACCAAGGTCTTCTGCCTCCCAGGGCTGGGATGGTTCCAATAATAATAATAATAATAATGGCATTTATTAAGTGCTTACTATGTGCAGAGCACTGTTCTAAGTGCAGGGGAGGTTACATGGTGATCAGGTTGTCCCACTGGGGACTCACAGTCTTGATCCCCATTTTACAGATGAGATAATTGAGGCACAGAGACGTTAAGTGACTTGCCCAAAGTCACACAGCTGACAATTGGTGGAGCCGGGATTGGAACCCACGATCTCTGACTCCCAAGCCCGTGCTCTTTCCACTGAGCCATGCTGCTTCTCTTAGGTCATGCCACTTCACATGCTCCTCTCCCACAGCACCCCAGCTCATGTGCTTCACTTACCTAAAGCCAACCTACTCACTATGCCTCATTCTCATCTCTCTTGCTGCTCATCTGTAACACCCTTCTCCTTCACATCCATCAGAACACTGCTCTTCCCAACTTCAAAGTTTTTAGAATCCTGTCTCCTCCAGGAGGCTTTACCAGATCAATTTCTCATCTCCCCATTCTATTTCCCCCCAATAACTGACTCTTCAGCACTTCTGTATCACCTAAGCACTTAGGTACACATTCTTCCCCCAGCCTTTCCAACCCTGATAACAGTTATGCATATTACTTAAAACTCTGTTTCTGCCCCTACATGTAATTTATTTACAAGATTAGAATCTCTAAAGTATAAACTTACTATGGGCAGGGAAAGTGTATGAAAACTCTGTTATTTTGTTATATTGTACTATCCCAAGCGCTTAGTACCAGTGCTCTGCACATAGTAAGTACTCAATAAAATTGATTGATTTTATAGTATGCCTCCTCTACTAGACTAAAAGCTACTTGTGGGCTGGGATCATGTCTACCAACTCTTACAAGTGCTTAATACAGTGCTTTGCACAGAGTAAGGCCTCAGTAAGTTCCATTTGATTGACCTATTCCAGTAGAGTGGTTCAAATTACCAATTAACTTCCTCTATTAGTATTGGGTCCTATTGGGTGTTTCTATACCAACACTAATAAGATAAGATAAGATAAGATAAGATAAGATAAGAGGGACCTGCCTTGCCTTGATTTGCCTTAGCCATTCATTGCTTAGATTATTGGGAATTTAAATTAAACCACAAGGCAAGTTTGCATTAGTAATTTATCCTTAGAGGAACAAACTTCATTCATATCAATCAGACTCTAGTCCCTAAATTACTGAGGCGACGAGTATTTCCACTAGTCGATCAATGATATTTACTGAGGGCTTAGTATGAGGAGAGTAGTGTACTAAGTGCATGCACTGAAATAGTCCTTAAACTCCTAATGGACTCGGACTTTGTCTTCCAACCTCTATTGTATTATTCTCTCCCAAGAGCTTAGTACAGTGTTCGCCACATGTAAATAAATACCACAGATGGATTGATTCTCTGGACTGCAACATCCTTTACTACACTGTCATGAAATGCCAGTTTTGCCAGTTTAGTAGACCCTCAATTTTCAGGCATTGCCTACTCATTCCATGTTATATAGACATAAATCTATAACAATTCAAGCCTGAAGTTTCCAATTATTTTTATATTTACTGTTAAAACCTTTAACCAGATCCACAGTATCTTGGGACCAGGTCAGAAAAGAGGTTTCCATATCTTTTCCTGATAACATTTTCTTCAACAGGTGGAATGTAAAATCTGAATACTATCTGGTTCTGTGTCTCCAATAAGTCACATGCTATCTGGTATAGCTAAACACATCGAATCCATCATCTGGTTCCATTTTAAAATCAGGGTTTCTTTTCCACCCTTCATTTAGTAGTAAAACATTCCATTTTAGTTCCGTTGAAGCTATGCAGTTTCTGAAATGTATTCCCTGTTTTACCTTTTCATTTTTGTGGTTGAAATAAAATGTTTCCCCATGGAGTTATTCCTCTCAGAATCATTTTGGGTATGTGTTTTGGCATATTGCTTAGAGGCAGAAATGTAGGTGGAGGGGAAAATGCCTGAAATCCTATCCTTGTCCTAGATGTGTCTAATATTAAGACGTGCATTAGGGATGTTATCTGTCTGTGTTCTAATTTATGTCATATTGAGGCATCCAATCTTTGGGGCTGTATATGTGTCTATACAAGCAAATTGCGGTGGAGGGCAGGCTATTTATCCAGATAATTAAAGTTCCCCAAAACTTCTTTTAAGGAAAAAGATCATCATTATTATCATTATTATTCTTATTGTTTGTTAAGTGCTTACTATGTGTCAAACACTGTTCTAAGTAATGGAGCAGGTACAAGTTAATCAGGTCAGATACAGTTACTGTACCATATGGGGGCTTACAGTAAAAAGTGAGGGAGAACAGGCATTAAATCCACATTTTACAGATAAGGAAACTGAGGCACAAAGAAGTTAAGTGATGACCCCAAGGTCACACTGCAGGCAAGTGGTGGAGGCAGGATTAGAACTCGGGACCTCACTCACCTGGGGTCATGGTCTTTCCATTAGGCAATGCCACTCCTCATTGGCATGTTTCCAAATTCAATCAAAAGAAGAGGACTTAAGGGTGGAGGCCCTCCACAGGTTTGTGACAAATCAGGTGACCAGAACCTCAAGAAGATCCATCCTGTTTGGATTCCCTAAAAAGAATAAACAATTATGGTATTTATTAAACACATGCTACATGCCAAGCACTGTGCTAATAGTTGAGGTAGACCCAATATAATCAGATATGACACAACTGTAGTTCTCACAGTCTGAGAGGGAAAACAGGCATTTTAACCCCAATTTACAAATGTGTAAACTGAGGCACAAAGAAGTTAAGTGACTTGGCCATGGTCACACCACAGGGAAGTCATTCCTCTCTCCTACTTAGACTGTGAGTTCCATGTGGGACAGGGACTATGTCCAACCTGATTATCTTATATCTACCAGTGCTTAGTACAGTGCTTGGCACACAGTAAATGTTTAAAAGGTACCATTAAAAGAAAGAGTGGTATTGCTAAAATGACAACCCAGGTGTTTTGAGTCCTACTCCTGAACTCTTTCCAGGAGGCCATACTGCTTCTGTTATGGAACACCTGTCCATCTCCTACCTCCTACTTAGTACAATGCTCTGCACACACTTAGCATTCAATAAATAATAAATATCATTGAATGGGGATTGTATGAAAGAAATTGATCACACTTGACTAAGAGGTATCTATTTTTCCCTTTTCATTTTTCAACTCTCATCCCCACCCTCCATCCACTCGTCACACTCACTCTGCTCTCCCTAAGGCTACTTTATTTTTAAACTCTGTCCACAATTCCCCTGCACTCACTCCCAATTCTCCACCTCTCTCCCGGTTGGCCTTCCCTAATCCTGCCATGCTGGCCCTGCATCCCATAATCATGTACCTACTCCAGGAGGCTATTTGGTCTTTAACCTTTTCCTACCATGGCTGATCCTGACCCTTCCTTGGCATAAAGTTCTCCATCAGATCCAAGATTAGGATTCCCACTGTAAACCAGCAGCAGTGGAGAATGGATTGGATCAAGACCGGAAGCATCATTCTCACCCCCAACTCATCCTGGTTCCAGCCCAACCTCACCACTGCCTTAGAACTTTGGAGAAACCTATGTAAGAACCTTTCAAAGACCTACATAACAGGGAGAATTCAAGGTTACCAAGTGTGGGGTTGGGTTAGTGGGGAGGTCGTCTTGGGAAGCTGCAGGATTGGAAGTAGGTGGGTTCAGGATAACAGGACATGGGGATGGAGGGTCTCAAAGGGACACAGTCATTGCAATTTTTTTAATGGCACTTGTTAAGCACTTACTGTGTGTAAAGCATAGTTCTGAGTGCTGGGGTAAGTGCAACTTAATCAGGTTCAACATAGTCCCTGAGAAGAGGGAGAGTGGGTGTTTATTCCCCATTTTACAGCTGAGCAAACTGAGACACAGAGAAGCGTAGAGGCTTGACCAAAGTCACACAGCAAGCAGGTGGTGGAGTCAGGATTAAAACACAGGTACTCTGATTGCCAGGCCTGTGAATTCTAGGTGACACTGCTTCTTTATTCATTTTGTTGTTGTTGTTTTTAATGTATTTGTTAAGTGTTTACTATGTGAAAAACAGTGGGGTAAGCACTAAGCACTGGGATAGATTCAAGCTAATTGGGTCAGACACAGTCCCTGTCCCACTTGGGGCTCACAGTTTTTTCATTTTCCATGAAGAAGGAAAAGCTGAGGGATTAGCTGAAAGAGATAGCAACAGTGTTGATGAGGGTTAGCAGGGAAAGGAGAAGTACAAAGAAGAAGATTGGCTACTCAACCCCATGGCATTGAGAATAAGTTAGACTAGGTCCTGGAAAAATATATTATCCTCTGCTTTCATTTTGAATATTTAGGAAAAAGTCTATTTTTAATGCTGTTTTTCAATTTGTTATAATAATTATTATAATAATTATGGTATTTATTCATCACTATGTGCCAAGCACTGTTCTAAACACTGGGGTAGATACAAGATAACCAGGTTTATCCCATGTGGGGCTCACAGCCTTAAACCCCACTTTTCAGATGAGGTAACAGGCATAGGGAAGTTAAGTGGCTTGTCCAAGGTCACCCAGCAGACAAGTGGTGGAGTCAGGATTAGAACTCATGTCCTCTTTCCACTAAGCCATGCAAGGTGTCTCCCATGTATTAGCCAAGAGAAGGTAGTGAAGACTTTTGTTTTTTAATGGCACAATTCTAAGCCCTGGGGTAGACTCAAGCTAATCAGTTTGGGCGTAGTCCATGTCCCACATGGGGTTCACAGTATTAATCCTCATTTTACAGATGAGGTAACTGCGGCACAGAGAAGTAGGTTGACTTACCCAAGGTCACGCAGCAGATAAGTGGCAGAGCCAGGATTAGAACCCAGGTCCTTCTGATTCCTAGGCCCATGCTCTATCCACTAGGCCATGCTGATTCCCAAGTCAAGGAATACTGTTCTAAAGTTAAAGGAACTACACTTCAGACCTGAAGTAGAGGAGTCTGGGCAGGAGGAGGTTAATCTGGACAGAGGGTGTGTGGAAGGGACCTGTTAAAATGAATCAGCCAGGCATTCTTAAGAGGACTCAGGATGAATAATGCAGGCACATAATTCAGAAGAGATGGATGCTTCTTGGTGGCATTCTGCCTAGAATTGAACTTCAAGATGAGATAAGTAGATCAGGGATGTTGTTGTTAGATACAGAAGGGAAGGAGGGATGACTTTGAGCATTATTAGGAAATACTGAGCTCAAAAATCTTATCCATTGAAGGATATATGTATTCAAGGTCATGGAGCCATATGGGACAAAGTTGTCAAAACTAGAAGAGAACTAAGATTTACAACACCCTTGCTCCATGCATTTCCTCCAAAGCGGAATTTATGTATTCTTCCACATTTTCTAGCTTGGTATTAGAGAATGAAACAGTTTTGCGTGACTTCTTAATCTCCCAGAGGTCCTTACTAAATAAGAAATCAAAGCAATATGCTGCTCCTGTAGTTTGCAGATTTTCAAAGTCAATCAAAAGAAGTGGCCAGAGATGTTCACCAACTGATGTTTCTTCTGCACCATGACAATTGGTTTACCTTTGCTCTTAAAAACTTTTGACTTGATATTAGTTTCCCAGTAAGTCTAGTTGCTTTGCTGAATTGAGGGTGGAAAGTTCAGGCATTTCATTATTTCCCTGAAATATACTTTAGACAATCTTGATTTGTCTTCACCCTAGACATAACCCAAAATATCTGCCTTACTGTTTATTCCAGAAAGATGAACATAATTCCCAACTTTGACCTGCTCTTACATTTTGATAAATTGAGGCAGAGTATTTCTTAGTTCTTTGGATTCCTTTCTTTCTAGAAATAGAAGGACTGCAATGGTTTTAAAATGTAGTATAGCAATCAGTATTGATTGACTACAAGTTCATGACACTTTTCCAACCACTGGAGAAGAGTTATGTAGAGACTTATTGAACAAAGAGAAGGCCTGACTTCAAACAACACTGTTGGAGACTCAAAATAGAATATGATAAACCAGTCCAGAGCCTGATATATCTAGTTTGAGAATCCATGAAGATCAAATTGATGATTAACCAAAGTTCCATTTTATTAGGTGCTATGTACATACACTTTAAAGGAATATATGAGCCCCTATAGATATATCCACACATATGAACCCTTGATTTTGCAAAGTTACAGGTTCAGGAGTAGTATTACTCTAAAGAAACCCTTCCTTTTGCTAAAATGCATTAGCAGTAGTCTAAATTAAAACAATACAAAAAATAATTATTGCCTACTGCTAGATTTTAACATCCTTGAAGGTGTGAATCATGGCTGCTTACTCCACTGAACTTTCTCAATGATCAATAAATACCATTTATACATGGTCTATCAATTTATCAGTGGTATTTATTGAGTGCTTACTGTATTGAATATACTGTACTAAACACTTGGGAGAGTACAGTAGAGTCATGAGACATGATCTCTGCCTTCAAGGAGTTTATAGTCATGAGCATAACTAAATATGAAATGAAACTTTGAAATGATTGTATGGTCACTCAGCTAATAGGAACCCTTCCAATGCTTTGGAGTAGTGTTAAAGTGGCTTGATTTGTGAGGGAAGGCAGTAGTAAGAAAGAGGGTTATTTGGTTTTATATTTTGCAAAGTCTATCCTATCCAAAATGCCAATTTACAGCCCAGAAAAAAACTAAAATCCCATCAACCCTCTCCATGTTATTTCCTTTCTGCAGCTTCATTGATTTACCTTTAAAGCATAATTATCCAGTGTGCTTAACTTTACTAATTTAAGCCAGGTGTAACTTTCCAAGGAGGCAAGAATCATTCATTCTTGTTCTCCCAGCCCATTTCTCTCCATCCCTTGTGTAATTCCTTGAAGCTGGTTGCATTAAATTAGAACCTTGGGTGCTGTCATTTGTCTAATTTAAATGAACTCTTCCTGGTACGATTTCTCATTCTGTCAAGGAGCAATTGGCTCATACACCCATCATTTTAGCCTCTGTTGCATTTTATATGTGACTAAAGAATTCATAATTTGCATTTAGCAGACCAGATGGGAAAGGCAGAAATGCCGTGGTGCTTGAAAATGACCTTAGAAGGAAAATAGCCAGCTGGGTGGCTGTGGGGAGAGACAGAATGAAAGAGTTTTGAAGGATATCATAGGGTTGATGGGAAAGGGCTGACATAGTTCAGAAAATGACTAAAATAGTCAGGAATTAAATTATATCTGCCTGGGCCAACACAAATAACACTAAATGGGGATCCCTTTGATAGACTCTAATGAAACTACACAATAATCCACAATAAATAAAATCAGTGAAATTGGTCTCACCTACTAAAATCACGTCAGATTCTGTTGGGTCACAATTTTGGAATTAATCTAGGTTGACCAACTTCGTCAATAGCATCACTGGGGCTATTTAAAATAACTGGACACTGCCATTGTTTAGGGTAAATGTTTAGTGTGGGTCAGCTAGACCCAAGCTAGATTCTATGTCCACATAGGATCACCTGCAATTTTGCTGCAACAAGCAAAACTCCTTAGATAGCCTAATCAGTTTTTAGTCTCAGATTCTGAGAGACCTATCCTAGCCTGGGAGAACTGATGGAGTCAAAGGAAAACGATCTATGGAGAACATTGGGTACCAGTTTCATGGAGGCTCAGAATATTTGAGGAATGGTATATGGTCAGGAATTTGACTTCAAGACATTCTTTTTGGAATCCAGGGCAGTGAGGTATATGAATATTTTAGTGTCTCTCTCATGGTTTAGTCATTGGGTAGAGAATGTTTTTTTAACCAAGCAGCTGACTTGCTTAGTCACGAAAACAAACTCTAGTCTGGAAATTCAAGACCTAGATGATACTTAATCAATTAATTATAGAATTAGCAAGGAAAGAAATGGTGAAAATTTCCAGTTAGCTGAAAAGAGTGATTGGGAAATTTTAAGTAATATCTTTCTGCTCACCAATGAAGACCCACTTACCTATCAAAACAATGGGCCAAAATTTTATTTACTAGCTCTAGAGTCATCCTAATGTAACTTTAAAGGAATTAGGTGAGTGGACACAATCAGACTGAGTCATCAAACTGGCTGCTAAATAGGGACAAAGCAACACGAGAAAGGTCAGTAGTCAATGGAAGAGATCCAGTAGAATGTTGCATGCGAATACCATTTCCACCGTGGCACCACGGCATCCCTGCTAATGCAATTTGAACATAGGCCTGCAGCTCATCAGCACCTGCACCTCCAGTAATACCTTAGCTGCTGGGGAGTTATGCTTGTTATAATAATAATTGTTATTATTATTATTATTAATATTAACAATGAGAAGAATAATATACTATATTAAGCATTTATTATGTGCCAGACACTGGAATGGATACAATACAATCAGATCAGACATAGTATCTGTTCTACCAGGGACTCACAGTCTAGGGAAAGGAAAAACATATTTAATGTCCATTTTATAGATAAAAATCTGGAAGAGGTTAAGTGACTTGCCCGAGGTCATACAGAAAGCAAGTGGTGGGGTTGGAATTAGAACCCAGATCTTCTGACTTCCAGTGCTGTGCTCTTTCCACGAGGTATAGGATCACTGGGTCCCCATTCTACTCTGTACAGTCTCCCATCGCTCACATCTGGTCTCCATGACTGGCTGTCACATGTCGAATTGTATCTATCAGTTTGCTGAAGCAAATGCAAAATCTCTTCATTTATGATTTTGATTTTGTGTCAGCACCCTCTCTCCTCTTTTTTTGTTTTTAAATCACTCAACCTGCCATAATTACTTTTACTTAGATAAATACTTCTGGGGTGGTTCCCTGAAAACCCTTCTTCCTCCATTTACCATTTCTTAGCCTAGGGACTTATTCTTCTGTATTCCTACCTGTATTTGTGACTATTTAGCACTTGCTGTGCTCCAAAGCCACTAGTAAAGGACCAAAATTTTTATCCTACAGAAAAATAAAACAAACACACATATAAGCTATCCTATCATTTACCTATTTATGCAATTACCTAACTGTTTCTTAATGTCTCAGATGCATGCTTACTGACTATTCCCATCCTGGAACTGTCTGTGATGAGATGGTCATGTTGGTTTTCTGACAAATCCAAAGCCTTTTTTGTAATCTCAAGCATGTTACAGTCTGTCAGTACAGTTCGAGTAAAATAAAATAGCCGCTAAAATAAAATGAAGCAGTGGGCGATCCCCATAATCAAAGCACAGGGTTTTTCATTTTGAAAATTCTTCTCTTCAAGCTAAATTGAATTTCATCACTGGGAAAACTTGCATTGTATACATTATTGTCAGATTAAAGCTAAAAGCTTTTGATGTGACATGCAGGCAATTCATCCAGTTTATTATCTGACAGCTAATTCCCATCACCTCATGCAGCTATGGGGAAGCACTAGGGTTCATTTTGTCACACTAGCTTAGCTCTGCCTGAATTTTTCTTAATGCATGCTCATATTAATCTCCAGACTGTCTTCAAAGTGAGAAGGTGAATTAGGTCCTTGCCAAAATTTAGCACTTTAAAATAATTGATATAATCTTGCAGGAGTTCACAGACGATTTGTAGCGTTTCATGAATCTGTTTCAAACAGCAAAATGCAAGGTAGTTACTCCCAAAACTAATAAAAACTTTGAGAGAGTGGTGGTAATTGCCTTGAACAATAAAGTGGGAGAATAATCTTCTATTTTTAATTTTATTAATTATCATTTACTACCAGCTGTACTTGCCAGGCACAAGCATCTTCTTCGGGAGAATAAATTCTGTTTTGGAACAACAGCAGTACACTTTGTGTGGCATTTAATGAGGAGCCAGAATGACTCAAAGATCTGGGGAAGCTAAGAAACTGGAGGTTAAGCTCATTTGCAATGAATTATGAAGCAAGTCATTAAATAACCCCATTCTTTAGGTTTTAAAAAATGACAAATATTTATTTATCTAGTGACCATGAAACAACTAGTTAATGTTATTGCAGATGCCACATCTAAAGCAATCTCATCTTGGTCATTTTTAATACCATGTAACAAGACATGATGGCAAACTAAGAAATCTTGGAACATAACCTAATGGTCATTGCATCATACCTTTAATGGATGGAAGAAGTGAGGAGCATGTATTCATTCATTCAGTCATATTTATTGAGCACTTACTGTGTGCAGAGCACTGTACTAAGCACTTGGGACGTACAAATCGGCAACACATAGAGACGGTCCCTACCCAGCAATGGGCTCACAGTATAGAAAATGGGCAGCAGGATGTTCCAAATGGCTACTGTGAGTGAATTGAAGTGAATGGATAAAAAAGAGGAATGATCACTCAGTTAATCAATGGTATTCACTGAGTACTTACTGTGCAGAACATTCTACTAACTGATTGGGAGAGTACATACAACGGAGTTCTTAAACATGATCTCTGGCTACAGGAAGCTTACAGCCTACAGGGTAGAGTAATAAACCCCTTAAAGGCTTAAAGAAACAAATCTTTGGACACTGTGGCTGGGCAAAAGAGCTGAAGACTGGTCAACCTGAAGAATATTAGAAATGAGGTGACTCCTTATGATCTTGTCAGCAAAAGAGAGTAATGAAAATATTGTCATACACTGCATGTCGAAAAAGCAACATCAGAGTGTACATGTGCACACAATCTTCATCAGTTTTATTAATTATACTCCCATGCACTGATAAAATCAGAGTCATCTTCAAAACCCAAAGAACAGCTGTATATATAGAGGTATACTTCTTTATCTAGGTCTTTAGTGGCCCCATGTTCACAGCTAGAATCCAAATCGGCAAGAGAGGGCTTGCTCCCCTTTCATCCATTTGCCCTGTGAAATTTACATTGGCTCCACACAGACCTATCCCACCAGCAGTCATTGCTAAAGCTTTGGCCTCTTCTCATCTTACTGGCTAAGAACAACTAGTATCTGATTGCCCAAACACTATCAGAGTTCCCCAACAAGCCCAGTTCCCCATAAAAAATGAAGCAATAAAGGAATAGAAAGGAAACTCCAAGTATACTCTCAGGCTCACTTTGATTTATTGTGGCTTATTGCTATAGTTTTCATATAATGAAAGTTGTGCTATCTGGTATTCACCAACTGAACAACTCTAGTAATTGCCTTTCTGATATCCTCTCATACAAAACATACAAAAGAAATAGAAACAGCATGGCCTAGTAGATAAGGCATGGGCCTGGCAGCCAGTGGATGTTGTTTCTAATACCAGCTCTGCCTCTAGCCTGCTGTGTGACCTTGGGTAAGTCACTTAACTTCTCTGGGCCATTTCCTCAACTGCAAAATGGGGATTGAATACCGGTTCTCTCTCCTACTTAGAGTGTGAGTCCCATGTGGTAAAGGGACTGTGTCCAGCTTAACTTGTAACCACCCTGGCGCTTAGAACAATGTATGACACATAGTATGCACAGAACAAATGCTATATAAGATATAAAGCCAATATTAGTTGAACCTACCTACCAACTCTATTGTACCATTCTTTCCAAAGCACTTAATAAAGTAATCTGCACACAAAAAGATTAATAAATTTCCTTGACTGATTGAATGACTGATTGTGAGAAACACCTCCATCCATCCTGTAGAAGAAAGTTACAGTAATCAGGCTATGTGTGAATCCTGGGGAGGGGATAAAAAGTTTAGTTAAACAAGCTCTCCTGGGAGTGCAGCAGAGCAGTCTTGGGTGGAATAGATTAATAGTAATATTTATTAAACATGTCAATATGAAAGCTCTATACTATGCACTGAGAAGAAATGCATAGATATTGTCTCAGACACTATTTGACATTTATTCATTGGTATTTGTTAAACACTTACTGTATGAAACTATTGTACTAGGTGCTAGGAAAGAATACTGTAAAAGACTTGATCCTTGGCCCTTGGCGGGGGCTCTTTATCTAAAAGGAGGACCAGGAGATTGGGGATGGACACAGGAGGCAAGATTCAATTCCTAAATTCATTCATTCAATCATATTTATTAAGTGCATACTGTGTCCAAAACACTGTACTAAGTGCTTGGGAGAATGCAACAACAACAAACAGACACATTCCCTGCCCACAACAAGCTCACAGTCCAGAGGGGACCATAGAGGACACCTAAAGGCACCATACCCAAAAACATAAAAACAAGGATGAACACAATAAGGAGTGGAAGAAGGAGTGTCTTTGGGAGGTTTTTCTTTTTGTTTTCAGTTAACATCATCAACAAAATCATAATTTAACATTACCAACCACAAGCCATTCCAGTTCAATAACAACCAGTATGTTACTGGTGGAACTGAATAGTCCTCAGATGTGTCATGCACAAGGCTGACCTATACTTGGTCCACATTGCCTCATTCTTCCCAACACAGGAACATCCTTCAGCCCTCTGTGTCTTTGGAAGAGCGTCGAATTACCCACCAAGTGATGGCAGATAGGGAGAGAGGGAAATGATCATCAGGTAGGCTTGTATGGATCTATCTCAGAACCCTCCTTTTGGGTAGCTCCAGGCAACAGAACATCCTAGTTTCCTTCCAACCTTGGTCTCTGTGGTGGGTTCAGCAGGCAGGAAGAGAAGAGGCCACTTCGGTCACAAGCAGACTGTGAAAATGTTCTGAACAAACCATGCTCCCTCTAACAACAGTTTCAGCACTATGTATTTCCAAGGACTACATCCCCACCAAACCCCTGAGTTTATGCCAAGCCAGGATTTGGCTCTCAGGCCTTCTGAAGGTACTTTTTCTTAATGATGTGGGACTCAGATGTCTGTATTACCCCTGCCAAGCACCATCGTGGAAATGATTTATCCATGCTGCTCTGCCTCTTTGGGCCTCAGTCATAGTCAGCTACAATTTTTGATCAACTGCCATGTCCCATTTTCCTAGTGGTCCCGGAAGCAAGGCTTTGACAATCCGAATTCACGATTCCAGTCTTAATGCCAATAAAATGATACCCCATGAGCAGACACTTGAAGGGAAAATCGAGAATCACTGTTTAAGCTTAATAAACTAAAATATCCCTCTCTTGTCCAATTATCTTCTGCACCAAATTTTCTAAAGGGAGAGTTGATAGTCTGTGCATTGATTTGCTTTTGCTTTCTGTGCACTACTGTGAAGAAACTGTGGGTTGTAGGTTGACACATTCACCACTTGACCAACTGAAATAGTTTTGTTTTTTTTCTCCTGTAACAAGTGACCTGTTGAGCTGAGTACACATTATTTCTCTCCACAGGACAGCTCTCCCTGGGATGAGAACTGATAAGAAACCAATTCAGTTCTCCTCTGCTAATGCTGTCATTCATTTTTTGCAGCAAATCCTGGTCAATATAACGAAGTCTTCTGACTACTCAGCCCAAGCCTTCACCTACTGAGATAATCTGATCCCTCTGTGAGCAGTTCTAAGATAACCTTAAAGGGGTTGAAGCCACCCTGGAAAGGAGTGTAATGCAAGGGCCCCTCTTACATGGGTTTTTGAGTCATTTCTGTCTTAAAGGCTATCATTCTCCTGGCCTAGTTATGTGAAAAGACAGTCAGCCCTTCTTGAGCTATTTTCCCTGAGCCCATTTTTTTTCAGCTGAGAGCAACAATGGAGGATGATTGAAGAGTAGAGACCCGAAGACTCTTCAATTTTCCCAATTGCTTTAATTTGATGAAGAAGGAATGCTACATTTTGTTAAATTATATTATGATAAAGAGGAGCTGGTAGCTTCTCAGCATGAATCTGAAAGCAAATTATTTCCACAAAAAAGGACGATGTATTTAACCAGACAAGTAATTATGTTGTGGTGCTACTATCTCCCCTGCTTCAGATTAGAAAAAGAATTCAATTATCACTCCATTAGATCAAAAAATAATTTTAGTGATACATTCAAATTGAATTCATTTATTCCTAAGCATGTTCTAATGCATTTTTGGATTAGCCTTCCTGCATTTGGCTGATTGGAATCTTTAGCCAATACTTTTACTTAAAAATCTACTTCAACCAGCTCTTCTTTTTGTTTTCAGTTAACGTATTCTGTAACATTGATTTTTTTTTCCTGACACTATGAAATACATAATATTACCTTTTATTTTAAAAGATGATTGGGTTTTTGATGCATTTTAATGAAAATGACTTTGTTTCTTTCACTGATTTTATTTGGGACAACTTCATATTTTCCCACATTATTCTACAGTATGTAATAGAATTTAGAAAGCCCTTAGATCAAGAAGTGAAGTTTCTGTATCATTTTTTTGTATCTGGTTTTACTTTACATTTTGCTCATTTGACACTTTCATGTGCCTCCCTGACATATTCTCGTTCAAATGTATGGGACAATGTGGAATAAATTAGGACAGCAGCCATTATCTAAGACACAAAATTGATATGAGCCAAAATATGTCTGAACCATATATAGATTTCAAAGGAATCGATATTTCTGTGGCACGTAGTGCTGAAGGACAGAAACATTTTGACTGAGATACAAAACTGCAGTAGATGATGTCACCTCCCTATCATTTCACAATGTCTTTGGGCGGTGAGGCTAGGGTTGAGTTATAGGGTAGGGAAGTGGGGAAAAGGAACCATGAAGCTGGAAACTCCTCCTACTACTCTTCTGCACTTTCCTGCCATTGCCAATTCCCCCGTCATGATAGCTTATACGAATTGCTCCCTTCAGTGTTGCTCTTGCACTGGGATTTACACCTTCTAATATAACAATAATTATTATGGTATTTTTAAGTGCTTACTATGTGCCAAGAACTGTTCTAAGCACTGGGGTAGATACAAAGTAATCAGGTTGTCCCATATGGGGCTCACACCTTTAGTCCCCATTTTATCGATGAGATAACTGAGGTCCAGAGAAGTTAAGTGACTTGCCTAAGGTCACACAGCAGACATGTGGCAAAGCTAGGATTAGTGCCCACATCCTGACTCCCAAGCCTGTGCTCTTTCCACTAAGCCATGCTCCTTTTATTCTCTCCACTCTCAGCCCCACAGCAGTTATGTACATATCAGTAATTAACTCATTTATATTAATATCCATCTCCCCCGTAAGAGTGCAAGCTTCTTTTTTTATGGTATTTGTTAAAGCCTTAGTATGTGCAGGGATAGCTCTAATCCATGAGGTAGGTGCAAGATAATCAGGTTGGATACAGTCTGTGACCTGTATGGAGCTCATGGTCTTAATCTCCACCTTTCAGATGAGGTACCTGAGGCACAGAGAAGTTAAGTGACTTGGCCAGGGTCACACAGACAAACAAGAGGTAGAGGCAGGATTAGAACCCAGGTCCTGCTGACTGCCAGGCCCATGTTTTATCCACTAGGCTAAACTGTTTCACATGGGCAGGGAACATTTCTACCAACTCTGTTTTAGTGTATTCTCCCAAATGCCAATTGTCCCAATTGTCACAAGCCCCCAGTTTGTACCAACCGGGCCTTCCTGGATCAGCTCAATGTCACATAGTAAAGTCAATCACACCTCTGATCACCAAGGTTACTGTGGAAAGTTTTTTACTTAGTTTTACAAATGTGCAAGGGAGTGACCCCTATGCACACTCACTCACTCTACCAGGGGTCCAATACCAGTCTGTGGTCAAAGGAGCCCATTCTGCCCAATGCTTCTTCTTTCTGCTTCCAAGTGCTGCTGCCTTCTGCTGCTTTTGAGTACTGCTTACCTGCTGCTTCTACTTCACTGCTGCCTTTTCTGCATGTACCGCTGTGCTACTTCTCTGCCTGCCCTCAGCATGCCTCTAGGCTGCTTCTTGAGTGTGTGTACCTCCTTCTGATTTAAAATGACTGCCTTTTATCTGCCTTAGATGTCACAGCTGGGGCTCTACTTAGCAGTCATTAATTGGTCCAGTCCTATTGCTGGGTAGGACAGGAAGAGAGAGTCATACCTCCCTCCAGGCTCCACCCCCACAGGTTAGCAATCACCTGTCTCAGATAGAGCCAATCAGTCCTTTGCGAGTCTCTTCCTTCTTGTTGTTTGCAGGATCACAGTCACTAATAAGGCAGCTTAATGTGGGCTCACCACAAGTATGATGCACTGAACATAGTAAGCACTCAATAAATATGACTGATTATTGATTGACTGGCTGATTATACCAGGGCTGATCCTGATGTCCAGATTCTTTTTTCCATTCTAGAGAAGTATCCAAAATATCCTTCCCATTGTCTAACCCTGTTCTGTCACATGAGATGTCTCAGAAGTTTCTAGGTCTATGATGCCTTTGTCCGGTGACAGAAATGCTGCTTCAAGCTCCCTCCGTGGTCCTGACTCTATGCTGAATCCAAAACCAAGCACTGTACTAAGCACTGGGGTAGATACAAGATCATCAGGTCAGGCTCAGTACCTGTCCAACACAAGGCTTACAGTGTAATGTGTGGGAAAAAATATTTCACCCCCATTTTACAGGTGAAGAAACTGAGACACAAAGAAGTTGAGTGACTTGCCCAAAGTCACATAGCAGGCAAGTGACAGAACTGGGAATATAACCCAGTTACACACTATGCCATGCAGTGTATAGTGAAGGTTTTATACACTGGGTGCCTAGAACAATGGTACACAAAAAGAGGTGACTAATATATCTAGTAGATTGATTGGCTGATTGTGGCTCATATACTTCAAGGCTCATTTTCTTTTGGCATTGTGTAACCTGGGCAAGATATTAGGGCAGCACTCCTTTAAGTATCTGCTCCCCTGTCTCTCCACCTTCCCAACCCACTTCTTGCTCATATTCTCTCCTGTCTCATGGTTGCCAAAGAGAGATCTGTGCACCCATTCTACCACTATGTTGAGCCCATTGTTGGGTAGGGATTGTCTCTATTTTTTGTCGAATTGTATTTTCCAAGCTCTTAATTCAGTGCTCTGCACACAGTGAGCACTCAATAAATACAATTGAATGAATGAATGAATCCAAAGACCCAACGATGTTATAACATTTACATGGTATAGACATTAAAACATGATTAATAAAGGTCATTGTTATTATGGGTTTATGATGCGGGTGTGAATTGCCTATGGTACTTTTGATTGGACTATGGGTATGCTAGGGTGCCTTTTCTGATCACCATCCACCCAATTGAAAGGGCTGTTTATGACTCATTTTAGGCATGTCCTCTGAGAGACTCTTCCAGCTAGGATCTGATTGTTTGAAACATCTGCCACTCACACCAAATTTTCTCTCCCATTGCTGCTTGTCATTACAACTGGAGGGAAGAAGTTTCTAGCCTGCAACTTTTATTTGCCCTAGAACATACCCACGAAACTCACAATGTTGCACCCTGGTGTCCTGGAGGAAGAGATTGTCCCCTCAAGCCTGCAGAGCTGTGGCTCAGCTCTTGTGGGGAGAGGTTGTCCTCGCAAACCTCACATCACTTTGTCCCAGCTCCTCAGGAAGTATTATGTCTGCCATCACCATGCAGGGCAAACTGTGAGTCCCCTGTGGGACAACTTGATTACCTTGTAACCTCTCGAGCACTTAGAACAGTGCTTTGCACATAGTAAGGGCTTAATAAATGCCATGATTATTATAATCCCTGGCCCCCATATCCATTGCTCTTCCAGAGGAAAGAGAGGAGAAGAAGAGGAAACACTGAGATACTATTGGAGGGATAGAAGCCAGTCTCACCCCTTTTCTCTGGCTCAATCCCCTCCATGCTCTTCAGGCTATGAAAGTAGTGTAAACCACTTCAATGATGGAGGAGGCGATGAGAGAAGGTCAATTACTCAGACACCATGAAGGACATCACCAGATAAACAGGTCGTAGTTCAGAATGATAACAACCCTTTGTGGAGCCATTATTTTTATTCACAATATTATCCTTACAGCAATAATTCTGAGGTAATTCAGCAAGGCTTTGCAGGGTTTTATTATTAATTACTTGGGTAAGTGCATTAACTCTCTATTTTGCTTAGTTTTATAGACCCAGTTCAATTTGTCACCTAGAATTTTAATCAGAAAGGTGAATTCATACTCTGAAGCCTCTTTGCCTTGATGACACATGGTTTCAGGTGGAGAAAGCCTATTTGACTTCCATGATGCTTGACCTATATATCCATTCAGCTATCCACAAAGTCAGTGTACTCCGTAACCCAAATGGCACCCCTCGCTCCTCTAATGTCAACCTACTCACTGTACCTCGGTCTCATGAGAAGCAGCGTGGCTCGGTGGAAAGAGCCCGGGCTTTGGAGTCAGAGGCCAGGGGTTCAAATCCCGGCTCCTCCAACTGTCAGCTGTGTGACTTTGGCCAAGTCACTTAACTTCTCTGTGCTTTAGTGACCTCATCTGTAAAATGGGGATTAAGACTGTGAGCCCCCCATGGGACAAGCTGATTGCCTTGTAACCTCCCCAGAACTTAGAACAGTGCTTTGCACATAGTAAGTGCTTAATAAATGCCATCATCATCATCATCATCATTAACCCCCTGCTCACACCCACCCTCCTGCCTGGAACTCCCTTTTCTTTCACACCTGACAAACCACCACTCTTCCCAACTTCAAATTTCTATTAAAATTCTATCTCCTCCGGGAAGTCTTCCCTGACTGATCTCTTACTGCCCCATCACACTTTCCCTAATGCATCTACCATACCTTGAGTCTGTATCTCCTAACCAGTTAGGTACATACCCCACCTCTCACTCCCAGAGCATTAGTACATGAACTTCTACTCAGTTGCTTCTCCTACCTGTATTTTGTTTTCATTTCTGTCTCCCCTACTAGATTATAAACTCTTTGAGGACAGGATCATGTCTACTCTAGTGTACCCTCCTAAGGGCTTAGTACAGTGCTATGCAGTAAGTACTCAATAACTTCTATTGATTATTCTGGTGGAGACAATCAGCATGTTTTTAAAATTTAATGGGAATCGAGAATTATATCAACATTTTGTCACCACTAAAATACTATTCTTTCATAAAGTTTTTTTCTCAAAGCACAACAAAAATATTAGCTTTTCTTTTTTTTTCCAATTTTGTCTACCTGCAACTCATTTTGAGAGTAATATCCATGTTTTTGTTCCATGTCCTGTATCCTGCACAAAGTGTTCTATGGCTCTCCAACCTGAATATCCTTTCCACAAGATCCATTCAAGAGTTCTTTCCTTGAGAAAAAATTACAACCACATGATTTCCACTGTACACTGAGGCTACTTCTGTTTCTTGGAGTTTGAGATTATTCTGTCAAGGTCAGGAGCAATGTAGTCTATATTTTTCAGTCCAGCGACCAAGGCCAGAGTACATTTTTCTTGTTCCCCCTGTGGAGATACTCTAGAGTTGGCCCCTCCATGTTGTTTCAAGAGACGGGTCTCCATCATCTTCGAAAATTAATTAAAAAATGTAATGTTTGACTTTTCTAGTTCATCCTTCAGGAGTTTAAATATCTGCCTCTCAGCCAAGTTGTCTGAAATACTGCCATCCATTTAAAAGACAGGAGAAAATTGTACCCATTGAGTTCAATTTATACAAAAAGGAAGAATTTTGTATTCATTGAGTTAATCACTGTCTGAACTCTGCTGTTTCATTTCAAACTAATGCCTTTCCACCTCCTCTTTCTTTAGTCCTGGCAGAGTCAATTATAACCCAGATTGCTACATGGGAGTGTAGCACTGGGGAAACTGTTAACACCTAGCCACTCTGACATGAGATCACACTAAACAGCTTATTAAGATTCAGGCATCGGCTCTGATGACTAACACGAAGCAAAGGGTTGGGATTTACTTCCAACTCATTTAATTACAGAAATCAATGAATTCTTGGAGCAGAGCCAGGCAGGAGAAAATGAACCTGGCTTGACCGACATTTCGCTTTAGATAGCAAGATATTAAAAGCAACTCTGCCTTGAGAAGCTATCCAATTTAGAGAGTTCTTGAGGCGATGAAATGGAGGACAAGAAGTTATAAATATTTACCTGTTAAGGTAAAAGTTGTAGGATTTTGGAATAATGTTGAGAAAGCCCAAAGATGTTCTCTGAGATGAGCCAAATTATAGAGGAACTGATATTCCAATTCTTGCCTTAAAATACTGGATTTATAGCTACTGTTTACTCAGTGCTGGGAATACCATATGCTTAATTTTTCTCTGTCATTTCTTATAAGTATGGATTTGAGCAATTTAAAAAAATAATTTGGTGGTAATTATCAAGGTATTTTATATTCAGAGTAAAAATAGAGCTTAAAATTGTATGTGTGGAGGGGGATATCTTTTATTTTTATTACTCACATGCAGCAGTATCTGCCTGTTAAAAAAAGTGTTACTTTTTTATGGTATTTGCTGTTATGAAGTGTCACAAGCACTGTACTAAACAATGGAATAAATGTAAAATGATCAGATTGGACACAGTCCATGTCCCACATGGGGTTTACAGTCTTAATTCCTATTTTACAGATAAGGTAACTGAGGCACAGAGAAGTTTTAAGTGATTTATTTGCCAAAGATCACACAGCAGGTAAATGGCAGAGCCTGAATTAGAAATCAGGTCCTTGTGATTCCCAGGCCCATGTTCTATCCAGGCCATATTGCTACGTTGTTAATTCCATGAAATGGAACTCTTCCAGGAATTGCAAATGATACAAATGAATGAACAAATGCTTAATATCATAGCTACTACCTGACACCCATAGTAGAGTTAAAGCAATGTTGCATAATTTAAAGCTTCAGATTCCAAAATGTCAGTTTTGAAGTTTTGAAGAGTATATTAGGAGAGAGTTGAATAAGGGTACCTATCATTTGAAGAGACCAGTGAAAACCTATTATGCATAGTAAGTAATGAGTGGAGGAAAGGGATAATTTTTTGTAATAATAACAACTGTAGTATTTGTTAAGCAATTACTATGTGCCAAGCACTGGGATAAATACAAGATAATCAGGTTGGACACAGCCCTTGTCCCACATGGGGCTCACAGTCTTAATCCCCATTTTATGGATATTGTAACTGAGGCACAGAGAAGTTAAATGACTTGCCCAAGGTCACACAACAGACAAGTGGTGGAGCTGGGATTAAAACCCATGTTCTCTGACTCTCAAGCCCGTGCTCTTGCCACTAGGCCATGCTGCTTCTTTGATTACATTAATGATATGAAAAATGATGTTATCAGTCAAATGGCCTGATTGTCCTAAGTCAACTGTAGCGGAACTATAGTGGTTCTAAAGTCAATTTTTATGAATTTTGGACTTACCCATTTGCACAACTTTTGCTGCCCATTTCATAGAGCCTGCTTTGCACGTTGTTCCATCCTATTGACGATGATCATTAATGTGACAGGATGGCAACTGCCCCATCTCCTCATATCTGAAATGTGATCATTCTCAAATCACTTTCCAACACTCAGGCATTCTAGGAGTCACTGTCTGCACTATGGAAAACACGCGTTGCCTCTAACCTTCAATCAGTCATATTTATTGAGCTCTTACTGTGTTCAGAGCATTATTCATAGTGCTAGGGAGAGTACAACACAACAATATGACAGGCTTATTCCCTGGCCACAACGAGCTTACAATCTTGAGGGGAAGACAGTCATTACTATAAATAAATAAATTATGGGTATGTACATAAGTGCTTTAGGGCTGGGGGTTGGGGGCAGGGAGTGGTGAATAAAGGGAGTGTGTCAGGGTGACACAGTGGACAAAGAGGAAATTAGGGCTTAGTCAGGGAAGACTTCTTGGAGGAGATGTGCTTTCAATGAAGGTTGGAAGGTGGGGAGAGTAACTATCTGTCGGTTATGGAAGAGGTGGGTGTTACAGGCCAGAGGCAGCTTGTGGAGAGAGATCAGTGGTGAGATAGATGAGATCCAAGTACAGTGAGTAGATTGGCATTAGAGGAGCGAAGTGTGCAGGCTAGGTTGCAGAAAAAGAAGAGTGAGGAGTGAGGTGGGGTAGGAGGGAACAAAATCATTGAGTGCTTTAAAGCAGTTGGTGAGGAGTTTCTTTTTGATGTGGAGGTGGATGGGCAACCACTGGATGTTCTTGAGGTGTGGAGAAACATGAACTAGCATTTTTATAGAAAAATAATCCGGGCAGCAGTGTGGAGAATAGACTGGAGTGGGGAGAGACATGAGGTAGGGAGGTCACCAAGGAGGCTGCTACAGTAATCAAGGCAGGATGGGATAGGTGCTGGGATTAGAGTAGTAGCAGTTTAGATGGAGAAGGAAGGGAGAATTTTAACAATTTTGTGAAAGTTGAAATGACAAGATTTAATGAATATGTGAGTTGAATGGGAGAGAGGAGTCAAGAACAGCGCCAAGGCTAAAGGCTTGTGAGACTCCAGATTCTAGTAGCTATCATCTACCATCTCCCAGGTCCTACTTCCAACTTCTTTATCCAAGGATGGTAATGCTGTCTACAGTGATGGGAAAGTCATGAGGAGGACAGGGTTTGAGTGGGAAGATAAGGAGTTCTGTTCTAGAAATGATAAGTTTAAGGCGTTGGCCGTGAAAGCATTACTGAAAGCACACCTCCTCCAAGAGGCCTTCCCAGACTAAGCCCCCTTATCCTCAGCTCCCCCCACCTTCCAAGTCACCTCGACTTGATCCCTTTGCTCTCCCTCCAGCCCCACTCCACAGCACTTATGTATATATGTAGATATCTATAATTCTATTTATTTATAATGATGTCTGTTTACTTTTTTTTGATGTTTGCCTCCCCCGCCCAGACTGTAAGCCTGCTGTGAGTAAGGATTGTTTGTTTTGCTGAATTGTACTTTCCAAGCACTTAGTACAGTGCTCTGCATAAAATAATTCCTCAATAAATATGACAATGAATGAATGAATAAATAAACGTGCAAGTTGAGATGTCTTGAAGGCAGGAGGAAATATGAGGCTGCAGAAAGAAAGAGAGATCAGGGCTGCAGATGTAGATTTTAGAATCATCCACATAGGGTTGGTATTTGAAGCCATGGAAGGGATTGTGTTTTCCAAGGGAGAAGATGTATATGAAGAATTGAAAGAGACAAAGAACTGAACCTGGAGGGACACCAACAGTTAGGGGGTGAGAGGCAAAGGAAGAGCCTGCAAAAAAGTCTGAGGATGAATGGGCAGAGATATAAGAGGAGGAGCAGGAGAGGACAGTGTCAGTGAAGTCAAAGTTGAATAATGTTTCCAGGAGAAGGGTCTGGTCAACAGTATCAAAGGCAGCTGGGAGGCCATTGGAATTGACAAGACAGAGATCATTTGTGGCCTTTGGGAGAGTGGTTTCAATGGAGTGAAGGGGATAGAAACCAGAAGTCAGTGGAAAGACTCCATATATTTTAATTATTTTTTGCATATTTCATTCACCCCACCCTCAGCCCCACAGCACTTATGTACATTTCCATAATTAAATTTAAATTGTCTGCCTCTCCCTTTAGACCATAAGCTCACTGTGGGCAGGGAACCTATCTACCAACTCTGTTGTACTCTCCCAAGTGCTTAGTACAGTGCTCTGTGCACAGAAAGTGTTCCATAAGTACCCCTGATTGGTTTAGTGACTGATTCTTTTCCCACTTTTTCACTCTCTTTAATTGGCACTCCCATTACCAAATCCCGTTTCCACTACTCTGTACATCTGAAATAAAAGTCTAACTCAGCAATAGTGTACAAACTGAAACCAGGAAACAAGGGGACAATAAACAGAATAAGCCATTTCTTTTTATTTTATGTTTTACCACTGGGTAGGCCCAGAAAACAGGGCTGCTAGGAATTAAGGTTAATCTGTCCCTGGTTTCCTTGTTGATGTGGTGTGTGTTCTTTTATCTTTATAGCCTTTTTTGTACCCCATTCCTTTGCTTCCTACAAGTGCACAAGTGAACTTACTTATCATTCCCACTCTAATCAAGTTGCTGAGTGATGATGAGAACAATCAATGCCTGGAAAGGCTAGCAGCATATGTCGCACATGGGCCAAATGACAGTATACTTGCAAACAGAGGTGGGTGCTATTTGCATCATTTAATTGTATTTATTGAGCACTTACTGTGTTCAGAGCACTGTCCTAAGTGCTTGGGAAGTACAAGTTGGCAACATATAGAGACGGTCCCTACACAACAATGGGCTCAGAGTCTAGAAGTGGGAGACAGACTACAAAATAAAACATGTAGACAGCATCACGATTTGAAGAAGTTTTTCATCATTGGTGTGAATTCTGTAGGGCTGTTTTGCAGTTGGACAATTAGTGGGAACAGCTTTTTCAAATTTGGTCAGAAGTGAAAGTGACATTCTGATGACAATGATAATAATGACGGTATTTGTTAAGCACTTACTATGTGCCAAGAACTGTTCTAAGCACTGGGGTAGATACAAGGTAATCAGGTTATTCCACGTAGGGCTCACAGTCTTAATCCCCATTTTACACATGAGGTAACTGAGGCACAGAGAAGTTAAGTGACTTGCCCAAAGTCACATAGCTGATAAGTGGCGGAGCCAGGATTATGCTGCCCCTGCCCCTGAAATAATTACCCTGGCCTGATTCTGGTCTGACTCATTTTGTAGAGGAAAACTGCATTTTTCTTGGATGCTGTCATTGTTGCGTTTTCATTTTTTTCTTCTTTTTTTTAAAGCTTTTTACCCTTTTTTGCAATGAATGAAAACTTCTACATCATTCATCCAGATGGCTTAGGAGATGGCTGAGGATAGCATGTGGTTGCTGTTGTTTCAGTTTCAGGTATATTCTCTACTGTGATCGCAAGTGGAACCCGTTTTCCCTTCCAGCCACCTCACAGTGTGTGTCACTGGGGCAGGGGAATCAGATGAGAGAGGGTGGATGGCTTCTCACAAACCATCACCACTATTATAAAATAACGTAAGACATAATGCCCACCCCTAAATCATTTTCATAAATAAAGTGTGCAAGTATACAAGAGATTCTTGTTGTGACACATACAAGCAGTGTGGCTTAGTGGATAAAGCACGGGCCTAGGAGTCAGAAGGGCCTGGGTTCTAATCGTGGCTTTGCCACATGTCTACTGTGTGACTTTGGGCAAGTCACTTAACTTTTCTATGCCTCAGTTACCTCATATATATAATGGGGATGAGTGGGAGCCCCATGTGGAACACGGACTGTGTCCAACCTAATTAACTTGCATCTACCCTTGCACTTAAAACAGTACTTTGCACATAGTGCTAACAAGTACTGTGATTGTAGTTATTATTATTACAGCCATGGATTCAGACTCACTCATAGCAGTACTATATTTGAATCAAAGAACATTTCTATCCATTCATATGGATAGTTAACAAATAGTTGAAAATCCAAAGCCTAAAGGGCAATGGTTAATGAGTCAATCATTTAAAATTCAGTCTCAAATGGCTTAAGGATTTCAAAATTAATCAATGACACATAATTCTAATCACAATTTCTAGATTTAACCTTAATCCTGAACAATCAATCGATCAATCAAAGGTATTCATTAAATTTTGGGTGCAGGCAGAGCACTGTACTTGAGCAATAATGGTCAAATAAATAGACTTGGATCCAACTCTCAACCTAAAATCCACCACTACTCCAACTCACCTCTCATCAATCTCAACCTTAATCGTAGTCCCAGCCACAAAGCAAGCTTTATTATGATTAAAGTAGCCAGTGGAGATTTAGTTCAGTGATTAGAATAGGCTGAACCCAGATTGCCTTAAATTAAATAACTTTTCTTAATGAAGACACAAGAAGATGGTTGTGGTGAAAGATTTGGAACTTTTCATTCTACCTTGTATATAGACTTAGTAGATACAGCATTTATCCACAAACGTCGTAAGTGGCTTGGGAAGGCTGTAGTGGATGCTGTATTGGTTACTGGGGCTGTTGGACTCTGAGGCACACAGAGCCTGAAATTCTGTTCCTCTAGCCTCAACTTATTTTTGCATGTCCAACTTAATTGCTTAGATGAAAGCATTGAAATGTCACAGTTACTGAATGTAACAGTACCCAACTGATTTTTGTTTCTATTTCATATATTTGTCCTTGACTTTATATTGTTTAAGTGTCTTATTGTTTCATCTCCCATTGTGTGACTGCACCAGTCTTCGCTCTCTTATAGTTGTAGATTGTGAACCTCTTGAGGGCCAGAGAGAATTTCTAATTCCTGCTTTTGTATTCTTTCCCAGTGCTTAGTTTGGAATTATGAAAATATTATGGGTTTAATAAATTACATTACTACTACAACAGGTGAGAAGACAAGAAACCCATGAAAATTTTAGCAATTCTGTTAATCTGGTTCAGAAACATTATCCCACTCTTTTTTTTTTGGTTAATTTTTTTTTCTGGTTGTGGAGTGTTACTAAAACTAGGTTCCATTCAGGAGAATTCTGGGATTTAGCAAATATTTTAAAAATTTGGAAAGAGCCAGAAACCTTAGAGACAAAAAGGATGAACAGAACATAACCAGTTAAAGAAGTCACAACCAAAGGGTAAGAATACCATGACAGCAATTACATTTCTGAGAAAGAAAAAGAGAAATGGTCAATGCCTGAATCCACAAGAGCATATATATTAAAAAAAAGATCTAACTAAGGGCCCTGTTAACGAATCAGAAAAGTCAAATTACTCTTTCGAAATGTCACAGGCTGAATAAGATTCATTTAAATCACATAAGGGAAAAAATAGCAGTAGTTAATGATGGTAAGGCATTTTAGTCATTTAGATATTGATTTAGAGGACTTTTTCTCTACTGGATTAGAAAAAAAGCAAATACTTGCTTCAGGGGTTAATAGATTTGGGTTAAAAATCCTTATAAAGGTTTAGCAAGTCAAATAATCACTAATCTCAGAGGTAAAGAATTAAAACATCAGGATAGAGTGAAAAAGAAAGACCTTGGTGAAGTGAAGCCACTGCAAAGAGAGTGATTAAATGAGGGATTAGAGTACCAAGGCTAAGTTAATTAGCTGGATAAGGAAACAGAGAACTAAGACAATGACATTTAGTTCTTTTGGAAGGCACGCACTGCTTAAAAATACCATAGGCCTTAGAGATTCTGCCTTTGCAATTCATTGAGGATAACAAAGTGGAAACTCTATAAAGTTATCAGGAAGAGGGGAGTAGAGTATAAAGTAACAAGGTACCTTTCCTAATGTGTAATGCTAATGCTAATGCTTCCTAGAGAAGCAGCATGGCTTAATGGAAAGAGCACAGGCTTGGGAGTCGGAGGTCATGGGTTCTAATCCTGGCTCTGCCACTTATCAGCTGTGTGACTTTGGACAAATCACTCCGTGCCTCAGTTACCTCATCTGTAAAATGGGGATTAAAACTGTAAATCCCACGTGGGACAACCTGAGTACCTTGTATCAACCCCAGCACTTAGAACAGTGCTTCGCACATAGTAAGCACTTAACAAATGCCATTATTATTATTATTATTATTAATGACTCCTATCTCAGTAACTATGAACTTTTCCAATGCTTTCATCTTTCATCTTCAGCATGCTTTCATCATGCTTTCATCTAAGCAATTAAGATGGACGTCAAATAGTAGTCATCTAACGGAAGTTAAATAACCATACCCCAGAGACAAGGAGAAATGTTGCTAGTAGTACTTCTTGGGAAAAAGCTGAATTTAGGGTGGGTGAATTGGGGGGCACTTGTCCTCCTGTTACACTTGAGAGACCTGCTTTCTGGGCACTAGAGGCAGAACTCCAAACCAGAACTGGAGAAGTAATAGTTCCTCAGCCTCATTTGGACAAAGAAAGCAACAACACAAAGGATGGAAATACTATTCTTGTCATAGTTCTACTATTTAACTGTATCTGGACCATGACTGGATGTGACAGATATCCAGAACTCTGTCCTCATTCCCATACTTATACTCTTATTTTCTACTATTTCCTATGGTACTCTGACCACAGTAAGTGCTCAATATATTTTTATGGTGCTTGTTAAGTATTTACTATGTGATGGATACTCTACTAGGTGTTGGGGCATGAGATAATTGGTTTGGACACAGTCCCTGTTCCTCGTAGGGCACACAGTCTTAATTCCCATTTTACAGATGATGTAACTGAGGCACAGAGAAGTTAAATGACTTGCCCAAGGTCACTAAGCGGAGAAGTGGTGGAGCTGTAATTAGAACCCAGGTCCTCTGACTCCCAGGCCAATGCTTTTTCCACTAGACCATGCTGCATCTATAAAAATAGATACCCCTGGTTGATCAATACTGTGCAGGGATGGATTCATCCAAAAACTGCTGTAGCATCTGAAACCCATAAGCAGATGAGGATGAAGGAGAGACTTTGAATGGATTCCTCTGGATGCGCTTGAAGTACCATATGGTAATGATCATTTTAATGCCAGCAGAAAACACCTCTGTTAGGTGTTCCACGCAAGGTTATGTTACCAAGATTGAAAGCTAGTTCCCTGGCTGGCTGTTCACAGTAGACCTCTGGGATGGGACGGCAATGAGAATTTGATTGAACTCATGTATGATGCCTGATTAAAATTGCATAGGGAAAAAAGCAGAAAATAAAGCAAAATGTTAACTAGCTACATTAAAGGTACATGAATAGAAAATCACATGGAAGATACACTCTGTCATGTTTTTCAAGCAGTGATACTTCTCTTTGGAAATTCTTGTCATAGCAACACCATCACCTCAAAATCACAGAGAGCACAAACTAAACAATCAAAATGGTTTCCCAGTGGTGCCAACCTATTTATTTTTATCAGAGAATGGCAGAAGTAACTCCAGGAACTGGGCATATTTATTTAGGTTTTTTGTCTCCCCAGGAAGAAAGGAATATGTACAGCAGAGCATCAATCAACCACCTTCTCTAATTCTTCAAAGTAATTGCCCTCAGGTTACTTGATTGTGTCTCAGAGAGTTGTCACGTTATCCACTTGGAAGCTGAGCAGATATCACAAGCCTGAACTTCAAAGGATTTACTTTCTACAAACAAAAGGGGAAAAAAGCCAAATGTTACTGAATTGTTAAACAGCAGTGTCTGCCCTGCTTACTTAACTAGGTATCCAAGTGAACAGGGCTCTGCCTTGCTTTTATTTAACAAAACGCTTGTACAGATCCACATGGGCTTCTACTATTTCCCTTTTGACATAGCTGCAGTAGCTGCTGATTTTCATTAATTAATTCAATAGAACAAATGGGACAACCTCCCTATCTTCCATCACAATTTCTCTGCATAGTACATTTGATTCAAGTGTGTGTGTGTGTGCATAGTTAATATTCAAACAGACCTATGGTGTGCACATTTTATCCCTTAAGAATACTGCTTATTGAAAAAGAAATGGTCTTTTAGAATTTTTGAATACATTGATTTTTGTCTTCCACTCCTAGAATGAGCTCCTTAGTGGAAAACAGAAAAAGAACCTTCTGCAAACTAAAATTTTCAGTCGAGAGCTTAAGAAAAGATGTCTGCCTGATTTCTAAAATATGGCAGGCCTGTCTGTGATTGAACTAGCATGTCCCTTTTTAATTCTACTTTGAATAAGGGAAAATATTAATTTCAAGGCCTTTGGAAAACTCAGGGAATGAACAGAATAAGATCCTCTAAAACCTGTCAATATTCCCAGAACACAAATTCTTTCCAGAAAAGATTGTGCCATGCTACCAGAAAATAAGGCCAATGTTTGGAATTGAAATTGGAAATTCTCCATACGTGAATGGTGAGGCTTAATACTTTTTTATGATATTTCTTAAGCACTTTCTGTGTGTCAAGCAACACTCTAAGCACCAAGGTAGACCCAAGTTAATCAGGCCAGGTACAGTCTCTGTCCCACATGGGGCTCATAGTATAAGTAGGAGGGAGAATAGGTACTAAATCCCCATTCTGCAGTTGAGAAAACTGAGGCACAAAGAATTTAAGTGGTTTATCTAGGGTCACATAGCAGAAGCAGCATCGCTTAGTGGTAGAGCATCGGTCTGGGAGTCCAAAGAATTTGAGTTCTAATCCTGACTCTGCCACTTCATTCATTCATTCATTCATTCAATCATACTTTCTGAGCGCTCACTATGTGCAGACTACTGAACTAAGCACTTGGAAAGTACAATTCAGCAATAAAGAGAGATAATCCCTGCCCAACAATGGGCTCACAGAACCTGACACATAGTAAGCACTTAAATTATTAATTATTATTACCACAAGGTGATACCCTCTGGACACCCCTGCTTCCTGCTGGGTCAGCAATACAGAAGGGTAGGATCCTGTGGTGATAGGGGCTCACCTTGGTGCTTGGTGGAATAGTTTCCCTCTCAGACCAGCTACAGATTTTGGTAATGGTTTAATATAAAGCATCAAGTTTTCCAACTGAAAAAGACAACTTGAGACTTTCCATCCCTAGACTACTACTCCAGATTGGTCTGCCCAGTGGGTGAAGATTCCATGCCTTTCAGAAAGAAATCTGATTTAGCAATATCTGTTATCCTTTAGAACCCTTGAGAAGCAGCATGACCTAATGGAAAGAACATGGGCCTGGGAATCAAAGCACTAGGTTCCGTGTGTCTACTATGTTATCTTGGGCAAGTCACCTAACTTCTCTGTGCTTCAGTTACTCATCTGTCAAATGGGGATTATATCCTCCTTCCTTCTGCTTAGACTGTGACCCCATGTGGGATAGGGACTATGTCCAACCTGTCTAAGTCGTATCTACCCCAGCTCTTCTCCTCCCAGGGTCACACCAGGAGAGTTTCCAATACTCTACCAGTCTCAACTATGGGAGGGAGAGTCAAGCAGAGGCATATCCATTCCATTCCTAGCATTGGCAGGGGCTAGAGAGTGGAAGGCAATCTGCTACAAGTCAAAACTCACCTGTGATGGGCTGGGCTTGATTGTGAAGAGGTTCCATGAAGCTGATCTGACTCTTGTTCCCAGAAATCGCCAAGATTGATAGATTCAGAGGTGGCTTTACAAAGGGAGTATTCCTTTCCTTGAGTCTTCTAAGACTCAATTTTGGCATTACTAATGAAGTGGCAGGGCAAGGGGAAGTTGGATCACCCCCTCCTCCTCAGGGCCATCTCTCCAAATACCACCCATTTACCCTCAATTTCCTTGGGAACGGGATATGCCCATCTATTCCCAATTTTCTTGGGGCCGAAAAGCCTGGGTCACCTCCCTGCTCCTCCCGTCATCCTGTTCCTACCCAGGAAGAAAGACACAAGCTTTTCTTGGGTTTCTCCCCCTCTAGACTGTAAACTCACTGTGGGCAGGGAACATGTCTGTTATATTGTAGTCTCCCAAGTGCCTTAAAGCACTCAATCCTTCTGCTCCCTCCTGCTTACCTCACAGCTCTCCCACTACAACTCAGCCCGCACACTTTCCTCCTCTAATGTTAACCTACTCACTGTACCTCAATCTTGTCTATCTCACCACCAACCTCTCACCCACATCTGCTGTTGGCCTAGAATGCCCTCCCTCTTCATATCTATCAGATGATCACTCTTCCCACCTTCAAAACCTTATTACTCTCTCGGTTCCCTCATCAAAAAATGGGGAATAAAACTATGAGACCCATGTGGGACAGAGACTGTATCCATCCTGATTATTTTATATCTACTTCAGTTCCAGTGCTTAGTACTGTACTTGGTACATAGTAAACACTTAACAAGTATCATAAAAGGGGGATTAGCTTGAATTGCTGCTGTCATTTTAAGAAAAAAAAGCAGTATTTAGCATGTGTCTTGTGACATCCTTCAGTAAAAGTGATTTAGATAAAACACACACACACACACATACATACACACACACACACCCCATAAAGGACTTATTTTTGAAGAATAATTTATGACTGAAGTAATAGGATTCTCTAAAACCATTTCTGGCTTTTACTCAAATTTATAAAGCAGAAAGCAATGTTTCTCCATTAAGGATGTTCAGCAATGAGAAACTATCAGTACAAATTGATTCTCACCTACCCAGTCCTGGAGAAATGTGACTAGGAGTAGAATGGAAATTATTCCCTCAAATCAGCTCTTTTGTTGTCGTTGTTATTTTTATTCAAAATCAAGAATCAACTGGGTTCCTTCCTGAAGAGACCATTAGAGTGACTTAAATGGGTTGCAGCTGTCTTCTGAAATTTTGGTGAACCACAGAAGAGGACAGAATATAAAGAACTGTAAAAAAAATCCTAAAAAAATAAATAAACATATCCCAAAGACCTTACCAAAAATGTCAGCTAGAAGTCCAAACTTCCAAAAGTCATTTTTTTCCACCAAAAGATATAGTGGGGAACTGAAGGAAACCTTGTGATAACTGGAATATTTCTCTCTGCTCATGGCCTGTTGTTCCAACTAATCTCCTTCAAACTACCTTCCTGAAAGCTGTCTTTAAGTTATGCCTGGATACCTGTCACTCACGTGATCTTCAACCCTTATCAAATCATATTGTAACCTTAGAGCGTCTCTGAGAGAAGAAAGAGTAAATAAAAGTAAATAAAAGTGGTGAGAAAGCATACTTGTGTCAATCCTGTGATTAGCTTTGAACAAAACGTTTGCCAGTTTCCTATATTTTCCTGAAAACCTTAATAAGTACCTAGGCTGAGATGGTGGAGCTCCTAGCATCGACCCTAGGATTCTCTCCCTGTGCAACCCTGGGGTGCCCTCACTAAACTCATCTTCTCCATCATCTATCACCATCAGTTCCTCTCCTCCAAGTCTCCAAGTCTCTCCTTGACGCCCTCTAATCTAGCTTCTGTCCCCTTCACTGAACAGAAACCACCCTCTCAGTGGTCATGAAAGATCTCTTTCTTGCTAAATTCAATGGCCTCTACTCCATTTTAATCCTCCTTAACTTCTCAACTGCCTTAGAAACTGTCGACCACCACCTTCTCCTGGAAACATTATCTAAACTTGGATTCACCAACTTTATTCTCTCCTGGTTCTCCTCCTATGGTTCTGGTTGTTAATTTTCAGTATCTTTTGTGGGCACCTCCTCTGCTTCCCATACTCTAGCTGTCGGAGTCCCTCAAGATTCAGTTCTTGATCCACTTCTATTTTTCATCTACACCCAGTCCCCTGGAGAACTCATTTGCTCCAATGGCTTCAACTACCACCTCTATGTGGATGATTCCAAAATCTACATCTCCAATCCTGATATCTCTCCTTCCGTGCAGTCTCAGATTTCCTTCTGCCTTCAAGACATCTCTATTTGGATGCCCTGCCGTCACTTCAAACTTAACATGTCCAAAACAGAACTCCTTATCTTCCCCTCCAACTCTGTCCTCCCCCTGACTTTCCAGTCACTACAGATGACGTCAATATCCTTCCCGTCTCACAGGCCCATAACCTTGGCATAATCCTTGACTCCTTTCTCTCATTCAACACACATATTCAAACTATCACTAAATCTTGATGGTTCAACCTTCACAACAACATCACAAAAATCTGTCCCTTCCTCTCCATCCAAACTGCTACAGTGCTATTCCAAGCACTTATCCTATACCACCTTGATTACTGTATGAGCCTCCTTCATCATCATCATCAAAAGTAATTATTGAGCGCTTACTGTGTGCAGAGCACTGTACTAAGCGCTTGGGAAGTACAAGTTGGTAACATAACATAACATAACATAACGTAACATAACATAACATAATCCTTCCCTCCTGTCTCCCCCAACTCCAGTCCAAACTTCACTTTGCTGCCTGGATCATTTTTCTATAAAAGTGTTCTGTCCATGTTTCCCCACTCCTCAAGAGCCACTAGTTGTCCATCCAACCCTGCATCAAACAGCTACTCCTTACCACTGACTAAAAAATCCAATCACCTTGCCCCCTCCTACCTCACATCAGTGCTCTCCTACTACAACCCAGCCTGCACACTTCCCTACTCTAATGCCTACCTTCTCATTGTACTTTGATCTCATCTATCTCAACACTGATCGTTCACCCACGACCTGCCTCTGGCCTGGAATACCCTCTCACTTCATATTCGACAGACTTATTGAAGGCACATTTCCTTCAAGAGGCCTTCCCTGATTAAACCCTCATTTGTGTTTCTCCCACTCCGTTCTGCATAAACCTGACATGGTCCCTTTACTCACCACCCACACCCAGCCCCACAGCAGTTATGTACATATCAGTAATCTATTTATTTATTTTAATGTCTTTCTCCCCCTCTGGACTGAAAGCTCATTGAGAGCAGGGAATGTGTCAGATGGTTGTTTTGTATTCTCCCAAGAGCTTAATACAGTGCTGTGCACACAATAAGTGCTCATTAAATACAATTAATTGATTTTTGAGGCAAAAACCTGTCCTGTTCCCATCTTTGCTGCTTATGTTACCCTTTTTCTTGAGTTTCTGTGTTCTGTCATTGGCAGTTACCGTAAATAGTTGTCTCGCTCCTGCTGTTTCAGGTTTTGGAGCCTCTTGAGGGCCATGGACCATGTCTGAATGGTCATCCTTATACCTTTTCCCAGCAGCAAAAGTAGCATTTTGCAGAACGTAGCCTTCAACAAATGCAGTAATAGTAGTTATTATTAAATGATCACTTAAAAATTTTTGATGTCAATTTCCTACGTAGTACAAATAACATGTGCTCATCAATTAATAAAGTAGAAATATGTATCAATATCCCCACCCTATCTTCAAAGAAAAATACAATAAATCATTTTCCAGTGAACATGTACGTCTTTTGTCAATAAATTGGTCATTTTATTTCCATCAGTTGTCTTAGAGAAATCCAATTAATAGGTAAGATGATGCCAATCTGCAATGACTATGATAGTAAAGAATAATCAACTCTTCATTGTTCATTTAACCAGTTAATGAATTTCCTAGGCTCCTTTCTTCTCTTCCTTTTCCTGTAGGCTACCTCCCTTTTGATCATTGTGTTCTTCATTAATATATCTGCCAGACAGTGGATATGGGAAGAAATTGAGACAAACAAAAATATGCTACTTTTGGTTCTTGGTTAGCAACTCTGATAAAAGATTGAACCTAGTGAAACAATGATGCATTTGGATGATTTCCTGATTTCAATTGTCCAGGTACTCTGTTTTCCATCTTAGATGATTGAAAAGTGGTGATATACCCAAACAAGAGTAATGTAAATTCCTCTTTTCATGACTAAATCATATATTTTAGGATGTGATAGCCATAGCTAGTTAACTATTCAATCAAAATAAAGATCATATTCGGGCTTTTTATTATACCATTCACCCGAGTTTCATTTTTACAGTCCCTACATTTTTCCCTGATGATATTCAAATGAAAAAAAAAGAGAAAAAATAGAATAATGATTAGATCTATCAATAAATAGTGAATGATGTTACGATAAGTGAAATATACTTCACTGTTGATTCCAGAGTTGCTAGGTGTCAAAGAAATAGAGGAAAACCAGTTTGGCAAGAGACTAGTTGCACAATGACTTCTCTACCCCTTACTAACAAAACCAGTTCACAGTTGCATTTTCTCCTGTGACTCACACTTTTGGTGTTACAAAATCACATGTCTCTATATATGATCACAGGGGAGGATGACTTAGTTTTCTAAATGATATAAACCATTTTCTGACCCTCTAGGCTAGCTCTAGGTTTACTCTTCATAAGACAAAGCAGAAGGACTACAAGATCCCTCAGTTTGAACCACAGAAAGCTTGGATCAGTGGAGAGAACCCGGGTTTGGGAGTCAGAAGTCATGGGTTCTAATCCTGACTCTGCTACTTGTCAGCTATGTGACTTTGGGCAAGTCACTTAACTTCTCTGTGCTTCAGTTCCCTCATCTGTAAAGTGGGGATTAAGACTGTGAGCCCCATGTAGGACAACCTGATTACCTTGTATCTCCCCAGCCCTTAGAACAGTGTTTGGCACATAGTAAGTGCTTAACAAACACCATCATTATTATTCATTATTTATCGACTATTCATTGTAAACCTGGATATGAAAATGAATATTTATGCTTACCTTATGCATGCTGGAATACCATTTTTTTTCTTTTCCCAAAGATGTCCTTGATTTCTGCCTTTAAGCAAGGATGAGAAGGTATTAGTCTGTACAGGTACCCAACAGCTACTTGCATTTCAAATGAAGTGACTCCCTTTCAGTAGTCTTTGTCACAGGTTCATTCATTCAATTGTATTTATTGAGCGCTTACTGTGTGCAGAGCACTGTACTAAGCACTTGGGAAGTACAAGTTTGCAACATATAGAGATGGTCCCTACCCAACAGCAGGCTCACAGTCTAGAAGGGGGAGACAGACAACAAAACAAAACATATAAACCAAATAAAATAAATAGAATAAATATGTACAAGTAAAATAAATGGAGTAATAAATATGTACAAACATATATACATATATACAAGTGCTGTGCGGAGGGGAAGGAGGTATGGTGGGGGATGGGGAGGGGGAGTAGGGGGAGAGGACGGAGGGGGTCATCTATGGAAAATAATATTAATAATGATAACGATAATAATACTTGCTAAGTGCTTACTATGTGTGAAGAACTGTTCTAAGCTTTGGGGTGGATAGAAATTAATCAGGTTGGACAAGTCCCCATCCACATGGGACTCACAATCTAAGTAGGAGGGATTAGGATTTTATCTCCATTTTACAGATGAAGAAACTGAGGCATAGAGAAGTTAATGACTCGCCCAAGGTCACATAGCAGACATGTGGAAGAACCAGGATTAGAACCCAGGTCCTAGGCCTAGGCCCTTGCTCTTTCCAGCAGGCCATGCTGCTTCTCAGCTCCTCTTTCTTCACAGTGCCCTTGACTTCACATATTATCCCCTATGGTTTATTCAAGTTTTGCCCAATTTGGATCTCTTCCTTCTCCTCCCACACAGTCTACTTCGCAAGTTTAGCATGCACTCATGGATTACAAATGTTTGGCATGAACATTCGAATGAGTCTTGTCACAAAAAAATCGGTTCATTAATCAATCAATGGTAATCAAGCATTTATTATGTTCAAAGCACTGTACTAAGCCCTTGGGAGAGTACAATACAACAGAATTAATGGACATGTTCCTTGCCCATAATGAGCTCACTGTCTAGACGAGGAGACAGATATCAAAATAAATAAGTCATTCATAATGTATAATTTAATTTAAAGATATGTACATAAGTATATAATTTAAAGATATGCAAAAATCATCATTTTTAATAGGATTTGTTAAACTCTTACTATGTGTCAGACACTGCACTAAGCACTGAGTTAGATAAAAGCTAGTCAGGTTGGACACAGTCCATGTCTCACGTGGGGCTCACAGTCTTAACCCCCATTTTACAGGTGAGGTAACAAGCACAGTGAAGTTGTGACTTTCCCAAGGTCACACAGCAGACGAGTGGCAGAGTCAGCATTGGAACCCAGTTTTTTCTGACTCTTAGGCTCACACTCTATCCACCTGGCCATGCTGCTTCATCTTTGATACTGTATATACCTGGTCTCTAAGGGAAGGGCACAGGTCAGCTCCCAGGTAGCCAGCTCTACCTGCATCTCAGTAGAGAAATTAGTAAATTTCTAATTGGTGCCAGCAAGTCTCCCTCAGTATTGTCTTGCCATGTCCTCTGCTATGTATATACAATGCTATCATTATCTTGGGGAGCTGGTTCCCCTAGAAACTGGGGACCTTTCCCCATCAGGAGCATCTCAATATTATCTCTTTCCTTCCCCAGTAGAGAGGGCAAATTGGAGTAAGCAGAACAGAACAGGTTTTCAAGAAGGAAACAGCTGGGGGAGAGCCTTGAAGCCATTATCACTTCAAAATGAAAAAGTTCCTCTGTTAAAGCCACTTTGAAAACTTTATACAAGTGACACATTTCTGAATCCTAGTACATTGCAGTTGTTGACTTTTAAATACAGTAGGTGGTTCTCTGATTCATCTTCTCTTCCACTAAAAAGTCATGCAGTGAAGAAAATGAGTTACAAGTTAAAGTCTCCTCTTCCACTGCAGCGTGTAAGTTTCAAAGACTTTTCTAACACTTGGCTAGCTTGTCCTTCTAAGCAGTAAACTCATTATGGGCAGCGAAAGTCTCTGCTCATTATGTTGTATTGTACTCTCCCAAGCACTTAGTACAGTGCTCTGCACACAGTAAGCATTCAATAAATACGATTGATTGATAGATTGATACCTGAAACCAATGAACCGGTCAAAAGTTAAACAAGTTCTCTTCCAATGGATCCAATTAATAAGATTCAGCATTTAATGAGCGATAGGTACAAGTGTCTGAATATTGTCAGTAGTGTTTAGAGACTTGTAACATGACCACAATGTTACCATGATGAAAAAAATTGAAACAAGATATGCAGAATGGCTCTTGTGGGAATTAGAGGTGCTGGGGAGAGGACTCAAGAAACAGTATCCATTTCTTTTTAAAGTTTGTAGAACCGGTGACTTTTTTCTCAGGTGCCAGAAGAACCTGAGAACACATACATAAAGGAAAATTTTGTCAGGCTTTTTATCTTTAATCACGCTATTATCTGGGTTAATTGGACTTGAGATTGTATTTGTTGTTCTCAGTGTGTGCCAATATCTTAGATACTGAGATGTTTCTAGAAATTCAAATAGCTTCAAGTATTAAGCGGGAAACAATGTGTCAGTGGAAAGAGCATGAACCTGAGAGCCAGAGGACCTGAGGTATTATCCCAGCTCTGCCACTTTACTGTTGGGCAAGTTACTTAACTGTGCCTCAGTTACCTCATCTGTAAACTGGGGATTCAATACCCGTTCTCCGTCCGGTTAAGACTGTGAGACGCAAGTAGGACCTGATTGTCTTTTATCTACCCTAGATCTTAGTGAGGTGCTTGGCACATGGTAAGTGCTTAACAAATACCACTTTTATGATTATTATTATTATTATTGGGACAATTTGGCTTAAGGATAGGTGGGATAATGTACTGTCTTCCCCAATTCCATCTCTGACAAAGTTAATATGATGTTTTAATTATGGCATTTATTAAGCACTTACCATGTGCTAAGCATAGTGCTCAATACTCTAGTACATACAAAATAATCAGATTGGACACAGTCCCAGTCCTGCATGGGGCTCACAATCTAAGTGACTATAGTGTGCTCCATTGAGTTCTTGCCCACACCTTGAGGTGTCTAGTCTCAGTTTACAGAAACAAAAAGTTCTCCATGTGCCGTTGCTCACAGGACTGTTAAAACCCATCCACTATTTTGGGAAAATTCTTATTCCTGAAAGTTTGTCCAATCTGTTCCCTCAGAAAAATGTGTATGATTGTACACAATTACACAACCCGCACATGAGGTTTGGGCAGAATTACTGATGAACTTGGTTTTAGCAGTCCCTTAGGGTTCAGGAGATCAGCCTTTTACTTCTCGTGGAGCAGAAGATGAATTCCCAGAAGCCATAAGACCCAGGCAGCTCTTTCTATACATGCTCACTCCCAGAGTGGGAAATTACCCAGTTTCATGCTGGACATTCCAGTTTTCATTTGGTCTGTCCCCTACCTAATACAGCTTTGGCACTAGACCCCTTTTTGTCTGGTATTTTTTGGCACATGGTAAGTGCTTAACAAATACCACTTGGGTAGGGACTTTGATCTAAAGATCTTGTATCTACCTCAGAGCTAAGTACAGTGCCTGGCACATAGTAAGTGCTTAACAAATGCCATAATTAGTTATTACTACTCAGTGCTCTGCACACAGTAAGCATTCAATAAATACGATTGAATGAATTACTCCTTAGAAGGATGTGTATGAAGTCATTACCTTCCATGACATGCCTGGAGTAGAGCATGTGATGTTATATGCTTCTCCTTCTCTGGTATCTGTAAGAGCTATCGGTGGCCAACCTATTGACTCATTATGACTGAACGTGGAAGATTTAACTTTCAGGTGAAGAGAAAGAGAAAAGATCCTGGGCCTCAGTGTTATAGAAATGCAAGCCCAACGTATCATCAGACACTTAACAGCCATAAACAAAGATGGTGGACAGTAGAGGACCTTGAATGGTCGTAGGCCTCAATTTTGAATCTTTTACTGGGTTGTTTTTTTTTAGATGAAATACCTTCATGAAAACAGAATTTCTGTGAAGACTTTGAGCTCTATTCCTTGAACTGAAGAGTTCTAGTAATGTTTGCAGAAATGAGGGTGCATTAATAATAATACTACTACTAGTAATGGTATTTGTTAAGTGCTTACTATGTGCCAAGCACTGTTCTAAGCACTGGGGGAGATAAAAGGTAATCAGGTTGTCCTACGTGGGGCTCACAGTCTTTATTCCCATTTTACAGATGAGGTAACTGAGGCCCAGAGAAGTTAAGTGACTGGCCCAAAGTCACACAGTGGACAAGAGGCAGAGCCAGGATTAGAACCCATGACCTCTGACTCCCAAGCCTGTGCTCTTTCACTCTATGAGTACTTGATCCAAGTCTCTGAAGTAAAAAAAAAAATTATATTCACTTTACTAAGGGAAGAGAAGGGTAACCTGCTTGGTTTCTTGATTATTCTAGATAACTGTTGGGTTCTGCATATTCATTCATTCATTCAATCATATTTATTGAGCGCTTACTGTGTGCAGAGCACTGTGCTAAGCACTTGGGAAGCACGTCAGCAACATATAGAGACGGTCCCCACCCAATAACGGGCTCACAATCTAGAAGGGGGAGGTAGACAACAAAACATGTAGACAGGTGTCAAAACAGTCAGAATAAATAGAATTATAGCTATACGCACATCATTAATAGAGTAGTAAATATGTAAAAGTTAAATAAATAGAGTAATAAATCTGTACGAATATATACAAGTGCTGAGGGGAAGAAAAGGAGGTAGGGCAGAGGGAGGTGGGGGCGATGGGGCAGGGAGGAGGAGAGGAAAAAGGGGGCTCAGTCTGGGAAGGCTTCAGCTGTGGCTACTGTTAAAGTTTGCGATGTTTCTGAAAGTGCTAGTTTATTAGTTCATTCTGGGCCTATTAGCTGCTCTCCTCTTTTGCCACATAGAGCTCTGTGTATAGTACAGGTGTCAGAGTTCAGTAAAATTGAGAGTGCATACCTCTGCCAAGTGGCACCCTTAAAATAAAGATTAAAATCCCAGAAGAGATAGTGAAACACACAAGAGAAAAGGGAAAGAAAAATTGCTTCCATGGTTTTCTGCCCTAATAATCACCTCTGGAGCAAAATATGAACTAAGTTAATTCTCCCTTAAGTGGAACCTTAATATGGAGGGGAACAGGTCCATACTACATGCTTTTATGTGCCAAAGGGTTTCCAAGGAAACTGTCCACTCAGTTTCCTAATGGTCTGCATAGCGGGAGCTCCCTGGATTCTAGCTTTCAGAATATTAAGACTGTTCCATAGTGGCATCAAAAAGGAAATACAAACAATGAGGCTCAATTTTTTGGATAATTCTATTCTGAAGAAAGTTTTAAAGTGCTTTAGGAAATTTCAGGTACAACTCACAGTTTTCAAATGTGATTGGAGGAGAAGCAAAGTGGTCTAGTGGATAGAGCATATGCCTGGAAGTGAGAATTTCATTCATTCATTCATTCAGTTGTATTTATTGAGCGCTTACAGTGTGCAGAGAACTGTACTAAGCACTTGGGAAGTACAAGTTGGCAACATATAGAGATGGTCCCTACCCAACAGTGGGCTCACAGTCTGGAAGGGGGAGACAGGTAACAAAACAAAACATGTAGACAGAAGGACCTGGGTTCCACACCCTCTCCACCAATTGTCTGCTGTGTGACCTTGGGTGAGTCACTTACTTCTCTGTGCCTCAGTTCTCTCATTTGCAAAATGGAGATTAAGACTGTGAGCCCCATGTGGGACATGGACTGTGTCCAAGATTAAAGAGGGATGAGGATAATCAATCAATCAATCAATTGTATTCAATGAGTGCTTACTGTGTGCAGAACAAATTCTAAGCAATTTGGGAGAGTACAATACAACAGGGTTAGTTGACATGTTCTCTGCCCACAAAAAAGGTAGAGGGGGAGAGAATCAGTAACATAAATAAATAAATTACAGATATGTACATAAGTGCTATGGGCTGAGAGAGGGATGGATATGGATAAAGGACACACATCCAAATTCAAGGGTGACACAAAAGGCAGTAGGAGAAGAAGAAATGAGGACTTATTCCGGGAAGGCCCCATTGAGGAGATATGCTTTTAATAAGGCTTTGAAAGTGAGGAGAGCCAATTGTGTGTTGGATATGAAGAGGGAGGGCATTCCATTCCAGAGTCAGGATATGTGCAAGAGTTTGGTGGCAAGCTAGACAAGATGGAGGTAAAGTGAATAGTTTGACATTAGGGAAGCAAAGTGTGTGAGAAAAATAAAAAAATAAATAAATGTTGGTATTTGTTAAGCGCTTACTATGAGCCAAGCACTGTTCTAAGCACTGGGGTAGATACAAGGTAATCAGGTTGTACCACGTAGGGCTCACAGTCTTCATCCCCATTTTATATATGAGGGAACTGAGGCACAGAGAACTTAAGTAACTTACCAAAAGTCACACAGCTGACAAGTGGCGGAGCTGGGATTAGAACCCACGACCTCTGGCCCCCAAGCACGTGCTCTTTCCACTGAGCTACGCTGCTTTTAGGAAATCAGGGAGGTAAGGTAGAAGTGGGCAAGGTGATTGAGTTCTTTAAAACTATGGTAAGGAGTTTCTGTTTGATGTGGAGGTGAATGGGCAACCACTGTAAGTTCTTGAGGAGTGAAGAAACATGGACCGAATGCTTTTGTAGAAACACAATGCAGGCAGTCGAGTGATGTATGGACTGGAGCGGGGAGAGACGGGAGTCAGGGAGGTCAGCAAGGAGGCTGATGCAGTAATCAAGGCAGGACAGCATAAGTGCTTAGATTAATGTGGTAGCAGTTTGGATGGAAAGGAAAAGACAGATTTTAGTGATGTTATTGTGATGACTCAGCAAAAAGGATTTGGTGACAGATTGAGTAGGACAGTTGAATGAGAGAGATGAGACAAGAATCACTCCAAGGTTATGGGCTTGTGAGACAGGGAGGAGGGTTGTACTGTTTAAATTGACAGGAAAGTCAGGGAAATGCTGTAAACTCACTGTGGGCAGGGAATGACTACTAACTTTGTTATGTTGTTTTCTCCTAAGCACTTAATACAGTGCTCAGCACACAGTAAGTGCTCAGTAAATGCCATCATTTTTTTCTCTCTTACTGGTAAATTAGTTTAGTGTCCATTTCCCTGCTAGATTATAAATTTTTTGATGGCAGGGATTATGAGTAATTCTATTAGACATAATTCTATTGCACTCTCCCAAGCATTCAGTACAGCATTCAGTGGCATGTGATTAATCTGTGCTATTGCTGATGGTACTGATGATGATTTCTACCTGAAAAAACCAAAAGTAGATTAATTGACAGGAAAGTCAGGGAAATCCTGTAAACTCACTGTGGGCGGGAATGACTACTAACTTTGTTATGTTGTTTTCTCCTAAGCACTTAATACAGTGCTCAGCACACAGTAAGTGCTCAGTAAATGCCATCATTTTTTTCTCTCTTACTGGTAAATTACTTTAGTGTCCATTTCCCTGCTAGATTATAAATTTTTTGATGGCAGGGATTATGAGTAATTATATTAGACATAATTCTATTGCACTCTCCCAAGCATTCAGTACAGCATTCAGTGGCATGTGATTAATCCGTGCTATTGATGATGGTACTGATGGTGATTTCTACCTGAAAAAAACAATAGTAGATTATTAGAGGGACATGTTAGGGCTGTGAAACAGTACTGGCTTAACCACTACCTTGGATATCATTCTCCAAGCATATTCTGGTACCTTAACCAGAGACACAATACCAGATAGATTATTTGTCTGACCCAGGATGTATAGTTAGTGTTCTTGGGTTTTTAACACTTCCAAAATGAATTGCTCTTGATGTGGTGTTTGTGATGTGTGACTTGAAACTGTGTTCAGATTCCCTGAATTAGCAAAATGATGATTTTAGCCCTTCGGAGTTATATTTCTATAAAAATCCTTTGTGGGAATGGACTTTTTCCTCTTTTTATTCCCTTTAAACAGTGATCCCCTTGTGAGACAGGGACTGTATCTGACCTGATTGTTCTGTATCTGCCCTTCTGCTTAGAACAATGCTTTGAACATGGTAAGTGCTCAACAAATGCCAGTCAATCAGTAAATCAATGTTGTATTTACTGAGCTCTTACTATGTGTGACACACTGTACTAGGCACTTGAGAGAGTAAAATACAACAGAAGTAGCTGATGTTCTCTGCCCATTACAACTTTACAGTCTAGGGGGCATTAATAGGCATTAATATAAATAAATGTCATTAAAAATACTCTTCTCTTAGTAAAACCTGTCCTACGTGTATTTTCCCAAACATCCTAAGGCATTACGGAAGGAAGGAGCAGGTAATATTGTGAAGTGAGTGGGGCTTCTGGGGTACAGTGTCCTGAAGGGCTGGAAGAGACTGCAGTTGCAACCACAGCTAATCAATCAATCAGTGGTGTTTATTGAGTGTTCAGTGTACAGTGCACTGTACTAAGTGCTTTGGAAATTACAGTACAATAGAGCTGGTAGACATGTTTCCTGACAAAGGTTGGAGGGATGTGTTGCCATTTTGGCCTCCATCACATGACAAAAACAGAGCTGCTGGGGGCTCAGAAGGAGTTGGGGCAGGGTGGTCTTGCTCCAGGAGTGGTGGTGTTTGGGTGTTCTGAGCTGAAGCATCCTAGCCTCACAGTGCCACGTCATTTTCCCTTGCTGTGCTGGAGAAGGAACTACTTAGCTTACAGGGAGCTCTCTCAGAGCATCCTGACAGAGTCAGGAACTGACTCATTCCCTCTCCCTCACCCATCCTCCCCCACAGTCCACACTCCCTGAGCACCTGCTACTTAAGAACATATAATAAGCTCTTAAGAACATATAATAGAAGTAAAGGGTGCAATCCCCACTTGCGAATTTATCACTGAATGGGAGAAACAATTATAAAGTGGATACAAGAGTAAGAGAAGTACAAATGGTAAAAAAAAAAAACAGTTAAGTGTATGATTAATGAGTTCAATGACAAATAAATTATCAGCTATGCTCATGAGAGTTTAAGAAATCATGGACCCTTCGATCAAACCATCAGTAAATCAAATAGTTTCTTTAATCACCTACATGGGCAGAACCTTATACTAAGTAAAAGACATTATTGCTGCCCTCCAGGAACTTGCAATCAAATGGTAAAGCCAGGCGGTCTTTGCAAAAAGAGAAAAATAGCAGGGGGAAAATAATAGATTCAATTAACTGGTGATTGCTATAGTTTGGAGCAAATGAATAACGGGAATTTGTAATTCAATCTACCTGCATAAATGTTAAAAATGAAAGATTACATATGGGTATTACGGAAGTCTGTTAAGGTGACTTCCTGAGGTGGTATCAATGAACTGGAGAGTGCCTCTGGAATGGGGAGAGATGTAAGGATATTTAAGGAAAGCAATGAAGAAAAAAAAGATGTGTTCTGGCAGATTTAAATGGGAAAGTAGTTCTAGTAAGAAGAAAGGACATTGGGCAAAGAGTGATGATGATGGTATTTGTTAAGCGCTTACTATGTTCCAAGCACTCTTCTAAGTGCTGGGGTAGATACAAGGTAATCAGGTTATACCATGTGGTGCTCATAGTCTTAATTATCCTTTAAAAGATGAGGTAACTGAGGCACAGAGAAGTTAAGTGATTTGCCCGAAGTCACACAGCTGACAAGTGGCAGGGCTGGGATTAGAACCCACGACCTCTGACTCCCAAGCTCGTGGCCACTAAGCCACAAGCATGGGGCCCAAGACAAAGGTTAGCATGGGCTAGTGGAGAGAGCCCAGGCCTGAGAGTCAGAGTACTTGGGTTCTAACCCCAGCTCTGCCATTTACCTGCTGTTTGACCTTGGGCAATTCACTTAACTTCTCTATGACTCAATTCCCTCATCTGTAAAATGGGGATTCAAAACCTGTCCTCCTTCCTACTTAGACTGTGAGTTCCATGTGGGACCTGATCATCTTGTATCTACCCCAGCACTTAGTACATTGTTTGGTGAATAGTAAGTGCTCAAGGAAAACCACGGTTCTTATGAAAAAAAATTGTAAGCAGGGAATCCAGTGAGGAAGTGAAGGAGTCAATTCATCAGGAACTGACACGGGGGAATGGGTTGATCTAGGAGATATTGTAGAGGAAAATTGAACAGCATTTGCCAATGACCTGAATAAGAGAGTTAAAAGGGAGAGGATGATGACATCAAAGAGATGATACCAAAGAGAAGATACCAAAGTTGCAATCTTCTAGGGCAGGGATGAGAATGGTATTATAGGCTGTGATTGGGAGGTACAAAGGGATGGGTTTAGGAGAGACAGTGAATTCAGTATTAGCCATGTTGAATCTAATAAACCATGTAGAAATATTTAGAAACAAGAGGAAATTCAGGGGAAAATAGTGAGCAATTAATCAGCCTTAGGAGAGTCATTATTGAAAACCAATGGTATTTGTTGAGCACCTACTTTATGCAAAGCACTGTATTAAACACATGCAAAAGTAAAACAGAACAGAGTTGGTATGCATGTTACCTATCCACAAGGAGCTTGGGAAAAGAGAAAAGTTGGAATTGAGTAAAGCCCCTCACTCTTCCAGTTATTGAGGTGTCAGATTATTCAGGAACATTACAAATCTACCTCTCCTGCCTTGACCTCTCCCCTCTCTGCAGTTTCTCATTTCCTCCTGCCTTTAGGATATCTCTACCTGGGTGCCTCACTGGCACCTCCAACTTAACATATCCAAACTGGAACTCCTCATCTTCCTCTCCTCCCTTTCACTTTCCATTCCTATGGCCAACGCTACCATCCTCCCTGTCTCACAAGTCCATTGCATTGGCCTTATTCTCAATGTATCTCTTTCATTCAAACTGCATATTCTGTCACCAAATTCTGTTGGTTCCACCTTGGCAGCATCTCTAGAATCCTCCTCTTGTCCATCCAAATGCTGCCACATTGATCCAAGTGCTTATATTCTGCCTCGAGTAATGCTTCACTTTCCTCACTGACCTCCCTGCCTCCAGTTTCTCCCCACTCCAATTCATACTTCACTCTGCTGTCCAGATCAGATCACTATTCTGAAAAACCTGTTCTAAGCACATTTCCCCACTCCTCAAAAACCTCCAGTATTTTCCCATCCATCTCCACATCAAACAGAAACTCCTTAAAATCAGCTTTAAGGCACTCAATCAGCTCCTTCTGTTACATCCTTATTCTTCCACTACTCACATATTTTGCAAATAACTTCATATGTTTGTTACCCTATCAGATTACAATCTCTTATATCATGCTTCTGTTATTCTTTTTCCAGCATTGACTATAGGACTTTGCACTTGTTAGGTCTTAAATTAATGAAATGATAATGATAATAAGTATTAGGATAATTACCTGATTACTTATTCTCTTGAGGAAAAGTGCAGCCCTCCAGGTTTTTCACATGCTCATCCACTCCATATACCCCATCTCTCTGATGGTGACACCAGAATGGAATGTTTGCAAGACTGTCTCCCACATTATCACAAAATAGATGTTGTTGCAAATCACAGACACTTCACTACAAACTGGGAGACATTTATTTTTCAATAATGCAATGACTTTGCCTTTATTATTCAGAATGATTGATGTTGATGCAATTTGATGCAATCATTCTGTCTCCTAGATATTGGTACAATAAAGTGACAGTTGTTAGCGGTACATACAGAAACATCTGCATTTGGATGGGCTGAAAGAATGGTTAGTGTGTATTTTCACCTCTTTGGGAGAAATGCATCAATAATGAGCCCTAGCGCAGAAGGAAAAAAAAGTAAACAAACTGGTTTCTCCCTTTGACCCTGATTTTTCCCATTAAAATAGTCTAATCAAATGAGCATCACAACCAAAATGGACTTTCCCTATACTTTTTGAGGCACCTTGCACTCTCTCTAGGGTACAGTGAGTTAGGTGACTTGTCTATGGGTAATAATAATGATGGCATTTGTTAAGCACTTACTATGTGCCAAGACCTGTTATAAGTGCTGGGGCAGATCAGGTTGTCTCACATGGGGCTCACAGTCTTAACACCCATTTTACAGATGAGGGAACAGAGGCACAGAGAAGTTGAGTTGCCCAAGGTCACACAGCAGACAAGTGGAGGAGCAGGGATTAGAACCCAGGTCCTCTGACTCCCAAGAGCCCGTGCTCTTTCCACTAAGCCATGCTGCCCTCAATATGATTGATTGACTATGCCTTTGACATCATGGTGTTGATTGCAACGAGGGTTGTCATTTGTCCAATTTCCTATCAGATAATCTGGTTTCCAGTTGCTACGTCCCATGTTCCACTTGGATACAGAACCGCATGCCTTTATGTTCAGGATTTTTATTTTTCATGCCTAACTTCTCTCTGCCTCAACTCCTGCCATTAAGCTCCACATCTCTAAAGTGTGCCTGTGTTACAGGGATGTGGGAAGCAAAGCAATGGCTTTGAAATGAGAGATGGTGGGTGACAGGGGTGATCAGAGAAACACTTTAGATTTTGATGACTGCCCCAAAAGATTCCATAGGATGTAACTGCATTATGTAGTTTAATCTGCCTAATATAAACAGTGCATTGTAAATATTTCACTTTCAGGTCATCAAAGAAGCATCTGGTGTCCTTTAGTATTCACACTGCTCTCAGCCCCACAGCACTTATGTATGTCCCTGCAATTTATTTATACATATTAATGTCTGTTTCTCCTTCTAGACTAGTAAACTTGTGGGTAGGAAACCTGTCTACCAACTCAGTTATAGGGTTATATTGTACCCTCCCAAGCCCTTAGTACGTGCTGTACTCACAGTAAGTGCTCAAACGATAGGATTGATTGATTGATCTGGTGCTTTTGCTGACCACACTGTAACACTTCAGTTGCACCCATAAAATTACAAGAGTCCTCAACCTCACTAGAGGGATTCATCTTGGAGTTTGTATCCTCATAAGTATGACTCTGAGAGAAGAGTTGTTAAGACCTAACAGGGCCTCTGAAGCTCAGACAGAGATTGAAAGTCATGAGAACATGATGCGTCTAAGTCTTTATATTTGTATTCGGTCTGCGAATCAGTGAGTGGTATTTATTGAGCACTTACTGTATGCAGAACACTGTATAAAGCACTTGGAAGAGTACAACATAATCAAGTTGATAGACACATTCCAAGCCCACAAGGAGTTATGTAGTGCCTTGTCATCGCTCCTGCATTCATATTAATTACAGTCTCCCCCTCTAGATTGTAAGCTCCTTGTGAGTAAAGAATGTGTTCATCAACTATGTTGAACTCTCTCAAGTGCTCAGTATAGTGCTCTGCACACAATGTGCTCGGTAAATGCCATTGATTTGACTGATCTGTTCTCTTTTAGAACTGGCAAATCCAGCTTCTCCCAAAGCTCATCAAGAGCAAATGAACCATTACAACCAAGCAATTTTTTCCCACATAGTCACATTTGGAGTTTTCGCTGGAGTCTGAGTTGATGAGAAAGTTAGCCACAATCCTGAAGCTAAAGAGATTTGATCTGATTTGGGGTGAAACTGTGGCCCAATCTCTTTGTATTCCCTCTGATTATTCTATTTTTAAGCTTATTTCTATGGACTGTTTTTCTGGCTTCATCAAATATTTCCCTTTAGGAAAATGAAGCCATCTAATCTAATTTAGGAATTAAGGCTAGAGGGAGCCACCAGCCTCATTTAGAACAGAAAGGCTAGGCTAGTTGGAGAAGAAAAAAGGAAGGAAAGGAAACATTTCTGTTTTTTAATTTTTGTAACCTTGGCACAAGTTCAATACCAACGTGGGTCATTTCTCCATTAGCTTGGTTTTAGATGGACCATGGCACCACTCCAGATTGTGATGGACTACTGGAATTACGATCCACAGCCTAATGCCCTCTAGAATATAAAACCATAAATGCCATTACTGAGTCAGATCAGTAGTCTACCCAGGCCAGTAGTTTGCCTCCAACTGTGATGATACCTCTACTTGGCACTCATCCTGGTGTTTAGGAGCAGTCTACAAAAGGGGTGAAATTTGCCTATGGGGCATTAAGTTGGCTTACAAATTTGTCTGGGTGTCTGTCCTATCAATTCTACCAGTCCTGAGGAGGAGTTGAACTTCAGTCCAACATGGTGCCAACTCCTCTGCCCAGTCACGTGACACAATCTGCTGTCGGCCTGATGACTGTCCTCACCGTGTGAAGGCCCACTGGTGGTTGCTCATGATACCACTGTGGCTGCTAGGCTGTGTGGGGGAAGGGAGCATCCTCGTTCACAGTGGGTTGGTTTTCTATCATCTGAAAGCAGAAAAGCAACGCAAGCTGAAGTGGGTCTGCAGGAGCTCCTCAGAAGGGTACAACTGCCCAAGCCCACCCTGGACCTGGAAGAGCACTGGCTGCAGCAGCCCAGACTGTGGTCCTTCCTCCTGCCCCAGGTGTCAGATCCAGGTTCACCTATGCAAGATTTAGTTTTGGAGAAAAAGACAATCCTGTGCCCATAGTCAGCCTGGGTTCCTTCCGCCTGAATTTCACAGAACATCTCACCTCCCTTTTCCTGGATGCCATCTCCCGCTCTGTAGATCTGACGACATTGTAATTCAGAGTTTGCCGAGAGGCAATCAAGAGGCTTTATAAAGCTCTGCTTTATGGGATCATCTTGGAGGATTTTACCTGATTAACATTTCATAAAGCAAAATCTACCAACCCATCATGGAATCTTTAGGGATGTTCTGCCTTACATCTCTAACTTTTCTTAGGGAATTAAGAGTTCTCCTTAAAAACAGAGTTGTGTTTTATCACTACTACTACTAATAGTAATAGTAATAATAGTGGTATTTGTTAAACACTTACTATGCACCAGGTTCTGTACTAAGGGCTGGGGTAGATACAAGCCAATCAAGTTGGGCACAGTCCCTGTCCCATGTGGGGCTCACAGTCTCAATCCCTACTTTACAGATGAGGCAACTGAGGCACAGAGACATAAAGTGACTTGCCCAAGGCCACACAGCAGACAAGTGGCAGAGCAGAGATTAGAACCCATGACCTTCTGACTCCCAGTGCTGGGGTGAATACAAGATAATCAAATCCTACTTAAGGCTCACAGTCTAAGTAGGAGGGAGAACAGGAATTGAATGCCCATTTTGGGAACTGAGATAAAGAGAGGTTAAGAGACTTGCCCAGGGTCAGACAGCAAGTACGTGGTGGAGGCAGTATTAGAACCCAGGTCCTCTGTCTCCCAGATGCATGCTTTTTCCTCTAAGCCACACTGCTTGAGTTCTGTCGATTCCAACCTTTGCAAGATCACTAAAATCCTCCCTTTCCTCTCCATCCAAACTGCTACCATATTTTTCCAAGCTTTTATCCCATCCCACCTTGATTACTATATCAGCCTCCTTGCTGACCTCCCTGCCTCATGTTTCTCCCCACTCCAGTTCATACTCCACTCTGCTACCCAGATCATTTTTCTACTAAAATGTTCAGTCCATGTTTCCCACTCCTCAAGAAACTCCAGTGATTGCCCATCCACCTCTGCATTAAACAGAAACTCCTCATCATCAGCTTTAAAGCACTCAATCACCTAGCCTGCTCCTACCTCACCTCACTACTTTCCCACTATAATCCAACTCACACACTTCACTCTAATGATCACTGTGCCACTTCACTTCATTTCACTACTCTCTGTACCTTGATTTCATCTGTCTTGTTGCTGACCTCTTGTCCACATCCTGCTTCTGGCCTGGAACACCCTCCCTCTTCATATCCAACAGATAATTACTCACCCCAAGTTCAAAGCCTTATTGAAGGCACATTTCCTCCAAGAGGCCTTCCCTGAATAGGCCCTCATTTTCTTTTCTTCCACTCCCTTCTACCTCATCCTGGTTTGCTCACTTTGCTCACCACCCCATCCCAGTCCCACAGCATTTATGTACATCTCCATAATTTATTTATTTATATTAATGTCTGTCTCCCCCTCAGACTGTAAGCTCACTGTGGCAGGGAATGAGTCTGATAACAATAATTATTATTATTATGGTATTTGTTAAGTGCTTACTATGTGCCAGGCACTGTTCTAGGTGCTGGGGTAGATGCAAGATAATCAGGTTGGACACAGTCCCTGACCCACATAGGGCTAACAGTCTTAATCCTCATTTTGTAGATGAGGGAACTGAAGCATAGAGAAGTTAAGTGACTTTGCCTAAGGTCACACAACATATATAGGTATATTATATATGATGTGTTACATGGTTATGTGGCACTCTCCCAAACACTAAATTTGGTGCTCTACATACAATAAGTGGTCAATAAATAGGATTGATTGATTGATTGATTGATTGATTGATTGATTGACTGACGAGCCTGTTGGTGTTATCTGCCTTTAGGAATGGCCATAAGAATGTGAGGTGTCTATAAACAATGTTGATTTTAGTCACAGCTCACCAACTTGGGCAGGCCTTATAGTCTGGAGTTATTTTCTTTCCCCCTCTAGACTCTAAGATCCTCTGAACAGGGAACGTTTAACCAACTCTGTTACATTGTACTCTCCCAAGTGCTTAGTTCAGTACTTGGTCTGCACAAAGTAAGCTCTCTATATATGCAACTGATTTATTGATTGCTGTTCCATGACCTATACAACTTTGCTCAGGGAGGCTCAGGAAATTATTGCTCTCCAGATTTCTGGCTCAAAAATGACCCTATTGCCACACAGCATAATTCTCCATCTCAATTCCAATTTCCCACTTTTCCAATCCTTATAGGCTCAATACATCAGGCAAATACTAATCTCACGCTCTATACATGGAGAGTACATTTTTATATTTATATGATTTGGAAACTGAGGCTTTGGACTTGGTGTAAAGGGAAAAAAAAAGAAGTGGGAAAATTAGCAGTTACCTAGGGGAATTTAAGTAATGTAGGCTGCCAATCTAAATAATTCAATATTTTTTGTTTGAATTTTCTGAGTAAAGCTGATCTAAGTAAGCAAGTCACACAAAACCGTAATAGAACTTTACTGTAACTCCACTGTCTTACAGGAAGAACTTAAACTTTTCTCTTCAGAGTCTGGGTATACTCCTGCTATTACCTTCAGGGAATTTTTTAAAAACTGTGTTATAATCCATGCTTAGTTGTTTTGAAGTTGCTGGAAAATAGGAAAGAAAAACTTTTTCCATCTTACTAGAACTAAGATTTGTTGTTCAGCAGTGCCTCAAACACAGCTGAAGAAAAAACACTTCAAACTTGGCAGGTGGCTAGGACTCTTGAGGCATTGTGTCACAGCTAAATATCAAGGAAAATGTTTTAAAAAAAAAACAACTTTAAAGCACATGGAAGGCCCTTTTGAGCCCACATATTTGGCTTCTACCGAGATTTTAGTAAATTATTTGGGAAGATCCATCTCCTTCTCTCATCCACACAGAATATTTGAAGGAAAGGGAGAGCAACCTTATCTTGACAAGCAGGATTCTCGAATCTCTGTGTCTGAAAACATTGTTTAAATGAGAAAAGAGAACAACAGTATTTTATATATACCCAAGCCTCAGTCACAAAAAAGCAGATGCCTGCAGCCCCAACAAACCAACCCAATAGGTGCCTTTTGAACTAAATAGAAGCAGTAAGATTGTAAATCACGATCTTGCCCTATTCCATTTATCCCCTGCTGTGTCTTCATGAGCACAGTTAAGCTGCCCAAAGCACACTCCTGGTTTAAGCTATGGTCAGATTAAAGAGGATTTGGAGTCCCCCTGATTGGCTTATTCATATGCCCACATCATGACCTTACCCTCTGCTAGCTTTCTATAGGTTTGCTCTTTGATAATAGCCGTGCATAGATTAAGTTTTATTCCTCCATTTATTTCATTTATAAAAGTGTGCTCTTCCTAACAGTATCACCTTGGGGCTCTGGTAAAACTATAAAACATTTAGTGGAAGTTCGAAGAACAGGGCAGCAGCAGTTACTAGCACATGGTAAAGTATCAGCCATAAAAGTTAATTTAATTATATAGATGGGAAGATGAATTTAGATTTAATTTTTCTCCCTTTTATTCTCCACTTCATGGCACTTGGCAGAAAAAGAAATAAATTGAATTCAAAATGCAGGACTGACTTGTATTAATTTTACAGGCAGTAGGAAAAAGTGAGAAAACAAAGAATGATTGAGTGCAATTAGAGTATCATTAACTCACATACACTGACTCTTTGTAGGGCTTGTCGGTTCTTATTTGAACCTATAAATATCTCCTTCTGAATTATTAGAAATATTGCATGGAGATGAATTTGTATAGGTAGCTATCCTTCATTAAAGAAACAGTGTGGCTCAGTGGAAAGAGCATGGGCTTTGGAGTGACAGGTCATGGGTTCAAATCCCAGCCCTGCCAATTGTGAGCTGTGTGACTTTGGGCAAGTCATTAACTTCTGTGTGCCTCAGTTACCTCATCTGTAAAATGGGGATTAAGACTATGAAGCCCCCTGTGGGACAACCTGATCACCTTGTAACCTCCTCAGCACTTAGAACATTGCTTTGCACATAGTAAGCGCTTAATAAATGTCATTATTATTCCATCCCCCCTGCCTTACCTCCTTCCCTTCCCCACTGCACCTGTATATATGTATTTATGTTTGTACATATTTATTACTCTATTTATTTATTTATTTTACTTGTACATATCTATCCTATTTATTTTATTTTGTTAATATGTTTTGTTTTGTTCTCTGTCTCCCCCCTTCTAGACTGTGAGCCCACTGTTGGGTAAGGACCGTCTCTATATGTTGCCAACTTGTACTTCCCAAGCACTTAGTACAGTGCTCTGCACACAGTAAGTACTCAATAAATATGATTGATTGATTGATTGATTGATTGATATCTGATGGTGCTACTGCTGGCGTTAATTATCTATGGATGTGCATGTGGCTGAAAAACTCAAAACCCACTATTCCAAGCACATCATGAATACAATTTTTATTTGGTAGAGCCCTATTGTGTTTATTTTTTGCCTCTCTTTTTGCCTTTGTCTCTTTGTTCCAATGTCCTTGGAGTTTCCGTTAAGAGCATCTCCTTTCTTGATTTCAGTGTGCCATGCTTCTCTGTCTGCAACAATTGCCTCCCAGTTTTCAGCTATGATGAAAACAAGTTTCCCAAGGCTATGCTTCACTGTACTTGTCTTTGAATCTTTTTTTATGGTATTTGTTAAGTGCTTACTATGTTCCAGGCACTGTGCTAAATCCTGGGGTAGATTACAAGCTAATCAGTTTATTCATTCATTCAATTGTATTTATTGAGCACTGACTGTGTGCAGAGCACTGTACTAAGTGCTTGGAAAGTACAGCAAAAAAGAGAGACAATCAATGACCACACCAGGCTTACAGTCTAGAAGGGGGGAGACAGACATCAAAAAAGTAAAGAGGTATTAATATAAATAAATAGAATTATAGATGTATGCACATCAAAACAAAAACAGGCATTGATATAAGTAAATACAATTACAGATACGTACATACCTATACGTACAGATATGTATGTATGTACATACACATGTATGTACAGATACATATGTACATCTATACATACAGAGAAGCAGTGTGGCTCAGTGAAAAGAGCACAGGCTTTGGAGTCAGAGGTCACAGGTTCAAATCCTGGCTCTGCCAACTGTCAGCTGTGTGACCTTGGGCAAGTCACTTAACTTCTCTGGGCCTCAGTTACCTTATCTGTAAAATGGGGATTAAGACTGTGAGCCCCTCGAGGGGCAACCTGATCACCTTGTAACCTCCCCAGCACTTAGAACAGTGCTTTGCACATAGTAAGCACTTAATAAATGCCATTATTATTATTATATATACACAAATGCTGGGGGTGTTGGGGGTCGAGCAAAGGGAGAGAGTTGGGGCAATACAGAGGTGAGGGGGAGCTGAGGAAGAGGAAGGCTTAGTCTGGGAAGGCCTCTTGAAGGAGGTGAGCCTTCAGTAGAGCTTTGAAGGGGGGGAAGTGTGATTATTTGGCAGATTTGAGGAGGGAAGGTGTTCTAGGCCAGAGGTAGGACATAGGCCAGGGGTCAATGGCGGGACAGGCAAGAATGAGGCACAGTGAGAAGATTAACACCAGAGGAGCTGAGTGCATGGGCTGAGATGTAGAAGGAGAGAAGGGAGGTAAGGTAAGAAGGGGCAAAGTGATGGAGAGCTTTGAAGCCAATAGTGAGGAGTTTCTGCTTGATAACAGTCCGTGTCTCACATGGGGCTCACAGTCTTAGTCACCATTTTAGAGATGAGGTAATTGAGCCCCAGAGAAGTTGTGACTTCCCCAAGGTCCCACAGAAGACAAGTGGCAGAGCTGGGATAAGAACCCCCCAGGTCCTTCTGACTTTCTAGTAGGTCATGCTGCTTCCCATCATTTCCTCTGTCTCCCTTGTTTCTGCTCACCCTATCCAGTTCCACCATCATAAAGCAGCTCTTTGGATTTTCTGCTGCGGCCTGTTCTCCCTACATGTCTGGACTGATAGAAACAGCACCAGTACCTTTCTTGTCTTGCCACTTGATCTTAAATGCATGGGACAATGTTTTAAATGTCTTATTCTGTACTCAAAATAGCCCAGTTTGTCCCCGGCTTTGAAGTGCTAACTACTGTGTCCAACTCAATTCCTTTGTATTTCCCTCTAGTGTTTAGTACAGTGCCTGGCATATAAAAAGCACTTAACATATACCATATCCATTACTATTATTATAATCAGTGGAATGAGAAAGAGACATTCCTCCAGCATCCTCTCCCCAGCTCAGTATTTCTCCGTCAATCAAGTCCTCTGGCCAGCAGAGGATAATTCTTGGCCCCCAGGATAGCTGAAATGATGATGACTGTGGTAGCTGTGAAGTGCTTACTATGTGACAGGCTCTTTATTAAGTGCTGGGGTGTATACAAGCAAACTGGTTTAGATGCAGTCTCTGTCCACGTGGTGTTCAAAAACTCAATCCCCACTTTACAGGTGAGGTAACTGAGACAGAAGTGAAGGTCACACAGCAGACAAGTGGTGGAGCCGAGATTAGACTTGTCTACCTGTTTTGACACCTGTCTACAAGTTTTGTTTTGCTTTCTGTCTCCCTCTTCTAGACTGTGAGCCCGTTGTTGGGTAGGGACCATCTCTATATGTTGCCAACTTGTACTTCCCAAGCACTTAGTACAATGCTCTGCACACAGTAAGCGCTCAATAAATACTATTGAATGATTGAATGAATGAATTAGAACCCAGGTTCATGCTCTATCCATTAGACCTTGTGGTTTCTCAATTATTGTGGGGAGAAGGGCAGGAGGACAAGGAGGTTGCACTAGCCACCATCCTGGGGCAACCTTCCCCAGCTTTAGGATGTGTAGGAATAAGGAAAATGAACAGATGCTTGCTACTGCACACAGCCTCCCCATTCTCCCCTGGCTCTGACCTCAACCCCTTTCAGACTTCACTACGCTTCATGCTCAAATCCCTGCTAACTAGGAAAGTAGTTCACTATTCCTTGCCCCATGGGGAGAGTGATGAGCTTCTGCCACTCAATAAGGTTTTACTGAGCACCTCAGAGTGCAGAGCGCTGGATTCTGCCTTTCTGGACTCCCCAAAGGCATATAAACCAATCAGTGGTATTTAGGGAGTGCTAATTATGTGCAGTGCACTATAATAAGCATTTAGGAGAGTACAATATATAGAGCTGATTAACACATTCACTGTCCTCAAAGCACTTACTATCTAGAGGGGGATTCAGACATTAATATAAATAAATGAACACCTCCTCCTCACCTCCCTTCTCTCCTTCTACAGCCCAGCCCGCACCCTCCACTCCTCTGCTGCTAATCTCCTCACCTCCTCACCTTCTCGCCTGTCCCGCCATCGACCCCCGGGCCACGTCATCACCCGGGCCTGGAATGCCCTCCCTCAGCCCATCCACCAAGCTAGCTCTCTTCCTCCCTTCAAGGCCCTGCTGAGAGCTCACCTCCTCCAGGAGGCCTTCCAAGACTGAGCCCCTTCCTTCCTCTCCCCCTCGTCCCCCTCTCCATCCCCCCCATCTTACCTCCTATCCTTCCCCACAGCACCTGTATATATGTATATATGTTTGTACATATTTATTACTCTATTTATTTATTTATTTATTTTACTTGTACATAGCTATTCTATTTATTTTATTTTGTTAGTATGTTTGGTTTTGTTCTCTGTCTCCCCCTTTTAAACTGTGAGCCCACTGTTGGGTAGGGACTGTCTCTATATGTTGCCAATTTGTACTTCCCAAGCGCTTAGTACAGTGCTCTGCACATAGTAAGCGCTCAATAAATACGATTGATGATGATGATGATAGAAGGTTTATCTACCCTAGTGAATCCCTCTGCCAGAACTACCCTCCTCCCATTCCTGTGGAGGAAAGAATAACTGGAATCAATATTTATATAGTTTGTTAGAGCAGTTTGTTAGAAAAGTTTATTATATAGTTTGTTAGAGAAGCAGTGTGGCTCAGTGGAAAGAGCTCGGGCTTTGGAGTCAGAGGTCATGGGTTCAAATCCCCGCTCCACCAATTGTCAGCTGTGTGACTTTGGGCAAGTCACTTAACTTCTCTGTGCCTCAGTTACCTCATCTGTAAAATGGGAATTAAGACTATGAGCCCCCTGTGGGACAACCTGATCACCTTGTAACCTCCCCAGTGCTTAGAACAGTGCTTTGCACATAGTAAGCACTTAATAAATGCCGTTATTATTATTAATGTAATTTTTAAAAACCCTCAATGCATTTATTATAATGATTTTACTTCAAAGATTACATTTTTCGTATGGATTTACTACAGGATTCTTCAAGCTACTGAGGCATATGAAAAAGTTGATATTTTGACTCATATATTCATATCTTTCCAATTACCATATTTGTTTTAGAGATTATTTGCTGAATGTACAAGTGTAGATATTAAAGAAAATGCACAATGATATGTCAGGTTTCAGAAATGAAAAGCCATCACTTAATAATAGTAATAACTATGGTATTTGTTAAGCTCTTACTATGTGCCAGGCACTGTACTAAGCACTGGGGAGGATACAGGCAAATTGGGTTGGACACATCCCTTTCCCAAATTGAGCTCATAATCTCAATTAATGGAGATCTGCTGAAATGAAACCCTTTTCTATCACCTATCAACAATGTTGAAAGTAAATCTTTGGGGCTAAGAGTAAAAGTGGTAGCTCCTTTATTACCAGTGTCTTTTTTAACAACATGAATAGTGATAAAACTTCATTTTAGAACTCCTTAAGAATATATTTGGGTAGTATTCAAGGAGTATTTATTGGTATTTTTAAATTGTACCATCTGAGCCTGAAACCGTTTTCATAATCTTAGAATCATCCAGTCCATCCCCCTGCACAGGATTCATTGAAACTATCCTGGACCGGTGAAAATCAATACAACTTGTACAGTCTTTAGAGAAAGAGATTTCTCAACATCTCTTGGTAAACAAATCCAGTTTTTAACTATCCTTGCTGACAGGAAATTCTTCCTCATTTTTAAACTAATTCCATTTGTTGAAGAGAAAGCCCAATTCCCTCGCTAGGTTAAGTCACTCACAGGATCTTGGAAAGGTCCCCCCGTCCTTCTTCTGTCCGAAGTTTAACCCCCCCTCTTGATTCTGGAACTACTTTTGGAGCAGAGTTCCATGGCAGTCAGACTGAGCACAAGGGTGGGAGAAGGGAAAAGGGGAACAGAATCCATGCTGCCCCCATCTTGAACAGTCTTCCTCCCGCCTTCAAGACATTCCTACTTGGATGTCCTCCCATCACCTCAAATATAACATGTCCAAAACAGAACTCCTATCTTACCACTCCAACCCTGTCCTCCCCCTGACTTTCCTATCACTGTAGATAGCACCACCACCCTTCCTGTATTACAAGCCCATATGACTTTGTCGCTATTCTTTACTCCTCTCTCTCATTCAACCCACATATTCAATTCATCACTAAATCCTGTCAGTCCCACCTTCGCAACATTGCTAAAATCTGCCCTTTCCTTTCCATCCAAACTGCTACCACATTAAATATAATCACTCATCCTATCCCACTTGGATTACTGCCTCAGCCTCCTTGCTGACCTCACAGCCTCCTGGGTCTCTCCACTCCAGCTCATACTACACTCTGCTGCCTGGATCATTTTTCCGCAAAAATTATTCAGGTCATTGTCACTCTGCTCCTCAAAAAACTCCAGTGGTTGCCCATCCACCTTCACTTCAAACAAAAACTCCTCACCATCGGCTTTAAAGCACTCTACCACCTATCTCACCTCACCTCGTTACTCTTCTACAACCCAGCCCACACACTTCGCTCCTCTAGTGGAACCTCACTGTGTGGCTCCATCTGGCCTATCTTGCTGCTGACCCCTAGCCCATGTCCTGCCTCTGGCCTGGAACTCTCTCCCTTCCCAAATCTGACAATTACTCTCCCACCTTTTGAAGCCTTATTGAGGGCATATCTCCTCCAAAAGGCCTTCCCTGACTAAGCTCTGCTTTTCCTCTTCTCCTACTCCCTTCCATATCTCCTTGACTTGCTCCCTTTGCTCTTCGCCCCTCCCAGCCCCATGGCATTATTGTACATTTCTGTAATTTATTTATTTGTATTCATGTCTGTCTCCCACCCTCTTGACTGTAAACTCATTATGGGCAGGGAATGTGTTTGTGTATTATTGTACTCTCCCAAGAACTTAGCATAGTGCTATGCACATAGTAAGCACTCAATAAATATGATTGAATGAATGAATGAAAAATGGTCAATTGCCCCAGGCCAAAAGGAGAATCGAAGTAGGAGTGAGTGAGTGGGAAGGGTGAAGGGGTGTGGAAGGAGCATTTTCTTTACCCAGATATCTGGCAATAAATGAATGTCTGGCCGTGCACCCTTAACCAGCAGGACATTATCTGAAGTGATCTCTGAGAGTATACCTTCTTTTCTGTGTTTTTTTTTTATGGCATTTGTTGAACACTTACTAGGTGCCAGGTATTGTTCTAAGCACTAAGTACTAGATACACGCTAACCAGGTTGGAAACAGTCCATGTCCCACATGGGGCTCAAGTCTTAATCCCCATTTTACAGTTGAGCCAACTGAGGCACAGAGAAGTTATGTGACTTGCCCAAGGTCACACAACAGACAAGTTGCAAAGTCAGAAACCAAACCCAGGTCCTTCTGACTCCCAGGGCCAGAGTCTATTCACTAGGCCATGCTGCTTCTGAAGCATATGATGCTTATCTTTTCTCAGTGGTTCATCCCTTATCCTCTTATTTTCCTCTCAATGTAGTCTGGACCAGGAAGAGAATGAGCTGACAATAAAAATAAGGAGAATTTTGCCAGTTCTCCAATCGAAGGAAGAGAAAGGAGAGGAATAGCATTTCAAATCACTGGAGATTAGACTGTGAGCCCCATGTGGGATATGGACTGCGCTCCATCTGATTATGCACTGAATACAGTGCATAGCACATAGGATAGTAAGTGCTAAAGTACATTATTATTATTACCATTATTATTTATAAGATGTCAGAATAGAAAAGAAAGAGTGATAGACACTTTTCAGGGAAACAAAGAAAATTTAAGATCCCTTCTGCTACCAAGACCTAGATTATTTCCAAGCCAAGCTGATCCCATTGCCCTTAAATCCTGGTCCTACTAAAATGGAACAGCAATCCATCCGTACTTACAATTCAAGGGCCACTTTGTCCACGGATGTTGGATGAGAAATGGTACCGACTCATATCTGGCCATTTCTTTAGTATAGCTTTGCCATTATATCCATACGCTTTATGGGTCGTCAAGAAAAGGAATAGAATGGTAACCAAAGGATCCTTTTTTTACAGTTATATTTGTGTTTCCTTACTACTTTAAAGTGTGCACTAACTAGGTGTGCACAGTTGAAATCCATAGGCACGGACTTACTTGATTAACCAATAATATTTATTGAGTTCTCACTGTATGCATATCACTATACTTAACAGCTTCACAAGTACTAAAATACAAAGAGTTAGTTCCCCCTAGACTTGTAAGCTCATTATGGGCAGGGAATGTGTCTGTTTAATAATTATAATAATTAAGGCGTTTGTTAAGCCCTTACTGTGTGCATAGTATAATACAGTGGTCTGTACACAGTAAGCAGTCAATAAATACAATTCAATGAATAAATGAATCCCGGCCCTCAAAAACGGTTTACTGTTAAAGAAAGGAGAAAGATAGACACAAAATGATTTCCAGCGGTAAGAAAAAGAGAAATTCAACAGATTACACAAGAGAATGAGAAAATCAACATGTGACTATATAAGTACTTATTTATTGACATTTACCTAAGATATACAAGTGACTCTGATTACATAAGTGCTGATAGGACAGTAGGGAGAACATGACCTGGAGAACAGAAAATTAGAGGAGGTGAGGTTGTGGGAGCTATGAAGAGGGGAAGAGCTGAGGCCTGGAAGAGAGAGAGAGAGAGTTTCAGGTGGGAGAGACAGCATGAGGAAAGGACTGGAGGCAGGAGAGGTAAGAACCAGGAAAAAATAAATATTAAGGAGAGAGATTTTGGAAAATCAATCAATTGTATTGTTGAGTGGCACTTGGGAGAGTACAATATAACAGAGTTGGCAGACAAGTTCCCTGACTACAAGGAGTTTATGACCTTTCAATCAATAGTCAGGCATTTTAGCTTACTGAACATGAAAATGGGAAGCTAATGGAAGCGTTTTAAAATGTGAAATGAGAGGAGGAGAAATGAAGGAGGAGAGGTTAGCAGCAGGAAGAGTAATAAAGAGGCAGATTCAATAATCTAATTGGGAGATTCATTCATTCATTCAATCGTATTTATTGAGCATTTACTGTGTGCAGAGCACTGTACTAAGTGCTTGGGAAGTACAACTTGGCAACATATAGAGACGGTCCATACCCAACAGTGGGCTCACAGTTCAGAAGGGGGAGATAGAGAACAAAACAAAACATATTAACAAAATAAAATAATTAGAATAAATATGCACAAATAAAATAAATAGAGTAATAAATACGTACAAGCATATATACATATATACAGGTGCTGTGGGGAGGGGAAGGAGGTAAGGCCGGAGGGATGGGGAAAGAGAGGAGGGGGAGAAGAAGGAGGGGGGCTCAGTCTGGGAAGGCCTCTTGGAAGAGGTGAGCTCTCAGCAGGGCTTTGAAGGGAGGAAGAGAGCTACCTTGGCTAATGTGCAGAGGGAGGGCATTCCAGGCCAGGGGGATGACATGGGCCGGGGGTCGACGGTGGGACAGGTGAGAATGAGGCACAGTGAGGAGATTAGCAGCAGAGGAGCAGGGGATGCAGGCTGGGTTGTAGAAGGAGAGAAGGGAGGTGAGGTAGGAGGGGGCGAGGTGATGGAGAGCTTTGAAGCCGAGGGTGAGAAGTTTTTGCCTGATGTGTAGGTTGGTAGCCACTGAAGATTTTTGAGGAGGGGAGTAACATGCCCAGAGCATTTCTGGACAGAGACAATCCGGGCAGCAGCATGAAGTATGGATTGAAGTGGGGAGAGACAGGAGGATGGGAGATCAGAGAGGAGGCTGATACAGTAATCCAGATGGGATAGGATGAGAGCTTGAATGAGCAGGGTAGCGGTTTGGATGGAGAGGAAAGGGCAGATCTTGGCAATGTTGCAGAGCTGAGACCGGCAGGTTTTGGTGACAGCTTGGATGTGAGGTGTGGATGAGAGAGCGGAGTCGAGGACGACACCAAGGTTGTGGGCTTGTGAGATGGGAAGGATGGCAGTGCAGTCAAGAGTGATGGGAAAGTCAGGGAGAGGGCAGGATTTGGGAGGGAAGACAAGGAGTTCAGTCTTGGGCATGTTGAGTTTTAGATGGCGGGCAGACATCCAGATGGAGATGTCCTGAAGGCAGGAGGAGATGCAAGCCTGGAGAGAGGGGGAGAGAGCAGGGGCAGAGATGTAGATTTGGGTGTCATCAGCGTAGAGATGATAGTTGATGATGAGAGATGATGAGAGCTTGAAGCAGAGTAAAGTTTTTTTGGATAAAAAGGAAGAATGTATCTGTGAAATATCTTGGAGAAAGCTTCAGTATGGTTTAGCTACAAAAAATGTGAGGGTCTGAAAATTGGAGAAGTTAAGGAAGACTCCAAGATTATATGCCTCTGGGACAGTAATTTTTTTTTTCCCCACCAGCACTGGGGTTTGAGCGTGGCTCGTGGAAAGAGCACAGGCTTTGGAGTCAGTGGTCCTGGGTTCAAATTCCGGCTCCACCAATTGCCAGCTGTATGACTTTGGGCAAGTCACTTAACTTCTCTGTGCCTCAGTTACCTCGTCTGTAAAATGGGGATTGACTGTGAGCCCCTGTGGGATAATCTGATCACCTTGTAACCTCCCCAGTGCTTAGAATAGTGCTTTGCACATAGGAAGTGCTTAATAAATGCCATCATTATTATCCAGTGCTTAGAACAGTGCTTTGCACATAGTAAGTGCTTAACAAATACCATTATTATTTTTTTTGATGAATCTCATTAATCAGATCAGTAATGACACTGCAATCTAATTCCAGATCAGAAAAGAGGGACAGTCTTATCTTTCTGATCTTATTGCTGGAGGTTCAGAGAGGTATACTTGAAACAAAAGCTATCAGTAGGTACACACATTTGGATGTATTTATGGATGGGAAATTCATAATAGATTACTGAAAAGTAGGAATGCTAAATCAATTCAGTATGACATTTAGTAAGTGTTTACTGTGTGTTTAGCCTTGGGCTAGATACAAGGTGATGAGATCAGACACAGTCTCTGCCCCACACAGTACTCACTTGCTATCTTATTCATATTTTACAGATAAGAAAATTGAAGCACAGAGAGGTTTAGGGACTTGCTAAAGTCACACAGTAAGATACTGTCAGAGATGGAACTTGAGCTTGTGTCTATTAACTCCTGGTCCCAAGCTCTTTCCCTTAGGATATGCTGCTTCCCACTCAACCCTAACATTAGAATAAATGTCATATAATGCTACCTCCACATTGCTAGGAATCCTGTTGCCATTGTCAGTGACAGTCTCCTGAGATCAAAGGATCACTGATCTGACCCAATAACAATGTGGTTCTCTTCGAACTCACAGCTCCTGTAGTCTCAATCTCTTGCTTAAGGGAGTCCATTTGGCACATATTTGATAATGATGGCCTTTGTTAAGCACTGTTCTGAGCACTGGGGTAGATACAAGGTCATCAGGTTGTCCCACGTGGGGCTCACAGTCTTAATCCCCCTTTTACAGATGAGGTAACTGAGGCTCAGGAAAGTTAAATTGCCCAAAGTCACATAGCTGACAAGTGGCAGAGCCTGGATTAGAACCCATGACCTCTGACTCCCAAGCCCGTGTTCTGTCCACTAAGCCACACTGCTTCTCTAAAAGTGGTATTTGTTAAGCGCTTACTATGTGCCAAGCACTGTTCTAAGCACTGAGGTAGTTACAAGGTAATGAGGTCATCATTAATTCATTCATTCAATCAATCGCATTTATTGAGTGCTTACTATGTGCAGAGCACTGTACTAAGTGCTTGGGAAGTACAACTCAATCATTCAGTCATATTTACTGAGTGCTTACTGTGTGTAGAGCACTGTACTAAGCGCTGTGCTCACAGTCTTAATCCCTATTTGACAGATGAGGTAACAGAGAAGTTAAGTGACTTGCCCAAAGTCACCTAGCAGACAAGTGGCGGAGCCGGGATTGGAACCCACGACCTCTGACTCCCAAGCCCGGGCTCTTTCCACTAAACCACGCTGCTTCTCGTGAGCTTTGACCCACTTGTACTGTTGTCTTTTATACTACTTATTAAATGTCTTCGCTGTGTTGAACACTGTCCCAAGTGCTTGGGAAAACATGGGAGAGGAAAAGAGAAGGCTTGCTGAGTAGAACAGTGAAGATGGACAGGATAAAAGAAAAATCAACCACAACTCCACAATTGGGGTGTCACCCAGATATGGAAGAGGGTCAATCAAACATATGAGATGGAGAGCACATTTACACAAGAAGGGTGTGGGTTTGAGAGGTGGAGGCAGGGAACACATCTGCTAATTTCTCTTGGATTGTTTTCTCCCAAGCTCTACTGCCCAGAGTAAGTGCTAAGTAAATACTGTTGATTGATTGATTGAGGAGGAAGAGATAAGAGATGTATGCTAATCATGGGACAGCTTCCTAAAGTGCCCTATTGTTTGCTTATGATAATGGCTCTGCCACTTACTTATTTTGTGATAATAACAATAATAATAATGGCATTTATTAAGCGCTTACTATGTGCAAAGCACCGTTCTAAGCGCTGGGGAGGTTACAAGGTGATCAGGTTATCCCTTGGGGGGCTCACAGTCTTAATCCCCATTTTACAGATGAGGTAACTGAAGCCCAGAGAAGTTAAGTGACTTGCCCAACGTCACACAGCTGACAATTGGCAGGGTCGGGATTTGAACCCATGACCTCTGAATCCAAAGCCTGTGCTCTTTCCACTGAGCCACACCGCTTCTCTTAGGCAAGTCAATTAACTTCCCTGTGCAGAACAGTTTTTTTCAGCTGTAAATGGGAAAAAATACCTTTCTTCCCTCTGCCATAGATTGTGAGTTCCAGGTGGGACAGGACTAGTTTCTATTATAATAATAATGGTATTTTTTTAAGCGCTTGCCTTATATCTACCCCAGCACTTAGAACAGTGCTTTTCACATAGTAAGCAGGTTGCCCCATGTGGGGCTTACAGTCTTAATCCCCATTTTACAGATGAGATAACCGAGGGCAAGAGAAGTTAAGTGGCTTGCCAAAGGTCACACAACAGACCAGTGGAGGAGGCAGGATTAGAACCCACACCATTATCTTGTACCTGCTCCATTCATTCATTCAATCATATTTATTGAGTGCTTACTGTGTGCAGAGCACTGTACTAAGCGCTTGGGAAGTACAAGTTGGCAACAAATAGAGATGGTCCCTACCCAACAGTGGGCTCACAGTCTAGAAAGGGGGAGACAGACAACAAAACAAAACATATTAACAAAATAAAATAAATAGAATAGTAAATATGCACAAGTAAAATGAATAGAGTAATAAATATGTACAAACATATGTACAGGTGCTGTGGGAAGGGGAAGGAGGTAGGGCAGGGGGATGGGGAAGGGGAGAGGAAGGAGGGGGCTCAGTCAGGGAAGGCCTCCTGGAGGAGGTGAGCTCTCAGTAGGACTTTGAAGGAAGGAAGAGAGCTAGCTTGGCAGATGTGCAGAGGGAGGGCATTCCAGGCCAGGGGGAGAATGTGGGCTGGGGGTCGACGGCGGGACAGGCGAGAACGAGGGACAGTGAGGAGGTTAGCGGCAGAGGAGTGGAGGGTGCGGGCTGGGCTGTAGAAGGAAAGAAAGGAGGTGAGGTAGGAGGGGGTGAGGTGATGGAGAGCCTTGAAGCCGAGAGTGAGGAGTTTTTGCCTAATGCGTAGGTTGATCGGTAGCCACTGGAGATTTTTGAGGAGGGGAGTAACATGCCCAGAGCGTTTCTGCACAAAGACGATCCGGGCAGCAGCGTGAGGTATAGACTGAAGTGGGGAGAGACAGAAGGATGGGAGATCAGAGAGGAGGCTGATGCAGTAATCCAGTTGGGATAGGATGAGAGATTGAACCAGCAGGGTAGCGGTTTGGATGGAGAGGAAAAGGTGGATCTTGGCGATGTTGCAGAGGTGAGAGCGGCAGTTTCTGGTGACGGATTGGATGTGAGGGGTGAACGAGAGAGCATAGTCGAGGATGACACCAAGGTTGCAGGCTTGTGAGACGGGAAGGATGGTAATGCCGTCAACAGTGATGGCAAAGTCAGGGAGAGGGGCACGGTTTGGGAGGGAAGATAAGGAGTTCAGTCAGGGCTTGGCACATAGTAGGCACTTAATAAATAGCATCATCGTTCTCGTTAGTACAACCATATGAACATATACAGCACTTAGGTACATATCCATAATTTATTCGTTTGTATGAATGTCTGTCCTACCTCCTAGATTGTAAATTCATTGTGTCCAGGGAACATACCTACCAATTCTGGTATATTGTACTTTCCCAAGCACTTAGTACAGTGCTCTGCACACAGAAAGTGTTCAATGAATGTGACTGATGGACTGGTTGTCATTTTGGGACATATGTTAAAAATAAAACAGGATAGTGGTACAAGGGCATGTTTTGGGGGGACTTAGAGCTATTTAAGGAAAAACAAAGGAAAAAGATACAGGTACACCTCTAGGCAAGTTCAGTTACCAAATCAGCACTCATCCTCCTAACCAAAACCGCACTTCCACTTCACACTTGGTGGCAGTGTTCGGCAGAAAATCTAGGGAAGTAGATTGAGTAGATTGAGAAGATTGAGTCCAAATGGAACCGGATGCAGATTTATTGCTATGACAGAGTCCGTTTGTGCATTATTCCTAAGGGTAGTCATCAAAGCTTTGTCAAACTAGGCAAAAGTAATTTAAATGATCGTTAAAATAAGGAGATCTTGAAGTGTTGGAGCCGAGCTCTAATGCAGCAATAAATTCTTCTTTAGACAACTTTCCGAGATCATCAGGGCACCAAAATAAGCCAGCGGATACAAAGGAAGTATTTAGAGGATAAAGACTGACCCACCAGGACTTTAGTTTTAACCGAGGTTGCTATGAGTGCTCACACTTCTGGAATCAGCCATGGAGAAGAGAAGACTATAAAATAGCATTTGAAATAAGGGGAATGATACCCCAGAACTGCCTTTGGTTAAAAATTATGACCCTCTAAGGCATATGAAATATTCAAATATAAATAGATGTGTGTGCAGACTTTTTTTTAATAGAATGAGCCATTCATCTCTGTATATACAGAGACATGAATTTCTTTCAACCTTCTATTGATTTTTTGATCCAGGGGACAGAAACCATAATATCTGGCCTTCCAAAATGTGCCCAGCCTAGGAATAGACAATAGATATATTACCGCTGTTCAGTTTTATTGTGTCTCAAGTCAAAATGCACAATATAACTGCTTATTTTAGAGACCGCCCCCCATTCATAGAAATGGATTTTGAAGTACAGATGTATCAAACCACTGAGCAGTGTTGATTAAATTCTAGTCCAAAAAAACTCTTTTTATTAAGAAATCATTCTACTGATTATATATTTCCCCCCAGTACAGATTATTGACTGCAATAATAAAATGATGTGCATTCTTAGTCATCCCTACGTTGTAAGGTTCATCATCATCATCAAGTCAATCAATCAATCAATGGTCACTACTAAGTACTTACTGTGTACTAAAGCATTGTACTTATCACTTGAGAAAGTATAATGCAGCAGAATTGGTAAAAGTTATTCTTGCTCATAAGTAGCTTACATTCTTTCCCCCTCTAGACTGCGAGCTCACTGTGAGCAGGGACTGTCTCTATTGCTTTATTATACTTTCTCAAGTGCTCAGTACAGTGCTCTGCACACAGTAAGTGCTCAGTAAATAAGATTGAATGAATAAATGAATACGGGGGAGACAGACATTAAATTAAATAGTAATAGGAGAAACAGGAGAGTATCATATTATTTACTTAGCTATTGTGGTGCCAGGATGAGAATCATAGCACTTTAGGTGTACACAGCCAAGTTCAGAGCTGACACAGAGGGGAGGGTGGATAGGAGAAATCAAGGGGTTAGTCTGGAAAAGCCTTTAGAGGATATTTGATTTTAGCATCATTTTGAAGATGGGGAGAGTGGTGGACTGTCAGATATGAAGAAGAAGAGAACTCTAGGCCTGAGGGAGAATGCCAGGTAAGGGTTGGTGACAGGATAGATGAGATCGAGCTACATAGAGTAGGTTGGAGTTAGAAAAGTAGAGGGTGCATGTTGGATTCTAGTAGGAAATCAGACACTGGAAAGGGAGAATTATATAAGGTGACTTGGGCCATGGTTCATAATTAGAGCCCTCCTAACCAAATAGTTATTACAATTTAAAAGGTTTTCAGTTGAAAGACACCAGTAACAAGCAAGAGGAAGATCACTTCAGGCTTGTGCTGCTACCATAAGATCAAATTTCATTTACTATAATATCACTTGCATGAAATACATAAGGGAAAAGCACGTGACAGAGCACAAAACTATTGTAAGATAACCATATGCCCATGGTACCTTGTGAAGTATGAGACCCAATATCAAAATGTAATCAGATAATTCCACTGGGCAATTTTGCCCAGTGATGGATGGAAATGTTTTCCCAAGCATCTTCACTCTTCTTCATTCACCATTCTTCACTGAAATTCCAACTATTTCCATTCCTTTGGGACTATCAGATCTAAGAGCAGTCCTGCTAATGCGAACGGTGTGGTCATCCACTTACTACCCCAACCAAGCAGGGAGTTGAAACCTTTGGAAAACAATGTCTTTAGGAATTGTCAACCAAGACAGAGATGTTATTGTCATGGACAGGGAATGGATCAGGTAATCACAATTCCTTTCACCAGTGACGCAGAAATGGGGAATCATACTTTTATTCATTCATTCATTCATTCAATCATATTTATTGAGTGCTCACTGTGTGCAGAACACTGTACTAAGCTCTGGGAAAGTACAATATGGCAATAGAGACAATCCCTGCCCACAGTGGACTTTCAGTCTAGAGGGGGGAGACAGATATCAAAACACGTAAGCAGACAACATGCTCCATATATACCCCAACATGCCCCATAAACATACCATAAATGGACTGTACTTGGGCCTGTTAGAAATTGTAGATGCAAAACTGCAACAGTTAATATTGACTAGAATCAGGAAAGCGCTGATCCAATACCTACACCTACTTGTGGAAGGACTAGACTCCTTTTATTAATAACCTAAAAAGACAGGTTCTCTGCTTCCTGGGATCCCTACTGCAAAGTGAAGAAATAGAACATATAACCTAGACTGATGGTTTTTGTTATGTTTTGTTTTTAACAAGTTTTAACAGGTACTGATGGTACTTGTTAAGCATTTACTATGTGCCAAGCACTGTTCGAAGCACTGGGGAAGATACAAGTTAATGAGGTTGGACACAGTCCCTGTCCCACCTGGGGCTCACAATCTAAAAGGGAGTCATAATTAATATCCATGTTTCAGATGGGGTAACTGAGACGCAGAGAAGTGAAGTGACATGTCCAAGGTCTCATAGTAGTCCCATGGCAGAGTCAGGATTAGAACCAAGGTCTTCTAACTCCCAGTCCCATGCTATTTCCACTGGGCCACTCTGCTTTCCCATTCCCTGTTCTTAACAAGGAGGAAAGAGCAGGCTTTCAGAAATCCATGACAGACTTCTTTCTCTCTATCCCTTCTGCATTTTCTGTGGACTTGGATCTGTGACCTCTGGACATTTGACTTTTGTCCCACCCCCAACCCCAGAGTACTTATGTACATAGCTTTAAATTATAAGTTATTTATTCATATTAATGCCTGTGTCACCCTCTAGACTGTAAGCTCATTTTGTTGTTGTTTTTTATGGTATTTGTTGAGCATTTACTATGTGTCAGGCACTTTCCAAAGTGCAGGGGTAGATATAAGCTCATTATGGGCAGGACACATTTCTGCTAATTCTGTTGTACTTTCCCAAGCACTTAGTACAGTGCTGTGCACATGTTAAATGCTCAATAAATTCCTCTGATTAATTGACTGGGAGTTTTTTTCAATGAAGGTAGAGTCACTGTCACCATGCCCATCACAGATTTTTTACTAAGTGTCTTAAATGGGCCAAGCACCATATGAGAGTCTAGAGGAATATCACCTGATCCCAGTTCTAGACTGTGAGCCCGTTGTTGGGTACGGATTGTCTTTATCTGTTGCCAAATTGTACTTTGCAAGCTCTTAGTACAGTGCTCTGCACATAGTAAGCGCTCAGTAAATACGATTGAATGAATGAATGAGCTCAGCCTCAGTATCATTATGACAAGTCTCGAGGATACAGACCCATGAATAAATCATGATTCCACTTACAGGGGAAATAAAAGGAAGGGTGGAGGCAATCAATTGCCTCTGTGCAAACAAGGACACAATAATAATAATGATCATAGTGCTATTTGTTCAGCACTTACCATGTTCCAGGCTCTGTGCTAAGCACTGGGATGTATACAAGTAAATTGGGTTGGACACAGTCCCTGTCCGACACGGGGCTCACAGTCTTAATCCCCATTTTACAGATAAGGTAACTGAGGCACAGAAAAGGGAAGTGACTTGCCCAAGATCACAAAGCAGACATGTGACAGAGCCAGGATTAGAATACAGGTCCTTTTGAGTCCCAGACTTGTGCTCTATCCATTAGGCCACGCTGCTTCTCATGACTACACAACTATATGACTACATTTGAAAGGGTGTGTGCCCAGAAGGGGAACAGTGCTATATCCAGCGGTGGAAACAAATGGGTATTTATTTCCTCATCACACCCTTGCAGTTGGATTTGCACCTTTCATTCACTGCTCCTTCAGACCTACAACATTTATGTATATATCATTCCTTCATTCATTCGTATTTATTGAGTGCTTAGTGTGTGCAGAGCACTGTACTAACATATAGAGATGGTTCCTCCATAACGTATCATTTATATTAATGTTTATCTCCCCCTCTAGACTATAGGCTCATTGCGGGCAGGGAACGTGTCTGTTATATTTAATATGTTTTTGTTTTGTTGTCTGTCTCCCCCTTCTAGACTGTGAGCCCGCTAATGGGTAGGGACCGTCTCTATATGTTGCCAACTTGTACTGCCCAAGCGCTTAGTGCAGTGCTCTGCACACAGTAAGCACTCAATAAATACAATTGAATGAATGAATATTGTTATACTGTGGTCTCCCCCAAGCACTTTCTACAGTGCTCCGCACACAGTAAGCTCTCAGTAAATACAACTAATTGATTGATAGATATAGCTGAAACCTAGCCCTCCAACAGAAGACAGGTTCTAGACAGAAGACACCCAGTCTCTACATCTTTTCACCAGTACTCTATGAACAATACTCTTCAAATGGCAGGACTAGTGTTTCAGCAAGAGGACCTGCAATGCAGCCAACTCACCAGCATTGACACAATTCTCAAAGCAACACAGCTCCATTGGATAAGACTTCTGAAGAAGAATATATTTGTTTATTTATAATGGTATTTGTTACGTGCTTACAATGTACAAGGCACTGTGATTAGCACTGGGATAGATACAAGATAACTGGGTGGGACACAGTCCCTTCCCACATGGGGCTCACAGTCTTAATCCCCATTTTACAGTTGAGGAAACTGAGGCCCAGAGAAGTTATGTGACCGATACACATGAAGGTCACACAGCAAACAAGTGGTAGAGTGGTGGTGACAATAGCAAGATTTCTAAGAATATAGATTATGAAAATGAAGCAGTAGATTTTACAATGAGACACTGAAAGATCTAAGGGGCCATGTTCATAGCCACTCTGGAGCACCTAGAATGTGCTCCCTTATTACACATTCTAGTGATCAGTCTGTTTACTAGGCCTTCTCTTAAGTAAATAATTAGGTAAAGCACATTACACTTCTCCTACTCAGGGAGTCTAGATTTATCATTTGGAAAAATGAAAACAGTGCTTTTTGTTTGGATTTTCCCAGAAATCACTTCCTTACTTGTGCCAAGATAGTGGGGCCCAACTTAAAAACTTACCTCATGAAACTGCTAATCAGGTTAGATAGAAAACTCAACCTGAAAATTAAAACAGTAAAAGCACTCAGTTCTACCATAACATATGGTTTCATTATGCAATTTGGCGAGATGGTTAAGGAATTAGGGAACATTCTTCTAACAACATGAGCCTGATTAAAGTGCAACATGTTGTTGCAATAAATGGTTTGTGAACACTTGTGTCACATCAGATCCAACGAAGATTATAGCACGAGGTGTCCTAACTGCAGCATTTTGCAAGAACGCAAGGTCTATGATCTAGCACTTACGTACATATCCATAATTTTTTTTTACACTAATGCCTGTTCTGTGAGCCCGCTGTTGGGTAGGGACTGTCTCTATGTGTTGCCAACTTGTACTTCCCAAGCGCTTCGTACAGTGCTCTGCACACAGTAAGCGCTCAATAAATACGATTGATTGATTGCTTTTTCTCCCTCTAGACTGTGAGCTCGTTGTGGGCAGGGAATGTGTCTGCTATATTGCTGTATTCCAAGAACTTAGTACAGTGCCCTGTACACAGTAAGTTCTCAATAAAATCAATCGATTCATCTCTCTCATTCAACCCACATAGTCAAACTGTCACCAAATTCTATCAGTTCTACCATTACAACATCACTAAAATCAACCCTTTCCTCTCCATCCAAACTGTGACCATGTTAATTCAAGCACTTATCCTATCCCACCTTGATTACTGCATCAGTCTCCTTGGTAACCTCCCTGCCTTCTGCCTCTCCCCATCTCAGTCCATACTTCACTATTCTGCCAAGATTCTTTTTCTACAGAACAATTCAGTCAATGTTTCCATACTCCTCAAGAACCTCCAGTGCTTACTCACCCTCCTCCACATCAAACGGAAACTCTTTACCATAGGCTAGAAAGCACTCAGTCACCTTGCTCCCTCCTACTCTACCTCCCTGATTTCCTACTACAACTCAGCTCACACAATTCCCTTCCTCTTATGTCAACCTACTCACAGTACCTCAATCTCATCTATCTTGCCACTGACCTCTGGCCCACATCCTGCTTCTGGCCTGGAGTGCCCTCCTTCTTCATATCTGACAGATGATCACTCTCGCCCCTTTCAAAGAATTAGTAAAAGTACATCTCCTCCATAAGGCCTTTCCTGGCTAAGCCTCTTCTCCCTCTCCCTTCTGTATTGCCCTTACAATTGGATTTGCACCCTTTATTCACCCTTTCCTCAGCTCCACAGCACTTACTGTAATAATTCATTTATATTAATGTCAGTCCCCCAACTCCAGACTGTAAGCTCACTGCAGGCAGGGAAAGTGTTCACCAACCCGTTACACTGTATTCTCCCAAGTGCTTAGGACAATGTTTTACACGTAGTAAGCACTCAATAAATACCACTGATTGATAGATAGATAATGATCTTGGCTTTGTATACTGTGTTTTCCTTAATGCAAGGTTTTCATGAGAACACAACCTCCACATTTTAGGAGACCATATAAAACCTGAGACAAAATTCTACATTAAAAAATGGATTCATACCTGCAATGTTGACTCCAATTTTCATGAGAACATAATCTGATAGAGAATGGGGATTGGGTATTTGTATATCCTGAACAGCATCAAACAGTTCATGTATGTTCTTTAGATACAAACTTAATCTGTTGTTATTATGAAGAGCAACTCTTACTTAAGAACTCATCCATCTCCATTTCCAAAACCTTATAAGACTGCTCTGTGGGAAGGAATATTCATTTTAATTTCATGGCTTTTTTAAAAAAAGTTAGAAACTAAGTATTAGACTCTAAAAACTACCACAGAGAACCAAGATTGACTCATTTAGTCAGCATAATAGAAGAGGAAAGAAACCTGAAGTGAACAAAGAGATATGCAGCAGGAAGTGAACGCCAGCAAAATCCAATTTCCTTCTGTAAATGACTGTGCACAGATAACAGCAAACAGGTCGTTTAAACATACTCCATGAGTCATTTATCCTTTGTTCAGAGTTAGCAACACACTCTGTGCTGAACCAGTTCCCTGGCTAGTGACACAATTAACAGAGTATGCCATTTTTCTGGAGTCAGCTAATTTCATCGACCTCATTTAGAGAATCTCCCCCTTCTGAGGCACCTCTCCATGTCAAGAATCTTTAGTAAGTGAGAAGAGAGAACTCTTCATTACACACGCTTGTGATATATCTTCATGAGACAAACTAAACATTGTTGATGAAACAAAAAAAAAAGTGAATTCAGCTGAGCTTCTTAACCTTCTAACCAACCCCATCTTCTTCCAATCATGGTTGCTTCCTGATTGGTAGGTTGATAAGTATCAAACAGTGTTAGCAGTGGGTTTACAAGTCTGGGATGCAACAATCTGGATAGTGGTTGCTCTCCTTAAGCAGAGGCTTTGGAAACAGGGGTGGGGAATAGAAGACAGTTTATAAAAAAGGGGCAGACACTCTAAGTAACAAAAACCAGACTGAGCCCCCTCCTTCCTCTCCCCCTCCTCAATCAATCAATCAATCATATTTATTGAGCACTTACTGTGTGCAGAGCACTGTACTAAGCACTTGGGAAGTACAAGTTGGCAACATATAGAGACAGTCCCTACCTAACAGTGGGCTCACAGTCTCCCCATCCCCCCCATCTTACCTCCTTCCCCTCCCCACAGCACCTGTATATATATTTGTACATATTTATTACTCTATCTTACTTGTACATATTTACTATTCTATTTCTTTTATTTTGTTAATATGTTTTGTTTTGTTGTTTGTCTTCCCCTTCTAGACTGTGAGCCCACTGTTGGGTAGGGACCATCTCTATATGTTGCCAACTTGTACTTCCCAAGTGCTTAGTACAGTGCTCTGCACACAGTAAGTGCTCAATAAATACGATTGAATGAATGAATGATTGAAAAGCATTAGTGCACCAGTAGTGCAGAGGAGTGTAAAAACAAGTTCCTAAGTATTAGAGTTGACCAATGGGTTTTTGTGGCTTAGGGTGCTGGAAATTAATTTGGGATGGTTTATTGGAAAAGATGGGAGTTTCAGGAGGAATGTGAATGTGGGAAGAGCTGTAGTCTATAGTGTAGTGAGGGAAGAAGTTCCAAGCTGGGGCCATAAAGAAGGAAGGTAGGAGAGTAAAGAGTGAGGTACAACTGAAAGATTGACTTGATTAGAGAGAGCAAAGCCAGCAAAGCGTGGATGTGAATCAGGATGCTAGATGATCAAATGATAGATGGGAAAATTTCAGGAGCCACTGAAAGGAAAGGGAAGTTTTCATAAAGAATAGGGACAACAAGGAGCAGAAATTGGTAACAGATGCAATTAATTGTACTAATTGTGGCATTTAAGTGCTTATTTTGTGCCAAACACTGTACTACATTCTAAGGCATATACAAGATGATCAAGACAGGCAAAGTTCCTGCCCAATATGGACTCACAGTCTAAGTAGGAAGGCGAACAAATATTGAATCCCTACTTATAGATGAGGAAACTAAGGTCCAGAGAAGTTGTGATGAACCCAAAGCCACACAGCAGGCTAGTAATGCATCCAGGATTAGAATACAGGTCCTCTGCCTCCCATGCCCATGTCCTTTCCACTAGATCATACTGCTTTACTGACAGTGACAATGATGGAGGGTTCCATTGAAAAATTACAGATGAGATTTGGTCCAGTCAGACAGACTTTGGGACCAAGAACCTTCTTGAAATAACTGATTATAGAATTAAGGGTTTGCCCGGTACTGCTCACTCTCTCTTGTCTCTGTCAGCCATGTTCTTCCCAGACGGGTAGAGAAAAAGAGAAAGCACAATTAATGTAAAAGTCCTGTGGGAAAGGGAAAATGATAATATCAAATGATCTCCCCAGACAAGAATAAAGAAACAACAGTGAAGAAATTGAATCTTTTGGGTGACTGCTTATTACCTAACAATTCTATAAGATGAAAGAACTAACAATGATACTGACAAAGCTCTGTCAAACTATTTGACCTCAAGAAACAAAAATATTCCCATAGTCTGGAAATACTTAAAGAGACATGCATGAGCTTTGGCATTTTGAATGAGTAAAATCCCATCTTGGGTCTAGAAAACAAATAGGCTTATTAATTAAGGAATGATTTAATGTTTAGATAAGTGTAACTGGAAAGAATTTAGCCATTGTTCCTGCTCTAAGACGAAAAAAAAACCGACTCCATCCCCAGTAAAAGTAAAGATACCCTAGGCTCTACAAGCTCTGTTATTTAGTGTACATTAATGTACCTTTCGTATATTTACTAAAGTCAATGATTATTGGTTTGATAGATATCTAGGGGGATAAAGTAGAAAGCCAAGTGATGGAGTAATGAGTTGTTCAATCATGTTTTTGACCCTTAGTGTTATCTTTCTTGGTGGTCCTTTTCCTGCTCAGGAAGATTCAGCCTCCTTCTCAATTTGGCACTTAACTTTGCCCATGCTGAGAAAGTTTATATTAAATTTCTAATAGTCAAACTGAGTTACACTGGAATGGATAAAAGGAAGATAGCTGAATCTCCTCCCATCAATCAATCAATGGTATTTATTGAGCACCTACTGAATATAGGGTTCTGTTCTAAGCATTTGAGATCGTTACCAGATGCAAAACAGGTTTCCTGTCCACTAATAGCTTAAGGTATATTTCACATTAAGAGCCTAATTCATTGTATGTGTTTTTAATGGTATTTGTTAAATACTTACTGTGTAAAGCATTGTTCTGAGCACTGGGGTACATAAAAGTTAATCAGGTCAGTAACAGACTCTGTCCCACAAAGGAGTCACTGTCGAAGTAGGAAAGAGAACAGGTTTTGAATCCCCACAATCAATCAATGGTACTTTGAGGGCATTTACTTTGTACAGAACACTGTACTCTCTCAAGTGCTTACTTAATACAGGGCACTTCATATAGTAAGTGCTCAAAAAATACCATTGATTGATTGACTCTACAAGATGATTAGGGAAGTACAATGCAATAGAGTTGGTAGGCATTTTGAGGTAAAAGGTCAGGGGTCCTCTCTCTGAGAGTTTCCAGTCCCTGAATAATATAATAATAATAATGATGGCATTTATTAAGCACTTACTAATGTGCAAAGCACTGTTCTAAGCACTGGGGAGGTTACAAGGTGATCAGGATGTCCCACGTGGGGCTCACAGTCTTCATCCCCATTTTACAGATGAGGTAACTGAGGCCCAGAGAAGTGAAGTGACTTGCCCAAAGTCACATAGCTGACAATTGGCAGAAATGGGATTTGAACCTGTGACCTCTGACTCCAAAGCTCGTGCTCTTTCCATTGAGCTATGCTGCTTCCCTAGTGATCACCTTGCTTTGGGGGAGGTACTTGGACTTGAGACAAGGGGTGGTGGAAGTGATAGGTGTGCTGGGATTTGGGATTCACGAGTCAAGGACTTGGCTGACCTGAGATGGATTGAAATACAGGGCTTTAGAGTCCAGCAAAGGCTAACAGAGGTCCTGGCACTCCTAAAGTGACTCTGGGGGCTCTTTAGCTGGAGTTTATGTCTGAGAACCACTGATAACCTCACATCCTGAAACGTTTTTCCTTTTTTTTCCTTCTGCTCTCACAAGTTGAAACACAACCATGCAGTGACATAAGCTTAATACCTCATAAATTTCCCCTCGAATCCTCAAAAAAGATTAATAAGCCACTCCTTGACCCCTCTTATCCAGGCTAAACACTCCCATACTGTTCATCTTTTTTCTCTTAAGACCTATTTTGCATTCTTTTAGACATTTTTAAGCTCATGATTAATCACAGACGATCTAGAATTACAGGGATCCTGTGGGTCACACCAGAGTTAGAGGTAGCCATTTTTTGTTCTGGTGACCACTGGATGGGGAAAATAAAAACAAAATTACTTAGGTCAATGTCAGAGGACAGTCTAGAAGAAAGCTTTGGTAGTGGGGGACTATTCTATTCCCTTACGTCCATCTATTTTGCCCAGGAATGAACTGTTTCAAATAACCTCTTGGCTTTCTCTTTGATAACAGAAAGGGAAACTATAGATGGGAAAATGAGCACAACCCCAAACTATTTGGTCTACATCATGAGGCTATTAATGGGACTGGAGAAAGGGATGCAACAGCCTTTTTTTTAAAAAAGGTATTTGTATTTTGCGTTTATTACATATCAGGCACTGTTCTAAGCTCTGTGGTATATCAGGCTGGACACAGTCCCTGTCCCAATTGTTCCCAGAGACTCAGAGAATACCAACTTGCTTTATTATTCAAAGTAGTTATTCTTAGTTTACTTTATAATCCCTCAACCAACATAGCGGAGTGAAACATCCAATATTTGCAGCTTCGCCTCTCCACGGCTTCTATGGACTTCAATCTGTGACCTTTGGACACTTGATATTTGCTCCACCCCCAACCCTACAGCACTTATGTACATATCTTTAAATTATATATTATAAATTACTTCTTTATTCATATTGATGTCTGTCTCCCCCTCTAGACCGGAAAGGTCATTATGGGCAGGGAACGTGAATTTGTTGTATTGTTCTCTTCCAAGCATCTAGTACAGTGCTCATCACATAGTAAGCACTTAATAAATATGATTGATTGGTGGACTGATTGACTGACTGTATTCTCTTACCTCTCCCCCCTACCCCCCCACACACAGTGGCCAAGTGAACTGCATGCTCTGTGCACACAAGGTCAGGTATGAAGTATACAGCATTTATACTGTACTCTCCCAAGTGCTTAGTACAGTGATCCACACACTGTAATCACTCAATACATATGACTAATTGATGCACTGGATGAATATGATTAATTAATGGATTGATTGGTAAGACATCTCACTCCTCTCCACCACTTTTGAAGAAAATATCTGGTAACTGCAATCTGTAACTGTTTTAGGGCCCCTGTACCGTGGTGAGTGAACTGCCTTCCCTCCCTGCTACCTAGAGCCTCTGCCCCTAGCAATGCTCTGTGGCCCAGCCATGTGTTTTCCCTGGGGATGGACACTTACTCCATGTGCTCTCCCTCTAGGAGTCCCCATCTCATCCTGCAGTCCATTACCCTAGTGGGAAAAAGAACAGCACCTGCAGCATGAGGCCGCAGATAACCTCACCAAAGGTAGTGGCTGCACCAGCTATTTCCATGACTAAGGGTATACAGTGGACTCTGAATCATGAGGAACCTGAAATTCTGTTCCTTTGGCCACTGCTCCCTATTGATTTTTGTTTTTATTTTGTATATTATGTCTTTCCCTGTCTCAGTCTATTTTAATGTTTTATTGTTCCATTGTTCTATTCACATGTCTGTCTCCGGGACTCTCCCCTGCCTATATTCATAGATTATGAGGCCTTTGATTGGAAGGATTAAGACCTGGGTTCTAATCCAGCTGTTGCACTTAGCTGCTCTGTGACCTTGGTGCCTCAGTTACCTCATCCGTGAAATGGGGATTAAGACTGTGAGACTCATGTGGGACATGAACTGTGTCCAACCTGATTAGCTTGTATCTATCCCAGTGCTTAGTATGGTACATGGCACATAGTAAGTGATTAACAAATAATATACATATACATTATTATATATACACACATATATATATATATATATATGTATGTATGTATATATAAATATATATATATATAAAAAATATATATATATATAAATTTGTCTATTGCCCACCTGTGAGCTCTCTCTCAGGGCCCTGCATGCAGTAAGCATTTAGTGGATATTATTGCTACTATTACCATCCAAAAAAGTTATTCCTAGTGTTGAAACTGGAGGGGAATAAGAACAACCCTTCACTGAAAGGCCAAGGTTAGGATTCTTTAGGAAAGGTTTTTAGTTTTCCTTTCTGATGAAAATTAACTGGTGCAAAACTGGGGGGAGGAAGGGATATTCTCAGGCTTGAGGGCTTTTGTACTCTTGGAATATTTATGTTTAAATTGAAAAGATTACAGGGAAATTTTTCAATTCACTGGGGCTTCTGACTTGCTGATTTGCTTCTGTTGGTACTAAAAAAGTCTGCTTTGTGAATGGATAACAAATTGTCTCAGCTGACAATGACTGTAAACTACTTTAAATATTGTAATGGAATGGTCATATTTATCTGTCTCATGGGTAAATGCATCATGGTGTTTATAGTCTATGCAAAAGCTATCCAAGACTAGCCTAAAGGATCTCATTTAAATGCCCCCAAATGAACACTTCAACAGATCCTTACACCCTCCTTAACTCAGTGTTTATCTTCTCAGAAAGAACTCTAAGACTCAAAAGCTATGATTTGATTAAGACTACTCCTGCTCTACCCTTATGAAAAGTCAGTGGACAGTTGTGATGGTAGCACTGAATTTGATAGGGCATAAAACATAAAGCCTTAAGATGATACAGAATGCCATTACTGAGCTATATCAGTGGCTCACCTAATCTAGTTTTTTAATCTCTGATAATGGCAACGTGATACTTGGAAGAATTGGTTCTTACAAGGCTATGCAGGCTCTTCCTGCACATCTCACCTTATCCAACCCTTCTTCTCCAACCAAACTGCCACTGCCCTAGCACAAGATAAGCCTCCTCAGTGGTCTTTCAGCTTCCAGATTCTTTCTTCCTCCTCCAATCTATATTACATGCTAATGCACAGATCATCTTCCTGAAGCATCATTCAGCCAGCTTCTCTCCTCAAATCTTTCCACTGGCTCCTTCCGTGACCATCTGCACCTCTGTCAGTATAAACCACTTACAAGTTCAAGGCTCTCCACCAATTTTTTCCACTCTTCTCCTTGCCTCCTACTCCCCAGCTTTCTCTTGTTAAACTAATTTAATCATACCTTGCTCCCGCCCCTCTGACCTTCAACCCCCTCATCCATGCTGCTCCTCCAGTCTGGAACATCCTTCGTCCCCAGATCCAACAGACCAGAGTGCTTTCCACATTCTATTTCCTCTTAAAATTTCACCTCAAATCAATCAATTATTCCATGGCATTTATTAAATGCTTACTGTCTGCAGAGAGCTGTACTAAGCATTACTCACAAGATTTCCCCAATTAGATTCCAGCATCCTACACTGTGTAAGTCTATCAACAAACTTTAGCACTTAGGCCCTTATTTTACCCATCCTGGGTGTTCATACAGGGTCTGTGAAGGGGCTGTGATTTGAATAAGATGTGTTCTGTTGGCTTCCAAATTTTTCTGGGTGTCCTACCAATTCTACTAATCCTGAGGTGAAGGGGTTGAAATATAACCCAACACGGTGCCACCACCTCCTGACAGTCATATGACAGTATGATGCCAGCTTGATGCTCACCTCTCCTCCACGTGGCCCCACTGGGCAGGTCAGTGGCTGCAGCACTCCTCAGTCTAGGGATTGCTCCTGCCTCGGACTGCTGCTGATGGACGTTGGGTGGCCTGGGCCCCATTGAGGAGCTGGGACAAAATTGTTTTGTGTGCATTGCTCAAGAAAAGGACCCCTGAGTGGAGAGATGGACCCTTGGCTATTCCCTGCCAAAATGGCCTCTCTGTTCCCTAGTCCATTGGTGGACACTGAGCTTGCAAGCATCTCCCTTCACTCACAGCCCGATGTTGGTGGTGATAGCATCAGCAGGTCTCCGCACCCAGCCAGGGAAGCCCAGCCAGTCACTTTCCCCTCCGTCAGTCCCAAAATTTAAATAGGAGAACAAGTAAAATTTATTAATACTAAACCGAATATGATAAACTACTATTAGGCATTCTGCTGGAGAAAACATCCATATTTGGAAGTATAGGTTGTCAAACTGTGGATAATGAAATTAATTTGGGGTTATGAGATAAAGATGAAGATACCTCAGCTACTCCTTGGCATTTGGATTTCCTTCTGACTTCTCCTAGAAATCTGGATGCCAATCTATAAAACATTCTTAGGCACAGTAAATAACAAGGGGTGCTCATGCATCTGCCTCTTGTCATGTGTTCAGTATATCTCTCCTTCCTTTTAGCAGTACTAGTCCCCAAATATTGGAGTTCTCTTCCTACCTGAACACAATCTTTCCTTGTATAGTATGTTCAGTTCCAGGACAGATATCATGGTATCTAGGTCATGACATGAAATTTACCCCTTGGCAGCCATATGAAAACAAGTATTCTTGTTGAACTGCTCTTACCAAGTCTAAACTCCTTGAAATACTGGACCAATAAATAAGAGAAATTGGGAAAGAAGAAGAGAGTTGAAGAGAGAGATGAATTACCTAATAGTAGTCTAGAGTGCAAATTTCAATCAATATTGTTTCCAACATTTGAAACCAACCTGTCAGAAACTTCAATTGCTGAAAATCAAATGCCAGCTCCAGAACCTGTCTGTTTTGTGACCTAGGGCAAGTCACTCAACTTCCCTGGCCCTAATTACCTCAACTGTAAAAGGAGGATTAAGACTGTGAGCTTCATGTAGATCATGGACTGTGCCCATGCTGATTAGCTTGTAACCTATGACAGTACTTAGAACAGTGCCTGGCACATAGCAAGCACTTAGGGGGATTAGCTCAAATGATAGAGCACTTGCTTAGCATGCAAGAGGTAGCAGGATCAATGCCCGCATCCTCCACTACCTTTAAGCACTTAGTACAGTGCTATGCACACAGTAAGTGCTCAATAAATATGATTGAGTGAAATACCATTTAAAAAAATCATGAATGCTAATATATGAATATGAATACAGGACTCTACATTCAGTAGATGTTGAATAAACTCCTCTAGACTGTAAGATCATTGTGGGCCGGGAATGTGTCTGTTTATTGTTGTGCTGTATTCTTCCAAGCAGTTAGTACAGTGCTCTGCACACAGTAAGTGCTCAATAAATGCAATTGAATGAATGAATGAATAAATACTATTTTTGTTTGATTAACTGGTTGGAATTAAGGCCCTGTTACTTAGGGCATGGGTTAGATTTGGGATAAACAAATCTACAGTTTAGGGTTAGGGTTTAGACTAAGGATTAAGGCTAAGATCAGCTCTGGTCATAGTGAGGTCATGGAGCTGGGAGGCTGAGAGCCCAGGAAAGGGGGGTGATTGTGGGGCAAGAGGGTTGGAGTAGGGCAAGATTGTTGATTAATGGGAGGGGAGTCAGAGCAGGGCTGGTGGAAGGGTAGCCTTTAGAGATGGAGGCCTTTAGGGGAAGTAAAGTGACTTTGTGCCAAAAGCCTGGGGCCTGGGAGTCAGCAGGGCCTGGGTTCTAATCCTGCCTCTGCCACTTATCTGCTGTTTTTAGACTGTGAGCCCACTGTTGGGTAGGGACTGTCTCTATATGTTGCCAGCTTGTACTTCCCAAGCACTTAGTACAGTGCTCTGCACACAGTAAGTGCTCAATAAATACGATTGATTGATTGATTGATACTGGGCAAGTCACTTCACTTCCCTGTGCCTCAGTTACCTCATCTGTAAAATGGGGATTAAGACTGTGAGCATTATGCAGGGCAGGGATCCTGTCCATCCTGATGACATTGTATCGACCTCAGTGCATAGTATACTGCCTGGGACACAGGTCTTAGCAAATACCAATATTTGCTTGGTATACCAATAATAATACCAATATTATTATTTGGAGGAGGGCTGGAGTTTGATGAGGGAGGGTCAGAAGGGCAGGCTGGTAGGGATGGGGAAAATCATTCTGAGGGATAGGTAGAAGGCCAGGCTTGAGAAGGGATGGGCCCCAGGTGTTAGGACAGTGAGTTCTCCTTCAATCCCCACCAGGTTTTCCTAGTGTCGTCCAAGGGTATGATGAATTGCCCTTGTCAGCATTGTTTTGAAGAGACAGCTTGCCCCTGTAGTAGAAGAGTGGGGGCCTAATCTTGGTTCCCTCCTCTCAGAGCCCCTAAGTGCTAATGTTATCTCTGTCTGCCCCTCCCCATCTTCTCTCCCCACCTCTAGACTGTGGCTTCCCAGAGATGGGTGCCTCACTGCTCCTTATCTGCCTTGTGCCATGGCCCTGAGGCTCTGTCCCTGCTTTCCAGAGTCTTCACTCTCTGCTCCTTGCTAGGGAGACTAGGTGTTGCGGTAGGGTGGGGTTGTGGGGGGGGGGGGGGGTGGTCCTACAGCCAATGTTGGGGTACTCAAACTGTATGTACAGGGAATACAGGAAGAAGCAGAAGAAAGGGGTGAAAAAGACAGTTCCTGGAATTAACAAAAAAGGAAGGTACCAGGAACCACACAATAGTAAATAGTACATAAAAGGACTAAGGGAATCAGGATGGTTATAAGCACAATGGAGAAAGGACAACAGGGCTACAACAAAGAAAAGAGAAGCTCACCAACACCAGGAAAACTATTGATATTGGCAATACTGAAGGGGCGGAAAAAACATCTCCCTCTTTCTTCCCCAAACGATCAGCCCAAGAAGGTCATAGTAGCTGACCTGGCCATGACCATTTTTCAGCACTATGCAGCCTCCCAACCTGGGGACACTCCAATACATTTGGACACAATAATAATGATTGTGGCATTGTTAAGCGCTTACTATATACCAAGCAATGGGTTAAGCGCTGGGTTAGATACAAGATAATTGGGTCCCACATTGAGCTAAAATTCTAATAACACCAGTTAACAGAGTTATCTGTCATGTCCAGGGGTGGCCTTTATATTCTTCCCATTCTTCCAGCTCTCCCATGAAAGAGAAAGCACTGAGGCTTTGGAGATATCTACTCCTGCTTTTTTTAAAAAATAAATATTTTATAAGCATCAATTATTACTATGTAAATCTTAAAATAATAGAACTATTAGTTAGTCTCCACTGTCGCCCATATTACGATATATTAAGGGTTGGAGAGAGATTGTATCAGAGAGGAAATCATGGCTGCCTAAGCCCACCAATTCAGCCAGTGGCCCAGGATTGAAATGGACAAATTATTCAAACTCAATGTCCTATTTTAGCATCTCTTGTTCTTTTCTTGATTCATCTTTTCTGCTGTTTCTTCTTAATAAAAATCCTTTAATGGGTCATTTTCCCTACTTAAGGGAGACAAATCTTTCCCAATCCCCTGCTGACTCATTTTCTTAGCAATAAAACCACTTCCACTTTTTAGAAATTGCATTTTCCAGGTCCTTCATGCCAGAACATTAAAAAAGAGACACAAAATGAACCCAGGTACAATACAGTATACTTGGAAGACCAATGAGATGTTTGGTGGAGAGCCCAAAGTAAGAGCTAAAGGCTAAAAGCAGCTGAGGGATTCCTAATAACCAAATCAGAACTCCACTGTGAAGAGCTGAATCCTTTTGGATGGAGGTCTGTGATTGGTGTTTATCTGGGGACCAAAAACTGTTAAAAGGACCGGTCTGTCAGCTGCTCAAATGGACTTCAAGATCGGTTGCCTTGGTGAGGCTATAGAAAGTAAACTAGAAAAATCACCTTTGCCAGACTGAAGCAGCAGTCACTGATTCTTATTCCCCTGTACCGCTCTCAGACATTGCCTTCTCTTCCTCCTACTCCCCTACCCAAACCCAGACACGCGTACACACACAATACAGCCATCTTGGGTCTGCTTTTTCAATATCCGTAATTAAAATTGAAGAATGTTTTGTATGTGGAAGGTAGGGGAAGAGAGACTGCTCAGTCAGACTCTGTGCTTGTGCCTGAGTTTGTTTACCACAAACAAAATCTTCCTAGCTACTGTTACCGTAGCTATGGCAACCAGATTGAGGTTACATCTATCAACAAAGAGCAAAACAAGGATAAGGCGGGCATTTAATAAAGATGAGCAACGATAATTATATGCCAAGCAGTCGAGGACTAAAACACGGATGGGTTCCCTCTTCAAATTGCAGTTATATTTTTAACGGAAGGAACAGAAATTATCACCCCTTATGTATTTTGTGGCCAGTTCCTGGGTGCCTGAAAGACAGGAAAAATAAACATGAAAAATTCTTATCAGCCCTTAATGGAGCTCTGAGTGGTAACCTTATTAAGAGGATTATTTGCTTCGGTATTGTGATGCTTTGCACATTAAAGGGCTCACTGTCATCGCTTGGGATGCCTGAGGAAAAATGTCTTCTTGATTCAAGCGACAGAAGGAAAATCAAACCTGGTATCTAGTGCATACAAATGGGACTGTTTAGTGGAGGTAAATTATAGATACTACTGTGTCCCCTCAGTACAGCAGGCAGGGTAAGGGAGTTGGTGGGGTCTGGGTGGGGGTGGGGGGTGGGGAGAGGAGAAGATGCAGTGCAGAGACAGAAACAGTACACTATGTTTCAGCTGCAGTGACGTCCAGGGATTTTACCCCAGCTATAACACAGATTTCTCATTAACACATGCATCCTCAGCTCCTAGCAGCACTGGCAAATAGTGAAGGGATTCTACAAGATGCAAAAGAAATTAATTAGTGCACAGAGTGATGTACCAACATAAGAACAGGGTGAATTCAAAGAACATGAAAACTGCCCTCCAAAATGATGGCTCACATACTATTTTCAACTACAGTAGAACATGGTGGAGTAATTATTGTTAATGAGTTATTTACTCAAAGCTCCTTCTACCCATTTTGTCTCCTCAATGACAGTGAGTTCTCATTCAAACAAACATTACCAACACAAGCTGCGTTTTAAAGTGTGCAGGGGTTTGGGCTCCTAAGCTAAGCAGAGGCAGTTGCAATATAACCAATTTTCAAATAGCTGAACTCAAATTTTCATTCAAAGGAGAATTGACAGTACATAGAATTGGATATGGGGTGTTCAGAGTTGGATCTAAGTAAATCTCAGCTTTTATTATTTCATTTGTAGGCTGCCTTTCTATTATGTGCAGGACACTATACTAAGCTCTAGGAACGAGCACAAAGATGATTCACACTTGTTTCCCAGGAGACTCACAGTATGACAATGAAGATGTTGAGGGGAGAAGGAATTGGTTATGGATACCCAAGGAAAGATTGAAATTATAAATGGAGTAAAACAAGAAAGAGGTATCAATAAGAATAAAAAGAGCTGGTGAGTGGTCCTTCCCCTCCCCACAGCACCTATATATATGTTTGTACAGATTTATTATTCTATTTATTTTACTTGTACATATTTACTATTTATTTTGTTGATGATGTGCATCTAGCTTTACTTCTATTTATTTTGATGACTCGACACCTGTCCACATGTTTTGTTTTGTTGCCGGTCTCCCCCTTCTAGACTGTGAGCCCGTTGTTGGGTAGGGACCGTCTCTATATGTTGCCAACTTGTACTTCCCAGGTGCTTAGTACAGTGCTCTGCACACAGTAAGTGCTCAATAAATACGATTGAATGAATGAATGAATGAACTACAGAATTATGCATTCAGAACAAGATGTCCTTATCGGTGGATTGGTCACTAGACTAGAGAAGCTATTTAAATCTGAATCATGCCATGATCCAATTGTACCTTATCACCTAAGAGAGTGGTGAAATTATTGTTTGGGGTAGATAGAAAAGAAGCAGAGACTAGCAATTTTTTATGCTATATTTTAAGCACTTACTATGTGTCAAATACTTTTATAAGTGCTGGGATAGGCACCGTCACAAGCCCTCCGGGTTCGTACCAACCAGGAACTTCCTAGACCCGAGGAGCCTCAGTGTCACGTAGTAGAGTTCAAACCACACCTCTGATCAGCAAGGTTACTGTGAAAAGGTTTTTACTTAGTTTTACCAGTGTGCAAGAGAGTGACACATACACACACTCACTCACTCAATCCACCAAGGGTCCAATACCAGTCTGAGGTCAATGGAGCCTGGTCTACCAATACTTCTTCTTTCTGCTTCCAAGTGCTACTGCCTTCTGCTGCTCTCAAGTGTTGCTCTCCTGCTGCTTCAATGCTTGCTTCTCTCTACATCACAAAGTGCCTCCAGATAAGCCCTTTTTGGCATGCCTTTTGTGTGCCTCAAAGTAACTGCCTTTTATCTGCCTTAGGCATGGCAGCTGATTACAAACAGTCACTTACAAGGCAACTTGTTGTGGGCTCACCACAGGTACAATTTCAATAGGTCAGACAGAGTATTATTAATAATTATTATTAGAAGAGAAAATGAGGGCTTAGACAGGGAAGGCCTCTTGAATGACATGTGCCTTCAATAAGGCTTTAAATGTGGGGAAAGTAATTGTCTGTCAGATATAAAAACGGAGTGTGTTCCAGGCAAGAGGCAGATGTGGGCAAAAGACCGGTGGTGAGATAGATGAGATCGAGGTACAATCAATCAATCAATCAATCGTATTTATTGAGCACTTACTGTGTGCAGAGCACTGTACTAAGCACTTGGGAAGTACAAGCTGGCAACATATAGAGACAGTCCCTACCCAACAGTGGGCTCACAGTCTAGAAGAAGGTACAGTGAGTAAATTTGCATTAGAGGAGTGAAGTGTGTGAGCAGAGTTGTAGTAAGAGAGTAGCAAAGTGAGATAGGAAGGGGAAAATGGATTGAAAGCTTTAAAGCCGATGGTAAGGAGTTGGATGGAGGTGGATGGGCAACTACTGGAGGTTCGTGAGGAGTGGGGAGCCATCAGATTGTTGGGCCCTATTCTCCCTGCAAGCCCTGGCAAGGAAGGCAGCCTCTGTGATGTCAGTGTCTGTTGAACCTGTGTCGAGACAGGCAAGGGGGATATTCATTCAATCATATTTATTGAACACTTACTGTGTGCAGAGCACTGTACTAAGCACTTGGGAAGTACAAGTTGGCAACATATAGAGACGGTCCCTACCCAACAGTGGGCTCACAGTCTAGAAGATATGGCTCTCCTCCAGTGACAAGCCTGTGCTCTGTGTACAATTTTTTCCATGTGTAGTTCTGAATGCTTGGAGCCACAGACGAGAAGGTCTGATGTAGATACTGGGGTGGCATTGACCCCAAACAGAGCAGGCCTTACACTCCCCAGAAACTCCTTTGTTTATTCCTAAACATTAGCCATTTCACTCTCAAGGAACCAAGGACCTGCGTTCAATTCAGCAATTTAAGTAAGGAACCATTGGATTAAGCAGTTATTGCCATTTACAACCTTCTCCACAACCCTTAAATTTCTCTGACCCCACAGTGTCACCTCAATCCCCTCCCTCTAATCAGCCCATTCCTGTCCTCTCTTCCCAGTAACCAGCCTTGTCTCCCTCCCCACCACTTACATCACTTTCATCCTCCTCCCCCATCCCATCCCTGTTATCTTCTCTCACCACCACCCTTTATCCCTTACACCCAACCCCTCCCTACTCCTCATTCTAGCACCTTCCCTGACACCTCCCAAACAGCTTCAGCCAAGTGTGGCCTGTGAAACCCCTGCTCCATTATGGAAAAGCTTCCCTTCATCACTGTTTCAGACTCAGTCAATGCTCTTCCTCACCATCACTGAAACATGGCTCTGCCTAGATGACACTGTCTCCCCCCAAACTCTCTCTAGGGCAGGCCTCATCTTCTCTCTCACCCAGACTCACTGGGAAAAGGGGAGGAATTGGCTTCCTTCTCTCTCTCTCCAGTGCCACTTTCACATTCCATTCCACCTCCCCCATCCCTCTTCCCTTCCTTTGAAGCCCATATCAAAAGCCACATGGTGTAGTGGTAGAGCACGGCCCGGGAGTCAGAAGGTCATAGGTTCTAATCCTGACTCTGCCACTTGTCTGTTGTGTGACCTTGGGCAAGGCACTTTATTTCTCTTTGCCTCAGTTACCTCATCTGTAAAATGGGGATTGACACTATGAGTCCCACATGGGACAGGAACTGTGTCCAACTCAATTTGCTTCTATCCACCCCAGTGCTTAGTACAGTGCCTGGCACATAGTAAGTGCTTAACAAATACCATTATTATTAACTGCCCTTACCAACACTCCAGATACTAGTTGTGCTCATTTACCTCATCTATCAACTCTACTGTGTAGTACTCTACCAGGTGCTTAGTACAGTCCTCTGCCCAGAGTAAACACTCAATAAATACCGTTGATTGATCAATCATTTAACATGACATTTAACACAACAGAGAAATAGTGTAGCTTAGTGGATAGAGCACAGGCCTTGTAGTCAGAAAGACATGAGTACTAATCCCAGCTCTGCCACATGTCTGCACTGTGACCTTGCTCCCTTAAATTATCTTTGCCTCAGTTACCTTGTATCAAACAGGGATTAAGACTGTGAACCCTATGTGGCACAGGGACTGTGTCTATCCCAGAGCTTAGTACAGTGCCCAGCACATAGCAGGTGCTTAACAAATACAATGAAACAAACAAACAAAAAGCCATGAGAGTTTGAGTGTGTAGAACTGTTTTTGATCCTCTAGGTTGTCCAACCTCTTTGAAAACTCACTTGTGGTATTTTTTTGTTTTCCAACTACTCTGTTACTTGTGAGAGCAATCAATCAGTCATATTTACTGAATGCTTACTGTGCACAGAGCACTGTACTAAGCTCTTGTGAAAATACACTGTAACAAAAATGCCATAAGAGAGTTTCCAAAGAGGTTGGACAAGGGAAATGTGAGAAGTCTTTACCATGTCCAGCACATTTTTCCCAAGATTAATGTGAACTCTGAAGGTGTAAATGGAAAGTGGACCCTGGGGATATATGTTTAGACTGGTTCACTGCTATTAGAGGTAGCAGCTGATAATATGTTGCAAGAGAAGTAGTGGTTCTGCATTCTTTACAGCCCCTTCCCCCTTCCTCTAATGTTTCTTTCACCTTATCCTGCTCAGCCTTTAAAACAAATGGCAATATGGTGTGATGCCATTAGTGTTTGAAGTTCCAGAAAACATATATGTGCATCAGTGCCTTGCATATAGTAAGCGCTGAACAAATACTACAATTATTAATTGGCCTGGCACCTTTTAATTTTTTCAAACAGTTCTTTCTATCAATGATTTCATTTTCTCTTTATCATATCTTGATGAGAGTTTGGAGTCTCCCAATTTTTTGATGAGGAAACAAAGGCCCAGAGCGGTCAAGTGATTGGCCCAAGGTCACACAGCAGGCCAGAGGCAGAGCTGGAGTGAGAAATCAGTCATCCTAAACTGTAAACTCATAGTGGGCAGGAACGTGTCAGAGCACTTGGTGCAATGCTCTGCACATAGTAAGTGCTCAATAAATACAATTGATTAATTGATTGATTATTCAGGAACCTCCAAAATGAGGTTGCAGGCGCTTAAGGGAAATGTGCAGAGAAGAAACACCTCTTGAAGAGGCTGGATGAAGCACTATGACTTTATCCATACCCTCGGTGACAAAAGGGTATTAACAAATGGATCAAAGGTGAACAGGACTTCCAGAATTACCCAGGGACCACATATCCTGGCGTTTGTTTTTTTATGGTATTTGTTAAGCAGTTACTATGTGCCAGGCACTATTCTAAGCACTAGGGTAGATACAAGCTAATCAAGTTGGACATGATCCCTGTCCTACATGGGACTCCCAGTCTTAATTCCCATTTATGGATGAGGTACCTGAGGCACAGAGAAGCGAAGTGACATGCCCAAGGACACACGGCAGACAAGTGACAGAGCTGGGATTAGAACCCAGGTCATTCTGACTCCCAGGCCCATGGTATTTCCTGATAAGTCATGAGTAGGAAGGAGAAGACAAAGGCAGAACCAAGGACCTGGAAAGACATTTTAAGCTATTCAAAATAATGACTGTAGCCCACAGTCTTGGAGTATATAAGAAATCAAGTGGTGATTTAATGAAAGTCAATGAAAAAAAGAAACAAATCAAAATCCTGAAGGCCATTACACCTTCTAGTATATTGCAATTCTTCATGTGATATCAGTGGAGCATCAAACACTATACTAAGTTGTATGCTCATTGGATTGTCGTGATACCCAGTCTCTATATGAGTGCAAGACATGGACCTTTATGGAAGACATCTCCTCAAGGAGCTTCTTGAATAATAAAGCCAGTATCACTGATGAATTATACACAAGATCAAATGGATTGACAAGAGTATCAGCAACGAGGTTCTGGAATACAGCCAGCTCATCAAGACTGAAGCAATGCCCATAATAACCCTCATTGCTGGGTGAATATGTGAAAGAAATGGACAAGAGCAGGCTACCCAAAAAACTGTCAACTGAAAGAGAATCCATGAAAGCAAAGATTCTAGTCCTTCCCAATCTAATTGAATAGCCAACTATATGGCCTTTTTTTCTTCTGACATTGTATACTGTGGTTTTCATGTTCCTTCCTTGCCTGTTTCCTGTAGAGAGAACATTCACAGCTAAGATTCCCTACCCCCAACCCCTGAGGGGATGTGAAATTTCACTAGGGCTTCAGGAGATAAAAGGATTTCATAAATCCCCACTGCCCAAATCAACAGTTGTTCTATGACATTTTCCAGAAAGCCACTTGTTTTCTTAAACTACATTGCTATAGCTTTATATAACCCTCAGACTATTTGGACAGGTGAATTAACAAAATCACTGCTGTTGTGATGTCTTCTCCCAATCCAGAGTAGAGATATTGCTACACTTTGGTTAGTGCTCTTGGTTGTTTCTATGAAAATAGTATGTTAAGGAATAGAGTGCTAAACAATCAATCAACCAATCATATTTATTCATTCATTCAATCGTATTTATTGAGCACTTACTGTATGCAGAGCCCTGTACTAAGTGCTTGAAAAGTACAATTCAGCAATAAAGAGAAACAATCCCTGGCCACACTGATTTACAATCTAGAAGGGGGGAGACAGACCTCAAAAAAAGTCAACAGGCATCAATATAAATAGAATTATAGAAATATACAAATATATGTAAGTGCTGTGGGGTGGGGAGAGGTGGGGAAGAGCAAAGAGAGTGAGTTGAGGTGACACAGAAGAGAGGGGGAGCTGAGGAAAAGGGGAACTTAGTCTGGGAAGGCCTCTTGGAGGAGGCAAGCCTTCAGTAAGGCTTTGAAGGAGTAAGGGTGATGGTTTAGTGGATTTGAGGAGGGAGGGAGTTCCAGGCCAGAGGTAGGACATGGGCAAGGGGTAGACAGAGAGACAGGAGAGACTGAGGTGCAGTGAGAAGGTTAGCAACAGAGGAATGGAGTAAGCAGGCTGGAATGTAGGAGAGAAAAGAGTTGAGGCAAGAAGGGCCAAGGTGATGGAGCGCTTTGAAACCAATAGTGAGGAGTTTTTATTTGATCAATCAATCAATCGATCAATCAATCATATTTATTGAGTGCTTACAGTGTACAGAGCACTGTACTAAGCACTTGGGAAGTACAAGTTGGTAACATATAGAGACAGTCCCTACCCAAGAGTGGGCTCACAGTCTAGAAGGGGGAGACAGAGAACAAAACCAAACATATTAACAAATAAAATAGAAAAGATATGTACAAGTAAAATAAATAAATAAATAGAGTAATAAATATGTACAAACATATATACATATATACAGGTGCTGTGGGGAAGGGAAGGAGGTAAGACGGCAGGGATGGAGAGGGGGACGAGGGGGAGATAAAATGTTTGATAAACTGCTTACTGCTTTATTGAGTTCTTACTGTGTGCAAAACACTGTACTAAGCTCTTGGGAGAGTATAAAATAACAGAATTGATAGAAACTTTCCCCAAAACAAGTTTACAGTCTAGAGGGGGAGACAGATATATACATAAGTGCTGTGGAGCTCAAGGAAGGGCGAATAAAGGGAGTAAATCAGAACGATGTAAAAGCGAGTGGGAAAAGTGGAAATGAGGGCTTAGCCAGCGAAGAGCTCTTGGAGAAGATGTTCCCTCAATAAGGCTTTGAAGCTGGGGAGAGTAATTGTCTGTTGGATATGAAGAAGGAGGGCATTCCAGGCCAGAAGCTGAATATGGGCAATGGGTCTGTGGAGAGATAGATGTGAATGAAGTACAGTGAGTAGGTTGGCTTTAGAGGAGTGAAGAGCGTGGGCAGGTTGAAGCAGGAGAGCAGTGAGGTGAGGTAGTAAGGAGCAAGGTGATGGAGTAGTTGAAAGCCAATGGTAAGGAGTTTCTGCTTGATGAGGAAGTGGATGAGCAAACGAAGTGAAGGTAAACAAAGTAGTTTTCCATAGGAAATACATGAAGTGATTTTCCAAAACATGGTCTAACATATCTTCTTCAGCAAAAAGCATCTCATAACACACTTGAGATCCTTTATTATCTAGGCTAAATAGAGCTGGCCTTCTCTAATGCTAAACTGAAAAGGATTTTAATTCACTATTAAAGTCAGTCAAAATACTTGAATGTTTGAAGGAGAAAGGGAGGTGTCTAAGTCAAATTACATTCTGAAGTGAGAAAGCATTTTAAGATATATGGACATTCCTCTAGACTGTTAGCTGTTAGCTAACAGTTAGCTTTAAAAACAGTCTAAAAACTGTTAGCTTTTAGACTGTGAGCCCACTGTTGGTTAGGGACTGTCTCTATATGTTGCCAACTTGTACTTCCCAAGCGCTTAGTACAGTGCTCTGCACACAGTAAGCGCTCAATAAATACGACTGATTGATTGATTGATTGTTAGCTCATTGTGGGTGGGAAATGTCTCAGTTACATTGTTTTATTGTACTCTCCCAAGTGCTTACTGCTCTGCCCAAAGTAAGGGCTCAATAAATATGATTGATTGATAGATTGATTAAAATTCAAATGTATTATTACAAAGGAGAGCTAAGACTTATCAAGTGGGATGTCACTACTGCAAATTGACTTTCACTCATAAATTTTTGGGCAATTGGAGAATGACTATATCTGTTTCAGAGTTTGTAAAGGCAGGAGTGTTATCACACACTGTCACCTGAACCTATTAAGATCAGTAAAAGGTGCTGAAGTATAGTCTCTGAAACTGCAATCTCCTTCATTGCAAGGTTTCCCACCAGTTACACCTAATATCTGGAGAATGTGACAAAGAAGATCTGATTAAAAGGATAGCTATTGTCTCTGTCTTGTTTTCAAGTTATAAAAAAGGGTATCAGTAATTTGTAGTACAATTCATTACAAAAGCATCACTTCATGACAAAAAAGTGTAGTCATCACTTTATTGTCTCCTAGGAATTGTATAAGCTCAAACAAGTTATTAATCAAGAGAAATATTATTTCAGAAATATGGAATCTGAGTCATGATGTGCCTTGTCTACTACTACCAGCAATAATAATTAGATTTTTTTTTGTTAGGTGCTTACTATGTGCCAAGAAATGGACTAAGTGTTCGGGTCAATACAAGGTAATTAGGTTGGACACATTTTTACAGATTAGGAAACTGTGGTACAGATAAATTATTCATTCAATCAATCAATCATATTTATTGAGCGCTTACTGTGTGCAGAGCACTGTACTAAGCACTTGGGAAGTACAATTTGCCTTATGCCACCCAGCAGGCAAGTGGCCCAGCAAATCAAAGATAAAGGGGAGATTTTATTGAAGAGATTCTGACTCAGTCTGATTCCAGTGGTGAATCACGTGGACAGGGAATGTGATCTTTGTTGTATTGTACTCTTCCAAGAGCTTAGTACAGTGCTTAGCACACAGTTAACATACAGTAAATACAATTTAATGAATGAATGTTTATTGAGCGCTTATTGTGTGCTGAGCCCTAAACTAAGTGCTTGGGAGAGTACAACACAACAATGAACAGTCACAGTCCCTGCCCACAACAAGCTTATGTCCCTTACAAAAGAGAAGTCATAACTGCTTTGACAACTTCCAAAGTTCTCCTTGCTTCACCAATATATAGACGAACATAAGTTAAACTCTGTTTCAGGGAATGAATCACCTGGTATTTAACTCAGACAAAGGAGACAAGGGATTCAGCTCTACATTTTCAAGGTAATTTTCATTAAAGAAAATGAAGGAGGTAGGGTTGAAAGGGACGCTTTGCCAAGTTCAGGTCCTATCCAATTCTTCTGGCTTGAACTTTCCAAATGGAATTTGAACCTTTGGGGGTTAGAGTTCATTTTCTTTTGGCAATACACAACTTCCTGTTTCTAAGAAAAAAACCTTGCCGTGCTTCTTAGACGTCAAACGTTCTTACGAAACAACACTTGATGAATTGAGTGCAAGTGAATAAGAAACATATGGATTAAGTTTCCATTAAAATACACATGGGTTTAATAATTAAAGGGAAAAAGTGCTTAACAAAACATGATTTTTGGGGTTCTGCCAAACTGAAAATATGTGAAAAGTAGTTCAAGACGCTCAGTGAACCTGAAATGTGGCTGGGATCACCTATCTTTAGCCAAAAGAAAAACTTAATCTATGATTCAGCCAACACCATGAATCCCGAATCTTTCAAAGGACCTGCATGGTCCTGCATGGTGCAGGAAACCAGTACTTGGGTGCTCTCACAATTAAAATCTCTTTTTGGAGGTAGCTCAACATTAGTCTGGTAAATCTATCTTACGCTCAGCCACCCTGATGTGCTTTTTGTTATTGTTGTGCTATTGTTATTGGCTTGTTCATTTTTCACTTACCAAGCTAAATAACAAGCCTTTTCCCTCAAATAATGATGATTTTTCATATTTTTTAAACTTATGTTATAATACCTATCTCTGGATAGAGACTATTTAGAGCTTCTTTTTTTCCCTCAGGTAAGGGAAGAGGAACAGCACAGAGTACTCCCACAGATATCCTGGAGAGCAGTAAAACTATCTGAAGCATGTTTTTGCAATGCAGCACAGACAAAGGGCTTGGGCTAAGACTGCTCAGTTTACAGTGATGAGAGGTGAATGATGGAAGCTTTTTTGATGAAATGATTGAATCTATTGCTTATTTGATACTGTATGAATAACGTGGAGGTTAGAGACTACAGGGAGGCAGGGTGCAGGTCCTTTGGTCATACGGAAAATATCTACACATTTAACCAAATTGTTCCTGGAAAGGAGGTGAGACTTTAAGGATGTCATATTCATTCTTCAGACAATTAGGGGACGCTTTGGTGTCTTGCAGCTCGTATGAACAAAATGTTACTTTGAAAGGCCAATTGTTCCTCTGTAGGCATCTAATGTTGTTTCAGATAGAATTGTGGGTGCTGGGGAGAAATGAGTACCAAAACAGGAGTACTACTGATTCCCTATCAAAGTTGCTGCCTTTTCCTAAAAAATGTATAATAATAACAATGATGATGGCATTTATTAAGCACTTACTATGTGCAAAGCACTGTTCTAAGCTCTGGGGAGGTTACAAAGTAATCAGATTGTCCCACATGGGGCTCACAGTCTTAATACCCATTTTACAGATGACGTTACTGAGGCACAGAGAAGTTATGTGACTTGCCCAAAGTCACACAGCTGATAATGTATGTGTAATCAAATAATGTACTGCCAAACAATAATACTCAGAGAAAATAATACTCTGAATCACAGTAGGAAAGATAGATATTTCTAGAGGAAATAAAATGTCCTTTTGCTCTGTTTTCAATTGCTATTCTTAATCACAAACTTTTGTGGTATTCTGCCACAAAGAAGGCAAAGAAGCTTTGTTCTTTCCAACAGACTCCATTGTTTTGGTTCCCACCTTTTCAAGTGGCGTTGTAGAGAGGAGTAATGTAAAAATAGTTCCTTCTCATTTAAAGCTTTACTTCTGTTAGGTCTGCAGAGCCAATATGCCCAGAAAGAACCAAAGCAGGAGGTTATTGCTGACTTCCACCTCATCCAAAAATATCCTCTTTGCTGAATTCTGAATTGAAATCTTCAAAACTGGTAATAATGTCAGAAAGAATAGAATACAGCTAACATTTTCCAAACTCAGGTTTAACTCTGCCAAACTGGGAGGATAAGAGCAGTTGAAAGAAAACAAGGTTCACCCTCCTTTTTGTCCAGAGCAACTGAGCAGTGATCTCTGCAAAGAAATAAGAAGCAGCATAGTGTAATGGATAGGGCAAGGGCCTGCAAGTCAGAAGCTCATGGGTTCTAATCCCGCCTTTACCACGTCTCTGCTGCATGGCCTTGGGCAAGTCGCTTCACTTCTCTGTGCCTCAGTTACCTCATCTGTAAACTGGGGATTAAGACTGTGAGCCTTATGTGGGACAGGGACAGTGTCCAACCTGATTCCCTTGTACCTACCCCAGTGCTTAGAACAGTGCTTGGCACATAGTAGGCACTTAAGAAACACTTTTTCTTTTTAAAATGAAGTTATCCCCAAATTCCCAGCAGTATCAGAAGTAGCACCACATTCATTGCCACTCTAACAAAACAGCTCCTTTGTGTTTACAGTTGAGTCATAATTCCAGATTAAAATAGGGTAGGGAAACAGGAGGCTTGAATTTAGATTTAGATTCTTCTCAGAGTTGTGGAGTGACCTTGGACAAGTCTTTAGTCTTTCTGGGCTTATGTTAATGTAGAAAAAAATAACTGTTCTTCCCTGACCACAGGGTTATTGAGAGGACGAGGTATTTCTAAAATAGTAAAATGTAAGATCAAGGAAGGTATTAATGGGATTGTTGTTGTTGCCCAGTTTATAGAGCACAGGCCTGGGATTGAGAAGGACCTAGGTTCTCATCCCTACCCTGCCATTTGTCTGCTACGTAACCCTGAGCAAGTCGCTTAACTTCTCTGTGCCTGACCAACCTTATATATAAAATGGGAATTAAGATTGTGAGCCCCATGTGGGAAATGGACTGTGTCCAACATGACTATCTCATATTTACCCCAGAGCTTGGTACAGTGCCTAGAACATAATAAGGGCTTAACACATGCTATAAAAAAATTAAAATGTCTTACATCAGACATATCCTAGCCAGAATTCTCCTGAATTGACTACTACAGAATGCCATTGACTGTACTCTCAATCACAGTGTGGCGTCATATCAAAATCTGGCACAGCAAATATGGACTTCACAACACAATGGATATAGGAATTGTGCAGGGAAAATAACCAAGACCTCTTTACGCTTTTCAAAAATCTTACAAAAGTCTTTAATAGATCAGGAGATCTAGACTCTGCAAATTGATTACTAAATTTGGTTACCTTGAACCATTCATCAAGATTTGGAGACTACTTCATGATAGCATAGCTGACAAGTTCCAGATCTGGGGGGTGTCCTATCTGATCTCTTTCCTGTTGCCAGTAGTATGGATGTATAGCTGCCAAGGTCTTCTTAAATTTATTCTACATAGCCATGCCAGAATATGCAACAAGAGAGCTTGATTGAGTTTCTAGAATACATTTCTTCTCCTCTAGAAAAATGTTCCAATTCAATAGATCTTGAGCATCATCCAAAGTCTTATAGATAGCATCCAGATTCCTGGATATATTATTCCTAGAGTTCCTCTTTTTCCCATAGAGGCACAATCCCAAGAAGAGATGGAATGATGGCAAACTGCTTTGCCAAATCAACCGTGTTTTATGGACTAACAATGAATCCAAAGGAAAAATGAGATGATAGACAGGAAAGCCATAATCACAACCAAGATTCTATAATTGTGACATAGAGCTAAACACCATTGCAGGACACTGTTACTTAAATAGTGCCCTGATCAATGATAGAAAATGAAGTTTTAAAAAAAGCGGAAGTAAAATGAAGGCCAGGACATCTTCTGGGTGACCGTCAAGTAGATATGGCAGCAGTATAGACTCGGACTCCAGATCAAGCTAAAGGCCTACTGAGCTGTAGTTTTGTCAACATTCTCTATAGTAAGCCAGTTGTAGTTGCTGAGCATTACTGTGTGCAGAACACTGTACTAATCACTTAGGGGAGTACAATATAACAATATAACATATTCCCTGCACAACGAGTTTTCAGTCTAGAAGTGGAGATGGAAATTAATAGAAATAAATAAAATTACAAATATGTACATAAGTGCTGTGAGGCTAGGAGGGGAAATGAATGAAGAGAGCAAGTTAAAGTGACACAGAAGAGAGTAGGAGAAGAGGAAAGAAGGGCTTAATCAGGGAAGATCTCTTGGAGGAGATGTGCCTTCAATAAGGCTTTGAAACTGGAACTCCCCAATAGATTCCACATGCACATTCCATATCCTTGAGTCATTTGAAAAACATCAGTAACCTCCAACATCTAATGGCAAGTCAGATTCACAAGCAACTAAGTCCTGAAATGAAGAAATGAAGTTTGTCTCCTACTATTGAAGCTATTTTCAGTGCCATACACCCTCATTGGGTGGACACATGAGCACAATGGACAGAAGGGTGTCTGAACAGCTGTTGAATGCACTATAAATTAGGAAACCTGAAAGCAAGGAGAACAGAAGAAATCTTTCAAGGATACAGTATAACAAAATCTCAGACAAAGCTGTATCCTACCTGAAAAATGGGAGTCAGCTGCCACATATAGCCCAGTGTATATCAATCAATCTATCAGTGAATGGTTCACTATGTGCCCAACACTGTACTAAGAGCTGGGGAGAGTATAATAGAATAAAGGTGGTAATAATAATAATGATAATAATAACAGTGCTACTTCATAAGCAATTACTGTGTGCCAAGCTCTGCTCTAAGCCCTGGGGTAGATATAATTTAATTCATTTAGTCATTTATTCAAACATATTTGTTGACCACTTACCGTACGCAGAGCTCTGTATGAAGTGCTTGGGATAGTACTATACAACAATAAACAGACAAGTTCCCTGTCCACAGTGAGCTTAAAGGCTAGAGCTGGAAGACAGATATCCATACAAATAAATAAATTCCAGATATGAACATAAGTGCTGTGGGGCTGGGAGGGGGTATGAAAAAGGGAAGAAGTCAGGGTGATGCAGAAGGAAGTGGGAGAAAAGGAAAGTGCAGGCTTAGTCAGGGAAGGCCTCTTGGAGGAGATGGGCCTTTAATAAGGTTCAAAGGGGGGAAGAGTGATTGTCTGTCGGATTGGAGGAGGAAGGGCATTCCAGGCCGGAGGCAGGACATGGGCTGGGTGTCCGTGGTGAGCCAGGTAAGAGTGAGGCACAGTGAGAAGGTTAGTACTAGAGGAGTGAAGTGTGTGGGCTGGGTTGTAGAAGGAGAGTAACAAGGTGAGGAAGGAGGGGTCAAGGTGGTGGAGTGCTTTAAAGCCAATGGTGGGGAGTTTTTGTTCGAAGCAGAAGTGGAAGGGCAACCACTAGAGTTTTTTGAAGAGCAGGGTGATATGTCCTGACTGTTTTTGTAGAAAAATGATCCAGGCAGCAAAGTGAAATATGCACTGGAGTTGGAAGAAACAGGAGGCTGGGAGGTCAGCAAGGAGGCTGATGCAGTAATCCAGACAGGATAGGATGAGTAATTGTATTAACATGGCAGCAGTTTGGATTGAGAAGAGGTTAAGCACAATCCCTTTCCCACAAGGGGCTCACACTCTTAATCCCCATTTTACAAATGAGCTAATTGAGGCCCAGAGAAGATAGGTGAATTGCCCAAGGTCACACAGCAGACAAGTGGTAGAGCAGGGATGAGAAATTAGGTCCTTCTGACTCCCAGTCCCACAAGAAGTTTACAGTTTAGAAAGGGAGGTAGACAATAAAATAAGTTACAAATGGGGGAAATGGCAAAGTGTAAGGCTAGATACAAGAGTGCTATGGACTGCATTGGGGTGAGAATCAAAGTGTTCAATGGATTCAGACCCTAGTGCATACACAGAAGGGATGGTGAATAGGGTAGATAAATTCATTCATTCATTCAGTCGTATTTATTGAGCACTTACTGTGTACAGAGCACTGTACTAAGTGCTCGGGAAGTACAAATTGGCAACATATAGAGATGGTCCCCACCCAACAATGGGCTCACAGTCTAGAAGGCGGAGACAGACAACAAAACAAAATAAGTAGATAGGTGAGAAATGAGGGCCTAGTCAGAGAAGTCCTCTTAAAGGAGATATAAGAACTCCTTTAAAGATGGGAAGAGTAGTGCTATAGATTTGACATGGGGAAGGAGTTCTATGCCAGAGAGAGAACATGGGCAAGGTGTCAGTGGTGAGACAGAGGAGACAAAGGTACTGTGATTAGGTTAGCCTTAGAGGAGTGAGGTGGGTGGGCTGGGTTGTAGTAGGAGATTAGTGAGGTAAAATAGGAGAAGGGGGAGAGCTGATAGAAGTGATTATTAAAAGATAATGGTAAGGAATTTCTGTTTGATGTGGAGATGGGTAAGCAACTACTGGAGGTTTCTGAGGAGTGGGGAGACATGGATTGAAGGGAATTTTAGAAAAAAAAATCCATATAGCCTGGTAAAGTATAGACTGGAGAGGGGAGAGACTGGAAGCAGGAAGGTTGACGAGGAGGCAAGATGTAAGTGCTCGATAAGATTGAATGAATAAGTGAATGAATGACTATGATAGTAGTATGTTAGCAGTTTGGATGGAGAGAAGGGGATGAAAGAGAAGTGAAGCTGATGGGATTTGGTGACAGACTGAATATGTAAGGTGAATAGGAGATATGAGTCCGAGATAAAGCCAAGGTAACAAGCTTGTGAGACAAGGAATATGGATGTGTTATCTGCAGTATTGGGAAAGTCACAAGAGGAAATGTGATGCAAAGGAGAGAAGTCTGAGCTAGAGGGGTAGATTTGAGAATCATCCACAAAGAGATGGTAGTAGAAGCCATGAGAGCTGATGAGTTCTCCAAGGAAGTGTGTGTAGATGGAGAATGGAAGGGGACCCAGAACTGGACTTTGAGAGGCTACCACAGTTAGGGAGACTGAGAAGGAGTGACTAGTGAGATGATGAAGCCTGGCAATCAAGACAAAGAGGATCTGTTTGAAAAGAAGTTTTTTAAAAACTGTGTGACTAGGAGCCCGTAGCAAAAACAACACCAGGCACAAGAAATAACAAACATGGGAGCATCTTCTTTAACCTCTGAAGTAATTAGCACAGTGCCTTGCACATTTAGGAACTTGAAAATTTAACTGATTGATGTGCACACACATCAATCTGTGTATCTCTCAAGGCCATTTTAGTCTCCCACCCCTAGGTTAATGACTGTCAGTGGTACCTTCCTTGGGTACAAAGAACAAGTATATATAAAATCTTCTCTCCCTTGGGTTCATGAACATGGATCTGGGAAATTTCCCCTCCGTCTAGAAGTAAAATGAATTGGGTTGTTGGAGGAAGTATTCAGATAACTTAGAGAAAAATAAATAATGAGCCTTTTAGGGAAAGGAGGAATTGATGTCTGAATCAATCAATCAATTGAACACTTACTGTGTGCAGAGCACTTTACTAAGTGCTTGGAAGAGTACATTATAACAGAGTTGGTAGGTATGTTCCCTGCCCACAAGATTACAGACTACAGGGCGGGTTAGACATTAATATAAATAAATAAATTTCAGATTTGTACATAATTTCTATGGGGCTTAGGGTGGGGTAAATAAAGGTTGTAAATCCAAGTCCAAGGATAACACAGAAGGGAATAGTTGAGGAGGAAATGAGGGCTTAGCTGGGAAAGGCCTCATGGAGGAGATGTGCTGAAGGTGGGAGTCAGAAAGTCATGGTTTCTAATCCCGGCTCTGCCACTTGTCAGTTGTGAGGCCTTAGGTTATTCACTTCACTTCTGTGTACTGCAGCTACCTCATCTGTAAAATGGGGATTAAGACTGAGCTCTGTGCAGGACAGGGACTATGTCCAACCCGATTTGCTCATAACTACCCCAGCATTTAGTAAAGTGTCTGGCAGATTGTAAGTGTTTAACAAATGCCATAATTATTATCATTGTTATTAGTAGTAGTATTATTAATAAGACCTTGAATGTGAGGGAGTGATCGTCTGACAGGTATGAATGGTGAGGGAGTTCCAAGCCAGAGACAGGATGTGGATGAGGGTTGGCAGTGAGATAGATGAGATCAAGGTACAGTGCTGAATAGGTGGACATTAGAGGAATGAAATGTGCCAGCTGGGTTGGAGTAAGAAATCAGAGAGGTAAGGTAGGAAGGAGCAAGGTGATTGAGAGCTTTAAAGCCAATAGTAGTGAGTTTCTGTTTGGTGCAGCGGTGGATGGGCAATCACAGGAGGTTCTTGAGGAGTGGGGAAATGTAGACTGGAATTGTGGAAAAATTATCTGGGCAGCAGAGTGAAATATGGACTGGAGTTGGGGGAGACAGAGAGGTCAGCCAAGAGGCTGATAAAATAATCAAGGCGAGATAGGACAAATTCTTGGTCTAACATGGTAACCATTTTGTTGGAAAGGAAAGGGTGGATTTTAGCCATTTTGTAAAGGTTGAACCATCAGGATTTGTTGACATTGAATATGTGGGTTCAATGAGAGAGATGAGTCGAGGATAACTCCAAGGTTACTGGCTTGTGAGACAGGGAGGATGATTCATTCATTCCTTCAGTCATATTTACTGAGCACTTACTGTGTGTAAAACACTATACTAAGCACTTGGGAAAGTACAATATAACAACAAAAAGGCACATTCCGTGGCCACAACAAGCTCACAGTCTAGAGGGGGGTTATCTAAAGTGATGGGAACTTTCTGGGTTGGTCATCCAGGGGATGAAATTATCCAAGTAGCTTCTCTATTACTTATGTTTATGCCTAAACCAGTGCCAATATTTTTTTTTTCAATTTCCAAATGTATACATTATCTTTGTACTGGTAATATTCTTATATCTCTTCCCTCCCTATTATCTGTAAATGTTTTTCATCTGTCTGTCTTCCCCATTAGACTGCAGACTGCTTGAGGGTAAGGAGTATGCATTTTACTTCCGTTATAGTACCCAAACAGTTAGGACAGCATTTTCAACAGCTGCTCAATAATTACCACTAATTGCTTGACCGAGTGCCTTTTCCCATTAATGTGTTGAAGAGGTAGGTCTATTAGAATCTCATGGAAATCAGACGTCTAACACTAGAAATCACTGTCAGAAGGTATTGTATGAAATAGGTCCAAAACTTTCTCATTGTGCATTGAATGTTGGGAGTCGAGACACAGCAGGTCAGTGGTATCTAGCCGCTCTCTCTCCTGCATCTTATCTGTAATATACTTGTGTTTTCAGCTCCTCCCTGCTTTTAGTCCAACTCAGAGAGACAGCAGGAAACTGGTGATGGTACAATCTAATTAACAGGGATCTAATAACAAAATTACAAAAATCTAATTATAAAGGTTTTCTCAGGAGCACCAGCCCCATGGAAATAAACACAACATTGTACATGGTTTCAACTCAGAACTTTCAAAACATATTTTTCCAAGTTATATCTCCTAAGCTAATTGTCACTAGTCTTACCCATTCCCTGAACCTACTCACATTGCTAGAAATTATCCAACCAGGACTCTTTTACCTTGCTCTGAAGACTTTGATCCAGGAGGATTCCAAGGCTCTTTATTAACGATTCCAACCGGAATCCCTCTCCCCACATTTAAAGGGTAGCCACCTCTGGGGCAGAACTCAGCAGCTGTTTAATAGCACAGAGCAATACAACACAGCTGCAGAGGAGAAGAAGGGAAAAAAACAGCGTATCCAATTGAAACTGCAGGGGGGGAATTTAGGACGGCAGAATGTAATTACACATATTGGAATGTGGCCAGGACACCAGGGCTAAATAGCTCAGCAGTGATCTATATTCCTCTCTTACACATCATTTACGACTTGCATTAGAGCTTTTCCAAAGGCCGTTTGAGAATGTGTCTTAAAAAATCCACCAGACACTGAGTGAGGACCCTACCTCTTTGGACCACAGGGAGCCAGGTCCATCTGAAGACTTCAATATTTCTAAGTCTTTTGCACCAGATGAACAAATAGGGAGTATATATAAAACTCCCAAACACTCCCAAACTCCCAGTTATTTTGGGATAACTCCCAAAATATGGAAAGGAATAAAGGAATACTGCAGTGTCAGAATCACTGATGGTTAAGATAGGTAATAGTTGTCAAATCAAAGCTTGGAATTTACTTACATATTTTCCTCCTGCCCACTGGGGTGAATACATGCACTTTGGACAAAAAATAAGGCCTTTCCTGTGTAAATAGAGCAGTTGGTGTGTACTATTTTTTAATGGTATTTGTTAAGTGCTTACTATGTCTCGAACACTGTACTGAGTGCTGGGGTAGATACAAGCTAATCAGGTTGGACACAGTTCCTGTCCAAAATGAAGCTCACAGTCTTAATCCCCATTTCACAGATGTGGCACAGAGAAGTTAAGTAACTTGCTCAAGACCACATAGCATGCAGATCAGTGGCAGAGCTGGAATTAGAACCCAGGTCCTCTGACTCCCGGGCCCTTGCTCTTCCCAATGGGCCATGCTGCTTTTGTGCTGCTGCTAGTTATCTCTTTTTTAACTTTCCATTAATCGATGGCATTTATTGAGCTCTGTGTAAAGCACTGTGCTAATCTCTTGAGAGAGTAAAATACAGTTTGTAGACACAATATCTGCTCTCAAGGACCTTACAGTCTAATGAGCAGTTACAGTCTAAAGCCTACAGTCTTTCAGTTACTGAAAATGAAGCAACTATTCATGATTGACATCAGCAGGCTTAAACTTCTATTTGTGTTGGATTTTTTCTGCTCTGTGATGACAGAAATGGGGACATAGAAAAGTATCATGACTTGGTGGAAAGAGCATAGGCCTGAGAGTCAGAGGACCTGGGTTATAATCCCAGATCCAGTATTTGCCTTCTAAATGAACCTGGACCAGTCACAGCTTCTCTGTGCCTTAATTTCTTAAAATCTGTAAAATGGGGTTTAAATTTCTGTTTTGCCTCTTACTTAGACTGTGGGTCCCATGTTGAGCAGGACATCTGGCCTAATTAACTTGTATCTAAATCAATTTAGTACAGCACATAGTATGTTGTAAGTTTAACAAATATTATCATTATTGTGAGGGATTTGGAGGTCATAAAAACATCGTCATTATTAATGGTATTTACTGAGTGCTGCTCACTGTAAAACGCTGTATTAAGCACTTGAGAAAGTACAGCAGAAGCAAGAAATCCAGTCAGTATTCTCCAGGAGCTTGCAACCTAAGACAAAAAAGCTCATTACAAACTGCAGGAGCAGGAGAAAGTTTGTTCTAAATCAGAATAAAATGGCTAAATAAATTATTGATCATGGCAATAAATATATATAGGCCCATAAGCATTGAGGATAGGAATGAAAGACATATATGTAGATGCAGCATGGTTCAGCGTGGCTCAGTGGAAAGAGCACAGTCTTGGGAGTCAGAGGTCATGGGTTCTAATCCCAGCTCTGCCACTTATCAGCTGTGTGACTTTGGGCAAGTCACTTCACTACTCTGTGCCTCACTTACCTCTTCTGTAAAATGGGAATTAAGACTGTGAGCCCCACGTGGAACTACCCGATCACTTTGTATCCATCCCAGCACTTAGGACAGTGCTTTGCACATAGTAAGCGCTTAACAAATACCATCATCATCATCATATATATACACACACATACATATATATATATACATATACTCATATATGTTTATATACATATGCTAAATTTAATGTTGGGTTGCTGTGACTGGGGTATGGAATCTAGTCTCTGTACCCACTAAATGTTCAATAAATGCCAGTGATTGGTTGAAGGCTTCGTGGAATGGTTGGGATTTTCAGAGGGCTTTGCAGATGAGAAGAGTTGGGGTCTGCTGAATTTTGAAGTAGAGGGAGTTCCAGGCTGTAAGACCAGTGGGAATGAGGTGTCGGAATTGGGGCCGGGGGGGGGGGGGGGGGGGGGGGGCGACAAGTGTAAGGCAGATTTAGAAGTTGAGAAGTTGAGAGAAGAGAAATAGCAGATTTTATGAGGTGGTTAAAGCTAATAGAAAAACTTAAAGCCAAAGCTGCTGGAGATCAAACAATCATATTTATTGAGAGCTTACTGTGTGCAGAGCACTGTGCTAAACACTTGAGAGAGTACAATACAACAATATAACAGACACATTCCCTGCCCATATCGAGCTTGCATCTAGAGGGGGAGACAGACATAAATATAAATAAACAAATTATGGATGTGTATGTAAGTGCTGTGGGGCTAGCCTGGGGTGATTAATCAGAGGAACAGGTCAGGCTGACACAGAAGGGAGTAGGAAAAGTGGAAATAAGAGCTTGTCAGGGAAAGCTTCTTGAAGGAGATGTACTTTTAAGAAGGCTTTGAAAGTGGTGAGAGTGGTGTTATGTCATATTTGGAGGGGGCCAGAGTTCCAGGCCAGAGGAAGGATGTGGGCAAGGGGTGGTGGCAAGATAGAAGAGACTGAGTTACAGGGAGTAGGTTGGCATTAGAGGAGGGAAGTATGTGGGCTGGGTTGTAGTAGGAGAGTAGAGAGGTGAGATAGGAGGGAGCAAGGTGATAGAGTGCTTTAAAGGGAATTTCTTTTTGATGTGGAGAGGCTGCAATCCTTAGACTGGCTACCTAGAAGAGGTTCTGTGCATTACTGTGTCTGTGAATGAAAATCCATTTGGGGCCTTCACCACCTTCCTGCCCTACCATGATTGAGCCATTGTTCAGGGGCTCCTCTTCAGATCAGGCTTTTCCACTCCTGCACCAATGGGGCTTCTCACCTCTATCAGCTCACACTAAAATGCAATAGTGGGTTTAATTAAACTGTCTATGAACTCTCCTTCTCCCTACCCCATCCACAGATGTTTCAGCTACTTGATATGCTGCTCTTTCTGCCTTTTTAAAATAGGGCTCCTGGAGTTAGGGTCTTTATGATTCATCTCAAGATCCAGGAGCTCTGCTCTACTTCCTAATCAAGGCAATTTTCCTTTGCTAGCTCCTGACTGATGCAACATGTAGCACTTCTGGGAATAGAAAACTCTGATTGGTTGATTCATTCTGAAGATTTGATTGCAAAGATGCCAATTGCCTTCCTATATGGAAGAAGTCGGAACCTTCAGCTGGAACTGAAGTAGTGATTCAATCAGATAGGCTCTCAAAGGAAACCAGATCTAAGAAATGCTATTTCTTTCTCAACCCTAGTCCCTGTTTGGGCGGAGCAGGCAGAAGACAAGGGAAATAATACCCTTACAAACCATGGTAGGTCCAGTGGGAATTAGTGACTTCTGATCATGAACTGCTCCTTGAAGTAAAGGATTTCATGTAGTTTCTTTCAGTTGAGGAACATTATTTCAACTAGGGGAATGGCTGAGGAATTTGATTATTATGAGACTAGAGTGTCTCGGATGAGTAGATCATAAGGTCTTTGAGGGCAGGGTCTCTGCCTACCAACTCTATTGTAAAGCAAAGAGAAGCAGCGTGGCTTAACGGAAAGAGCACAGGCTTGAGAGTCAGAGGTCATGGGTTCTAATCCCAGATTCGCCACTTGTCAGCTGTGTGACTTTGGGCAAGCCACTTAACCTCTCTGTGCCTCAGTTACCTCATCTGTAAAATGGAGATCAAGATTGTGATTCCCATGTGGGACAACCTATTTACTTTGTATCTATCCCAGCGCCTAGAACAGTGCTTGGCACATAGTAAGCACTTAACACATACCAGCATTATTATTATTATTATTGTACTATATTCTCCCAAGGACTTAGTAGAGTGCTCTGTGCACAGAGAACACTCAGTAAATACTAATGTTTAGTTGACTGATTGACTGTTGTAAGGTTTGCTGTAAAGAACAGAGGTGACGATATGACCATAGCATTGCATTCCTGCCATAAGCACTCAATGAATATGATCTAATTGATTTATATGCAGAGAATCAGTAAGGTCTAGTGGATAGATCAGAGGCCTGGGAGTCCGAAGCACCTGGGTTCTAATCCTGACTCTGCCACTTGCCTGCTGTTTGACCTTGGGCAAACAGCTTGACTTCTCTGTGCCTCAGTTACCTCATCTGTAAAATGCGCATTAAGACTGTGAGCCCCATGTGGGACATAACTGTGTCCAACCTGATTAGCTTGCTCCTACCCCAGCACTTAATACAAGGCTTGACACATAGTAAGTTATCAAGTAACATTTAAAAAATTCCATCCTCTGGAATAAGTTACTCTAAGAAATCTTGAGCTTAAGAAAATAGAAAAATACAAACTAATCTACCGGCAGTAGAATTGGCGAAGGAAAATCTGGGGGTAAAAGACCAAGTGAAATCAGTTTGTTGTTATTGTTGTTCTTTTTAAAGCAAATATGATTTTAATAAAATGGACATTATTAGATGTCATTTAGAGACTTAAATTCAGATTCTTCATAATTTAGCAGTGATTTAGACTCTAAATTCCTTGTGGGCAGGGAACATACTTATAAATTCTGTTGCATTGTACTCTTCCAAGTACTTAGTACTACTCTGCATGCAGTAAGTGCTTGATAATTACAATTGATTGATTGACACTGAATCTTAGTGATTCTAAATCTTAGTGATTTAGCAGAGCCTTGACCTTTTAAACCTCTATGATTTGATTTCCACCCTATCCACCCCAATGAAACTACTCTGTCAAAGATGTCAAATTAACTTCTCATCAAAACTAAAAGTCTATTCTGCCCTAATCCTCTTTCACTTCTTAGTTGCTATTGACATTGCCTGTTCATTCACTTCTCCTTGAAACACTATCTAACCTCAGTTCTTCTGACACCATTCTTTCCTATTTGATCTCTTACCTCTCTGGTTGATCCTTCTCAGTTGCTTTCAATGGGTCTTCCTCTTCCTCCCACATTCTAACTGTGTGGATCCCTCAAAGCTCAGTTCTGGGTCCTATCACTCATTCATTCGTATTGAGTGCTTACTGTGTGCAGAGCACTGTACTAATCACTGATTCATTCGTATTTATTAAGTGCTTACTGTGTGCAGGGCACTGTACTAAGCACCTGGGAAGTACAAATCGGCAACATATAGAGACGGTCCCTACCCAACAACGGGCTCACAGTCTAGAATAGGGCTATCCTCTTCTCAATTTGCACTCTCTCCTTTGGGGAGCTCATCCACTCCCATGGCTTCAGCTAAATTTTTTTGCAAATGACTCCCAAATCTACCTCACTATTTCTGACCTCACTTCTTCTCTGCAGTCTGGCATTTCCTTCTACTTCCAGGACAATGATGTCATGCTGACATCAACTCAATATGTCCAAAAAATGAACTCCTAATCTTTCCTTCTAAATCCACTCTTCTATCTAATTTTGTTGGTAATACCACTGTATTAAGCACTTGGAAGAATACATTATAACAATAAACAGCTACATTCCCTGACCTCAACAAGTTTACAGTCTAGAGGGGGAGAGAGACAATAATATAAATACATTAATTACAGCTATATATACATAAGTGCTGTGGGGCTGGGAGGGGGGATGAAAAAAAGGAGCAAGTCAGGGCAATGCAGAAGCGAGTAGGAGAAGAGGAAAGAGGGCTTAATCAGGGAAGACCCCTTGGAGGAGATGTGCCTTCAATAAGGCTTTGTAGTGGGGGAGAGTAATTGTCTGTCGGATTTGAGGAGGGAGGGTGCGTCAGGCCGGAGGCAGGACATGGGTGAGGGGTTGGTGGGGAGATAGATGAGCTCAAGGTACAATGAGAAAGTTGGCATTAGAGGAGCTACCTGCCCTAACTCTCAAACTGATAAATTTGTCATTATCTTTGATTCCTCCCTTTCCCTCAATCCCCATGATCGGTCTGTCCCTAAACCCTGTCAGTTCTCATCCAGAACATTTCCTGAATCCATCCCTTCTTCTCCTTCATAATTGTCCACCATGCTGGTCCATGCACTTGCCACATCCTATCTTGATAACTGCATCAGCCTCCTCTCAAATCCTCACCTCTCCATTCTTTTCTGTCTTTTATATATACTCTTCATTCTGCTGGTCAGATCATTTTTTCAAGACACTGTTCTGCAAACGTCTCTCCATTTCTGCAAAACCTCCAATTGATGTGCATTCCTTCTCACCTCATGCATAAACTCATTACAATTGCTTTGAAGGCACTCTAACTCGTTTTTTTCCTACTATCCACTCTTCTCTCACAACAAACCTGCTTGTTTTTTCAATCCCTCTCAAAGCTGTTTTACTCACTGCACCTCACTTCAACCTTTCCTATGCTGATTTCTTTCTCATACCTTCCCCCTCATCTGGCATTCTTCCCCGCTTCATTTTTGACAGATCTCAACATGCCCCAAGTTCATAGTCCATCTGGAGTCATGTCTCCTTCAAGAGACTTGCCCTAGTTAATTCCTAATCTTCCAACTTCCCATGTCTGTTCTTTGTTCTTCACCCCAACAAAACACTTACATACTCACAACCACTTGTAGCACTTACATACATGTCTATCTTTATACTCTGTTATTTCCTTGCATCTGCAGTTTATTTTAATGTCTGTCTCCCTGGCTAGACTTTAAGCTCCATAAAGATCAGGGATCATGTCTACTAACTCTACTATACTCTCCCAAGCATGTAGTACCATACCGTGTACACTGTAGGGGCTCAAAAAATACCACTGTTGGGCTGGTTGAACTTTCACATCTTGGTAATGTCATTGGTTACAAGGATGGAGATGAGGTAATCAGCAAATTCAAATCAGAAATCCTCCAGCACATCTGTTTTTTGAGGAAAATTTCTAGGATCCTCCTGCAAAAATCCCTGGGGCTTTCAGAAGCTTTATAATACCTTCTTCACCCATTTTTGGAGTGGAGGTTTGGCAAACAGTAGGTCAGTAGCTGGATTTTAGACACCTAAATATATTAAATAGGCACTGTTATCTTATTAGGGCAAATTGTTCATAATTCTTCATTATGTAGAGTCCTCATGGTCACCCTTTCGAGCTATATAAAGTAGTCTAAGAGCTCAGTGATCAAAACTGAACCAAAATTGATGGTGATTTCACAGCTTGAACTCCCTACTTGAATTAGATTTTAAACTTCTTCCCTGACTAGGCGGTTCTCAAAATAAGTCTCCTTTCCTTGAAGTAAACTAGACTTTGATGATCCTTCCGCTGGTAATCACAATTTTTTGTTATCATCCACAGGAAATAGGCATCTGTTAGCTGGAGTCAGCAGGGCAGCTATCTTAAAGCTGTTGAAATATAGAATTGATGGGCTGAGGCAGTGAACATAAGATGTCTTCTTCTTCCAGCCACCTTCGTGCTAAGAACTGTGATCAATTCTCTTCATGCTGTTTCAATACTTCCCAAAGTTGGGCAGAAGTGAGAGGAAGTGAAATCTATGGACTTTTATTTGGACAGCACTATAACAAATGGCTCATTTTTAAGCTCTTTTTTGAAAGGGTAAATGTTTCCCCAAGCTAAGATGAATCAGTTTAAATATAACATATTTTCAGATTAACAAACCCTACTCCACCATCCCTTGAGGTTTCTTAAAATGAGAAAGTCTTGTAGTTATACAGTTCTTATCGGTCAGTAGACACATGTTCAAGATCAATACCATGTGGTGAGTTTCCTTAGTCGGCGGAAGGTTACTATAAAGATGTGTACCATACTGTCTTTATCCAAGCTAAATAAGCAAAAGCAGACCAAGAGCTCAATATAGCCTTTTTGCTTAGCATTACAAAGCACTATTCTATGACAAAATCAATCAATCAATCAATGTCATATTTATTGAGTGCTTACTGTGTGCAGAGCACTGTACTAAGTGCTTGGGAAGTACAAGTTGGCAACATATAGAGACAGTCCCTACCCAACAGTGGGCTCACAGTCTAAAAGAAGCAGAAATGAGGCAGAAAAACAAATGAACAAACTAATCACCGTCTCTTGGGTTTTTTAGAAAGATAGAGAATGCCCAAAGAGACCATTTACAATTAGTGTAGCACAAGGTTCTGCACTATTTTTACACAATAACATGTCTTTGTTTGTTTTATTTTATTCAACTGCTAAATCTTCCAGATTCTTCCTCTCCAACTTTTTCTGGATCTACCCCTTCCCTCCATTTAAACAGCTGATATTTGGTCATTATACTGCTGGACTCGTGCATCATTCCCTCTCCAGTTCACTCCAGACTCTCTACTGCTGCTGCACAGATCACGAGAAGCAGTGTGGCTTAGTGGAAAGAGCATGGGCTTGGGAGTAAGAGGTTGTGGGTTCTAATCCTGAATCCACCACAAGGCAGCTGTGTGATTTTGGACAAGTCATTTAACTTTTCTGTGCCTCAGTTACCTCATCTGTAAAATGGGGATTAAGATTGTGAACCCCACCTGGGACAACCTGATAATCATTTATCTCCCCCAGCACTTAGAAAAGTGCTTGGCACAGAGTAAGCACTGAACAAATACTATTATTATTATTTTCCATCAACCAATCAATATTTTTCATTGAGGAACTATTGTCTGCACAGCACAATATTAAGTATTTGGGAGAGTTCAACAGAGTTAATAAACATGGCCCCTGTCCTCAAGAAGCGTATATTCTATTGGGGCAGTTCTTGCACTGTTACTCTGCAAACATTTCTGCACTCTTCATAAACCTCTAATAATGATGATGATAACAATAATAACAACAACAATAATATTTAAGTACTCAGTATGTGCCAAGGTTAAACTTAGCACTGGGGTAAATACAAGATAATCAAGTTGGACAAAGTCCCTATCTCATAATCATAACCTAAGTAGCTGGAAGAACAGGTATGTAATCCCATTTTCTTTACAGATGAGGAAACTGAGGCATGGAGAAGTTAAGTGACATGCCCCAGGTTACACAGTAGGCAAGTGGTGGAGCCAGGATAAATACCCAGGCCATTTAACTCCTAGGCCTGTGCTTTTTTCAATTAATCCAGAAGTCAATCAGTGGTTTTATTGAGTACTTATTTCATACAGAGCACTGTACTATGTACTTGGAGAGTACAATACAATGGAATTGGTAGGCACGATCCCTGTCCACAAGGAGCTTACAGTCAAGAGGGAGAGGCACAATAATGGTTCCAAATAGAGATAGAAACATTGGTGAAGGCAATGTATTTTCAGTTGCTTTTATCATGCTGACTAAATCAATATTAATTGTTGGAGCTTTCAATGGGGTAAAAGAATATGAGCCAGTCAGCAACTATGTACTGATTGCACACATGGTACATCACATTAAGTGATAACTGAAGCTTTTGATAAATGCTTGTTGTGTATCAGGCACTGTACTTAGTGCTGGGATAGATACACGATAATTAGGTGAGAAACAGTCCCTGTCCCACTTGGGCTTACAGTCTAATACATTCTAGTTTGGTTTAGTGGAAAGAGCACAGGCTTGGGAGTTAGAGGTCGTGGGTTCTAATCCCCACTCTGCCACTTATCAGCTGTGTGACTTTGGACAAGTCATTTAACTTCTCTGTGCCTTAGTTACCTCATCTGTAAAATAGGGATTAAGACTGTGAGCCCCTCATGAAACAACCTGATTACCTTGTATCTACCCCAGCACTTAGAACAGTGCTTGGCATTTAGTAAGCGCTTAACAAATACCATTATTATATTAGTATTATTATTATTATTCTACACTATATTAAGGATACAGGCAATTCTACTCATTTTATCAAAATCTAATGCAATATGATCCATCTTCTAGACGTCTTACCCGTTTAGAATGCAACACAATCCAAGTACAGAAAAAATTAAATCAGATTTCAGAGCTCAGTATACCATATCAAAAGTTATGGCTTCTGAAGTGTCCATATTGCTGCTGAGAGTGGACAACCCTGTAATCCTGGCTGAAGGGGCAGATATATTGAATATTGGTGTCTCCACCGGAAAAGTTGGCAGGCAATCTTTGTAGCAGAGATTATGAACGAATGGCTGCCCATGCTGGAAAAAATTGTCAAAGATAAAAAATGAATGAGGCAAAGACTCGTTTTCAAATTCGTCAGCTCTGGCTATGCTTCATTGATTGGAGAAACTGGAGCGAGTCCAAAGAAGAGTAACACAGATGATTGCAGGAATGGAAAATTATAGTCCTTTGAAGAAAGGTTAAAGGAATGGATGTTGCTTCTGGAAAAGCTTTTCTTTATTTCATATTATTAAAATCTTCCATTAAAAATAAAATTACATCGACATTATATTAAAAGCACTTTAAAAGTAAAGTTCCCAAATTTCCCTGCCTTCTTTTCTATTTGGCCATCTTCTTTTTCATCATTTCTTATACATCCCCATGCTTACCCCTCCTGGAAATAGAAACTATTCTCACTGCAAAATAACTGCACTTGGGTGGAGCATGTGAGAATGGTCAGACAGCAGGATACCAAAGCAACTGCTCTACGGAGACCTGAAATTGAAAGCAAGGAGGCCCGAGGAAACAATTTAGGGATAATGAAAAACAAATCTCGGATAATGTTGCAGCCCAGCTGAAAGTTGGGAGTCATTTGCTGTAAATCGGACAAGTAGTAGCTCTGTTGGAAAGTAAACTTCCTAAGAATCATGAAAAAAGTTGGCAAAAGCAAAAACAATGCCAGGCACTGCTGACAACTGACTTATCAGAACAACAAGATTTAGCTTTTGTGTCCTTCATGTAGACAAAATGTCACCAGAAAGGTAGGACCCACATTTACTTTTTCAGACACAAAACACACAGCACAGGCCTGGGAGTCAAAGGACCAAGGTTCTAATCCTGGCTCTGCCACTTGTCTGCTGGGTGACCTTGGGCAAGTCTATTAACTTCTCTGTGCCTCAGATTCCTCAACTATGAAATGGGGATTCAATACCTGTTCTCCCTCCTTCTTTGAACTGTGAGCCCCATGTGGGATAGGGACTGTGTCCAACCTTAACTGACTTGTATCTACCCCAGCACCTAGAATAATAATAATAATAATAATGGCATTTATTAAGTGCTTACTATGTGCAAAGCACTGTTCTAAGTGTTGGGGAGCTTACAGGGTGATCAGGTTGTCCCACAGTGGGCTCACAGTCTTAATCCCCATTTTACAGATGAGGGAACTGAGGCACAGAGAAGTTAAGTGACTTACCCAAAGTCATACAGCTGACAATTGGCAGAGCTGGGGTTTGAACAGTGTTTGACACATATTAAGCACTTAACAAGTACCATAAAACAAACAATTGGACAATTTCATGGCCAATCAATCAAGTACAAATATATGTACATGAGTCTGCCTCTCTCTCCCTCCACCCATCTCTGCATATGTGTGTGTGTGTGATATTAATTCATTCATTCAATCATACTTATTGAGTGCTTACTGTGTGCAGAGCACTGTACTAAGTGCTTGGGAAGTACAAGTCAGCAACATATAGAGACAGTCCCTACCCAACAACAGGCTCACAGTCTAGAAGGGGGAGACAGAGAACAAAACAAAACATGTAGACAGGTGTAAAAACCATCAGAATAAATAGAATTATAGCTATATGCACACCTATATATACCTGTCTGTTTACAAATAGAGAGATAATGTGCATATATATGTGGTGTGTGGTGGGGTGCTAATTTCTGAAGACACCTTCATTCCAGCACTTCCACAATAGGTTAATTACCAGAGTGAGTTTTACCTTTAAATTCAGCTTCTTACATCTAATAACAACCTACATTCTTTCATTATAAATATTAAAACCGCAATGCTAGATCCCCCTGTTCCATGATTCAAATTCTTCTGAAGCCTTTCACTCCTTGACATTGATAGATGTTCTTGCGTTTCAGTCCCTCTGCATTTTTTCTTGGGATATAACTTGTCTATGTATCTCCTGACCTTCGTCAATCTATCAGTGTTATTTATTAAGCGCTTACTATGTGCAGAACACTGGGAGAGTACAACAGAATTAGTGGACATGTGACCTTAACTCTCATTTTACCATTCAGCACCATGTCTGCCATCAGATCTTTTCAATTCAGACTAAGATTCAAATTCTTCATACTTCAGAAGGTTTTATGTGTGTGTTTGTGTCTTTGTCTGACATCTCTACTTGGATGTCCTACCATCACCTCAAGCTTAACATGCCCAAAACAGAACTCCTTATCTTCCCACCCAAACCCTGTCCTCCCCTTGACTTTCCTATCACTGAGGATGGCATCCTTTCTCTTACAAGCCTTTAATCTTGGCATTACCCTTGTTTCTTCTCCCTCATTCAACCAACATTTGGTCCTACCTTCACAACATCGCTAAAATCCTCCCTTTCCTCTCCATCCAAACTGTATTATGTTAATACAGTCACTCATCCTATCTCACCTGTATTACTGCATCAGCCTCCTTGCTGACCTGCCAGCCTTCTGTCTCTCCCCACTCCAATACATATTTCACTCTGCTGCTGGGATCATTTTTCTACAAAAATGTTCAGAATATGTCATCCCACGCCTCAAAAAACTACAGTGGTTGCCCATCCACCTCTACTTTAAACAAAAACTCCTCACAATTGGCTTTAAAGTACTCCACCACCTTGCTACTCTCCTACAACCCAGCCCACACACTTCGCTCCCCTAGTGCTAACCTTCTCAAAGGGCCTCAATATCACCTATCTTACTGCCGACCCCTAGCCCAAGTCCTGCCTCTGGCCAGCAATGACCTCCCTTCTTAAATTTGACAGACAATTACTGACTCCCCTTTCAGAGCATTTCTGAAAGCACATCTCCTCCAAAAGTCCTTCCCAGACTAAGCCCCACCTTTCCTCTTCTCCCACTCCCATCTGTGTCACTCTGACTTGCTCCTTTTGTCCTTCCCTCCTCCCAGTCCCACAGCACTTATGTACATATCTGTAATTTATTTATTTGTATTGATATCTATCTGCCCCACTCTAGACTGCAAACTAGATGTGGGCAGAGAATGTGTCTGTTTATTGTTGTATTATACTCTCCCAAGCACTTAGTACAGTGCTCTGCACACTTAAGTGCTCGCTAAATACGATTGAATGAATGAATGAATGAATTCTTCTGTGTCTCCTTCCCACCGTACCACTGATCTAGTGGAAAGAACACTGCTTAGGGAAGCAGAAGGCCAGGTTTCAAATACCAGTTCTTCCTGTAGCTGACTAATGTGAGCCAAGAACTCCCATGGACTTCATAATATCTTGCATCTCTGTCTGCTTCTCTTTCTATGCATTCCTCACCCCTGCGGGAATCTGACTGGAGGGAAAGAGTGATTATGAATGGGAATGAACAAAGCAGTAGCCCTAAAATCAATTCCTCCAAGTAGGTTCTCCATCCTGAAGACAAGACTGAGGCTCTTCTGCCAATTCTGATACTAGACTCCATCATCAGCATATTCTTCCCACTGTGGCCTATATACAATTTCTTATAGAAGTGTCCTTTAATTTTAGCACAGTTCTTGCTTGTTCCATATTCTTTTTCGTGAGGCAATTCCTCAGCTCTGCTCTCAAAGCTCCCCCCACCCCAATTCTTCTTTACAGCAGGGCTGAGCTTGGTCACCACTTATCCAGCTGCTGGTCATGCATAGTAAATCACCCTCTCCACTCCACTTCTCTTTTCACTTTCCATCCATTAAAATGCATAAAAATTAGTCTGGAATCGTCAACCCCAACCCCTCATCATTCTTGTCCAAATTCATTAGCTCTCATTTTGTGACATCCATCCAGCCTTCCCACGGAGCATGAGCCAAGCTCTTTAAGAGTTGAGGGCACAAACCATTCATTACTGGTGTACAAAAAATAGGGATTTAAAACAGTTTTTTTTAAACAATCTTACTCTATTCTCTAGCAGTCATTTCCATAGCCCACATTCAGTCCTACATTCACAACTTGTCTATCTTTGAGTCTCTTCTGATTTCCACTCCCAGTTCTCTTTCCATTATGTTGTCCCCTATTTGAGAATCTTAATATTCTGACCTTGCATCCTTCTATTTTTTCCCATTTACCATTGTGTGGGTGTCTACTCTGCCAAACTTAATTATGTAACATTTCTCTTTATTTTATTTACTTTATTTATGTATTCATTCATTTATTTACTTTATTTACTAAGCCCTGAATAAGACCACTTTTCCTTTTCTTCAGCTTCCTTCCTTCTTCAACTTACTCCCCAACACGTGTCTGCTATGTTACCTTAATAATAATAATGACGGTATTTGTGAAGCACTTACTATGTGCAAATAATAATAATGATGGTATTTGTTAAGCACTTACTATGTGCCAAGCACTGTTCTAAGCACTGAAGTAGATACAAGGTTATCAGGTTGCCCCATGTGGGGCTCACGGTCTTAGTCCCTATTTTACAGATGAGGTAACTGAGGCACAGAGAAGTTAAATGACTTGCCCAAAGTCACACAGCTGACAAGTGGCAGAGCTGGGATTCAAACCCAAGATCTCTGACTCCCAAGCCTGTGCTCTTTCCACTAAGCCACGCTGCGCACTTCACTTCTCTGTGCCTTAGTTACCTCATCTGTAAAATGGGGATTAAGACTGTGAGATTCATGTGGGACAGGGACTGTGCCCAAACTGATTACCTTATATCTACCCCAGTACTTGGCACATAGTATGTATTTAACAAATACCATTATTATTATTAATATTCAACCCCCCTCCCAACCCTGTAGCACCTATGTACATATCTGTAATTTGCTTATTATATTGATGTTTGCTATATTTTTATATAGTACTCTCCCAAGTGCTTAGTACAGTGCTCAGCACACAGTTAAGTGTTCAATATATATGATTGACTGACTGACTGATAATTTGTTGTTGCACTCAAACATCTCATATTCTCTTCATACATCTGGAAGCAATGATCCACTCCTTGTTCCTCAACTGCTCTCATAATACCATCTGCAAATGACATTACTAGTTCCTGTTGACACTTCATCCTTCCCTCTTCTCTGCATACAACAGGGTTTAACATGTCACTGGGCACCAGAAGTAAACAATCAATTATATATACTGAGTTCTTGCCATGTGCAGAGTATTGCACTAAGCACATGAGAAAATAAAATAGACACCCGCCCTCGAGGTGCTTACATTCTAACAGTGAGTGAATTGACCACCAGGATGTGCAGAGCAATTGATTAGAGTTAGGATCTGTGGAAGGGACCTCCACCCCTACCCCCAAACATCTATCTCTATAATTCTATCTCTTCACTAATCCAATAATTCACTTTGGGGATGTTTGCAATATTCTTATACCTTGACATGAGAAATCTTATGATCCTCTCTGGCATATAAGAAGCAGTGGGGTTGCGAAGCAATGTGGCTTAGTGGAAAGTGCATGGGTTTGAGAGTCAGAAGTCATGGGTTCTAATCTCAGCTCCACCACTTGTCAGCTGTGTGACTTTGGGCAAGTCACTTAACTTCTCTGTGCCTCAGTTACCTCATCTGTAAACTGGGGATTAAGACTGTGAGTCCCACATGGAAGAAACCTGATTACCTTGCATGTACCCCACCACTTATAACAGTGCTTGGCACATAATGAGCACTTAACAAATGCCATCATCATCATCATATAAGCCTCCAATACATGAATTAAAAAATCATGGCTCTGTATGTGTAAAAACTTCTCCAGGGGCAAGCTGATGGGGGGGTCCTATGAGATGTCCCCTCTAATGCTTTTCTGGTTGCACTGTTGGGTGTGAACCAGGATGAAGCAATGGGGAATGATTATTTTAAGTGTGGGACTGACTACTAGAAGGCTGGCCTGGAGATACTCTTTGATAACTACATTGCTCCTCCCCTATTTGGAGCCTGCTGATAGTGAGTCAATCAATCAAAGTTATTTCATTCATTCATTCATTCAATCATATTTATTGAGCACTTACTTTGTGCAGAGCACTGTACTAATCAATCAATCAATCAATCGCATTTATTGAGCGCTTACTGTGTGCAGAGCACTGTACTAAGCGCTTGGGAAGTACAAGTTGGCAACATATAGTGACAGTCTCTACCCAACAGCGGGCTCACAGTCTAGAAGGGGGAGACAGACAACAAAACAAAACATATTAACAAAATAAAATAAATAGAATAAATATGTACAAATAAAATAAATAAATAAATAGAGTAATAAATACGTACAAACATATATACATATACACAGGTGCTGTGGGGAGGGGAAGGAGGTAAGACGGGGAGGATGGGGAGGGTGAGGAGGGGGAAAGGAAGGAGGGGGCTCAGTCTGGGAAGGCCTCCTGGAGGAGGTGGGCTCTCAGTAGGGCTTTGAAGGGAGGAAGAAAGCTAGCTTGGCGGATGTGCGGAGGGAGGGCATTCCAGGCCAGGGGGATGACATGGGTCGGGGGTCGATGGCGGGACAGTAGAGAACGAGGCACAGTGAGGAGATTAGCGGCAGAGGAGCAGAGAGTGTGGGCTGGGCTGTAGAAGGAGAGAAGGGAGGTGAGGTAGGAGGGGGTGAGGTGATGGAAAGCCTTGAAGTCGAAGGTGAGGAGTTTTTGCCTGATACGTAGGTTGATTGGTAGCCATTGAAGATTTTTGAGGATATTTGTTGAGTGCTGGCTGTGTGCAGAGCACTGTACTAATGCTTGGGAGAGTACAATCCAAAATAGTTCGTAGACATGTTGTCTACCCACAGGGAAGCAGCAGTGGCCTAATGGATAAAGCATAGGCCTGGGAGCCAGAGTACCTAGATTCTAATCCCAGCTTCACCACTTGCCTGCTCTGTGACCTTGGGCAAGTCAATTAACTTCTCTGTGCCTCAGTTTCTTTAATTGTAAAATAGGGATTCAGTACCTGTTCTCCCTCCGATTTGACTATGAGACCTATTTGTGACAGGGATGGTGCCTGAGCTGATTAACTTGTATCTACCCCAACATTTAGAACAGTGCTTGAAACATAGTGAGCACTAATAAATCCCATGAGAATAAAAAGGAGTTTATAGTCTAGAGAGGGTCATAGACATTGAAATAAATTGTGGATATATGCACATGACAACTCTGCTATATTGTATTCTCTCAAGGGTTTAGTACAGTGCTCTACTCACAATATGCACTCAATAAGTAGGATTGATTGATTACATAAATGCTGTGGGGATGAGGGTGGGGTGAATAAAGATTACAAATCCAAGGGAGAGGGATTAGAGGAAATGAGCACTTAGGGAAGGCATCTTGGATTTTATAAGGCTTTGAATGTGGGGAGAGTGGTGGTGTGTTGCTTATGAACACACGGCCCACGTCCTACCCCTGGCCTGGAATGCCCTCCCTCCGCACATTCGCCAAGCTAGCTCTCTTCCTCCCTTCAAAGCCCTACTGAGAGTTCACCTCCTCCAGGAGGCCTTCCCAGACTGAGCCCCCTCCTTCCTTTCCCCCTCCTCCCCCTCCCCATCCCCTCACCTTACCTCCTTCCCCTCCCCACAACACCTGTAAATATGCATATATGTATATATGTTTGTACATATTTATTACTCTTTTTTATTTATTTATTTTACTTGTACACATTTATTCCATTTATTTTATTTTGTTAATATGCTTTGTTTTGTTGTCTGTCTCCCCCTTCTAGACTGTGAGCCCGCTGTTGGGTAGGGACCATCTGTATGTTGCCAACTTGTACTTCCCAAGTGCTTAGTACAGTGCTCTGCACACAGTAAGCGCTTAATAAATACCATTGAATGAATGAATGAATGAAGGGGGAGGAAGTTCCAGCATGGCTTAGTGGCAAGAGCATAGGCTTAAAAGTCAGAGGATGTGGGTTCTAATCCCACCTCCACCACTTATCTGCTGTGTGACCTTGGGCAAGCCACTTAATTTATCTGTGCCTCAGTTACCTCATCTGTAAAAAGGGGATTGAGGGACTGAGACTGTGAGCCCCACATGAGATAACCCGATTACCTTGTACCTACCCCAGGGCTTAGAACGGTGCATGGCACATAGTAAGCACTTAACAAACAGCATTATTATCATTATTATTATTATTCCAGGCTAGAGAGAGGACATAGGCCAGGGATTGGTGGCCATATAGATGACACAGAGGTACAGTGAGGAAGTTGGTATTAGAGACTGAAATGAGCATGCTGAGTTACAGAAGGAAATCAGCGAGGTAAAATAGCAGGAGGGTGAGCTGATGGAGTGCTTTAAAGACTATGGTAAGGAGTTTCTGTTGGATGCAGAGGTGGATGGACAACCACTGGAGGTTCCGGAGGAGTGGGGAAACGTGGATTGAATAGTTATGTAGAAAAATGATCTGGGCAGCAGAGTGAAGTATGGATTGGAGTGAGAAGAGACAGAAAGCAGAGAGGTCAGAGAAGAGACATCCCATTCCATCACTCTGGGCCCTCTTGGCCATCCTTCTAATCTGTGAGCCCTTGTTGCGTAGGGATTGTCTCTATCTGTTGCTGAATTGTACTTTCCAAGCGCTTAGTACAGTGCTCTGCACACAGTAAGTGCTCAATAAATATGAATGAATGAATCCCCTTCAACCCGAGGTACCTTATTCCTTGACACTCTCCGTCTCCCCTGCCCCTAGTCCCTGATCCCTCTGCCCAAGAAAAGGTCAGTTTCAGCTGGATTTTACACTCTATCTAGAGGCACTTTGCAGAAGAAATGGCTCGGCAGAGCCAGAGAACCCAGGAGAGAATGATAATCCAACTGGAGAAACAACATGGCCTAGGGAAAAAAGGCACAGGCCTGGAGTTAGAGTATCTACATTCTAATCCTAACTCCACCACCTGCCTGCCGTGTGATCTGGGACAAGGCACAGTTTCCTCATTTGTAAAGAGGGGACAAAATATCTGCTCTCCCAAACCTTCCCTAGACTGTGAGCCTCATATGGGACAGGGGCTGTTTCCCACCTGATTATCTTGTATCAACCTCAGCACTTAATACATACAATGTGTGTCTCGTATTAACAGCATGACAAATGCCATAATTATTATTATCGATATGTGCAAAGATCTTTCTCATATGCACCATACAATCTACAGTTTTTCTTCCTTTTTACCACACTCCTCGGCATTCTCTGGATCAGTGTATTAGCCACTACCTCCAGGCTACTTAGGAACACATCCACATAGATCTTCTCATTGACAATCAATAGTGAGAGCCCTCCAGGTCTTAATGTCCTCCATTTCACCTCTCTTGGACAGGAGAGTGCAAGCACCTGGTCTCATCATTTCACCATTTCTCCCCTCTCCATATTTCATTAAACACTCTTTCTTAAGACCTCAGACAGTTCTCCCCATCCTACCTTACCTCACTGATCTCCTACCTCACTTCAGCCCACATGCTTTACTCCTCTCATGCCAACCTAATTTTCCAATCTTAGTCTTGTCTTTCTCGTCACTGACCCTTTGCCCATAACTTCCCTCGGGACTCTTCATTTCCCCCAATCCCTCTCCCTTTTGTGTCACCTGTGCATTTGGATCTGTATCCTTTAAGCACATGGTGCTTAAAAGCAATAGAAGCACTGTGGCTGAGTGGAAGGAGCATGGATTTGGGAGTCAGAGGTCATGGGTTCTAATTCCAGCCCGGGCACTTCTCATTATGGCTCAGTGGAAAGAGCATGGGCTTGGGAGTAAGAGGTCATGGGCTCATATCCCAGCTCTGCCGCTTGTCAGCTGTGTGACTTTGGGCTAGTCACTTAACTTCTCTGTGCCTCAGTTACCTCATCTGTAAAATGGGGATTAAGATTGTGAGCCCCACATGGGACAACCTGATTACCTTGTATCTTCCCCAGGGCTTAGAACAGTGCTTGGCACATAGTAAGCGCTTAACAAATACCATCATTATTACTTGGCATTCATCCCACTCACCCCTACAACACTTATGTATATATGCTGACACCCCGTCATTTCCCCTATGTGCAATTTATTGCAACATCTGTCTCGTCCTCTGGACTGTAAGTTCCTGGAGGTAGGGATCATGTCTACCAACTTTATTGTATTGTGCTCACCCAAGTGCTCAATACAGTGCTCTGTATGCATTGAACACTAAAAGACTAATTGACTGATCGACACATTCTTTATAAAAGTCCACTCTCAGTCCGCCAACCCAGAAACCTTCTTATTTCTAGTGTTTTTATCATGTTAGTCACCTCCCCTTTTGAAATCTCTACTTCTAATTGTCCTTCTTTTCATCTATCAGATTTATCTTGGGGAAATGCCTCCCATCCCCTTCTATAGCATCTTCCCCTCCTTCCTTAAATAACTTTTTATAAAGCTCAACAATTATGCCTAAGACTTCCTTCATGTCCAGCATTGTCCTTCCCTGTCCTGCTCAGTGGTTGGATTCTAAAATGTCTAGGGACAGACCCTCACACTTTGCCAGCCCCTTCCTCTTCACACTTCCTTCTTCTACACCTCACTCAATCACTTCTTGAGTTATCATTTGTTAATTAATTATTGATTAATACTATTAAGTTATTGTTAGTGAGTATTAATCTACTTCATTCAACATCTGTTTCCTTTACAGAATTACATTCTTTGAAAAATATGGCTATCTCATGGGATCGGTTTTCTCTTAGACAACCCTGATGCATGTTTGAATCTGTTCCAAAACTTCTGGAAAAAGAATATAGAATTTCTTTCTAGGATATATACTGTTTTAATGAATGTCACTAGATTACGGTTTAATCTTTGTTAAAGCAATTCAAAGAATAACATCACAATGTTAAAAAAAAAAAACCAAGGAGTTGCATTTATGATTTGTCAGCTTTCTTACAAGCTGATGCTTTACTTCCTGATCACCAAACCTTATCCGGTCATGGCAAAACCATAATTCCTTCTTCTGTTTCAGCTTCTTGTAATCATTGAAGTTCAATGGGTCCTTGTTAGACAATGATTCTTCTGAATGCGATGCAATTTACTAATCGACATCTGCATTACCTCTTTCTAAATGAAGTTGCCTCCCTCCTTCAATAATTGTATTGGTTATTTTCTCAGAGTTCTTTTCTATGCCTTGAAAATATGAGAATATTTTAAAATAGAGAAGCAGCCTGGCCTAGTGGATAGAGCACAGGCTGGAAGTCAGAAGGACCTGAGTTCTAGTCCCAGCTCCACCATTTCATTCAACTGTATTTATTGAGTGCTTGCTATGTGCAGAGCACTGTACTAAGCGCTTGGGAAGTACAACACCACTTGTCTGCTCTGTGAACTTGGGCTAGTCACTTAACTTCTCTGTGCCTCAGTTACCTCATCTGTAAATGGGGATTAAGACTGTGAGCCCTATGTGGGACAGGTACTGTGTCCAACCCAATTAACTTGTGTCTATGCCAGATCTTAAGTACAATGCCTGGCACATAGTAAGTGCTAACAAATACTGCCCATCCTCCAAAACAAAAATGAACTAAACTGTAGACAGAGCTTCTCTCAAGATTATTTCATTGATAAAGCATTAATTCATAGTAAATATCAGTCCAAATGAAGAGAGATTTACTCACCCGTAGCACTCTACCACAAGGTCTGGACGATTGAGCTTTTGCCTAGTGTGAGGCATCAGCAATACAGATCGTATTCCTTGGGGTTGCTATTTCAGTGGGTGTTTTAACATGAAAGTATCAGACAATAGCTGATGATATAGTACCAATATCAACATTTATTCTTGTTATTGAGCACACAATTGATGCAGGGCACTGTACTGCACCAATGTTATTTACTGAGCACTTACTGTGTGCAGAGCACTACACCAAGTGTTCGGGAGAGTAAAACACAATTAGAGTTTGGTAGACACATTCCCTGCCACAAGGATCTTACAGTCTACAGGGGGAGACATATATTAGACTAAATTATGGAAATGAAGAAGTAACATGTGCTATCCCCAAGTTGCTTACCCTCTAATATGGGAGACAAACATAACAATATCAATGGGAGTAGTCAAAATACATAATGGATTATGCAGCTGAATAGAAATAGATACAAGAGTGCTGAGGATAGGTATACATATGTTCGAACCTATGAGTGCTGGCTGATGGTTTCGTAAGGCAGAGTGAAGTATGAACTCCAGTGGGGAGAGACAGGAGGCAGGGAGGTCAAAAGGGAGGCCAATACTGTCTTCAAGACAGGATAAAAGAAACACTTGGATTAATAGGGTAGCAGTTTGGATGGAGAGGAAAGGGCAGATTTTAGTAAAATTATGAAGGTTGAACTGACAGGATTTAGTGATAGACTGAATAGTAGGTTGGTGGTGCTGTCTACAGAGAGGAAAATTGGGAGTAGAACGGGTTTGGGTGGGAAGATAAGGAGTTCTGTTTTGGACATATTAAGTCTGAGATTATGCTGGGGTGGTGCACCCTGGCATGTGGGATCAGTGGATCATTTTAATAAAGAGAATCTATTGCAAACCATGATCCTGGTATGTGGTCCCTTTGGGATTGTTTACCTAGAGGGGCAGCCCTGTTACCCGAGAAGGCCAATGGGAACAAAATCCAGTGGAAGCTTCTGAGGAAAAAAAAGATTGAGTAGAACAATGGTTTAAGAAAATGATCTATGTAGCAGTGGCTAATAAAAACTGGAGGGGGAAGAGGCTAGAGGCAGGGAGACCAGAATGGAGCCTACAATAGTCTATTCCCAATATCAGTAAAGAATGTTATAATCCCAGGACCCCAAATCCTAAAGAGCTCAGGCTAAAAGCATGTAAGATCCAGCAATAAGGATATATTTTAACCAAATCAATCAAACAACCCATCAGTGGTATTCACAGGGAGCTTGCTATGTACAGAGCTTGGGAGAATGCAATGCAATAGAATTAGTGGATGATTTGGGTTTTTTTTTTTCAGGGTTGAAGACTAGTTTCTCTCTAGGGATCAATGACTGATTTTTTCTCATGTTAGGACCAAATTTATTTGGGGTTTGGAGGATTCTTCATTGGACGTTTTTTGCCATGTAAGTAAACTTGAATTTTCATCCTGTGCCCATGAATAATGTGGATGTTGTCCCCTTCCTACAATAACTATGGTATTTGTTAAGCACTGACTTTCTGCCAAGGACTGTTCTAAGCACTAGGGTAGATACAACGTAATCAGGTTGTCCCATGTTGGGCTCACAGTCTTAATCCCCATTTTACTGATGAGATAACTGAGGCACAGAGAAGGTAAATGGCTTGCCCTAGGCCACACAGCTGAGAAATGCTGGAGCTGGGATTAGAACCCACATCCTCTGACTCCCAAGCCCCAGCTCTTTCCATTAAGGCATGCTGCTTCTTACTAGCCACGTTGCTTCTCCCTCCCTTCTTTTCCCTGGCACATGGTCTGCTTGCTAATGTTATGTCATCTACACTGTCTATAAGAACATTAAAAAGTACTTTACCTCATCATTTTTGTTTTAAATGTGCACATTTCCCCCCGATAAAATCACCATCTGAGGGTGGCTGTGTTTTTAAACAAACAAATCAGACTAAATCACCGGAGAGCCACATTATTCTAAACAATTTATGAGACAGTCTGCCTCACTGGATTTCCCTGTAGAAGGGATTGGGCTGATTTTATAAATGATTTATTACTGTTTTCTTCTGTAGGCACCAACTGACTAGACAGAAAAATCAAAGTTAATTGAACACAAAGTAATCAATTTTCTCCTTTTAGAGTGTTCAAATATCTATTTCTGTGTAAATAGTCACTCTCTTGTAATATTTGGTCACTCAGGATTGGAGAAGCAACTTTCCAGTGCACCAAATGGAAAATGGTAATGCATTCTTGCAACGGCTCCAACAGGGAACATCTGAAAAAGATTATGTATATTGTCCTGGGTATTTTTCCACTCTATGCTCCTCAGAGCCTCATGCCCCTGGCTGTTTGAAACACCAGGGTGTTCTTTGAACACTGGCTCTGTGCTAGTAGAGGGGCCAACCACCCACCCCTGGAGCATGAAATTCTTTCTCCACAGATCAGATGCAATGCGAGACCCCCATGAGGCCAGCTGCCCCTCCATTTTCCCACCCGACACTTGGCAACAGCCTTCAGGGCAGGGGTCTAGGACTTTTCTTCCTCTACCCAATATTTACTGTAGGTAATATAATAATTATAATGGTATTTCTTAAGTGCTTTCTCTATGACAAGCACTGTTCTAAGTGCTGGAGTAGATACAAGTTAACCAGCCCCACAGTGGGTTCACAGCCTAAGTAGAAGGAAGATCAGGTATTGAATACCCCATTTTATTTATTAGGAAACTGAGGTCCAGAGAAGTGAAGTGACTTGCCCAAGGTGTCCCAGTAGGCAAGTGGCAGTGTTGGGATTAGAAAACAGGCTCTCTGACTCCTAGGCCCGTGCTCTTTCAGCTAGGCCATGGCTGCTCCCGTGAGCTGAATCCACTGGTGAACCGAATGAGTTGCCTCTCCTGACTCCAGAGGCATGTTCAAGCTTGAAGCAGCATGGCTCAGTGGAAAGAACACGGGCTTGGGAGTCAGAGGTCATGGGTTCTAATCCTGGCTCCACCACATGTCAGCTGTGTGGCTTTGGGCAAGTCACTTAACTTCTCTGTGCCTCAGTTACCTCATCTGTAAAATGGGGATTGACTGTGAGCCCACGTGGGACAACCTGATCACCTTATATCCCCCCAGTGCTTAGAACAGTGCTTTGCACATAGTAAGTGCTTAACAAATGCCATTATTATTATTATTATCCCATGACCCCTTGTGCCTCAGTTTCCCCAAAGGTAAACCTAAGTCATATTTCCATTTTGCACAGAAGGATGAATGTGCTCACATTTGATAGGTTCTTTGAGCTCATTTAATGAAAGGTACCACTTATAATCCTACCAGAAAATCAGATAATCAATGCCAATTAAGCTGAGGCTTGAGGATATAGAGGCCTCAAAACCCATTTGGCAACCCTAAATTATTTCATTCAGAGTGATGCTCTGACTGATATTTGGATGCTACAGTTATCTGGGCTGCATTTAAATTGGTGACTTACATAAGAAATGTTTCTCCGATCGCTATTCTCTCAGATCTCAGTATATCTGCACAGTTCATGTAAGTTTAATAGATTATTTGGTTACAAATCCATAGACATTGTTATCATTTAGTTCAAAATGATTCAGCACATGGACACCAGCTGCCCAAATAAACTGTACAGTAAACACAAATGGTTGATTGATTGATTGATTTGTCAAAATCTGAACTGATTGTAGGGGCCACATTGCATCATTAATAAAACACACTCAACATTAAATGACAGGGCAGGATTTCCAGCAACACAGTCAACTCACCAAAATTGAAGCAAAATCCATAGAAATGCAGCTCCACTGGGCAAAACATGAGAAAAACAGTACTAGGATGCTCAAGTGGTTTTCTTTTTTTTTTTCAATGGCATTTACTAAGCGTTTACTATGTGCCAGGCACTGATCTAAGCACTGGAATTGCAGTATGGTGAACCAAAAAGGAGAACCCATAATAATAATGGTGGCATTTATTAAGCACTTACTATGTGCAAAGCACTGTTCTAAGCAGTGGGGAGGTTACAAGATGATAAGGTTGTCCCACGGGGGGCTCACAGTCTTAATCCCCATTGTACAGAAGAGGTAACTGAGGCACAGAGAAGTTAAGTGACTTGCCCAAAGTCACACAGCTGACAACTGGCAGAGCGGGGATTTGAACCCATGACCTCTGACTCCAAAGCCCATGCTCTTTCCACTGAGCCACGCTGCTTCTCTATAAACCAGGAGTGCAGAATAAGGGATACAAAAACAATGTGAAGCATGTTGTCAAAACATGAAAAATAGTAGGGCAATGTCGGAAGACCATTGCAACAGATAGACCAGCCTGCTGCAGGGCATTCAGGAGAGGACTTGCTTACTCTCCTTTATGAGGACTTCTGAAATGAAGACAAGATGGGGCAGCCTTGAAATTGGACAGAAGCCAAATATGGGATAAACTCATTAACATATCAGCGAAATAGCCCTAAATCTAAAATTATGGCTGGGTCACATATTGCTCTTTTCAATGATTCTTTCTCCCCATATGCCTTATATATACATATACATATGTATATATATATATATATGCATATATATATATCCATCGACATGTGTGTGTGTATGTGTGTGTGCGTGTGTGCATGTGTATGTGTACGTACAAGTTTACAATTAAAGAAGTTGAACAGAGAAAGTTGCTGACATCAAGAGCTTAGAACAAGGGAATATTCCATTAAATGTACCATTATGTGTGCACATAGACAGCAAGGAATAACACATTTATTTTGACTTTACTGAAAAAAATTGGAAGAACCAAGCATCTTCATTAGGGTGCAGCTGTCATAAAACAAAAATTAGTGATGGAAAACAGAAGTTGTACTTTCGAATCACATCCATATTGGCATTTCACAACTGCAGTCTGATTGTATTGTTAATTAATTCTTGAAATGCACAATAAGCCAAAGGGACAATTTGCAAAGAGTACTTGTCATTTAATTAGTAAATTAACTTTTTATCTCGAATGTTTCTCCATTTAATTAGCATGTACTGTAGGCCAAGATCACACACCAGCTGGAATTTTAAGGATAAATGGCTTGGTTTATTTCCTTCATTTATCAAGTCAGTAACTTTCTGGAAAGCAGGATGGGGGTGTGTAAAGAGCTTCCACATGGTAATCTGAATGGGCCCAGAGAACAGGTGTTTGTGAGGGTAAATATGAGAGTGTAGTGGTAGGTTTATGTCAAGTTGCATGTGTGAGAGAGATGGTGAATGTAAGTAGGGAAGAGGTGGAGGATGTGAATTTGTGCCTACGTGTGGGGATTTGTTTATAATCAATCAGTAATGTTTATTGAACTCTTTCTGTGGGCAGTAGATTCTAAGATGTAAGCTCGTTCTGAGCAGGGAAAATGTCTACCAACTCTGTTGCGTTGAACTCTCCCAAGCCCTTAGTACAGTGCTTTGCATACAGTCAGTGCCCAATTAATATCATGGATTGATGGCACAGCATTGTACTTGGGAGAATATCACACAACTGAGTTGGTAGACAAGTTCCCTGCCCACACCGAGCTTACAGTCTATAAGGGTATGATTGGTTGACTGGGGTGCATTAATGAATAAGAGAACACAGGGGTCAAAATGATTTTGTGATTTAAATTGTCACTAAATAGCTTGAAATTCAGTGTTGTAACTGGATTAATTTCAGCTTTAAAACATTTTCCATTAATAATTTAGATAATAAATGGCTAATTAGCCTGGGTGGTTCATTTTATATTCTGGGAGCGGTTCTGTCATTTTGGAATTAGGCTTTCTGAATGCTTCTTAATATAATACAAGAATATGTCATCTCAGCGTGGCAGCATTTTTAGGAACTCTTATTTTCTCTTTTAATTAAAGACAGGAACTGCAGATTTGGTATAGAAATGAAATCTGATGAAGTCTAATTTCTTCTCCAAATTTTCTCTTTGCTCCAGATGTCAAAAGTGGTATGATTGCTGTACTGCCAAGGATTGCTACAAGCTGTTCTATTTGGCTTTGCTTTGTGATAGATGAGTAGATGCCGATATTAGCCCACTGGTCAATCAGATTCTCCAGGGGAAAAGTGATATTATCAGTTAGTCAAGAAAATACAACCAACCATAGCCCTTCTCTCCACAGGACAGTTACAAAAGTGAAGCCTCTCAATCTTCTGACTTTTGATGAAAACAGGTCCTTCATGTCTTGTCTTCCCTGCATAAGAAACTCAATCTGATTCAAGCTGCAGTGGTGTGCCCCTTGGCCACCTAGCCCACTGGACAACTAAGCAAGAGCCCTGGGATTCCCTGCCATTTTCCTACCACACCATCCAGGGCTTGCAAAACGCCTCATTTCTCCCCATCTAGACTCTGTACTTTGAGAGTAGGAAATGTGTGTTGTACCTTCCCAAGCACTTAGCATAGTACTCTGCACACTGTAAGTGTTCAGTAAATACCAGTGATTGATTCTACAGGCTGCAAAGAATTTTAGTGGCAGCAGCATGCTTCCTTTTCACATTGTAGAGTGTTGGGAAGCTTTGATTGTGAACAGAATCTGGAAATACTTGGAAGCAACCTTTCTTGGCCCCTCCTGGCCTCTATTACCTCTAGATTTGTTGGAATCTGACCTTGTCATTTATGCTGTTTTTGTGTTTCAGTTGTTTTCACCTTTCCTTATGTGCTTTTTACCAAACCCTTGAGGGTCAGAGACCATGTCTGCCTATTAGATAGAACAGATTCACTGTTCATATTGATAGTCATATCTGGAAAATTTTTCCATTAGGGCTGCTGCTGTGAGATTGTACAGTTTTGATATAGTATAATCCATGTATTTTTTTTCCCAGCACTTAGTTCACTGCTTTGCATCCAGTAGGTGCTTAAAAGTTACTTTTACCAATACAATACTAGCACTACTACTACTAGTACTAGTAGAAGTAGTATTAGTAATATGCTAGTAGTATAGTAATAGCAGAAGTAGTACTCCAGCACATGTCAGCTGTGTGACCTTGGGCAAGTCACTTTACTTCACTCCTACCTCACCTCCCTTCTCTCCTTCTACAGCCCACCCCGCACCCTCCGCTCCTCTGCCGCTAATCTCCTCACCGTGCCTCGTTCTTGCCTGTTCCGCCTTCGACCCCCGGCCCATGTCATCCCTCTGGCCTGGAATGCCCTCCCTCTGCCCATCCGCCAAGCTAGCTCTCTTCCTCCCTTCAAGGCCCTACTGAGAGCTCACCTCCTCCAGGAGGCCTTCCCATCATCATCAGTCGTATTTATTGAGCACTTACTATATGCAGAGCACTGTACTAAGCACTTGGGAAGTACTTCCCAGACTGAGCCCCCTCCTTCCTCTCCCCCTCGTCCCGCTCTCCATCCCTCCGTCTTACCTCCTTCCCTTCCCCACAGCACCTGTATATATGCATATATGTTTATACATATTTATTACTCTATTTATTTATTTAATTATCTATTTTACTTCTACATATCTATTCTATTTATTTTATTTTGTTAATATGTTTAGTTTTGTTCTCTGTCTCCCCCTTCTAGATTGTGAGCCCACTGTTGGGTAGGGACTGTCTCTATATGTTGCCAACTTGTACTTCCCAAGTGCTTAGAACAGTGCTCTGCACACAGTAAGCACTCAATAAATACGACTGATTGATTAATTGATTCACTTCTCTGTGCCTGAGCCACATGTGGGATAGGGACCGTGTCCAACCTGATTTGCTTTTATCTACCCCAGAACTTACTACAGTACTTGGCATAGAGGAAGCACTTAAATACCACAGTTATTATTACTACTACTACTACTATTACTAATATTACTACTGCTACTGGTACAACTATATCCCAAATTAAGCTTTATCTTGCCCTAATACCTCTGAAACACCTTCAATCCAAACCTCTTATTTTAAAAATTTTTTGGCAATAAAACCAGTCAATCAAAAATAAACCCAAAATGAAAATATCAGAACACAGAACAGAAAAACATCAGAAAATATTTTAGCACATATATCTGCATAATGTAGGTGGCCAATAAAAGTAATTGATGTTATTACATTTTATATGTTTTAATATACATAACATATGTATGTTTGTATATATACTATTTCATTTTGTTCTCCATATAAATGAAATAAGATTCCTGCTTTTTCTTCCTCTGATGTTTCATCTAGGATTCAAAAGCATCTTCAGGATGCATCATGGGTGTTGACTGCCCTATTTCAATTCCATTCTCTGTTTGATTCTGTTTTGAGTTAAATATCCTTTCATGTTACATCTGGGTTGGGATGTCTTTTATCATTATCATCGAGTACAGTTATGTCATGTTGACTAATGTAGGTTGCCTGGGGAGTGTTGTCTCATTGATTGTAGGGATTGTCACAATGAATATTCTAGGACATTCCGAGTATCATATTGCGTAGGTTGCCAGGTTTGCCCCCCGATGAGAAAAATGACATCAGAGATGGGGCCAATAATTTAACAATAGCATCTCATTGAATTTCTCAGCTTCCAGCAGCAAGAACTGATGGATGTATGGCTCCCTTCAGCCACACCAAGTACTGCATGTCAGATTGACCATATATAACATGGTAAATTGGCACCATATCAATGCTGGAGACTATCACAGCAGCAGCCCTACTGGAACTTTTCAGATATGAATATCAGTATGAACAGTGAATCAGTTCTATCTACAAGGCAGCTATCAAACCATGTAGATTCAGCCAACAAGGTTGAGGCACAGAGAAGTTAAGTAACATGCCCAAGGTCACACAGCAGACAAGATAAGAAGAGAACCCAGGTCCTTTGACTCCCATGTCTATGTTCTTTCCACTAGGTATTGCTGCTTTATTGAGTGCTTATTGTGTGCAGAGCATTGTGCTAAGCTAGAAGTACAATACAACAGAGTTGGTAGACAAATGGCCTGCCCAGAGCTTACAGTCTAGAGGGGGTGGCAGACATAAAAATAAATTACAGATATGTACTTAAGTGCTGAGGGGCTTAGAGTGGGGTGACTATCAAATGCTTAAAGAGTAAAGACCCAAGGGCATAGGTTGTCTTAGAAGGGAAAAGGAATAGGGGAAATGGGAGCTTAATCAGAAAAGGCAACTTGGAGGAGATGTGATTTTAATAAGGATATGGTGGTGGGAAGAGTGGTGCTCTGTCATACCTGAGCAGGGAGGGAGTTCCAGGCCAGAGGAAGGATATGGGCAAAGGGATGGTAATGAGCTAGACAAAGCTGAAGTCCAGAGAGTAGATTAGCATAAGACCAGTGAAGTGTGCAGGCTGGGTTGTAGCAAGAAATCAGTGAGGTAAGGTAGGATGGGAAGAGCTAATTTGGTGTCTTGAATTTGATGGTGAAGGAGTTTCCATTTGATGCAGAGGTTGATGGACAAATCCTGGAATTTCTTTTGAGGAATGGTGAGATGTGGACTGAACATTTTTCTTAAAATGATGATCTGGGCAGCAGAGTGGAGTAAGAACCAGAGAAGCAGCAAAGAAGCATTTTGGCTCAGTGGAAAGAGCCCGGGCTTTGGAGTCAGAGGTCATGGGTTCAAATCCCAGCTCTGCCACTTGTCAGCTGTGTGACTTTGGGCAAGCCAATTAACTTCTCTGTGCCTCAGTTCCTTCATCTGTAAAATAGGGATTAAGACTGTGAGCCCCACGTGAGACAACCTGATCACCTTGTAACCTCCCCGGCACTTAGAACAGTGCTTTGCACATAGTAAGTGCTTAATAAATGCCATAAAAATAACGGAATGGGGAAAGAAAGGAGGCATGGGGGTCAGCAAGGAGACTGATGCAGTAATTAAGGTGGAATATGATAGTTGCTTGGATCAGCATAGTAACAGCTTAGATGGAGAGGAAAAGGCAGATTTTAGTGTTGTTGTGAAGACTGAGCTGATATGATTTAGGAACAGATTGAATATTTGATTCAAATGAGAGAGATGAGCTGAGGAAAATGCTAAGTTTACATGCTTGTGAGTCAGGGAGGATAGAGGTGTTATCTACAGTGATGGGAAAGGCATGGGGAGGACAGGATTTGGGAGGGAAGATGAGGAGCTTTGTTTTGTATACATCAACTTTGAGGCAGAAGGGGAACACCTAAATAGAAATGTCCTGGAGGCAGGAGAAAATGTGAGACTGCAGAGGAAAAGAGTGGTCAGGGCTGGACGGTATATTTGGGAATCATCTGTGAAGAGATGGAAGTTGAAGCCATGGGAGTGTGTAGATGGAGAAGAGAAGGAGACCCAGAACTGAGCCCTGAGGGACTCCCACAGTTAAGGGGTAGGAAGCAGAGGAGGAGCTCACAAAAGAGACTGAGAAGGAGAGGTCGGAGAGACAGGAGCAGGGCCAGAAGAGGACAATGCCAGTGAAGCCAAGGTTGGATAACATTTCCAGGAGAAGGGGGTGGTCCAGAGTATTGAAGGCAGAGAGGTAGAGGAGGATTAGGATGGGTTAGAAACAATTGGATTTGGCAAGAAGAAAATCATTGGTGAATTTAGAGAAGGCAGTTTCTGTGGGGTGAAAGGGCAGTAGCCGTATTGGAGAGGGTCAAGGAGAGAATTGCAGGATAGGAAGTGGAGACAGTCGGGGAGGACAACTCACTCAAGGAGTTTGCAGAGGAATAGGAAGGTGATAGGTAGTGTGGCTCAGTGGAAAGAGCACAGGCTTTGGAGTCAGAGGTCATGGGTTCAAATCCCGGCTCCTCCAATTGTCAGCTGTGTGACTTTGGGCAAGTCACTTAACTTCTCTGTGCTTCAGTTCCCTCATCTGTAAAATGGGGATTAAGACTGTGATCCCCCCATGGGACAACCTGATCACCTTGTAACCTCCCCGGCACTTAGAACAGTGCTTTGCACATAGTAAGCGCTTAATAAATGCCATTATTATTATTATTATTATTATAGGGGGAGGGAACCATAGGATGAAGGGAAACCACATCCCTCCCCACTTCCAAAACTTAACTGAAAAGCCACCTCCTCTAAGATGTATTCTCTGATAAATATACACCATCCTGGTAATGTCATATCTTCAGTTATTCTTAGCACCTATTCATTTATTCCTATGCTTCTTTTTGCTTAATTTTTGCCTAATTTTTTTCTTTCAGATATCAATGCTTTAACTCTTGTTTCAAAAGTAAGGTTGTAATTTGTGTCTGAATATTCTATTAAATGGTAAATTTCTCAAAGGCAAGATACTTTTCATCTACTCTTAGTCTATATTCCCATACTCCTGGTATAGTATTCAGAAAAGTAAATGCTCAATAAATATTGATGAAGACAGTGATGAATAGAATAGCAGCAACTGCACCTTTCAGCAAATCTATAGTGATTAAAGGGCTTCTCCAGTAATGGGGAAAAAAATGGCTTAAAAAAAAGATTTGGTGAGGATCAACATTAAGTATGAAAATATTTTACTGGTCATTCTGCCTTACATGTTCCTTATTTTTATCGGCACATCCCATCCCAGTCTTCTACAGCCCTCCCTTTTGATATCATCAGGTACTACTTTTTCAGAAATAATGAAGCATTTGACACTATAAAAAAAACCTGAAATCTGGCAGCCACTAAGCAAATTAATTTGCTCTGTAAAGTTCCCCAAGAACCTATGGCTACTCTGATTTCTTATTGTTTGACTGAGAGTTGAAGAACAGTGCCTGCCTGATCCTCTATATTACCATGGGCATGGAGTAGGGGTACATGATAGGGGGAAGTAGGTAATAGAATTGACTGGGAAACTCTCCCAACTTGATAGGCTACAAGGAGCAGCAAAGGTTATTGAGACAGCCATCCAAAACGTTTTTCTGTATACTGATTACTGTCATCATTATCATCGTTTTGGTATTTGTGAAGCAATTACTATGTGCCAAGCACTGTTCCAAACTAAGTAGATAGGAGATAATCAGGTTGGACATAGTCCCTGTCCCACGTGGGACTCACAAGAAGCCTTGCAGATGGTTATAAATTATTTCATAAAGTCAGTTCAACCCTGTGGGCTAACAAAATGAACTTGAGGGAAGCCAATAATATGTGAAAACTCGTATCAAGGGACCTTTCTTATAAGCAGTCCTGAAGTCTCAGGACTGGGCTCACCCACCTTTCCTAATGGGAGACTCCATCATTAAGCATGCAAACATGTACTAGGGTAACTTAGACTAAGGTTTTGATTCAAATATATCAGGGGGAAAGCAATAGGCTAATTTGATATGGGAGGCTTGTAAAAATTTCAAATTAAAAATCATCTTGACCCACTCTGAAATATAGAAAATGTAGGTGTGTCAAGCTAATGTCACATGGCAACCCTCCTGCCCCCTATCCAAAACTCAAAATCTGAGAAAACGAAAATGGTCCTGTGAGTCAGAAGGATCTGGGATCTAATCCTTGCTCCACCACTTGTCTGCTGGGTGACCTTTGGCAGGTAACTTAACTTCTCTGTGTCTCAGTTACCTACCTGTAAAGCAGAGATTGTGACTGCAAGCCCTATGTTGGACATGGATTGTGTCCAATCTGATTAGCCTGGATCTACTCCCGCTCTTAGTTTAACTTTCTTATATCGTATTCTCCCGAGTGCTCAGTTCAGTGCTCTCTACCCAGTAAGCACTCAATAAATACCACTGATTGATTGAATACTGTGTTAGGCACCTAGTAAGTGCTTAAGAAATACCATAAAATAATAGACATTTACAAAAGCAGAAGCATGCATAATGCTGTCTTTAAATTCCAAGGCCCCTCTCTCCCCAGCCCCATTCCCTCCTCACATTCCCCCTTTTCCCAGGGGTTTTTCTTCCTCCTCCACACCCAAAATGTGGTCCTCCTCCACTCCCTCATTCCCCTCCCTACTCCCATAGATTTTTTTCATATTTAAATGAACTTATTGATGTTAAGTTTGTAGTGCTGCCACCCCAAGCCAATCACAATGGTACCTGGATTCCCTTCCCAGCTTGTGACCCCTCATCCCCATCCCAGCCTCTGCAGAGGGAATGAGGATAGATGGTACGAGGTCATGATGGACTCAATGGCTGTCACTTGGGCACAGCCACCAACAGCATTATGCCACCCTTCCCCTTCTCTTTCCTGGTTTGTTACTGACTGTGGGGGCTGAAGTGGGGAGAGGTGGCTATAAACTGAAAACAGGAAGGGAAAGGGGAGGGGCAATGTAATATTTCCGATGTCAGCAACCATAGTTATGGCTATAATTGAAATGAAAAGAAATAAAAATCAGAGCAGGGTGGTGGAAGTGTCTGGGAAAGCAGGAGAGGAGGCTGTTTTGGGTTGTGGGGAAATCTGGGAATGCAGGAGGGAAATTTATAGTTTCCTACTACACATAAGTAGTATGTGAGCCCGCTTCTAGACTGTGAGCCCACTGTTGGGTAGGGACCGTCTCTATATGTTGCCAACTTGTACTTCCCAAGCACTTAGCACAGTGCTCTGCACACAGTAAGTGCTCAATAAATACGGTTGAATGAATGAATGAATGAATGAACAACTTATACTTGTCAGGTTGGGCCTGTTTCTGGAACAGAACTTACCTGAATACATGTAGGTCTATGGAGAATAGGTACCCACAGATACAACCATCCATGATGCTGCCCCATTTTCTAGAACTATAAACCAGCTGTATCCTGGGATGCATCTATAAACCTGGGGAAAAATTGTCCAAGCTTGGCAAACACAAAATGCACACTTCTTGACAAAGTAATAGACCTACCACAGATGGTACTTGGGCTTTTTAGACAATTTGGTCAGCCTGAAAAATGTTTTGATATCACAGTTGAAAACAAGAACACCAGCGATGAGGTTCTGTATTGAAGGTAGTCCACCAGGACTAGGGCAATGGCAACCCAAGCAACTCCCCTATGTTGACTACTGTGGAAAGAGTGAATGACTGCAGGATAGCCAAGCTGCTGCTACTATATGGTTAACTAAGGTAGAGCTAAAAAGAAGCAGAGAGGGCAGACCATAAGCTTTAAAAACATAAAAAAACATGGTGTCATATGGTGTTCTACTGAAACCCGCAGTTGGAAAGCAGGGCCAGGCAGGTGAACCTGGAGGAATGACACTCAGCACTGTAGCAGCTCTATCTGAAGACATTTGAGAAAATCAGTTTACCAAGAGGCGAATTTAAAAACAGTGACAGGTGCTGTGAATAGCAAACACAGCGACACTGCAAAGGAAAAATCTCTGTGTGCATAGACTGTAGGATGTGTTGTCCTTTGTGCATTTCTTTTTCAGGAACACCTGCACATATGGAAAGGACCTCACTGTGCTTTGATGAATAGGAAAGACCTGTAATGTAAAAACATGTATGTGAGCGTGTCTTTGTTTTTCAGCTTCTGCTGAGTCCTCCATTGTTTTAGGAGCAATTTCCTGGTTTGAGAGCCTCTTTGACAAGCTTTTATCTCTCTCTCTATATAGGTTTCTCTTGATTTAAATCCCTTACCTGACTTTTCTACCTCATACTGCTTACTGGAATGCTGATCCAGGAACCTTTTAAGTTGATGTTTGGTCACTCAAATTCAACCTAGTTGATAAGCCTAGAGACTTCAGACAATGGCCTAAAAAAATAAGGCTGAATAGAAGAATTTTAAGGGAAAGCCTGCCTTAGTACCCTATAATTATACATTTTCAGTTGCCAATGCTCAGCCAAGCCTCACTGAGGTGTAGTAAGGATGAGGTTTGGTTAAAAATGAATTTTGCTCATTGTGGGCAGGGGTCATGACTGCAGGGATCATGACTACTAACTCTGTTGTATTGTACTCTCCCAAAACTTGATGATGCTGAGGAGGAGGAGGAGATCAATATAGTGCTCAATAAATGCCACTGATTGATTTTTTTGATAGAAAAATAAATCAACTACAGGTCCCAAGGTAGAACAAATATAGAAAACTTAATTTTTCTTGTCTCTGTATAGAGTTTCTAATCCTAAAAAGCAAGAACAATTCAGTGTACAATGTCAATGAATTCTTTTCATATTCAGAGTATCCTAAAAGACAGGATTTCAAAAATATGGGGAAAAAAAGCTCTCTCCAATACACAGTTACACAGTCCTCAAGTGCACTTACAAGGTGCCAGGTAGCCCTTTGACTTGACTCACCCAAGTTACTGTTTACTGAAAAGGAGATACTTCAGAGAATCTGTAATATTATAGGTTGCATGTGTATACAAAATTGGTATATGAGCAAAGATTTGTAATCTATGTACACAGGCACAGACAAATAAAACAACATTAGCATACAAGGTGCTATGGGAATTCTTGGAGGGTATGCATTTGAATAATAATAGTAATGATAGCATTTGTTAAGCTCTAAGCACTGTTCTAAGCACTAGGGTAGATAACAGTTAATCAAATCAGACACAGTTTCTGTCCCACTTGGGACTCGGAGTTTCAGGAGGAAGGAAACCAGGTATTGAATCCCCATTTTGCAGTTGAAGGAACTGATGCACAGAGAAGTTAAGTGATTGCCCAAGGTCACACAGCAGACAAGTGGGTGGATCCAGTACTGGAATCCTGGTCCTCTGACTCCCAGGCCTGTGCTCTTTCTCGTAGGTCATGTTGCTTCTCATGGCCTAGTGATAGCCACTCCTTTCTCAGGGTACTGATTGCTGATCCAAATCTTTGCAACACTGATGAAACAATCTATAAGCAGAGCTCAGTGAACCAGGAAAGATGCTTCAACACTCATGCTCTCTCCTTTTTCCACAGCATCTGCTCACAGGGCTGTAGTGTCATCTCGGCAATTCACATAACATCTTGTTAGGGAGATGTCTTACCCCATGCTTTTTAGCATGTGGGCTTCCGTGCAATAAAACAAAAATCAAGACCCCCCTCCTCTGGGTGATTATTAATGGGAACAGAATGTCCTAGCTGAAATAGTCCGGCCAAACAAGACCGCACCAGATGTTATGCAAAGAAACACATAAAAAATTATGCTGAACTTTCCAAGTAGAAAATGTCAGCAAGAAGCAGCGAGGCCTAATGGAAAGAGCATAGATTTGTGGGTCAGAGGACCTGGGTTTTAATCCCAGCTCTGTCACTTGCCTGCCTTGTGACCTTGGACAAATTACTAAATCCCTCTGTGTCTCGGTTTCCTCACCTGAAAATGGGGGTTAAAGACCTATTTGCTCTCCTACCATGAGCCTCATGTGGGACAGGGACTGTGTCCAAACTGATTACCTTGTATCTACCTCAGCCCTTGGAACAGTGCTTGCCATAAGCATAAGCAATGGAAAAATATAACAATAATAATAATGATAATAATGATCCCTTTGAAAGGTTGTTCTGTGAAGAAAATAGGAAATGGATATCTCTGTCTGAAATACTAAAGGTTGGAAGTTGAGTTGGTACAGAAGGGGAGAGTTATTCAGTGTGTTATTCACTGAAAATGTTTCCAAGACTGTGTCATAAAATAGCATTGGAATAGAAGTTTTTACTATAGAAGTGCTTATTTAATAGCATTTCTAAAGAGTAGAACGTGTTATTTGTAATGTTTTTACAGTCAAACCTCTGAGTTGAAAATTACATTGCCCTAAATGATCTAATGAGGATCTAAACCAAGATGTAAATGAAAATACGGTTTGAACTCCTTCATATATAACCCATTGGGAAAGTGTACAGATCTTCTTCAGGCTTCTGGGGCTCACCTGCACTAGCTGCATCTTGACTGTTAAAACTGCTGAATATTTTATAGACCAGAAAAAAAACTGAAAAAGCTAATGAAACTGAAACCATCAGTCCTGATTCCCCTAAAATCTTCCCTGCACTCCCCAAGTCCCACACGCCTCCTGTCTCCCCTTCGACACTTGCATGCTTCCTAACAGTATGTCAAGAGACCTCCAACCTCCTCTCAAAATCTCCTCTACAGGCACTTCGGACACCATCACTTTACCCATTATTAAAATGCTTGTCCCTTTCCTTCCCTCTCTGAGTTCCATCTTCAACCACCCCCCCCCCCACCCATTCTCAAATGCACATTATTTTGATTTTATCAACTCATCTTTTTCATTCAACCCACACATTCAAGTCACCAAATCCTGTCAGTTCTACCTTTACAATACCTCTAGAATCTGCCCCTTCCTCTCCACCCAACTGCTACCATATTGACCTAAACATAGGATATCTCGCCTTGACTACTGCATTAGCCTCCTCACTGAACTCCCTGCCTCCTATCTCAATCCTCTCCAGTCCATACTTCACTCTGTTGCCTGGATCATTTTTCTAAAATAACATTCAGTCCGTATCTCTCCTCTCCTCAAAAGACTCCAGTGGTTGCCTCCCAACTCCTCTTCAAACAGAAACTCCTCACTCTCAATTTTAAGGCACTCATCAGCTCTACCCACCGTACCTCACCTAGCCGATATCTTACTAGGTTGGCCTATACAGTTTGCTCCTCTAACACCAACATGGTTATTGAATCTCAATCTCATCTGTCATACTGCTGACCACTTGTCTGCATCTTTATTTCATCCTTGAATCTTCTCCCACTTCATATCAGATAGATCATCACTCTCCCCACCTTCAAAGCCCAACTAAAATCATATTTCCAAGGGGCAATCCCTGACTTGGCCCTCATTTCCCCTATTTTTCCTTCCTTCTGTGTCACCTATGCACTTGGATATGTATCTTTTCAGGACTTGATTTTCACGCCCAGCTCCACAGCACTTTAAATCTTATCCTAATACTCTCCCATTGACTATACCTGTAATTTATTTTAATAGCAGTATCCCCCTCTAGACTGTACACTCTTTGTGGGAACGAATCATGTCTGCCAACTCTATTGCTTTGGTCCATACTAAGTGCTTAATGCAGAACTTTGTTACATGTTTTGTTTTGTTGTCTGTCTCCCACATCTAGACTGTGAGCCTGTTGTTGGTAGGGAATGTCATTATATGTTGCCGACTTGTACTTCCCAAGTGCTTAAGTAAGCGCTCAATAAATATGATTGAATGAATGAATGAATAAGCACTCAGTAAATGCTGTTGATAGACTAACATATTGGCAAAGTTGTATGATGCCCTAACACATCTTCTGAGGAGAAAAATCACTTCCTGCAGGATCCCTGATGTCACTTTCTTCCCATCCCCCTCCTCATTCTTGGATTGTGAGCCTCTGAGGGACCAGGGACTCTGTTTATACTTCCTTCATGTATTGATTTTTAACAAGCATTAAATAAATGCTGTTACTACTACTACTGCTATTATTACTACAGAATGGATAAGCATGATCCTTGCCCTTAAAGATCTTAAAATCTAGGGTAAGAGACAGACACTAAAATAACTTACCAGTGGGGGAAGCAATAGAGTATGAAAATATCTACATAAGTCCTACGAAAGAAGTGAAGCAGAAATCATTTTAATAGTAACCGATTTCCACTGGGCTCTTGTGAAGCCCTTTGAGGATTTCCTCAAGGCCCTCACTCACCTCTGAGTAATCTAATGAGGTGCACAACAAAAAATGACACCAAGTGGGAAGAGAAGGACAGGGTAGAGGAGACTTGGGGCTGAAGATAATTGAACCCTGGGCAATGCCCACTGTGGGCATAACTAAAAGAGGTCTGGCTAAAGACAAAAATCTTTGGGCTTAAACCCAAATATAAGTCACAGTAGACACTTTTTATGGTATTTGTTAGTGTTACTATTTGCCAGGTACTGTACTAAGTGCTGTAGCAGGTATGGGCTAATTAGGTTGGGCAGCAAATGTGTCTGTTATATTGTTATACTGTACCCTTCCAAGTGCTTGGTACAGTGTTCTGCAAAGAGTAAGAGCTCAAATAATACAATTGACTGACAGACACAGTCCATGTCCCACATGGGACTCAACATCTTAATCTCCATTTTACAGATGAGGCATAGAAAAGTGAAGTGACTTGTCCACGGTCACACAGCAGACAAGAGGTATAGCTGGGATTAGATCTCAGGTCTTTCTGACTCCAAGGCTTGTACAATATTTACTACGTCATACTGCTTCCCCTGAATTCTGAATTCAATTTCTAAATTCACATTACAAAGTGCCAAGGTAGAAGATCAGAGCAAGGTAAAAAGAAGTGATCTGTTCCATGTGGAGTGGTCTTAACAGAATCCCATTCCTGTAGAGGGAGGCATTCCCACCATCTCAATTTCCAGGTGCCCTGCAGCCATGGTCTTTGTTTCCCAGCACCACCACTGGAAAGCCTATTTGGGATTCTCTTCAAGTCAGGCCAGAGTCAGCCTTAATGCATTTCTATTTAGGGAACTAATGTCTCATGAAAAATAATATCTTTATCATTTATTTACTATGTAGATGGTGCTCTCTTTCTTTTGTCAGAGTCCCAAAAAGCTTTCCAAACTGCAAACTCTCCATTAATCATTTCAGCTTCCTCTGAAAGCTAGCCACCATGTCTGCAATGGATCATGGCATCTGTTTGAAAGCCACACAGCAACACTGCAACAATAACTTAGGAACAAAAGTGATTTCAGAACACCATATTGAGGGGTTCTCCAGGAATACTGGCGTGTGGATAAGCAGAAAGGAATGTTTTGGCTCAGTGATTGCTGAGCCTGCTTCTGCTGAGACCTGTGAGGGTGAAACATGGCAGACTTCTAGACTAACTGGGGAATTGGGAGCATAAAACTATTTGCTTTGGTTGATTTCCATTGTCTCTGAAATAAGGTATTCTAAAACCAAAGAATCTTCCTTAACTTGGTTTGTGGATGTGTGCAGATGAGGTCATATCCAGATAGGCATATGTGGCTAAAGGGACCTATGCACAGTTAGCAATCCATTCCACACTGCGTGTACTGGAAAGATCAGTTTTTCTGCAATGATGCTTTGTTTGCCACTTTCTAAAATGATACTTACTAAGTGGTTACTTTGCTCCAAGAACTGTACTAAGTGGATACAGCACAGGCCTGGGAATCAAAAGGCCTTGGGTTCTCATTCCAGCTCTGCCACATGTCTACTATGTGACCCTGGGCAAGTCACTTAACTTCTCCGGGCCTCAGTTACCTCATCTGTAAAATGGGTATTAAATCTTCCTCCAATTTAGACTGTAAACCCCATGTGGGATAGGGACTGTATCAATCAATCAATCAATCAATCGTATTTATTGAGCGCTTACTATGTGCAGAGCACTGTACTAAGCGCTTGGGAAGTACAAATTGGCAACATATAGAGACAGTCCCTACCCAACAGTGGGCTCACAGTCTAAAAGGGGGAGACAGAGAACAAAACCAAACATACTAACAAAATAAAATAAATAGAATAGATATGTACAAATAAAATAAATAAATAAATAAATAGAGTAAAAAATATGTACAAACATATATACATATATATAGGTGCTGTGGGGAAGGGAAGGAGGTAAGATGGGGGGGATGGAGAGGGGGCGAGGGGGAGAGAAAGGAAGGGGCTCAGTCTGGGAAGGCCTCCTGGAGGAGGTGAGCTTTCAGCAGGGCCTTGAAGGGAGGAAGAGAGCTAGCTTGGCGGATGGGCAGAGGGAGGGCATTCCAGGCCCGGGGGATGACGTGGGCCGGGGGTCGATGGCGGGACAGGTGAGAGCGAGGTACGGTGAGGAGATCAGCGGTGGAGGAGCGGAGGGTGCGGGGTGGGCTGTAGAAGGAGAGAAGGGAGGTGAGGTAGGAGGGGGCGAGGTGGTGGAGAGCCTTGAAGCCCAGGGTGAGGAGTTTCCAACTTGATTAGCTTGCATCTACCCCAGCATTTAGTGTAGTAGCTGGCACACAGTAAGCACTTAAAAAGTACCAATAAAGTATATATTTTCCATATGTACCTAGTCATTCATGCATTAGCTTTTACTGAGCACTCCAAGACTCACAGGCACATGCTGGGTGAGATGGATGAAGCTGCCCTCCTAAGTTATACTGAACATTTTTAATTGTTAAAATTGATGATATGAACTCTCCTATATTCAATGCACTCCAGGAGAAAAGAGTGAACAGGGAAACTGGCTGTGATCCATATGCTAGGGCTACAGAAGGCCTGGAATCTAGGCTGAATTAGATTCCCAGACAGAACAATGGCTCAAGTCAATGCTTAATCGGTATTACAATCAGAAAAATTCAAACAGAATAAAGAAAATGAAAGTTATCCAGAGATAGAGATTTACCCTACATGACCTGTACCAATTAAGGGATTAAAAAAAAGCTTCTTAAGGGCCACCAGGCCCTTAAGACTGTAGTTTGGAGAAAACAGTGGAATCTAGCAACCCAAGAGGCAGTCTGATGTCCCTGGCCTCCAGTACCATGAACATCAGTTCATCCGAGAGAAAGAATCTCACCCACAGAAATCTTTTGGAAGAATCCAAGGTAGGAACAGATCAGGAAGCAGGAAACAGCCAGGCAGTTAGCAGACAGAGACAGGTACAGAATTGGAAACTTTCTGACAAAGGTTAAATTCTACCCTTTAGGAGGTTGTTGCTCTGTCTTCAGCAATGAGGTACCTCCTAGAGAGTCCTATTGTCCTCTGGAAAAATAGAGACATTCAGCTCCACTGCTCCTGGAAGATATAGATATTTTTTTTCCATTCCTTCCTTGCAATTCCCCTCAGCAGCTTTCAATCAGGCATAATTCGAGGAAATGAAAGCACACAGCGCTTATCCAAAAGACTGGCTGTGACCCAGCTATCTAACAAGCACCTACTGTGAGTAGAGCATTGTATTAGAGAATTGAGTGAAAAAAAAAAATAACACACATAGTTCCTGCCCTTGGGGAGCTTACATTCCTCTATCTGAGGATCAAATTCAAGACAGGTTTAGGACTTTTTGTTGTTATCATTTGGGGATTTTCTGGTGGAGAAGTGGTCTTGGATCATCTTGGGTCTAGACTGTAAGCTCAGTGTGGGCAGGGAATGTGTCTGCTAATTGCTGTATTGTCTCTCCCAAGTGCTTAGTATACTGATCTGAAAAACAGTAAGTGCTCAATAAATATGACTGAATGAAGGAATAAGTGTGAAAGAGGAAATTCTGTCTTTAGCTCCCTCAAAGGTTTTGAGTTTTTCAAAAGATAAATAAATCTGGCAATGTCACCAGGATGCTTAGAGGAACCAATGGACAGTTGCTTGGCATGACATCCATTTTAATGGGAAGATGAATATCTAACATCCCTAACTTACCCGTTCACACTTCTAACTTGCCCCAGCAGTCCATTTTGGCTCTGTCATAGATAATGGAGGAGGAAGAAAGAGGAGAAAGTAAGAGAAAGAGAAAGAGACAGAGACAAACAGAGAAGTCTGTGTGTATAATATTGTTTCTTGGTGTCACAGAAAGAAAAGTCTACTAACATTTCCTTTGAGACAAATGAGCCAGGATAGTTTGATTTAGCTATAGTTAATTTAGTTGAGGATGCTTTCTTTGTAGTTGAAGTTTAAAATTTAGAGGTTTATCTAGAAAAAGCTCAAAAATCTACCATATTTACTCATATAAATACCCCACTTTTTGTTACCAGAAACATGGGCGATGCAATTATAAGTGTCATATTATAATTTAGTGTAGGAATATGTCAGGGGAAGGATAAATAAAGAGGATGGAAGAAAGAGTAAGTTAAGAAGGCAATTGAGACTGTGTCTCTTACATCTATTGCATTTTCCCAAGTGCTGCATACACCTGGCACAAAATGAATTAACTCCCTCTCTCTTCCCAACATCCCCTTCCTCTTCCTTTAACACATGTCACTATCACTGCTTACAATTATGCAGTACAAAAATACCCCTTTAGAGCCTCTTCAAAAATCAGGGTGAGTCAAATACGTGGTTGAGGCAATTACTCAAGTAAATAAGATTTGTGCCTTTTCTTTTTTGTAGCATTTTAAGCACTTACTATGTGCCAAGCACTTTATGAAGCGCTGGAATAGTTACAAGATACTCAGGTTGGACACAGTCTCTATCCCATATGGGGCTCACAGTTTTAGTCCTGATTTTACAGAGGAGGTAAATTAGGCACAGAGAAGTAAAGTGATTTGTCCAGGTTCACATAGCAGACAAGTGGCAGATCAGGGATTAGAACCCAGGTCCTCTGTCACCCAGGCCTGTGCTCTTTTCACTAGGCTTGGTTGCTTCTATTTTTATTCATTCATTCATTCAATCATATATATTGAGCGCTTACTGTGTGCCGAGCTCTGTACGAAGTGCTTGGGAAGTACAAGTCGAGCCCATACTGCACTAACTTCAGCAATCCAATCTAGATACTTCTAGTATCTAAAACTTGGCCAGTAGAAGAAGGAGGTCTGTTGCTAAAACCCGAGCTCCTAGATTAAATAGGAATGGGAGACACAGTGACATGTGCATTCTATTTCTGCAGTTATTAAGCAAAACTATAAATTTGAAAAAAAATTTAATTCAGCAAAGCAAATGTACCATTTCTCAAAGATTTGGAAAGCTGAGGCAATTGTGTGGTAAACCGCTGGACATGCAGGCCAAAACCTCTTTGAGTAATGGGCTCACCTTCATGAAAACCTGCAGTTTTGGATGTCTGCCCCACATTTTTATTTCTGAAGACCACTTCTTCAGTCATCAGTTACATCTATCCAGGTCTTGGAGTTGACACTTCAATGTTTAAGTTGAAGGTCTAAGGAAAGACCCAGTGTATTTGATCAAAATCTTCTTGCCTTTTGGTTCCAAAGTCACATGCTCCCCTATGGAAATGTAATACACATGTTTCTGTTTCATTTACCCTTGACTCTTCAAAAACATTGTTTTCTTAGGACTTTTTGATGATCAAGAAGACAGATGAGCCTCACAAGCTATTTTAAGGGATTTTTCTTAGAAACAGGAAGTAGGTTTTTGCCAAATTCTTTTTAAAGAACTACAAACAAAAAACATCAGCATAGTTTGGGATAAGTTTGGGTTGTGAGTGCAGTGAATCTGTAAAAATAAGGTTTTCCCCATTCTCTTGATTTTTTTTCCTTCCCTGATGCTCTGGAGCAAAGACATTCCTAATGTGCCAGCCATCATACATTGCTATTTTTAAGGGAATTAGGATTCATGGTTTCTTTATATGAGAGATTTGGTCGTCCATTGGGTTTGCAGAAGACTGGGTCATACAAATGATCAGTCAATGAATTAACAGTATTTATTGATTAGATACTGTTTGGAGAATACTGTACAAAGTGTTTGGGAAAGTTCAATGGAGCTAGTGGTTATGATCCCTACTTTCAAAGATCTTACAATCTAACTGCGAAGGGAGAATCTAAAATATATTACAGATGAGAAAGAATAAAATCGAAAATATATAGATATTTGCTGTAGAAATTTTGAGTACTTCATTCATTCGTTTAATCATATTTATTGAGTACTGACTGTATGCAGAGCACTGTACTAAGTGCATGGAGAGTACAGCACAACATTAAAGAGAGACAATCCTGCACACTCCTCAACGAGCTCACAGTTTAGGTTGGAGAGACAGACATCAATACAAGTACTTAAGGGCTTAAGTGGGACAGAAGTGCTGAAATGGCAGTAGGGAAGATATAAACTCTGGGTATTAAAAGTTAATCAGGGAAGGCCTCTTTGAGGAAATGTAATTTCAAAATGGTTTGCCTTTAAGTTTGTGATGGATTTGTATGGGGATGATGTTGAATGTTTATCATATCCAGTCAGGGCTGCATAAGAGGAAACAAATGAAAGCAGAAGTTTGGACACAGGAATAATTTTTTGACTATCAGGAGAATTAAATCCTGGAATGAGCTGCCAAGAAAGACCACGGAATTCCCAACCCTGAAAATCTTTAGGCAAGCTGACAGCCATCTGTTCTGGATGGTTTAGCTATTAATCAGCTTGGAAACAAGAGCATATGACCAGCCCAACGTCTCTTCAGTCTCTAAGACCCTGTGATCCTTAGATGCCATTTTTTTCATAGAAAATAGAACAGTAATTTAATTATGAATGGGTAAACACCACAAAGAGGAACTCATGCAAAAGCAAATGGAAGGGAGTGCTGAGCTGGAATCCTTAGAAGAAAATGAGGGATGTCCAATCTCAGAAAGTAAAGAGAATGAAAGAATTGAAACAGTTAATCTTTTAATATGTAATAATGTGGGTTGATATTAATTCCCATTAATATTTTCAATGGGGAGTGGTGGAAAGAGAATAAGATCGGGAGACAGAAGAACTGGGTTCTAATTCCAGCTCAAAAACGTGCCACCTTTGTGATCTTGGGAAGATGACAGTTTCTCTGTGTATCAGTTTTCTCATCTGTAAAATTGGGGCAAAATACCCACTTTCTCTCTCCTTCTTAAATTGTAAGTCCCTTGTGGGAAAGGGGCTATGTCCAATCTGATTATCTTTTGTCTATCTCAGTGCTTGGCACATAGTAGTGGTAGTAATACTATTTATTAAGTACTTACTTTTTTCAGAGCACTGTACTAAGAGCTGGGGGAAGTGCACAAGTGGAAATTGGACATCTTAATCTCTTAATTAATATTAAGAGATTGATGGTATCATCATCATCATTATTATCACTCCTAAATACTCACCAACGTCAACATGAGGCATTCATTCCCAGGGAGGTATGTGAAAATCAAATGGACTTGTTGCACTTCTGATTAACTTTAAGAATAGAAATTGTGACACAACTAAATCACAGGGAGTTGCCTTGACATCAGAAGGTTAATATGAGCTCAAGGGGTGAGGTCCGGGGATTCTGATTTTAGATTATTGAAGAAATCAATAAGAATTTGAATTGAAGTTCTAATTTTTTAAATGCATCAAAAACACATCATATGATAAAATGAAGATTTCCACCACATAACAACGATATTTGATTTGGGGTAGTGTATACAGCTATATTATTATCTGTATGCATATGTAAAGATCTCTATATTATGTACCTATGCATATTTATGCATATATATATATATTTATACATATATTAAACAACAAATTAGTAACCATTTTCATGAAAATACATTTACAGATTGATGATTTATAATTGTTTTAAGTGAACAATTTCATTATAAAACTAAAATAAAATTGACTGTGACTTGAAAATATAAATATAGGAAAACACAAGTTCGTAAGAGGTAGCATGCTCCACTTTGTTAGGTAATTTCCATGGGTGGCATTAAAATGAAGTGCAAAGCAAATAAAAACAAAACTCTATTCAAGTGCCTTATGGAACCATAAATTGCAATGACATTACAATGAGAACAACATTATCTGCCCAGTCAAAAACAATTATGTTAAGGAAAAAAGAGAATAAGGAAAACTGTAGTCATCATAAACATTGTCAGGCCAAATCTGCATCTCTTTGGATATTAAACCAAATTAAATCTACAATTTTACTTGCTTCTCAAAAGAAAAGGAGGGAGCGGAGAGCTCTGTTGGATAAACAAAAGAACTGTAAGCACAAAAAGAAAATCTGCACTCAATCTGTATTTTCAAGTTCTGATCTTTTCGCTGACTAGCTTGATTTAATGTTCTGTTTTGTGTTTTATTGTACTTGTTAAGCACTTACTATGTCCTTGGCACTTTACTAAGCGCTGGGGTAGATACAAGCTAATGGAAAGAGCCCGGGCTTTGGAGTCAGAGGCCGTGGGTTCAAATCCCGGCTCCGCCACTTGTCAGCTGTGTGACTTTGGGCAAGTCACTTCACTTCTCTGGGCCTCAGTTCCCTCATCTGTAAAATGGGGATGAACACTGTGAGCCCCTTGTGGGACAACCTGATTACCTTGCATCTATCCCTGTGCTTAGAGCAGTGCTTTGCACATAGTAAGCGCTTAACAAATACAAATAATCAGGTTGCACACAGTCCATGTCCCACATGGAGTTTGCAGTCTTAATGCCCATTTTATAACTGAGGTAACTGAGGCTCAGAGAAGTAAAGTGACTTCCCCAAGGTCACACAGCAAGCAGAGGCAGATCTGGGATTAGAATTTAGGTCACTTTGACTCCTAGGTGGTGCTCTCTTAGTTCATATACATATAGTGATAGACTCAAAAGTAAAACTTGACATCAATGAGTTCAACACTTCCCTTTGCATTTGGCCAGAGGGTGGCAACTCATTCTCCTAGACACTGGGTGGGGGAAAATCTCCTGTCTCCTCTCTGGTCTCTCTCACTAACCCCTTTCCCCTCTCCCATATGTATCAATTTGTCTAGCTGAAGGACAGATTTGCCTGCTCAGACATTAATAGAAAGATTTATTGTTCCCCTTTCAAATGGGCCCAACAAAAATCAGAAGTGCCTACTATATGCAGAGCACTGCACTAAAAGTTTGGGAGTAAGCAATAAGGAAAATAGACAAGCTCCCTGCCCTAAAGGATTGTCCAGTCTAGCAGGGAACACAGAAACTAGAATAATAATAATGATATCATTAACTGTGAGACCTAACAAATCCCCATATCCCAAAGATAGATCACTGATTTGGGTAGGAAGTGGAAGCAAATCTCACTATGGGTGATCCTCCTGTCTCCTTTCCATTCTTCTACCCCCAATTTGAAGAAAGGGAACATGCCATTTTTGAAGAATGTCAATATGCTTCCTTTATATGTCCATCATTTAATTCAGGAAAAACAGCACAAAGCATCAATAGGAAAATATTATGCCTAAATATTTGTCCAGAAAACACAAGGCAAACTGGTTGCAGATATGGTAACCACAGGATACCAAACAATAGCAATAAAACACTACAAATATTGCACCCGGAGAGGCCTGGATGCTTAAGCGATATCCAATTCTTGAGTGCTGAATAGTTTACAGAGTGAGAAATGAGTAATGGATGGTTAAAACAGTTCAGGAGAGGCAGATTCAGTCCCAAGGATATGGCTGTCCTGGTAAATTAGCTCTTTAACAACTGACCTCCTCCTGCTAAGTGGGAATGGTCTTTACAACCACTTGTGGGAAGTGGAGAGACCTTGCCCAGAGGGAGATTTGGAAAGCTTTACTGCTGCCTTCTCTCCCTGGACTCCCTTCTCCTTTTCAAGCCTTAGAGTAATCCTTCCATAATCCCTGCTCCCACCCCATGCCACACAGCCCTTTCTAGTGAAGCAGGAAATACATTACTCAGACTGGCCCCATATAAGTCAGCACTGCTCGGACTAAGATGAGGGAGATGCTCCTAACCTTGTGACCTCAACTGACCAAGCTGTCAGTCAGAACTTCAAAATAGCTCCTTCCTGTCACCAAGGGAAGGAAGGGGGTGGAGTGGTGGGGTTTTAAGGTGTGTGGTGTGGAGAGGGTGAATGCACAGAATCAGATTCCAGGTTTTCCTTAGTCTCATATCACACTTATTCTAGTAGTATGTTTGATTAACAGGTACAAAGTCTGTAAGTGCAGTGAGAACATGATGGTGCTTACAGGGTGCTCATGACACCTTGATCAAATTAAATGTCACAGATAAATTTAGACAGCTGTCAAATTAGGGGAAAATTGATCTCAGTGACAGCATGTTCCCAAAATACTTATGAATATTTATTGTTGTGCCTTCAGAGATATGGATAGATAGCAGTTGCAGAAAACTCAGTTTCTCCATCTGAAAAACCCATCTTCAGGAATACTCTGCAGATTGCTGAGACATCATACGTGACTATATTGGCTCACCCTGACAACTCAGAAGTTACCATCAAGGACATATCCTTATCCTCTAAGCACTATTTGCAATTTAATATCTATCTCCCCCTGTAGATGCTAAACTCCTTGTGGTCAGGGATCATGTGTTCCAACTCTATTGTACTGTACTTTCTCAAATGCTTAGTATAATGCTCTGCACATAGTAAGCCCTCTATAAATACTATTGATTGATAAGGTGTTTGAAATAATTTGTTGTTAGCACAGCTTGCTCACATCACATATCCAGTGGACTGTTAGTTTATTACCATGATCTCTTCTCCATAAAATGCACCATCACTGTGAAGCTGTTGCTGTCCCCACTGAAGGAGAATGAGTGGGAGAAGGTTCTGTGTAAGCTGTACAATTGGCCATAACAGCCAAGGACAATTTTGTGAAATAAGTGGAGTCTCAAAAGTAGCAGCCAAAATGAGGGTGGAAAGGGGGAAGGGTGGTAAGAAGGAGAAGGCTGGGTGTGGGGAAGGAACTATAAAGAGCCAACGGAGAAGGCCAGTGGCCAGAAGTGAAGTTGCAGGTGGAGATTGTGTCCCTGCTAGACCATAAACTTGTTGTGGGCAGAAAATGTGTCTACCAAATCTGTTGTAGTTTACTCTCGCAAGAGCTTAGAACAGTGCTCACACGTAGTAAGTGCATTGATTGATGGGTGGTGAGCTCCAAAGTCATGAACAACACAACATTCAGAAAAATGCTGCTCAGCACATATCCAAAGTCCTTCTGAAATCCCATCACCTTCAGGAACCCCTCCTCGATTTATTTTTCATCTTCCCTGATCATATCCCAGTTCTTGGAACAGTGCTCAGCACTTAGAACAGTGCTTGTCACATAGTAAGCGCTTAACAAATGCCATCATTATTATATCCCCTCACCACTCCTGTGCCAGATGCCCATCAAGACAATCTCACCCGCCTAGAGCACATCTGGACATGACTTACATAAACTGCTATTTAAGCACTTATGCAAGTCATACACTTTTTCCTGTCTCTTGTTGCTGTAAATTATTTTGTGCTTGTCTTTCCCATTAGATTTTGAGTCTCTTGTGGGAAAGGATCATGTCTTTCATTTTATTGTACTCTCCCAAGTACTTAGTGTAAGCAGGAAAAGTGTCTATCAACTACTTTGTAGTGTATTCTCCCAAGTGCTTAGTACAGTGCTCCATTTCAGTAAGTGTTCAATGAATACCACTCACTGATGAGTACACTGTTGTGCACACAGACTGGAGCTCTGTAACTACTATTGAGTAAATGATTTGATATATTTGGGGCACTAACAACACTAGACCTCTTGTTTCAAATGACTTCCTCATTGTTTTGAGAAGCTATTGGCCTGTTCAATAGAAATTCAAGCCAGTAGAATTGTGAATGTTTTTGTGAGTGTATATGTGCATATGCAAGCTTGTGGCACATAGATGATATTTGTGTTTGTCATGTGTGGGCACGCATGCCAAGACTAAGGGGACTGATGAGATGCTTTAATATCGATTTACAGAACTGCACCATAGTAATGTTGATGCACACGGGGATTTACAAAAAAGTGATGTACTTTTCACATGGCACTAACATTTCCCAACAGCTTATATCTAAATTTTCAATAAAAGATCTAAAGAATCTTCTCACAGACTTTAATAGACCCTTTGCTGTCTCTCTGCCTCCCCTACTCACCATCCAGTATGTTCCAGATGCAGAGCTGCTACTTCCCTCCTTAAAAAATGGCTGAGTCTTTATAGCCTCTTCTATGGATTTTTAAGGTTTTTCTCTATCTGGGTCACTAATTTTTAACTGCCCTCCTGTCTAGCTACACTCCCCAGTAACCCCCTCATTTCTTATATACATTTTTTAAAACATTGAAGTCTGCATTCAGTTAATTGTTTAGATCTTTTATCCTGATGGGTTTGGGGTTTTTTTGTACTTCTTCCTGCCTTTTCCTGGTTCTTTCACACTCTGTAAATAATTTTTATCTGTCTCCTGTATTAAATGGAAAGCTTCCTGCGGAACATGTGCCTTGTGACTGTTGTAATCTTCCAAGCACATACTGAGTGCAGTGCATGCCTTATACTAAATGATTGATTAAAGTTATCTTTGGAAGTTGGGGAGGCAGAAGTTGATAGTTTTGAGAAGGGTTTGGAACAGTATGTGAATAGCAAGTCTTCAGTGCAGTTTCACCGGAATTATCTAGGTCCCTTGCCCACTTCTTCCCTCCGGCCTTGATCTCCCTCTCTCTTCATTTATAATAATAATTATGGTATTTGTTAAGCACTTACTACGTGCCAAGCACTGTTCTAAGTGCTTGGGTAGATACAAGGTAATCAGGGTGTCCCACGTGGGGCTCACAATCTTATTCCCCATTTTACAGATGGAGATAATTGAGGTATAGCGAAGTTATGTGACTTGCCCAAGCTCACCCAGCTAAGTGGTGGAGCCGGGATTAGAACAAACATCCTCTGACTCCCAAGCCCATGCTCTTGCCAGTAGGCCACGCTGCTTCTGACCCACCTCCATTCTCCCTTTCTTTAAAGTCATACTAAAATCATATCCTCAGGAAGCCTTCCCTTACTAATCTCTCATCTCCCCTCTCTATTGTATCTATGTCCTTTGCCATGTTCATTCATTATTGAAAGCTTACTGTGTGCAAAGCACTGTACTAAGCACTTGGGAGACTATAATACAACTACAGAGACAATCCATGCCCACAAGGATCTCTCAGTCTAGAGGAGGAGACATTAATATAAATAAATAAATAAATAACAGAGATATATATATACATATGTGCTGAGGGGATGGAAGGGAGGATGAATGAAGGAAACCAATTAGGGAGATGCAGAAGGGAGTGGGAGAAGAGGAGAGGAGGGCTTAGTGAAAGGCTCTTTTGAGGAGATATGCCTTCAATTAGGCTTTGAAGCGAGGGAGAGCAATTATCTGTTTGATATGTATTTTTTAATGATCCTTGTTAAGCACTTCCTACATGACAGGCACTGTACTGAGGGCTGGGGTAGATTCAAGTTAATCAGTCTAGATACAGTCCATATCCCATATGGGGCACACAATCTACGTAGGAGAAAGAACAGGTGTTGAATCCTCATTTTACAGTTGAGGAAACTGAGGCATAGACAAGTTATGTAACTTTTCCAAGGTCACACAGCAGGTAAGTGGCTGGGTCAGAATTAGAACCCATGTCCCATTACTCCCAGGCCCCTGCTTTATCCACTTAGGCCACCTGCTTCCCAATACTTGAATCTGTATCCCCTAAGCACTAATGTACTCATCCCCTTCTTACCCCCACAGCACTTAAATACATAACCTAACAATAGATTCCTCTCTTACCTGTAATTTATTGTAAAGTCTGTCTCCCACAGCTAAATTATGAGGTCTTTGAAGGCAGGGATCATGTCTGCTTCCTCCAAAGTACATTCCCAAGGACTTAATACAGTGTTCTGCACACAGTGCTCCATAAATCGATTGAGTGGTCATCCAGGCCAAAGTGTTTGGAGTATTTTTGGTTTCAGCTATCTAGATAATTGCCGTCCATCTCCACTTTTCATTTCTAATGTATATCTGGTCTATGCATTGGTTAAGAAAGTGGAGAGGAGTTTCATTCTGTACCTGTCAATCAATCTATCAGTCAACGGTATTTATTGAGTGCTTGCTATGTGCACTGTGAAAGCACTTGGTGGAGTCCAATACAACAAATTTGGTAGACATGATTCCTACCCTCAAGGAGTAGGGGAACATAGACACTAAAATACATCACAGAGAGAGGAAAGATCAGAGTGTAAGGATATGTACAGAGGTACTACAGGTCTGGGTTGGGAAAATAAAGTGCTTAAGGGGTGGATGTATTCAGGGGAAGGAATTGGTCGATTAAACATAGGGCAGCCTACCTGAAAATCTGATGTTTAATAAAAATGAAAAACAATATTTACATTATATATTCTTGTTGAGGGTGGCCAAAAAGAAAACAAGAACAGCTTGGGTAAAAAAAAGAAACATTCAGTAAAAATAGCATCCACTTGTAAATTTATCTTTACCTAGGCTATCAAAGAAACTTCAATTACTAAAATGGCTTGAAGATCCAATTTTAATTTTACATCCTAGAGGGAATTTCTTTCCTTTTCCCCCTTCTTTCACCTTAAAAATGTAATTAGACCAGGTGGATGAATGTTAATGACATAATCATAATTAATGACAATAGTTATGGTATACATTAAGCATAAGCTACGTTGTCAAGTTCCGTTCAAAGCACCAGGGTAGATACAAGATAATCATGTTGGACACAGTCCCTGCCCACATGGGGATCACAATCTAAGTAGGAGGGAGATGAGGAAACTGAGGCCAAGAGAAGCTAAAATCAAATAGCAGACCAGTGTCAGAGTTGGGATTAGAACACAAATCCTCTGATTAGAACCCAAATCCCCCCCCCTGCCTTACCTCCTTCCCTTCCCCACAGCACCTGCATATATGTGTATATGTATATATGTTTGTACGTATTTATTACTCTATTTATTTATTTTACTTGTACATATCTATTCTATTTATTTTATTATGTTAATATGTTTTGTTTTGTTCTCTGTCACCCCCTTCTAGACTGTGAACCCACTGTTGGGTAGGGAACGTCTCTTTATGTTGCCAACTTGTACTTCCCAAGCGCTTAGTACAGTGCTCTGCACACAGTAAGCGCTCAGTAAATACAATTGATTGATTGACTTCCAGGCCCATACTTTTTCAATTAGTCCATGTTGCTTCCCAATTATAATCATTAATATTTCCTGATCTTTAGAGTTTTTTCAGGTTTCCAATATGGGGAGGCATCTTTATAGCCCCTTTTTATATTGGCAAAAGAAAAGAGACACTTGGGAAAACATTTCTATTCTTAGTCAGTTTGGAATCCTCCTTCATTTTCTTTAACACGTTCCAAATGTTGGACTGAAAACTGAAAACTTATTTTTCAATTTTCGCAGTCTAATGTTCTCACCACGCACATCAGAACACAGCTGTGATTTAGTATGGCCCACGATGTGTTTTTGTAATTATAGGACCAAGAAAGACATCAAAAGTGACTTATTCCTTCCCTCTGCATTTTAGTTTTCAAATGAATCTGGTCTGGTGGCAAAAATATTAGGTTATGCATCAGGAGACTGAGTTTCTGTTCCTAACTCTACCTCTGACTTGTTAGGTGACCTCGAGTGAGTCACTTAAGCTCCCTATTTTTCTTCTTCTTCTTCTTAATTCTACTACTACTAATAATAATAGTGTTTTAAGCACTCATTTTGTGCCAAGCACTATGCTCAGTGTTGGGACAAGTTCAATGTAATCTGAATGGACACAATCCCTATCGCACAAAGTACCCACAACCTAAGACAAAGGGACTGTAGAAATATTTTCCCCATTTTATAAATGAGGGTATTGGGTCACAGAGTGGTTAAGTGAGACTTGCCCAAGGCCACCCAGCAAGTAAGTTGCAGACTCAGGACTAGAACCTGGGTCTCCTGACTCCTAATTCTCTGCTCTTACCACTGAGTCCTTAGCAGAATCATTTCCTAATGGGAACATGTATTGACTAGGACAGTTCTAGGGAGCAGAAGGGAGAGGAAAGTGGAATAGATTCATACCCTAAGAATATAGAGAACTATTTCCTCACCCTCCAGTTTATGGAGCATTTCCATAGCCTGGTTTCTATTAGATGCTGGCGGGACTCAGTGAGGCTGGGGTCAGTCTGTCAGCTAAGCCAGTTTGGGAATCTGCCCCTTATCTATTACAGTTGGCCCAATCAAAGCATTCCAAACTCCTGTGATTTAAAAATAATAATAATAATAATAATAATAATAATAATAATAATGATAATGATAATAATAATAATAGTATTTGTGAAGCCTTTACTATGTGCCAAGCACTATTCTAAGCGCTGGGGTAGACACAAGGTTATCAGGTTGTCCCAAGTGAGGCTTACGTTCTTAATCCCCATTTTACAGATGAGGTACCTGAGACACAGAGAAGTTAAGTGATTTGCACAAGGTCACACAGCTAACAAGTTGTGGAGCTGGGATTAGAACCCACGACCTCTGACTCCCAAGCCTGTGCTCTTTCCACTAAGCCACGCTATTACGATAAATGGAGTGCTTATGTGTCCGGTTTTTTGGTGGGCTGTGTTGTTTACAGCTTGTCTTTCCCTGGATGGCAGAGACTCTGGCACCAGGTGCCTTTAAATCAGGTATTTTAATTTTAAGCACCTAGCCTAACTCCACCTTAACCCCTGCCATTGAGTTCTACAGCTTGGAAGAGGGGCCAACATGCATAGGGCCTGATAGGGGAACACAGAGGCTCTGAAACAATGCAGAAGTGTGGGATCCCCCTGAAAAATTGCTTGTGACTTGGATAAACTCAATATATTGCCACAAAATGGTGCTATGACATCATTATGTTTGATGGAGCGGCCAGTGAGGGTAGGGGCTTTGGGACTCTAAGGCAGAAGTGTAAAATTCTGCTTTTCTCACCACAGTACCCTAAAGCTTTCACTTTATTTTGTATTTATACCTGTCCTCAACTTGTCTATCAATTTCATTTTTTATTGTTTTATTTTCTCCTTATGTGTCCACCGCCAATTGGGCCAGAGATAATGTTTAATTCTCACTGGCATATTCTTTCCCTGTGCTTACTCCAGCACTTTGGACATAGGACATGCTTAATACTATTATTACTACTGCTACTACAAGTCCAGTATAATGCACACTATGCCAAATATGCCTATTGGCCTGTGTTTCATAAGCATTGTTTACAACAACTCTACTGCTGAGTTTTTACATTGCCTTTGTTGCAGAAGGTTTTGATTCCTCCCCTTTGTAATGGAAGATTTTCTTCAGCTTGGTTTCAAATATTACCCATATAATCCTGATCAACAGCTAGTAACTCCAGTACCTCCCCTTTCAGGAGGTCAAACTTAATTTGTTCCTCCTTGACAATGAGCTCATCCATCCCAATACGTTGGCCTATCACCATTTGACCCGGCTTGCCTTTATCTGGACGAAACTCCATTTGAATTTCATCACTAAAATCCTTTGTCATTTTTAGTGGTTCTGGTAACTGTGTTTCAGATTTGGCATAGAGCTTCAGATTGGCCACACAGTACAAATGACCGAGGAGATGATGTTCACCCTCATATTTTATCACAACATTATGACCAGTATGATTTAGTTTTCGCTAAGGAGATTCAGCTCCAAATAGAACCAAAGTGGATGATATTAGCTTCTTTGAAATATGTTCTCTTTTCAAGCTTGGCATTCAATGTGACCAACCATTCGCTATTTAGTAGAGTGCTGTTCTGCTTGTCCATATGTCGATTGCTTGATGCAAAATATTAACAATCAAAGGATCTGTCTTTTAATTCTCCAAGATTGATATTATATTTAAATGGGAAACTGAATCATAGGATTCTTTGAAATCAATATTCTTATGCTCAACTACTGTTGGCTTGTTTTTATAATAGCTCAATCAACTAGCCCAATTCCACTATGACCTGTCCTTTATAGTCAAGTCACAATTTGAGACTTCCTTTGTGCCCATCACCCTTATGGCAATTTCTTTAACAAAGTGAATAAATCTTCTTAGCCAAATGGGTGTCATTAGATTGATGATGATAGGCAAATATTATCAACCTCCCTGGATTCAAAACAATGTGACATCAGGCAAAAAATTTTAGCAAGCCATTTCCAGATATCATAAAGCTATTTCTTCTGGCTCCTACAGCATTCAATCAGTCAATCAATCAACAGTGTTTCTCCAGCACCTGCTGTGTGCAGAGCACTATAATAAGACCTTATAAGAGTACAATAGAACGGACACAATCCCCTGCCATCAAGGAGTTTAAAATCTAGCAGGAGGGAAAGGCATTGAAATAAATTACAGATAAGAGGAAGAAGTAAAGGGGATTTATGTACACCAGTTAGTGCTTATGTTAATGGGTATGTAAAGATATGTACTAAGTGGCATGGAAGACAGAGTACTTAAATACTTAGGTGGTTCAGAAGTGATGAGATAACAGTATGGGATATAAGGTGGGGAGATTGGAAATTAAACCAGTAAGGCTCCTGGAGGAGATGCAATTTCAGAAGGACTTTGAAAATGGAGAGAGCAGTTTACTGCCAAATATGAAGGAAAAGGGAGCTCTAGACAAAGGTGGGGATTCATTCATTCATTCAATTGTATTTATTGAGTGCTTACTGTGTGCAGAGCACTGTACTAAGTGCTTGGAAAGTACAAGTTGGCAACATATAGAGACGGTCCCTACACAACAGTGGGCTCACAGTCTAGAAGGGGTGATAGAGAACAAAACAAAACATCTTAACAAAGCAAAATAAGTAGAATAAATATGTACAAGTAAAATAAATGAATAAATAAGGTAATAAATACGTGCAAACATATATACATATATACAGGTGCTGTGGGAAAGGGAAGGAGGTAAGGCGGGGGGGATGGAGAGAGGGGCGAGGGGGAGAGGAAGGAGGGGGTACAGTCTGGGAAGGCCTCCTGGAGGAGGTGAACTTTCAGTAGGGCCTTGAAGGGAGGAAGAGAGCTAGCTTGGCGGATGTTGGGAGGGAGGGCATTCCAGGCCAGGGGGATGATGTAGGCCAGGGGTCGACGGCGGGACAGGTGAGAATAAGGCATGGTGAGGAGATTAGCGGCAGAGGAGCAGAGGGTGCGGGCTGGGCTGTAGAAGGAGAGAAGGGAGGTGAGGTAGGAGGGGGCAAGGTGATGGAGAGCCTTGAAGCCAACGGTAAGGAGTTTTTGCCTGATGCGTAGGTTGATTGGTAGCCACTGGAGATTTTTGAGGAGGGGAGTAACATGCCCAGAGTGTTTCTGGACAAAGACAATCAGGGCAGCAGCATGAAGTATGGAATGAAGTGGGGAGAGACAAGAAGATGGGAGATCAGAGAGGAGGCTTATACAGTAATCCAGATGGGATAGGATGAGAGCTTGAACGAGCAGGGTAGCGGTTTGGATGGAGAGGAAAGGGTGGGTCTTGGCAATGTTGCGGAGGTGAGACCGGCAGGTTTTGGTGACGGCTTGGATGTGAGGGGTGAATGAGAGAGCGGAGTTGAGGATGACACCAAGGTTGCAGGCTTGTGAGACGGGAAGGATGGTAGTGCTGTCAACAGTGATGGGAACGTCAGGGAGAGGGCAGGGTTTGGGAGGGAAGACAAGGAGTTCAGTCTTGGACATGTTGAGTTTTAGGTGGTGGGCAGACATCCAGATGGAGATGTCCTGAAGGCAGGAGGAGATGCGAGCCTGGAGGGAGGGAGAGAGAGAGCAGGGGCAGAGATGTAGATTTGGGTGTCATTAGCGTAGAGATGTTAGTTGAAGCCATGGGAGCAAATGAGGTCACCAAAGGAGTGAGTGTAGATCGAGAACAGAAGGGGACCAAGAACTGAACCTTGAGGAACCCCCACAGTAAGGGGATGGGGGGGGGGGGGGAGCCTGCAAAAGAGACTGAGAATGAATGACTGGAGAGATAAGAGGAGAACCAGGAGAGGACAGAGTCTGTGAAGCCACAGGTTGGATAGCATGTTGAGGAGAAGGGGGTGGTCCACAGGGTCAAAGGCAGCTGAGAGGTCGAGGAGGATTAGGATAGAGTATGAGCCGTTGGATTTGGCAAGCAGGAGGTCATTGGTGACCTTTGAGAGAGCAGTTTCCGTGGAATGTAGGGGACGGAAGCCAGACTGGAGGGAATCAAGGAGAGAGTTGGTGTTGTGGAATTCGAGGCAGCGCGTATAGACGACTCGTTCAAGGAGTTTGGAAAGAAATGGTAGGAGGGAGATGGGGCAATAACTAGAAGGTAAGGTGGGGTCAAGAGAGGGTTTTTTTAGGATGGGAGAGACATGGGCATGTTTGAAGGCAGAGGGGAAGGAACCAGTGGAGAGTGAGCAGTTGAAGATGGAAGTTAAGGAGTGGAGAAGGGACGGAGCGAGAGATTTCATGAGATGAGAGGGAATGGGTTCAGAAGCACAGGTTGCCAGAGTAGCACTTGAGAGGAGGGAGGAGAGCTCCTCTGAGGATACTGTTGGGAAGGATGGGAGAGTAGCAGAGAGCATTGAGAGCCGGGGGGTTGGAGAAGGGGGAGGGTAATGACTTTGGGGAGCTCAGACCTGATGGATTTAATTTTATTAATGAAGTAGGAGGCCAGATCGTTGGGGGTGAGGGAAGGAAGAGGGGGAGGAAGTGGGGGCCTGAGGGAAAAAAAAATGATGGCATTTGTTAAGCGCTTACTATGTGCAAAGCACTGTTCTAGGCGCTGGGGGGATACAAGGTGAGCAGGTTGTCCCATGTGGGGCTCACAGTCTTAATCCTCCTTTTACAGATGAGGTAACTGAGGCTCAGAGAAGTTAAGTGACTTGCCCAAGGTCACACAGCAGACAGCGTGGCTCAGTGGAAAGAGCACGGGCTTTGGAGTCAGAGGTCATGGGTTCGAATCCCGACTCCGCCACATGTCTGCTGTGTGACCTTGGGCAAGTCACTTAACTTCTCTGAGCCTCAGTTACCTCATCTGTAAAATGGGGATTAAGACTGTGAACCCCACATGGGACAACCTGATCACTTTGTATCCCCCCAGCGCTTAGAACAGTGCTTTGCGCATAGTAAGTGCTTAACAAATGCCAACGATGTTGTTGTTGTTGTTATGTGGCGGAGCGGGATTCGAACCCATGACCTCTGACTCCAAAGCCCGTGCTCTTTCCAACTGAGCCATGCTGAGAAGGAAGTTGAATGTATGGAAGCGCTGATGGGGATGATGGGCATGGGTGTCAATAAGGGGATGTGAACAAGATGTCAGGATCATGAGCTCCAGCTGAGATCTTTGCCCTGCCTGGCAGACCCCAGGCTGCTAAAGGTTCGTCTCATCCAGATTCCTGATCCCTTGGGGCAAGATCCATGAATTCACCTCCCCCAGATTCCTGATCCCTTGAGGTGAGATCTATGGATTCACCTCTCCCAGTGGGCAGCTCTAATTAACCTGGAGTTCCTACTGGGTCAGGCACTCGCAAGTCCAAAGCGAAACTAAACCACTGCTGTAAGTTTTTATTCCATGCTTAGTCTAATTAGAAGGAGTAAAATGCATATACACACACTCTCACACACAAACACACTCCACTACAGTAAGCATAGCTACCTGACTGTTTACCTCAAGTTCATGAAGATGGCCCCATGTTGGAAAAGTTTGAGGGGCCTGGCTGCAGCATCTTGGCTTGAGTCTTCGGCGTTCCTGGTGGCTGCTGTAGGCATCTCAGTGCATTTTTTATACTCTTTTGCCACCACCACACAGGGACCCTGTTTATCAACTCAGGCAGTTGTTTCAGGGCGGGGAGGGGTGGGGGGTGTCACAGCGGGAATCCTGATTTCATGCTCCATTGCCTGCTGTCTCAACCTCCTTACTAGGTAAAACCAGGGGGGACAGCTACTCCTCCCCACCCCGCCTACTCCATTGGTTATCCATGCAACAAGCACCTGGCAGTCTTTCTCCTTCCTTAAGGCAAGGCAATTCAATTCCTACTCAAAGTTCTCAGCAAGACAATTTAGCTTCTCCTCAAGTTCCTCCTGTGATATTGCTGCTCACCAGGTCAAAGAACAGTCTCTTATGAAATGGCTTCTGCATTCAGAGAAGCAGCATGGCTCAGTGGAAAGAGCACGGGCTTTGGAGTCAGAGGTCATGGGTTCAAATCCCAGTTCTGCCAACTGTCAGCTGTGTGACTTTGGGCAAGTCACTTAACTTCTCTGGGCATCTGTAATATGGGGATTAAAATGTGAGCCCCCGTGGGACAACCTGATCACGTTGAAACCTCCCCAGAGCTTAGAACAGTGCGTTGCACATAGTAAGTACTTAACAAATATTATTATTATTATTATTATTATTATTATTATTACAAGATGGATTCACTCTTGCTCACCACAGTCAGCAGTGGGAGAGTAGAATGAGCCACAATGTGAAGATTAGCTTCAAGTTAGCTTTTTCATGAACATCTCACCATAGCTCCATATGCTACTGTGACTGTCTTGAGACAGTGTTCTGAGACAAATACAGACCAGGTACTCTCCCTATCTAGATTCTCTCCTTCATAGAACCTCAGAATCATGGATTCACGAAAAACTTGGCTGCTACCTCCTCCCACCACCCATCGTACTGCAAAAACTATTCAGTTTTTACCTTTTTTTCACTAATAGAGCAGCAGCATGGCCTAGTGAAAAAAAGTAAGTGTCTGGGAATCAGAAGACCTGGGTTCTAAACCAGGCTCTATCACTTGCCTGCTCTGAGATCTTGAGCACTTCTCTGTGCCCCAGTTACCTCATCTGCAAAACTGGGATTCAATATCTGTGCTCCCTCCTATTTAGACTGTAAGCCCCAAAGGGGATCTAATGATTTTGTATCTACTCTAGCGCTTGGTACACTGCTTGGCACATGGTAAGCACTTACAAATACCACAATTATTAATATAAATAATAATAGTAGAAAGCTAAATGATATGTTGATCTTAATGGCAATGAAAGAGTTATATTTTAGGTACAAAATAAAAATGAATTAGACTTTCCACAGTGTACTCAGGTTTCCACCACAAAGAATGTAGGTTTAGCCTCATTCCAAAAGGACACTTCTAATGCCTAGATTCACAATTTGTAAGTAGCCAGTCTTTAGTGGCTTAACAACCTTAACAATTTAGTGGTTTAACAATGTTTCCCTGCTGCCTTATTACTGTGGGATTAGTACTTTTATCGCAGGAGTTCTGGTAGGCCTCCTGGGTTCCTGGAATTCATATGGCCCAGGAACAAATCTGGGTGGGGTTGGGGTAGGAAAAGCTGGTGAGGTGGTAAAATAACTGGGGTTAGTAGAAAGCTACTTTCTCCTCTAGTCTGTAAGCTCGTTGTGGACAAGGATTGTATCTGTTTATTGTTATATTGTACTCTCCCAAGCTCTTATTACAGTGCTTTGCACACAGTAAGCACTTAATAAATATAATTGAATGGATGAATGAGCTACACTTCCCTGATCTGTAGGAAGCCTGTACACTTAACCATTCTGTATGAGCTGGTGTCAGTGCCATGATGGGGCCAATCCACATAGGGATAGTGTGTGTGTTTTCTATCATAATTTCCCAGGCTCTACAAACAGTAAGTGCTCAATAAATACCATTGATTGATAGATTGACGGAGATGTTGCCAGTCCATCTTGAGCAGCAGTATGGCCTAGTGGCCAAAGCCCAGGCTTGGGATCAGAGGTCGTGGGTTCTAATCCCGGCTTCACCACTTGTCTGCTGTGTGACCTTGGAAAGGTCACTTTACTTCTCTGAGCCTCAGTTACCTCATCTGTAAAATGGGGATGAAGACTGTGAGCCCCATGAGGGGCAATCTAATGACCTTGTATTTACCTCAGTGCTCAGAACAGTGCTTGGCACATAGTAAGTGCTTAACAAATACTATTATTATTATTATTATTATCTTTTGTTCAGACAATGCAGGAGGTAACATTTTCTCAGATCCATCTGCTAGGACTTTCTCTTCTTGCAGTCCAGTCGGTTCAGGGTTATGTCTCCAGGAACTTTTCAAATAGTTGATCAAAATTCTATTCCATCTTTAATCAATGGGAGATCTTCACTAGAATCATCTTTTCCCCATTTTCCATTACCTCGAACACGTCTTTTGATTTCCCCGGAAGTCTGGATTATAGTGTTTTGTTTCTTGGAAAAGGATTAATATCCTCATGATCTTTTGAGAAGCAGTTCGTTTTTGGTTTGCCTGCATCCATTATTTCTGTAATTTATCTTTGCTTGTCACTTAGAGCAAGGGGAGTAATTATCCAGCCAACTTTATTTATTTCCTTGATCCCTGGATATTTTTGTAATGGTAAGTCTTCCCAGCTGTTTTCTAAGCTTACTGTTTTTTTGTTGTTATTGTTCTAATTGTCTTCTCTTGTCTGTTTCATGTTTTACCCTGTTGACTCACTTATTGTTCTGTATACTGAGGAATCACTTTCAGACCCATTGATCTTATTGTTTTGACTGGTGCACAGTAAATTACATTACAAACATTTTCCAGGTCTGATGTCACTTGATGGTGGTAAAGTGAAACCCAGGGTTCTAGGAAACTCATTTTGATGCCCTTCTCTTTGGAAGTGTGTATTTTTGGAAACCTAATTCATTGTTGTAAAAATACAATGTAGGATTAAAATCATATCCTATAATTTGAAAAACAGCTATTCATTCTCAGGGCTTGGATTAACAATTACTAATCATACTTCCTTCAACTTGTCTTACTTCATCTTTCATTTACTAACAGTAAAGGTCTCTTCATTTGCTTTTCTCTTAATAACTTGCTCCTTCTTATGGTATTCATTTTAAAATACTTAAAGAAGTTATGATTGGTTAATGGGTAGTGCTAATATTTCTTGTAGTTCTAAATAATTGGATGGTATTTTCAAAGCACTTAGTATGTGCACAGCACTGTTCTAAGTGCTGGGAAAATACAAGCTGATCAGGACCCACGTGGGGCTCACAGTCTTAATCCTCATTTTACAGATGGGGTAACTGAGGCACAGAGAAGTAAAATGACTTGCCCAAAGCCACACAGCTGACAAGTGGCAGAGTCAGGAATAGAATCCATGATCTCTGGCTCCCAAGCCTGTGCTCTTTCCACTGAGCCACGCTGCTTCTCTTCTGATCTCCCATCCTCCTGTCTCTCCCCACTTCAGTCTATGCTTCACTCTGCTGTCTGGATTATCTTTGCACGGAAACACTCCGGACATGTCACTCCCCTCCTCAAAAATCTCCAGATGTTGCCTATCAACCTTCGAATCAAGCAAAAACTTCTCACTCTCGGCTACAAGGCTGTCCATCACCTCGCCCCCTCCTACCTCATGTCCCTTCTCTCCTTCCACAGCCCAGCCCACTGTAGAACCCCAGCTTCATTTTCCTCTAGATTTTTTTTGTGAAAAAGCAATGAGTCTTCATTGTTCCTTCATATCAATTTCCTCTATAAAACATCATTCATTCATTCAATCGTATTTATTGAGCACTTACTGTGTGTAGAGCACTGTACTAAGCACTTGGAAAGTACAGTTTGGCAACAAATAGAAACAATCTCTTCCCAATGGGCTCACAATCATTGGTTTTAAAAATATGTTTTCTCTGGTTTCTCCTCTTCCCTCTATGTTTCTAGCTTTCCAGTCTCCTTTCTCACATTCAATACCTCTTATTTTAATGTACATATCATCTAATCTTCCCCACAGCACCTATCATGATAACAATAAATAACTTATTTATATTAATGTCTATCTCTCCCTCTAATCTGTAAACTCCTTGTGGGCAGGGAACATATTTACCAAATCTGTTGTATTGTACTCTCCCAAGGGTTTGGTAGAGGGCTTGCCATAACAGTAAACACACAATAAATACTAATTATTGATTGATTAAATATCTGAATTCCTTTTTGATGAACTTTTGTGACCCCCATCATCAGCATATAGAGACAAATGGTAACAGGCACAGATGTACATAGTGACATGAACACATGTGTTAACAACTGTGCAAGGAGGTCTGATGGCACAGTGTACAGGGTGTGCCTTATAGTGTGAATCACACCATCTGGGTTGTGGGTGCAACATAATAGAGATGGGGGTGGCCTGTCAAAGGAAGGGTAGGGTGGGGCAATGGATAAGTGTTCTCAGAAATTCTACCATCAGCACTTCTCATCTCAGTCTCTGCAATATCTCCTCAACAGGCTTTAAATAAATGCTAAAAGGAAGCTGAATGTGAGGACAACTGTTTAAACTCTCGCCAGCCAGCAAGCTTACCTGCTTCAGGGGAGGAGGGTGTGTGGGGATTGTTTGATTTTGGGCCTCACCTGAGAGTGTGTCATTTTATTTCAGGTGACCTCATGGGAAAATTGACCTCATTATTATCAGTGTCATGAGGGGAAGGAGAAGAATAGTGAGGGTGGTAATGATGATGATGGTAAAAACAGGTCTGTACCACACAAATAAAAGAGTGTGGGCAATTATGGATTGAATTTAGACTGTTCAGACCACTCTGACCACCCACAGGGAAAACAGCATTTCAATCATTTTCTCCCTTAGGTAGTGATGTGGAGGTCAGCCATCAATTTGGTCCATGAGAAAAAGCCATCTTTTCCTTCAAAAGAGCAGGGGGTTTTTTTCCCCACAAATTACCCAGGTACTTCTTTCCACCCTCTACCTTCCTTTGTCTGAACAAATAGAGAAACAATACTTGCTGTTAAGTGTTTACTCTGCTCTAAGTATTATGCTAAAGTCTATAGTAAATACATGATAATTGGATGAGATGGCCATTCTTATCTCAAGTGGGGGCCACTGACTAAGAGATAAGCTTAGTCAAGCTTGGTCAGCTCTCTAAATTCATATTGACTCTGTAGACTTTAGGGTGCAATATTGATCTCTCTGCTTTTCCCTAATTTGTGGGCAGTCTTTATTTTCTTCTCAACTGTAACAAAACCTCTTTCCCAGTACAAATCCCAGATCTCATCCTGGGTTTGGAAAATCTCAGCATGACTATCCCAAAGCTATGCCAACATCATCATGTCAAAACAGTCTCTTTATCCCTTCAGAAGGCTCATCAAGAATGGGCTCCATGTTGGTGAGTTAACATCTTGTAACCAAAACCTATTTCCCAGTACAAATCCCAAATCTCATCCTGGGTTTGGAAAATCTCAGCATAACTATCCCACAGCTATGCCAATATCATCATGTCAAAACAATCTTTTTATCCCTTCAGAAGGCTCATCAAGAATGGGCTCCATGCTGGTGAGTTAACATCTACTAATGCAGAGATATTATCAAATATGCAAGCCAATAAGGAGTTGAATTGTTGGGAGTAAATAGGAAAATGGATGACAACCTAAATTCTGTCTTTGAAATTCAGTTTTGGTCTGTGTCCAGGAATAATGATTAATGATAATAATGATGATTATGGTATTTGTTAAGCACTTACTAAGCATTGTTCTAAAACCTGGAATAGATAGAAGGTAATCAGATTGTCCCAGGTGGGGCTCACACTCTTAATCCCCATTTTACAGATGAGGTAACTGAGGCACAGAGAAGTTAAGTGGCTTGCCCAAGGTCACACAGCTGACAAGTGGTAGAGCCAGTATTAGAACCCACAACCTCTGACTCCCAAGCCTGTGCTCTTGCCACTAAGCCATGCTGCTTCTCATAGGAAGTAGCCCTAGCCTGAAAGCCCCAAGAAGTTTGGTCTGGAACTAATCCAACCCTGGTGTGAAGGATTGTTTTCTAAGGGGCTGAAGAGTTCTAGAGTTGACAAATTACTGGGAGTCTTTCCCCAAATCAGCAGCGAAGCTCATTGCTTGATAAGTAAAGGGAGGAATTCCTATGCATTCTTTGTCATCAATGTTATGATGACATCCATCCTTATCATCACCGATAACTTCATTATCATTCTCATCTTCTTTTTCCTCCTCATTTTCAAAAATCTTCCTCCTAATTGAATGCAGTCATTAAGGCCAAATATGAGAGTGGCCATGTGGTCAATACATCCCCACACTTAGTACATTGCTCTGCACACAGTAAGCACTTAATAAATACCTTTACTATTACTGAAAGGCCTGAGAGAATTCTGTTCCCCTACTACATTTTAGGATCCTTCCTCTGTAACTTCCATCCTGCCTAGTAGTAATTATGATATTTAATAAGCACTTATTTGACATCAACCACTGTGCTGAATGGCAGGGAATATTCAGGATAATCAAAACAGACACAGTCCTTTCCCCACATAGCAGCACATAAAGCTTATACTCATTTTATTGTTGTTTTAAAGATGATGATACTGATGCCCAGAGTGATTAACTGATTTACCCAAGGTCTCACAGCAGTCCTGTGGTAGACCTGGGACTAATAATAGTAATAATGATGATGGTATTTGTCAAGCACTTACTATGTGCCAAGCACTGTTCTAAGTTCTAGGGTAGATACAAGGTAATCAGATTGTCCCATGTGAGGTTCACACTCTTAACCCCCATTTTGCAGATGAGGTAACAGACACGGAGAAATTAAGTGACTTGCCCAAAGTCACACAGCTGACTAGAACCCACGACCTCTGACTCCCAAGCCCATGCTCCTTCCACTAAGCCACACTGCTTTTTCTAAACTAGAATTTAGGTCTCCAGACTTCCACTTTTATGCAGTTCTTTTAGGCCATGAGTACAGGGTCCTGTCCCAAGGAGGCATTCAATTCATGATGTGATTAACTCAAATAGTCCCTTCATTCAAGGTGCTTATAAGCTAACACCAGGGATATAATTTCTTTCATAAAGGCTTGAGAGGCTTCTCTTCAGATCGATGGGGATGTTTTTCAGCTCTTTTCATCCTTGATCCCTCGCCTTATTTCTCTTCTATCTCCATATTGTATCCTTTTCCTTCCTTTGCTTCTGTGATAATAATAGTGGTATTTCTTAAGCACTATGTGCCACACATTGGGCTCACAGTCTAAGTAGAACAGTCATTGAATCCCCAATCTACAGATGAGGAAAGTAAGGCTCAGAGAAGTGAGGTGACTTGCCCAAGGTCACACTGTAGGTAAGTGAATGGTGGAGCTGGGATTAGAATCCAAGTCCTCTGGCTCCCAGACCTGAGCTCTTTCCGCTAGGACACCTATGAGAGAGACTCTGATATCATCTTTCCCATTGTGATTCCCTTTGTGGGGCCATATTAGCTTTCGGAATGGAGAGACAGAAGGAGTTCTTGCTGCCCTCCTGTTCATTTCATACTTAGAAGTCTTCTCAGATGCTTTACTAACACATAATTTCCATAAGGTCAGGATTTCCATAAGGAAGACTCTCCCCCCAACCATCCTGAGTCCTGACTTGGTCATCATTGCTTCATATCTTGGACATCACTTTGGCTGGGATTACAGAGGACTACGACCACCCCCATCTATTTCACTCCCCACTTCCCTCCCCAGCAAAATAGCTCCCAACCTTGTGCACCATGAAAGAAAATGCAACTGGCCAACATTTTAACTATACAGAGGAAAGCAATTAGGACCCAGTGGCTTTCTAATTCTGATTTCATTTACATTAAATCAAGGCTGTGAATCCAAATGCTTTAAATGTGTCTTCTATCCCTTATTCTCTTACCATGTAGTCTTCAGTGAAGAAATGATACATATGCTTTCTGGGATTGCAGTCTCAAATGTTTAACAAACTAGCAGGAGTGAACTAGAAAATTATCAGGAAAATACATTCCAGATCTAGGATGTGATAGCCTTATAGAAACCTAGAGATGAAAATCAGAAAATTTGATCAATCATACTCATTGAGAGCTTACTGTGTGCAGTGCGCTATATTAAGAGCTTGGGAAATTACAATATAACAGTATAACAGAGTTGGTAGACACATTCTCTGCCTATGATGAGCTTACAGTCTAGAGGAGGTGACAGACATTCATGTAAATAAATATATTACTGATACATATATAAGTGTTATGGGACAAGCGGAGGGGTGAAAAAGGGAACAAATCCTATAGCAAGGGCAATGCAAAAGGGATTGGGAGAAGAGGAAGTGAGAGTTCAGTCAGGGAAGGATGAAAGAGACCAGGGGTATATTTTCCACAAACGAGAGTGAAGAAGGCAGATTTGGAAATAGGAGGATTGGGGGAAGTGAGATAGACAGGGAAAGAATGGGGATAGGTTTTGAAGCAAAGGGAGAGAAATGTGGACCTGATCTAGAGAAATTCTAAGTCTTCAAGGGGCACATGATTAGGAAATGGTGATGGGGCAACTTTGACAGAACCAACAAGGACAGACTGGAGGAGGGGATAGTCTTTGCCATACAGTATGGTAAGGACCATAATTGCCAAAGCCCAGGTGAGATAATAAAGGAATTTGGAAACAAGTACAACACAGTAACAACTCCCCAATTAACATTAGAAACACAGAGATCCCTTTCTTGAAAAGCAGCATTTGTCACACAGCAGGTCTGCTGTGTGACCTTGGGCAAGTCACTTAACTTTTCTGAGCATGAGTTACCTTACCACATCCATACAATGGGAATTAAGAGTATGAGCCCCATGTGGGACAGGGACTGTATTCAGATGGATTAGTTTGTATCTATGCCAGAGCGTAGTACAGTTCCTGGCACATATTAAATGCTTAACAAAATATCATTTTAAAAAATGGGGTGAGTTATTTGCTATTTAAATTTCACTTTCTTAACTGAATCCACTTGTTTCTATGTCCAACTGGCAAGGAGGAAGGCTGTCCATTCCTGGAAAATCCAGTGGGTCTGCCCATTTTACTGAATGGTTGCCTTGTGGGAATGATTCTTTCATTCTCTAATCTTGGAAGTCCATGAGGCTTTATGCCTGTTCCTTAGTAAGAACTAGAAGGAAGTCATAAAAGACACATTTAGCCTCGAAAACAATATTTCAGGGGCCAGAAAGCATTAAATTCACATCATCTAGCAAGGGTACCACATGTTTTGACAGGTCCCAAGAGAGATAATCCAGCGAGCATCACTTTAACGATACATAGTTTATATAACATTTTTCCCCCTTTTGTCCTTTGAATGACCCATCTCCCTCCTCGATTCTGTTCAGTAACCCCACAGATTCATTGTCATTAATTTATCACACCTGTAGCTCAGAGCACCCCATTCACATTTCAATGAACCACCCCTTCCCTTCCTCTACTCAACACCCCAGCCCCAGAATGGAATTAGATGGACAGAATATAGGGCAGTTTGCCAGTCAAGGAGACTCAATCCATTCCACAATTGGGTTTGCGTGTCCACCCTGTGGGCTAGATTCACGATTCTGAGCCAGATGAAGAAGAATGACAGGGAGGATTTCTCTCACTTCCCAAGATAAAACCTCACATCAATATGCTCTCAGTGGAAGCCATGAAATCAGAGAGATTGGTTAATCCAACGCATTTTCTATCAAACTCAACAAATCAGTCTTATCAAGAAGAGCAGATCTGCTAGATCTAAAAAGCGAGCCAAAATTAGCAGTGTGCCCTTGAGGAAAACTTCAGTGTAGAATGTGAAAATTCAGCCAAGATAGCACTGTACAGTATGGCCTACCCCTGACCTGAACCCTATCTTAATGCCTAACCTTGATCTCTAACCCCAGCCCCTGCTCCAACTCTAGGTCCAGAATTTAGGCCCAATCCTAACCCTAAACTTCTTTTTCAAGAATGGATCTTGGTCAGTCTTACGTCAACTTCCCACAATCTTAGTTGATCACCAAATGGGTTGTGATCTTTTCTCAACTGAGTGACTTGAATCCTCATCTAGACTATAAGATCGTTGTGGGCAAGGAATGTGTCTGCTTATGGTTATATTGTACTTGTATACTGTATTGTACAATATTGTATATTGTACAAGAGCTTAGTACAGTGCTCTGCACACAGAAAGTGCTCAATAAATAAAATTGAATTGAATGAATCCTTCCTCTGGAATATGGAAACCCCACAATGTAAGAGAGGAATCTTTCATAGACTTTCAAGGTATTCTGCTTATGACATCTTACTGATCTTGAAATCCTCTGTGGGAGGGAAGTTTTAAGTTCAATTACCCCCTGTTCCAGATGGGCAGGCTTAGTCTTAAGGAGGGAATATTATTTACCCAAGTCAGCAAGCTGCCTCAACACGCTAGCCAGACTCCAAGCATTAGACCTCACAGCCAATTTTGTAAAGAAAAATAGCTTCTATCAGCTAGCAATGGGTCCTGTCAGGGCTGCTAATTGTGGTGTACATACTGGACTCATTATTTACTGCAAATTTGTTTTCCAGATTTACTTTACAAAGAAAGACTTCAAGGCAAGCCAAGCCTCTGGCTGTCCAAATTCCCCATCAATCAGCCCAACAGCTTTCTATTGGTTGTGACCTTCCAACACATTACATCATCCTATTACATGACATCACTGAGAAATGGATTTTCTCTGCCCAGTCCTGTTTCCTTGCATTTTGTCTGGACCAAAACTCACCCCAGATGTCCTCAACTGAAAATGTAGAAAGCAACAAAACAAGACATTTCTCAGAAAGAGTCATTCACTTTCTTAAATGGTCATAGAACTTCATATCAAGCTATGATTTTTTAAAGATTAAAAATTAAAAATTATATATTCCTTATGGGACAATAGGAATTTTACAGCCCCGGCACCAGAGTATAGCCTCCAAACCCACTTGTGAAACTCTTGTGTAAAAAATCTCCCTTGCCAGGGCAGTTTGTGTACAACACTGTATTGACAAATGGAAGTATTGTATGGTTTTGCTTTTTTTGTTATAAGTGCAGGTGGACAAAAAGCTGCTTTTAGCTTCCTGCACTAGCAGTAACTAACTTGAAAGAACACAGAATGGTTGGGGTTTTGCCTGATGAAACTGGATGATTCCAAAGGCAAAACATCACTGCCCTTTAAGGATAAAGCATGAACTGAGAAGCAGCAGCCCACTGCTGCTCTAGCCCCAGTCAAGGTAGAAAAGCAATCCTGGCCCCCTCTCACTAAGCTGGAATGGCCCAGTGTGCCCCAACCTGGGACAGGGGAGCACTGAATTAGTTGTATGGGGTTTACGTCTTTAATTAATGTCAGCGATTGGATTAGATAGAATCTTCCCCCGCAACATTCTAGAAGATGAGAAATGGGCCTGGGATCCAGAGGAACTGTGCTCTAACCCCAATGTTTCCTGCTACTTGTCTGCTGTGTGACTTGGGCAAATCACTGAACATCTCTGAGCCTCAGTGTCCTCATCTGCAAAATGGGGATTCAATACCTGTTCTCCCTCCTACTTAGAATGGAAGCTGCATGAGGGCACTGATGATCTTGTAACTACTCCAGCACTTAGTACAGTGCTTGGTATATAATAAATACTTAACGGTTATTATTATTAGACTGTAAACCCCTTGTGGTCAAGGAATATTCTCTCCCCCTCCTCATCCCCCCCACAGCACCTGTATATATGTTTGTACGTATTTATTACTCTATTTATTTCTAGACTGTGAGCCCACTGTTGGGTAGGGACCGTCTCTAGATGTTGCCAACTTGGACTTCCCAAGTGCTTAGTACAGTGCTCTGCACACAGTAAGCGCTCAATAAATATGATTGATTGATTGATTGATTATGTCTATTAACTTTGTTGTATTGTACTCTCCTAAGCACTCAAGTACAGTGCTCCACACACAGTAGGCACTCAATAAATACCATTGACTGATTGATTTTTTTCTAAGTGGTATACGTTAAGTGCTCACTATGTACGAGGCACTGTAGTAAATGCTGGGGTAGATACGAGCTAATCAGGTTGGACAGAATCCATGTCCTACTTGGGGCTCACAGTCTTAATCCCCTTATTAAGATTAAGTCCTCTTTTCTCCAGCTCACTCTCCCTTCTGCATCATTTATGCACTTGGTTCTGTGACCTTTGGACAATTGATAATCACCTCACCCACAACCCCACAGCACTTATAAACATATCTTTAAATTTTATATTACAGATTATTTATTCATATTAATGTCTGTCTCCCCCGCTAGACTGTAAGCTTGTTATGGGCAGGGAATGTGTCTGTAAATTCTGTTGTTTTGTACTCTCCTAAGTGCTTAGTGCAGTGTTCTGCACGTAGAGAGTGCTCAGTAAATACCATTGATTGATAGATGAGATAACTGAGGCATAGATGAGGAAACTGAGGCACAGAGAAGTTAAATGATTTGCCCTAAGTCACACAACAGACAAATGGTGGAACCCAAATTAGAACCCAAGTCCTTGGACTTCCAAGCCTGTGCTCTTTCCACTAGGCCGTGATGCTTCTCATGACTGATTGATTTGTTTTCTAGATCAGGTACTATTCTTTGGTGACTTGGATCACATCCCCTTGACTGATGTAGAAAGAAGGGAAGAACAGGTGAGAAACACTGTGGCCTACTGAGAAAACCATGGGTCTGGTAGTCAGAGGATCTGGGTTCTAATCCTTATTCTGCCATATAATTGCTGTGTGACCTTGGGCAAATCACTTCACTTCCTCTGTGCTTCTGTAACCTTAACTATAAAATGGGAATTCAGACTGTAAGCCTTACATGGGACATGAAATGTGTCCAGCCTGCTTAGCTTGTATCTATCCTAGTGCTTAGTACATAGAAGGCCTGGCACATTATTAAATGCCATAAAAAGGTACCTCTAAAGCGTGATTAGTTTCCCACCACTATTCTGAGTCAATCAATGCCAGTTCAAATTTGCCTCTGGATACATGTTTCCTTGGAGATCCCTTAAAATCCAATTCCAACTGCTCTGTTTTAAACTGACCAGGCTGCCAATTGGCAGAGTTAGATGGAGAAGGAAATGGCACAGACCTCATACTAATACACTGGTTTTGATTAATGAATTGGATGGCAACAGAGGCTTGATATTTTCAGTCTCCGGGTTACAGTCCATTGCAGCTTGTGTACGCATTTGTAGTGTTGGATTGGAGAATTGTAAAGATGCTATTGGCAAGCTAAAACAAATCTCCAGTACTAAAATGACTTAAGATTATATGATTTCTCACACTTTTCAATGCAAAATGTCCTCAAAACACTTTTTATTTGCCAATTCTCACAGTATCCATTTTTAAAAGAAAAATAATCTGTGCTTATATATGGGAAAAATTAACAAAGATAAAAACACATCCAACTGCTAGTGAACTGGCTACTTTGTCCTTTTTTCCTTGAAATAAACTCACAACACTTGTCTGGGTGAATTTATCAAAACTTGGAGCTGAACTCAACAAAAAGGATGAGTAATTTCTTGACTTGTTTGTTTGTCTCAAATGTTAATGAATATGTGGTTCTGTTCTGAAATAAATTATATTAAGCCTTTACTGGGTGACTAATGCTCTGTGGGCCAGGCTGTTCTTTTTAAGTTGCATGCCAACATTGTTAACGAACGTCTAAGGACAAAAACCTAATTCTTACAAAAAAGGAAAAAAAAAGGATTGGAAAATGGGAGGGAGCTCACCTACCTCAGATGGAAAAAGGATTATGTCAACGCTTTCCTCATACAGATTTCTAGAAATCTAGTTTAAACTGTTCAAAGCCAATGCTCAGCTCTCCCTCCTGTTTATTCTACCTCAGCGGTTGGTGACCTTTTAGTTTCTGGAAAAGCCAACCAAAATGAAACCTGTAAGTATTTGGTGTGCAAAGAGCCAATCATAAATTTTGTGGACCCCCAGTCGTAAATTTTATGGACCCCAGTGTAGCACATTATCCAGGTAACAGCATTGTGCTGCATGGTGGCTTCTTTAGGAAAAGCTGTTCTGCCAGCAGTGATGGGAAAGAAAAGGGGAGGGGAAAATGGAAGATATGGGAAATTAGTCAGTCAATAGTTTTTACTGAGCACTTACTGTGTGCAGAGCACTGTAAGAAGTGCTTAGGAGAATGTGTCAGTTTGTTGTTATAGTGTACTCTCCCAAGCACTCAGTACAGTGCTCTGCACAAAGTAAGTGCTCAATAAATATGATTGAATGAATGCAACTGAACAATAAACAGACACATTCCCTGCCCACAAGGAGTTTACAATTTAGAGCGGAAGACAGACATTAATATAAATGAATAAATTACAGATTAGTGCTGTAGGGGAAATGAAGGGGAAGAGACTGGAAAGGAAGAAGGAGAAAAGAAAAGACGAAGAGAAGAAAGTGAGGCAAGGAGGAAGGGTGGGTGATTTGAGTCAATTAAAGGTATTCTCCCCTCCACCCCTCCCACTGAGGACAACTTTCAACAACATGCAGCACAACTGGAGATTTCCCCAGAGCAGAACAGGTGGATACCAAGCCCCAGAAAGCCATGGGGACTTGTGTGGTCCAGATGCGACAAGTTTCATCTTTGAAAATATGGTTTTGTGCATCCGTGCCATGTTGACAAAACCATAAACACTGAACGTGAGGTTGTTCATAAACACAACCCCCACATTATAAGAGGACTGTCTGCATGCCAGATTGAGCTGTATTCTGCTGTAGTCTCCCAGTTGTCCATTGCTATGTCACGTCACTTGAGATTTTGCATCATTATGTTTTTAACACTTTTTTTGTCCACGTTATTCAGAGTTATTCCTTTTTGGCTCACAATAGAGCAGCCCCACCCAGGATTTGATTGAAATCCTCATGGGCCTGAAACTATTCACTTTTGCTCCCTATCCTCACCAGCCCTAGGTCTCCTCCCCTACTCACCCATCAGCCTCCTTCTCCTACACAGAGTGGAGAAATTTAAAATAACAACTGTGCCAAAGTAGAGGGAGGAATTCTAGCCATATGGACTCACATTTCACACCTCTGACATTGTGCATTCGCTTCAGCCATCTTGAGAAAATCTGCTTTGGGCACAGACAACCGCCAACATGAAATGACGATGAAGACAAATGCACCAAAGATATTCAGGGGCCATAGACTATCCCAGTGAGCCTCAGAGAGCCTCTTCTCTACTTATTTCCCCTGTACTCTTTTTCCATTTATTTTTGGAAAACTCAAAACCCCTGACTCACCAGTGAATAACTTCATCCATGAATGAAGCTACTTCCAAGAATAGTGGCACTTAGAGGAATTCACTGGAACCACGTTCCAGGGAAAGAACATAGACTCTCACTTCTTTTTTAAGAAAATGAGAGACAGATTTCTTTCTTGAATAATTTCCATTGTAACCTTCCCAGGGACAAAGGTTTGAACTATATTACCACATAGAACACCTGTTAGTCCTAGGATTGGGGCTTTTAACAGGAGAGCATATAATCCTGGGAGCCAGTTCTCCTTAACCAGGACACATGAATCACTCTTCCCTGAATTAAAGTAGCTTTAATAAAGTTCATTCATATGATTGTAGAGGTTAGCCCAGAGTTTGAAAACATTAGCTGTTCTTGGGGACTCATGTCAAGTTCAAACTACAGCCTTGTATATACAAAGCCGGATGGAAAATATGTCCATTTGGGATTTAGATGTGCCCAGGAAACCTCTTAGATCCAGCAAATGATCACTGATACTTGGGTACAGATGACTGCATGAAAACCAATCCTTGTTTGCTTCATCTGCTTTCCCCCCGGATAAGCTAAGTTATGATGGTGTGGTGGATAGCCACCACCTCCGTGATTTTTTATTCTTATATGATGAGCCCCCAGAGGGCCAGGGACCCTGTCTAATTACCATCTTTGTACTCTTTCCCAGAGTTTAGAGCAAAGCTTGCCATAGAGTGCTTAATAAAAACTATTCCACTTCTACTACCACAACCATTACTGTTACTACTACTACTATTACTACTACCTCTTCTACTATTATTCTGTTAGGCATGGGGGTAAACACTTTTTGCAGTGATGTAGCTTTCCTCTCCATCCAAACTGCTATGCTGCTGATCCTAACCTTATTCTTATCCTCTCTCACCTTGACTACTATATCGGTCTCCTTGTTTATCTCCCTGCCTCCTGTCTCTCTCCACTCCAGTCCATACTTGACACCACTTTCCAGATCATTTTTCTTTACTTGGTATTTGGTAAGTGCTTACTATGTGTCAAACATTGCTTTAAGCACTGAGGTAGAAATGACAGGTTGGACACGGTCGCTGTCTCTTCTGGGGCTCATAGTCTAAGTTGGAGGGAAAACAGGAGAACTGAGCCACAGAAATGTAAAGTGACTTGCCCCAGGTCATACAACAAGTATTTGGTAGAGCCTGTATTAGAACCCAGGTCCTCTGATTCCTGGCCCTGTGCTCTTTCCACTAAGCCATGCTGCTTCTCTGTTTAGTTCATGTTTCCCCAATCCTGAAGAACCCGTAGTAGTTGCCCAGCCTCCACTGCATCAAACAGAAACTCATTACCATTGGTTTTAAAGCATTAATTCATTCATTCAAACATATTTATTGAACGCTTCCCTGACTAACCCCTCATTTTCCCTATTCACCCTCCCTTCTGTATTGTTTATGCACATAATAATAATAATAATAAATTGTGGTATTTGTTAAGCACTTCCTGTGTGCTGAGAACCTGAGGGAGACAAGCAAATCAGGTTGGACACTGTGCATGTTCCATATGGAGCTCGCAGTCTTAATCCCCATTTTACAGATGAGGTAACTGAGGCTCAGAGAAATTAAGTGATTTGCCCAAGGTCACACAGCAAAAAGTGGGGGAGCTGGAATTAGAACCTAGGTCCTTCTGATTCCCAGGCTCATGCTCTATCCACAAAGCCACACTGCTTCTAATCACTTTGATATTTACTTTCTGCTTCCTCCTTAGACTATGGGGACCAGGACTGAGAATGATCTGGTTGCATTGTCTGTAGCCCAGGATTTAGTACAGTGCTCTGTATCAAGTATAAGCACTTGAATACCCCAATTATTTTTAGTGTTATAATTGGAGCTCTGAATAGCATGGGGGACCTACACACTTTATGAGAAGCAGCATGGCTTAGTGGAAAGAGCACGGGCTTGGGAGTCAGAGTTTGTGGGTTCTAATCGCTCCTCTGCCACTTGTCAGCTGTGTGACTTTGGGCAAATCATTTAACTTCTCTGTGCCTCAGTTACCTCATCTGTAAAATGGGGATGAAGACTGTGAGCCCCACGTGGGACAACTTGATTAACATGTATCTACCCCAGCGCTTAGAATAGTGCTTGGCATATAGTAAGCACTTAACAAATCCCATTATTATTATTATTTAAGCCTAAGGAAGTGTCTAGACTGCTCTAGACTGTGAGCCCATCAAGTAGGGATTGTCTCTATTTGTTGCTGAATTGTACTTTTCAAGCACTTAGTACAGTGCCCTGCACACAGTAAGTGCTCAGAAAATAGGATTGAACGCGTCTGGGAGGAGGGTGAAGGAGAGACAGGGTCTGCAAACAAGCAGTTCATTGTTATTGAAGGCACAATTACCATTGGATCATTTTGCCTCCTCCTTAACCCCCAGGTAACAGGAATGATTAACTGATTGGATCTACAACCAAAGAGGTTTGGGTTAAATGTTCTGGTAATCAAATTCCCTTATCTCTGGAACAGTTGTTGATGGATGTGCAATATCCCACATTGGAGATTTTGGCAGATCAAATTCTCCTGCCCAGTGATGGGAGAAAGACCAGATGACCTGGATTTTTCTTTCCATTCAATTTCTCTCTGATTTTAATAGCCCAACGCAGATGGTCTGGAACCCACTTAGTCCCTGGTGATACCTCTCTCTTCCTCCCAGATGTCTTGTCCATAGTCTCTTGCCTTTTTATTTATTCTGATGAAGGATTCTGTGTAGGCTTTAGTTATATTTCCTTGAGACTATCTTCCAGAATCCAAAAGCCCTAAAATGAGAAGCACTCTGGGTACTCATCTGGTTCAGTTACCTCTATCCAGTTAAGTATCTAACTCCCAGCACAGATGGTAGCTTTTCTTTTTGTTTTGATCTTTGGTTTTTAACACCTCTGAGGTTGGAAATACCATACTCTCTTTCAGGAAGCTATTCTAGCGTTCCTGTGTTTTGAAGAGCAGTGGCGGCCTTCTGTAATCCCACTGTGCTGAAGAAGCTCTCTAGCTTCTATTTATTCACCCAATACCACCTTCATTCAAAGGCACAAACACAGAACTCTGCTCCAGCCTGCGGTAGGGTAAGATTGCAAATCAGGACAAATAAAAGGAACAGATAATTTGCGTATTGATTCGATACATGCCAGGGACTATCCCTTGTTCAAATGTTCTGTTTGGCTTTGAGCTTTTGATTCCAGTCATGTCCTATGGAAGAAGCATGGAGAGACTTTTTAAAAACAAATTTACTAATTCTGACCTTTAGCCATTTGCTTACTCCTAGCCAAGCTACTGTGATGAGGTTTTTCCTAATTGTACTCACATTGTTAGGATGCTGAAGTGGTAGAAAATGCCATTTCAGAGGCTCCCAGGGCAGCTCTCTGGCAGAATTAACTAACAGCAACCTGGGCAAATTTAGAGTCCAGTCACTGAGCAATTTGAGCATCACAAGCTCCCTGTGGTGAAGCAATTACAGCCTCCAAGGCTCTCATTGTTCTCCTCAAATTGTAAATTCTGTAAAAGGCAAGCCTTGCTGCTGCTGCTGCACAGGATGGGGCTCAGAACTGCACTGAGTATTCTGGGCCTCATCACTTGCCAAGGAAGCCCTAGCAGGAGGGAAATGATTTCCCTTCAGCTTTGCATGTCAGAGAGCAGAACCTGGACAATGGAAGGTTCTCAGAAGGATTTGGGGACCCGACCCACTGTCTGGATTTACCACCTGTCTTTCATTGCTGACGGTAAACTACATTGATCAGTGGGGTTTCCTTTGAGAAATGTCTGGCCTTAAAATCAGGGCACCCAAACCAGGACTCTTCCCTCCAGGGGGAGAATTTTGCCTTGTGGGCCTGCTCCATTGGACCACTACATCACCTTGCCTCCCTATACAGCTTGCTTTCTCATCTTCTCTGAGGTTAAAGAAAGGAGAGAGTAACCCCCGGGACCACCGCAGCATGGCTCAGTGGAAAGAGCACAGGCTTGGTAGTCAGAGGGCATGGGTTCAAATCTTGGCTCCGCCACTTGTCAGCTGTGTGACACTGGGCAAGTCACTTAACTTCTCTGTGCCTCAGTAACCTCATCTGGAAAATGGGGATTAAGATTATGAGCCCCACGTGGGACAACCTGATCACCTTGTATCCTCCCCAGTGCTTAGAACAGTGCTTTGCACATAGTAAACACTTAACAAATGCTATTATTATTATTATTATTATTATTATTATTATCATTACTATTATTGTCACCAGGCCAGATCCCCAGCCCATAGGATAGAGAGACCAGCCATGTGTAGACTATAAACTCACTGTGGGCAGTGAGCATGCCTACCAACTCTGTTGTACTGTGCTTTCTCAAGCACTTTGTATGGTGTTCTGTGCACAGGATAAATAAATATTTGTTTATAAATAAACAGCACTCAATAAATATGATTGATTGATTAATGTCTAGATTTTTACCTGACTGCTTTTCTGCTGGACTATTTCTTGTCCAGTAGGGATATAGTACCAACTTCTTTTAAGTCCAGTATTTCCATTTTAAGCCCCAGCCTCCCTCTGCTCCAGCTAATGTGTCTTGGAAGTTGTGCCCTAGTTCCAAGGGACCCGAGAGGGAAACGTAAAGGCTCCAGAACACAAGCTCACTATGGGCAGGGACTGTGTCTGTTATATTGTCAGTATTTGTTAAGTGTTTACTATGTGCGAGGCACTGTACTAAGTGCTGGACACTGAACTCTCCCAAATACTTAGTAAAATGCTCTGAACACAGTAAGTGCTCAGTAAAAACAATTGCCTGACAAAGGATGAAGTAAGGGAACCCTCAAAGAAATGTCCAACATAACAGTCATGGACATCAGGGATTCCTGATTAGAGAAGCAGCGTGGCTTAATGGAAAGAGCCCAAGCTTGGGTGTCAGAGGTCATGCGTTCAAATTCTGGCTCTGCCAATTGTCAGCTGTGAGACTTTGGGCAAGTCACTTCACTTCTCTGTGCCTCAGTTACCTCACCTGAAAAATGGGATGAAGCCTGTGAGCCCCACATGGGACAATCTGATCACCTTATATCCTCCCCAGTGCCTAGAACAGTGCTTTGCACATAGTAAGCACTTAACAAATACCATTATTATTATTACTATTGTTATTATTCCAATATTCTCACCTGACATCAGTGGACACCTTAGTTTGGATCACTGGAAAAATGAGACTGGGGGAGAGGTCAATATGAGCAAGTCCAGAGTTCACATAAACATATTAGATTAGAGTGTTAGCACTGCTGTATTGACTAAAAGATGAAGTAATTGGTATTCAGGTAGCTAGGACCTCATACATTGTTATGACAACTTCAGCCCATGCACACTACCAAAAACTACAGTAATTATCTGTGAGATACCATAGGGACCTAAAGCAGTTAACAAAGGTCGTTAAGGTTAGTAAGTTATATAAACTGACCCGCCTCCTTCAGAGGAAGTTACAGAGCAAGTTTACAGACTAGTGCAGTGGTAGGTATAATGAACTGATAGCATTTATTGATCACTTAGTGTGTGCAGAATACCATATCAAGTGCGTCGGAAGGTACAGTAGAGTTAGTAGACAAATTTCCTAAGCTCAAAGAGCTCCCAATGTATCAGCAGATGCTAAAATAAATTACAGGGAGAAGCAGGGGAATTAAAAGCTGTGGACATAGTGCTAACCAAGGGTGGAGGTGGTTGTTACCAAGCCACTGAAATGGGACATGGGACAAAATCTTGCCACCCACTACCTCACCCAGGCTGCACAGAGAGAATAGAAACATAAAAATGATTAATTGATAAATTGGAGTAATTGGTAAGGGAAAGGTTTGGTCTCCTTGGAAGAAATATGTTTTCAGAGGTGTTTTGAAAGGAGGGAAGGATTTTGAAGTACAAAGTTTTCTTCTAGGGAATAACTTCAATCCAGGAAGTAGCTGCCTCTGCACTGACTTCCTTAAAAAAATTGTTCCAGGATGAAGATCAGCCATTCTGTTAGCATGCAAGCTCCTTGTGGGTAGGATAGGTGTCACTTGATTATTCTCCATTTCCAAAGTTCCTAATGCAGTGTACCACAACAAGTGGGCAGTCAATCAATCAATCAAATAATGGTATTTATTGAGTGCCTACTCTATGTATAGAACTGAACTAAGCACTTGGGAGAATACAATATAAAAGACTTAGTAGACATGTTCCCTGCCCGCAAGGAGCTTAAAGTTTAGAGGATGACACAGATATTAATATATATGCACGTATATTACATATATATATATACATAGATATAGTACAGATATGCATATAAGTGTGTGTGGCTGAGCATGGGGTGAATGCTAAGTGCTTAAAGGGTACATATTACTACCACAACTACTACAATTACTACTTCTACAATTATTTCTACTCCTACAATTACTGCTACTGCTACTAATAATATTACCATAGTTACTACTGTCAGTCAATCAATCAATCATGTTTACTGAGTGCTTACTCTATGCAAACCACTGTGCTAAGTGCTTGGGAGAGTACACTATAATAGGGTTACACTACTACTACTATTACTACTATCATCATTACTACTACTATCATCATCAATCGTATTTATTGAGTGCTTACTATGTGCAGAGCACTGTACTAAGTGCTTGGGAAATACAAATTGGCAACATATAGAGACAGTCCCTACCCAACAGTGGGCTCACAGTCTAAGAGACTACTATCATTACTATCATTACTACTGTCATTATGAGAAGCAGTGTGGCTCAGTGGAAAGAGCACGGGCTTTGAAGTCAGAGGTCATGGGTTCAAATCCCAGTTCTGCCAATTTTCAGCCGTGTGACTTCGGGCAAGTCACTTCACTTTTCTGTGCCTCAGTTCCCTCATCTGTAAAATAGTGATTAAGACTGTGAGCCCCCTGAGGGACAGCCTGATCACCTTTTAACCTCCCCAGCACTTAGAACAGTGCTTTGCACATAGTAAGTGCTTAATAACTGTCATTATTATTATTATTATTATTACTACTATAATTACTACTGGTACTTAGGCAAAAGGAGCTCTAGCATTAAGCAAATAATTAAGAGCTGTCTTGGCTGCTCCAAAGCCAAAGTTTAGCATTCCTGTGTTTATAGGCATATTATCATCCTTGAAATTGAAACCATTTTCTGAGCCTTCATGTGTCTTTTTTTCAAAGGAGGCATTTCCTCTGGGGCACACTGGGATTGTAATATTTTATTCATTATGCCTAATTGCAAAGCAGAGTAAATGATTAAAACAAAATAGAAGTTCCATGTGTGTCAGGCCTGCAGGATTCAGCCCAAAGAACACTGCCATTCTGAAAGTACTTTCCAGCAGGAGGTCAAGCCAGATGGTGTCAGTGAGGATCTGGTAATGTAACTATGTTGGAAGATACTTAATGTGAAAGAGAAAGCTTCATGGCTTTTAGACCTCAACAAGTTTATTAAACAATAGCAACAACAACAGAAAATTACCTTGCACCAATAGAAATCACCTTCCTACATTTCTATAGGCTTTCCTTTAATGGTATTTGTTAAGTGCTTACTATGTGTCAAGCACTGTTAAGTGCTGAGGTAGGTACCAGTTAACCATGTCAGACATAATTCTTATTATCATCATCATCATCAATTGTATTTATTGAGCGCTTACTGTGTGCAGAGCACTGCACTAAGTGCTTGGGAAGTACAAGTTGGCAACATATAGAGACAGTCCCTACCCAACAGTGGGCTCACAGTCTAAAAGGGGGAGACAGAGAACAAAACCAAACATACTAACAAAATAAAATAAATAGAATAGATATGTACAAGTAAAATAAATAGAGTAACAAATATGTACAAACAAATATACATATATACAGGTGCTGCGGGGAAGGGAAGGAGGTAAGATGCGGGGGGATGGAGAGGGGGATGAGGGGGAGAGGAAGGAAGGGGCTCAGTCTGGGAAGGCCTCCTGGAGTAGGTGAGCTCTCAGTAGGGCCTTGAAGGGAGGAAGAGAGCTAACTTGGCGGTTGGGCAGAGGGAGGGCATTCCAGGCCCGGGGGATGACGTGGGCCGGGAGTTGATGGTGGGACAGGCGAGAACGAGGTACAGTGAGGAGATTAGCGGCAGAGGAGTGGAGGGTGCGGGGTGGGCTGTAAAAGGAGAGAAGGGAGGTGAGGTAGGAGGGGGTGAGGTGATGGAGAGCCTTGAAGCCCAGGGTGAGGAGTTTCTGCCTGATGTGCAGATTGATTGGTAGCCACTGGAGATTTTTGAGGAGGGGAGTAACATGCCCAGAGCGTTTCTGGACAAAAACAATCCAGGCAGCAGCATGAAGTATGGATTGAAGTGGGGAGAGACACGAGGATGGGAGATCAGAGAGAAGGCTGATGCAGTAGTCCAGATGGGATAGGATGAGAGCTTATCCTATTCCTATCCCACAATGGGCTCGCAGTCTAAGTAAGTGGTACTGAATCCCTATTTTACAGTTATGGAAACTGAGGCACAGAGAAGTTAAGCAACTTGCCTAAGTCATATAGCTGGCAAGTGGCAGAGTTGAAAATAAAGGCCAGAACGTGACTCCAAGGTCCATGCTTTTTCCAGTAGGCTCTGCTGCTTCACATATTTAGCTACAATCCCTATAGTTGTCTTTACAGCCCAGTGCCTAAGAAGTTGTCAAATTCTCCTAGCTCTGGAAAAATTCCCCACAGTAGATTGAACACACATTCCAGTTCAATCAGGACAGTTCCGGATGTTTGTAGATTATGACTATTTTAGAAAAATGAACAAATATCCCAGAATTAGAACTGTACTATTCAGCCTTGCACTCCCCAGATGTAGTTTTACAATCAGCCTGCAGCAGACTCAGGATTTGCTCAGTTTATATCTGATGCATTCTGGGACTTGTGGTCTGAACATCTCAGAATGCAGAGGGACATTAATCCCATACTTCCTCTCACCCTTCCCTTGATTATCCCAAGGGAAAAGAAAGGCATACAAGCTTGGAATGGCAACCCGGTGCTCTAGTTTTGAAAGTGAAAGGAAAATATTCATCCAATCCATAGAAAATAGAACTATGAAAATCACGCTTTGGGGAAGAAAAAAATGAAATCCAGTGTGGTTGTATATTAAAAATACATTTAGGCAAGTTAATCAAAGTACAACAGAGTCCTACCAAGTCACTTGAGCCAAAAAGGTCCAGTTCAGATCTGCTCAGGTTGAACTTTTCAGATCACTGGGACTATCTGCTGGTGTTTGTGCCAGAGCACTGCAGGGAGGCCATCTGTATTACCTAGGGGGAATCTCCCCTCTGAGCTCATATTGGGCTTAATCTACTGAACAGTGACTATTTTGACAAACCCATTCACAGCAGGGTTTTCCAGCACTCCACTGCAAATGACATATTGATATGGTTTTCGTTTCCTCTATTCTGTGTCTTTTCTATTACGTTGAACAGTATTGATCTCGTATAATGTTCTTTGCAATCTTTTTCATTTGAAAAATGTAACAACTTGAACCAATACTAGTGTGAACATGCTGGGTCAAGGGAAATTCCTTCTATCAGGTGGTAATACTTAATTGAACTTGATTTGATTTCAAATTTTACAACCTGTTTCCCCCTCTACACCCTAAGATTGTTATGGGCAGGGAACTTGTTTGCTAATTCTGTTGTATTGAACTTTCCCAAGCACTTAGTACACTGCTCTCTGCATAACAAGTGCTCAGTAAATAAGGTTGATTGATCAAACAAGGAATTGGAGGATTTACAGGGGTAGTTTCACACTCACTTTAATTGAGGTTCTCTGAATCCATTCAATCAATCAATGGTACTTATTGAGCACTCAGTATGTGCTCAATAGGTAGACAAAATAGGTAGACACGTTCCCTGTCCACAGTGAGCTTACACTCTAGAGCGACTGTGAGAATGAAAGGTGCCCTTAACATCTCCCATACTCCTGTCTCTCTCCACTTCAGTCTATACTTCACTTTGCTGCCCGGATTATCTTTCTACAGAAACACCCTAGGCATGTCACTTCCATCCTCAGAAATCTCCAGTGGTTGCTTATCAACCCTCACATGAAGCAAAAACTCCTCACTATTGGCTTCAAAGTTCTCCATCACCTTGCCCCCTCCAACATCACCTGCCTTCTCCCCTTCTACCTCACCTGCCCTCTCCCCTTCTACAACCCAGCCTGCATACTCCATTTCTCTGCCGCTAACCTCCTCATTGTGCCTCGTCCTCGCCTGACCCACCGTTGACCCCTGGCCCACGTTCTGCCAAGGAGCTCACCTCCTTCAGGAGGCCTTCTCTGACTGAGTCTCCCCTTTTTCTCTGCTTCTCCTCCCCTCCCCATCACCCCTACTCCCTCCTTCTGCTCTACTCCCTTCCCATCCCCACAGAACTTGTGTATATTTGTACATATTTATTACTCTATTTTATTAATGATGTGTATATATCTATAATTCTATTTATCTATTTTGATGGTATCAACCCCTGTTTCCTTGTTTTGTTTTGTTGTCTGTCTCCCCCTTCTAGACTGTGAGCCCATTGTTGGGTAGGGATTGTCTCTGTTGCCGAATTCTATTTTCCAAGTGCTTAGTACAGTGCTCTGCACGCAGTAAGCACTCAATAAATGATTGAATGAATGAATGAATTACTCTTTCAGGATTTTAAATGTAGCTTCCAAGTAAGCTCCAGAAATGTACTGCACAGTCTTCCAGTTGAGCAGCTAAGAAAACACATAAATCAATCAATCATATTTACTCAGCTCTTACTACGTGCAGAGCACTGTACTAAGAGCTTAGAAGAGTACAACATAACAGAGTTGATAAACACATTCTCTGCTCACAACGAGTTTACAGTTTAGAGGGGGAGACAGACATTAACATAAATTAGTAAATAACAGATATGTACATAAGTGCTGTGGGCCTGAGAATGGGGTGGGGCGAATAAAGAGAGCAAAGTGGAGTGACACAGAAGGGAGTAAGAGGAAATGAAACAAGGGCTTAGTCAGGGAAGGCCTCTTGGAGGAGATGTGCATTCAATAATACTTTGGGGTGGGGGTGAGTAATTGTTGGTTATGAAGAGGGAGGGCATTCCAGCTCAGAACCAGGATGTGGGCGAAAGGTTAATGGCCAGGTAGATGAGACTGATGTACAGTAAGTAGCTTGGCATTAGAGGTGCAAAGTGTACAGGCTGGGTTTGAAGTAGAATAGCAGCAAGATGAGGTAAGAGTGGGCAAGGGGATTAAGTGCTTTAAAACCGTTGGTAAGGAGTTTCTGTCTGAAGCAGAGGTGGATGGGCAACAACTGGAGATTCTTGGGAAGAGGGGAAATGTAGACTGAACACATCCACTAGACTGAGATTATTTTTGCCCCTTCTTTCTGTGCTTCCCCTGTCAACCAGCTTCATCTCTAGAATACCTTATACTAAAAGCCTCTGCCAGTCTCTTCTCCAGACTGGAAGCCTACCACCCAGAAGAAAAGCAGCTTAATTTTGGACCATGGGGACCTCCCGTCAACTCCTGCTCTGTTCAAAAACTCCTATTAGCTTCAAAGCTCTCCATCACCTTGTCCCCTCATACCTCACCTACCTTCTTGCCTTTCCATTCATTCATTCATTCATTCTTTCATATTTACTGAGTGCTTACTGTGTGCAGAGCACTGTACTAAGCGCTTGGGAAGTACAAGTTAGCAACATATAGAGACGGTCCCTACCCAGCAGCGGGCTCACAGTCTAGAAGGGGGAGACAGACAACAAAACAAAACATATTAACAAGATAAAATAAATAGAATAAATATGTACAAATAAAATAAATAGAGTAATGCATACAAACATATATACATATATACAGGTGCTGTGGGAAGGGGAAGGAGATAAGGTGGGGGGGATGGGGAAGGGGAGGAGGGGGAGAGGAAGGCTGGGAAGGCCTCCTGGAGGAGGTGAGCTCTCAGTAGGGCCTTGAAGGGAAGAAGAGAGCTAGCTTGGCAGATGTGCGGAGGGAGGGCATTCCAGGCCAGGGGGATGACGTGGGCCGGGGGTCGATGGTGGGACAGGTGAGAACAAGCCACAGTGAGGAGATTAGTGGCAGAGGAGCGGAGGGTGCGGGCTGGGCTGTAGAAGGAGAGAAGGGAGGTGAGGTAGGAGGGGGCGAGATGATGGAGAGCCTTGAAGCCTCCAGCCCGCACACCCCGCTCCTCTGGTGCTAACCTTCTCACTGTGCCCCGCTCTCACCTGTCCCGCCGTTGACCCTGGCCCACATTCTACCTCTGGCCTGGAATGCCCTCCCTTCTCAAATCCACCAAACTAGCACAATTCCCCCTTGAAAGTGCTACTGAAAGCTCACCTCCTACAGGAGGCCTTCCCAGACTAAGCCCCCCCTTTCCTCTGCTCCTCCTCCCCTCTCTATCACCACTACTCCCTCCCTCTACTCTACTCCCTTCCCACAGCAGACAAGTGGTAAAGCCAGGATTAAAATTTGGGTCCTTTTGAACTCCCAGACCCTTGCTCTTTCCAATAAGCTACATTTTTCTCATATACAAAGACCCATTTCACTCTCTTCACCCCCAGTTTAAATTTATTACTACTTCCAGCTCCCAGCTTATCATTTGGAGAGCCTTGTCTTTACCCCTCTGCTTGTTGCCCAATAAGGGATTTGCTACTAGCCCTCTTGATCCTAATCTCATTCCAGGATCAACCAGACAGGAATAAGTGAGCCCCCCCCTTCCCCTCAGGAACCTAACCCAGAGGAGTGGGGTTTTTTTGTTTTTTATAATACTTGTTAAGCACTGTTTTTTGTTTTGTCTTATGCTGTTGAGTCATCTCTGAGATGTGTCTACCCCAGAGGAGTTTCTGTTTTATGTGGAGGTGGATAGTTAACCAGTGGAGTTTCTTGAGGAGTGAAGAATCGTGGTCTGAACATTTTTTTAAAAAGGTGGTATGAATTGGAGAATGTTTTGGAGGCTTCGTCAGAAGGCAGGAAGGTGTCTAATGGAAGGATCAGCATTGTAGCTGTTTGGATGGAGAGAAAAGAGCAGATTCTAGAGATGTGAAAGTAAAACCAACAGAATTTGGTGTTAGACTATGTGGTTTGAATGAGAGAGATTAGACAGGGGGAGAATAGACTTTGGATGGGAAGATGATGAGTTTTGTTTTAGACATGCAAAATTTGAGGTTTAGGTAGGAAATCCAAATAGAGATGCCCTGAAGTCAGGAGTGAAATGCAGGTGGACATTTAAGAGGAGGTGGGAGATATCCTCTTTAGATACTGTTAGGAGAAACAGATAGTCAAAGAGCGGGCAGGAGAAGGGTAGAACTGGAGAGGTGCGGAGAGATTGTAGGGGATCAGAAGGTAATGGTTTCTAATTCCCTGCTCTGCCACTTGTCTGCTGTGTGACCTTGGTTAAATCACTTCACTTCTCTGTGCCTCAGTTACCTCATCTGTAAAATGGGGATTGACACTTTGACCCCAACATGGGACAGAGACTGTATCCAACTCGATTTGCTTTTAGACACCCCAGCGCTTAATACAGTGCCTGGCATATAGTAAGTACTTAAATACCATCAGAAGAAAAAAAAGATCATGCCGGAGGGTTTCAATTTTATTGATGAAATAGGTAGTAAGGTCATTAGGGATGAAAGGTGGAGAAACCTGGGGGAACAGGGTTTTTTGTCAGTATGGAGTGCTAGTTTAGATACACAGTAGTCAGTCTGGATTCAGTATCTTACCCACAAGGGGCTTGCAGTCTAAAAGGAAGGGAGGAAACAGGTTGAGAAGTTAATTTACTTGCTCAATGTCACATAGCAGCCGATGGCTAAGCAGTAACTAGAATTCATCCAAATCTAGATTTGAATAAAGAGGAAGAAACAGATTTTAAAAACGATGTGGAGGTTTCGGACTGTATGCATACGATTTATATCTGCTTGTTTTCCCTGTTAGATTATAAGCCCCCTCATGGTCAGATGACTGTCTTTTAATTTTACTTTTTAATAATACCCTCCCAAGTGCCTAGTACAGTGGTCTGATTGAGAGGGAAATAAAAATAAGCAGCAGGCCTTATGAATAACAAATAAATCAATGCAGTTGAGTCATCTTTATATGCATGTAAGGATTATTATGGTATTTATTAAATGCTTCCTCCTTGCTAAACATAGAGGAAAGAAACCTACCTCCTGTCTCTCTCCACTTCAGTCCATACTTTACTCCATTGTCTGGAGTACAGGCAGAAAAGTGAAGAATATTAGCAGGAGAGAGCCAAGTGCCTTACAACCAATGATCAGGAGTTTCTAGTTGATGTGCAGAGGAATGGACAACCATTGGAAGTTTTTGAGGAATGGGGAGACATGCACAAAATATTTGCAGAAAAATGATCCAGGCAGCAGAGGGGAGTATGGACTGTGAGGTAAAAGACTGGAAGCAGAGAGGTCTGTGAAGAGACAGATGAAATAGTCACCATGGGATATCACAAGTGCTTGGACCTGATTTGTGACAGATTGGTAGGAGAGGATGAAGAGGAGCCTGGAAACATTATCAAAGAAGAACCAACACTATTTTTCAACAAACTGACAAATTTAGGGTTTGGAGAAAGAGAAATCTGGGACAGGGAATTTGTCTGTTAAATTGTTGTGATGTACTCTTCCAAGTGCTTAATACAGTGCCTTGCACACAGTAAGTGCTCAATAAATAGGACTGAATAATAGTATAAAGAATATACAGCTTTGAGAGATGATAAGGAAGTAAGCTCATTGTGGGCCAGGAACCTGTCTACTGACTCTACTATATTGAATCAAATGATCGATCAATCATATTTATTGATCACTTACTGTGTGCAGAGCACTGTATTAAGGGCTTGGGAGAGTACAGTGTAACCGAGTTAGTAGATAAGTTACCTGCCCACAAGGAGTTTACAGTCTAGAGGGATTATTGTACTCTCTCGTACTCTCCCAATCACTTAGTTCAGTGCTCTGCACACAATGGGCTCTCAATAAATATGATTGCTTGATTGGTATTAAAAACAGTGATTGGAAAGTTAGTAGGAGGAGCAGGTTTAGGAGAGGATAACATCGCCAAGATTCGCCCTTTCCTCTCCATCCAAACCACCACCACGTTAATATAATCACTCATCCTATCCCTAATGGATTACTGCATCACCATCCTTTCTGATCTCCCAACCTCTCTCTCCTCACTTCAGTCTATATTTCACTCTGCTGCCCGGATTATCTTTCTACAGAAATGTTCTGGGCATGTCACCCCCCTCCTCAAAAATCTCCAGTGGTTGCCTATCAACTTCCATATCAAGCAAAAACTCCTCACTATTGGCTTCAAAGCTCTCCATCACCTTACCACCTCCTACCTCACCTCCCTTCTCTCCTTCTACATCCCAGTCCACACTTTCCACTCCCCTGGTGATAACCCCCTCACTGTGCCTTGTTCTCGGCCGTCCCGATGTCAACTCCTGGCCCACATCTTACCTCTGGCCTGGAATACCCTCTCCTCAAATCTGCCAAACAATCATACTTCCCCCCTTCAAAGCCCTACTGAAGGCTTATCTCCTCCAGGAGGCCTTTCCAGGCTAAGCCCCCCTTTTCCTCAGCTCCTCCTCCCCTCCCCATCGCTCTAACTCACCCCCTTTGCTCTACCTCCCTTCCCTAATCCCACAGCACTGGTGTATATATGTACATATCGGGATCTGATTCCTATAGCTGGGATCAGAACCCAGGTCCTTCTGACTCCCAGCCTATGTTCTATGTCACTCTTCACTGCTGTATTGTACTTTCCAAGTGCTTAGCACCCAGTAAGCATTCAATAAATATATTTGAATGCATGAATTAAACCATTCTCCTTCTCCATTTGTCTGCTGGGTGATTTTGGACAAGTCACTTAACCTCTCTGTGCCTCAGTTACTTCATCTATAAAGTGGTGATTAGAAATGTGAACCCCATGAGGGACATGGACTGGGTCCAAACTGATTTATTTTGTACCTACTCCAAAGTTTGGTACACTTTGGCACGTAACAAACACTTAAATACCATTAAAAATAAAAATAAATAAAGCATAAAAAGTCCTCCTACACAATGCAAACACAAATATTGTGCCACTTTCTGCTATGTTCTCAATTTTCCATGACTGTCTATGTTCATGTTGTTTATTTTCCCAAAGCCTTTGAGGTGAAAAGCAGGCATCAAAACAAGGACAGGCCTGTTTTCTTGGCTGATGATGGACTGACGATTGGTGTTGTGGGATTTAGTGAACAACAATCTCATATTCATCCTAACTAGATCAAAATGATTTTCTAGGCATTGTACCCAAAGGGTGCTCATTAAATACTGTTAACTGCTTGACTAACAAAGCACTCATTTGGGTAAATCATCCATTTGAAAACATGCAAATGCAAGATGAATCTAAATTTTTGCAATTATCTAATTTACCAAGGATTCCCTTTCTATTACTGGTGTTCCTTGAAATCCCATGAATGACTTTATACTGTTCAGTGTGGCCTTGTGATCAGTTTTTTATGTCCTGTTAATCCAGAACTATTTACCTAGATGAATAATTTTTTATTCAATCTTTTCTGGTATTCATCAAACTCTACCCTAATGCGTTACATACCCCCAAATGTTATTGCTCACAGTTATGTTCCCTTCTTTCAGGAGAAAGAAAAAACACTAGGAAGTTATAATAAATCTGGTTGTAATGATTTCTTGGCTTTATGATGTCTTGAAAATTTTGTGTGTGGGATAGGAAATATAGGTCCTGCTATAGTATTCATATTCTCCTCCTACCTACCTGTTTACATTTGACGATTCTTTTCTCAAATAATGTACAGGGCATGTTATATAACACAATTTCTATCAATAGGTAACCAAAGAACAAACAGATAATACAATTTTCCAGTCTGCAAAAAAGATTTGTAAAGTATTTTCTTTAAGAAAAATTCAAAAAGAATTTGCCTAACCTGTTTTATTACAGGTATAATTTAATATACAGTTTTCATTATTTCCCTTCTTGTTATTTTTGCCACTGAGAAACGTTTCTGACATTTTGGCCAATGCATAATATTACCATAGGATTGCTTTTTCATTGCACAAGGTACCAATGTTTCTGTCTCTCAGAAATTTCCTGAGCAGACAATTTTCCAGTTCAGGGACCAAGACCAAAGAACAGCAGAGGAGATTGAAGGATAATAATGATAATAAAAACCATAATTAATAATTACGGTATTTATGAAGTGCTTACTATGTGTCAAAGCACTGTTCCAAGTGCTGCCGTAATCAGGTCGGACACAGTCCTGTCCTCCACATAGTTCACAGACCAAATAGGAGGGAGAACAGTTATTAAATCCCCATTTCATAGTTGAACAAACTGAAGCACAGAGAACTGGTGTGACTTTTCTCAAAGTCACACAGCAGGCAAGTGGTAGAGACAGGATTAAAACCCAAGTCCTCTGGCTCCCAGACCCAGGGTCTTCCTTTCTGTGTTTCACCTTGAAGCCATGTTCACTTCATATAAGATTGTAGGTGATAAGTCCTAGATCCATCCCTATTCACTCAATGTCTAGTTACTATGTCTTAGCTGGATATTTAATGACAGTTAAGGAAACTTCTGAGAAATCCACCTGCCTTATATTGATGACTGGAGACAGATAGAAATAGCAAAGGGTGCAGCAGCTGTGCAACTTGGGTGAGTTTACTAGTTACCCATCAAAGGAGCAAATTTCATTGTGCTGAGACACTCAAAAGGAAGAAACTCAATTTTTTTCCTATTATTGCAGTATTTATTAAGAACTTTGTGCCAAGCACTGCACTAAGTGCTGTTACAGTACAGGATGATCAGGTTGGATTCAGTCTTTGTCCAATATGGAGCTCACAGTCTAAGAGGGTAACAAGTATTTACACCTTATTTTATGGATCAGGAAACTGGGACAAAAGTTCTATGACTTGCCCAAGTTCACACAGTGAGCAAGTAGAAAAGTTGGGAGTGAACACAGGTCCTCTGACTCTCAGGCCTGCACTTTTTCCACAAGGCAACATCGCTTCATTGCTTTATAAAGCTATCCCTGCACACACCAAGGAACACAATCCATAAGTCAATGGTATTTATTGAGCGCTTACTATGTGCACACTACTGTACTAAGGTCTCACTTAACGGTTAAAAATAGACTTTCCTAGTATCTCTAATTTACTTTTGTTCCATCAATTTATCCAAGCCCTTCTTGAGCCTTTTGACATTTTCAGCACAATTTCCTGTGGTAAATTCCACATGCATACCACATGCTGTATGAGATACTTTACTGCTTTGAGCCTACCACCTTTAAGCACTTCCTTGATGTTAAAAGATTTGGTGAATAATTCCATGTTCATCCTGTTCACATCCTTCATGACTTTTTAAGGCTTCAATTATATCCCTCTTTTTCCAGACAGAAGAAGTTGCTTCTTTCAGTCTCTTCTCAAATGGAATCCTTCATCCTGATCAGATTGGTTTCCTTTCTCTACAACTTTTCTCATTCTTCTAGGTCCTTCCTAAAATGTGGCAATCAGAACTGCACACAGCATGCCATACCATGATTTTGCATAACATTACTTTTTTTTTGTTTTACATTTTGTGTCCATTTTATTCTGTGTTTTATCAAGTGTTTGTTTCCTTAAAACCCCCAGAAATCAAAGATTTATCCTCATCTTCCCACCTCCATCATCCCCCTCTATTCTCCCCATCAAGACTGAGGAATGTGTCTGTTTACTGTTCTATTGTACTTTCCCAAGAGCTGAGTCCAGTTCTATGTACACCTTAAGCCCTCTGTAAATACGATTGACTGCCTGACTGATCCCATTAGCTCAACTTGGATTGAGCAAGTGTTTTTTGTGGGGGGTTTTCCGTTGTGGGTTGTCCTTTCTGTCCCTCTTCAAAAAGAATAAATGCTCAGAAAATAATAAGCAGCCTATTAGCTGGTTTAACTTTCAGTGGTTATATCCATCTGCAACATTTGATGATAGCCTGTTTGTTCTTCCAAAGATCGGCAATCCAAATTTATATCTCTACACATATTCCATTATTAAAGGTGACTAGGCTGCAAGCACTGAACTGGTTGTGAGGCCAGCTAGGATTTTTATGATTTTGTGTTTATGGAAATCATTTACCTGCAAAGTTAGATTTTTTTTTTTCCCAACAGGTTCAGGAAGTGGACCTGTGTCAGGAAAGACACAAGACACATGACCCATAGTCTTGATAAGGTAACTGATGGTTGGGAGCTATTTTTTCCACAGTGGCAACATTTATGGGTCTCTGATAACCTCCTTAACCCAATGCCTTCCCAAGCAGTAAGTGATTTGGGATACATTTCCCAAGACTAGATTTTGAGTTTACGTACATGGCAAAAATATTCATTTACTAGCCATTATTTGGATTATATACCTCAGGTTGGTTAAAATTAAAAGCAAAATGGATAGGAGATGAATATCTCAGGTGTACTAGCAAATGACTCTACCATGAGGTATTTGTCAAATAGCAACTCCGTGATCCCATGTCTCAACTATCACACCCTGAGAAAAGAAAATAAATCGGAATGAGCAAACCTGGAAAATTATCTGGCTTTGGAGGTCAGTCTCAGTCCTCAGGTTAAAACACTGTGGAAAAGAAACAGTGTCTAAAATACAGGAAGGGAGAATTCAGCTAGCAGAAAGAAAGAATTTCCTGGCTGTCACAGAAACAACACATTGGAACTGATGATGGCAGGGGGTGGTGGAACCTTCATGCCTGGAGGTCTTTGAAAGAAAACTAGTTCCAGTCTGTCCTGAATGGTTTAGTCACTCACCTGACTGGAGACAGAGAACTGGCTCAGGCTTATATGACCTCTTGAGTTTCCTTTGACCTCTAGGGTTCTATAAGTTTTACTGGCATGAAGTAGAGGAATGGGAAAGATTTCTGACCTTACTCTTGGTTTTTTTTTGTTGTTGTTCTTACTTAGGTTTGTTTGTTTCAGTTAATATCATTTTCTGAGCACCTAGGTAGGACAGAGATAAGCATCTTACCTCCCACTAGACTATTAGCTCACTGTGGGCAGGGAACATATCCACCAACTCTGTTGTATTGTACTCTCCCAAATGCTGGATACAATGTTCTGCACAAAGTAAATGTTCAATAAATGCTACTGATGATGTAAGACAGATCTAGATGAGATGAATATAAGACCTCCCCTAAGGGAGCTAGGTACCTCTCTGTAGAAGCTGGTGGTACATATTCTGATTCAGAGGGGATAGATGCTGCGAATTTGTTGGGAAGATGGGTAGGAATTAGGAATGGGAAGTGAGGGTAAAGGTCCATATGTGGCTATTTGAAAGGGCTGACTGCTTGCCTTTGCTCTATCCCATCTTGGAAATAGCCAATGCCTAGCACAGACTATCTAGCCCAAACCACAGCAGAGGCAGGGGATGTTGGAGGTGGCAAGAACATCATACCACTAACTCCCCAGTTCACACTCAGAATTGACAGAATCCAGAGAAACCCTCAAGTGGGCCCAGCCACCACTGGGTTGCGTAGCTACATGGCTTGGGAAATTAGCTCTTGGAAACACTCCTATTCTGTTTTCTAATTCATAATCATAAAGCTCAGGTCCTTCCCATGGATGCCAGCACCAATACAGAGGGAAAGAGGAGCCACATTGGCTGTGGAGGCTTTGTGAAGGACTACTGTACCTTAGGGTAACAGTTGCTGTTGGAGAAAAATGCAGAAGCAGCGGCCTCATTCTTGGGATGTAAGAGGAATAAAGCATATCTTTTGGGGGACTGTGATCACTGTGGCTCAGTGGAAAGAGCACGGGCTTGGGAGTCAGAAGTAATGGGTTCTAATCCCGGCTCCACCGCTTGTCAGCTGTGTGACTTTGGGCAAGTCACTTAACTTCTCTGGGCCTCAGTTCCCTCATCTGTAAAATAGGGATGAAGACTGTGAGCCCCACATGGGACAATCTGATTGCCTTGTATCCCCTCCAGTGCTTAGAATGGTGCTTTGCACATAGTAAGTGCTTAACAAATGCCATCATTATTATAATTTCCCCCTTCTAGACTGTGATCCCCCTTCTAGACTGTGAGCCCGTTGTTGGGTAAGGACTGTCTCTATACATTGCCAACTTGTACTTCCCAAATGCTTAGTACAGTGCTCTGCATAAAGTAAGCACTCAAGAAATACGATTGAATGAATGAAATGAATGAATAAAAGTTAATTAATCAATGGAATTTATTGGGGGATTGCTGTGTGACAAGCACCGTACTAAGTGCTAGGAGAGTACAATACAACAGAGTTAGCAGACATGTTCCCTGCCCACAGGGAGCTTACAGTCTGGAGTCATTTACCAGAAACTTTTAAGTGGACAAGAGAGAATAACTGGGAGCAGTAGTGAGGGTAGATTTACCTTTTATTTATTTTAATGGTATTTGTTAAGTGTTTAGTATGTGTCAGGCACTGTATTAAGTACTGGGGTAGATACAGCTAATCAGGTTGGACACAGTCCGTGTCCCACATGGAGCTCACAACTTTAATCCCCATTTTACAGATGAGGTAACTGAAGCCCAAAAAAGTTAAATGACTTGCCCAAGGTTAAACAGAAGACCAATGGCAGAGCAGGGTTTAGAACCCAGCTTCTCTGATTCCAAGACCCACGCTCTTTCCACTAGGCCTAAATTGCTTCCTTGAAGTCCCAGCCCCTTCTGTTCTCCATTTCCTCATTCTCTGTCCATCTCCCCTCCACCATTTGTAGGGCCTATATTTGGAAAATTCATTCCGTCCCATGGCTTTAACTACCATCCCTATGCAGATGATGCCTGAATCTACAATTCCATTTCTGATCATTTCCTACTCTGCAGTCTTGAATTTCCTCCTGCCTTTAGGATATCTCTACTTGTATGTCCCTCTGACATTTCAAACTAAACATGTCCAAAACAAAACTCCTTATCTTCACTCCCAAATCCTGTCCTCCCCATGACTTTCTCATCACTGTAGACTGCACCACCATCTTTCCTGACTCATAAACCCATAACCTTGGCATATCCTCGGCTCATCTCTCCTCATTCAATACAAACATTTAACCTGTCAATGAATCTTGTTCGTTTAACCTTCATAACTGCTAAAATCTGTCCTTTCCTCGCCATCCAAACTGCTATCATGTAAATAGGGAAGCAGCATGGCCTAATGGGTAGAGCATGGGCCTGGGAGTTAGCAGGGTCTGGGTTCTAAACCTGGCTCCTCCACTTTGCTGTGTGACTCTGGGCAAGTCACTTGACTTTTCTTTGCCTCAGTTATCTTGTCCTGTAAAATGAGGATTATAACTGTGAGCCCCATGTGGGACAGGGACTGTGTCCAACCTGATTAGTTCATATTTATCCCAGCACTTAGAACAGTGCTTGACATGCAGTAAGCACTTAAATGAAATTCTTATTATTATTAATAATACAAGCACTCATCTTATCCCATCTTGATTACTACATCAGCTTTCTTGCTGACCTCCCTGTTGCCTGTCTCTCATCATTCCAGTCCATACTTCACTCTGCTGCCGAGATCATTTTTCTACAAAAATGTTCAGTACGTGTTTCCCCACTCCTCAAGAACTTCCAGTATTTGGCCATCAACCTCTGCATCAAGAAACTCCTTAATATCAGATTTAAAACACTCCATCATCTTGTCCTCTCCTTCTTCGCTACTCTCCTACTACAACCCAGTCCACACACTTTGCTCCTCTTAAGGCAACCTACTCACTGTACCTCAATCTCATCTATCTTGCCTCTGATCTTTTGCCCACATATTGTCTCCAGTCTGGAACTCCCTTCCCCTAATTATCTGACAGATGATCACTCTCCCTGTTTTCAAAGCCTCATTAAACACACTTCTCTTCCAGGAGGCCCTCATTCCCTCTTTTCCCACTACTTTTTGTGTTGCCCTTGAACTTGGATTGGCAAGCTTAATTCACCTCTCCCTCAGCCCCACAGCACTTATGAGCATATCCACAATTTATCTATTTATTCAGATTACTGTCTGTCTCACCCTCTAGGCTGTTAGCTCACTGTGGGTGTGGAATATGTCTACCAACTCTGTTACATTGTATTCTCCCAAGCACTTAGTACAGTGCTCTGCACACAGTAAGCCCTCAACAAATATGTTTCATTGATTGAGTTATTGATTGAACCTTCCAACGTCTGACACCCAAATCTCACCACTGATTTCAGACCAAGGAGCAATGCATACAGCCCCTGGGGTTAGCAATTAAAACAACATCTGTGAGAGTTTCATTAAACATTCTTCCCATGTAGAAATAGTTCAGGATACAAGTGAAATACTATCTATAATACTTGTGGTATTTATTAAGCATTTACTATGTGCCAGGCACTGTACCAAGTGCTGGGGTGGAGATGAGCAAATTGGGTTGAACACAGCCCCTGTTCCATTTGGGTGCTCACAATATTAATCCCCATTTTACAGATGTGGTAACTAAGGCACCGAGAAGTTAAAAGACTTGCCCAGGGTCTCACAGAAGACAAGTGGCAGAGCCAGGATTAGAACCCAAGTCCTTCTGACTCCCAGGAGTGTGCTCTTACCCACTAGGCCATGCTACTCCTCAATGGTTCACAGCTCTCACCTGCTACATGCCATACCATGTGGAAAATAATTTTCCTCTTCAGAGTTCCCTCATTCATATTCTGTATCGTCAAAGGCATTTAGAAAGTCATAAAATGCTTTTGGTTTAGCACGGTTTCCTGTTATGGTAACTCCTGTAGTCATAAATTTCCATTATTTGCTCAAGTCATTAAATTATACCTGTTACTTTCTACTTCTTTGAATGGAATAAATTGCTTGAAATACGGTTTAGTCTATAAACATCCCATCACAAATCAAATGATCTTAAAAGTATTTTGGTGAAATCACATTAGAAAAACTAACTGAAAATCTGTTTAATTTATCACTGAGCATTTAAAGTAAAATTCAATTGTGTGTGAAACAAAGCAAGGGGACCTGGATAAACTTTGTCAAATAATGACATGAAATTTGAGGAATTGATTAAATCATACAAACTGTTATTGAAATAAAAATAAAAGGAATTACGGTTCCCAGTTCCAACTAGAAGCATCATACCAGCGAAAAATTGCTATAGCAGGAGAGAATGTTTTATCACATAGCAGAAAACTCTTCTGAGAGGGAAGGGTTTGAATTTTTGTCAACTGTAAAACTAATTTCAAGCCAACTGAAATCAATCTGGTCACTTGCTTGCAAAGATCACCACAAATTTAAATTAATTAGTATTTATTCCTACTGCTGTTACAAGCATCTTTTCTTGAAGGAACTGGAAAAAAAATGGGCCTGGTCCATGCATGTCAGTTTCCCTCAGATTCCAAAGCCTCAGCAGTTCTAGTTCCATTTTGGTTCCACCTCCTGCCTTTTCTGTGAGCTTGAGCAAATCACGCAACTTCTCTGTACCTTACTCTCCTCAACTATAAAATAGAGATCAAATAACTGTTCTCATTCCTTCAGATTGTGGGACTATGAGAAAGGGATTGCTTCTGATCTAATTACAGTGAAGGTACCCCAGTACTTAGCATAGTACTTGGCACGTAGTAAAGCACTCAACAAATACCACAATTATTATTCTCAGAGAGAACAAATAAGACCAAGAGAAATCCATTATGGAAGAAACACAAAAATTTAAGCTGTATACAAAGTGTACAGTGAGGAAAATGGCAAATAAGCATTACAGTGACTCTGTTAAACATCATCATCATCATCATCAATCATATTTATTGAGCGCTTACTATGTGCAGAGCACTGTACTAAGCACTTGGGAAGTACAAATTGGCAACATATAGAGATAGTCCCTACCCAACTGTGGGCTCACAGTCTTAAAGGGGGAGACAGAGAACAAAACCAAACATACTAACAAAATAAAATAAATAGAATAGATATGTACAAGTAAAATAAATAGAGTAATAAATATGTACAAACATATATACATATATACAGGTGCTGTGGGGAAGGGAAGGAGGTAAGATGGGGGGATGGAGAGGGGGACGAGGGGGAGAGGAAGGAAGGGGCTCAGTCTGGGAAGGCCTCCTGGAGGAAGTGAGCTCTCAGTAGGGCCTTAAACACTGTGTACAGACCAATTGGTCCAATTATTTCTCTGCAAGGATTAATCGGTACTGCACTTCACAACTATAAAAGAAAAGGCTGTTATTTTTAAACTGGAGATAATCTTGACAATATTTTCTCTCTTCCTCATGGGGAAGAGGGCTCTCCCTCCACTGTCTCATTTCAAGAGATTCCCTCAACAGTTATTTTATTTGTTTTGTTTTGGGGTTTTTTATGGTATTTTTAGGTGCTTACTATGTACCAGGCACCACACTAAGCACTGGGGAAAATACAAGGTAATCGGGTTGGACACAGTCCCTGTCCCACATGAGGCTCACAGCCTTAATCCACATTTACAGATGAGGTAAATGAGGCACAGAGAAGTGAAGTGACTTGCCCAAGGTCTCACAGCAGACTAGTAGTGGAGCTGGGATTAGACCCCAGGTCCTCTGACTCTCAGGCCAGTGCTCTTCCCACTAGTCCATGCTGATTCTCATATGGTACAGGGTTTGGTAGCATGAGAATACCCTGAAGTATCAGAAACTGATACAGAATCAGACAATCCCTACAGCTTCCCCAAATCCCTCGGTACTACCATCCTTCCCGTCTCACAAGCCCGCAACCTTGGTGTCATCCTCGACTCCGCTCTCTCATTCACCCCTCACATCCAAGCCGTCACCAAAACCTGCCGGTCTCAGCTCCGAAACATTGCCAAGATCCGCCCTTTCCTCTCCATCCAAACCGCTACCCTGCTCATTCAAGCTCTCATCCTATCCCGTCTGGACTACTGTATCAGCCTTCTCTCTGATCTCCCATCCTCGTGTCTCTCCCCACTTCAATCCATACTTCATGCTGCTGCCCGGATTGTCTTTGTCCAGAAACGCTCTGGGCATGTTACTCCCCTCCTCAAAAATCTCCAGTGGCTACCAATCAATCTGCGCATCAGGCAGAAACTCATCACCCTCGGTTTCAAGGCTGTCCTTCACCTCGCCCCCTCCTACCTCACCTCCCTTCTCTCCTTCTACAGCCCAGCCCGCACCCTCCGCTCTTCTGCCGCTAATCTCCTTCTCGCCTGTCTCGCCATCGACCCCTGGCCCATGTCACCCCCCGGGCCTGGAATGCCCTCCCTCTGCCCATCCGCCAAGTTAGCTCTCTTCCTCCCTTCAAGGCCCTACTGAGAGCTCACCTCCTCCAGGAGGCCTTCCCAGACTGAGCCCCTTCCTTCCTCTCCCCCTCGTCTCCCTCTCCATCCCCCCCATCTTACCTCCTTCCCTTCCCCACAGCACCTGTATATATGTATATATGTTTGTACATATTTATTACTCTATTTCTTTATTTATTTTACTTGTACATATCTATTCTATTTATTTTATTTTGTTAGTATGTTTGGTTTTGTTCTCTGTCTCCACCTTTTAGACTGTGAGCCCACTGTTGGGTAGGGATTGTATATGTTGCCAACTTATACTTCCCAAGCACTTAGTACAGTGCTCTGCACACAGTAAGTGCTCAATAAATACGATTGCTTGCTTGCTTGATTGATTGATTAAATTAGTGAGAAGCACACATGTCCCCTCCTCTGAGACACTCTGGGGATTGCCACATCAGCATAATCTGTCAGATGAATGGGAATTTGTAGAGAAAGAGTTTTGGGAAGGGAGATGTGATAGAAGGGGTTGAAAGCAGGCTAGCACAGTTGACGGCTGCAATTATGACAGAGGACTGGTAAAATTTGCTGATATCCTTTCAGAATGACGAGTTCTATTCCCAGCTGTGCCACTTGACTGCTGTGTGCCCTTGGGCAAGTTAGTTAACTTATCTATGCTTCAGTTCTGTCATCTATAAAATGGGAAGACAATACCTCTTCCCCCTCCTACTTAGAGTGTGAGCCCTGTATGGGACAGAGACTTTGTCTGACCTGATTATCTTGTTTCTTCCCCAGAGCTTAGAACAGTGCTTGGCACATACATAATAAGGGCTTACCAACTACCACAAATGTAAGCTTGTTATGGGCAGGGGAAGTCTCTGCTAATTATATTGTATTATAATAATAATAAAAGTAATAATAACAGCATTTGTTAAGTGCTTAATATGTGCCAGGCACTGAACTAAGCGCTGCGGTGTATACAAACAAATCAGATTGGGCACAGTCCCTGTCTCACATGGGGCTCACAGTCTTAAACCTCACTTTACAGATGAGATAACTGAGGCCCAGAGAAGTTAAGTGACTTTCCCAAGGCCAAACAGCTGACAAGTGAAGGAACTAGGATTAGAACCCAGGTCTTCTAACTCCCCGGTCCTTGTACTCTACCAAGCTATTAGTACAGTGCTCTGCACTTAGTGCTCAAAAATCCCATAACTATTATTATTATTGCCTTATCGTAGTGCTTTGGACTCAATAAACACCTCTGATGGCTGTGATACACTTGAGAATTCCTTCCTTTAACCCTATTCTGTCACTCCTCCACCATCCCGTGACAGATAGGAGACCTGGTTGGCAGAATCCAAGAAGGAGGGTGATGGAAAAGCAGAAATCACTAGGCCTCCAGCACACCCAGGCAGGTGCTAACTCTGTAGCCAATCAAGCGGCAGACATAAGGATGCACTTTCCCACCAAAGCTTCTTTGCCTTCATCATATCAACACTGTTTTCATAGTTATGGAGTAGACTGCAGTACAAACTTCCAGCTATGAAACCCTCTTTCATGAAGTTAAAAACATCACTGTTAATATTTAGGAACATCTGTGATCTATTGACTTTGCTGTCATTTGCTTTCAGAGTGCTGGGCAGTTTGTTTCTTGGCGACCCACTCGTTAATTTTCTTTACCATCTGATAACCTCTTTGATCTCTCACTCTTCCAGTTACTTCTGTCTTTTTGACCCAGGAAAGGGCAGATTGCCATTTTTTGAAGGAGAAAAGTGAGTCTATCCAGGAGGATTAAGGATTTGCCCAAGTTAAGCCATAAAAATAGTAATAACTGTGGTATTTGTTAAACACTTACTATGTACCAGGCACTGTACTAAGCCCTAGGGTGGTTACAAGCAAATGAGGTTGGGTACAGTCCTTGTCCCACAAAGGCCTCACAGTCTCAATCCCCACTTTACAGATGAGGTAACTGAGGCAGAGAGAGATGAAGTGACTTGGTCAAAGTCACACAGAAGACAAGTGACAGAGGCAGAATTAGAACTCAGGCCCTTCTGACTCCCAGGCCCATGTTCTATTATGCAACATAGGGTGCAGTTTGGACCTTCTTAAACAGCTTTTTTAGAAGGGTGCCCTTCGGCATATACTGCTTCCTGTTATCAACCAGCCTGAGCCAAAGACCACTCTGAATAACTATTGACACAGCTACTGAGGTGTCAGGTGAGACACCTTCTAAGAACAGAACACAAAGGAACTAAGGTTGGTAGAATAGGGCAAGGATGCAGAAGAAGCTCGACAGTCAACAAGTATAGTATAAAGATTGGGGGAAAACTCTTGTCTCTGCTGCTCACTGTTTTCAAAGGAAACCTTTAAGCCAGGGATGATCGTGCTGGTCTCAGCCTGTACCTAATGGTGTCCGGAATCTCATCATCCCTGGGTTGGAGGCCTTAATGGAATAAGGATCCTCAGCAATTAATTATTTATGCATGCTATTAAATGTTCTAATAAATAGTTTCTTGCTGTAATACTGAACACCAAAGTTTGTTCCATCCGTAAAGTTGAGTCCTGAATGCCCTCGTCCCTAACTGGCCTTAGAGGGACGTAACAGCAACACTGCTTCTAATTCATCAGTGACTGAACAAAAGCTCAGTTCCCCCTAACCCTAGGCCAGGACTTTTTCCCTTTTTCCATCAGGCCACTTCATGGACAGGGAAAGTGTCCATAAATTCTATTGTACTCTCCCAAGCACTTAGTACAGTGCTCTGCATACAATAAGCACTCAGTAAATACCACTGATTGATTGATTAGGCCATACTTGCCTCCCTGGGAATCCTAAACCAGGAATTAAGCTCTGTTTCTCCCTACTCCCCAAATTTCAAGAGGACTAACTCTAGAAAACATTCTGGATATAATAATAGTAATAATAATGGCATTTATTAAGCGCTTACTATGTGCAAAGCACTGTTCTAAGCGCTGGGGAAGTTACAAGGTGATCAGGTTGTCCCACAGTGGGCTCACAGTCTTTAATCCCCATTTTCCAGATGAGGTAACTGAGGCACAGAGAAGTTAAGTGACTTGCCCAAAGTCACACAGCTGGCAATTGGCAGAGCCGGAATTTGAACCCACGACCTTTGACTCCAAAGCCCAGGCTCTTTCCACTGAGCCATGCTGCTTCTCTCTGGATGTGGAACTGATTCATAAAAACAAGGTTCTTTATTGACCTTGTGTGTTTAATGATTCCAAATTATTATACTTAGGCAATATCAGTGGTTACTGAAATGCAAAATAAGATTAGCAAAAATCTATTTACTCCTAAGCAATTGACCAAAAAGCATGAACATATAAACCAGAGTATTAATAATGTTGCTGCACCAATGCCAAAGGCATCAGCTCCATTATAATTCCATTTGGAAACTAGTGAGTTTGTGAGGAAGAGCAGAGGAAGAACAAGAAAGACTGTAGGCTCACTGTGGGCAGGGAACATCTCTGCTAATTCTGTTGTACTGTATTCTCCCAAGTGCTGAATATGGTGGGCCCCTGGCCCATGTCCTACCTCTGGTCTGGAATGCCCTCCCTCCTTAAATCTGCCAATCACTCTTCCCCCCTCAAAGCCCTACTGCAGGCTCACCTCCTCCAAGAGGACTTTCCAAACTAAGATCCCTGTTCCTCAGCTCCCCCTCCCTTCCGCGTCACTTGACTCGCACCCTTTGCTCTTCCCCCCTCCACTCCATAGCACTTATGTATATAGTAATATATCTATAATTCTATTTATTTATATTGATGCCTGTTTACTTGTTTTGATGACTGTCTCCCTCCCCTCTAGACTGTAAACCCAGTGTGGGCAGGGATTATCTCTCTCTCTATTGCTGAATGATACTTTCCAAGAACTTAGTAGAGTGCTCTGTACACAGTAGGTGCTCAATAAATATGATAGAATGAATGAATACTTTGCACATAGTAAGTGCTCAGTAAACAGCACTGACAATGATTGAGAGGGAGTGACCATCAATGTATGAGGAAGATAGACTATTTTAACAATAATTATTGTGGCATCTGTAAAGCACTTACTTTGTGTCAACACTGTGGCCTAGTGGGAGGAGCACAGGCTTGGGAGGCAGAGGTCATGGGTTCTAATCCTGGCTCTGAAACTTATCAGCTACGTGTCTTTGGACAAGTCACTTAACGTCTCTGTGCCTCAATTACCTCATCTGTAAAATGAGGATTAAGACTGTGTGCTCCACGTGGGACAACTTTATTACCTTGTATTTACCCCAGAGCTCAGAACAGTGCTTGGTACATAGTAAGTGTTTAACAAATACCATCATCATTATTATTATTTTTATTATTAGCTTCTCTCTGTCTCAGTTACCTCATCTGTAAAATTGGGACTGTGACTGAGCCCCACCTAGGACATGGACTGTATCTAACCTGGTTAACTTGTATCTACCCCACTGCTCAGTACAGTGCCTAGCATATAGTAAGTACATAACAAATACCACTAAAAAAGCAACAGAAAAACATTACACTATGCTCTGGAGTAAGAGTCAATATGACCAGATCAGACATAATTCCTGTCCCACAAAGGGCTTGCAGTCTAAGTAGGAGAAAGGGCAGTTATTTACTCACCATTTTATAGATGAGGAAGCTGAGGCCCAGAGAAGTTTAGTTACTTGTTCCAGGTCACACAGGAGGCAAGTGTAGTAGCTGGGATTCAACCTTTGTCCATGTTCTTTCCAATAGATATGCTGCTTCATTTAATAATAATAATAATAATAATAATGGCATTTATTAAGCGCTTACTATGTGCAAAGCACTGTTCTAAGTGCTGGGGAGGTTACAAGGTGATTAGGTTGTCCCACGGGGGGCTCACAATCTTAATCCCCATTTTACAGATGAGGGAACTGAGGCCCAGAGAAGTGAAGTGACTTGCCCAAAGTCACACAACTGACAAGTGGCAGAACCGGGATTTGAACCCACGACCTCTGACTCCAAAGCCCATGCTCTTTCCACTGAGCCACACTGCTCCCATTTCAAGTGTCTTTGGTTCCCGAGAGTCACTTACTGGCTAAAGAAAGTAAGGCACTTCCCCATCCTATTCTCCACCTGCTATTTTCAACTTCATTCAATCATCTCTACTGAGTACCTAATCGAAGCACAGAACTATATTAGGTGCTTGGAGAAGTACAACTGAAGTGAAAGACAGAGTCTCCATCCTCACCTGCACCATCTGTGACTCACTACCATTTTCCCAAGCTGTCTGTGTTGTATGTGGATGGATTTATTCTATATATAAATTCCCAGGGGCTTCTATGCCTGTAATCAGTTCAGTTACTGCACTTGGCCAAAACTAATGAATTGGGGAGCTCCAGCCCTATCAGAAAGAGCAAACAGAAAGAAAAAATAGCAATGAAGGCAGGCAAACACATTAAAAAAAATTTAAAAAATCAAACAGCCTTCTTGGCCACAGAAGTGAAATAAAGGAGAGTAAGTACAGATCCCCAGGGACTGGGCCTCTATTGAATACTTTTGAGAAACTGCTGATGAAACTAAGCATTTAAAGGTGGGACTTGTTTCCTGGAGGAGGTGAGGAGAAATCACACAGTCTTACACATGAGTACAGTCTCCCAGATTGAGACAAGCAGCTATGCCCACTCAGAGACAGAGAGACAGAGTTCCAGTGAACCTGAGGTAGAGAGATATATGAAATAGCAAGATACAGAGTGAAGAAACTGACTCAGAGAGAGAGACGGAGACAGCAAGGCACAGAAAAAAAAAAGCTGAAGAGGATAAAGACAGAGAAATCCAAAGAGAAAAATGTGAGATAGAGTCAGATACAGAAAGGGGAGGAAAAATTCATAGATATACAGAGGCAGAGAAAAACAAAACAACAGTTTTGAAGAAATCCAACAGATGAAGAGTGGCAGAGACATAAAAAAGTGGCAGAGATACATAAAGATGCTGACACTAAGAGAAACAGAAAGAGACAGAGATCCAGAGGCATGAAAAGACAGAGACAGAGATATGGCAAGACACAAAGAGATTCATGGAGTAAAGAAAGAAATAGACAGAAAATGAGACAGATCTAAAAGAAAGAGAAATATAGAGAGGGAGAAAGTTCAAGACATACATACAAAAAGTCAGAATCAGATAAACCGATAAAAACTGAGTCAGAATGAGAGAAAATAAGAAACAGAGAAAGAAGACATGGGAGAGGACATTGAGAGTTTGGCTCAGTATGACTTACTCAGAGGAGAATCTGAGGACGAAAGGACATATTTGTGGGAAAAAATGGAGCAGTAATTATATCTACTTTTAATTCATGCATTTGAAGAATAGAAATGTAAGTTGTTTGTTATTTGTCAGTCAGTATTTAATGAGCATCCATTGAGATTAAAGCATTGAATTAAGCAAAGGGGACATTTCAGGGAGGTGATATAGAACTTCCTACCCTTGAGGAAATTTTGAGGGAAAACAAAGATATTAAATAGACATTATATACAATATAAATTAGATACAGCAGAAAGGACAGAAACAGATAAGGGCTTTGGACAGAGATGTATGTATTTCATAGTTATTGGAATAGTTGATGTGGTTAGAGTCACGTGGGATTAATGTACATCATTTGCCCCACTGGACTGTAAAATCCCTTCAGGGACTATGCCTATTTTCTAACGAGTCCAAGCATCATCACGAGGCCACAAGCTTCCTTACTGACTGACTTCTGCAATGTGCCCACTGAGACCAATTCTCCCCTCTCATTCTTGGCAGAGAGCTAGCATAAGGGCATGTAATGAGAGTTTGGTCATACTCAGGTGGAGAGCAGAAAATATTAACCTCTCCCTCTCCCCATAATAACTGCCGTAGTTGTTAAGCACTTGTTATGTATCGAGCACTGCCCTAAAAACTGAGGTAGACACAAGATAATCAGCTCGTGCACAGTCCTAGTCGTACATGGGGCTCACAGTCGAAAGGGGAAGAGGAACAGGTACTTAATTACCATTTCACAGATGAGGAAACTAAAGCACGGAGATGTTAAGTAACTTGTCCAAGATCACATAAACAGCAAAAGGAGGAGCTGGGATTAAAAACAGTTTCAAGACTCCCACACCTGGGCTCTTTGTTCTAGGTCACTCTCTAACCTACATCCTCCCTTTTTTCTTTCTCCCTTGGGTTCATCCCCTCAACATCCTATGCCCAAGGTGTCAGGCCTATGTTTGGCCTACCACATTGCCATGGAAACAAAATGGTGTTTGATGGTGGTGATGGCTCCCTTAAAGGACGGACAAACCAGGAAAGAGGGAAATATGAGGGAGGGGTCAGGAACCCAACAGAGATGGCTCAGCTCCCACATGCTCAGACTGAACATCTTCCTGAAGGTTGGATGCCACTCTCTAATCATGATATTTGTTAAGTGCTAACTAAATGTCATGCATGCTTTTAGCACTAGGGTAAATACGAGTTAATCAGGCTGGACACAGTCTCCATCCCACATGAGACTCACAGTCTAAATTCATTCATTCAATCATATTTATTGAGCACTTACTGTGTGCAGAGCACTGTTCTAAGCACTTGGGAAGTACAAGTTGGCAACATATAGAGACAGTCTCTACCCAACAATGGGCTAACAGTCTAGAAGGAAGAGACAGACAACAAAACAAAACAAAACAAAACATGTGGACAGGTGTCATCAGAATAAATAGAAATAAAGCTAGATGCATATCATTAACAAAATAAATAGAATAGTAAATATGTACAAGTAAAATAAACAGAATAATAAAGCTGTACAAACATATATACAGGTGTTGTGGGGAGGAGAAGGAGGTAGGGAGGGGGGGATGGGGAAGAGGAGAGGAAAAAGGGGGCTCAGTCTAGGAAGGCCTCCTGGAGGAGATGAGCTCTCTGTAGGGCTTTGAAGGGAGGGAGAGAGCTAGCTTGGTGGATGTGCGGAGGGAGGGCATTCCAGGCCAGGGGGAGGATGTGGGCCGGGGGTTGACGGCAGGACAGGTGAGAATGAGATACAGTGAGGAGGTTAGCAGCAGAGGAGCGGAGGGTGCGGGCTGGGCTGTAGAAGGAGAGAAGGGAGGTGAGGTAGGAGGGGGCGAGGTGATGGAGAGACGTGAAGCTGAGAATGAGGAGATTTTGTATAATGTGTAGGTTGACTGGTAGCCACTGGAGATTTTTGAGGAGGAGAGTAACATTCCCAGATCATTTCTGCACAAAGATGATCCAGGCAGCAGTGTAAAGTATAAACTGAAGTGGTGAGAGACAGGAGGATGGGAGATCAGAGAGGAGGCTGATGCAGTAATCCAGTTGGGATAGGATGAGAGATTGAACCAGCAAGGTAGCAGTTTGGATGGAGAGAAAAGAGCGGATCTTGGCAATGTTGTGGAGGTGAGGTGGGAGAACCGTATTTAATCCCCATTTTACAGATTAGTAAATGGAGGTACAGAGAAGTGACTTGCCAAAGGTCGCACAACAAGCTATTCGCAGAGCTGGGATTAAAACCAAGGTCCTCTGACCTCCAGGCCCATGCACTTCACCACGCTGCTTCTCTGTGAGAAGTAAATATTGCCCTGTTTGAGAAGAAGCAATGGCATTGACAAATCATCCACTGGACTGCAAGTTCCTTAAGGTCAGAGACCAGGGCTGTGTCTAGAACAGTGCTTTGCACATAGTGGCTATTCAGTAGAGGCTGCAGACTGATGTTCTCAATGACTGGGATTCTAAGTAACTGGTGTTCTGAGTGTCTGGTGTACTGAGTGTTGCTTACAGTGACTACTATTCCAAGTGACTAGACTAATGAGTGCCTAATGTTCTGAGTGCCTGGTTTACTGAGTGGTGCTTTGAGTACCTGAGGTTCTGAGTGACAAAGATGATCCGGGCAGCAGTGTACTGGTGTACTGAGTGAGTGGTGTTCTGAGTATCTGGTTTACTGAATGGTGCTCTGAGTGACTGTTGTTTTGAATGACTGATGTTCTGAATGACTGGCTTTTTGAGTGCCTGCTGTTCTTAGTGACTGGTGTTGTGAGTGCCTGGTGTTCTTAATGTCTGGTGTACTGAGTTACCTAGGAAAAGTAACTGTTTTCCTCCCAAGAAAGAGGTCTGGATCCATAACTCAGCTGAGCAGCAAACCCCTGTCACACCGCAGGATTTTTTATCTTGATCCCCAGGAAAATCACTTTGCAGTTCTCCCTTATCCCCTCTGTCCCAACCCTCCCATTCCCCTAGGAAAAGGTTATCGTAATGTTTACCATAACAATTGGGCCCCAGCTAATCTCCTTTACGCCTCCCAGGGGCTTGCTGATTAATGAGTCCTTAGGTCCTTCCCCTTCCATCATTACATTCTCTTGTCTATTTAGAGATCATTCACATTTTCTTAATTAGACTCAGTCCTGAACTGTGATTGCAATTTTCTAGACTGTGGGCCCGCTGTTGGGTAGGGACTGTCTCTATATGTTGCCAACTTGTACTTCCCAAGCACTTAGCACAGTGCTCTGCACACAGTAATCACTCAATAAATATGATTGAATGAATGAATTGCAATGGCTTCCAACTCCAATAGCTCAGTGGTTTTTTTTAGCTGTTTCTGGTTTTTGTGGCTAGTTATGTGACTTATACACTCCTGAACTTCAACAGCAATCCCATCTGAGGTGGACTGTAACCTCCTATCTGTGAAGACCCTAAGGACTAAGAGATCAGATTAGTTCACTGGCCATGCTCAATGATTGTGTTTTGAGATTTGGACATGATGACTACTATGTAAGATCTTTCAAACTCATTACATCAGTTGCTGATTCAAAGAACTCAAGAAAAAAAAATGATCCTAGAAGTGCCTAGGGTTTTCTTTTTCAGTATGCTTTCTAAGTGGGGTTTGGAAACATTACCATTGCCCTGTTGGCTTTATTGATGTTTAACACTAATAAAATGTGTCTATCTTATTATCTCTAGGGGCATATTCAACTTAAAAAAATGCAGCATAACAAAAGCCAGAAAAAAAACTGACAATAAAACAGTCGGATACAAATGAATTTGGCCACAACCTTTTGCAACATCCCTCATTTCATCTCCTTCCAGCAATGAATTAAATTGAGCAGATGCGTTTTGCTCAGTGCCCTAAAGATCACTGAACTTTGTCACACCAAGAAAAGTTAAATTGCAGAGCTGGAGACATTTTATGCTCAGAATAAGCCTGTGCCTAATATCCTAGATGTGAAATCCAAGGACACTAGAATCTCATCAGGGCTCAGTTGGAGATGTTATCTGTTGCCCTGATAAGAAAGTCACTGATCTTCACTTTTCATTCATTCATTCATTCAGTCAGTCAGTCAGTCAGTCATTCAGTCAGTCATATTTATTGAGTGCTTACTGTGTGCAGAGCACTGTACTAAGTGCTTGGGAAGTACAAGTTGGCAACATATAGAGATGGTCCCTACCCAACAACAGTCTAGAAAGGGGAGACAGACAACAAAACAAAACATGTGGACAGGTGTCAAGTCATCAGAACAAATAGAAGTAAAGCTAGATGCACATCATTAACAAAATAAATAGAATAATAAATATATACAAGTAAAATAAATAGAGTAATAAATCTGCACAAACATATATGCAGGTGCTGTCGGGAGGGGAAGGAGGTAGGGCAACGGGGTATGGGGAGGAGGAGAGGAAAAAGGGGGCTCAGTCTGGGAAGGCCTCCTGGAGGAGGTGAGCTCTAAGTAGGGCTTTGAAGGGAGGAAGAGAGCTAGCTTGGTGGATGTGTGGAGGGAGGGCATTCTATTAATTTTATCAGTATGATTATTTTAGAGAAGAATAATCCTTATGAAGTTTTTCTTTCTTACAAAAATAGTAGAAACTCTGTTGGGAACATTGATTTCTGATCACTGTCACCCTCCTTAGCGACAATAGCTAGGGACCCCCTCATTTGTCCCTTAGTGGCCAAAGAGCGCAAATTCACCTCCCTCCCTGTGCCAGGAGATCAGACTCTACATAGTTAAAATCAAGGCCTGGGAATCAGAGCTTCTGAATTCTCTTTGTTACCCTAATTTATTCAGTTCGGTTGCCCAAGGACAAAGGAAATGCTACTGCCATGCATTTTGCTAACCTCAAAGAGAAGAGGGCCTCATCTTCTCTGAACCTTAATAGCCTCTTGAAACCAAAGGCACAAAGTAAGGCTAGTGTTCCCTTTGCTCCTCACTTCTCTCAGATCTGGTGAGACATTCTCACAGAGGGACATGGGCTGTTATAAACATAGAAAGAGTTCCTTGAATGCCTCCACAATAGATGATATGCCTGATGTAGAACAGGACTGAATCCAATTTGATGACCTTGGATTTACCCCAGAGCTCATTACAGTGCTTAGCATACAGTAAGGACTTAACAAAAAGCACTACTACTACTAGTTATTATTATGAGGAAATTATTTTCCCAGCTATTTAAACCCACTCACACAATTTCAGGCTAACAGTATTGAGACTAATGGAATTAACTACAGTTCTAGGAAGGGCAAACAAAGCTGTCCCTTTCTGGAGATGGACTTCTGTCCAGAAAGTAGTGGCCCCAGGAGATCCAGAGAACATTTTAGTGGGAAACAAAGGAAGGAACCCTAAATGAACTGGGCCAGGTTGGAAGAGAGGCACTGGATTGTAAAGTCCTTGAAGGTTGGAATTTTGTCTACCAGCTTTATTGTGTTCTCCCAAGCCCTTGGTACAGTGCTCTGCACATAGTAAGCCCTCAATAATATGATTGATGGATTGATTGAAGGAGTGAGGCCCAGGGCAGAGCTTGGGCGAGATTTTCATGATTGTGAATAACCTAATTGCTAGGTGTGACCTCTAAATAGGGGCATAATGCTAATGCCTGCTAGAAAATTACTTTTGCATGGGGATGTACCTATGTGATAGACAATTCTTGTATTTTGAGGAACTGAAGTGACATCTGATTGCATATGTTTTTCTGAGCCATTATGGTCTGTGGAGGGGCACTGCAGCTGTGACCTGAACGTGAGCTAACTGAGGGAGCCCTCCACCCACCACAGAGTCTGTCTTCAAGTCTAGGACTTGTGCCAACTGCCTCAGGTTCATGGTCCCACTGCTTGGCAGGAATTGCCCAGGGTGTCCCCAGGTCTGTGATAGATCTGTTAATTGGCGGGAGGGGAGGGGGATTGCAGCAGACAATAAAATGGAAGGCTTAGTGACCTTGTTAAGATTCAACCATTGAGGACTTCCAGATTGAGGACACTCTAAAACACTATTCCAGGTTTCTAGGTCAGGAAGATTCCCTGGGATCCCCTTAACCTGCCAATGAGGGTGAGGTCACAGGGGTAACAAATAAGTGTGTTTGGGCAGGGGAGACTGAGCCAGTGGGAAGGTGTGCAAGAGTGAGCAAGTGTGATTGATCAATCAGCCATAATTTTTGAGCACTTTCTGTGTGAGGAGCACTGCGTTAAGAGTTTGAGAGAGTGCAGTGTAACAGAGTTGGTAGACATGTTCCCTATCAGAAGGAACTTAAAATCTAGAGGGGGAGGTAGATATTAAAATATTTATGGATATAAACCCAAGTGTTGTGGGGCTGAGGGTGGGCTGAATCAAGGGTACAGATCCAAGTGCCAGAAGAGATGCAGAAGGGAGAGGGAATAGGGGAAATGAGGGCTTAGACCGCGAAGGTCTCTTGAAGGAGATGTGATTTTCATAAGGTTTTGAAGGTGGGTAGAGTGATTGTCTGTCATATGAAGGGGGAGAGAGTTCAAGGCACAAAGCAGGAAAAGTGAGAAGTTGGCAGTGAGATTGAGGTACAGTGATTGGGTTGGTGTTAGAGGAGCGAAATTAATGTGCTGGATTGTGATAGGAAGTCAGAGAAGTAAAGTAGGAGGGGACAAGGTGATTGAGTTTTTAAAGCCAGTGTGTAAGAATAGGTATGGTGAATGTGTCCAGATACTGATTGGACCTAGGTAAGGTGAGCCCTCAACAGGCAGATTTGCCCACCAACCAGATTCTGCCTGGAGGAACTAATCATAGGAGTTTGTGGGAGGGGGCGGTTTCATTCATTCATTCGTATTTATTGGCACTTACTGTGTGCAGAGCACTGTACTAAGCTCTTGGGAAGTACAAGTTGGCAACATATAGAGACGGTCCCTACCCAACAACAGGCTCACAGTCTAGAAGGGGGAGTCAGACAACAAAACAAAGCATGTGGACACGTGTCAAGTCATCAGAATAAATAGAAATAAAGCTAGATGCACATCATTAACAAAATGAATAGAATAGTAAATATGTACAAGAAAAATAAATAACATAATAAATCTGTACAAACATATATATATATATATAGGTGCTGTGGGGAGGGGAAGGAGGTAGGGCGGGGGATGGGGAGGAGGAGGGGAAAAAGGGGGCTCAGTCTGGGAAGGCCTCCTGGAGGAGGTGAGCTCGCGCAAGGGTTTTGAAGGGAGGAAGAGAGTTAGCTTGGTGGATGTGCAGAAGGAGGGCATTCCAGGCCATGGGGAGGACGTGGGCTGGAAGTCAACAGCGAGACAGGTGAGAACGAGGTACAGTGAGGATGTTAGTGACAGAGGAGCGGAGGGTGTGGGCTGGGCTATAGAAGGAGAGAAGGGAGGTGAGGTAGGAAGAATCGGAAAAACAAAAGTTACCTCGAAGCCATTCATTATCTGAGGAGTCAAAGACTACACTACTGTTGCATACCCCCTGGAATTTGTGTGCTATTATAACAAACTGGATTTCCAGGTAAAGGTGTAGAGCATGGGCACTTTTGACAGTAGTAGTGGGAGTAATAATATTAAATGTTTACTATGTGCACAGCAGTGTACTAAGTTCTGGAAAAGAATACACAAAGGCGACAAAAAGCTTTACTTTATCATTTTTCTTAGCTGAGATTAAGGGTGCCTAATTTTTATACAATTTGAATCTCTTTGACTGAATTATAAACACCTGAACATAGAGGCCTTTTTTTCCTCAGACAGGCCCCTACAACCAGTGGCACTAATAGTCCTGCTGTAATTAGTGATTTTTGATTTCATGTTAACGAATGACAGTTGGTGGCTACCATTTTGCAGGATAATGTATTCAGGATTTAATTAGTGTCTATCTTTCCATTCTTTGTAGAGCTCTACATTTATTCAAACACTTTACCTGAGTGCTTTCACCAGGCACAGGTCAAAATATCTTTCTGTCAAGTGTGTTTTAGGAAGTGGTAAGTGAGAGTGGAGGAGAAAGAGCTTAAAGCATCAAATTAATGTAGCAGATTACATTTTTTGAATAATAATTAGGAGATTCGCATAACAGAGGAACCAACACCCTACAATTCTTGAAATTTTATGGGAGAAATGTTAGGTTTATTTTGAGATCCTCACTTGAAATGATTCTGACAAGATTGAAGCAGCATGGCCTAGCAGAGAGAGCACAGGCCTGGGAGCCAAGGACCTGGGTTCTAATTCTGACTCCTCCACTCGTCTGCTGTGGGACCATGGCGGAGTCACTTCACTTCCCTGTGCCTCAGTTATCTCATCTATAAATGAGGATTAAGACTGTGAGCTCTATGAGGAACATGGGTTGTGTCCAAAATGATTAACGTATACCCCAGGGCTTAGTACAGTGCCTGGCACATAGTAAGCACTTAACAAATACGATTAAAAAAGTGCCTGAAGGGGCTTTATGATTCTACCCTTAGATTGTGGTTGTACAGCAGCCTTGAAAATAAATGCTGAATTCCCACCAGTCTCATAATTTTAATAAGCCTCAACAATGGTTGTGAATTGAATGGAATTTTTTAAATAACATTCAAACTTGAAAGAAAAAAGCATATTTCATGTTATTTGGACACGTGTGTTTTCACCTTATAACCTTCCTTTTACCCTTTTAAAGGGAATTTCCTTTAGCAATTCCCATGGTATTTGTGTGGTACATGGTGCTTTCTAATGATAACATCACTGTATGAGGGAGAGAGGGATGATTCCTAAGCAGGCATAAGCAGACCTGCCTGATCCACAATGTGCCAGAAACTTAAATTTAAAGTGAACTGGGTCGCTGGTGTAGTTGGTGACCTCTGAGTCTAACTTTTTATGCTCATCGTAAAAGTTAGTCAAACTGTTACATTGGCTTAGAAAATAAGAAATTAATTATGAACACCCCATTTAATGCAAGAAGGGTCCAATGTCCACAGTTTCTTAAAAGCATCATTGAAGTAATTTCACTACTGCCAATTGAACATTTATATAGAACACATCTAAATGTGCTCAGTCAATGAATCCCCGGAGAATTTCTGCTTCATTAACTGTTTACATGGTGACCTCAATAGAAAGGTTTTAGCCTGATAAAATGCCTGTTTCTCCTTCTGCCTCAAGCAACAGTGTAATAGGTCTCAACTATTTTTCATGATACATTGAAAATCTAGAAATATCACATTAGCATTCTTAATCTTACCACGCAGAATACTGAAACACCCCTTGTTGAGTTAACCTCCAAATAGCCTCTCTAATGCTGTATCATATGCTAACGAAGTGATCCATCCCTGAAGTCCTCCATTTCCACTCAGTCGGAGTAAAAGATACATTTGTGTTGGTGTCTCATGCTCATATTTCAAGCATCTCTAATCCTAGATTTCTCAAGTGGCCAGCCTAAGTAGTCCACTCTTCCTTAATGGCACTATTATTTGCATCATGTATTACAATGTCAAGGAAATCTGAGATATTTCAATTTTACAGCACCTCCTCTTGCCAAAAAGGAACCACTTTCAACTCGGCACAAAATGAAAAATGTTCCGGTTGGTATGTTGGTTGGGGGAAAGAAAAAATATCAGAGGGCCGTAGCTGCCAGAGATTATCTCTGGGAGAGGGAGAGGTAAGGGAATGGAGTTAGATTGGGCATTCCCCTCTGACTGAGAATGCACATTGGTCGGGGGGACATTTGAAGATGAAATGTCCCAGGAAGGTAATTGAGAAATGGAAATGACTCTCATGTAGTCAATTCACTCTTTTCCTCTGTAACAAAATGGAAAAATTTTCTCTGGGAATAGGAAAACTTAGTAAAATTCTTGGTCATCTTGACAGAAGAGTTTGTTGCAGGATAAATACCCTCTCCACTTTCCCATTCTATACCTTTGTCCTGGAACTATTTCTTTCCAAATCCTTGAACAGCATGCACAACAGAGAAGCAGAACAGGAAGCAGCATGGCTTAGTGGAAAGAGCATGGGTTTAGGAGTCAGAGGTCATGGGTTTTAGTCCCAGCTCCGCCACATGTCTTCTGTGTGACCTTGGGCAAGTCACTTAAGTTCTCTGAGCCTCAGTTACCTCATCTGTAGAATGGGGATTAAGACTGTGAGCCCTATGTGGGACAACCTGATTACCTTGTATCCCTTCCCCCCAACGCTTAGAATAGTGCTCTGCACACCATAAGTGCTCAATAAATATGATTGAAGGAACAGCAATCTTGCTTTGGAGCTTGAAATGGCTCCCAGTAAAATGCTGGAACAGAGAGTTTTCACTTTGCAATGTCCCAGAGAAGTTCCCAGTCAGTTAATGCCACCTCTCTAACCCCTGGGAAAGGGAATCATGTAAATATAGGCCACAAACAGCTCAAAAGTGACTCTTCCAGCTAGACTATAATCCTTCTGAATGTGCTCACTTTTTTGATGGTATTTGTTAAGTGCTTACTATGTGTCAAGCACTGTTCTAAGCATTGGGGTAGATAGCTTTGAGGTAGATACAAGTTAATCAGGCTGGATACAAGGGGATCACAGTCTAAATAGGAGGGAGAACGGGTATTGAAGAGGAGTCTGAGGCACAGAGAAGTGAAGTGATTTCACCAAGGTCACACAGCAGGCAAATGGTGCAGCTGGGATTAGAACCCAAGTCCTCTGGATCCCAGGCTTGTGCTTTAGCCACTAGAGCATGCTGTTTTCCACCTGATGGGTTTCTAGTGGTTTATAGCTGTTTGGCCCTAATGGAAAATGTAAGAGTAGATTGAGGATCGATTATTGACTGTAAACTCATTGTGTGAGGGGAACGCATCTATCAACTCTGTTATAGTGTACTCTCCCAAGCACATAGTACAGTGCTCTGCACATAGTAAGTGCTCAATAAATACAATTGATTGATGTTCATCTCATCCAGGTACTTCCAAGAAACTTGAGCCAACACAATGCTGGTCATATGCTCAGGAACCTTGTTAGTTTGCTATTCCAGTGTTTGTCGTCATCCGGAAATTCTTCCTTAGGTAGATTTCTCTTCTGTGATTTTAAGTCCATTTCTCTTTGCTTTGCCCTTAGGGAAGTTTAAGGTCAAGGACACTTGAATACCCTTGCAAATCAAGACCAAAAATGTACCAAACCATAAAATGTTTTAACCAGCTCACCCTAACCTCTCCAGGAATACAAAGGTAGTTATTATTTTAAAACTGTTTTGACACTCATATCATAACCTACCATGACAGCAGAATATCTGCCTTCTTAAATGTTAACATGGTGACTTTGGTGGAAAAATTTTACCCTAATGAAATACCTGCCAATACTGGGTAAGAAAAAAGGCCTATCTGGGCAAGTATTTGGCCTCTAGTGCTGGCCGCAGGATGCTTAGTCAGTCAGTCGTTCAGTCAGTCCTATTTACTGAGCCCTTACTGTGTGCAGAGCACTGATCTAAGTACATGTTATATTACAATATAGTAATTTATCAGACATATTCCCTGACCATTACGGGTTTACAGTTTAGAGGCTGCTTAGAGAACATTCTAATGGTTTTTCACCTTGACATCCATCCTAATGGTTAAGGATGTATCATCTTTATAGTGTTACATTGTAAGCTCTCCAAGCCATGTATTGTGCTTGCTTAGACTATTGTGCTCTCCCAAGTGCTTAGTGCAAAGCTCTCAACACGGAAATTGATCAATAAATAACATTGATTGGTTGAATGATCCCTAATTGTAATTATGGTATTTGTTAAACACTTACTATTTGCAAATCACTGTACTAAGCACTGGGGTGGATAAAAGGTAATCAGGTCAGACTCCGTCCCTGTCCTGCATGGGACTCATGGTCTAGAGTAGAGGGAGAGCCTGTAATCCTTCCCTGACATGATCAGCAAGAGAGAACAGGTAATCCTTCCCTCTACATCCTTAACATTTCTCCTAGTGACACATTTTATAGGCATGTATCCTAGTTCATCGATGTTCGGCTGCCCCATTTCCTACAGTAAATTCTCTTTTCTTAACACCTGTTGGGTGAAAATTAAAAAAATATATATGTTTCCTTCTATAACCTTCAAATGTCAATGAGGATCCCACTGTCCCAATGTTGTGGATTTAATGGACAACTCCATGTTGGCCCTGTCCATACACCTCAGTATATTTTAACTTCATTCCTGCTTCCCCCAGATTGTCTTTGAAAACTGAAGAGCCTAATCATTTCAGTCCTGCTAATCATCTTGGTTGTCTTTCTCTGAAACTCATCCAGTTCTATGTGGACCTTGAAAAATGTAGCAGCAAGAAATGCTTGCAGAATCATGGGGATGGGTATAGCATATGCCTACAGGATGACTCAGACCAGGAGGTGTCACTTCACTGTGAAACAATAATCCCTCCAACAGTTGCTTGGGCCTAGAATGCAAATCAATGTATTAATTGAACTTAATTGAACTTTCACTGTGTGCAACACAATTATATAGCTAACACATTCCCTGGCCACAGCAAGCATACAGGCTAGGGTAACTTTCCCATCTCTCCATTTTCTAGTATCCACAGTTGCTTATTTCTCAGGGTAAGGCATGACAATTATGTCTGATTGTCCTTGACCAAGGCCTCATTTTGTTTTCTCAGACTTTTGTGGTATCCAGCTTGAATTGCCACAGGGCTGTCTTCATCAGGTCACTCCTGAAGACTCCCTGGAAGCATTAGCTGATGGAGAATGAGGCATTCAGAGTCTTTACTTCTGCCAGCCATATGGAACAGATTACACTTCTGTGCTGTTGCATGACAATATGGCTCCCAATTTGCTTTTCTGTGTAATTTAAGGGTTTGAATTTCCTCTGGTCAGGGTCAAGCAGATAGGGCCTGATAGAAATTCTGCAAACAATAATAATCATGGTATTTGTTAAGCACTTACAATGTGCCAAGCATTGTACCAAGTCCTGGGGTAACTACAAGATCATCGGGTTTCCCATGGGGCTCAGCGTCCAAGTAGGAAGGAGAAGAGGTCTTGACTCCCCATTTAATAATAATAATAATGGTAATAATAATGGTATTTGTTAAGTGCTTACTATGTGGCCGGCACTCTTGCAATAGATTCAAGCTAATCAAGCTGGACACAGCCCCTATCCCACATGGGGCTCACAGTCTTTATCCCCATCTTGCAGATGAGGTAGCTAAAGCACAGAGAAGTGAAGTGACTTGCCTAAGGTCACACAGCAGACAAGTGGCAGAGATAATTGGAAATGGAACCCAGAACATTCTGATTCCCAGATTCATGCTCCATCCACAAAGCCACGCAGATGAGAGAACTGAGGCTGCACTTAGAACAGTGCTTGGCACAGAGTAAGCGCTTAAGAAATACCATCATCAACTGAGGCACAGATAAGGGAAGTTAATTGCCCAAGGTCACACAACAGGCAAGTGGCAGAGCCAGGATTAGAGCACAGGTTCCCTGGATCCCCAGCCCATGCTCTTTCCACTAGGCCATGCTACTTCACAAATGTGAAACCTGATTTTCCTAGTGTCTATCTAAATGTCTCGCTTTTGCATTTGGATTTGTACACTTTATTCACCTCAATTGCAGCCCCACAGCACTGTGGCTTAATGGAAAGAGCACAAGCTTGGGAGTCAGAGGACTTAGGTTCTAATCCTGGCTCTGCCATTTATCAGCTGTGTGATTTTGGGCAAGTCACTTAACTTCTCTGTGCTTCATTTACCTCATCTGTAAAATGGGAATTAAAACTGTGAGCCTCACGTGGAACAACCTGATTACCTTGTATCTACCCCAGCACTTAGAACAGTGCTTGGCACACAGTAAGCCCTTAACAAATACCATCATTATTATTGTATAAATAGCCATAATTCATTTATCTTAAAGTCTGTCACCTCCTCTAGACTATAAGCTCCTTGAGGGCAGAGAACGCATCCATCAATTCCGTTTAAATGCACTCCCCCAAGACCTTAGTACATTGTCCTACACACAGTAAGTGCTCAGTAAATATGACTGATTGATTTTGAACCAGCTGCTACTGTTTCCCTCATTCTCCATAACTTTTCCTAGAGAAGAACTTCATGCTTTACTTGTATTTTGAGGCTGGGTTTTGATCTATTGACATAAGACCTCAAAGATTTTAGCAAATATAATTCTATACAATAGCCTAATGGATAAAAAGAGATAAAAAGCAGAACAATCTTCGTTCAGTCAAGACTAGAGAAAACAGGGCCAAAGGGTGACGTCTTAATGGGTTTTAAATATCAGGCAGCCCAATTCCTCCAGGAAGCTTTTGCCAATTAAGGTCATTCATTTCCTAACCTGTCAATCCAATCTCCCTGCCAACAATACATTAATGTAATTATTATCCTGATCAGTAAGTACTTTTTTTTTAATTGGGGTTTTCTCTTTCTCATCTTCCCTAATATCTAGCAAGTTGCCTGAAAGAGGAGCCATTTCTAATCTTTACTGGGCACAATGTTGCCTGATCATAAGGAAGTCTGATTCAGCTGCTGTGGGCTGAAAGATTTGATAACAATTTGGCCCTACAGAATTTGTTCTGGTCACCGTGTTAGGCATGGCAGGAGGAACCCCAGGCTTTCTGGATTTTTTTGTGGATTGAGCAGAGGACTAAAAGGGAGAAAGAAGGGTGGGGACTTGCCAGAGAAGAAAAGGCCTGTTGTGGGAAAACTACTTTAGAGGGAATCAATCATATTTATTTAGTACTTACTGTGTGCAGAACACTGCACTAAGTGCCTGGGAGAGTTCAATAGAACAAAATAACAGGCATATCCCCTGCCCACAATGAGTTTAATGCCTAGATGAGGCAAGCAGACATTAATATAAATGAATATATTAATAATATAAATAAATATATTTCTACTCAGCTAGACTCACTCGCTCCCCTTTCCCTTCGCCGCTCTTGCACCACAGCCCTGGATCACTGCCACTGTCCGCCTCCTTCACTCTTATGCTCGAGCTGCTGAACGCTGCTGGTGAAAGTTTAAACACCATGCCAACCTCGTTCACTTCAGGTTTATCCTTTCCTGCCTTAACTCAGCCCTCTCTTCTGCCAGACAAAACTATTTCTCCTCCCTTAGGCCCATCACCCCCGCCAGCTCTTCCGTACATTCAACTCCCTTCTCAGGCCCCCGGTTCCTCCCCCTCCTCCTTCCCTCACCCCCAACGATCTGGCCTCCTACTTCATTAACAAAATTAAATCCATCAGGTCTGACCTCCCCAAAGTCTCTTCCCCCCCTTCTCCAACCCCTCGGCTCTCAACACTCTCTGCTACTCTCCCATCCTTCCCAGCAGTATCCTCAGAGGAGCTCTCCTCCCTCCTCTCAAGTGCTACTCCGGCCACCTGTGCTTCTGACCCCATTCCCTCTCATCTCATGAAATCTCTCGCTCCATCCCTTCTCCCCTCCTCAACTTCCATCTTCAACCGCTCACTCTCCACTGGTTCCTTCCCCTCTGCCTTCAAACATGCCCATGTCTCTCCCATCCTAAAAAAACCCTCTCTTGACCCCACCTCACCTTCTAGTTATCGCCCCATATCCCTCCTACCATTCCTTTCCAAACTCCTTGAACGAGTTGTCTACACGCGCTGCCTAGAATTCCTCAACACCAACTCTCTCCTCGATCCCCTCCAGTCTGGCTTCCGTCCCCTACATTCCGCGGAAACTGCTCTCTCAAAGGCCACCAATGGCCTCCTGCTTGCCAAATCCAATGGCTCATACTCTATCCTAATCCTCCTCGACCTCTCAACTGCCTTTGACACTGTGGACCACCCCCTTCTCCTCAACACGCTATCTGACCTTGGCTTCACAGACTCCGTCCTCTCCTGGTTCTCCTCTTATCTCTCCGGTCGTTCTTTCTCAGTCTCTTTTGCAGGCTCCTCCTCCCCCTCCCATCCTCTTACTGTGGGGGTTCCCCAAGGTTCAGTGCTTGGTCCCCTTCTGTTCTCAATCTACACGCACTCCCTTGGTGACCTCATTCGCTCCCACGGCTTCAACTATCATCTCTATGCTGATGACACCCAGATCTACATCTCTGCCCCTGCTCTCTCCAGGCTCGCGTCTCCTCCTGCCTTCAGGACATCTCCATCTGGATGTCTGCCCGCCACCTAAAGCTCAACATGTCGAAGACTGAACTCCTTGTCTTCCCTCCCAAACCTTGTCCTCCCCTTGACTTTCCCCATCTCTGTTGACGGCACTACCATCCTTCCCGTCTCACAAGCCCGCAAACTTGGTGTCATCCTCGACTCCGCTCTCTCGTTCACCCCTCACATCCAAGCCGTCACCAAAACCTGCCGGTCTCAGCTCTGCAACATTGCCAAGATCCGCCCTTTCCTCTCCATCCATACCGCTACCCTGCTCATTCAAGCTCTCATCCTATCCTGTCTGGACTACTGTATCAGCCTTCTCTCTGATCTCCCATCCTCGTGTCTCTCTCCACTTCAATCCATACTTCATGCTGCTGCCCAGATTATCTTTGTCCAGAAACGCTCTGGGCATATCACTCCCCTCCTCAAAAATCTCCAGTGGCTACCAATCAACCTGTGCATCAGGCAGAAACTCCTCACCCTGGGCTTCAAGGCTGTCCATCACCTCGCCCCCTCCTACCTCACCTCCCTTCTCTCCTTCTACATCCCAGCCCGCACCCTCCGCTCCTCTGCCGCTAATCTCCTCACCGTACCTCGTTCTCACCTGTCCCGCCATCGACCCCCGGTCCACGTCATCCCCCGGGCCTGGAATGCCCTCCCTCTGACCATCCGCCAAACTAGCTCTCTTCCTCCCTTCAAGGCCCTGCTGAGAGCTCACCTCCTCCAGGAGGTCTTCCCAGACTGAGTCCCTTCCTTTCTCTCCCCCTCGTCCCCCCTCCATCCCCCCATCTTACCTCCTTCCCTTCCCCACAGCACCTGTATATATGTATATATGTTTGTACATATTTATTACTCTATTTATTTATTTATTTATTTTACTTTACATATCTATTCTATTTATTTTATTTTGTTAGTATGTTTGGTTTTGTTCTCTGTCTCCCCCTTTTAGACTGTGAGCCCACTGTTGGGTAGGGACTGTCTCTATATGTTGCCAATTTGTACTTCCCAAGCGCTTAGTACAGTGTTCTGCACATAGTAAGCGCTCAATAAATACGATTGATGATAAATAAATATAAACTACTTTCTTGTTACAGCAGAACATATTTAAGGAATCTTGAGGCCCAACCTGATCTCCTGCTGCTACTCTTATATCCAAAGATGCAAGGACCACTTTTCAGGGGATGAGAAGTTATTTTTCTTTGTCTACTTACTGGCAGACTGATATGCAAAAGACTAGAAAGTAGAGGAAGACACTGTCATTTCATCATCTCCACTGATGAGGAAGTTGAATAAGTTTCAGCTCCATCCACAGCTGGAAGGATGTAGGCTAGGCACAAGGGGATTTTCCTGAAAATGGTTAGCTGAGACTGTAATGATTTTCCCATGACATTAATGGAATTTCTACCATGGCACGTTCTACAAAAAGCAAAGGATGGTTCTAAGTAAGGGAATGGACTAGATGACTGTTTAAGATCTCCTAAAGACCAGGGAATTTATAATGTGTCTCTCTCAGATCTTTGTGTTGGAATTCTTTCTGGATTATGCAATAATAATAAGGATAATAATAATAGTAATGATAATAATACTAATATTTGTTTAGCACTTATGTGACAAGCATTGTTCTAAACACCGGGGTAGATATAAATTGATCAGGTTGGGCACAGTCCCTGTCCCACATGGGATTAACAGTTTAAGTAGGTGAGAGAAGAGGTATTGAATCCCCATTTAGTAGATGAGGAAACTGAAGCACAGAGAAGTTAAGAGACTTGCCCAAAGTCAAACAGCAGGTGAATGGCAGTGCTAGGTTTAGAACCCATTTCCACTGACTCCCAAGCCCGTGCTCTTCCCAGTAGGCCAAGCTTCTTCCCAATTGTCATTGACTGAGGCTTAACAACTTCTGGTACTAATAATAGCAATACTAGTGATAGAATTGATCCAGCACCCTCTGGGAGTCTATTACCATACTGAGTACTCCTTCTTGACTACAAGGAGCTTGAAGTCTGATTCCTATTCCTCATAAATAGATACGTATGTTATATATAAACATACTTTGAGCACATCTTGGGGCAGGTATGGTTCTTGGCATCTAGGGTTGCTGAACATACATTAGGGGTGTTCTCAAGGAGTTTCCAATTTAGAGAATGCAGTATTATAAATTAGGGATAGCATCTTGCAGGAAATACTTTGGTACTGAGTCTTGGTGCATGGGAGAAACCTAGTTTGGTGGGTAGATGGAACTTTAAAGTAGAAAATGCTGGGCAGAAGCTCAGAGGTGGAAGAGGAAATCCTTGGTCATTTGACTAAAATAGAGGGAATAGATTGACCAATCCAGCAATCAATGGTATTTATTGAGTGCTTACTATATGCTGAGCACTGAATTAAAAACTGAGGAGAGTACGATACAGTGGAATTAGTAGGAATGTTCCCTGCCCATATTGATAGCATCACTGACCTCCCTCAGGGTGATCGGTGAGGTAAAAATCTCTTTTCTCACACTAAAAAAATAAAATCTCCACCCTGTAATAATCTCTGGCTCAAAGAAGATACTTCAATATTTCTAAAGGCAGATTTTATTAGGCCTGAAAAGTAACTTCTGGCTGTAGTTTGACAGGATTTCCAGTTACAGAATTATACCTCTTCATTTTGCATGGCCTGATCATTCTTAATCTGTAAGTAGAAGCAAAAGTGCTTACCCATCAATGCTTTATCTACATTAGATGGATTTGATTCCATAAATTATGCAACACATGTTGGGCTCTATTCTCATTGCATTCTAGATACATTAGCTACAGTCTGTCTTGGATGGGAAGAGAAGAAAGAAGAAAAGAAAGAAAATGAATTCCTTATCATCCTTCTCACATCCTCTCCACCACCTAATTTTTCCATTACAGTTGGCAACACCATCATCCTCCCCATTTCTCAAACCTTTATAACTTTGGCATTATTCCAGATATTTCCCTCTATTTCAACCCCTTATTTTTAGGATGTCTCCAAATGTTGGTTCTACCTCCATAACATTTGCAAAATCATTCACTTTCACTCCATTGAAACACCCACCACGTTGATCCCAGCATTTGTTATAAATCCGACTTAACTACTGCATCAGCCTACTGTCTGACCTTCCTATCTTCCCCTTTTCCACTTTCCAGTCTATATTCCACTCTTACCTGGACCATTTTCTAAAATGCCCTTTTGCACACATTTCCCCATTCCTCGAATACATCCATATCATACAGAAACTACAGACAATTGGCACTTCATTAGCTCTCTCCCCAACTATCATTCATTCAGTCATATTTATTGAGCCATTACTGTGTGCAGAGCACTGTACTAAGTGCTTGGAAAGTACAAGTCAGCAACATATAGAGACAGTCCCTACCCAACAACGGGCTCACAGTCTAGAAGGGGGAGACATACATCAAAACAAAACATGTGGACAGGTGACAAAACATGTAGACAGGTGACAAAAAATGTATTTATTGAGTGCTTACTATGTGCAAAGCACTGTACTAAGCACTTCGGAGAGTACAACACAACAGAGTTGCCAGACATGTTCCTTGACCACAACGAGTTTAGTCTACTTTATCTCTTCCACCCACTACACTGGGGATGAAGACTGTGAGCCCCCCGTGGGACAACCTGATCTCCTTGTAACCTCCCCAGCACTTAGAATAGTGCTTTGCACATAGTAAGTGCTTAATAAATGCCATTATTATTATTATTATTATCCCACACACTTCACACACACTTGAAGTTCACACACTTCATTCCTTTCAAGCCACACTACTGACTGGGCTCCTGTCCAAACTTCACTCTCCTGCCCTCATAATTTTTCTACAAAAATGTTCAGGACATGTTTCCCCCCTCCTCAAGGAATTCCAGTGGTTGCCCATCCACCTCCACATCAAACAAAAACTCCTCACCATTAGCTTTAAAGCACTCAATCACCTTGCCCCCTCCTACCTCAACTTGCTACTCTCCTACTACAACCCAGCCCACACACTGCTTCTCTAATGCCACCCTTCTCAATGTACCTCAGTCTCTACTATCTTGCCACCAACTCCTCACCCACATCCTCCCTCTGGCCTGGATTGCCCTTCCTCCTCAAATCCAACAGAGAATTACTCTCCCCTCCTCAAGGCCTTAGTGAAGGCACATCTCCTTCATGAGGACTACCTTGACTTAAGCCCCCATTTCCTCTTCTCCCATTCCCTTCTGCCTCACCCTGACTTTCTTCCTTCATTCACCACCCTCCCAGCGCCGCAACACTTACGTATATATCTGTAATTTATTTACACTGTCTGTCTCCCTCTCTAGACTGTGAGCTCAGTGTGGGCAGGGACTGTGTCTGTTTACTGTTATATAGTACTCTCCCAAGTGCTTAGTACAATGCTCTGCACATAGTAATTGCTCAATAAATGATTGGATTAGTGAATGAAAGGAGCAAACAGTACAGGCTGGGTTGTAGTGAGGTAGGAGAGGACAAAGTGATTGAAAGTCAAGGTGAAGGAGTATCTGTTTGATGTGGAGGTGGATGGGGAACCACTGGAGGTTCTTGAGGAGTGGGGAAACATGGGCAGAACATGAATAAAGCCACTTTGTATGTACTTATGACAGATCATTCCCCTTATGCGTGCAGGGGAAAATAGGTCTCATTAATAACTTCCTTTATGTGCTGGGTTACCCTCCCCTTACACCATTAATTACATGTAAATCACTACTGAGCTGACACTGCAGCAGAACAGGGATTATCCCGTAGCGCCCCTTGGTGCTAGCAGTCATTAATGGGATGGTATGAGGATTTGGGCTAACAAATTGCCACTGGATAAAAAAGACACAAACTCATTAAACTTTAAGCATTTTATGAATTTAATCTTTTATTTGCAAAAAGCAAATGCACCAGAGACCTGTTTGATAATACTATCTTGGGTTTTCTTTTATTGGAATAAATCTGTCAGTGATAGTATTCGAGTGGAGTAACATAAGTGCTTTAATGAGATGCACTGGCTCTTGTAGAAAACTGCCTCCATACATCTCTATTGTAGCTTGCTCTCCCAAGAGCTTAGTGCAGAGGTCTGCATGCAGTAAGCACTCAACAAATACCATTGATTGATTGACTTATGCATCCCTCAAACGATGATGATGATGATGGTATTTGTTAAGCGCTTACTATGTGCCAAGCACTATTTTAAGCAGTGGGGTATGCACAAGGTAATCAGGTTTGTCTCACGTGGAGTTCACAGACTTAATCCACATATTATGAGATGAGTTAACCGAGGCACAAAGAAGTTAAATGTCTTGCCCAAAGTCAGACAGCTGATAAATGGTAGAGCCAGGATTAGAACCCATGGTCTCTGATTCAAACCTGTGCTCTTTCCACTTAGCCACACTGCTTCTCATGGGTTCATAGTAGTTCCTCTGCATATCTGTATCAACCGTTCAGCTATATCAACCTCCCTTCTACTCCTACTACAGTATTTAGGTGTCCTTCTGTGTTTTTTTCCAGCGGAAAGATTACATTTCCAACAGTCAGGAGGCGTTGGTCTGAGTTTCACCTCTGCAAGTAGGGAATTGCCCGCTGGATCTATGCTCTCTGTGGTGAAGTTTTCTGATCCAAAAAAAATCACCTAATCAATCAATACATCAGTTAGTAATATCTATTCAGCACTTGTTCTGTGCAGGGAACTATACTAAACAATGATCCCTGCCTTCAAGGAGTTGCATTATAGCAGGGGAGAGAGGCACCAAGATAAATTTCAGGTAGGGGGAAATCAATCAGTGGAATTTATTGAGCACTTACTATGTGCAGGGCATTGTACTGAGAGCTTGGGAGAGAATAATACAACTGAGTTGGTAGACATGTTCCCTGCCCACATTGAGTTTACAGTCCAGAGAAGCAACAGAGTTTAAAGATATGTATATGTGCTGTGGAGGTGAGGACTCATATGCATAAGTGACATGGAAGTGTTGAAGTATCAATGGCAGGAGGGAGGGTGGCTAGGATGGAAAAATAAGGGATTAATCAGGGAAAGCCACCTAGAAGAAATGTGATTTTAGTAGGGCTTTGAAAATGAGGAGAGTGGTAGTCTGTCAGAGATAAGAGGGAAGGAGTTCCTAGAAGGAAAAAAAAGTGTGCGGAAGAGGTCAACAGCAAGGGCATTCTGCAAGGTGAACAGGCCAGCGGGAATCCAGAAAAACAGTCAGTTCAGGAGGATATTCAAGATTATTCAAGATTCAAGTAGCTTATCAGTGCTATAGAAGAACATCAGAACTACACAGCAGTTACTTCAGCAATCGATGGGTCCTGCATGTAAAATAATTTTGTGGATACTTTCTATCATGCTGCATCCCTGCTGTCAGACTCATTTGTTGCATTCTGGGCCTCAGCAGGAACACGACTGGCAGAAACTGTGGAGTTCCAGTGGCTTAATCAATCATATTTATTGGCTGCTTATTGTGTGCAGAGCAATGTACTAAGTGCTTTGGAGAGTACAACACAATAGAGTTGGTAGACACATCCCCTGCTAACAAGGAGCATACAGTCCAAAAAAAAATCACTAGAAGAAATGCCTTTGTGCAGATTTTTGATCCCAAAATTCAAATTCAGACTCCTTCCTCACTCATGACAAGAGATTCCATCACTTTCTAGGTGGAGCAAAGAAACTCTTAAATCACAAAAGTAAGACATTACAAAAACGAGCACTAATACTTTTTTTTACAAAATAATTTGCAGCATTTATCACTGATAGTGGCATTCATTAAAAACTTAATACATTCCAAGCACTTTGCCAAGCACTGCAGTAGATACAAGATAATCAGGTCGATAAAGTCCTTGTCCCACAAAGAGCTCATAATCTAAGTAGGAAGGAGAACAGGTTTTTATCTCTTTTACAAATGGAAAAACTGAGGTCCAAAGAAATTAAGTGACTTATCCAAGGTCACACAGGAGGCAACTAGCAGAGCAGAGTGTAGAACTCAAGTCCTTTGATTCCCAGGCCCAAGCTCTATACACTGAGCCGTGCTTAAAAGATTGTACTTCATTGAATCACTGGTCAAGGATCCTGAAGGTACTTTTCCTTCTTCCACTCCACCAATATTCTAGCTGGGATTGAGTGAGGGACCCAAAGAAATTGGGGTGTCCTGCTCTGAAGCATGGGTAACCTGATGTACAAAATATGTGATCCTGACCAAAAACTCCTCACAATTTGCTTCAAGGTACTTCACCAACTCTCCCCTTCTTACATACCTGCTTTTCCCTGTCAATAATAATTATGGTATTTCTTAAGCACTTACTATCTGCCAAGCACTGTTCTAAGTGCTGGGGTGCATGTTGTCCCAAGTGGGGCTCACAGTCTTAATCCCAATTTTACAGATGAGGTAAATGAAGCACAGAGAAGTTAAGTGGCTTGCCCAAGGTTGCACAGCAAACAAGTGGTGGAGGTGAAATTAGAACCCACATCCTCTGACTCCCAAGTCTGTGCTCTTTCTAGATACCTAGCATCTATGTAATTATTCATTTCCATCTTCAATATGTGTGTCCATATGTAGGCACTCATTTATTCCAATTACTCTTTTTGTAAGGGTACTTGTACTATGCCTCTGATTTTTTTTTCCTAGGTGCTTAATACATTGTATCGAGGAAAGAGCACAGGTCTGAGAATCAGAGGATCTAGGTTCTAATTTCAGTTCTGTCACTTGCCTCCAGGTTTAACTTGGGCAAGCCTCTTTATCTTTGTCTCAGTTTTCTCATCTATAAAATGGAAGTTCAATACTATTCTCACATCTTTAGACTTTTAGCCCATCCATCATATTTACTGAACATTTTCTGTGTGCAGAGCACTATACTGAGCATTTGGGGGAGTACAATATAAGAGGGTTGATAGATATTCCTTGACCACAATGAGCTTATGGGAGACAGGGACTGTGTCTGATCTGAGTCTCTTGTATATATCCCCAGTGCTTGGACCACAACAGATCTTAACAAATACCATAATTATTGTTATTGCAACCAGAGGGTGTTCAATAAGTACCAATACTACTACTACTACTACTACTATTACCCCTACTAGTACTAGTACTACTACTATTACTACCACTGCTGTAGCATGGCTTATTGGAAAGAACACAGGCTTGGGAGTCAGAGGACGTGGGTCCTAATCCTGCCTCCACCACTTTGTTGTGTGACCTTAGGCAAGTCACTTCACTTCTCTGTGCCTCAGTTACCTCATCTGTAAAATGGGGTTTAAAAATGTGAGCCCCATGTGGGACAACCCGATTACACTGTACCTACTCCTGCACTTAGAACAGTGCTTGACACTTAATTAATCAATCGTATTTATTGAGCGCTTACTGTGTGCAGAGCACTGTACCAAGCACTTGAGAAGTACAAGTTGGCAACATATAGAGACAGTCCCTACCCAACAGTGGCTCACAGTCTAGAAGGGGGAGACAGAGAACAAAACCAAACATATTAACAAAATAAAATAAATAGAATAGATATGTACAAGTATAATAAATAGAGTACTAAGCTCTTGGGAAGTACAAGTCAGCAACATACAGAGGTGGTCCTTATCCAACAACGGGCTCAGTCTAGAATGGAGCAGAGGGGCAGACCTTTGTATGGTTGAGAGATTTTCTATCTTGCTAAATCTGGGAGTGGGGAGTTTCAGTTTGAAGGTCTCTCATTAGGAAATGCCAGATTTCGGTGGAGCTGAAACTGCCAATTTGATCACAATGTTCCCCCTTGAATTGTAGATGGAGAACAAGGACATGGTGAAAGAGTAGCAGTAGTAGTAGCTGTATAAGTTAAATAGTAGTAGTAGTAGTAGAAATAATAAAGATGATGGTATTTGTTAAGCACTTACTACCCAGGATCCACTAGTGTGTTTTTTGGAGGGGTAAACACACCCTTTTATGTACTGTGTGAAGGAAGGCATAACCACGTTTTCCCCATGAAAGAAAAAAATCAGCAGAATGTATGGAAGTGAGCTAAGACCTAGTGCTAAAGTCAAATGTCTTCTAGAGTGTAAAATCCTTGTAGGGAATGTACTACTAACTCTGTTACATTGTACTTTCAGCATGGTTTCATGAATTGAACACAGACCTGGGAGTCAGAATGATCTGGGCACTAATCCTGGCTCTGCCACTTGTCTGCTGTGACACCTTGGGCAAGTCATTTCACTTCCCCGTGCCTCAGTTACCTTGCCTGTAAAATGGGGATTAAGGCTGTGAGCCCCATGTGGAAGAGGGACTTTGTCCAACCTAATTAACTTTTATTTACCCCAGTGCTTAGAACAGTGCTTGGTACATTGTAAACAGTTAAACACCATCAGTATTATCATCACTTTCCCAGTCACATAGTACAGTGCTCTGTATATAGTAAACTCTCAAAAAATCCCATTGCTTACTTGCCTGCTTGATGAAAGAACTGCTACCACATTAATACCCAGCCCGCACACTTTGCTCCTCTAGTACTAACTTTCTCACTGCACCTCAATCTCATCTATATCTCATCCGACCCCTCGCCCACATTTTGCGTCTGGCGTGGATGCCCTCCCTCTTCAAATCCGACAATCACGGCTCCCTCTTCAAATGAGCATGGCATAGTGGGTAGAGCATGGGCCTGGGAATCAGAAGGTCATGGGTTCTAATCCTGGCTCTGCCACTTTTCTGTGGCGTGAGCTTGGGCAAGTCACTTTGCTTCTCTGGGCCTCCATTACCTCATCTGTAAAATGGAGATTAAGACTGTGAGCCCCATGTGGGACAAGGACTGTGTCCACCTGATTACCTTGTATCTACCCCAGTGCCTGAAACAGTGCCTGGCACATAGGAAGTGCTTAACAAATACCATTATTATTATTATTATTAAAGCCTTATTGAAAGAATATCTCCTCTAAGTGGCCTTCCATGACTAAGCACCCCCCATCTCTCACTTGCTTCTGTGTTGTTCTGACTTGCTCCCTTTATTCTGTACCTCTCTCAGCCTCACACTTCTATACATATCTGTAATTTATTTATTTTTATTAATGTCTATCTCCTCAACTTTGAATCTGTAAGCTCATTGTGGGAAGGGAATGCATTTGTTTATTGTTGTATTGTATTCTCCCATGCTCTTAGTACAGTTCTATGCACACAGTAAGCTCTAAAATATGATTGAATGAATGAATAAAAGAATGATTGACTACTGGTACAGGTTAAGGGAAGTGGATGACTGTGAGCCCTATCTAGTTGTGAGCTCCTTATGGGAAGGGAATGTGTCTACCAACTCTGTTACACTGTACTCTCCCAAGTGTTCAGTACACAGTAAGTACACAGTAAATACTATTGCTGGATGTATGAAGAGCATCCACCCCGGAGATCACTAAGAATGGGAAGGGTTGGTCTGGGATGGGTTACCGAAGAGAAGAATTGGAATAAGAAGAGAGTAAAAATTTTATGATAGACCCAGAGGCAAAAACATTTAGGACCATGAGTGGCCTCAAGAAGTCACAGCATCTGGCGTCCTGTCTCTGGGCAGGACAGGCCCCTCAAAAAATTCCCAGTTTGATAAGAATTTCAAATTTCAATGCATAAGTTGAGGAGATTCTACAGATTGAAAGAACTTGAGATGATGTAAGAACAAAAAGATCAGAGATGACATCTTCATTGCTTCGATTTTCATTAGCTGCAGGTCATTAAACAGGCATTTGCCAGTGTAATACTGTAGGCATAAAGCAACTGAAGTGTTCACTGCACACAAAATGAGTGAAAATGCAGTCAATCCAACCAATTCTGTGCAAAAGATTTGTAACTACAATGATGCAGCTGTCCAGAAATCTTTCTACTATCTCCTTTTGTCAAAGGATATTGACATATAGGACTCCCAGAAACTTGTTAAGTGTACAAATCCAGGGGGGTTGTCCTTCTGATTCCAACATATTGAAACACAGAAGTTGCCAAAGTACCTACAGGGAGTTCAAGATAAAGGAGCCCATTTATTCTTCATATAGTTAACATTTCAGTGATTAAGTAAGCTAGAGTTAAAAAGCAGGTGTACACCAATTGTCATGAATCCAGACCATTTTGTTACCAGGTGGATAGAATCCATTTGTGTTGTGAAAGCCATGCAGAAAGGGTTAGTTCTTCATTATGCATCTGACTGTTGAGCATTCAAACACCAAATAGAGAGAGCCTTACCATCTTGGGTCACTTTTTCTTTTTTAAATAGCATTTATTAAGCTCTTACTAGGTGCCACACACTGTACTAGTTGTTGGGGTAAATACTTGTCCTACACAGAGCTCACAGTCTTAATCCTAATTTTACAGATTAGGTAACCAAGGCTCAAAGACATTAAGTGACTTGTCCAAGATCACACAGCAGACAAGTGGCAGAGCCAGAATTAGAATTCAGGTCCTCTGACCGCCAGACCCATGCTCTTTCCCCTGGGCCAAGTTACTTCCCAGTAGGTCTTATGCAATGTAGGAAGTAAAATAAATAAGTAAATAAACAGAAGCTGTGCACTGCTCCCTGAGTTTTTAGGGACAGGAAAAGTGGTCTATGGGTCCATACCTATGATATCATTACTCATTAATTTCATCCCTTCTCATATGCATTAGAGAGTCAGCAGGAAGGGAAAAAAAGGCAGATAAGCCCAAGAAAGTTCACAACACATCTCTCTGCTTCTCAAAATTCTGTGTTGTGCCATATTAAAAAAAAAAACAAAAACCCAAAACTCAATGGGTTTCAAGATTCTCCACCAACTCACTCCACCCTACTTCTCTTGCCCTCTTCATTGATTGCTCTCCCTCTAGGATGTAAGCTCCTTGTGGGCAGAAAACAAGTCTACTAATTCTGTTATACTGTATTCACCCAAGTGCTTAATACAGTGCTCTGCATGCTGTAAGCACTCAAATCTAATGGATTGATTGCTCAATGCATTTGAAGCAGTATGGCCTAATGGAAAGAGCATACCCCTGGGAGTCAGAGAACCTGAACTCTAAACCTACCTGTGCCACTTGTCTGCTGTGTGACCTTGAGCAAGTCACCTAACTTCTCTGTACCTCAGTTCCCTCATCTACAAAATAGGGAATCAATATCTGTTCTCCCTCCTACTTAGACTGTGAGTCCCATGTGGGACCTGATTATATTGTACCTATGCCAGTGCTCAGTATAGTCCTTGACACAAAGTAAGGGTTTAACAAATGTTATTATTATTGATATATTATTTTCCTCCCAACTTAAACTTCCAACTGTACCTCACTCTTGACTATCTCCATTCCCTCACTCACGTTGTTCTCCAATTTAGAACTCCCTCTATCACCCTCCCCATTTTTAACAGTCTCCTCAAATCCCACCTATTCCAAAATGCCTTTCTCTATTAATTCCCAGCATCCCAGGTCATTTAAACACATCAGCCCCCTCTGACACTTAGACCCATCTGCAGCACATCTGTATAACTTGCTCCAATTGAACATTCAGTGATTTCATTCAGTTGGTCTGTAAATAATTTTATGCTAGTTTCCCCATTAGAGTGTAAGCTTTCTGTGCACTTCCTTGTTTTCTACTTCACAAGCACTTAGTACAGTGCCTTGCACCCAATGTGCACTCAATAAATGCTACTTCAAGGTACTGTGAGCCCGTTGTTGGGTAGGAACCGTCTCTGTATGTTGCCAACTTGTACTTCCCAAGCACTTAGTACAGTGCTCTGCACACAGTAAGCATTCAATAAATGCAATTGAATGAATGAATATTACTGCTATTAGATAGGCTTGTGTGCAAAATAACTCTTATCAAGACCAACAGATGGGAATTAATAATTGTTCAGTCATACCCCAAAGTAAAAACAGGTTACATTTCTTGAAACTATTGTTGTATTATGAACATTTGTGTTGTAGGGGGCATTTTCCTATAGACTTTCATGGTACAAATTAAATTCATTCATTTAATTGTATTTACTGAGTGCTTACTCTTTGGAAAAGAAATTTGTTTAAGTCAATCAATCAATTGCATTTATTAAGAGCTAACTGTGTGCCGAGCACCACACTAAATGCTTGGGAAAAAGTTGATAGACATTATAATAATAAATAATAATGACATTTGTTAAAAGCTTACTATGTGCCGGGGAATGTACTCTCCCAGCCCACAAGAAACTTACAGTCTTTGGGGGAAACAGTTTATATGCTATATACTGTAATTATAGGCATCAGTAAGCTAGTCTAAAATAATTGAAAGCACAACACTATATTAAATAAATGAGGCATTCCAATGATTGAATTTTTGCAGGAGTCTGTTGAAGCTCATTCTGCTGAATGTGCAAATGTTTTTCTTTCCTTTTCTACTGAAAAGTTTGATTTACATTGAACAGTCTTACCTCCTCATTTTAGCATCTTGTATTAGACTCATCTCTTTCAAACACCTCTCCATACTTTTAAACACCTCTCACCCATGAAGGCCTCTTTGAACCACATTTATAAATTTACCCACTTCCATGAAAATCAATGAAATAATTTTTTAATTCTCAAATGGACAAGGAGAAGCCATCATTTCTTCATTTCTTGCAGCATCTTGTGATGACACTGGATTGTCAAAATTTATGAACACTGTTGGACATTGATTCATCCACATGATTAACTCATTGACATCTGCAACATCCTTTCATAAATTAAATGGACTTCAAATTCACCAGATTAAATTTCCATTTACGGGGCTCCTTCAACAGCTTGAATTCTGACACAAACTATGGGCAGAGGTTCCTCTAAGAGCATTCACTGTTGATTTCTCAATCCCAGCCAAGTAAGGCAGTATGAATTTAGTAGTAGTAGTAGAGTACCAAATACTAATATAGCATTTGCTGAGCATGTACTGTGTGCCAAGTACTGTATTAAAAACTGGAGAAGAATACAAGGCTGTGGAATTGGGCAGTGTTCCTGGTTCTCAATGGACTCACGGTCTTAAAAAAAAAAAAAGAGGGAAAGGAGAGTGGTGATAGACATGTGAGAAAAAAATATGATAAAAACTCCACAAAATCTATATAAAAGATGAGGAGAGGGATAAATACAAAATTAAAATCAAGATTGTATGGTTCTGTTCCAAAAAGCAAACATAAGAAGTAGTGTGGCTTAGTGGATAGAGCACAGACCTGGGAGTCAGAAGGACCTGGGTTCTAATCCTCCCTCCACCCCATGCCTGCTGTGTGACCCTGGGAAAGTCACTTAACTTCTCTGGACCTCCATTTCCTCATTTGTAAAATGGGGATTAAGAGTGTGAGCCCAATGTGGGACTTGTATCTATTCCACTGCTTAGAACAGTGCTTGGCACATAGTAAGTGCTTAACCATAATCATTATTATGATCATCATCAGAAGAGCAGAGTTTTCATCTTCTCATTGTTCAAAGTCTAATGATGACAGCCACAGCCACTGTAATCAGCACAGGTGTGGCCTTCCCAGTGTGCTACATTTTGTAGAAGAATAATTCATAATAATAATAATGATATTTGTTAAGCACTCACTATGTAACAAGCACTGTTCCAGAGCTGGGCTAGATTGAAACTAATCAAGTCATTCCATGCAGGGCTCATAGTCTTAATCCCCATTTTACAGATGACAACTGAAGTGGCTTGCCCAAGGTCACACAACCAACCAGTGGTAGAGCTGGAATTAGAACCCACGTCTTCTGACTCCCAAGCCTGTGCCCTTTCCACTAAGCCATGCTGCATGCTGCTGCTTCTGTCCCTCCCACCAAGATGGAGAAAAGGAGGTTGGGTTAGAGATTCCAGGTTGATGTGAAGAGAGGAGGCAGAGGAAGGTTACCAGTGAAGCTAGTCTGCTTCTGGTGAATTGGGAAGCCAAGGTGGGCACTGCTGCTCCTCCTCCTGTCCTTCCTGACAGGATGGAGCAAGGCAGGTCGGGATTGATCACCCAGGATGACACAGAGGGATTTACCTACCTTAAGTGCTCATCTAGAGCATCCTGTCCAGTTGCAATTACTGGGGAGATAAGCAGGGCCAGATTAGCTGGCCAGGACTGGAAACAGGAGTGTCTGGACCAAGATGGTCCAGCAAAGTCTCTCATGTGACTCATGATGCAGATGATGTCATGAGGAGCAGAGGATGACAATCTCATAGCACCATGTTCCTTCAGAGCACAGGTGGAGGTGGAAGAGAGCTGGGGACAGCCTTGGGCTTCTACGCATGCATGACCAAGCAGCTGGGACTGGGGGTCACAGGAGGAGAATAGAAACAGGGAGATTCCCATCTTACTGAGGAGGAAAGGGAGATAAGGGAGATGAGATAAGGGGGATGAGGGAGATAAATTCTTCCTAGAACACCTCTCTTCCTCCCCATGATTAATCCCTGACTGCTTCCCAAAAAGTAGAGAAGGCTATGGGGTAGGATGAGGGAGAGGAAAGAATCAATCATATTTTGAATGCTTACTGTGTGCAGAGCACTGTACTAAGCCCTTGGGAGAGTACAATATAATAAAGTCAGTAGACACATTCCCTGCATGCAGTCAAGAGGGATAATAATAACAATAATGATAATAACAATCGTAATAATAATAGTATTTGTTAAGCACTTAGTATATGGCAAGCACTGTATTAAGCACTGGGGTAGATACAATATAAATCAGGTCCCACATGGGGTTCACAGTCCAAGTAGGAAGGAGGACAGGTATTGAATCCTCATTTTGCAGATGAGGGAACTGAGGAACAAAGCAAAGTGACTTGCACAAGGTCATTCTGCAGACAAGTTTTAGAGCCAGGTTTAGAACATAGGGCTTCCTACTCCTAGGTCTTGGGTGAGATAGGATTAGTGCTTGGATTAATGTAGTAGTAGTTTGGATGAGAGGAAAGGACAGATTTTAGTGCTATTGTGAAGGTTGAATAGACAAGATTTGGTAACAGAATATGTGGGTTGAATAAGAGAGATGAGTTGAGGATAACAGCAAGGATAACGACTTGTAAGACAGGGAGGATGGTTGTGTTTTCTACAGTGACAGGGGAGTCCTCTCCCTCCCCTCAGCCATGGTGACTCCCCAGGGGAGTGGGGCAGGATTCTTGAAAAGAAACACACCCAGGGATATGAGTTCCTTTCATCCCAGCAACACTGAGTCTGCCATAGATGTAGGCAAAGCCATGTCTTCATCAATCATCGGTGGTATTCATTAACCGCTTACTGTGTACAGAGCACTGTACTAAACTGCTTTGGAGAATATAGTACACAGATTTAATAGACATCTTCTTTGCCCACAACGTAGTTTTTTACAGTCTAGAGGCAGACATTAGTATAAATAAATAATTTGCAGATATGTACCCAAGTACTGTGGTGTGTTAATTCTTTATCGTCTATTGACCCCAGGATTTAGGACAGTGTTGCAAGAGTAAGCACTTGAGAAGTAGCATGGTGTAGTGGAAAAATCATGGACCTGCAAGCCAGAGCACCTAGGTTCTAAACAGGCTCTGCCATTTTTTTCCCATGGCATTTGTTAAGTTCTTACTATGTGCCAGACACTGTACCAAGTGCTGGAGTACATTCAAGATAATCAGTGCCACAAGGCCCCCACCCCCCCGGCTCATACCATTCAGGACCACACCATCGACCATCAGGGTTACTGTAGAAAGTTTTTTACTTAACTTTACCAACATGCAAGGGAGTGACACATACACATTCACACACTCCAATCCACCAAAGGTCCACTACCAGTCTGCTGGTCAAGGAAGCCTGTTCGGTCAAATGCATCTTCTTTCTTGAATGCTGCTCCTGCTTCCTTTGAGGGCTGCTCTCCACGTGCTTGCTTCTGCTTCAGGTGTTTCTCTGCCTGCCTCCTCACAAGTCAAAGCTACTGTCTTTTATCTGCCTTAGGCATCACAACTGTGTCTGTACTTGGCAGTCATTGATTGGCCAGGCCCTTTACTGGGTAGAGCAGGGAGAAAAGGTCACACATCCCTCCATGCTCCACCCCCGCAGGCCAGCAATCACCTGTCTTAGGTAAAGCTCATCAGTGCCTTCAGGAATCTCTTCCTTGTTGTTGATTGAAGGATCACAAGCAGTTACTTGTAAGGCAGCTTGTTGTGGGCTCACCACATTCAGGTTGGACACAGTCCCTGTCCCACACAGGGCTCATAGTCTTAATCCCCATTTTACAGATGAGGAAAAGGAGGCACAGATAAATTAAGTAATTTACCCAAGGTGGCTCAGCAGACAAGTGGTAGAGCCGGGATTAGAACCTATGTCTCTGATTTACAGGCCTGTACTCTTTCCGCTATGCAACAGTGCTTCTTTATTTCCCTGCTATATGATCTGGAGAAAGTTCCTTCCTGTCTCTAGGACTCAGTTTCCTCATCTGTAAAGTGAGGATTAATTATTCCCCATCTCCTCTAAATTGTGAGCCCTGTGTGGTACAGGGACTGTATCTAACCTGATTATGTTTTCCCCAAAGCTTAATACAGAATCTGGAGCATAGTAAGTGGTTAACAAATATCACTAATATTAAGATATGCTATAACTAGCTAACATACTCTGAAAGCATTGAATTGTCTCCAACTCCAACCGGAGTCTGTGCTAGATCCAGTTGTATTATTATTATTATAATGATATTTAAGTATTTACTATGCACCAAGCACTGTTCTAAGTGCTGGGGGTAGTTATAAGGTAATCAGGTTGTCCCACGTAGGCCTCGCAGTTTTAATCCCCATTTTACAGAGGTAACTGAGGCACAGAGAAGTTAAGTCGCTCGCCCAAGGTCACACAGCAGACAAGTGGCAGAGCTGGAATTAGAACCCACATCTTCTGGCTCCCAAGGCCATGCCGTTTCCACTAAGCCACGCTGCTTCCCAAAATATGTGGCAACTCTACTTTGGCACCAATTTACTCCAGCGGCATAAAAGGGGTAATGCAACTTCCAAAGGCATTTAAAATTGGGTAGCAATGCAGACTTAGAAAAAATCTATCTTAGTTTACTGGCAAACTGATGCTTCAAAAAACCTTGGTTTCTCTCTACCTTGTATGAACAGAGCCATCCAGGACTCCTATAATGTTTCATCCAATTCATCATTCACTCTGTGTCAGGGAAGTGTAACTTCCCAACTTACCCAAAGGGCAGCTTTAGGGCCTTGGAAAGAGCCTCTTTTTTGATACAGGAATAACAAGAGGATTTGATAAGCTTAAACTAAATGTAACATTTAAAGACCAGCATGGAAAAAATCCAACAAAGGAATTGTCCAATCATCTAGCTTTAGGAAATGTGAGTCAAAGACTCTATAAAGAGCTTATTCCACATTACCTATTGAGAAATGGCATAGTCTAATTGAAAGAGCACCAGACTAAGAGTCAGGAGAACTAGATTATAATCTTGACTCTGCCACTTACCTGCTGTGTGACTTTGGGCAAGCCACTTGACTTCTCAGTTTCAAATGTAAAATGGGGATTCAATACCTGTGCTCCCTTCCTCTTAAAATGTGAACACCGCATGTGATAATAATAATAATAATGATGGCATTTATTAAGCACTTACCATGTGCAAAGCACTGTTCTAAGTGCTGGGGAGGTTACAAGGTGATCAGGTTGCCATACGGGGGGCTCACAGTCTTAATCCCCATTTTACAGATGGGGTAACTGAGGCACAGAGAAGTTAAGTGACTTGTCCAAAGTCACACAGCTGACAATTGGTGGAACCAAGATTTGAACGCATGACCTCTGACTACAAAGCCCATGCTCTTTCCACTCAGCCATGCTGATTGATCTAATCATATTGTATCTACCTAGTGCAGGGCTTGGCACATAGATGCAAAATAAATACCCAAATTAGAATTGTTACTATTATTAATATAGCCAGAGAAATACATTTGAAGATTTTTTGGCTAACCATCAAAATTAAATCAATGGAAGTTTAATCACCTAAAAACTGTGTTCACTGACAACACCAGAGAGTCAAATCAATTCAGCTAAAAAGAACACTAGTATCTCCTCTAATAATTCCTTGAATACTAAATAAAAAAGAGATGTGGGGCTCTGAAAAAAAGACAAGTTGGTTTCTTCAAACCCCAGAAGTTTCTTGAGAGAGTTGATCTAGGTAGCTTCAGTCCTTATTGAAAAGGCAAGTAGGCACTGGAAAAATAAAAAGCCCCATTTCCCTTTTTATAGTATTTTTAAAAAAACTTTTTTTGTTTGATTTAACTCTACTTGCCTCATTTTCTGGGAGTCCCCATGCAACCGCATTGACACTGTGAACAGAACGCTTCCCTGACTTGGCTGACCAAGACAAGAGGTTTGGAGACTGCACCAAATGTATCTGATCAATCAGGACATAGATTTGCCTCCATGTCTCTAAGTGACCCCTTTCAGTCACTAATGGCAAGTGGTCAAACCTCTTCCAGGCAAGGAGGTGAAAGAGTACAACATTGACGCAATAGGGCCACTCTTTCCTGCCTCCTTGCTGGAGCAGACTCTCCAGCCTTGCCAGCTCCCTAACCCCAAAGGGACACTTTTCATCCTGAAAATCACTTTTTTTTCCCTCTAATGGTGTGTGTTTAGTGCTTGCTATGTGCCAGGCACTGTACTAAACCCTCCAATCGTTCAACCACCAACTGAAAAAGGAATTTTGAATTGCAATAATAAAATTCGGACCTTTCATGGGAACCTCAAGTAAATGGAGTTTCACCCTCTTGCAGGGGGCTGCCACATTCCTTCTCTCCAGCCCTACAACAAAACAGTGGAGTAGCAGAGTGGGGACATCAAGGGGGAAGGGAGGGAAGAATTGTAATGATTTTATTTTCAGGACCAGATCAATCATATTTATTGTGCACTTAGTATGTGCAGAGCACTGTATTAAGTGCTTGGGAGAGTACAATATAACAGAGTTGGTAGACATGTTCCCTAACCATAAGAAACCTAAAGTCGAGAAGCAGCTTGGCTTAGTGGAAAGAGCATGGGCTTGGAAGTCAGAGGACGTGGGTTCTAATCCCAGCTCAGCCACTTGTCTGCTTTGTAACCTGGGGTAAGCCACTTAACTTCTCTGTAAAATGGAGATTAAGACTGTAGGCCCCACATTGGACAACTTGACTACCTTTATCTACCCCAGTGCTTAGAACACTGCTTGGCACAGAGTAAGCATTTAAATACTATAATAATAATTAATCTAGAGGAGGATTTATGGTAACTGTGAGCCCCATATGGGACAGGGACTATTTCCAACTTGATTTACTTATATCCCCCCCGGTGCTTAGTATAGCGCCTGCCACATAGTAAGCACTTAATACAACAATTGTTAACTGTTGGTTTATTTATTAAATAGGAAGCTCTTTGAAAGCAAGAACTGCACTGGATGTCAAAGCACTAGCAAGACACTTGAGCCATGGGGAACTAAAATGTTTACTTTTTTTCAAACACCAGAATAGTGATGATTTGCAGAGGCCATTCTGCCCAGGCTTTCCAAAGATTGAGAGATCAGTCTTGAAAGATCAGTAAACCACAATCCAGCAGGAATGGAGGGGGAACTGCCTGCTAAAATAAATTTGCAAAGCAACAACCAGCCCAGGAATCAGTAGAGAATCAAACCCTTATTTGTCCCATTTAGAATTTAGAAACACCAAAGTGGACATTACCTTAAGTGGTAACAACCATCCAGAACAGGAATAAGTTCTTCCTTGTATCTAAGTGGATTCTCTCTTGCTCCATTTAAGTCCATTTCCACGTACTTGGTCCTTAGTGGACTCAAGAGAACAGCTGAGCAGAATCTTCCTCAAGAAGACAGCATTAAATCAACCCCTTAGCCTTCCCTTCCTTCCAAGCTTTCCTCCTAGGATTTATTTTCCATTCCTTTAATTATTTTTAATCATTATTTTCTGACCACTTTCTAAATTCCCCAGATTTTCTTATGGTACAGTAACCAATATAGATCTCAATCTTTTAATAAGGTCCCATACAGTTTGGAGTTCAAGGCTAAGATAAACAGCATTTTAATAAATTTTCTGACTTTTAGTCAAAGATTAATGTTGAGTATGAACCCATAAGATTTCCAAGCAATTTCAGTTCTGGGTAGCTAAGCACAATGAGTCCAAAAATTTCCCAAGGTTTGATTTTGTTTGCAAGATCTACACACCCACCTCTTGCAGTATAGCTTTAGAATGAGATTAGTAAACAACTAAATTGACTTTCATCTTGCAGCACAATATACGAAATTGGAATGCATTTATGTTATTTCCCAGCACTCTCAAAATTATATTTTATCCAGGGCTGACAAGACAACAAAGCATTTCTACTCCAGAGCCTTAGCTTTCTTGTCAGGAGAAGAAAATATATTCATTGAACTGATATGGTGCCGGCTATTTGGCAGTTACTAACCTTTAACTAAATAATGATTGGTTAAAGCTGCTGACCAGGCAAAATGGTCTGAGGTTTCTTCAAACCTCTTATGAGCTGGCCCATTTAGTTGCTTCTGTTTCTCCTTGGAGATTGTGATGATGATGGCATATCCTATTCCCCAAGCAGTTTCACCAGGCTAATCTAAGAGCAGGGAATCAGCAACTGTGTTTATTGAGCACCTGTTCTGTGCAGCTCACTGGTCTACATTTTCATTCCTCTAATGCTCACCTTCTCACTGTACCTCGATCTCAACTATCTCACTGCTAGCCTTCACCCTCATCCTACTTCTGGCCTGGAATGCCCTCCCTCCTCATATCTGACAGACAATTACTCTTCCTTCCTTCAAAGCCTTATTGAAGGCACAACTCCTCCAAGAGATCTTCTCTGACTAAGCCCTCCTTTCCTCTTCTCCCAATCCCTTCTACCTTGTCTTGACTTTCTCTCTTTATTCACCCTCCCTTCCAGCCCCACAGCACTTATCTACACATCTGTGATTTATTTACATTAATGTCTGTCTCCCTCTCTAGACTGTAAGCTCACCGTGGGCAGGGAATGTGTCTGTTTATTGTTATATTGTACTCTTTCAAGCGCTTAGTACAGTGTTCTGCACACAGTATGTGCTCAATAAATAAGACTAAGAGGACATTCTAAAAGAAATGATCCCTGCCCTGAAGGAGCTTACAATCTAATGGGAAGATAAACACCATTACACTATTTACATGCAAATAGAGGGAAGAAGGGCAGCTAGAGAGAGCTGTTCTTTGAAGGCAGTGTTGCTGGTGGTGAGATTGCATCCATGGACAGTAACCAGAAAATGAAAACAGATGAATGAAAAAATAAGTGAATGAAAAGTAAGGTACATAAATCACTATAATCATAAGTGCTAGGGATGGTTACATATGCACAAATGTTAAGAGTGACTTTGGGGATGATAAGATCTGGGGTGAGGGAAAATTAATCAGGGAATGCTTCCTTGTGGAGATGGATTTCAGGGAGGTGCTGAAGATAGGGAACACTGTGGTCTAAATTCATTTAAAAGGGATGGGAGTCTCAGACAGGGGAAGGCCATAAACAATGGGCCAGATTCTACACCACCCAGCATTAGCAGAACATTTTGAATATTGATAAGTCTCCCCTCCAGTATTCATCTTTTTATCTATCTGCCCTTTTTTTTGGCTTTTAAATGGGACTTGTTAAGGGCTTACTTTGTTTCCAAGCACTGTACTAAGAGCTAGGGTAGATACAAGACAATCAGATTGGACATAGTCAATCAATCAATCAATCAATCAATCGTATTTATTGAGCGCTTACTATGTGCAGAGCACTGTACTAAGCGCTCGGGAAGTACAAATTGGCATCACATAGAGACAGTCCCTACCCAACAGTGGGCTCACAGTCTAAAAGGGGTAGACAGAGAACAGAACCAAACATACCAACAAAATAAAATAAGTAGGATAGAAATGTACAAGTAAAATAAATAAATAAATAAATAAATAGAGTAATAAATATGTACAACCATATATACATATATACAGGTGCTGTGGGGAAGGGAAGGAGGTAAGACGGGGGGATGGAGAGGGGGACGAGGGGGAGAGGAAAGAAGGGGCTCAGTCTGGGAAGGCCTCCTGGAGGAGGTGAGCTCTCAGCAGGGCCTTGAAGGGAGGAAGAGAGCTAGCTTGGCGGATAGTCCTGCCCCACATGTGACTCGCAGTCTAGGTTGGAGGGAGGAGGACTTAATCCCCATTTTTATAGATGAGGTAGCTGAGGCACAGGGAAGTTAAGTGACTTTCCCAAGGTCTTGCAGCAGACAAGTTATAGAACTGGGATTAGAACCCAGCTCTTCTGACTCCCAGGTCCACGTTCTTTTCAATAGGCCACTCTGAAAATCACTCAATCAGTACTCCCCTTCTTCCATATTTTCACCCCTCTTCCATTACAACTCAGTCCATACCCATCTTGTCTTGTCTTATGCTGTCGAGTGGTCTCCAACCCATAGCGACACCATGGACAAATCTCTCCCAAAACGCCCCATCTCCATCCGCAATTGTTCTGGGAGTGTATCCACAGAGTATTCTTGGTAAAAATACAAAAGTGGTTGACCATTGCCTCCTTCCATGCAGTAAACCTGAGTGTCCACTCTTGACTCTCTCTCATGCCGCTGCTGCCTAGCACACGGGAATCTTGACTTGTAGCAGATAGCCTTACACTCGCTAGCCCCTGGCCAAGCTAGAAATGTAATAGGTAGGTCTCTTCTTGACTCTCCCTCTTATAGTAGGGGCTGGTAGAATACTGGAAACTCTCCAAGTGAGACCCTAAGAGGGTGCCACACACACCACTCACTTACCTAATATTCATTCATTCATTCAATCATATTTATTGAGTGCCTACTGTACGCTCACTCTCTGTTCTCGTCCTCTCTTGTGCATTTGTGACTGTGATGGGAAAGGCTCTGTGAAGTAATGGGCCTCAGTGGTCCCCTGATAACCTCAGGGTCCCCCTCAGAGAAGGGGACCCTGAGGTTGTGGAGAGGGGGTCCCCAGGGAGGACCAGCCCTGGGCTCAGCCCGAGAGACCTTGTTACCCAGGAGACCCTGAACCCCATCTGTGACATCATCCCTGAGGTTCAGCGGGTCTCAGACTGGGCCACTAATAATAACTGTGGTATTTGTTGGGCTCTTACTGTGCGCCGGTCACTGTACTAAGTGCTGAGGTGGATACAGTAATAATAATAATGGCATTTGTTAAGCGCCTAACAAGTGCCAGACACTGTATTAAGCACTCAGACACAGTCCCTGTCCCACATGGGACTCACAGTCTCAATCACATTTTATAAATTTTACAAGTTCTCTAGGGGGTAGGGGCTTCCTAACTGCACTTTTCCAAGACCACTGCATTTTCCTCTCCACTCCCTGGGAACACGATGTCACTTGGGAGGCAGGGGAACGAGAAAGGAGGACATGAAACAAAGGAAATTTGTGCACTGAAACTAAAGTTACAAGACATAAAGGCATGGGGAGACAAATTTGTACCAGACAGGGGACAGGTCGGCTGGAAACAGGGCAGCCTAATGGTCAGAACACAGACTTGTAAGCCTGAGGGCCTGAGTTCTAATCCCCTCTTTGCCTCTTGTCTTCTGGGTTACCTTGGACAAGTCACTTATCTTCTCTGTGCCTCCGTTTCCTTATCCGTAAAATGGGGCTGAAATCCTATTCCCTCCTACTTATTATAATAATAATTATAGTATTTGTTAAACATTTACTATGTGCCAAGCACTGTTCTAAGCACTGGGGTAGACAAGAAGTTGATCAAGTTGGGGTTCCATTTGGGGTTCAAAGTCTAAATAGGAGGGAGAACAGGTTCTGAGTTCCTATTTTACAGTTGAAGAAACAGAGGCATAGAGATGTGAAGTCACTTGCCCAGGGTCTCACCCACCAAGCAAGTGGCAGAAGTGGGATTCAAACCCAGGTCCTCTGACTTTCCAGGGCCATGCCTTTTCCACGAGGCTATTTGGACTCTGAGCCTTGGGTGGGACAGGGACTGTGTCCAACCTGATTATCTTATATCTACTGCGGTGCCTAGTACAATGCTTGGCACACAGTAAGCACTTAATATCGGTAGTAGTGGTAGTAGGAGTAGGAGTAGTATTAAATGCCCTGGAATACCCTCCCTCTGCACATCCACCAAGCTAGCTCTCTTCTTCCCTTCAAAGCCCTACTGAGAGCTCACCTCCTCTAGGAGGCCTTCCCAGACTGAGCCCCCTTTTTCCTCTCCCCGTCCCCATCCCCCCCACCCTACCTGCTTCCCCTCCCTACAGCACCTGTATATATGTTTGTACAGATTTATTACTCTATTTTACTTGTACATATTTACTATTCTATTTATTTTGTCACTGATGTGCATTTAGCTTTACTTCTATATATTTTGATGACTTGACACCTGACCACATGGTTTGTTTTGTTATCTGTCTCCCCCTTCTAGACTGTGAGCCTGATGTTGGGTAGGGACCCTCTCTATATATTGCCAACTTGTACTTCCTGAGAGCTTAGTACAGTGCTCTGCACACAGTAAGCGCTCAATACATACGATTGAATGAATGAATGAATGAACTGAGCGCTTGGGAGAGTACAATAGAACAATGAACAGACACATTCCCTGCCCACAATCACTCTTCTAATACCAACTTACTCACAGTACCTCGATCTTAACTCTCTCACCCTTGACTCCTTGCTCACTTTCTCTTTCCTTCTGGAATGCCCTTCCCCTTCATAGACAACCAACCACCCCCTCCCCATCTTCAAAAGCCTCGTAAATTCATATTTCCTCCAAGAAGCCTTTCCTGATGATACCTCTTTCCCCCACCCTAATTGCCTTCCTGTGTCACCTTATGTGCTTGGGTATTAAAGTATTAAAATGTTTACACCACCTCCAGCCCCAGTGCATTTATTTAGGTACCCTTATATTTTGCCACTTCCCATATCTGTAATTTATTATAATGTCTACATGTCTATAATGTCTATAATATAATGTCTACATCCTATCATCATCATCATCATCAATCGTATTTATTGAGCACTTACTGTGTGCAGAGGACTGTACTAAGCGCTTGGGAAGTACAAATTGGCAACATATAGAGACAGTCCCTACCCAACAGTGGGCTCACAGTCTAAAAGGGGGAGACAAAACCAAACAAAGAGCACAGGCTTGGGAGTTAGAGGACCTGGGTTCAAATCCTGACTCTGACACTTGTCTGCTAAGTGACCGTGGGCAAGCACCTTAACATCTCTGTGCCTCAGTTACCTCATCTGGAAAATGGGGTTTAAGACTGTGAGCACCATGTAGGGCAACCTGATTACCCTGTATCTCTCCCAGTGCTTAGGACAGTGCTTGGCATATAGTAAGCACTTAACAAATACCATTATTATCCTCCACAAGATTTTAAGCTTCTTGAAGGCAGGGATCATGTCTATCAACTAAGTCTATTGTACTGCTCTCTCACACATGCTTACTACAGTGTTGCACATACAGTAAGGCCTCAGTAAATACCACTGACTGATTGGTAGCGCTCACCTTTCTGTATCAACTGCTGCAGTTGAGAATTACCCCCAGGTCTCTGCTTCCCCCAGCTCTGGCCTGAGGCGAGTTCTGGAGCCCCTCACAATACTTACAACTCCACCCTTTTTTCCAGGACCACATGGTTTACTGTAGTGATGGATGCTACTGTATGGTTCACTGCCTCAAAGGTACTGCAATACACTGTCCCACCATATTATTGATATTAGCGGTAAAGCCGGAAATGGTTGTGCAGTTCTGTCTGGTTGATCCATCAATCAGTGATATTTATTGAGTGTTTACTCTGCACACAGCACTTTACTAGAAAAGCAGCATGGCCAAGTGGAAGACTGTGGGACTGGGAGTCAGAGGACCTGAGTTCTAATCCTGACTCCACCATCCATCCATTCATTGTCGTATTTATTGAGCACTTACTGTGTGCAGAGCACTGTACTAAGCATTTGGGAAGTATAAGTTGGCAATATATAGAGATGGTCCCTACCCAACAGTGGGCCCACAGTCTAGAAGACCACCACTTACCTGCTGTGTAACCTTGGGCAGGTCACTTAACTTCTTTGTGCCTCAGTTTCCTCATCTGCAAAATGGGACTCCAATACCTATTTTCCCTCCTATATAAACTGTGAACCCCATGTCAGACCTCATTCTTTTGTATCTACCTCAGCACTTAAGACAGTACTTGGTACATAGTAAGTGCTTAACAAATACCAGTGCTAATCAATCAAAGTCTGTGCTGAGTGCCTGTCCCAAGGTGACCCTTGGGTACCAGCCATCTCAAGGTCAAATTCTATCTCGTGGCCACCTGAGCCAGCAGGCGGAACTCAGAAGTGAGGGTGGGATACCACCCGCACAACCAAAATTGCTAGATTGACAGCCCAAGCTGGGAATACAGAAGGTGTCCCTCACCTTGCAGCAGATGGCTGCAGGGCGGTTCTGTCCAGAGCATGAGAAGGCGGTTCTGTCCAGAGCATGAGAAGCCAGCTCTGCCTGCACCAAGTGAGGAGCCCTGGGATGGGGAAGTGTTCTGTCCTGCTGGAAGCTCATGGGGCTGTAAGCCAGGCGCTTCGCCATGGGTATGTAACAAATGAATGGATTCCTCCAAAATGGAAAATCGTCGTGGGTGGGAGCTAAGGGCTTCCCTCATGGGTGTGTAATTCAAGTGGATTTCTCCTGAGTGGGAAGTACACATAAGTGCAAACAAACCGTAAGGGAATTCCACCTGGGTGGGACCTTGGGTTTCTGCCACGCGCGAGTAAGGTATACGTGTGTTCCTCCCATTAGGGAAACTCTAATATTACTAATTGATTACATTTTTCCTGAAAGGGAAGTTCAATCCATTGTGCCTAGACAATTACATAATTCAATTTGCCTCGCGGAATAAATTTTATATAAAACTCAGGCTTTCCGTCCCCGACCTCTCTCTCTCTCTCTCACCACACTGATTACTGAGTGAACCCGTCTCCCCGGACGACGGGTGACAGTGCCCACTGCGATTGAGGCTCATTCTTTGCTAAGAGGGAAGTTGCAGAGTAGGAGTACATTAGGCCTGACCCTGAACTGCTTATTTCTCAAAACAGAAGACAGAACAGCAGAGAAGCAGCATGACCTAATGGATAGAGCAGGGGCCTGGGAGTAAGAAGGACCCAGATTTTAGTCCCATTTTCACACATCTGCTGTGTGACCTTGGGCAAGTCACTTCACTTCTCTGTGCCTCAGTTATCTCATCTGGAAAATGGGGATTAAGACTGTGAGCCCCAAGTAGGCTCACAGAAGCAGCATGGCTCAGTGGAAAGAGCCCGGGCTTTGGAGTCAGAGGTTAAGGGTTCAAATCCCGGCTCTGCCACTTGTCAGCTGTGTGACTTTGGGCAAGTCACTTAATGTCTCTGGGCCTCAGTTTCCTCATCTGTAAAATGGGGATTAAGACTGTGAGCGCCCCGTGGGACAATCTCTTCACCTTGTAACCTCCCCAGTGCTTAGAACAGTGCTTTGCACATAGTAAGTGCTTAATAAATGCTATCATTAGTATTATTATTATTATTATTAAGTGGGACAGGGACTATGTCTAATCTGTTGTTGCCTAATTGTACTTCCCAAGCATTTAATACAGTGCACAGTAAGCACTCAATAAATAGGATTGAATGAATGAATTAATTAATGAACCTGATTACCTTGTATCTACCCCAGCACTTGGAACAGTGCCTGCACATAGTAAGCACTTAACAAATATCATAAAAAAATATCTGGGGCTACCAAGGTGAAAGCACAAAGTGCAGACACAGAGAAGGAATAGCACATATTCACGCTGCAGCCCAGCCCAGCAGGTTTTTAGCCCACCCAAGCAGGGGGTCAGGGAAACTGCAATATGCATACCTGTGTTGTATTTTCCTATTCAAGACCACAAGTCTTGCTAATGCATGTGGACATAGATGGATATCTACACAGCCATGCTGTGCTTTCAAAAGGCTTTTTGCAATGGATTTGTGGTTATTGCTGCTATACCTACTCAGATTCATTTGGACTATTCAGAAGCCAATAGCTAATAAGCCCCTTTATGGTGTCTGTGCAATTGTAGCATGAATCCAAGGTGGAACAGTTGAGGTAAATTGTCTTCTTTACCCTTAAATTTATAGGGCCCATCCCACTAAAGTAAACCATTTTCATTTAGGAATCATAATAGTAACATCCATAGATCAAGCCACTCTATGGAAAAAAGCAAGATCATTATGGAGAAGAGAACAAGATCAGAGATACAGAAGGCATGATGCTAACATTAGGTGTACCAAACCAAAAATGTACCCATAGTAATTGCTTTGTCAAACTTGTAAACACATAGAAATATATTTTAAATGTGGGTTTTAGTGGAGCCCCCCTAGAAAAAAAATCCTTCTAGACCTTCCTAAAACAGTCTACTTTATAATAATGATGGTATTTGTTAAGCACTTACTATATGCGAAGCACTATTCTAAGTGCTGGGGGGATACAAGGTGATCAGGTTGTCCCGCATGGAGCTCACAGTCTTAATCTCCATTTGACAGATGAGGTAACTGAGGCACAGAGAATAATAATAATAATAATGATAGCATTTATTAAGCACTTACTATGTGCAAAGCACTGTTCTAAGCACTGGGGGGGTTACAAGGTGATCAGGTTGTCCCACGTGGGGCTCACAGTCTTAATACCCATTTTACAGTTGAGGTAACTGAGGCACAGGGAAGTTAAGTGACTTGCCCAAAGTCATACAGCTGACAAATGGCAGAGCTGGGATTAGAACCCATAGCCTCTTGTGGGTTCCCGAGCCCAGGCTCTTTCCAATGAGCCACGCTGCTTATAGGTTTTCAGACGTCATGACACAGTGGATAGAAAGCATTGGCCTGGGAATCAAAATGACCTGGGTTCTAATCCCATCTTTGCCACTTGTCTGCTGTGTGATCTTGGGTAAATCATTTCACTTCTCCATGCCTCAGTTCCCTCATCCATAAAATAGGGATTAAGACCGTGAGCCCCATGTGGGACATGGATTGGATCCAACCTGATTAGTTTAGTCCAACCTGTGTCCAACGTGGTATATAGTAAGGGCTGAACAAATACCATATAAAGGAGTAGACTCCAGTTAATTACAGCACATAATGAATCAATGTGGTTATGTCTTCAAATCAGCCAATCAATAGTTCATTCATTCATTCATTCAATTGTATTTATTGAGTGCTTACTGTGTGCAGAGCACTGTACTAAGCGCTTGGGAAGTACAAGTTGGCAATATATAGAGATGGTCCCTACCCAACAGTGGGCTCACAGTCTAGAAGGGGGAGACAGAGAACAAAACCAAACATAATAACAAAATAAAATAAATAGAATAAATATGTACAAATAAAATAAATAAATAGAGTAATAAATACATACAAACATATATACATATATATACAGGTGCTGTGGGGAGGGGAAGGAGGTAAGGCCAGGAGGATGGAGAGTGGGAGGAGGGAGAGAGGAAGGAGGGGACTCAGTCTGGGAAGGCCTCCTGGAGGAGGTGAGCTCTCAGTAGGGCCTTGAAGGGAGGAAGAGAGCTAGCTTGGTGGATGTGCGGGGGGAGGGCATTCCAGGCCAGGGGGATGACGTGGGCAGGGGGTCGTCAGCGGAACAGGCGAGAGCAAGGCACGGTGAGGAAATTAGCGGCAGAGGAGTGGAGGGTGCGGGCTAGACTGTAGAAGGAGAGAAGAGAGGTGAGGTAGGAGGGGGTGAGGTGATGGAGAGCCTTGAAGCCGAGGGTGAGGAGTTTCTGCCTGATGATACTGAACTTCCTCTGAGAGGGAAGCACTGTCCTGAGCACTAAGGGAAGTTGGATAAGGATGTAGTCTCTGCTTTTGAAATGCTTACAATCTAATGCCTAAAAGAGGAAAAACAGAAATGCTCACATACTCGCTGGCACAAAGCATAAGGGCAGGGGTGCACCTACTTAATGTAACAGTCAGAAAATCTGGGTTCTAATCCAAGCTCTACTATTTGCTTGATGTGTGACCTTGGGAAAGTCACCTAACTTCTCTGTGTTTCATGTAAAATAGGGGTACAATTAGACTGGGAGCTCCATGTGGGACAAGTGACTGTATCCTACCTGACTATGTTGTATCTATTCCAGAAGTTTGTATAGTGCTTGGCACATGAAAACTGAATAATAATAATAATATTTCAGGAGGATATAGATAAAACCACTATATACACAAGACTTTCAGAGTTATACATGGGGACTGGAGCAGGGCTGATGTAATTAGAGTTGCAAAGTGTTAATCTGGGAAGGCTTTCAGGAAGAAGAACTTAATTATAATTCTGAAAAAAGGAAAAACTGTGGAGTCCTCAATTCCCAGAGGACACTAGTTCTATCCAAAGCCGGGCTTTCAGCAGCTTGGAGCTGGAAAATTTCTGAGTTAGTACAAGTTCCCCAAAGTGGCTATGCCTTCAGTTTGTAAAATTTCTGAAAGCAGGGACCATGCATAGTAGAAGCAGTATGGCATATTAGAAGCAGCATAACCAAGTGGATAGAGCATGGGCCTGGGATTCAGAAGGTCATGGGCTCTAATCCCAGATCTGCAATTTGTTGGCTTTGTGACCTTGGGCAAGTCAGGGTCTCAGTTATCCCACCTGTAAAATAGGGATTGAGACTGCGAGCCCCATGTGGGACAGGGACCATACCTAACCCGATTTGTTTGTTTCCACCCCAGCACTTAGTACAGTGCCTGTCACATAGTGAGCGCTTAACAAATGGCATGATTATTTAATCTGAATATTCTTAGGGGATCTAATTCAATGTCCTGCACATGGTGAGCACTCAACAAATACATAGAATGATAAAGACAGCTTCAGCCAAAATGGGGAAACACTAGAGGATGTATTTTGGTGAAGAAGTCTGAAATTCAGGATTCTCTATATTCTCCAGAAAAGCCACCATCTCTTTTTTGGTACATTCTGTTGACCACAGCGTTCTCAGTCTTGACCGGGAATCAAACCCAAGTCAATCAATCAATCAAACAGTATTCATAGAGTGCCTACTGTTTGCAAGTGATGTGCTATTCAGTAGAGTGAGTGAAAAAGAGTTGGACAGCACACTCATTGCCATCAAGGAGTTTACAATCAGGCAGGGGAAACAGACAAAATTATTAGAGGTAGGAAGGAGAGAATGGAAAGATAGATGTGTGGTTGAGTCAGGGTTTAAACAGTAGAGTATGCAATTTGAAATGTACAGAAGAGCTACTGGTTATGAGGGCACATGTACAGAGGAAGTACAAACATGCTGAGGTGGTTGTTGTGGAATATGTCCTAAGTAGAAGAAAAATCAGTCAATCAATTGTATTTGCTGAGCACTTACTATGTGCAGAGCACTGTACTAAGAGCTTGGGCGAGTACAGTATAACAAAGTTGGTAGACATGTTCCCTGCCCACAATGATCCTATAGTCTAGAGGATGAAAATGAATTCAGAAAATGTCTTAGAAGAGGTAGGATGTCAGAAGAGCTTTGAAGGTGGGAAGAACTGTGGTCTAACAGATTTGAAGTGAGGGTTGGCGGGTGGCCCCAGGCAGGAACAGGGGTGTGCAAAAGGTGATCAGAGGAGAAATAGATGACAATTAGGCACAGATGATAGGTTAACTTGAGGAGAATTTAAAGCGCGACCTGGGGTGTAGAGGAAGAAGAGAATGTATAAATAAGAAGGAAAGAGCTGATTGAGTGTCTAAAAGCCCGGGGTCTAGTTTCTGCTCAATGTGTAGAGGAATGTGAAACCATTGCAAGTTTTTGAAGAGTGGGAAGATGTGTGCAGGATGATGTTTTAGAAAATTGTTCCCTGCCACAAAGGGAAATATCCAGTCACAAGGTTAAGACAGAATCTCAAGATAAAATCAGAATTCTAACCTGGTACAAAGTCAAGTTTATTACCAGAATTTACTGTTTCTACCCCACGTTTTCATAGAGAAGTTTGCCAGCATTTCTAGGCTCAAGTGTTGAAAGTTTTGCTACCTCTGCAAGCAGGTGATGTCAAATTGTATTAGACTTCCTTGCCGGGATCTTGTCTCAAATATCAGTTTTTCTTTTGATAATTTTATTCCATGTCCATCTAGATCAAACCCTGTGCCACAATACCTTAGTGCTTTCTTCAAGTAATCTATGCCTTTCAACATCATCTTAGACTTTATTCCTTCCAAATTAACTATTCTCATTCTGATTGTAAATCCAGTTAAAGTATGCATTTTTATGTACTGTACAAGCTTTGTGCATTGTACAGCCCACTTGTTTTAAATCAATGATTTTCTTCACTAATCTTAATACATCGAATTATTGCTTTCCCAATGGCAAGGATTCCTTATTCAGTCAAGTAATGATATGTAACCAAGCCAGCATTAGCTTTATTTGCCCTTAAGAAAACTATTTTCTGTTTTGATTCACCTTAAAAACTGAAGCAATTATTCTGACTTAGGTATCTCTGATCTTTGGTCTTGAGGTTTATATAGTAACTTTGTTCACAATTGGCCTTTTCAAGCATATACTTGAGAAGCAGCATGGACTAGTGGAAAGAGCATGAACGTGGGTTCTAATCCCGGTTCCACTACTTCCCTGCTGTGTGACTTTGGACAAGTCACTTAACTTCTCTGTGCCTCAGTTACTTCATCTGTAAAATGGGGATTAAGACTGTGACCCATATGGGAGATAGGGACTGTGTCCACCCTAATTATCTTTTATCTACCCCTGTGTTTAATACAGCGCTTGGTACACATTAAGCCCTTAACAAATACCATAAACAATACTACTACTAATACTACTGCTAATACTAATCATTCTATTATTACTACTACTACTCCTAACAATAATCATAACATTTGTTTGGCATTTACTATTTGATAAGCACTGTTCTAAACACAACTATCAGTCGGACACAGTCCCCATCCCACATGGGGCTCACAATCTAAGGGACAGGGAAAACAATTGTTTAATCTCCACTTTACAGATGCAGAAACCAAAGCACAGAACATTTAAGTGACTTGCCCTTTGTCAGACAGCAGGTAGGAAACTGAACAGGATTAGAACTCAGGCCTCCTGACTATCGGTAAATGCTTTTTCCACTAGGCAGGACTGCCTCCCCACCCCATCCTAAAGTGATTCTGTGTCCTTGGCAATTGTGTTCATGTGAGTAAAACTTCAAATGTCTTAGTTAGGTACGTGCTGTTTTATGGGCCTCACTGATCTTTCACTATGAAAATTAGAGGAGTAATCAAAATACTATAGAGTACTTGTTCAGTGGGAAAGGAACAATAGGGAATGAACCATCTATGTTCTGGTGTTAATGGCCTGGGTCAAGTGTTTATGGACTTTTGGTCAAACTAATCAGATTGAGAACATTACAGTGAACTTTATTTCCATTTCCAAGCATCATTAAAATGAAAGCTATGGAAATTAAGTCTATAAAGACACATCCTTGAGCTGGGGTGCCATCACCTCCTCTAATCAAAGAGACACCAGTGATAGAATGAGGGCAAGATAGGGTTGCCAAAAGCCTCACATATATGAAATTGTTCTTTATTTCACTACTCTGATCCATTTTCCCAGAAAAGTCCATTAAGAAGGGATGCATAATTGTCCTGTATTGTAGTGATAAAATCTGACTCACTGTAGGCCTGGAGAGTGGTTCAAGCAGGGTAATATTATTAATACTAAAAATGAAAAGGGTATTTGGGAAGTGCTTACCATGTGCCAAACACTGTATTAAGAGCTGGTATAGAGACAAGTTAACCAGGTCGAACACAGTCCCTGACCCATATAACACTCACTGTCTAAGTAATCAGAGCCCAGTATTCTCAAAACTGAAGTCTAGGGTCCACAGGGCATGAGATTGTTCGGAAAGTAAATAGGAAGGTCTCTACTAGAAGGCCTTCCCAGACTCCAGGAGGCATTCCCAGACTGAGCCCCCTTTTTTCTTTCCTCCTCCCCATCTCCCCTGCTCTACCTTCTTCCCCTTCCCACAGCACCTGTATATATGTTTGTACAGATTTATTACTCTATTTATTTTACTTGTACATATTTGCTATTCTATTTATTTTGTTAATAATGTGCATCTAGCTTTACTTTTATTTATTCTGATGACCTGACACCTGTCCACATGTTTTCTTTTGTTGTCTGTTTTCCCCTTCTAGACTGTGAGCCTGTTGTTGGGTAGGGACCATCTCTACATGTTGCCAACTTGTACTTCCCAAACGCCTAGTACAGTACTCTGCACACAGTAAGTGCTCAATAAATATGATTGAATGAATGAATGAATGAATATTAGAGCCTTCAGTTTCCAATGAGAAGCAGCATGGCCTTGTGAATACAGCACGGGCTCTGGAGTCGGAAGGACCTAGGTTCTAATCCCGGCTCTGCCACTTGTCTGCTGTGTGACCTTGGACAAGTTACTTAATTTTTCTATGCCTCTGTAAACTCATCTGTAAAATGGGAATTAAGACTATGAGCTCCTTGTATCCACCCTAAAAATACTCATGTATACCCATGTATATTTAGGGCCTGGGTTCTAATCCTGATACTCCACTGTCTGCTCTGTGATCTTGGGCAAGTCATTTCACTTATCTGTACCTCAGTTACCTCAGCTGTAAAATGGAGATTAAGAGTGGGAGCCCCACGTGGAACATGGACTGCAACCAACCTGATTTGCTTGTATCCGCTCCAGTGTTTAATACAGCGCCTGGCACATAGTAAGCACTTAACAAACACCACTATTACTATTATTATTATTATCATTATTACTACTGTCATTATTACTATTATTTGAAAATGGTTCGCTTCTTGGTTAGTTTCCCCTCCTGAATCTATCCCTTCTGCCTGCCATGGAAATATTCATTGGCTCTTCTAGCTTGGACCTAAGTCCAGCTGCCCTTGATGAAAAACAAGCAGTAGGTACAATAGAAAGTCTGACGCACACATAGAGCCACAGTAAAGACTTGCCATCATCCTCAGCCTTCCTTCCATTGCCTGGAAGGTTCCAAGTGTCTTCTGCAATCTCTTGATGCTGTGGATAACTCTCAATCATGGAGATCTCTCCTCTATTAATCTCAAGGGTAATGGTGAGGATGTCAGTGATGGGGGGTTTGTCCTGTGTTGGTAAGATCCTTGAGGGCGGGGATCATACCTACCAACTCTATTGTATTGTACTCTCCCACATGCGTAGTACAGTGCTCTGCACACAGTGAGGGTTCAGTAAATCCCACTGAAAGATTGACTGAGATTACCAAAAGTTCCTCTTAACTCCTCTCTGGCTTCCTGTGACTGAGGAAAGACTATCTAGACAGAAAATTATCTTCAGGCAAGTCTTAAAGGTAGGAGAGGGCCTTGGATACTTTTTCTTGAGCATCCCAGAGAGACCCATAGACTGACTCCTTCTAGCATAATGAATTTTTTGGCCAAAAGACAGGAACACCACAGCTCCTTATGTCCCTTTTTATGATTCAATTTCTGAAGGTCTATTATTTTCCTTTACTCATCCCTGGTGAGAGCCTAGTGTGAATGTGAACATTATACTGCTCATTATCCACTGACAGAAAAGTTGTAGATTACTATCAAAATCACATTCTACCCCAACCAAGATAAAACTAGGAGAGTGTGCAGTCTCATTTATCAGGGCCTGAGATAAAGAAAAATAATACATGGACTCTAATCCATACTCTGCCACTGGATTTATAGGGCTCTGAACAAGATGTTTCACCTCTTTGGTCTTCCTTCTTCCGCTGGATGAAAACTAACTTTTCCTTTCTCCCAGTTCAGAAGTGTTTAGGAGGAACAAGCAATAAGGAGGTTACAGAGCACTTTATAGGAGACAACAGATTTCCCAGGTCTATTGGTAGGTGTACTGCCTTGACCATGAAGGAAACAGGATGATTTAGCAAGTGACTCCTTAGAACTCGAGGTCAAAGTTTTCTTCCAATAATGTTACTGGAATTTTCCAGCCCAGCTATGTTCAAAAGTTATCCATTTTAATCACCTGGAATATTTGTTCAATTAATTCCCCCCCTTCCTGAGTGTTTAAATTTTTCATTCTGATTCTCTCTCATTTCCTTACTTCTTCTCTCACTCCCTCCCCAACTCCCACAACATAATTCACAATGCCATTGAGCTCTTAGTACAGTGCTCTGCACACACTAAGCACTCAATAAATACAATTGAATGAATGAATATTATTTGCCACTTAAACACCTCTTAATTATTTCCATTTTTTCTTGAATGGTAATGATCAGCAAGGCTCCTCTTTATCTAAATTTTTCAGTGATTAGTTATTGATGATAACATCCCTGGTTTTGCCCACTCCCTCCTCTACTGACTTCACTCTTTTCTCCTGTAATCATTAGATCCATGTGGCATTTCATCGCTGATGTTCCCTCAGACATCCTCACGGCAAAGAGTGAAAACATAGCAGAAGCACATGGTCATGAGGGCAAGCCCTCTGCCAGGCTGTTTCTGTGCCTTTACTCTGTTGGGCCCACTGGCCCCCACAAGATGCTTAGAGGTTTTGATAGAGGCTGACTCTTTCTCTCTGGGTTGCATGTGCCTAACTGACAGATTTGGCTTCTGGACATCTCTGTCAGTGCCTCCCACATCCTTTTGAGGCCAGAGGCCTCGGAGTGTCTCTCTATCTTTCAAGTTCACATTCTTCAATGATCTCTATTTGTTCTTCACTTCTGTGAACAGTGAGAATTTGAGAAGGCAAGTGGTTTATCTACGGTGGGTTCTCTGTGCTCATTTACCTACTTTCTGCAGCTAAGTCCATGACTCTTTCTCAGTTCACTTCATCCCAAACCCAGGCTGAGAGCAAAGTGATGATATCTGTTTCTATTAAGGTTCAGCCCCTCTGTTCGACCTCAATAGCTTCCCACTCACTCCCCATCCTTACTCCTTTGGATCATTATAGCTTCTCCAAGGCTCGAGCTTGGAAGCTGTGGCTGCTGTGCTGTGACTTTCAAGCTCGGAAGCCATGGCTACTGTGACTTTCTACTATGGTGGAAATGTGGCATGACCTAATGGAATGAGCATGGACCTGAGAGTCAACAGCCCCGAAGTCTAAGTTCTAATCCCAGCTCTGCCACTGGAAGAAAGGGAAGTGCCAGGTGGTGCTGGGAAAGGAGAGCTGTGACACAAGGGGAGAAAGACTTGGACCAGATACTTGCAGGCCTATTTAGCTTCTGCAATCAGACAGGTTGGGGGGTGGGGGTGGGGGTGGGGGTGTCATTCCAGGTAGTGTAATAGTCCTGTTAATACGCCTGCAATACTGAAATGTTATAGCACCACAAGCTGGTGGAGGAGGTGAGGCACATGGGGACTGGAATGGTGGTAAATCTTCAAGTTGCAACAGGACCATCTCCTTGCCCTGAACATGTCCTCTCCCCACAGGGTTTAAGATTGCCTGCCCCACTCAAATGGAGGGGAAGGAGGCAATGAGACCTGAGTAGAGCCTAACCTGCTCCCATCCACATTCACAGCATAACCAAGAGTCTTGGACTGTGTGAGAATCTCCTAAATGTTAGGGACTCATCCTGAACCCTTTCGCCCCCTCCACCATCAGACACACTCAAAAAATTCATTCATTCATTCATTCATATTTATTGAGCACTTACTATATGCAGAGTACTGTACTAAGCACTTAAAAAGTACAGTTCAGCAACAGATAGGGACAATCCCTACCCAACAACAGGCTCACGGTCTAGAAAGGGGAGACAGACCACAAAACAAAACAAGTAGACAGGCATCAATAGCATCAGAATAGATAAATAGAATTATAGATATATACACATCATTAAAAAAGTAAATAGAATAATAAATATGTACAAACATACACAAGTGAAATACTCAATAGTCTCTCTTTTACCTGGGATAGTGGGATGTACCCAGTGCCAGCCGGCAAAATATTGGCGGGATGGCAGCATGGAAAAACAGCGTGGCCTAGTGGAAAGTGCCCAGACTTAGGAATCAGGGGACCTGGGTTCTAGTCCTGGTACCTCCACTTTCCTAAATTGTGATCTTGGGCAAATCACTTCTCTGGGCCTCAGTTTCCTCACCTGTAAAACTGGGATTAAATACTCATCTTTTGCTCTTCTTAGACTATGAGCCTCATGTGGAACAGGGACTGTGACTAACCTGAGTAACTTGTATTTACCCCATCACTTAGAACAGCACTTGACACATAGTAAGCATTACCATAGTTATTATTAATATTTTGGGGATCATTTAGCACAGTTCTTGACAGATAGTAGGTGCTTAAAAATATACTACTCCTACTAATGGTGATATGACAATAATAATAATATTAACAATGGAACAAAATGATAATACTGAAGAAATAATTCTAACAATGTGACGTTAAACCAGAGGAGAGTACAAACAAAGCTCCCACTGTAGTACAAAAATCTCACCTGATATTTTTCTCCTTCAGAAATAGGGATGTCATTAATAAATGTATAATTAAGACTGTGAAAACACCCTTTTGGTATGAGTGAGAATCACTAGCACACTTGCCCAATGTGCCCATGAAAATACAGATGAGGTAACTGAGGCACAGAGAAGTGAAGTGACTTTCCCAGGGTCCCACAGCAGACCTGTGATTAGTACCCAGGTCCTCTGACTCCCAGGCTCATGCCCATTCCGCTAAGGCATGTTGCTTTCCACTAGGCATGTTCATAAAGATTTTCATAGGACTGGTAACAGAAGGTTTTCTCTCCTTGGCAAGTGAAACAATGCCAACATTACTAAAGATAAAGAGACTTTAAAATTACTTGAAGTTTTCCTCTTATGTAATTTTCCTTCTGGGATCCATGGTAATGAAGAAGCATACCATCTACAACACCTACCAGACAAAAAGAAAAGACCAGTATCTTCCTTTCATTCATTCATTCATTCAATCGTATATATTGAGTGCTTACTGTGTGCAGAGCAGTACACTAAGCGCTTGGGAAGTACAAGTCAGCAACATATAGAGATGATCCTTACCAAACAATGGGCTCACAGTCTAGAAGGGGGAGACAGATAACAAAACAAAACATGTAGACGGGTGTCCAAATCATCAGAACAAATAGAATTATAGCTTTACACCCATCATTATTTTATTCTGTGTCTCAAGGCCAAGAGCAGATAAATGTATCTCCCCTCCACGCCACCATTCAGAATAGAAAACATAACATTCACATTAATCACTCCAAGGACCAGAAAGCATGGATCTGAAACACTTCCCATTTCCTGTTCTGAGCTGAAATCAGTGTTTCTTAGCCTTCCTTTCTACTATGGACATCACAGATGGCTCTCTGAACCTACTGCCCTGTGAACATGAGTTAGTATGTTGGACAAGACAGAGGTACCACTTAATAAGCAAATCATCATCGGTGATTAACAGCACAGCCCCGAAGTGAACAGATGTGCTATAGTAAGGCCATTTCTTACACAACACAGCCAGTCCCACCCAACGTATTCCTAAACTTAGCATATCTCTGACCGGCACTGAGAGTTCCTAGGCTAAAAGCGATTACTTTTTTTTCTCTAGCCGAGAAATCAAGCTATACGTCATTAACCTTTCTGTTTGCCTGACAGATAAGTTGGGAGAAGAGACCAAGTGTCCTCATACTCAGGGTGCTGGAGACAAGCCAACACAATTATGCTCATCCCAGTCTCCGACCTGGAAGCTGTGCCTGACAATGACGTGAAAGGCAACAATGAAATTCAAGGGTTCCTCAGCCTTGCACCAAGACTTCACTCATCTGCCAGTCAGCTGGAGGTCCCCACTTGATAGGTAGCCCATCCAACTCTGTCCATAACACCTTGCAGATGAGCGGCAATGGATTGTTATAAAGCATCAGGCAGACCTGAGCTGGCCTCCAACCACCTGCATTGGGAGCAGCGGTCTTGCACTTGTCTTTCCTGATTACTGCTGGTTGTGTCATCGGAATGCTTAAATAGGGTTGGCATGTTCTTCTCTCAAACAATCTCCCCTCCCCAACTCTCTATGGAGCTATACTACTTGAGAATAAATTCACCCGCCTGCTGCTAATAGAGATTTTTGGGAAATGTTGTCATCAGAATTTAAAGGCCAACTTAATTCTGTATTTGGGGTCACACATAGTGCCTCTTCGGAACCACTCACACAATTCCTTCCTCTCCCTTCTACTTGGCTGTAATGTTCATGTGGAACAGGGACTGTATCTGCCCCAGTGCTTAAAACACTTAGCAAGCACTTAAAAAATAGCATTAAAAAAAAAAAGATTTGGGAAATCACAGTCCCTTGCCCTAAAGACTATAACCTCATTGTGGGCAGGAATTCTGTCTGTTTATTGTTGTACTGTATTCTCCCAGGTACTTAGCATAGTGCTCTGCACACAATAAGCACTTGATAAATAAGATTGACTGACTAAAGACAAGTGAACAGGTTGGGGAGATCCACAGCTGGAATATCCCCCCAGTATTTAAGAAAGGAAGTCTCTGTAAATGCTAGGCAATTAACTAATCGGTAGTATCTACTGAGTGCTTACTAGGTCCAGACTGCTGTATTAAGCAGATGGTAGAGTATTCTTTCATTCTTTCAATCATATATATTGAGCCTTACTGTGTGCAAAGCACTGTACTAAGCACATGGGAGAGTACAGTGTAACAATAAACAGACACGTTCCCTGTCCACAACAAACTCACACAATACTAGAGTGGGTAGATGTGATCCCTGTCCACAAGGAGCTTACAGTCTACAGAGGAAGAAAGGGAGGAATGGAAGGAGGCTCTGTCATTTCTCCAATTAGAATTTGAAATTTTCTTCCAGAAGTACCACATCTCTTTACTGAGTCCCCTCTAAACAGCTCCTCCAAGCACATGACCTTCATGCCAAGTGTCCTGACCAGCAGATTTCAGAGTGAATGAACCTATCTATTGAATCTACGCCCGCAGCAGTCGTGGACTAACTGAAGGTTTCTTATTGCTCTCAATTGGGTTGCCCAAGTACAGCCAGCCTTGCTCAGCGTATCTTTTAATTACACAATTTGGATACAGCATGAAGGAAGAAATAGGGAGTATTCTTCTCACTACATGGATTTCTAACACAACCCACAAGTCAAAGCAAGTAGGTTTTATGTAGGAAGAAATGGCTTCGCACATGAGTGTCATGTCAGATGGGGCAAGATGCTTCTATGTTTCTGAGCTTCTGCCTCAGCCCTACTGTATTGCAGGAGTATGTCTATGTATTTACATCTTTGATATATTACTCAATTAAATACCAACGCATGGCATGATAATAATAATAATAATAGTGATATTTGTTAAGTCCTATCCATGTGCTAAGCACTGTCTGAGTGGTGGGGTAGATATAAGATCAACAGGACCCACATGGGGCTCACAGCTTAAGTAGGAGGGAGTACAGGTATTGAATCCCCATTTGCAGATAAGGGAACTGAGCCACAGAGAAGTTTAGTGACTTGCCCAAGGTCACATAGTATGGTGTGTGGAGGAGCCGGGATTAACACCCAGGTCCTCAGACTCCCAGGCCCAAGTTCTTTCCACTAGGCCACACTGCTTCCCTAAGAATGTTAAACTTTCTACTCATAGCACACATAGAAATAATCTAGGAATATGTCTAGAAAAAATCTCAATGAGGCAGTACTTTTAAACCATCTATGCCATTGAAATATTAATTACTATACTATGATTTTTCTCATAACACAAGGACACAACTTCTGTGTAAAAGCAAAATATAACTGTATCTGTTTTCTCTGGTGTCAGGGGATCAAGTTATACTTTGTTCAAAATGTGGGAAGGATCATGACCTAGTGGAGAGAGCATGGGCCCAGTAGTCAGAAGACATGGCTTCTAAATCTCTGCTTTGCCACTTGTCTGCTGTGTGACCATGAGCAAGTCACTTAACTTCCCTGTATCTCAGTTTCCTCAACTATAAAATGGCAAATAAATCATTCTCTCTCCTACTTAGACTGTGTGCCCCATCTGGGACAGAACGTAGTTCATGTTTAGCATATAGCAAGCATTTAACAAGTACCATTTGACTTATTGTTCAAACAGTCACCCAGCAAAAAGGCTTATGATGGTCTCACATACTCCTGTCTGTTTGCTTAAAACAAAGCTAGTGTAGATAAGGAGGCTTGGAGACATAGTCCAGTGGAAAGAGCACAGGCCTGGGAGTCAGAGGAGGGCCTGGATTCACCGTGTACCTGTTGGGTGACTTTGGATAAGTCTATTAACTTCTCTGTGCCTCAGTTCTCACATCTGAAAAAATGGGGTTTCAATGCTTGTTCTCCCTCCTACTTAGACTGTGATCATAATGTGGGCCTGATTAGTTTGTATCTACGCCAGTGCTTAGTACCACACAATTGTTATTATTATTATGATGATGATGATTAAATGGAGCCTTTTCAGAGTGCAGAATGGGAGAACACCCTATGTCCTGAGGGATGGGTGTGTGTATATGCTCCGTGAAGCTGAGGATGGATAGAGAGGAATGAAGAGATAAAATGAGGAGAAGAGTGGACCTACTTATCTTACAGAAATGGTAATTGGTAAACAAGAGGATCTATCACAGATTTAAAGTCCTTTGAAAGTCCCATGAAGCACAGGCACTAATGTTCCCTCAGGTAGCATCCTTAGTAAATCTGAGTAGCCTCCCTGTGATGCAGTGCTTACCATAAATAGCATGGGACCATGAGAGGTGCCCTACATCATTTTCACGGGCATAATGTGTGAGAGATTTTCTCTCAGTGACACTCATATACACGCATGCATTTACATCATCAACAGCCTGATCAATCAATCAGTTAATCAATGGGATTTACTGAGCACTTGCTCTGTGCAGAGCATTGTACTAAGCACTTGGGAGAGTACAGTAAAACAGTTAAAACAATAATAATAATTATTATTATCAATATTATTGTACATGTTAAGCATTTACTGTGCCCCAGTTACCTCATCTGTAAAATGGAGATTAAGACTGTGAGCCCCACGTGGGACAAACTGATCACTTTGTAACCTCTCCAGTGCTTTGAATAGTGCTTTGCACATAGTAAGTGCTTAACAAATACCATCATCATCATTATCATTTACTATGTGCCCATCACTGTTCTAAGTGCTGGGGTAGATACAAGCTAATCAGGTTGGACACAGTCCCTGTCCCACATGGCCTTATACTTTTAATCCCCATTTCACAGATGAGGTAACTGAGGCACAAAGAAGTTAAGTGACTTGTCCAAGGTCACAAAGCAGACAAGTGACAGAGCCAGGATTAAAACTCAGGTCCTTCTGACAGTCCATTCTTGTCCACAACAAGTTTACAGTCTAGAAGAGTTGACAGATATTAATATAAATACATAATTTATAACATATCATTTAAAGATATGTACATAGTGCTGTGGGGTTGAGAGTGGGGTGAAAATATCATGCCCAAAAGTCACAGATACAAGTTTACAGTCATTGCAGAAGGGAGAGAGAGTTGGGGCAGTCATCCATACAGTTATAGCTTTGGCTCCCCTTTTCTCTCCTAATTTTGGGCAGTTTCTAGCTGGCTGTGGCTTAGTGGACAGAGCATGGGCGTAGGAGTCAGAAGGACCTGGGTTCTAAACCCTGCTCTGCCACTTGTCTTCTGTGCGATCTGGGCAAGTCAACTAACTTCTCTGTGTCTGTTTCCTCAACTGAAAAAGGGGGATTAAGACTGTGAGCCCCATATGAGACAGGAACTGTGTCCGGCATATAGTAAGCGCTTAACAAATACCACAATTATTATTACAATTAGAGTGGTGATCGGGAAGCAGGGAAATGAATCTGTGAAGACTCCCTGGAGGAGGTGAGGTTTAGGAAGCTCTTTGAAGTTAAAGAGGGATCTGTTTTCTTGAAGAAAAGGGTTAAGGGCAGGGTGAGCACTTTTTTTTGGTACTTGTTAAGTGCATACTAAGTGTTAGGTGCTGTAATAAGCACCAGAGTAGATACAAGATAATCAAGCTGAACAGTCTCTGTTCCACATGGGGCTTGCGGTCTAAGCGGTGGGGAGGAGAACAGGTATCATTAAATTGGTGGTATTTACTGAACTCTTCTGGTCAACAGAGAACTGTATTAAGTGCTTGAGAGAGTTCATTGTAACAGGGTATGGAATCTCTATTTTACAAACTGAGGCACAGAGAAGTCAAGTTGACTTGTCCAAAGTCAAAAAGCAGGCAAGTGGCATAGCTGGGAGTAGAACCGAGGTGCTCTGATTCTCAGGCTTGTGCTCTTTCCCATAGACAATGCTGCTTCTTCTCTAGATTGTTATGAGCAGGGAATGTGTCTGCTAATTCTGTTGTAGTGTACTTTACCAGGAGCTTAAAATACAATTGATTGATTGATTAGCACAGTGCTCTGCACATAGTGGGCACTCAATAAATATCATTGATTGATTGACTGCTTCCCCAACCTGAACAAGAACCCAGGTCCCTGACGCAAAGAGCAGTGATTTTTCCCCTGCTAGTCCAGGGGATTTTTCCCCTGGACTAGCAGCATGGCTCAAATGAATGAAAACACCCCAAGAAAAGAGGGGGCTGGTGGGGGGGGGCGGGGGGGCAGCAGAATTTCCACCAATTTTTTGCCATTGGAATTTCTGACCTTCTGCCATCATGGCTTTTGGCAGTGTTAGATCTGGCCGCCTTTGCACACAGAGCTTCAGGAGTTAAACACACCAATGAGAAAGTGTACTTGCAAGCCAAGTAAATTCAGGGATCCAGTCGAATGGAACTTTAAAAACCCCTAGCTGGAGACATTATTAAATATCACTTCAGGCTACGTTATTAACAACACATTAATGGATTTTGTTAGCTTTGTCAGGAAGAAAAAGGAAACCCAAACATTGTATTTCCCTTTTGTTTTCTTTCTCTGCTTTTTTCCTATTATTTCCATTACAAAACAGCCAGAATAACAATGTTGGCCAGACACCAGTTTTCAGAGACTGATGCTCAGATGGGTTTTTGATGTATACACATGTTGAGATGGCAGTCAAATGATGTTTATGCTTCTCACAGTGAGAAAAACAACACTTCAACACCAGTGTCTTTGATCTACTGAAAACAAGCTATCATAATAGCAAAATCACTCGTGGAAATAAATGAATGCAAGTGGCTCAAATTTACTTAATGGTTTGTCGTGCTTCTCTGTCCTCCCCAAGGATTTCATTTCTGCAGAGCTAACAGTGCACAGTTATGGGTTGGTTCAAGGTTTTTGATTACAAAGATAGTAATGAAAAAGTGGATTTCCCCCAGCATGATAGGGGGCAGAGGAATAAGGTAGGTTCAGCACACCTACTATCTGGAAAGTGCAGAGCAGAAAAAGAGGCTCAGAGTGCCAGGAAGAGCACTGGTAGTGTGAAAGACTCCATTTTCAATTGATGTCTTGCAGGAATTGGGGTGGGGAGTTGCAGAGCAGGAGAAGAGTAATCTCCATCCTGAAAAAAGGATGACCAAATGTGGTGGTCAATTCAGCGTTTTCTATTTTTGTCAACCAGGAAGGACTCCCTCCTTTTCTTTGCCAAATTAGGTTACCTGCTTCCTTCCTACAGAATGTTACCAAACCCCCCTCCCACCACCACCCCAAAAACATCTCCATGAAAACTTCCCTGGAGCCAGTCAATCCATATCAAATAATAGTATTCACTGAGTGCTTTTTTAAGCATTTGTTTAGCATTTGCTATAGTGCCAGGCTCTATACTAAGCACTGGTGCAGATATAAGCTAATCAGGATGGGCATAATTCATGTTCCTCACGGGGCTCACAGTCTTAATCCCCATTTAACAGAGAAGTTAAGTTACTTGCCCAAAGTCACACATGACAAGTGGCATAGCTGGTTTTAGAACCCAGGTCCTTTTAACTCCCAGACCCAAGCTCTATCCACTTGACTTCACTGATTCTCACACTCTTTACTGTGTGCAGAGCACTGTATTAAGCACTTGGGAAAGTACAACAGAGTTGATAGACACAGTCCTTGCTCTCAGCAAGATTCCAGATTCCAGAAGGGGAGTCAATCTTTTCAAAAATGGCCTAACAATCAATCACTTCATCCCTGTTGTGTGCATATCCCTATAATAAACACATAAGATGAGTAGACCTGATCCCTGCCTTCAAGAGACTTACAATCTCATATGAGAAACAGGTGCAACAATGAATTATGGGTGGGGCGAGTCCTTTGAGTGTGCATATGTCACCACTTTCCCTGGAGCTCTTGGATCCAAAGCAGTCCTAAGACTGCCTCTGCTGTTGTCTCTGGGTCTCTGCCCAGATTGGACAGTGGTTTACTCCTAGTAGACTGCAGGCCTTCAGACATAAGGAAGGTTCAGTCCACAATTGGAGTCCAAATGTGGTGAAAGGAACCTTAGGGGTTCCGGATGTAGGCTGGAGCTATAACTTCCAGGCAGAAGACCTAAAGTAGAACAAGCATCTTGACTCAATTTTGAACCCCTTCCCCATTCCAAAGAATGAGGAGGGGTAGCTACCACTGGCTGCCCTGTCCAAAATCCCATGGGAGTCCCACTCACCCTCAGGGGAACAGGAAAGGTCTATAATTGGAGACCTTTGTGCCTGGGGGGAGTCATGGAGAACTTTCACCTCCTGCCCCAACCACTTTTTCATCAGCCCTGCATCCTCACTTCCCTGCCCACCTATGTCACTTGTCAGGATTAAGAAAGACACCAGGAAACATTTCTTCACATAGCAGGCAGGAAGCATTTGTATTTTGCCCCAGGAAGTTTTTGAGGCAGAAAGTATCAGCACACTTAGGAAGGTTGGGGTACATTTTTGGATGGGGTCATCATAGATTACTAGAGGAAAAGTGAGGGTTGTGAGGGCACAGGTTTGGAAAGTGAGATGGTCCATCCCGAAAAGTTAGGACGAGTGTTAAGGCAGGGGTAACAACAATATGGTTCTGCCTGTTGCCACTGTTGGAGACCTAATCCAGAGCTGCATGGACCATCAGCCTGACCCATTGTTTATTTCATACATTGTTTGGTTCAGATGTTTGATAGCTGGCACAGACTTGGGAGTTCAGCCCGAGAGATGGGAGTGGGGCAAGATGGGAAGGGGACATACGTGGAGACGGCAATGTGGCACACTCCAAAGCTGCCAGAGAAGAGTTATCTTGTAGTGATGGTTGACACCTATGACTCCATCAGGCCACAGTCAATTGTGGTATTTTTTAAGTGCTTACTACATGTCAAGTACTAAGTGCTAAGGTAGATTCAAGCTTATCAGGTCCCACATGGGGCTCATAGTCTAAATAGGAGGGAGAACAGGTATCGATGTCCCATTTTTCAGATGTGGTAATGGAGGTACAGAGAAGTGAAGTGATTTGCCCAAGTTCACACAGCAGACGAGAGGCTGAGCTGAGATTAGTGAGGAGGATGCAGGGCCTCCTCACTATTGCCTGCGAATTTCTCAACCACCTTGCCCACTCCTACCTCACCTCTCTTCTCTCCTTCTACAGCCCAGCCCACACACTCCGCTCCTCTGGTGCTAACCTTCTCACTGTGCCTCATTCTCACCTTTCTGCCATCAACCTCTGGTCCACATCCTACCTCTGGCCTGGAATGCCCTCCCTCCTCATATCCACCAAACTAGCTCACTTCCCCCCTTCAAAGCCCCACTGAAAGTTCACCTTCTCCACGAGGCCTTCCCAGGCTAAGCCCCCCTTCTCCTCTGCTCCTCTTCCCCTCCTCATCACCCCAACTCCCTCCCTCCACTCTACCCCACTTCCCACCCCACAGCACTTGGGTATATATGTACATATTTATTATTTTACTTATTTTATTAATGATGTATATTAAGTGCTTAGTACAGTGCTCTGCACACAGTTAGCGCTCAATAACTATGATTGAATAAATGAATATATACCTATGTCTATTAATTTATATTGATGCTATTGATGCCTATTTACTTGTTTTGATGTCTGTCTCTCTCTTCTTGACTGTGAGCCTGTTGTTGGGTAGGGATTGTCTCTATTTGTTGCTGAATTGTACTTTCCAAGTGCTTAGTACAGTGCTGTGCACACAGTAAGCACTTAATAAATATGATTGAGCAAATGAATGAATGAAGGTCCTTTGACTCCCAGGCCTATGCTATTTCCACTAGGGCACACTGCTTCCACAATCATTTATTCATTCATTCATTCAGTTGTATTCATTGAGTGCTTAATGTGTGCATAACACTGTACTAAGCACTTGGGAGAGTACAATATAACATAATTGGGAGATACAGTAACAGCCCAGAACAAGGAGACAGACAATGATATAAATAAATAAATTACCGTGGGGTTGAGGGTGGCGTCAGTAAAGGGTACAAATCCAAGTGAAATTGTGATGCAGAAGGGAATGGAAGAAGAGAAAATGAGGGAAGTCAGGGAAGATCTCTTGAAGATGTGCTTTTGGTAAGGCTTTGAAAGTGGGGAGAGTGATTTAGTAAGGCTTTGAAGGCGGGGTGAGTGATGGTTGGATATGAAAGGAAGGGAGTTCTAGTCCAGATGCACAGTGAGTAGGTTAGCATTAGATGAGCAAAGTGTGCAGGATGGGTTGTAGTGGGAAATAAGGGAGGCAAGGTAGGAGGGGGCAAGGTAATTTAATTCTTTAAAGCCAATTGTAAGGAGTTTCTATTTTATGCAGAACTAGTAATAATAATAATTATAATAATGGTATTTGTTAAGCATTTACCCTGTGCCAAGCACTGTACTAGGCGTTGGAATAATAATTGTGGTATTTGTTAAGTGCTTACTATATGCCAAGCAGTGGGGTAGATGCAGGTAATCAGGTTGAACACAGTCCTTTTCCCTCATGGGGCTCACAGTATTGATCCCCATTTTACAGATGAGGTAACTGAGGCACGGAGAAGTGAAGTGACTTGCCTGAGGTCACACAGCAGACAACCACTGTTGCTGTTCTTTAGGAGTGGGGAAACAGGGACTGAAGTGTTCTGTAGAAAAATGATCTGGGAGGCAGAATGAAGTGCGGTCTGAAGTGGAGGGACAAGAAGCAGGAAGGTCAGGGAGGAGGCTGATGCAGTAATCAAGGCACAATACAAGTGCTTGAATGGAGAGGAATGGGCAGAATTTAGTGGATTTTGCCCATGCAAGATGGCAAGATGTTGGAGGTAGAGAGAATAAGGAGAATAGTTCTGGGGACAAGAAGACTCCTGAAGCACCTTAATGATTGAACAAGAGTATGGATGGGAACTGAGGCTAAAATAGACAGGATCACCAAGTTGCTGCCGAACGGAGGATTACAAACAGTTTGCGTTTGTTTTTTTTTTGTAGCATTTGTCAAGCACTTACTCTGTGTCAGGCACTGTTCTAAGCACTGGAGTGGATATAAACTAATCAGGTTGGACTCAGCCCATGTCCCACAAGGGATTCACAACCTTAATCCCCATTTTACAGATTAGATAACTGAAGCCCAGAGAAGTTAAATGACTTGCCCAAGGTCACTCAGCAGACAACTGGTGGAGCAGGGAGTAGAACCTAGATCCTTCTGATTCCCAGTCCCATGCTCTATCCAGTAGGCAACACTGCTTCTCTGTTTGCTCCCCAGGACAGCTATTTCACTGGTAAATAATACATTATGGTTTGGTTTTCCTTACTACCTTAATGCTTAATGATGTAGTAATAATAAGCTCTTACTATGTTTAGAAAGAGCACTGTTGTAAGCGCTGGGGTAGATACAAGGTAATCAGGTTGTCCCAAGTGGGGCTCATAGTCTTAATCCCCATTTTACAGATGAGGTAATTGAGGAACAGAGAAATTAAGTGGCTTGCCCAAGGTCACACAGCAGAAAAGTGGCAGAGCTGGGATTAGAACCCACTTCCTTTGACTCCCAAGCCTGTGCTCTTTCCACTATGTCACAATACATTTAAGGAGATTATTTAGGAGACAGATTCTAGGTAGGGATGGATTACATAATCAAGTAAACACTCTTCACTCTCGGCTTGGCTCTCCATCACCTCGCCCCCTCCTACCTCACCCCTTCTCTCCTTCTACAGCCCAGCCCACACCTTCCGCTCCTCTGCCGCTAACCTCCTCACTCTACCTCGTTCTCGCCTGTCCCACCATCGACCCCCAGTCCACGTCCTTCCCATGGCCTGGAATGCCCTCCCTCCAGACATCCACCAAGCTAGCTCTCTTCCTCCCTTCAAAGCCCTACTGAGAGCTCACCTCCTCCAGGAGGCCTTCCCAGATCGAGCCCCCTTTTTTCTCTCTTCCTCTCCATCCCCCCTGCCCTACCTCCTTCCCCTCCCCACAGCACTTGTATATATTTGTACAGATTTATTACTCTATTTATTTTACTTGTACATAGTTACTATTCTATTTATTTTATTAATGATGTGCATATAGCTTTAATTCTATTTGTTCTGACAATTTTGACACCTGTCTACATGTTTTGTTTTGTTGTCTGTCTCCTCCTTCTAGACTATGAGCCCGTTGTTGGGTAGCGACCATTTCTATATGTTGCAGACTTGTACTTCCCAAATACTTAGTACAGTGCTTTACACACAGTAAGCGCTCAATAAATATGATTGAATGAATGAATGAGTGAATGAATTACAAGGTGCCCAAGAGCAAAGATTCAGATGTCAGGAATATTTTGGTACTTGCTATGGTGCATTATTAAATCATAATTTTTCTGTTCTGCTGCCACAGTCTGGGAAATAATTAGAAGAGAAGAAAGAAGTAGGACGAGGAAGAGGAGGAGGAGGAATAGAAAGAGGAGGAAGAGGAAGAAGAAGAGGAAGGGGAAAGGGAATTGTGGTAGTTGTTAAGTGCACACTATGTACCAATAATGATAATGATGGCATTTGCTAAGCACTTTACAATGTGCCAAGCACTGTACTCAATCCTGGGGTATACACAAGAGAACCATGTCCAACACAGTCCCTGTCCCAAAAGAGGCTCAATGAATGAGTGGGGGAGACCAAGTATTAAAACTCCATTTTATAATGAGAAAATTGAGGCGCAGAGAAGTTAAGTGACTTGCCCAAGGTCACACAGCAAGAAAGTGGTGGAGTCAGGATTATAGCCCAGTTCCTCTGACTCACAGGACTCTTCTGTTTTTACTAGGCCACATTCCTTCTTAGAAGGCGGTCACCTCCATACCACTCCCATATGAGTTGAACAATCTTCAAGTCCATTCTCTTGTCTGTGTCAGGACTGCCCTAAAGTCATCTAAGAAAGGCCATTTTTTTTTCTATTCAGAGTTTGTCATATTTTTCCAATGGTTTCCAGGCTCTATCATCCTTCATAGTGACTTACTTTCCTACTGTCTGTCCTCACTGGTTCCTGCTGTAATTTCGGCCCATTTCCATTTACTTCAATTACTAAGAGATTCACAGCAGCCTCTTCTCAATAGTCTCTTTCCCAGGTAAACTAACCCAATTCCTTTAGCCCTTCCAGCTTGTTTCTCAAATGTTAGATCATTTTCATTCTTTCCTCATTCTGGGACCTCTACTGGCCCTAGTCATGAAGACCTGCCCAAAACTGAGTAAATGCAGGATGAAAGAAACTTACTGTTTCTTCAGTTTATGGGAAAGCAGCATGGCTTAGTGTATAGAGCACCGGCCTGGGAGTCTGAAGGGCCTGGGTTCTAATTCCAGATCCATCACTTGTCTGCTGTGTGACTTTAGGCAATTAATTTCACTTATCTGGGACTCAGTTTCCTCATCTGCAAAATGGGGATTAAGACTGTGAGCCCCAAGTGGGACAGGGATTGGGTCCATCACAATTATCTTGTATCTACCCCAGATCTTAGTACAGTGCCTGGCACCTAGTAAACACTTTACAAAATACTGCAATTACAAACATAATTTCTATACCAAGGGGGTGGTGATCATGCTTTCCTTCAAAGGAACCAGGCTCACTGTGCAGGAGCAATTTAACTAAATTTGCTTCTTTCTAAATAATTCCAGAGTCACCATTTTGAAGTCTCTCAATTCCAAATTGACAGAATATTCAGGGCAAAATAAGTTATTTAGATGGTGAAAGTACAATAGCTTGGACTGTGCCAGCACCCTATAACTCACCAACCAACTCTCCATTTCATCTTGAGACCTAAATCCCTCACCCTGGGATTCTACCAAATAAGGAGTAGGGTGTCCTAGTGGAAAGAGCATGGGCTTGGCAGTCAAAAGACTTGGGTTCTAATTACAGTTCTGCCACTCGCCTGCTGCATTACTTTGGAATCCACTTAACTTCTCAGGGCTTCAGTTTCCTCACATGTAACAGGAGGAATAAGTATCTGTTCCTTTCCTACTTAAACGATGAGACCCATGTGGCACTGTGATTGTGTCTGACCTAATCATTTTGCACCTACCCCAGTGCTTAGAACAGTACTTGACACCTAATAAATGCTTTACAAATACCACCATTGTGTATTGTTATTATTAATATTATTGTATTATTATTATAATTATTATTAATGTACCTAATTAGTGCTTGGCACATAGTAAGCACTTAACAAATACCATCACTATTATTATGCAGAAAACATTTCCTGGGGCAATTCCCAAATCTTTCTCTCAAAGGCTTTCAAGAGTCCTTCTTCTCCTGCCTTGATCAGTGGTACCATTGTCCAAGGTAGCACTAATATCACAAATATTGCATGCAAATATTATAATCTCTGAGAGCTTTTCTAGAATGATTGTGGGATAGTTAGTTTTCATATACCCTGTGACAGCTTGATTAACAAGTATTTAGATGATGTTATAGGTTTTCAAATACACTTATTTTACAAGGTAGAATCCAGGGCATCAGACCTTAGCTAAAGCTTTGACCCTCCCAGTCTTCCCAGAGGAGTTTAAGGAAGATTATCTGAAATCAGAGATCATCAAATTTATTTTTTAGCCTAATGCAGAAAATAATTTTGCAACCTGAAATGTCAAAGTTCATTCACCTCTTTCTTTGACCTGAAAGGGGTTTCAAAATTCCCCTTTCTGATACGAAACACCAGCCCAGTTAATTACAATTCTCATTCTTCTGCTTGTGTAACTCTTAATGAAGAGCTAATGGAATCAATAAGGATTTAGAAAATCAGAATGAAACCCACATGTGACATCAAAGATTGCATGGCCTGCACCAAATTTTCTCTATTCTGATGTCAAGGTCCCAACAAGAACTATCAATATAAAGCATAGCTAAACCCTCCTCCTAACTGCCCCCTTCTGTTTTCAGGAGTTCTCATTATGTCAAGAAATTAGACCAAAATAATGAAACATTCCATGTGAATCGTCCTGGAAATGCTATTAGTCATTCAAGAGCAAGAGTGCTTCATCTCAGTAAGAAAAAAAAATGGCCATCTAAATCTCAGATTTTTAAAATTACAGAAAGAAAAGAAAGATTAACTGTTCTGTGAATGCAGGAGCCTTCCAGGAGACCAAATAAGTCTTCTATAAACTGATTTGCCTTCCTGACTGTGATTTAGCAGAGTGACACCTAATTTGTTCTGAGCACAGTTGATGCTTCAGACACAATGGAGGATGACAGCTTGCATAACCTCTCTTTCAGCTTTCATCTCATTTATTCCATTTGAAGTCGAGTTCCGACAAGAGAGAGGCACAGAATTAATATTACCTCGGATCAGCTCAGTCTCCAGAGGGAGCAGCAAAAGCTTTTCTGGAAACAATAAACCCTTTAAACATGACAGGGGGAATAGGACCTTAGGAGGTATCTGAAAGTATCCATTATTAAAAAGAAAAAACCTTGTGGGTGACTTTGATTTTTTCCAGCAAAAGCAAAGATGAACTATTGCCAGTTTTACATACAAATTTAAAGATCTCGGATGACTTGTGGTGAATTGGAGAATTCCTATATATACTTCACCCCGGCCCCCGACCCATCTCCCACTCCCATTCTCTGCACATTCAGGAGAAGGAATGACTTAACTATGAAACGTTTAAGGTATTTGTTTTGACTTCCTAATTCCCCTCTGGTTCCTTTCCAATTAAGGAAATGGAAAAAAAAAGTGAGAAGGGAAATTCCCGTCACATCAGAGAGTGCATAAGGTCAAATTTAATTAGTTCAATTTACCTCAACAATGAACACACTACTTTGATAGTCAATTAAGAAAAGTTTAAATCAAAACATCCACATAGACTGATGCATATTTTAAAAAATAATAAAACAAATGTATAGAATCAGAGAGATCCTATTTCAGAAAGGGGTGTGTTTGCTGCCTGACCATAACACTGACAGCTAATTGATGTGATGGAAAAGATGAAAATCTTGTTTTCATCAAATGTTTTCACACCTAGCCCACTTGGAGAGGCTTATTAAAGGAAGCCTTGTTCTGGAGAGAATCATCCATCTTAACATCAAAGCATGTTTGAGTTAGAAGTATGCAAATCTCATGCAAGAGGGAAGACAAGACTGGGGCAAAGGTCCCTGAGATTTAAAGAATTCTGGCCTGATACAGAAGGGGGCCAGTAATCTAACTTCCTTTTTCCAACTCTATTGGCCATTGCAAGAGAAGCAGTAAAAAAAATACTGGTTGGGATTTACTTAAATGATTATATTTATTATATATGATTATATTACTTATGATTTACAAAACCATATTCAGTGAGCACTGTGGTCCTTTGTGTAAATTGCAGAAGGCTCAACTTCTTCCCAAGAGCGTTCTTGGCCTGCAGCTCAGGCATTTTGGTAGGCATATCCTGAAGTCAAAATTTCAAGGGGTTCCATCTCCTTAATGATGGAAACAATTGCTAAGAAATGGAAGAAGTCTATACTCTTCTCACAGATAAGTCAGTGATCTTCTCTACTATCTTGTACTAGGAAACAAGGAAAAATGAATGTAGGCATTGGATAAGGTGATTTTTTATGGTATTTGTTAAATGCTTACTGTGTGCCAGACACTGCTCTAAGTGCTGAGGTAGATGAAAGATAATCAGCTTGGATACAGTCCCTGTCCCACATAGGATTCACAGTCTTCATCTTCATTTTACAGATGAGGTAACTGAAGCACAGAGAAGTTGTGACTTGCCCAAGGTCACACTGCACAAGTTACTTAGTGACAGGATTCCAAACTAACTCCAACAGCATGTTTAAAGCTCTCTGAGGAATGGCTGTCAGTCTTAATACCTTTTTTAATGTGTTTTAAATAATAGATCACTATATAATCTTTGAACCCCAATTTCTTGGGATACTGAAAATTGAAGACCCTTCAACAGACTACAAACATACAAAAGTAGTTCTAGCTACTTAGGGACAAGTTAGCAGGATTGACTTTATCTCCTTTTAAATCCAATATCCACTGTTCTTCCCTTATCTATGCAGCCGAGGTGGACCAGAAAAGACTACCAGGTGAAGCCATTTTATAAACAGTCTCAATTGAAGTGACATTTTCTATTTACCCTGCAGAAGTCAAAATCAATCAATCCATCAGTGATATATATTGAGTGCTCACTGAAAGCAATGCACTGTACTAAAATCTTGGGAGACTACAAATGACTCCCTGCCCACAAGGAGCTTACAATCTACAGAGGGAGACAGACATTAAAATAAATTATGAATATGTACATAAGTATGGTAGGACTAAGGGTGGATTAAATATAAAGTGCTTAAGCGCAGAACATCATGGCTTAGTGGATACAGCACGGGCCTAGGAGTCAAAAGGGCCTGGGTTCTAATTCTGGGTCCACCACATATCTACTCTATGACCTTGGGCAAGTCACTTCACTCTTCTGGGCCTCAGTTACTGCATCTGTAAAATGGGGATTAAGAGTGTGAGCCCCATAGGGGACAGGGACTGTGTTCAATATGATTAATTTGTATCTACCTTAGCACTTAGTACCAGTGTATGGCCCACGTGGGGCTCATAGTCTTAATCCCCATTTAACAGATGAGGAAACTGAGGCACAGAAAACTCAAGTGGCTTGCCTAAGTTCACACAGCAGACAAGTGGCAGAGACGGGGTTAGAACTTCGTAAGCACTTAAGTACCATAATTATTATTATTATTAGAAAAGTACAAATACTCTATGTCAGCACTTGGCTTGCATTTTTCAGCTCATGACAGAAGTTCTTTTGGGATAGAAATCCAGGAGGCTTTTAGCTTGGGCTGGAGTCTAGAAAGGAAGGTCTAGAAAGAAAACTCTGAGAAATCAGTCAATCATAGAGTCAAATGGCATGCCCATTAGAATTGTGAGCCCCCTGAGGGACTGGGACCATGTCTAGTAATCACCTGTATATTCTCCCTCAGTGCTTAGTACAGTGTTCTGCACATAGCATTTAATAAATAATATGACTTTTATTACTACTAGGATACTGCTAGTGGGATGACTTCAGGAATCTTGTCTAGAGAGACTCCAGTTCCCAGAGAAGGTTCAAGATAATTTTGTTGCAGACAATTTAGAGGAGGCTCTTTCCCTGCTGTACTTCTACTGCTTAAAAACATTTCTTTTCGAAAAGAAGTCTCTAAATCACTAAGCTGATGAGCAGAGGCCCAGACTAATGGACTCTGGAATCTACATTTTCTATTTCCTGTTTAAGAACCCACTTGGCATACTGTAAGGTTTGAAGCTGAAAGGCCAGAAGTGACTGGTTGAGAAAAAGACAAAGTCTGTTAATCATCCATTACTCACCCATACTCACCCCTATCCCATACTGTCTGTTTCTCAATCATGGAAGGAAATTAAATTGGTCTGCTTCAATTTACTCTTCACAAAACCATTCTTGTATTTTATTCACTTCTAAGTTGCAGTTAACTGTTCCGTGATTTGTTCTAGTATCTTCCCTCATATCAGTGGTAAACTGACAATTCTGTAGTGGCCAGTCATCCTCCTGCCTCACCTCCACAGCTCACTGTCATCCTAACACCTACTCTCTTATTCTCCTCAGCCATCTATTAAGAGGAAACCTCCCACCTGTTCTCAAAATGTACCCCATCCACCATCTCCCTTCTCACCTAATAAAAATAGGTAAGTCCTTTCTTCTCTTCACCAAATTCACCCACCCTTTCTCTGTGGTCAAACAAAACCATGTGTCCCCAGTACCCAAATAAAACCTGAACCTCACTGCACCATCCAGCTATTAGCCCATCTCAAATGTCCCACTTCCATTCAAACTCCACAAACTGGCTGAGTACCCTAACTGCTTTCACTTCCTCTGTTTCAAGTGCATTCTTGACACTCTACAATATGGTTTCTGTCCCCTTCCCCCTACTACTGAAACTGTTCTCTTCATGGTCACCAATGACTTCCTTCTTGTCAAATATGACAGATTTTGTCTCTTTCTAATCCTATTGAATCTTTCAATATTACAGACCATACCCTTCTTCTGGAAACGTGATCTAATCTTGCTTTTCTCACACAGGTTTCTCCTGGTTCTCCTCTAACTCATCTTGATAATTCTTTTTTCTATTTGTATTTATCTTCCTCTGCCTCCCACTCCCTAACAGTGGGTGTCCTTTAAGGATCTATTCTGGGTCCCCTTCTCATTTCAATTTACACCCAATCCCGTTCTCACAGCTTCAACGCTCAACCAGTCAATCAATAATATTTAATGAGCCTGTACTCTGTGCTGAGCACTGTATTAAGTGTTCAGGAGAGTAAAATATAATAGAGATGACGGACAGCAACCCTGCTCATGATGAGCTTATAAGTTAGAGTGGGGGATAGTCATTACTTTACATACACAAATTACAGATAACTGCTATGGGGCAGAGGGAGTGATTAATAAAGGGTGCAAATCCAAATGCAAGGGTAACCCAGAGGGGAGGAAGAGAAAATGAGGGCTTAAGCAGGGAAGGCCTTTTGGAGGAGATATACTTTTAATAAGGCTTTGAAAGAGGGTAGAGTGATCACCTGTTGGATATGAGGAGGGAGGGCATTCCAGGCCAGAGGAAAAACATGTATAGGGGTGGCCAGTTGTGAGATAGATGAAATTGAGGTTCAGTGAGTAGGTTTGCATTAGAGGAGCTGAGTGTGCAGCCTAGGTTGTAGAAGGAAATCAGGGAGTTAAGGTAGGTGGGGGTAAGGTGATTGCAGGTTTTGAAGCCGATGGTGAGGAGATTCTGTTTGATGCAGAGGTCTTGGGCAACCATCGGAGATTCTTGAGGAGTGGGGAAGACTGAGTGGTTTTGTAAAAAAAAATGATCTCGGCAGTGGAATGAAGTATGCACTGGAGCGGGGAGAGTAAGGAAGTCGGGAGTTCAGCAAGGAGGCTGATGTAGTAATCAAGACAGGATAGGATAAGTGCTTGGATCAATGTGGTAGCAGTTTGGATGGAGAGGAAAGGGTGGATTTTAACAATGTTGAGAAGGTTAAACTGACAGGATTTAGTGATAGATTGAATATGCGGGTAGAATGAGAGAGATGAGTCAGTGATGAGGCCTAGGTTACGGGCTTTGTGAGACAAGGAAAATGGTGGTGCTATCTACAGTGATGGGAAAGTGAGGGGGAGGATGGGGACACTAGGGACCGTCTCTATATGTTGCCAACTTTTACTTCCCAAGCGCTTAGTACAGTGCTCTGCACACAGTAAGCGCTCAATAAATACAATTGAATGAATGAATGAATGACAAGGTCGAAAACTGAACTCCTCATCTTCTCTGCCCAATCATCCCTGCCACCTAACTTTCCTAGTTTAGTTAACACCACCATTAACCACCCCATAACCTTGATAATATCCTTGAATCTTCCCTTTCTTTCTACCTGTCCAGCCTATCACCGTATCCTGCTGGTACTTCTTCCACAACATTTCTAGAGCCATCCCTTCCTTTCCATCCAGACAGCTGCCATTCTGGTCCAAGATTAGTTATATTCTAGCTTGACTGCTGCATCAGTGTCCTTGCTGCTTTCCCTGCCTCTGTCCTCTCCCCTCTTCAGTGCATACTTCATTCAGCACATGTCTCCTCATTTCTCACCTCATTCATTCATTCAATCATAATTATTGAGCGCTTACTGTGTGCAGAGCAATGTACTAAGCACTTGGAAAGTACAATTCGGCAACAAATAGAGATAATCCCTACCCAACAATGGGCTCACAGTCTAGAAATGAGAGACAGAGAACAAAACAAAATGAAACAAGTAGACAGGCATCAATAGCATCAATATAAATAAATAGAACTATAGATATATGCACATCATTAATAAAATAAATAGAATAATAAAATAAAAAATATGTACATATGTACACAAGTGCTGTAGGGCAGAGAGACAGGTAGAGCGGAGGGTGGGAGTAGAGGCGATGGAGAGGGGAGGAGAAGCAGAGGAAAAGGGGGGCTCAGTCTAGCAAGGCCTCCTGGAAGAGGTGAGCTTTCAGTAGGGCTTTGAAGGGGGGGGAAGTGTGCTAGTTTGGTTGCCCATTCCTCTCCATGTCAAGCAGAAATTTTTGACCTTGGAAAGCACTCAATCAGCTCTCTTGTCCTACTTATGCACTTCCTTCTCCCACTAGACCCCAGCTCAAGCTTTGTTCCTCTCACTCACTACACCCTGCTCTCGTCTTCCCCAAAGCCAATAATAATGATAGCTGTGGTATTTTTTAAATGCTTACTGTGTGCCAATAACTGCACTAAGCGCTGGGGTGGACACAAGCAAATCGGTTTGGACACAGTCCCTGTCCCACATGGGGCTCACTGTCTTAATAACCATTTGACAGATCAGTAAACTGAAGCACAGAGAATTAAGTGAACTTCCCAGCATTATACTGAAGAAAAGTGGGAGAGCTGGGTTTGAAACCCAAGTCCTTCTGACTCCCAAGCCTGGGCTCTATCCATTAGGCAGTGCTGCTTCTTACTCTTGCCACGTTCCTTTCTGGAAGCCCCTCCTGCTTCTTAACTACTCTACTCCCTATTTTCATCCCACTATGGGAATCACATCTCCTCTAGGAGGCCTCCCCTGATTGATTCCTAATATTCTTACCTTATAGTCCCAAATGCAATTTCAACACTTTTGTGACACTTAAATACCTAAAATCTCCCCAGAACACTTATGTACATATTTCACACCCTGCCATTTCCACCTTTCCATAATGTGTCTTAGGGTCCATCTCATCCAGTATGTTGAAACGTTGTTGAGGATAGGGATCACCTCTAGTGATTCAATCAACCAATAAATACATTTGATTAATTAAGAGTTTTCTGTGTGTGGAGCAGGAAAAGCTTGTGAGCAAAATCAGATTGCTCTGTGGTGGATTGACACACTTAAACTGCTTCTTGAGCCCTTTAGCCAGATCGGCAGGTTTAGCCCTCAATATAGATAGACACTCCTGCACACACCCATCAACCTATCACTCTCTTCCATGGTGCTGGAATGACTGCCAACCAACTGACATGACATTTTTGTCTGATTTCCAGTACTTGCTTAGCACAGGGTGGGATTCTGCCGTGCTTTTCAATCATTCAATCTGTGATATTTACTGAGCGCTTACTGTGTACAGAGAGCAGTACTAAGCTCTTGGAAGAATACAATAGAGTTGTTAGACATGATTCCTGCCCTTAAGGGGCTTACAGTGTAGCCCACGATGAGTAAATGGTAAGTGGAAGACTCAAGTTGAATTGTGTCCTGGGTCCCATGCCTCAATCAGAAGTGCTGATAGACGGTTGATAAAACATTGAACTTCTACATTTTCTTCTTTTGATGCTACATGAGAGCCAAAAGCAATCATGCAATCCACTCGCTGCAACTATTCCCCTCATTGTTCAGCAGAATTCTACCCAGGCCAGGAGATGAGTCCACAACTCATCACAGGTAATTGTGCTCAGCCTTGTGTAGAACAAGGTGAAGCTGCTGATTTGAGCTTCTGTTTTGGTCTCCTTCGCCGGATCTTATTGTTCAAGGATAATTCTTTAAAATGTCCTATAGGCTGTACTCTGGGGAACAATGTGACCCAAATCAGAGAATTCCTTGGCCATATAATAGCATAACTGTTGCTACACATAGAAAAATAAAGGCAGAAATGTTCACTAATGGTTTGGAAGATTCAGATCCATCTGATATATTTTAATGCAGGTGTAGGCCTATCCAGCCAAACCAGCCATCTGTGCAATAAAACCCTCAAAGCTAGACAGTTTTGTGTGTGTGTGTGTGTGTGTGTGTGTGTGTGTGTGTGTGTGTGTGTGTGTTTGGGGCAGGGGGGAGGAAAGTGGGAGGTTTGGTTCATCACTATATTGCAACATCAAGGCACATGTTAACTTCAGACCTTCCCAATCCCACATGCCTGAATACCGTATTTTTCTGAAGAGATTTTAATTTACCTCTCCCACTCCCTTGCTGCCAAAGTCTTTGCTGCTTTTCCTTAAGCTGGAAACTCTTTATCTTCAAATTTCCAGTTTCTTAACACTTTGTGTCTTGACCTTCTGTAAGACAAATATCAGTGCCCTGGCACAAGTGTTTCAGATGGGATTGGGAAGCAGACTCAAGATTGGTTCAGAGACACTGTGATTTGGAGCTGATGACCTTCAAGTCTGTGTAGGTAGCTTCCTAATCAAGAAAACAGTTTTGTCAATAATCATCATCATTGTTCTTCCCAAGCACTTAGTACAGTGTTCTGCACACAGTAAGCACTCAATAAATACAATTGAATGAATGAATGAATTATCATCATTCATACATGAATTATGAATATATAATTCATACTGGAGAATATGGGAACTATCAGTGTCTCAAGACTGGCAACTATTTTGTTTTACATGATGAGGGGCCAAGCCACACCAACCATCTTACATGATAAGCTGATTTTAGAATTAGCTAAGAATTAGGTGTGTGTGGCTTCTCACCTGAACTAATAATATGCCAGATGCTAATATTTATTGAGCACTTACTGAGCATAGAGCACTGTACAAAGCACTTGGATGAGTGCATTATAATAATATTACAGACACATTCCCTTCCCAAAGTGACCTTAATAATAAAATAATAATGGCATTTGTTGAGCGTTTACTAGGTGCCAAGCACTGTTCTAAGCACTGGGGGGATACAAGGTGATCAGGTTGTCTCACGTGGGGCTCACAGTCTTAATTCCCATTTTCCAGAAGAGGGAACTGAGGCCCAGAGAAGTTAAGTGACTTGCTCAAAGTCACACAGCTGACAAGTGGCGGAGCTGGATTTGAACCCACAACCTCTGACTCCAAAGCCCGTGCTCTTTCCACTGAGCCATGCAGCTTCTCTTACAGAAGACCTTACAGTCTAGAGAGGCAGTCATTTCAATGTTACAGCTAAATGGCATAATAGCATATGTAAGATATGCCCGCAAGTGCTACAGAGGCTGTGGTGTCTAAGTACTACATGGCATGAAAGAGTTGACAAGCATTTGGGGGAATAAAAGGTGGGAAGATCAGAAATGACTTGGAGTAGGCCTACTGAGTGATCTCTGAAGGGCTTTGTAGATGGGGAGAGCTGTGGTCTGTTGGCTTTGATGGGGAAGTGAATTCTAGGAAGAGGTGAAGCATGCTCAAGGGGTCAGTCATGGGAGATATAAGACTGAAGCACAATCAATTGGCCATTTTGAGAGGAATTGAGATTATGAGCTGGGGTATGGTGGGAGAGAATAGCAGATAAAGAGGAGGGAGAAAGCCAATTGAGTCCTTAAAAGTCAATGGTCAGAAGTTTCTACTTGATGAGGAGAGGATCGGGTTCCATTAGAAGATTTTGAGAAGAGGGGAAATGTGTGCAGTATGATGTTTTAGAAGAATGATCTGGGCAGCAGAGTGAAGTATGAACTCATGTGAGTAGAAACAGGAGAGAGAGAGATCAGTGAGGAGGAGGAGGATGCAGTAATAGAGCTGGGATATGACAGTGCCTGGACTAGCATGTTGTCCTTTTAAATAGAAAAGGATTTAGGAAATGGTGCGGAGGTAGAAGGGAAGTTTGCTGGAATACATCGCTCCTCATGGACTGATAATATTAGAAGATTCAAGAATGATTTGGATAAACTCATTGATGAGAAGTCCAAAATGGGTTAAAAAAAAGTGAGGATTATGGTGGGGAAAGTTACGGATGTCCTGATTTATCCAGATAGATGAGGTTGGATGCCTGAAGTGCCATATTCACACTGTCCCTCTAAATTATCATTGTTGGAGAAAATACTTGACTGGAAAGACCTTTGGTTTACTCCAGAAATGATCATTTGTAATAAGGTTTTTTTTTTATTGTTCATGAGAGAAATGAGAAAGTTCATGAGCAGTTATGCGAGGGAGGGTGGGGAGAATTTAATAACAGAAACAATTTAACTAGGGTAGTAAGTCCAAGTTTACATAATTCCACATGATCAAAACTCCTGGAGAATATAGCTCCTGGTTCAGTTAATGGCTTCCTAGAATTGATGTTTTGAATGGCATAACAGCTTGACTGGGACACTAGAAAGCCTTCAGTGGAATGGGACAGTAGTTTCAACCATGATAGTCCAATGTCTTTAAATGATTGCAAAGCAGGTGGCAACCATGGGGAACCATGGGGCTCAAGAAGAGTTTAGAATAATTATTGGACAAGAAGTCTATCGTGGCTTGCTAAAGGGAAAAATGAAGAAGTTAGAGAAATTAAGAAAGATTTAGAAAGATTCATTGGAACACCTATCCACGGAGAGCCTAGACAAAAAATTAAGGATTTAGAAGGCGCATCCTCGCCAATGGTGTTTAACAAATACCATTAAATAAAAAAGGAGGGCCACCATTCCACTATGCTCCTCCAAGTCTTCTTTGTTGATACTGTTAAAGATACTGGGCAAATGAACCATTTGTCTGACCCAGGCTGGCAGTGTCATTATGATGATGATGATGATACAATGACTGGTAGATGGAAGTTTGACTCATGACAGGCTTGAATTAACACTGATGCTATTTTCCTTGGTGCAATGCTAGCCTTGGAAACCTTCCACCAATCATCCTTATGTCAGTCCACAGCCAGCTACATTTCTTCCCTGACCAATGATCTAAAAGGCGGTCTTACAATAGTCTAACACAGATCTGTGTAATAACAATAACTGGGGTATTTGTTGAGTATGTGATAGTTAAGCATGTACAGATATGCGAATCACTGTAGTAGATACAAGATAATCAGATGGGACCCAGTTCCTGTCCCACATGGAGCTCACAATCTAAGCGGAAGGAGAATAGGTATGTCATCAGTCTTTCAGTCAATCGTATTTATTAAGTGCTCACTGTGTGCAGAGTGCTGTACTAAGCTCTTGGGAGAGTACAGCATAACATTATAACTGACACATTCCCTGCCCACAGTGAGCTTATGGTCTAGAGGGGGAGATAGACATTAATGTAAATCAATAAATTACAGATATGTACATAAGTGCTGCAGGGCTGAGAGGGAGGATGAATAAAGGGAGTGGAAGAAAAGGAAAAGAGGGCTTAGTCAGGGAAGGCCTCTTGGAGGAGATGTGCCTTCAATAAGGCTTTGAGAGGGGGAGAGTAATTTTCTGTTGGATGAGGAAGGAGGGCATTCCAGGCCAGGACACCAAACATTCTGATTTCCAGTCCCATGATCTTTCCATGAGGCCATCACTCAGTCAGTCAGTCAGTCATATTCATTGAGTGCTTACTGTGTGTGGAGCACCCTATCAAGAGCTTGGGAGAGTACAGTATAAGAGTATAAGAGATTCATTCCCTGCCCACGATGAGTTTACAGTCTGAAGGGAGATTAAATTACAGATAAGTGCTGTGGGGCTGGGAGGGGGGATGAATAAAGGGAACAGATCAGAGTGATGCAGAAGTGAGTGGAAGAAAAGGAAACAAGGGTTTAGTCAAGGAAGGCCTCTTGGAGATGTGACTTCAATAGGCTTTGAAGGGAGGGAGAGTCATTGTTGGATGAGGAGGGAGGGCATTCCAGGCCAGAGGCGGGACATGAGTGAGAGGTCAGTAGAAAGATAGATGAAGTGGAGATAAGTAGGTATGTAATAGACAATATACACTGAGGAAACTGAGATGCTGACAAGTGACTTGTCCAGGATCAGACAGCAGGCAAGTGGAGGCAAGTGACAGAGTCAGGATTGAAACACCAAGAATCCTGAATTCCAGTCCCATGATCTTTCCACAAGGCCATCAGTCAGTCAGTCAGGATTTATCGAGCATTTACTGTTTGCAGAGCACTGTACTGAGTGTTTGTGAGAATAAAATAAAGCAATATAACAGACATTCCCTGCCCACAATGAGCTTACAGTCTAAATGGGGAGACAGACATTAAAATAAATAAATTACAGATATGTACCTAAGTGCTGTGGTGCTAGAAGCAGGAATGAATAAAGGGAGCAAGTCAGGATGACACAGAAGGGAGTGGGAGAAGAGGAAAGGACAGCTTAGGGAAGACCTCTTGGAGGAGATGTGCTTTCAACAAGGCTTTGAAGTGGGGAAGACTAATTGTCTGTCAGATACAAGAAGGGAGGGAGGGAGGCTAGAGGCAGGACGTGGGTGAGAGGTCAGCAGGTAGATAGACGAGATTGGGATAGAGTGATGTTAGCTTTAGAGGAGTGAAGTGTGCAGGCCGGGTTGAAGTAGGAGAGTTGCAAGGTGAGATAGAAGGGGGCAAGGTGATTGAGTGCTTTAAAGCCAGTGGTGAGGAGTTTCTGTTTGATGCAGAGGTGGATGGACGATGATGATGATATTTGTTAAGTGCTTACTATGTGCCAAGCACTGTTCTAAGCACTGGGATAGATGCAAGGTTATCAGGTTGTCCCACTTGAGGCTCATAGCCTTGATCCCCATTTTACAGGTGAGGTAACTGAGGCACAGAGAAGTTAAGTGACTTTCCCAAAGTCACACAGCTGACAAGTGGTGGAGTCAGGATTAGAACCTGCAACCACTGACTCCCAAGTCCATGCTCTTTTCACTAAGCCTTGCTGCTTCTCTAGCCACTGGAGGTTCTTGAGGAGAGGGGAAGCATGGCCTGAGCATTTCTGTAGAAAAATGATCTGGGCAGCAAAGTGAAGTATGGACTGGAAACAGGAGGCTAAAGGTCAGCAAGGAGGCAGATACAGTAATTGAGGTGGGAGAGGAAAAGTGATTGGATTAACGTAGTAGCAGCTTGGATGGAGAGGAAGGGGTGGATTTTAGTGGTGAATGTCAAACCAAAAGGACCGTGCTGCCAACCCCCTAATGGTGCTAATTACTAAGTGCTCTGCCACTTGTCTGCTGTGTGACCTTGGGCAAGTCATTTCACTTCTCTGACCCCAGTTGACTCATCTGTAAATTGGGGATTAAACCTATGAGCCCCTTGTGGGGCATGGATTGTGTCCAAGTTTATTATCTTGTATCTACCCCTGTGCTTAGTACAGTGTCTGACCTGTAGTAAGGGCTAAAGAAATTCCATAAAAAAAGGGGCAGAGCAGGGATCAAAATCCAGGTCTCCTTGCTTCCAAGCCTGTGTTCTTTCCACTAGGCAACACTGTGCCTCTTTGTGCATGGGCCTGGCATGCACTAGGTGAGAACTGTGCTGAGAAAGCTCCGTGTTGGCCAACCTACACATATTTCTACACCCAGCAGGCTGTTAATCATCTGGATCTGTTTGCCAGTAGTATTTATCCCTTAATTACTGGTGAACCGATCACACCTTCTCTAATATGCTGAGCTGTCTATAGTTCCCAAAGCAGACACAAAGGAAGGTCTGTACAGGGAAAATTTGACCCTCTAACACAGTAGCTTTTTTAATTAGGGCCGGGTGAGTGCATGTGAAAAAATGTGGAGAGATTGTGGATACCACCTACTGAGGGGAAGTAAACCATGTGGATTAATTTCTATATCCAAAATTAGAAGACTTAGGGCACCTTCTTCATTTAGCTATGCACGTTAAAAGGATTCAAAAAGAGGCTCCCTAAGGTGAAATTGTACTGGAGGGTAAACAGTAAAACCTGCTTATATTTTGCCACTTAGATTGCTTTCTGGCAGATATTATCCTATCTGTTTGACCCACTGAGCAGTTATTAACCCAGATAAATCATTTTCTCACATGACCTGGCATGAGAGCTCAGGGTTTGAATGGGTTTTCGCCTCATTTCTTTGTGCCTGGGAGGGAATCATAAAAGCAAAATCTCGAATTTTCTGTTATAAGTTGTTTGTTCAACCTACCTCTGTTCGACATCTGCCAAAATGCAAATTGGATCAAGCATTTTCAGGAGGTTAAGATGCAACAGGGGTCACTGGCTAGCCTTTTTGGGCAGGAGGAAGGAGACTTGCTCAGGATGGATGAGGCAAAGATGGCTTTATTGAAATTTTCCTGTTGCCTTGCTCCCCCACCAAATTTCCTGTAATGCCTCATGTACCTGACAGGCATTTTCTGTCATCTGTCCCATCCCCTCTCCACCAGCTGATTTCAGCCTATCGTTTATTGGCCCATTGGTACTCTCTGACTATTCGAACCCCAGTGAGGAAGGAAACAGGAGCGTGCCTGTTGAAGTGACCACGCCCAGAGAAACAGCATGGCTCAGTGGAAAGAGCATGGGCGTTGGAGTCAGAGGTCTTGGGTTCAAATCCCGGCTACACCAGTTGTCAGCTGTGTGACTCTGGGCAAGTCACTTAACTTCTCTGTGCCTCAGTTACCACATCTGTAAAATGGGGATTAAGACTGCAAGCCCCCGGTGAGACAACTTGATCACCTTGTAACCTTCCCAGTGCTTAGAACAGTGTTTTGCACATAGTAAGTGCTTAATAAATGTCATCATTGTTATTATTATTATTATTATTACTGAGCACAAAAAGAAGGAAAAAAATTGAATTAACACTGGTCACACGTGACAAAGCTGTGTGATGTCTGTTCATTGTTGTACTCTCCCAAGTGCTTAGTACATGTTTCTGCACACAGTAAATATTCAATAAATATGATTGAATGAATGAATTTAGATGGGTCCTACGAAGATCATTTCCCTCAGACTCCTTGAAAAACCACAAGAATGTGTTTCAACTTATCTTCAAAGGAGATTGAAATAATCAGAGCAATCACATAAAACTGGAGAAGAATGGGGAAATTGAGAATATTTAAATACCCATCATCATCAATTAACACTTACTAACTGCTCAATGGCATAGGTTAAGTACTCCAGAAAGGGGGTTCAGCTGACTGCTCTTGGGAACTTGAAATTTATATGAAAAAAATTGCTTTTTGAATTAGTTGGTCAGATTGAGAAATAGTTATCTCTGTTCCATATAGGTGATGGATTCTTCCATTAGGAAAAATGGACTCATCAAACAGAAACTCCTTAGCACTGGCTTTAACACATTCAATCAGCTCTCCTCTTCCTACCTTACCTCACTGATTTCTTACTACAACCTAGCCCATACACTTTGCTCCTCTAACTCCAACCTACTCATGGTATCTTGATTTTGTCTCTCTCGCTGCCAACCTCTTGTTCACTTCCTTCCTCCTGCCTGGAAATTCCAAGTCCTCCATATAAGACAGATAAGCACGCTCCCTATCTTCAAAGCCCTACTAAAATACTGTCTCTTCCAAGAACCCTTCCCTGATTCTCTGTCCCCCACCCTATTTGCCCTCTTTTCCACATCACCTATATATTGGGGTCTGTACCCCTAAAGCACTTTGATATTCACCCTGCCCCCAGTCCCACAGAAGTTACGCACATTTTCATATCCATATCTCTTTTATCTGTAATTTATTTTAATGTCTGTTTCTCCACTAGACAGTAAGCTCCTTTTTTATGGTGTTTGTTAAGCACTTACCATGTGTCAAATTGTGTTCTAAGTGTTGGTGTAGGGACAAGTTCATTAGGTTGGACACAGTTTGTGTCCACATGGGTCTCACATTTAAAGCAGGAGGGAGAAAAGGAAAACTGGAGGCAGAGAAAAGTTAAGTGACTGCCCAAGGTCTTACAGTAAGCATTTGGCAGAGTTGGGGTTAGAACCCAGGTTCTCTGACTCCCAGGCCCAAGCTCTTTCCACTAGGTCATGCTTCTTCTCCCTTGACAGCAGGGATCATATCTGTCAACTCTATTGGAAGATACACTCCCAAGCACCTAGTACAGTGCTCTGTGAAAAATAAGCACTCAGTAAGTACCATTGGTTGCTTGATTGATGAGCCTAGCTCCTGAAATTTCAGGCCCAAAAACCTGTGGAAAGGAATGGAGTATAGCACTGGTAGTTTACTCCGGCCAACTCACAATCTCTCATCCTTAACAGTCACATTCCCGTTGGAGCATAAGTGCAACAAGAAAGTAGGTGGATAAAAGTGTAGAAAATTTAGAAGCACTTGTGGGGTTTTTTTTTCACATGCAAGGCCCATTTAAAGCCAAAGAGACACAACATAGTTCTGATGCCACTTCCCAATGCCATAACCCAGCAATGTCCTTGGTAACTACTTCAGTCTTTGCTGCCTATTATTACCAGCCAATTTTCAGGGTTCCTGAAAACCTTGTCCACCTCCTGACATGCCCTAAATGTTTTTTCCATCAGAAACAGTCACCATTTGGCACAGGCCCAGCTGGCAGAGTGGAGACTTGAACAAAGGTGTTTTGCATGCCAGAGTGAATCACCTTTCATATGCCACATTTAGTTTTGGTGTGATTCAAGGACTTATTATGTGCCAAACACTGTGCTTAGGAGGGCTGATTGTGGGAGTTGGGTTTTCAGGAGAATACATAGAAGTTGCAAACAATGAGGCATGATGGTGAGAGACAAGAACAGGATAGTTTGCAGACTAGCAATCAGGAATGGGATGAAGAAGCAGTAAGACTAGTGGATAGAGCACAGGTCTGGGAGTCAGAAAGACCTGGGTTCTCATCCCAACTCTGCCACTTGTCTGCTGTGCGACCTTGGGCAAGTCACTTCACATTTCTGTGCCTCAGTTACTTCTTCTGGATAATGGGGATTAAAACTGTGAGCCCCATGTGGGACAGGGACAATGTCCAACCTGATTAACTTGTATCTAACCCAGCACTTAGTACAGTGCCTGCCACAAAGTAAGCACTTAATACCATAAAAAAAGATTCTTTTAGAGTAGAAACTTCAGATCATGTTACCTCTACCCAGAAAAATAAACAATAGAACTCTTAGAAGTACCTAGCAAATCTGAGAATCTAAGAGAAAGAAGGAAACTTGAAATCATGACTCCACTCCTGATTAAACTACCCAGGATAGTTGGGTTTCTATTTTTCCTTATAAGATCTTCCAAGTGTGGAAAGTCTACCTTCTGCTCTTGGAAGCCTATTTTAATGTTGTATTAGTCTTACAGTCAAGGTATCTTCCTTTTGGCCACCCTCCCCGCCTGGGTTTCCTATGGACTTGACTGTCTACTCTTTAAGCACTTTGATGCTCACCCCACCCTTTAGAGCTTATGTACATGTCTATCCTTATAATCTACTGCTTCCTCTATCAGTAATTTATTCTGTTTGCCCCTGAAGACTGTAAATTTCTTGCTGGCACGGATAGTGTCTATCAACTTGATTGTATTGTACTTGCCCAAGCCCTTAATAAAGGGCTCAGCAGACAATAAACTCTAAATTAATACCATTTATTCATTGATTGATTAATTAAAATCTCTCCTGCCTTTAATTCATTTCCTCTTGTTTGGTCCTCAGTAAACATGAAGGACATATGGCCAAAGTCCTCATTATTCATTCATTCAATTATATTTATTGAGTGTTTACTGCTTGCAGAGCACTGTACTAAGCACTTGGAAAGTACATTTCAGCAATAAAGAGAAACAGTCCCTGTACATACTGAGCTTACAGTCTAGAAGGGGAGAGACAGACATCAAAATAAACAAACAGGCATCAATATAAATAAATAGAATTATAGATATATACATATCAAAACAAGGTGAGAGATGTTCAGGGAAGGGCTCCTGGAGGAGATGTAATTTTAGTGGGTCCTTGATGATGGGGACAATAATTAGAGGCAGTGTGGCTTAGCAGGTAAGATGTGAAAAAGGAAAAAGAAATATGCACATACATTATTTGGATTATCTTGCTTAATCATGGTTCATGTTTCATGATATGAAACAGTCACAAGTGAAGGGAGCGTAGGTGGACAAAGTTAATCCATTAATTAATGGTGTTTATTGAGTGTTTATTGTGTGTGGATCTTGGTACTAGGTGCTTGGGAGAGTGCAATGCAACAGGGTTGGTAGACGTGTTTCCTGCCTAAAAGGAACTTACAGTCTAGAGTAGGAGCTCACCATCTAGATTGTATCTGGTACAGTTCCAATTCTGAAATTACTTCTTTAAAGTGACAAATCTGGAACTGTCTTGGCTCAAATCTGGACATAGAGTCAGTCTACATCAGAGAATCAATCAATCAATCAATCGTATTTATTGAGCGCTTACTATGTGCAGAGCACTGTACTAAGCGCTTGGGAAGTACAAATTGGCATCACATAGAGACAGTCCCTACCCAACAGTGGGCTCACAGTCTAAAAGGGGGAGACAGAGAACAGAACCAAACATACTAACAAAATAAAATAAGTAGGATAGAAATGTACAAGTAAAATAAATAAATAAATAAATAAATAGAGTAATAAATACGTACAACCATATATACATACATACAGGTGCTGTGGGGAAGGGAAGGAGGTAAGACGGGGGGATGGAGAGGGGGACGAGGGGGAGGGGAAAGAAGGGGCTCAGTCTGGGAAGGCCTCCTGGAGGAGGTGAGCTCTCAGTAGGGCCTTGAAGGGAGGAAGAGAGCTAGCTAAGTGACTTGCCCAAGGTCACACAGCAGACATGTGGTGGAGCTGGGATTGAACGCATGACCTCTCCCCCTCTCCCCCTTTCCCCCTCTCCATCCCCCTCATCTTACCTCCTTCCCTTCCCCACAGCACATGTATATATGTATATATGTTTGTATATATTTATTACTCTATTTATTTATTTATTTTACTTGTACACATCTATTCTATTTATTTTATTTTGTTAGTATGTTTGGTTTTGTTCTCTGTCTCCCCCTTTTAGACTGTGAGCCCACTGTTGGGTAGGGACTGTCTCTATATGTTGCCAACTTGTACTTCCCAAGTGCTTAGTACAGTGCTCTGCACACAGTAAGCGCTCAATAAATACCATTGATTGATTGATATGTAATGGAATCTTCCATGACAAATGACCAATGAGACTCTCCCCTGTCACTTCTGGAATGATGTGAGGTGCATGTAGAGGCCAGAACATGAGTTGCATAGCTTACCGCAGACTGTGAAAGGGATGTTTAACTTTGTTTGTGGGGGAATGCTTAAAGCCACCTCTCACCTAGCACATTTCTCCCTTGCTCTGGCAAAGTGTTAATCTTAAGGACTGACTAGCCAAATGGCAGATCTGATGCCAGGAGGACTTGCTTGTGAAGATACCACTTTGAAAGAACATTATGGTAAAAACATTTTGATGGATGAACGCAGCCTTGCTTGGCACCATTTGTGACAATAAGGGTGTCATGAAACAGCTTTGTTACAGAACTCTATTATTCCAACGTGGAGTGACCTTGTGATGTTAATCTTTTCTGAACTGCCAAGCTTGTAAAAAACAGACCACAGACCACCATAATTTAGGGGGATGGGAGCTTTTATGAGGCTAATGAAGTCCTTATCTCAGTCTTGATTTTGCTGTCCACATATGTCTCGCAACTAACGGAAAAATCATGTCAGTAGTCGTGCATCTAGATCTAAAGCGTCACTGAGTTTCTGGAAAAGGTTTTTCCAACTACTGGTTAGTTAGTTACTCTGCATAGAATCTTTCTAGTGGTGGCTGGGAGAGAAATCCCATATCAACTAGTGCATAAGGCCCGATGTAAGCTGCATAAGGTATACATCTCTCTACCTTAGCTAATTGCATTTACTAACTATAAAATCACTGCTTGCTGAATAAATGCCAGACTTCGGCTTGAGAGACTTCCTGGATAGTCTCTTGACTTTAAGCCCTTCTATAGACGGTATGCTCCTTGTCAGCAGGAACTGTGTCCACCAACTCTGCTAAATTGTACTCTCTTATATATTGTACTATTGTATTAGAGCAGCATGGTCTAGTGGATAGAGCATGGGCCTGGGAATCTGAAGGTCATGGGTTCTAATCCCCACTCTACCACTTGCCTGCTGTGTTACCTTGGGCAAGCCACTTACATTCTCTGTGTCTCAGTTCCCTTATCTGTAAAATGGGGATTAAGACTGTGAGCCCTATGTAGGACAGGGACCATGGCCAACCCGAATACCTTGTATCTATCTACCCCAGCGCTTAGAACAATGTCTGGCACATAGTAAGCACTTAAATACCATAATTATTATTATTAATTAATAGTTACTCTCCCAAGTGCTTAGTACCATGCTGTACACACAGTAAGCACTTCATAAATATGAAAGATTGTTATTCCTTACTATTGCTTTGTGGTATCACCATTCCCACTTTGCACAAAGCTGGCAAGTAAACAGTCAGCTCCTTGTTGGCAGGTATTGAGTCTACCAACGGTATTATATAATACTTTCCCAAGGGCTTAATATAGTGCTCTGCACTCAGGAAATGCTCAATAAATCATTGTTTGATCAATTGATTGACATGTCAGGCTCCAGAGCCTTGGAAAAACCAAGCAAAGCCTGGGTGACAAGGAGAGAAAACCACAATTCATTTACCAGAGGCAAAAGCTCAGGTTGGAGGTGAATACTCCTGAGGGATTGTGAAAACTATAGCAACACTCTGACAGGCAAGAAGAATAAAAGGAGACTCTGTTGGACAGAAGTAGAAACAAGAAATAATTTGGAGGAAAAGGGGCCAGGTCCTTGATGACCCAAACTCTTAAGGAATATAGTGATGGATGGCAGTTAATAAAGAATGACATGTACCAATTCCATACTATTGTACTCTCTCAAACCTTTAGTATTGTGTTCTGCACACAATAAGCAGTCAATAAATGCCTTTGATTGATTCACTGATTGATAATCCCTTCTGACGACTTTTGTCTCTGACTTAGACTGTGAGTTCCATGTGAGACTGGGACTCTGTCCAACTTAATTATTTTGTATCTACCCCAGCACCTAATATAGTGCTTGACCCATAGTAAATGCTTAGCAAGTACCATAAAACAATGTGCTTCAGAGAAGGAAGAGGTCTAAGAAAACTTCAATCATCAGGTCTTACCTTTGGGGGATTATCATACAATGGACATGAGTACAACAACCAGATTTGGCTTGCTTCTGCAGAAAGCCCTTGAAGGACAGAACCAGGATTTCTTCCTCTTAATCTGAATCAGAGCTGTGAAACATGGCCAGCTTCCAGCATATAAATATTACAGTGAGCTTTTAACTATACTATTTAATATTAATATAATAATATTCTCTAGACTGTAAGCTCTTCCCTATACTGTTAGCTTGTCTCTAGACTGTAATATAATCATTCTCTTGTACCATACTGTCCCAAATGCTTAGGATAGTGCTCTGCACGTAGTACATGCTCGTAAATACCACTGATTGATTGGTTGATTGATTGCCCGCTAGACTGTTAGCTCATATTGGACAGGGAATATGTCTACCAACTCTGTTATATTGAACTCTTCCAAGTGCTTAGTACAGTACTCTGCACAGGGTGAACATTCAGAACATATGATTGATTGATTGACTGATATTTATGTGACCTACTGCTTTATTGATCAGTATAACCCCTTTGATATTTTAGGTAAAGTATCCATCATCGTTTTTCAGTTGAAAAGCTTTATAATCTTTTTTCAATCAATTGATCAGTGCTATTTACTGGGTACTCACTGTGTACAGAGCATTGTACTAAGCCTTTGGGAGACTACAGTACAATAGAGTTGGTAGATATGTTCCCTGCCCACAAGGAGCTTACAGTCTACAGGAGAAGTTTATAGTCTAGAGGAGGAGCTTCCCACTACAACATCTGTGGCATTTTTCAAAAACCTTCATCATTGTCCTTCTTCCTAGAACTCCCCTTCCTTCAAATTTGGCAGATCACCTGCTCTCCCCATCTTCAGAGCCCTTCTGCAATCAAATCTCCTCCAAGAGGCCTTCCCTGATTAATATCTTATTTCCTCCACCTTATTTATCTTGCTACTTTCACCTCAGTGATTATACATCCCCTAAGCCCTTAAGTTCTCACCTCACCAACCTCTACTGCATGTATGTACATATCTGTACATTCTTTTGTTTCCTTTACTTGTAGCTTTTTTTTAGTGACTGTCTCCCCTACTAGACTGTACACTCCTTGAAGGCAAGGGTTATGCCTACTAATTCTATCATACCCTCCCAAGAGCTTAGTTCAGTGTTCTTCATAGAATAAATGTTCATTAAGCATTACTGATGGATTAATTGGTAGACTAGGGATTTTCCCTAAGGAGACTACATTTCTCAGAAGAAAAGTGGTATTTCCTGCTCTAAACAGGAACTGAAAATAGTGAGGTCTCTCCAGAGTTCTCCTCAAACGTTTCTCCATATTTACAGAAATTGAACTATATCTACTAGATTTACAGACAAGACCAGATTTAGCATGTTTTAACAGACTGTCTATGAATTCACAGATTGTTGGATACCCAGCTCGTTTTCAACTCTCTTTACAACACCTTTTTTATACCTGGATCTCCCTCTCCCCATCTTCAAACCCCTCTTGAAATTCCAGTTCCTCCAAGAGGGCTCTTCCTCCATTTAATTTTCCTTCTTCCCAGCTTCTATCCTTTGAAACACTTTAGCACCTGTGCACTCAGCCACCTACAGCACTTTGGTACATAATGATTTACATCCTCTACTATTTAAAGACTTATTTACTACTCATCAGGTCTTTTATCTTTGTTGTATGCCCCTAGCATTTAGCACTCTATGCTCAGTAGACACTCAGTAAATACTTTTGTTTGATTTAATTGGCATGTACATTGGGATGTAGTTTATCTATAAAATTTGTTTAAAAATGTCACAAACAGTATTTTTTCTCGGGTGATTTCTGCACTAAATCTGGGTTTTCCTTATGTAACCAGTGATTAGATTTTGCTTATCTCTAAACAGTAAACTTCTATGGTTAGACTGTAATGCTACTTGAGAGCAGGGATCATGTCTATCATCTCTATTGTAGTTTCCCAAGCTCTTAGAACAGTGCTGTGCCTAAATAAGTACTTGATAAATATCATCAATGGATTGACTGATTGAAGGACTTTCCTTTATTTTCTATCTACCCCGGTGCAGTAGTTTTAAAGGGAAGGTCAATGGGCTACTTTGCCGTTTAGGCTTCTCTGCTTCTCAGTTCTTTACCTGGTGCAAGGGATATGTTCCCTATAAGCCACAGTGCCTTTGTATCTGGGAATAGGTCTTTCCGCATTGTGAGTGAGCATTGTGAATGATCCTTTAACTCCATTGTTCAATTTATAACATTTGTGACAGAAGTTTCTTCCAGGCAATAGGGGTTCAGAACTTAATGATAGTTTCCTCTTTTTTCTTGTTAATTCCATCCTTACTCCGAATGAAAAGTCATGCTTGTGAATGTGGATGATTCTCTTAAAATCTATCCTGGGACACTCAGTTCTTCCAAAAAGCTACTCCTGGTACCTGTACAGGATTTCTTCTACTTCAGTTCCTGGGTGTTTGTCTCAGGAAATTTTTGATTCTCATCCAAAAACACACTGCAGGTTTTTCACTCAAACTTTCCTTGCTATAAATAAAAAAATCCCACAAAAAAATGATCCTAAATTGTTCTTGTCATATTCAGGGGTCAAATTCTCAACCCACCCAAACCCTGTCCTCTCCTGGACTTTCCCGTTACTGTAGATGGCACCACCATCCTTCCTGTCTCACAGGCCCGAAACCTTGGTGTTATCCTTGACCCCTCTCTCTCATTCAACCCACATATTAAATCCATCACCAAATCCTGTCAGTCCTATCTTCACAACAAAGCTAAAATCCGCCCTTTCCTCTCCATCCAAACGGCTACCATGTTAATGCAATCACTCATCCTATCCCACCTAGATTACTGCATCAGCATCCTTGCTGACCTTCCAACCTCCTGCCTCTCCCCACTCCAGTCCATACTTCACTCCGCTGCCTGGATCGTCTTTCTACAGAAACATTCAAGACATGTCTCACCCCTTCACAAAAATCTCCAATGGCTGCATATGCACCTCCATATCAAACAAAAATTCTTCACCATTGGCTTTAAAACACTACATCACCTTCCCCCTCCTACTTCACCTCACTTCTCTCCTTCTACATCCCAGCCTGCATAGTCTGCTACTCTGGGGCTAACCTTCTCACTGTGCCTCAAACTCACCTGTCCTGCTGCCAAACCCTGGACCACATCCTAAGTCTAGCCTGGAACACCCTACCTCCTCAAATCTGCCAGACAATTACTTTCCCCCTGTTCAAAGCCTTACTGAAGGCACATCTCCTCCAAGAGGCCTTCCCAGACTAAATTCCACTTTTCCTCATCTCCCACTCCTTTCTGTGTCACCCTGAAATGCTCCCTTCGCTCTTCCCCCACAACCCAGCCCCACAACATTCATGCATATATCTGCAATTTTATTTTTATTAATATCTGTTTATTTCTATGGATATCTGTCTCCTCCCCCGCCCCACCCCGACCCCAGACTGTGAGATCACTTTGGACAGGGATTATCACTCTTTATTGTTGTATTGTACTTTCCCAAGCACTCAGTACAGTATTCTGTACTTAATATTAAGTAAGCACTTAATAAATGCAAATGAATGAATTAATGAAATTCTCATCATTCCTAGTGTTTCTTTCCTTATAGCTGGAAAAGCAGCATGGCCTGGGGGAAAGAGCACAGGCCTTGGGGTAAGAGGACCTGGGTTCTAATCCCAGCTCTTCCACTTGTCTGCTGTGTGACTTTAGGTAAATCAACTCTCTGCGCTTCAGTTTCCACATCTGTGAAATGCACATTCAATAGCCACTCTTCCTTCTACTTAAACTACGGACACCATATGGGACAGGGACTGTGTCTGACCTGATTATCATGTATTTGTCTCAGATCTTAGTACATTTCTTGGCACATGGTAAGCGATTAACAAATATCATATTTACTCTAATAGAAGACCTCAGGTGCAGAAAGGTGAAGTGTCATGCCAAAGGTGAGTCGCTCTAATTAGTCACAGATTTGACACTCACTTTTCTCTGTATCCTCTAGACGGCTCTGCTCTTACAGTGTGAGTTTATCATGAGAGGTAGAAAAATTCAGTTTTTGCTAAACTTTGTGCGCTTCCTAGTAAATATTAAATTTGAGCCTTAACGGTATTAAAACTAACCACAGTTATTTCCCTTTAATGTTTAAGTCTTTCAACTCAAATTGTACTTAAACTTTCACAAAAGGGTATATATGCTACATCATTCTAAGCTCTTTTAAAGGTTAAATTGCACAGGTTATTAAAGGGGTAAAAGAAAAAAATCTGGTTCAGATCCAAGTCAGTCATTGAATATGCATGTAAAAGCAAATATCGAAAGGTAAAAATAAAATTTACACCCAGGAAAAATGGTAGAAACTATCTTCTAATAAAGATAATAGGCTTAATTCAACTTGGAGATTGGACAAATAAACAAAGAAAGAAAGCACTTCCAATATGGTGGGCCCTCCTCATATTCCTAAGGGAATCACCATCAGATAATGAGCTGCTTAGTGTGAACACAGTTTCTTCATTATTAGCAGCTGTTCATTAGGTCTCAGTAGACTACCAATGATGCAAAAAAGGGCAGAGGGGAAACATACTTCCTGCTGGTGCATATTTTGCTTTCAATTGACACCTAACAGGTTTTCTATTCCCAAACACCTGGGGGCTCTCCCTAGAAATGATATCTTAATAACATTTATTGAGCACCCACTGGGTGGGATGCATTGTACAAAGGGTTTGGAAAGTGCAAAATAGAGTAACAAAAGCCAGTGATGAAATGCAGAGAGAAGCAGTATGTCTTAATGGAAGGACTACTGGCCCGGGAGTCTGAGGATCTGGGTTCTAATCTGAAGTCCCACACTTCCCTGCTGTGTGACCTTGGGCAAGTCATTCAACTTCTCTCTGCCTCAGTTTTCTCATCCATAAAATGGGGATTAAATATCTGTTTTCCCTCTCTCTCTCTGAGTGTGAGACCCATGAGGAACAAGGACTGTGTCTGACTTGATTCTTTTATTTACCTCAATACTTAATATAATGCTTGGCACTTAGTAAGTGCCTAAAAAAATGCCACAATTATAAGACATGTTAAAAAATTATCAGCGTGAGTAAAAAGGTGTGCATAAATACTGGAGGTGGCTGCAGGGTGTGTTCAACTTAGGATGCTGGGAACTACTCTGGACTTTAAGCTCGTTATGGGCAGGGATTGTCACTTTATTGTTATATTGTATTTTCTTAAGCACCTTGTACAGTGTTCTGCACAAAGTAAGCTCTCAGTAAATATGATTGGATGGATGAATGACTGACTGAATACTTAGGGAAGACTTGTTGGAAGAGGTGGGATTTTAGGAGGTTGCTGAATGTGGATTGTGCTATGTAGGATTTGGGAAGGAATGGTGTTCCAGGCTGAGGGAACAGAATAGGTGAGGGGAAGAAGGTTCAAGAAAGGTACAGTTAGGTACTTAAGAAAGAAGCAGAGTGGCCTAATGAATTGAGCACAGGCCTGGGAGTCAGATGGACCTGGGTTCTAATCCCTGATTCATCACTTGTCTGCTGTGTGACCTTGGGCAAGTCACTTAACTTCTCTGAGCCTCAGTTACCTCATCTGTTAATTGGGTATTAAGACTGTGAGCCCCATGTGGGACATGGACCATGTATAACTTGATTAACTTGAATCTCCCTCAATGCTTAGCATAGTGCCTTGCACTTAATAAGCACTTAAATACCATAAAAAAGATTAGAGAGGGTGAACTGGGGAGTGATGGATGAACTGAGCAGATATGTTGGTGGAACTTACTGGTTGGCATGTGTGAACCTGAATGTTAAGCTTCATGCTGAGATCCAGGGGCAACCAGTAGAGAATTTTGAGGAGTGGAGAGATGTGTGCTGAGCAAGATGATGATGATCTGCATAGCAGGTGTAGTATATAAATGGGGAGAAGCTAGAGGCAGGGAGACCAGCAAGATCACTAATGCAATAATTTAACTGTTATAGGGCAAGAGGTTGGAACAGGATGGTAACTGTCTGGAAGGAGAGGATCTGGGAGATATTGTGTAGGCAGAATCAGCAGGAGAGGATTCAGCAGTAGATTAAATGTGGGAATTGAAAAATAGCAAGGAGTCTAGGATAACACTGAAATTTATAGGCTTCTGGGACAGAGACTTTGGTGGTGTTATCAAAACATCTGGGAAAGTTTGGGGGGATGTGTATTGAAAAGAACATGACTAGTTCCCTTGCAGATATAGGGAGTTTGAGGTATGAGCAGTACAATCGGGTGGAGGCCAGGACAGATCCAAATTTGCAGGTTAAATGAGGGTAGGGACTAATGAGGTAGATTTAGGAGTTACCCACATAGAGAAAAATGAGCTCCCAGAAAGAGTGATTGTAAAGCCAGAAGAGTAGTGGTCCCAAAACAGTGTTGTGGGAAGACCCAAAGGAAGAGAATAAGATGCAGATGTGTCCCTGCCTTCCTGGAACATCCTTTCTGGAGTTATTATATCAGAGCCGAATTCAAACTGGTTCCAGCTTACTTTCAGTACCAAAGAGGAGAGTGGGAACAAGTGATTTTAAGAAGTGAGTGCAGATAGTGCCAGAGACCCAGCAGAGGGAGTGGATTTGGAGAACAAATAGGAGGCCTCCTCCAGATAAGAAGTTGGGAGGCAGAAGAAAAATGAGGAAGCAGCTGTAGGGTGGTTAAGGGACAATGGAAGAATTTTGGGGCGTTTGTGCCTGATAGTCTGTTTTACCAACAAAGTCAATGGTGGGTTCATCAGGAGTCAGGAAGGTGGTCTGGGAGAAGAGAGTTAAAGGTTTGAAGAAACCAGAGGAGGCTGTGGACATGAGAGTAAATGAAGAAGGAATAGTACAGAAGAGAGAAGACATAGCAGTGCAGACCCCATTTCTAATGGCAAAGGTTGGCTCAAAGCCTGGATTTTGGCCAGCTAAATTCAGCTGCCCAAGCACAGGAGCAGAGGAAGCAGACTGTGACAGTTATTCAGGGCTGAAGATCCGTGGTTTAGGGGAGATAATGGGATAGCGAAGTGAGAAAGTCAAAAATGATGGAGAGTGTGAACTTAAGGCATGTACTTTTGCAATTAGGGATGGCAAGGTTAGGAAGGACTCCAGGAGGAGTGCTGGACTAGGTAGATAGCCTGGACTAGGTAGAGAGAATTTTGAGTCCAGAGATCACCATATGGGGTCTGGGGTAAGGGTTTGAATCTGTGGGACGTAGGGAGTAGCTGAGATGTGGGTTAAGCAAGTTGTAGTTGGGAAATGGTGACAGTTGTTGAGGTTAGAGAGGAGGTTCATTGTGGGAAGGGAACATGTCAACCCACTCTGCTATAGTGTAGTCTCCCAAGAACTTAGTACAGTGCTCTGTACACAGTAAGCACTTGATATTTGCTAGGAGAGTGGCAGAAGATGAAGTCCCATTAAGAGAGAATGGCAAAAAAGAATGACATCAGGCTAGAGCCAAGTCTTCGGGAAGAAGATTGATCAATACAGAGTAGATTCAAAATGAAAGGAACTCTGACCATGATGGAGCATGGAGTCCACTGACCACAGACCTGTTGCGGGGCAATGGACTGCGATTGCAGAGTATTTCAGTTGCCAGAGATAGGTTTTAATGAACTGATCAGTAAGGGAACAGCCAAGGATAGTCCGAATAGCAGGGAAGGGCCTGAGAGTCATAGTTAAGATCTGGTGAAACAATCTGTAGGAAAATAGCCAAGGACAGTTTTGACTAGCCAAGGATAGTTAATTACAGGATCTGGGTAGAAAGATCAAAAGTGGTTGCGTGATCTCCACTTGGTGTCCTGGAGTGAACTTCGCCCATGCTGTTGATATGAATGGTACAAAAACAACTTGTCTGAAGGAGCAGAGTATGAAGAAGATGATGAAAGAAAGGGAGAGGAATGCTGGTTCTGCACAGGTAGGGGGCAGAACAGGAAGGGATAAGAGTCCCCTGGAACTATAAAAGGGAGATGTTATCCGTATTGTATTACTGCTCATTTACTCCCTTGGATAGTCCGAGTTGGATTAAAGGTTTCTAAAGGCTTCCCATGTGGTGTTGCGCTTTCAGTCTGGCCCGGGCAATGTGGGGGTAGCATCTGGCACCAGGAGACATGGTTCCCCAGTGCAGGGGTCTAGATGGAAGTGTGTGTAACAGACCACCCTTGGGGTACTTCCTGCCTTATTGGTTTGGTAGCAGGGTCCTTTGAGTTCCACATTGTAAAGTTTAGCTATGTGTGACTAAAGTCTCTGCTGGCTTTTTATGACAATCAATCTTGATGCAAAACACCATTATTCCACACAAAAACACATTTCCTACTAATATTGGCCCATTCATTCAAAGAGAGGTGACCCCCTCAATGCAGCAGAAAGGCAAACATACTAAGGCAGGCTGTTTACAATTACACAATCCTTTGGAAGCCTGTTACCTGCTGTGTGCTCTGGCAATCTGCAAAAGTTCTCTTGTGATTTGTTTTTCCCAAACACACTGTACTTTTCCTCTCAAACACTAAGAGCTACAGCTGAATAGAGTAGCAATTTCGAGTGATTCATCAGTATGGAAGGTAAGGCAAAGTGGGGTTGTTTTTAATCTTTCAGCAGGTTACTGGCCAATATCTTAGTCATCAAGCCTGAGAAACATGAGGAAAAGAAGAATCTTTCCAGCTGTGTTTTTCAAGTATTAAATTCATTTTCTGGATTTTTTTTAAAGTACCTCCTGTATTTGTTCTTATGTGACCATAAGATTTCCCAAGTGAGATAGTCAATACTCAAAAGTTTTAAGGCCCTCTACGGTCCAGAAAGTTTATCTGAATGTTTTCGGAAATTGAAGCTAAGCCAGAAATTACACAAAAACAGATTTCCTCGTGACATTTCCCATGATCCTTCAGATGAGGCCTTCGGCTGTGGGTTAAAACCAGAGAGGGCTATTTCCAGTCCTGAATGAAACCTTCCAACATGCAATTAATTCAGCCTGATACAAAGCTTGCTCTATTGCTGCCACTATGTGTATGTCAAGTCTGGTAAAAGCCATGCACACCTTTTTATTCTTTTTCATCATTTATTTAATAATAATTATTAATAATTGTGGTATTTGTTAAAAGCTTATTATGTGCCTATCACTGGACTAAACACTGATGTAGAAACAAGATAATCAGGTGGAACACAGTCCCTGTCCCTCATAGGGTCCACAGAATATTGGGAGGGAAAACAGGTATTGAATCCCCATTATACAGAGGAGAAAACTGAGGCACAGAGAAATGAAGTGACTTAACCAAGATCACACAGCAGACACTTGGCAGAGACAGAATTAGAACGCAGGCCTTCTGATTCCCAGCCCATTCTCTTTCCACATGGGTCTTTCCACTCTGCATTGCTTATTCATGTATCATTCGGTAGTGCCCTCCTTAAATAGCAGAATTTGGGGATACTGTCAAGTTCTGTGAGGTCCAGGAAACTCCTTAGTTATTCAAATCTATTAATCAATCATTTAATAAATGGTGTTTATTGAGTGCTTACTGCATGCAGAGCACTGTACTGAGTTCTTGAGAGAGAACAATACAACAGGGTTGGTAGACACATTCCCTGCCCAAAACAAGCTTGCAGTCTAGAGGGGAACTTAATAGACTTAATAGAAAAATGGATAAGGTAAATAGGTCAGTTCCCTAGATTCTTCAATGGAATGTGAAACATTTTGTACAGGTTTGTCCATCTGTAACCTCTGGTACACAGGAACATTTTCCAGGTACTTTACTGAACTCTCCATTGTACTATAACCTGAAAACATAAATGCCACAATCCAAACCATGTATATAAATAACACCACTACTGTCACTGTACAAGGGTTGAACAAAAGACAACTAAGAAATTTCCAAAAGTGCCTGAACTTTAACATATTCCAATAAAGCTCTCAGTTTGAAAAATACCTCCCTATAAATGTGGATAAACATATACATGAGATGGAGAGTTGCCCTGTGAGGAGTAGGAATCAAAATTCCTGAATGCAATTCTTAGAGCCATTATGGACATTTTCTGGAGGTTCTGGAAGATGACCTTGCTTACCAAAAGGGCTGACACTTATCTTCCCTCACATAAGTTGAATCGATTTTGACAATTTGCCAAAATGCTGAAGTAATGGACAATTTCAGTCAACTGACTAATTGGAGAATCCAATATGAATGATGCTACCCATCTAGGAACAGCACTGCTTGTAAATGACCCGAGATATGTTCAGACTCATTACAACTCCTCTGAATGGCCCCTCAATTAAAGCACCCCTGATTTGAGAAGCAGCATGGCCTAGTGGAACCATCCCAGGCCTGGGAGTCAAAGGATCTTGGTTCTGCTGGTTGACCTTGGACAAGTCATTTAACTTATCTGGGCCTTGGTCTTCTCATATGTAAGATAGAGAGTAAACACTTCTTCTCCGTTCACCTCCAGACAATAAGCCCTGTATGGGGCAGGGACTGTGCCCAATCTGATTATCTTGTAGCTACTGTAATGCTTAGGATAGTGCTTGACTCATAATAAGTGCTTAACAAACATCGCAATTACTTTTGTAACCAAAGATCACTTCTGCCTCAAACTCCAAAGAGAAGATTAAGTGATTCCTATTGCTCAGCTATGGCCATCGAAGCATGGACAAGTATAGGGAGGATCTTTTCACTTGAAATATCTGTTCCTGGTCCAAATGTGTGTAGGACAAATCTAGAACCCGGTATAAACCAGTTTTTGCAGCAAAAGGCCCTTACAGACCAGAGTAACATTTTTAGGATTGGACTCAAGAGTCTGGCCCCAAAGTCCACCACAGAAACCAAGACGTGACTTGGTCCACCTATTTGAGAACACCCCTCCCTGCCGCTGCCTAGGAGGTGGGCATACTGGGCCCCAGAGTCCACCCAGGCCAGGCAGCCTCCCCAAGAAACCAGGGGGCTTGCTAAAGGCTAGCCAAAAAAAGGTCATGAGGCTAGAATCTAGAAAGCAACAGAATCTGGGAAGCCGTGTAACCTAATGGAGAGAGCACAGGCCTGGGAGCCAGAGGACAGGGTTCAATTCCAGCCTTACCACTTGCCTACCTCGTGACCTTAGACAGTCACTTAACTTCTCTGTGCTTCAGTTTCCTTATCTATAAATGGAGATTAAATGCCTCGACTCCCTCCTACTTAGACTGTGAGCCTGTATCTGACCTGACAACCTTGTATCTACCCCAGTGCTTGGTACATCATTGTCACGAGCACCAGGCCCTTAATCAAATGTATAGACCAAGAATTTCCCAGATCGGGCATTCTGTGACAAGTTCAAAATGCCAAACAAACCACCGCTGTATATTGTGAGAAAGGTTTTCTCAATTCTTAATTTAATTGCAGGGGAGTGACACATACACCCACTCCCACACACTAAGACAAATGTAGCTATCGTCTGACTGTTTTCATCAAGTTGGGGCAGGTGATCCCACGTCTTCTGAAGAGTTGGAGAAGTTCCTGCTAGCTTGGGGCAGCTGTAACTGAGTCCATGCTGGCAGGGCAGACTTCAGATGTAAATATCTGCAACCCTCTTCTTTATGATTCAAAGTGACCTCATTTGATCTGCTTTGGGCATCACAACAGCTATACTTGGCAGTTTGCTGATTAAGTGATTAGTACAGTGTACTGCATACAGTAAGCACTCAATAAATACGATTGAATGAATGAATGATTAGTCCAGGACCATTACTGGGTAAAGGAAGGGAGGGAGAGTCATTTCTCCCTCCGTGCTTCACCCCACTGACTGGGTTTAAAACAAACTGTTCTGGAGCAGAGCAGCCCAGTTCTATCTCAAATTAGTTCTTTTCTAAAACAGTCACTCTTGGAATGGCTTCCTGCGGGCTTATTACAATAATAAAGTACATAACTTCATTCAGTTGTATTTATTGAGTGCTTACTATGTGCAGAGCACTGTACCAAGCACTTGGAAAAGTAACAATAAATGGACACATTCCCTACCCACAGTGAGTGAACTTTACTATTATTATTATTAGTAGTAGTAGTAGCAGTTTTAGTCTGTACTAAAACTGTACAGAACAGGGCGTGACATATAGTAAACACAAAATAATAATGATGATGACAAACAAATGACTCTTTCAAACAGGAAAATTACAATAGAAAGAAATACCTGTTCCATTGGACTGAAGTAAGACTGCTCCTCTTTGGAACACTAAGAAACATGTGGATTCAGGAATTTTTCCAGAAACATTTGGATTTTGCCTATGTAATGCAGCCATCACATTATACCCAAACTGTATAGCTAGACACTGTAAAGAAAGCATGAGAACTTGTGTATCTCACTTTATTGTGAACCATATCAGACAATGGTGGTGCTCCAAAACATGAAGAAGGAGAAAGAAGCAGAGAAGTAGAAAGTGATCACCATTCTCCAGTTGGCCATGTCTTAAATCGATTCAAAGGGCTTGCAACTCCATTTACAAATGCAAAAACACAAAATGTACAGGGTCACTCGAAATACAGCAGCATGGCCTAGTGGAAAGAGAGTGGGGCCAGGAGTCAGAGGACCTGGGTTCTAATTCCGGATCTGCTGCTTACCAGCTGTGTGATCTTGAGCAAGACACTTAACTTCTCTATGCCTCAGTTCCCTCATAAACAAAATAGAGATTTAATACCTGTTCTCTCTCCTACTTAAAATATGAGCCCCATTTAGAACCTGATTATCTTGTGTCTACCTCAGCACTTAGGACAGTTCTTGGCATGTAGTACTCACTTAACTAGCTAAGTTATTATTATTAGTAGTATTAGTAATAGTATTACCTTCTGTTTAAAGTCCATATTTTTTTCTGTTTAACCAGTTGTTTCCCAGCCACCCCATCCAGCTGAGTACCATTTCATTCCATGTATTTTTGAACTACTCCCTTCTTAACCACCTCTAAAATTTGGACCTTATCCACACATGCTGTACCTCTTTATTCCAACATCAACAAAATCACCAAACAGGAATCATAAACAATGATATACAATTTTAGGGAAAATGATTCATTTATTTTAATGAAAAGTTCAATTTTAAACACATGGGATGCATATGTGTGTGTACAACATCTACAGCTACTTTCCTCCTTATAGATAGTATTAAGTTGTATATCTGATTGGGGAGTTATGGAAGCTACAACCCTGAAAAACAGCCTTTTTAATATGCAGGGTTTTTTTTTTAAAAAAAAAACCCTCACATCCTCTGTGAGGCACTACAGTTTTAATATCAACAACATGCCTAAAATGAGAAAAAAGCCAGACACACACACACACACACACACACACACACACACACACACACATTCCACAGAGCTCAGAAAATGAGAAAATGCTATCAATTCCATTCATAGTGGCAGAATGACTCTAATAGCAGAGACATTTATGAGTCATAAATTACCATTTATAAATGCAGCATTTAGTGTTCATTTCAATGGACAACATATGGTTGCAACATTTCTAAATAGCTTGAACTGATAAATAGGCCAGTGAAGTGGTTCAATTTGTTAAAATGCTAACACATTAACTACTGCATGGAGCTGGATACAGGTTGTGTCAATGCCATTTTTCTGCTTAGAGATCACACTACTACCATCTGTAAAGAGGCACTTGCCAGGAATTTATGAAGAGGACTGTAAGTCTATTTCTCAACCTGATTTATGGTTATTCACCACTTGTGGACTTTGCCATCCATCAGAAAATACACCATACCATCTCGATTCAAGTGTCTTCATTTGACCGTGTTTCACACAGTTTTCCCTCAGTGATAGCTCCAAATTCACTTTCTGATCCCAGTCTAATCCATCCCCGAATCACTATTGAGATTCCATGGGGTAAAATCTTAAAGTTCTTGGCTGCGATAGGTAGCACAAATTTACAGACTAAAGGAGCCTTGTTTGGAGGACAGAATCATTTCACTCAATATTTTTTATGGTCTTTGTTAAGTGCTTACTGTGGACAAGAACTGCACTATGCACTGGGGTGGCTAATCAGGTTGGGCACAATCCCTGTCCCACATGGGGCTCACAGTCTTCACCCCCATTTTACTGATGAGGCAATTAAGGCACAAAGTGGCGAAATGACTTGCCTGAGGTCACATTGCAGACAAGCAGTGGAATCAGGATTAGAACTCAGGTCCTTTTGACTCTCAGGCCCATCCTCTGTCCACCAGGCCATGCCATTGCTGCATTCAATAACCTGTATTACAATTCAGATGCTTCAGGGAACATCAGAGTCAGTACAATAATAATTGTGGTGTTTCTTAAGTGCTTACCCTTTGTCAAGCACCATTCTAAGCACTGAAAATGATATAAGACAATCAGGTGAGACACAGTTTCTGACCTATACAGTGCTCACAGTCTACAAAAGTGGGAAAATGGGTATTGAACCCCCATTTCAAAAATGAGGCAACTGAGGCACAGAGCAGTTAAGTGACTTGCCCAAGGCCATAGCAGGCAAATGGAGGAGCTGGGATTAGAACTACCAAGGTCCTCTGACTCTCAAGTCTGTACTCTTTAAGGCAGGAAGTGTGGTGTCCTGAACTATATTCTCCCTAAGATCTAACCTACTCCTTTTGAAAATACCATTGGAAATTGAGCTGTGATAAATCACTCCTGGACTGTGAAAACCACACCTTTTCTGTGCAGGGTTCTAACCTGTTCCATTATGTTCAGAAATAGAGGAACACTGCTGCCCTGACTGATTCCCTCTCAGCAAAATTCATATCTTCTGGGCCTGCACACATGGAGAACTTTAGCTTGGCATAGCTCCATAGTAAAGGAATCATGGACATAACTTCTGAAACTCCTAGGACAGCAAAGTCTTCTTGTCTGATTCTTTTAAATGGTATTTCTTAAGTGCTTACTATGTGCCAGGCACTGTCCTAAGTTCTGGGTAGAAGTCCCACACCAGCCTGGTGGAAATCATTTAATTTCTTCCCTGGTTCTGACATTTAAAGTAGGTTAAACAGCCAGTGGACGCTGTGTCCAGGGGTTTTCAAATTGCCTCCCCCTTTTCAAGCGTGTGTGTGTGTGTGTGTGTGTGTGTGTGTGTGTGTGTGTGTGTGTGTGTGTGTGTGTGTGTGTGTGTGTGTTGTCTCTCTCTCTCTCTCTCTCTCTCTCTCTCTCTCTCCCCTTTGGGGTTTATGAGAAAATAGATCTGGATTTGGAAGAAGAGTGGATGCATGGTTTATGTTTCCCTCCAAGTCAACCCATCTTTTTGGGTAGTCTGATGACAAATCCACTAGAGTTACTTGAGTCTTTCAGGCATAACAAGGTCTGTGGGCAAATTCCTTTGGGGTCACCAGGTCTTTCTGTTTGGAGTTTCTGATAAAGGCTTTTTATTATTATTATTGTTATTATTATTATTGTTATTGTTATGATACTTGTTAAGTGCTTACTATGCCAAACATTGTTCTAAGCACTGGGGTAGATACAGGTTAATCAGGTTGGACACAGTCCCTGTCCCACATGGAGCTCACTCTCTTAAACTCCATTTTACAAATGAGGTAACTGAGGCCCAAAGAAGTTAAGTGACTTGCCCAAGGTCACACAGCAAACATACGGCTTTACCAGTGAAGGGTCGTGGGCTGAAGTGGAGCAGACTCATTTCACTGAATCAATCAATCAATTGTATTTATTGAGCACTTACTGTGTGCAGAGCACTGTACTAAGCACTTGGGAAGTACAAGTTGACAACATATAGAGACAGTCCCTACCCAACAGTGGGCTCACAGTCTAGAAGGGGGAGACAGAGAACAAAACCAAACATATTAACAAAATAAAATAGAATAGATATGTACAAGTAAAATAAATAAATAGAGTAATAAATATGTACAAACATATATACATATGTACAGGTGCTGTGGGGAAGGGAAGGAAGGAATCACCTCACCTTCTGAAAAAGCAAAGTGGTAGTAGTGCTAATGGTATTTATTAAGTGATTACTGTTTGCAGAGCACTGTACTAAGCACTGGGAGAAAATACGCAAGGGGGAATTTAAACACAGTCCCTGTACCTCATTGGATACAAAATCTAAAATGTCCTCGAAAGATTAATTAGTTCTTGTCAGAGCACTCTTGAACTATCTTTATTTTATTCTCCTTTTACTAATAAATCCATTACTATAAAAACACTAAATACAGAAACTGATCCCCCCAGCACCACCATCACTAGCAAATAATGAACTTGTTTATAATTTTTCTTGTGCGCCTGCTGTCTGGGGCACTAGAGACCTTCCTGCTCCATTAGCTACTGCCCTTCTTCAATCCTGTAGCCTTATTTCCTTCTGCTTTGCACCCTCAATAGATTTTAGGGCTTATTGTAATGAATGTAAATATATTGCTGTCTTAGGGCAGTGAAATCATTGTTAAGCAGTTGACTCTGCTCTTCTTCACAACAGTGGAATGCATTTTAAATTAGTGCTTGGAGAAAGCCCAAATGCTGAAATACTAAGGAAAAACATTCTAACTACTGCCATATCTTGCCTGCTAATGAAAAAAGAGAACAACAAATTTATTAAATCGGGTTCATTAGGGCAGCATTTAGAGCCTGGGGATTTTTTTAATGAATGATCTCACCTGTGAAAAGGTTTCTGGATTCTCAGATTCAAAATCAGCATCCAGATTGCTGCTGTTTGTTGAGGTGATAATGGTGTTAGCCTGTTCCCCAAAGTCTCAAGGGATTTAGATTTCCAGTAAACACATCCTCATCATGGGTAGGTTTGAATCAGAGGACTCGATGGGAAGTTTTAGCAACTTATTTTGATGTCAGTTATCTGATTCCGAACTGGATTCCAACCTCAGGCAACATATTCCCGAATAAACAGCACAAAAGACCTTTAGAAATTCCAGAGATGTTGACCTCTAGATCAACAGTCTGAATACCAATAACAGCTGACTGAAGAACAAACTTTAAGAAATAATGCTTATAAAGGAATCATCATTTGACTCTCCTCTTTGTTTCTCCTGCAATTGGTATTTCTAGATCCTATAAATGATTGGCCATCTCAAGTCCAGCTGGATCCATTCTATTGATGTGTTTCTCAAAATGGGAGCTCAGGAATCACAGGAATCACAGGAGAATTACAGAAACATTCTCTGAGGGTCATGGAGACCAGTGCTTTACCATTGCAAACAGATGATTTGAGAGCGACACTTTACCGTCATTGGTACAGTCTGCACTGGGAAAATTGAACAGAATCTTTAAGGAAAAATGGCCAGGGTGGTATCTACAAGATTAAGTTCAGACTATGTTAGGAGAGAATGAAGGAATAATAGGAAATCACAGGAGTTGATCATGATAATCACACCATGGTTAGGAAAGTGATGATGGAATAAAAAAATTCTGGACTATCACTCTATCCCCCACTTGATTAGCTAACAATTGAATCCAGCATAGAATAATTTAGTGTCAATAATAAATCATATTCTTTGTGCATTTACTGTGTGCAGAGCACTGTACTAAGTGCTTGGGAGAGTAAAATATGACAGAATTGGTAGACACATTCTCTGTTATTTTTCAAATATACCATTCCCAATATTGTTCTCCTGTACTGAAAATTTATTGGCAAAATCCCTTGTAGAAGAATCCCCTTAGCTCAATGGTGACAAAACTATTACATATTATGATTTATTTATGTTATTGTCTGTCTCCCCCTCTAGACTGTAAGCTTGTAGTGGGCAGGAAAGATGTCTACCACTCCGTTACATTTTATACTCCCAAGTTCTTAGTACAGTGCTCTGCACATAGAAAACGCTCAATAAATATCATTGATAATGATGATGATGGTGCCAGAACACTATCTTTATATCTATATTTCTTCGCCTGTGCTTCTGATGTGTCTTACAAGCATTTCTGTTCCTCTAGGGCTAGCATTTCACTGATATCAGCTAATAATTATCAAATAGTGTAACATACGTTTAGGAGTGGAAATGCATAGCGCAGAGATTGGTTTGTCTCTGCTAAACAAAGAACCTAAAGAGCATATTGATTCATATAAGCTATTTGCAGAACTGAAGCTCTTCATATGTTAGTAGGAGCAAAGGAGGAGTTACCAAGTTGTAACAGGGCATGTGACCCAACTACCTCCTCTGAATTTTGAGGGAAGTCTTCCTGGAGGAGGAAGGCTTTAAGAAATGATGGGAGCCATGTAGCATAGTAATGGTTCCCTGACCCAACTCTGTGTTAAACCAGTTACCTAAGGGTCTGGATTTAGTCTGATGGTTGAAGTTTTGGTTTCAGCTTTGTCTATTTTTGTCTTTTTCCTCAGACATTTCCTGCTGTTAAGCAGAGTGGAACTGGATGCTAGGTGAACTATGTGGGACACTAAATGATTTCGTGCCAGAAGACAGGGGACCTTGTTGCTGTGGAAAGATTGTATTTACCCAGTGGCTCACAGCCCAACTTCAATGGTCTCACCTGGTATTTAAATGGGTGCTGAAATTGAACCCTCCAAGTCAGGACACAGGCACAACATTGGGATTCTGGTAAAGATGCATGTCATGCTTCAGCTCCTTCAGATCTACCTAGTTTGTCCATTCACACCTTCGACCTTAAGCTCTAAAAGGGCAGGCACTGTGTCTGGTACACTTATTTTATAGGGTGTCCGACTCGGGCCCATGAACACGAGCGCTTAATGTTTCTGAATGATGACAATGATGATGAATGTCCTCCCATGAAAATCTAACCAAATTCTTGATAAGCTCTCTATTTTTCAGAGCTACTCAATCCCCAGATGTTAAATTAGAAGGGTGTGGTGATATAATGGACTAGTGTTGTAAATGAGGAAATTGTTTTCATCCTAGCTCTATTACTGTCTTTTTGGCCAAACTCACTCAGCTACATTCTTTGGTCAAGGGTCTGTCTGTTTCCCCATCTGGGAAATTGATAAGGACATGGTGAGAACGAGAGAGTTCCATGTACTTCAAAGAATTGTAAGCACAGATGGAATGGCTACAAAGCACAGCAGCCATGCTAAACTTATTATTCTAAACACGGGATGGGCCTGTTCTTCCTGGGCCTGGATACCAGGAAGGTACAGCAGACAGCTATGCAAAGATCAAGGCAGTCAAACAATCATTTTGAGATAGTTCACAGTGAGCCAGATTAACTCATAGCTCCTTTGATCAATCAATCATCATCAGTTGTATCAATTATGGTGTTTATTGAGCACCTACAGTGAGCAGCACACTGTACTAAGCACTTGGGAGAGTACGATACAATAGTGTTGACACACCCTTTCCTTGCTCAAAGTGAACTTACAGACTAGAGGGGGAATGGTGTTAGCCCTTTCTAGCCTCTAGAGGGTTCCCACCATATATAGCCATTTGATGTGCTGACAGGGTTGCTTATTCAGATTCAGAGACAACTGGTAAGACATTACCCAAATGGCCTGGGAGCGTTAGTGTTGGGGTAACTTCCAAAAATGCCTAAAGCATGGGTGCTGGAAGAACCTAATGCAGTAGGGGCTGGGTCTGGCTAACTCCTCTCCCTCTAGATTTTCTCACTTCATGCATCCCCTCTCTTGAAAGTTGACTTGTCCCAGTTGATAGGGGAGAAAGGAGATGTACTAATACAATGGAGTTCTGAGTCTCTGCTGCCATATGCATGTTAGTAAATAGACAACCCTTTCACAGTAATAGGGTGAGTGACAACCTTCCCAAAAACTTTGCCACCTCTTCGACCCAGTGGTGCACGTGATCAAATATAGGCTTGGACAATTCTTCAATATAGAGGCATCCTGGGCTGGGAACATTTCTACCAAATCTGTTGCATTTTATTTTTCCAAATGCTTAGTACAGTGCTCAGCAGCTGGTAAACCCTCAAAAAATATCTTTGATTGATTCACAGTCAGCTGAAAAGGTTAGCCCTCTTCATATCTCCAAAGAGTTCTTACTTTCTCTACCTTTTGCCTGACCCTAAACCCACCTTCAGCTTTGGTGGACTTCAGGGTGTCTTCTACCTGTTGCCCCTATAATGACAAGCTAGAGTCAGATTTAATTTAGAGTGAAAAAGTATTCTGTCCTAAGGACGTGTCCAAGTTTCTCTTATACAGCCCACCCAGGTTTTCATAAAGGGATTTATTTCATGAGTAAGCGGCTTCTTTCTTTATGCTGATGGCACAAAATGTATAACAGAGTGGTTAATGTAAAAAGATATGCAAGAAGCAACTAAAGGAGCAATCAATATCCCATGTAAATGGCTGACACACAACCAATTTTAGCTGAGCAGTTCGAATACAGTAATGTGTCATGAGGGGTTATAATAAGTGAAAACGGAGTTTGGATGATCCATTATAAGTTCCATTAGAGGGTGGCCTCCCAAATGCTAGTGATGAATGCCAAATGCTACCCTGAGATAAATGGAACCAGTGCAAATCCAAGAAAGCTATTTCTCCAAATGTCGTCCTCTGTTCCCATTGCTATATATCCCTCCTATAGTGGAAAGGGACAGAAATGGCTAGGGCAGGCCCCAGGAGAGTGGAATGCTAAAATATGAAAAAGAGTTGGGCTTTTTGTCATTGTTGTTCATTCAGACCTATCTTGGAGAAAGGCATGGCTACATGCTTAGCTGGGGATCAGGTAGTTTTGCTTCACTCTCTACACCAGCCCAATTCACTGGACACTTCTTCCAACTTTGCTGTGGCTATGGAGGCTTTGCTAGGTAAAAAATCTCTAGACTGTAATCTCAACTCTAGACTATAAGCTTGTTGTGGACAGGGAACATGTCTACCGATTCTGCTGTATTATATTCTCCCAAGCACTTAGTTCAGTGCTCTGCACACAGTACGCCCTCAATAAATATCCTCGATAGATTAACTGAATAAAGGAGCCTCTACCGTCTTCTTCCGTGAAAACTCTGATTATTCAACACCACATCTTTTGCTCCTTCAAGACTGGTGGTAGTAGATTGACATCTAAGAAATGCATGAGCACTTGAGATAAATAATAATGAGAAGCAACATGACATAGTGGTTAGAGCATAGGCCTGGGAGTCAGAAAGGCATGGGTTCCAATCCCAGATCTGCCACTTGTTTGTGTCACAAGCCCCTCACCCCCTGGTACCAACCAGGACCTTCCTGGAGCAGCAGAGACTCAGTGACACGTAGTAGAGTTCAAACCACACCTCTGATCACCAAGGTTACTGTGGAAAGTTTTTTACTTACTTTTACCTATGTGCAAGGGGGGTGGCACATACACGCACTCACTCACTCCACCAAGGGTCCACTACCAGTCTGTGGTCAAAGGAGCCCATTCTGCTAGTGCTTCTTCTTTCTGCTTCCAAGTATTGCTGCCTTCTGCCACTTTAGAGTGTGCTTTCCTGCTGCTTACTGCTTGTTTCTCTATGTGCCTTTTGCATGCCTCCTGCGTGTCTCAGGGTGCCTCCGCACTGCCTCCACGCTGCCCTTTTTATCTGCCTTAGGTGTTGCAGCTGTGGATCTATGGGGCAGTCATTGATTGGTCTAAGCCCATTACCGGGTAGAACAGGGAGAGAAGGCCATACCTCCCTCCATGCTCCACTCCCACAAACCAGCAATTACTTGTCCCAGGTAGACTCCATCACTACCTTTGAAAAGTCTCTTCCTTGTTGTTGTTTGTGGGGGTCACAAACAGTCACTAACAAGGCAACTTATTTTGGGCTCACCACAGTCTGCTGTGTGACCTTAGGCAACTTAACTTCTCTGTAGACTGTGTCCAACCTGATTTGTCTATGTCCACTCCAGGACTTAGAACAATGCCTAGAACAGAGTAAGCACTTAATGAATATTCATTCATTCATTCATTCATTCAATTGTATTTATTGAGCACGTACTGTGTGCGGAGCACTGTACTAAGCACTTGGAAAGTACAATTTGGCAACAGAACCATTATTATCATCATTATTATTATTAATCATTATGATATATGTTAAGCTCTGCCTCGGTGGTAAACACTGGGGTAAACACAAGATTATCACATAGGATAATGTCCTTGTCCAACATGAGGTTGACAGTCTAAGTGGGGGAGAACAGTCACTGAATCCCCATTTTACAGATGAGGAAACAGAGGCATAGGGAAATCAATAATAATTAATAATTATAGTGCTTGTTAAACCCTTACTATGTGTCATGCACTTAACTAAATACTGGGCTACAAGACAATTCATTTGGATACACCTGTCCCACACAGGTCTCACCACCTAAGTAGGAGGGAAGGCCACCTGGGAAAGTGAAGTGACTGGCCCAAGGTCACACAGCAGGCAAGTGGTGGATGCAGGATTAGAAGCTAAGTCCTCCAATTTCCACCCAAGCATTTCCCACTAGGCCACACTGCTTCACTTGACTTCTGTGGGGGCATATGACAAGGAAGAAAGGGGAACAGGAATCATGAAGAGAAGTCATTTAACTAGCACCTGATAAAGATGGAACCAAAGTGCATTTTAAATCAAGTTGATGTGGGTTTCCCACCACCTGGAAAACAGAAGTAGGACTCTATCTGTGACAAGTCACTAGGTAATGGACGCATAAGAAACCAGTTTTGCCTGCCCAGCATTGATGTAGCATTAATGAACCAACATCAGGATACACCCTTCAAAAACCATTTACATAGCACTTGCTATGCTGAAAAGCATTTGCCATGATCCTGTCATTTCTCATTACCCAGCATAGCAAATGGCGAGGTCATCATCAAGACCTCTATCAGGAAAGAAGGAATTGCATTTACCCTCCTCGCTTAAAGAGCATTATGCAAACACCACACCACAGAAGAGCCCTTGAAAACACAGGACATTCAAAACTGATGTGCTAATTAAAGATGGATGCCATCTTTATCTTTTGGATTAGTATTTCACCCACAAATAACCAAAGCATTTTCAGAAGGGAATGACTATTTCTGTCTCTCATTTGGCACAGGGAATTGTAAAATTGAAAGAGTAATTTGGGAATGGATATATGGAATGCTAGGTAGAAGATAAAAATTTGGATAGGTAATATATGGACATGATACTTAATAATAAATAATGATGGTATTTGTTAAGAGCTTACTATGTGCCAAGCACTCTTCTAAGCAATGGGGGAAATACAAGGTTACCAGGTTGTCCCAGGTGGGGCTCACAATCATTCTCCATTTTACAGATGAGGTAACTGAGGCACAGAGAAGTTAAGTGGCTTGCCCGAAGTCACACAGCTGACAAGTGGTGGAGCCAGGATTAGAACTCATAACTTTTGACCCCCAAGCCTGTGCTCTTTCCACTAAGCCCTGCTGTCAGATATTTAATAAGAATTGGAGGGCAAGCTAGGAAATATTTACCAAAATGATACACACCAACTAAAATTCTCTCTAGCCTACAGTATTCACCCTTCCTCCAGCTCTTAGTCAATCAGAATACAAAAACATTGTAATGCATAATGATGCATTACACTGCAAAAGTATTGTTCCTTTTCACTTTAAAAAACAAACAACAACAAAAAAACCAGCCATCATTTCAGAACACTGGTAGTAAAAGAAGAAATAAGAATGTCTCTGGTAAAATACTATCCAGGGAGACCCATCCCTAGCCTGGCTCTCACTGCTCCTATGGCCACACCCATATGAAACAAACCCATATTTCAGGGGGAAAAGGGGATTTTCAATTAATGAGACCTGAGCATGTGCAATAGTTAACCTTTGAATACTCTGGTTCTCCAACGTGTGAAGACTGATGGGAATTGAGTTTCACATGGTGGCCAGGACAGATTATGAATCTATGGGCCCAATGGGTTCCCCCAAACCAAAATAGTTGCTTCTACCAGTATCACCCAAACTCACACCTGCTTTCACTTACAGATTCCCCTCATCAAAACTGCGAGGGCTATTTTTGAACCCAACAAAGAACAGTGGTAGAGTTTAGGGAGGAAACTATTAGTAGGCTAGCCTCCGGAGAATCCCCAAGTGTGATGGATCCCACTATAGGTTGCCCTAAGGCAGCTGGCCCTCCTGTCCAATTTTTGTGGCCTGCCCTGGCTTAGACAGCTCTGGTATGCAGATGCAAATTCTCAAACCACAGTTCCTCAGTATTGGCCCAAGAAGGAAGAACTGTGGTCAATTCCCATAGTACAGTGCTTTGCACACAGTAAGCACTTGGAAAGTACAATTCAGTAACAAAGACAACCCCTGCCCACAGTGGGCTCACAGTCTAGAAGAATGAACTCTCCCGGCCTAGACTTCAACTAACTCTCATCTAATCCCGGCTCCACTGCTTGTCAGCTGTGTGTCTTTAGGTAAGTCACTTAACTTCTCTGTGCCTCAGTTAACTCATCTGTAAAATGGGGATTAAGACTGTGAACCCCAGGTGGGACAACCTGATTACCTTGTCTCTATCCCAGCACTTAGAACAATGCTTGGCACATAGTAAGCACTTAACAAATATCATTATTATTATTATTATTACCTGCCAAATAGCTTGAATCAGACAGGCAGACTGGCTTACTGATGTAGGACTTTGGCCTTAGGTTCTATTCGGAGAGAGAGAAAGAGGCGGTTCTTTCAAAAAATACCTCTCGCAGAAATCCCTTAGAAGAGGGACTGAACTGATGGGCAAACCCTTCCAAATCTGTAGCTCTGATGTTGTAGCTTCAGTGGCCTCCATTGTCTCTAGGGGCCAGAGGGCATAAAAAGAATCACATCTGCATTTCACCTACTTCCGAGGTGAGAAATGATTTTGGCCAGAGGGCCAAATCTGCAGGGCCCAGGAAGCTGACTGCTAAGTTCTTCTTTCCAGCAGTTAGATAGAGAGTGTTGGAGCAGAGTTTGAATAATAAGAATTGTGGCATTTGTTAAGTGCTTACTGTGTGCCAGGCACTGTTCTAAGCACCGGGGTGGATACAGACAAATCAAGTTGGACACTGTCCCTGTCCCATGTGGGGCTCACAGTCTTAATCTATATTTTACAGAAGAGGTAACTGAGGCATAGAGAAGTGCAATGGCTTTCCAAACGTCTTATAGCAGACAACAAGCGGAGTCGGGATTAGAATGCAGGACCTTCTGACTTCTAGGCCCTTGCTTTATCTACTAGGCCATGTTGCTTCTCAATCAAGACTGTAAGCTCGTTGTGGGCAGGAAATATGTCTGTTAATTGTTGTATTTTACTCTCCCAAGTGCTTAGTACAGTGCTCTGCACACAGTAAGCTCTCAATAAATACAGTTGAGTGAATGAATGAATCGCTTCTGTCCATGGACGCTCCTTGCTGTCTCTCAACCAACAGTGGATACAGTCAATAACCTCAACATGCCATTGTCCTCCAGGTAGAAGCCTGCTGGAAGGTTGTTAATTGTATTCCAGCTGGCTTGAAGACAGGTAAGAGCTGCAACAGGCGGAAACAGCTGGTTTGGATCATGTCCAGTTTCATTTCCGTCAGCCAGATTTTGTCTTCCTGCTTCTTATGAGGAGCAGATTAGCTTATGAGGGCATTTATGGGCTGATCAGCTACCAAAACAATTGTTTAATATTTTTTTCCCCACCTACTCAGTAATGGGAATTTTCTACTTTACCCTGGAAGAGTAGGTAACTGGTTATTTTCATGCCTGGTCTGGGAATTTATATTATCACGATGTTCACATAAAAAAAAAAGAAATATGCATATTCACTGCACAAAAAGTTACTCCGCTTTTCATGGAATTTTGACCCATGAATTAATCATTTTAATTAGAAATAACCAATATTCTTGCCCATCTATCTAATTTAATATTGTCCTGAATGATAAGGGCAAAGAGCTTCTTATAAAAGACACATCCATGTTGCCACCACTAATATCTAGCCAGCTACTAGCTCTCTGGATTTGAACCCAAGCTCATTTGGTGACCAGCTGTGTGAAAGTCATGTTCAGGAAGGAAAATAACAAGAGTCAGTTGCTAAAGGGAAATTTTAAATCTGTTTTCCCCCTTGATGCTTGTGCAAGTTAGAAACTGGCTAATAGAATGCAGAATATTTCTCTACAAATGCTAGAAGTGAATTAAAAATTAACAGGAACACATCAAGATAAAAATATACCACTTTTTTGAAAGTCCTTCTGTTGGGATATTACCACAACATTTTAAAGTCAAATTCTGTTTCTATAATATGTCTGATGATCTTATATTTTGCACAAAATTAAAATCCTTTTCATAAAGGTGCACCCCTCTGTCACAAAAGAACATGTCTTGAGCATCCTCTATGAATGGAAACTTTGGGGCTCAAGAGGGTTAGAGGCATATGCTCCCTGGACATAAAGAAAACTTGACTCTCAGGCAACTTCTTGTTCTAGCCAGAATGGTGTGAGTGGGGTGGTTATCCATTTGCTTATATAAGCATGGCCAAGAGTTGAAGGGAAAAGCATTAGCCTGAGGAGATTCACACTCTGTCCACTACGAATCTGCATTCTAAATCACTTCTTCTTACTCTGTTCATGATTAAATCTTCAGCCCAAACCATGTCTCACAATCATCTCCAGCTTCAGAGTTGCCTGGTGTGAAGAAAGTAAGATGTCCCTGTCCCTAGTCAAGGGTAGCTTTTGCTGGTTCTGAGAAGCTGCAGTGATGAAACATCTGGCCAGATGAATGAAAATTAATAATAATAATAATAATAATAATAATAATAATAATGGTATTTGTTAAGCAGTTACTATGTGCCAAGCAATGTTCTAAGTGCTGGGGTAGGTATAAGGTAATCAGGTTGTCCCACATGGGGCACACAGTATTAATCCCCATTTTACAGATGAGGTCACTGAGGCACAGAGAAATTAAGTGGCTTACCCAAGGTCACACAGCAGACAAGTGGCTGAGTCAGGATTAGAACCCATGTCCTCTGACTCCCAAGCCGGTGCTCTTCCCATTAAGCCATGCTGCTTCTCTGATTCTCTGAATCACACCATTGCATTTCCAGTGTCCTATCCTGTCCAGGCTTGTGACATTTTCCTGTACTCAGGGCTTCAAAAATGGTATCTGGACCTGTTTTTATGCCAACCTTCGTGCCTGGACCAGAAAAATCTTACCCATAAGACCTTGAGAGCAGGGCTTGAGTGAATGAATGAACCCAATGGGGTAAATGGATGCTTGAATCTGTTTACCCCAGTGGGTTCATTCATTCACTCAATCATATTTATTGAGTGCTTACTGTGTGCCAATCACTGTACTAAGAGCTGGGGAGAGTCCAATTGTCAGGTTCCGGGTGGCCAACTCAGTATCTGAGATTATATTAGAGGGTTCGTGTGTTGGGACGCTGAGAGAATGATCACCGCAACTTAAAAACTAGATACTTAGGTACAAGATACAGCGTGCAATCAGTGGAAAATCAAAGATGCAAGTATGGCAACAAACACAACTGTACCCCACCCAACACAGGCAGAGAGTTCTCTATAGCGAGGTGATCAATCTCATCCGGTGTTCAGGTTCTTAACAAGCTGCATGGCCTAAGTGGTCCCTGGGCCTGGGCTCATTCTCTGCCTTCCCTTAGGAGCCCCATGAGCAGTAGTCCATGTCCCATTTCCCTTTCCTTTTATACCATTCCTGTTGACCATAACATCGAGTTACTTCCGTGTATGCCCTAATCTATTAGCACCAAATGGTTTGCTCAGTTTTTAGCACTTTGGCATGGCAGTGCAGTTTCCTTTCTTCTCTGGTTTTCCTTTCTTCTCTAATCGCTAAGCCTGGGGCCCCTCCACCTTGGCAGGATGTGATAAGCAGGCAGCTGGGCCGTGTTTGTTGAGAGAATTAGCTGGGCCCTGTTTGTTGAGAGAATTAGTTGAGGAAGTAGATGTTAAATGAGTTAGTCTCAAGAAGTGTGTCCAGGGTCAAGTTAATGCCAGGGTCTTTAGCTTGGCCTATTCTCCTTCGAAACTCCACCACGGCCACAGCAAGAGCATGGCCCTGGCTCATTCCAGTACCTGGGCTGTGAGTAGCCCGGGGTGTGTTGGGGGGGCTGCAAGCCTGACATTCCTTACATAGAGGCAAATGACAGAGTATTAGATGAATCAATAGCCATAAAAATACAAAGAATGAAACAATATGTATTATCATTTGGTCCTCGCTTGGAGTATATCTGTACATCTGGCTGTAATGGCAGGAAGCGATATACCAAAGGGCATAAAGTTTAACACATTTTCTATGCAAGGTGAAAACTGCACTCGTCAACAATACAAAAATAAACAGACACATTCCCTGACCACAGTAAGCCTACAATCTAGAGGGGAGAGGCAGACATTAATATAAATAAATAAATTACAAATATATACGTAAGTGCTGTGGGGTTGGAATGGGGGAAGTACAAAGGAAGCAAGTCAGGGTGATGCAGAAGGTAGTGGGACAAGAGGAATGGAGGACTTAGGCAGGGAAGGCCTTTTGGAGGAGATATGTCTTCAATAAGGCTTTGAAGGAAGGAGAGTAATTGTCTTTCGGATTTGCGGGGTGCGGGGGGGGGGGGAGATTTCAAGTCAGAGGCAGGATGTGGGCAAGGGGCCGGCGGCAATATAGGCGAGATTGAGGCACAGTGAGAAGGCTAGCGTTAGAGGATTGAAGTGTGCAGGCTGGGATGTAGTAGGAGAGTAGCAAGGTGAGGTAGGAGGGGCCAAGGTGATTGAGTGCTTTAAAGCCAATGGTGAGTGCTTTAAAGCCAATTTGTACTCTTTCAATCTCTTAATACAAGCCTCCTCACACAGTAGTGCCTCAAGAAATACCACTGATGACTGGTAAACCAAAGATCAACACAGAGCTAAAATAAAGCCATTACTGTATTCAGCTAACTAGGCACCTCTTGAGCAATGGTGCACTGAAAGAGTAGAAAACCACATGAAGGAGGTGATATATTTTTAAATGCTAGTAGATATAGATAAGCAGCATGGTTCACTGGAAAGATCCCGGGTTTTGGAGTCAGAAGTCAAGGGTTTAAATCCCAGCTCTGCCAGTTGTCAGCTGTGTGACTTTGGGTAAGTCACTTCACTTCTCTGTGCCTCAGTTACCTCATCTGTAAAATGGGGATTAAGACTGTGAGCCCCATGTGGGACTACCTGATCACCTTGTATCCCCCCAGTGTTTAGAACAGTGCTTTGCATATAGTAAGCGCTTAACAAATACCATTATCATTATTATTATTATTATTATATAGATTCTAAACCTGTAGTAGCGTACGGCTCCAAAACCAAATTTAAGACAATGAAGTTTTCCTTTGTAAAAAAAATAGCTGTGAAAATGGGTCTTGGCATAAATGCCTTATCTGGCTTTATGAAGTGTCTCATCATTAGTTGTAAGCTCCTTCACTATATTGTAAGCTTTTTGAAGATAGATATCATGTCTACTGGCATTATTGAACCCTTCCAAGTACTCTGTACAGTGCTCTGCACACAGTAAGCACTTGATAAATAGCACTGATTGATTGGATTAGCTTCAGATCAAAGCAGGTAACATACATCCCCCTTTGACAACCCAAATAGACTCCAGAGTATCCCTGAGATCCAGATTTGCCAGCTGGGAGTTTCCCATAGTCCTCTACTTCCAGCTGGTATGAACAGCATGACCATGAGGCATCTACCTGGCCACCTACTTCCCCATTGAGAACTGTCAGCCCACCAGGAAATCACAGCATCTCTTACATGGTGCAAGATCTAGAGCCTGGAGCCATGGGCCAGCACTTTCTTCCAGGGCTGATGCAGCTCATTTCAAAAGCATTTAAATAACAACCAACATTTACTTTCCTTAATGGAGATAGGGACTGACCTTCCTCAAATCGATCCTGAGAAGCTAGTACAGCTTAGTATCCCTATGCGATTTAGAGCTGTGAATATTGAGGGGCTTACCAAAGTGAAAGAGCAAGGTTAGACCCAGGGAAATGCCTTAAGCCCATGAGGTGCTCCTGATGACCATTCTGAAAATCCACTGTCCAGTGACACAAGCCAGGCCGTCCCTGTTCTCTCTACAGGCAAACAGAATCTGTCTGGATTTGATAATTATCTGTGATCCTGATGAACTTAGCATTTTAGGAGCAGCACTCATGCCTCACCTAAAGTGTGTGATATCTGCAGGAGGCTGAGAAATCCTGGGGCCCAGTAGAATAAAAATCACTCACTCTAATATGCTTAAATTTGGCATTATAGAAGGCTTCAAGCATGAGCAGTTAGAAGTACACAATACGTTGCCTTCATTTTCTCAAATGGTGGCTCTTTTGAGCTCGCATCCCCTGCCTCAGCCACTGACATTCAAATTGGCTTTTTGCATTTCATAATAGCAGTTTCTGTCTTGTTTTCAGCTTTGTCCACCAAGCCCACTGCTGTGACTTTCTCTGATGCATGAGTCAATATAAAGCTGCCTGAAAATGCATCATTTATTTCAGTCATTTTGCTTAAGTACACTCAGTATGGGCAAGGTAGTCAGAGAAAATGATTAGAGCGGCATGCTCCTGTCATGAAGTGCTTCCTCATCAATGGTCCAATGGTCCAATTTTCAAAATCTTGACTAAAGCCCCTTTAGCTTTCAGACCCTTTCACGCACACACACACACACAAATTGTACCTGAAGGCCTAGCCTCAGTCCTCGTAAAGAATGTAAAATCATCTACAGTATGGCTCAATTTTGTCAGCACTGATCTGGATCCTTACATTTCCCATGGCAGGACAACTATCCACCTAAGAATACTGGTTTCATCAGCAACAGTCCCATCAATTACTTCATGATTCAGTGCCCAGTGTGCATCTCATGTAAAAATTCTTATAGTTTTAGGGATGGGGGACTCAGAATTTTCATTTCTTTATGGGAAGTTGTTTGGGGATACGAGCTTCCAGGCAGTGCTTGGAAATCACTGGTTCTAAGGAGGGCAAAAGGGTCATAGAATTGAATGATAAAGAGGACTTTATGGTCAAGTCCAGAATTAATTGCAGGGGATCCAAACTGGTGAAAGAGAAGGCTTATATTCTGATGGCAATAGGTATTCCACCAGAGGACAACAGGACTATCAATCAATTGTATTTATTGAGTGCTTACTAAGCACTTTATGCTTGTGGGAAAGTAATAATTATGGTACAATGCAACAGTTTGAATACATGTTCCCCCTCCACAACAAGCTTACAGTCTAGAGGGGGAGACACACATCAAGCAGCATGGTATAGTTTATAGTGCATGGCCTCGGGAGTCAGAAGGTCATGGGTTCTAATCCTGTGTCTGCTACCTGTCGGCTGTGTGACCTTGGAAAATTCACTTCACTTCTCTGGGCCTCGGTTACCTCATCTGGAAAATGGAGATTGAGACTATGAGCTCCACATGGGACAGGGACTGTGTCCAACCTGATTTGCCTGTATTCACCCCAGTGTTAAGTATAATGTCTGGCACACAGTAGGTGCTTATCAAATACCATAAATAAATTACAGGTATGGAAGTGCTTTGGGGCTCAGCAGGGTGGAGTGAACAAAGGATGCAATTACAAGTGCAATGTAGAAGGTACTGTAAGAAGAGGAAATGAGGGCTTCGTCAGGGAAGTCCTTTTTATCTCTGATTTACTTTTATTAAGGCTTTGAAGGTGGGGAGAATGATCATCTGTTGGATATGAAGAGGGAGGATGTTTCAGGCCAGAAGCAGGACATGGGTGAGGGGTCGGCTGCAAGATAGATGAGGTTGATGTGCAATGAGTAGGATGGCATTAGAGGAGCAAAGTGTGTGGGCTGGGTTGAGCAGGAGAGCAGAGAGGTAAGGTACGAGGGTTTAAGGTGATGGAGTGTTTCAAACCCTATGGAAAGTTGTTTCTGTTTGATTTGGAGGTGGATGGGCAACCACTGGAGGCTCTTGAGGAGTGGGACTAAGTGCTGAGGTGGATACAAGCAAATCAAGGAGGACACAGTCCCTGTCCCATGTGGGGCTCATGGTCTCAATCCCCATTTTACACATGAGGTAACTGAAGCACAGAGAAGTGAAGTGACATGCCCAAGGTCACATAGACAAGTCGAGGAGCCAGGTTTAGAATCCATAACCTTCTGACGCCCAGGCCCGTGCTCTATCCATTACACCATGCTGCTTCTGGATGGAGATAGAGAATAGAGGGGACCTAGAACTGAGCCTTGATGGACTCGTACAGTTAGTGGGTGGGAGGCAGAGGAGGAGCCCTCAAAAGAGACTGAGAATGAGTGGCCAGAGGGAAAGGAGGAGAACCAGGAGAGGACAATGTCACTAAAGCTGAGGCTGGATTACAATTTTAGGAGAAAAGGGTGGTTGACAAAGTTGTTGGAGCTGAGAGGTCAATGAGGATTAGGATGGCATAGAGGCTGCTAGATTTGGCAAAAAGGAGGTCATTGGTGACTTTTGAGAGGGAAGTTTCTGTAGAGTGAAGGAAGCAGAAGTCAGATTGAATGGGGTCAAGGAGAGAATTGGAGGAGAGGAACTGGAACAGTTTGGCCTACAGCCTCAGTTACCTCATCTGTAAAATGGGACTTAAGACTGTGAGCTCCATATAGGACAGGGACTGTGTCCAACCTGATTACCTTTTACCTTCCTAAAGCCCTTAGAACAGTGCTTGACATATACCAAGTGCTTTACAAATACCATAATTATTACTATTAAGTGGAAGCAGAGGCTTTAGACAACCCACTGAAGAAGTTGGAGAGGAATGATAGGAGGGAGATGGGGTGATAACCAGTGGGGGCCATGGGGTCAAGGTATGGTTTTCTTTAGGATGCAGACATGAGCATGTTTGAAAATGGTGGGGAAGGAGTTGTTGGAGAGAGAATAGTTGACGATGGTGGTCAGGGATGGAAGAAGGGATGGGGCAAAAGTTTGATGAGGTGCAGTGGGATGGGGTCAGAGGTGCAGGTGGAGGGAATGGAATTTGAAAGGATGTTGGAGATGTCCTCTTGAGATCCTTCTGGGATAGATGGGAGAGTTGAAGAAGGGGCAGGAAAAGGGAGGAACTGGAGAGGAGCATGGAGATTATAGGGAGATCATGTCTGATGGTTTCAATTTTCTCAATAAACTATGTGGCCAGCTGGATACTTAGATTCAGCCCCACTACGAGGGAAAATCCTGCATTTTGAGCTTCTCTTATACTTTCCATTGTACTTATTATTTGCCCTTTCATTCAGCAAGTACTCGATAAATACCATTACTACTGTGACTACTAAACCTGGAAACACCAAAGGATGATAATAATAATAACAATAATGATAATAATAATAATAATAATAATAATAATAATAGCATTTGTTCAGTGCTTACTATCTGCCAAGCACTGTTCTAAGCACTGGGGTAGATACATGATAATCAGGTTGTCCCACGTGGGGCTCACAGTCTTCACCCCCATTTTACAGATGAGGGAACTGAGGCCTAGAGAAGTTAAGTGACTTGCCCAAGGTCACACAGCTGACAAGTGGTGGAGCTGGGATTTGAACCCACGACCACTGGCTCCCCAGCCCGTGCTCTTTCCACTGAGCCACACTGCCCCACACTGTCCTAATGTACTAATAATAATAATAATAATAATAATGGCATTTGTTAAGTGCTTACTATATGCCAAGCACTGTTCTAAGCGCTGGGGTAGATACAAGGTAATCAGGTTGTCCCACGTGGGGCTCACAGCCTTAGTCCCCATTTTACACATGAGGTAACTGAGGCACAGAGGAGTTAAGTGGCTTGCCCAAGGTCCCACAGCAGACAAGTGGTGGAGCCAGGATTACAACCCGCATCCTGTGACTTCCAAGCCCATGCTCTTTCCACTAAGCCACACTGCTTCTCTATTGTAAAGGAGAAATGTTTCATTGGCTTCTTATAGAGCCAGTGGGTGCTATCCCATTTTGCATTTACATACCAAAGATGGACTAGCCCATTCTCCAGATCAGAAAATGAAGATATATGAAATCAGATTCCAAACCCAAGGTATTGAATAAACAACCAAACATACTCACTATAAAGGTGATGGAAATGGCTGACTCACTTAAACAGCTAAAGCATCTGAACCACAATGTCTTGGACCAGAGTGTTATAAAGTAATTAGGCTGGATGATATGATATGATAAACTAGACCAGGCATTGTCAACCTTTTAATCATGGATCCAGCCCTTTTCACGGCTAATCATTCAAGCTGTCCTCAAACTTTCGTTTAACTCAGTTTGGGAAGGAGCTACCATACGATTGTAAATAACTGAGAAAAGAAAATGCATGGTTTGTGTCTACTGTACTCCCCGAAGAACTTAGTATTGTGCTTTGCACCTGGTAGGTGCTCAGTAAACACAATTCATTGATCAGTCAATCAATGATTTTTATTGTGCCCCTTCTGAATGAAAAGCATTGTACCAAGCCCTTGAAGAGAGTATAATAAAAGCAAAACACACATTGCCTGGCTATAAAAGGTTTACAATTTAACATGGGAGTCAAATATATAAAATGATTTACAAGTTGTAGGTGTATTAGGTGGAGCAGAGATCACACAGAGCAAATTTTCCAAGGTGAAATATTCTAATTGAATTAGAATAAATAATTGACCATGGAGTTGACTATAAATGCTTGTACAATGTTGACTGTTGGGTTGATATGACTTAAAGGGTTGGGAATTACTCGAGGAAGGCTCTCAAAAGGATATAAGATTTTGGGAGGATTTTGAAGACAGGGAGGGTCTTAGGTGTGTGGATTTGGGAGTGGGAACTTCACTGATTGATTGATTGGGTGGGAGGAGTAATTTTTTGGTGAACCAGAGTGGGGATGAGGAGAGCCAAGCTGTGGGTGGCCATTGGTTGCTTCTATACCAAGTCCCTGGTTTGCATCCAAATCAGAAGTTTGGGTTCAGAACCAACATGGAGCCAACAGCTATTTACAGACACTATAATGGGTAGTCCCATATTCTGGTTCTGATCTGGCCCGACCCTAAAGCAGAAGTTTGGATGAGGTGTTAGAACTGTAGCCAACCCCTGAGCCAGAACAGAAGCATGGCAAACAATGTCCTTCGTCCTCTGGACACAGGGTGGACCAGAACCAAGGCTGTCTGGTATAGAGGGGGCTGGATCCATCTTACAATGATGGGTCACCCACATCTGATTAAGTGCAGTCCTCTGCCTCTCTCCAAAACTCAAACCATCTCAGACAGATGGTTATCTCCCTTCCCATTAGATATAACCCAAGAAGACTCCATAATCTCTCTTGGTTATTGCTTTGGTCCAAGGATCAGGTAATGTTAGGGTTTAAAAGTCAACAGCAGCAGCTGGGTGAGAAACCAAAATATAGGAAGGGGCCAAAAGACTTGGGCAAAAAGCAATCATTTCTGTTCTTGTTTTCATTCACCACCAATCCCATTCCTTCTCTGAGGCACTGGGAGATAGTTTTTCAAAAGACGTTTTATGGTAGATCAGTATTCCAGAATGTATCCTTGAAAATCTGTCATCCAGGGAGTGGTGTCCCACAATCCATCTACCTCAGGGGGAGAGAGAGGTGCAGGATGATGGCTTTCTGGGCTGTTTTAGAACCTTCTTCTGGAACTGCTCACCCTGGGAGCAAAATTCTCTGGGAAAATCCCAAAAAACATTTTTAATTCACAAAACTATGTGCACAGCTATCACCTTCCTCCTTGCCCTCCTCCCCAGAGAGAACAAAGAACATGTCATTTCTACCCAGGTAATGAATTGTAGGTTCTACAAAGGAACTGAACCTTTATAGAGAGTAATGCTGCTATCTGGTGAATCCCTTAAAGATTGGCTGCTAGAGGTCAAAACAATGGGTTGACTTTCAGTGATTTACCAAGTTCTTTAGGCTACACCTTCACTGGTTTTAGTGAAGGGGGTTGGTGTAAGCTCATTGTGGGCAGGGATTATTATTATGTCTGCTTATATAGTGTACTCTCCCAAGTGCGCTGCACACAGTAAGGCTCAATAAATATAATTGAATGAATGAAACAAGCAGGGTCAGACCTTCCTCTAAGTCCTCTGTGGACCACCTCCCTGCCCCCTCCCATCCCCAGCACCATATCTCAGTCTCCCTGCCATTTCCTGCTCTCCCCCTATGATCCTTAATCTCCCCTTATCTTCCCTTGTCTCCATGGGCTTCTTGTGAAGTTCTCACAAGATACATTAGAGAAACAGTGTGGCTCAGTGGTAAGAGCATGGGTTTGAGGGGCAGAGGTCATGAGTTCTAATCCCACCTCCGCCACATGTCTGCTGTGTGACTTTGAGCAAGTCATTTAACTTCTCTGGGCCTCAGTTACCTCATCTGTAAAATGGGGATGAAGACAGTAAGCCCCACATGGGACAACCTGATTACCTTGTATTCCCCACAGTGCTTAGGACAGTGCTTGGCACATAGTAAGCACTTAACAAATGCCATCATTATTATTACATTTTAAAACAAAAACCCATTATTGTTTTCTTCAGAGATTCTAGGGCATTTTCTAGTATGAAACATGAAATTCCCAGCAAATACTGCAGACAATTCGGACACTGCTGCATCACCACCCCAGGAGAGAGCTTGGAATCCAAACTGCTCTAAGGATGGCCCGTTCCCCGGTCAAACCCAGTTAAGTTGCAAAGCTCACACTATGTCCGCCATTTGCCATGAGTTTCATGACGGAGACAGCAGGTCAGCGGCAGGTAACTCTGAGCTCCCCACTTCCACCCCTTCCTGAGAAAGAGGCAGCCAGGGAGGATCCAGCCATCCTAACCTCTGGTCCACTTTCCACAGCTGGCTGGGAGGGAGTGCCAATCCCAGAGTCCCCTGCTGGGAGGAGATGAGCGTGCAGGGTGACAGGGATTTGGAAGGGAATGGATCCTGTTCCCTAAATGGTGTCACTACCACCATTCCCCACCCCCAATCAGAGCCTGCCTGGGGGAACCAATCTGAAGAAGTTTCAACCAACAGATTGGCAGATGAGTCCACTAAGCTCCTATCTGGGGGAACCAATTATAAAAAGCAATCGGTTCCAGAAACAACACTTTTACATACAATCAAAGAAGGTCATCTCGAAGCTATAATGTTTCATGGTGGTAAGCAGAAACCTCTCTTTATACTGAATTATCACAATCTCATTCAGTGTGCCAGGGTCTCACTACAATATCACAGTCCTGCTGCCCCTGTTATCAATTTTTAAACTGCTCCCAGCTCCTAGGGCATTTCAGGACAGTGACCAGGTTACTTTCCATGCTTGAAACATAAGAGTCAGGCTGCTGTAATGAAAGATTCAGCTATTTGGTCATTTTTCTAAGAATGCCTTTATAAACCAATTTTTGAACCTCATGAGTAAACCAATAATACCTGGTTTGGGTTCATCTCAGTGGCTCATTTTCCGTGGGCTTTGATGTGGGCTGCGGACAATGTTGGCTGTCATGCACGGTTCTGATGGAGACTTCCACTCATTTTATGTAGGTCTTTGGGCTTTTGGGAAATTCCAGCTGCATAAACAGGAATAAGGATTCTCAAAGCACCGGGGGGAATAATTTGGCACTAGAGAAAATTGGCCCATTGACTGGAATTTATAGCCTCCTTCACAAGGCGCACAAGTGTTGCTTGGCCAAACCATACATGTTATATAAGCTTTCCTGTAAGTCAGTCTTGGCAACCTCTGAATCGGATTGATTATTTTCCTCTGAATTCCCTCAGCAAAGAATCCTTTCTCATTGTGGTGTCCAGGAGCCACTAAGAAGGAAGCTTCCCTGAAAAAGTGAAGTAATGGTTGTCCATATTTTTCTTTACCTCATATACCAGTTTCAACATCCCCCGCCCATTCCAAGCCACTTGTTTATTAACAAATTACACATGTAAAGGCTTGTTCACACTGAGACTGATTCTTCCCTCTTTCTGTAGGAGGAGAGGGAAAGAGGGAGTAAAGGATTTAACAGCCTTCCATTTTTTTTTAAGAAAGAGGGATTATGGAGGACCCAGCAGCTGTGTTATTTGGAAGTAGGCCATGTGACTATCAGCAATTCTTCTCCCTGGCCAGTTTCCATCTCTGAATATCTGTTTACCCTTGGGGTTCTTGAATTATCAGGTGCAAATCCTATTTCCATAAATTTTCTTTTTCACTGATATGTAGCTGCCTTGCCCACAGAATCTATATCAGTACCAGGATGGGTGAGACTGGATTCTCAGCAGCTCTCAGTGTACAGTGCCCCCAGTAATGGAGGTGTTTTGTTAGGATGTGGGATGGTAAGGAAAATTTGATCATGTGCTTTCTTTCAAGAACCAGCCTATCCAAAGTGGAGGGGATACAATAGCCATAAGGTCTGGGAGTTGGCAACCTGAAAACAAAACATTTCCCCAAAACATCAGAAAAAGTGGAATAACTTGAAACATGCAACCAAGTGTCTTTTTCAGCATGAACAATAATTATCATTTAGGAAAATACAGAAAACAACTGTTAAAGTCTCTAAAAAAGAAACAGGATATACCATGCCCCAAAGCACATCATTTTAATTTTGTAGATATGTATCTCAAAGTTCAGAAAGTGAAAGAAAACTTTGTTTGGCTTATGAAAAATGAAGCAATCCAAAGCATTTGGTGTCCAGTGGAATAATAATGACCAACTTTTCTTTGGTAAAGTGAAATGTAACAATGCCGCAATTGGAGGAGCTGGATTTATTGAGAAGATTGGGGCAGTTTCCCTGGGAGAGAGCTATGATCTCATCTTCTGGAGAGTAGAATCCTCCACATTAGACACCACAGAAGGTAGCACAGCCTGATAGGCAGTGGGTGAGAAAATAGAGTCTAGGAGAGAGTAGAAGATGCACAACAATCAGGTCAAAGTATACTGTTACACGATGACTTTAGTTTGGCCTAGTGGTTAGAGTGCAGGCCTGGGAGTCAGAAGGACCTGGGTTCTAATCCTGGCTCCACCACTTGTCTGCTGTGTGACTTTGAACAAGTTACTTAACTTAGCTGTGCCTCAGTTACCACACCTTTAAAATGGGGATTAAGAGTGTGAGTCCTGTAGGGGACAGGGACTGTGACCAACCTGGTTAGCTTGCATCTATCTCAGTACTTAGTACCCGGCCTGGCACGTAGTAAGTGTTTGACAGATAACAAAAAAAAAAGACAAAAAAGGTGACCAAGAAAGCTTCATCAGAAAAATTGTGAAAGGACCAGGAAGGAAGGAAAGGGTATCAGTTTACCTTAGTTGAAGCCAACTACTAGAGTGTTGTAGACCCCACATGTTGAATGAGAAACAACACCGGTGGACCAGGAAGATCCCACTGAAATAACCCAAAATTAGTTTAATGGGAGTACTGGTGGACACAAAGACAATCACCTCTGATGTATTGATGAAAGATACATTGATGTATTGAAAATTGTCAGTACCCAGTAAGACGGAATTAAAAAGCTAGAAAGCATCCTGCAAGTGCCAGTTAAGCAAATAAACGTTGGGAAAAGAAGTATGAGCACTGAACCTCAAATATAACTCTTCTAGGGAAAAAGATGATGATTATAATGTAGTCCTTTTCCCTGAAAATAAGGCACAAAGAATAGTAGGCAAGAATAAAACAAAGAGTTAGGGAAGAAACATTGAAAATAATGACAAGAGCAGCTATCATGAAAGTAAAAGGAAAAGATTATAAGGAATAAAAGGATGCTTTTCAAGGACATTCAAAGATGACTTCAAAGTGTATAAATATTTGAAAATGATGGAAATGACAGTTTCAACAAAAATGAAAAGAGCCAAGGGATGCACAAGGCTTAAACAATATCCTAATGGCAACAGAAGACATAACTGGCAAGAGGAGGTGGCAGGTGGAATCAAGATGGAAGAAACACGTACAACATTTCCTTCTCACCAAAAGTCAGAATAAGTTGAACTGAGCCAAGAGTTAATCCAGAATCCATCCCAGAAGTAATCTGGGAAGAAATTAAATGTGCCACTGCAATATAAAATCAGGAAAATACATAAGGATAACATATGGCTCAACTATCTCAAAGCAAAAGCTCTACCTCTATTTAAATCCCTTGCATAATGAGCCTGCTTACACAACCTGAACACTCCAGCTGCATGGGAAAAAAAGGCAATAAAGATGAAGAAAGAGACTCTCCAAACAACTTCCCAATAAATCATACTAAAGCACATCAAAAATGCCTTCAAACCCTATAAAAGCCAGATTCTGCCCAGGATATTCAAATTTTGACCAAATAAAATCCTTCCATCACTTAACAGAAAGATGCTAAATCCCAGTTTGTGCTTCTATAAGTACAAGACAGCACTCAAGCTTGAGGAATTCAACAATTGTTAAAGTATTCAATGAAACTGGTATTAACTCAATATACATGTCCCTAATAGAGGAGATGTTTTTCAATTTTACTTCATTCTTACAGCAGGAAAGAAGTCTGAAGCTGGAGATATGAGAGAGGGGCATGAGGAGGTTATCTTGAGAAGAATAAAGAGTGCATGCTGGGATGTAGTAGAGAAGAGACTAGATGACTCTATTGCATTGTACTCTCCTAAATGCTTAATACACTGTTCTGCATACTCAGGCTAATTTTTCAAAAACTGAGTTTGCAGACATCTTCCTTCTCACTATCTTCCAGTGTTTTCCATTCCACTGCATCAAGCAGAAACTCCTGACTATCATCTCTAGTTCACTCAAGAAGCTTTCTACTGCTCTATCAATCAGTGGTATAAACTGAGCACTAACTATGTTCAGAGCACTGTATTAAATGCTTAGGAGAGTACAATGCAATAAAGTCACCTAGTCTCTTCTCTTCTACATCCCGGCATGCACTCTTCGTTCTTCTCAAGATAACCTCCTCATGCCCCTTTCTCATCTCTCTGGCCTCCGACTTCTTCTTCCCACCTTCCCCCCACCTCCCTTCTCAATCGCCCTACTCTTTCAATCAATCAGTCATATTGACTGAGTTCTTGCAGTGTGCAGAGCCCTGTATTAAAGGCTTGGGAGAGTGCAGCTTAACAGAGTTGGTGGACACTTTCCTTCCTCACAATGACTTTACAGTCTAGAGACTAGTCTTCACAACTGGTAAAACATTGCTTTCTCCATTTTCATAGTCCCCCTGAATCACAGTTCATCTAGGTAATATTCTGTGATTAATAGCTCATCTTTTCACCCTATTTTGCCCCCAACTATCGTTTCAGTATGACTGCATCATGTAGGCATGCAAATACTCTCATCCCTTTTGTAGTACTGATGTATATATCTATATACATGATTACTTCCTCTCACATATTTTATCTTAGTGTTCACCTCCCCTGTTAGAGGGTAAGGACCTTGCAGACGGGGATCATGACTGCTAATTTTGCTATACTCTCCCAAGCATGTAGTAATAATAATAATAATAATGATGATGATGATGGCATTTATTAAGCACTTACTATGTGCAAAGCACTGTTCTAAGTGCTGGGGAGGTTACAAGGCAATCAGGTTGTCCCACGTGGGGCTTACAGTCTTAATTCCCGTTTTACAGATGAGGTAACTGAGGCAAGGAGAAGTTATATGACTTGCCCAAAGTCACACAGCTGACAAGTGGCAGAGCCAGGATTAGAACCCATGACCTCTGACTCCCAAGCCCAGGCTCTTTCCACTGGGCCACACTGCTTCTTGTGCCTCAGTTACTTCATCTGTCAAATGGGGATTGAGTCTGTGAGCCCCACGTGGGACAGGAACCGTGTCCAAGCCGATTTGCTTATATCCACCCTGGCGCTTAGTACAGTCTCTGGCACATAGTACAGGGCCGTGCACACAGTTGATGATCAAATATGCTAAGATAAACTGGGCAGCCCGTCTCTCACTCCCCATTCCCCTTTCCTTTCATTATCTACCTCCTCTTGTTCATTTTATGTTTGGGGTTTTCACTGTGGAATTGGACCATAGTAACTACCTGCTTAGTACACACCCACCTTAAAGCCCATAAAATTCTGGAACTTGTAGCACAGATGTTCCAGAAAACTGGGGAAATTTAGCCCCACACATCCCTCAGCCTGGGAAATCCTCTCTCATGATTGCTGAGAGAAAGAGAAAAGCAGCATAGCAAGTGACTTACATTGTTCTCAACGTACGGGCCAACCAAGTATGGGCGGCCTACGAACTGTGGCTGTTGTTTCCATGCTGTCTACACAGGAGTCACCTATATGCAATTTATCATTTGCAAACATCTGGCATTCCTGATCAAGCACAAGTTAGAGAAGGCCCCATAACTGAGTCTTTGGGAGACAACTAGATGGGAAGTGAGATTTTCCCCCCAAGAAGTCTACATTTTATCTCAAGAAAATACAGGAAAGTAAGGCTTGAATTAAATCAGATTTCATTACGTCTGAAATCCAGTATCTGTGAAGTTTCTCCTCAGAATGGGTACTTTTTTCTTCCAAGAATAGTAATATGGGGCTGTAAATGATGGCTGAGGAAGAGTAGATATAGGAAGCTTTCCTAACCTTACCTCTGAAACATTTAATTCATGGAACAACATAATTACCAGGGGCAGCCACAGAGTGGCAGCACAGCATAAATGTGCAAGGGTTGCTTGAAAACTCACAGGATATTTCCTTCTTCTGGGCTTCCAGTAAGGCTACCAGCCAGATAATTTCCATTAGGAGCAGATTAATGAAAAAATTTCAATCTGGAGGAGATCTGCACAATAAAAGTTGATCTTCTCACATTATCATCTCTCAGATCAGTGATCTAGAAACAAACTTGCCTATTCTGAATAGTGTTCTTTTCGCTAATGTTAGCAGCAGCTCATAACTAGAGAAATCAGAGCAGAATGGCCATTAAAAAATACATTAAAGCAAATTTGTATTGAAAATGAACTTTTTCCCAGCAACACATTATCTCTGAAAATTTATAATTTAATGAGAATTTTTAATGATCCACTTTTCATTTCAATAGCAATGAAAATACTGATTCAAAATTATTTAAGAGGTCAAGCTTAGAAAAAAAGGTTCTATTCCATGATATCTTTTCAGATTATCAAGCCTAAACAGCCCATGAAGAATGCCAGAGCTCTTTCCAAATCTAACCTGTTGGCATAAACTTGGGCATGCACAGCAGACAAAAAACCATTATAATAAAATTTCCATGAATGTCGTTTCAGAAATAGGTGGAAGGTTTTACATAAAGAAAACCTGTTACAAGGAATTGTTCTCCTAAAGAATTCCTTCTTCTCTCATCATCATTATTAACAGCAGCACCAGTACATTTATTGAATCCATCCTAATCCTCCTCAACCTCTCAGCTGCCTTAGACACTGTGGACCACCCCCTTCTCCTCAACATGCTATCTGACCTTGGCTTCACAGACTCCGTCCTCTCCTGGTTCTCCTCATCTCTCCGGTCGTTCTTTCTCAGTCTCTTTTGCAGGCTCCTCCTCCCCCTCCCATCTCCTTACTGTGGGGGTTCCCCAAGGTTCAGTGCTTGGTCCCCTTCTGTTCTCGATCTACACGCACTCCCTTGGTGACCTCATTCGCTCCCACGGCTTCAACTATCATCTCTACGCTCATGACACCCAGATCTACATCTCTGCCCCTGCTCTCTCCCTCTCTCTCCAGGCTCGCGTCTCCTCCTGCCTTCAGGACATCTCCATCTGGATGTCTGCCCACCACCTAAAACTCAACATGTCCAAGACTGAACTCCTTGTCTTCCCTCCCAAACCGTGCCCTCTCCCTGACTTTCCCATCTCTGTTGACGGCACTACCATCCTTCCCGTCTCACAAGCCCGCAACCTTGGTGCCATCCTCGACTCCACTCTCTCATTCACCCCTCACATCCAAGCTGTCACCAAAACCAGCCGGTCTCAGCTCCGCAACATTGCCAAGATCCACCCTTTCCTCTCCATCCAAACCGCTACCCTGCTCGTTCAAGCTCTCATCCTATCCTGTCTGGACTACTGCATCAGCCTTCTCTCTGATCTCCCATCCTCATGTCTCTCCCCACTTCAATCCATACTTCATGCTGCTTCCCGGATTGTCTTTGTCCAGAAACACTCTGGGCATGTTACTCCCCTCCTCAAAAATCTCCAGTGGCTACCAATCAATCTGCGCATCAGGCAGAAACTCCTCACCCTCGGCTTCAAGGCTCTCCATCACTTCGCCCCCTCGTACCTCACCTCCCTTCTCTCCTTCTACAGCCCACCCCTCACCCTCCGCTCCTCTGCCATTAATCTCCTCACTGTACCTCGTTCTCGCCTGTCCCGCCATCGACCCCCGGCCCACGTCATCCCCAGGGCCTGGAATGCCCTCCCTCTGCCCATCTGTCAAGCTAGCTCTCTTCCTCCTTTCAAGGCCCTACTGAGAGCTCACCTCCTCCAGGAGGCCTTCCCAGAGTGAGCCCCTTCCTTCCTCTCCCCCTCGCCCCCCTCTCCATCCCCCCATCTTACCTCCTTCCCTTCCCCACAGCACCTGTATATATGTATATATGTTTGTACATATTTATTACTCTATTTATTTATTTTACTTGTACATATCTATTCTATTTATTTTATTTTGTTAGTATGTTTGGGTAGGGACTGTCTCTATATGTTGCCAACTTGTACTTCCCAAGCGCTTAGTACAGTGCCCTGCACAAAGTAAATGCTCAATAAATATGATTGATTGATTGATTGATTGATTGAACAACAAGTAGACACAGAGCGCTACATTGGCACTTGGAAATACAAAACAGAAATAAAAGGTACAGTTCCTGTCCTTGAGTACCTTACAATATAATAATTACTTAAACTATTATATTGTAAGCTGTTGTATATTGTAAGCTGTTTTGCTATCAGTGGAAGGATTACATTAGAGGAGATGAGTCAGTTTGATTTTTTAGTGATGGCAACCCTCAACCTGCATCATAAAAAATCTGAGAGCTAGCATGAACTGTCCTTTAGTTGAATTTATATTCCGGATGGTAGTGAGATAACCCTCAAGTCTATGGCAGAAGGTTATTCTGATATATAAACAGAGGGAAACACAGTCTATTCAGAAAAGCAAGAGACTGGAAATTAAGAAGTTCTTGGTTCTAGTCCCAGTTCTACCACTAGCCTGTTGTGTGACCTGGGTCAAGTTACTTAACTGCTCTGCATCTCAGTTTCCTCATCTGTAAAATGAGTTTACATCATGTATTGTCTGTCCATCCTAGGCTGAAAACCCAGGGTTGGATCTCATAACCTTGTATTTTACCCCAGCACTTAGCACATAGGAAACTCTTAATAAGTGCTATTAGTAGTACTAGTAGTAGAGTAGACTGTTGACTATAAGCTCCTTGTGGGCACTGATCGTATCTACCAACTCTCAACAGTGCAGTCTCAACAGCACTTAGTTCAGTACTCTGTTCAAAATAAGTGCTCAATAAATGCCACTAAATGATTGATCGTTAGTTATAATTATTAATCCTATGAAGAGCATCCTGAGGCCTGACACTATGGGAATCTTAACAGCCAGTTGGACATAGTTAATCTGACTGCACTGATATGCCCATATCTTTAACCTAAATGGAGAATAGGCAAGAAGGAAACACCACCAGGCATTACCATCAACAAACACAAAAATACAAAAAAAACAGGCTTTATATGTGCCCATTGTGGTTTGTACTAACATTAATTTTTCAGCCACACCAGACACACACACACACACACACACACACACTCACCCCCCATTCATTCATTCATTCAATCATATTTATTGAGCACTTACTGTGTGCAGAGCACTGTACTAAGCTCTTGGAAAGTACAATTCAGCAATATTTACACACACATACACACACACACACACACACACACACACACACACTCCACATACACATACACCACACACACTCACCAACTCCTCACACACACACACACACACACACTCACTCATACACACGCATTGTATTCGGTCCTTATTAATAGCAGAGTCTCCTTCAAGTTTGAAGGGCAAAATGGAAGTGGCCACTGGTCGCTGGCCTTGGTGAGGAAAAATAGATGAAAAAAGAAAAAAACACAAATGCCATCTGTCAGTGACAAAAACCAACTGCACAGTCTATATGGTTACAAATTATAAGCACAGGAATGTCACTCCAACCTGTTCCTTGCACCTTGATCCTTATGTGTCTGTCTCCCATTCCTTCTTCCTAATTTATATTCATAGACTGTGAGCTACTTGAGGGAAGGAACCAGGTCTAACTCCCACCTTTCTTTCCCAGAGCTTAGAGCAGTGCTATGCACATAGTAAGTACTAATAAATCAATCAATCAGATGAAGAGAGAGGACATTCTGGGCCAGAGGCAGGATGTGGGCGAGAGATTGTTGGAGGGTTAGATGGGATCGAAGTATAGTGAGTAGGTGGGCATTGTAAGAGCAAAGTATATGGGCTGGGTTGTTTTAGGAAAGCAGCAAGGTAAGGTAGGAGGGGTTATGGAGATTGAGTGCTTTAAAGCTGATGGTAAGGAATTTCTGTTTGATGCAGAGGTGGATAAGCAACCACTGGAGGTTGCCTCGAGGAAGTAGAGAGCTGGGCGGAGGGGCAAAGGGAGATTCATACAGAGATAAGAATGCCACTGTAGCCAATCAGTGAACTTAGTTTCAAAACAATTTCACCTATAAAGTCTTTGATAAATTGTTTCAAGTTGGAAAATATCAGATATTTTCAGTTAAGTAAGGGGCAGAGAGTTTTTTTCTATCCATCAGAACCTAAACCTGGTAATGGGCAAGATGTGACTTCAGTTCAACTGTAAATTCTTGCATTCAAGCAAAGACAATTATAGTCAATGCCATACTTTTCTGCTCAACATACCGGAAATAGAGTAGATGTTTAGAACAACTTGTTGGAACCCTTTCAGATAAACCTAGAAAAGAGGTAAGAGATCATGGGTTTCTGAATTTCTGATGGTCTTATGTTTCCATGACACAAGTCCTACTCATTGTGCCTCATTTATCTATATATTTATTTTTTTATTTTTATATATCATTTATCTATTTACTATTTAGCTATTTTGCCACTGACCCCTCATCCACATCCTGCCACTGGTTTGGAACATCCTCCCTCTTCATATCTGACAGATGATCACTTTCTCCACCTTCTAAGCTTTATTAAAAGCACATCTCCTCAAAGAGGCCTTCCCTGATTAAGCCTTCATTTACTCTTCATACATTCATTCAATCATATTTATTGAGCACTTACTGTGTGCAGAGCACTGTACTAAGCACTTGGAAAGTACAAGACAGCAATAGAGACAATCCCTCTCCACAATGGGCTTACTGTCTAGAGGGGGGGGGAAACAGACATCAAAACAAGTTAACAGGCATCAATATAAATAAATAGAATTATCGATATATACATATATACTTAAGTGCCGTGGGGCGGGGAGAGAGGGGGAGAGCAAATGGAGCAAGTCGAGGTGACACAGAAGGGACAGGGAGCTGAGGAAAGGGGACTTAGTCTGGGAAGGTCTCTTGGAGGAGAAGCACCCTCAGTAGGGCTTTGAAGAGGGGAAGAGTGATTATTTGGTGGATTTGAGGAGGGAGGGCATTCCAGTCCAGAGGTAGGACATGGGTCAGGGGTCGGAGGCGAGACAGGTGAGATCGAGGCACAGTGAGAAGGTTAGCACCAGAGGAGTGGAGTGTGTGGGACTGGGATGGAGAAGGAGAGAAGGGAGGTGAGGTAAGAAGGGGCAAGGTGATGTAGAGCTCTGAAGCCAATAGTGATGAGATTTTGTTTGATATGGAGGTTGATAGGCAACCAATGGAGATTTTTGAGGAGCGGGATGACATGCACTGAACATTTCTGTAGAAAGGTAATCTGGGCAGCAGAGTGAAGTATGGACTGAAGTGGGGAGAGGCACAAGGTCAGGAGATCAGAAAGGAGGCTGATGCAGTAATCCAGTTGGGATAGGATAAGTGATTGTACTAACGTGGTAGCAGTTTGGATGGAGAGGAAAGGTCAGATCTTGGAGTTGCTGTGAAGGTGAGACCGGCAGGATTTCTATGTTGCCTTCACACTTGGATTTGCACTGTTTATTCACTCCTCCCTCAGCCCCACAGCACTTATCTATGATTTCCCCCTCTAGATTGTAAGCTCATTGTTGACAGGGAATATGCCAACACTGTTATATTGTACTCTACCAAGCAATTAGTAAGGCGCTCTAAACACAGGACAATACAATTGACTGATTGATTGATGGATTGATTCACTGTTTGGAGCCTGAATGTTTTTCCCATCCCACTTGAACAGGGCAGAATGGTAGTCCCAGATCATCTGGGAGGTGGGCAGTTCCTCTCCCAGAGAAGTGAATGCCATGTATATTTCTTTGCTGTGGTATATAGCACCCATAAATGCAATTAAGGAAAAGTAGGAAACAGGCTGTTTACAACAAAGGTATCCATAGCAGCTCAAAAATATGAGTGGAGAGAATAGCACCTCCTATTTGATGGATGGCTATTGTCATTCCAGCTTTGTCTTCAGCCCAGTCAAAGAAACACTGCTAACAAATATTATTTTCTCACGGTTGATTGATAATGACATTTGTTAGAGACTTTCTAGGTACCAAGTACTGTAGCGAGTGCCTCAGTTCACTGGGATACTCCAGGTTGGGTTTGTGGAGATAATGCAGATTGATTGATTGATTATCTAGGCAGGTGAGCATCAGAGGGGTATCTTTCACTTTCTCTCTTCCTCATGTTCTATATTATTTAGGGGAAATTAAAGACACCTTCCTGTCATGGAGCCTTGCTGGCTTCCTCGATGCTTTAGTTTGCTGGCCCAGGAAACATCAGAATTGATAACTGACTGATGACCATTTTGCTGAGGGCTCTGTGCCATCTCTCCAAAGGCCTGCCTGCAATCTAGGGTTGCCCTGAAAACTCCCCTAGGAGGTATAGATGAAATGTGGAAGATTCTGACTGTCCATGCAAGCAGCATGGTGAGCATGACCTAGTGACAAGAGCACGGGCTTGAGAATCAGAGGCCGAGGGCTCTAATCCCAACTCTGCCACTTGTCTGCTGTGTGACTTTGGGAAAGTCACTTCACTTTTGTGTGCCTCAGTTACCTCATCTGTAAAATAGGGATTAAGACAGTGAGCCCCATGTGGGACAGGGACCATGACCAGCCTGATTACCTTGTAACTACCTCAGTGTTTAGAACAATTTTTGACACATAGTAAGCACTTACTAAGTGCCATCATTATGATTATTGTTATGTCAGAATTTCTGGAACAAGGATTGAAATGCACTGTTCAATGATGTACTAATAGAAGATGAAGCACTGAGAAGCAGCGTGGCTCAGTGGAAAGAGCACGGGCTTTGGAGTCAGAGGTCATGGGTTCAAACCCCGGCTCCGCCACTTGTCAGCTGTGTGACTTTGGGCAAGTCACTTAACTTCTCTGTGCCTCAGTTACCTCATCTGTAAAATGGGGATTAAGACTGTGAGCCCCCTAAGGGACACCCTGATCACCTTGTAACCTCCCCAGTGCTTAGAACAGTGCTTTGCACATGGAATTCACTTAATAAATGCCATTATTATTATTATTAATAATAATAAGAACTAGAAAACCAAATCAAGAAGGCCAATATGAGTTTTCAGGATCTAATCAATTAATGGTTGTTATTGGGCACTTACTGGGTGCAGAGCCCTCTACTAAGTGCTTGGGAGAGTACAATTCAATGAGAATTGGGAGATTTGATCCCTACCCATAAATCTCAGTCTCCTTTGTGGGCTCCTTCTCTGCCTCCCACCTGCTAATTGTTGGGGTCCTTCAAGGTTCAGTTCTGGGTCCCCTTCTTTTCTCCATCTACACCCACCCCCTTGGATAACTCTATCACTCCCTTGGTTTCAACTACCACCTCTACACAGACGCAACCCCCAAATCTACAACTCCAGCCGTGATCTCTCTCCCTCTTTACTTTCTTGCATTTCCTCCTGCCTTCAAGATATCTCTATGTGGATGTCCTCCTGTTACCTCAAACTCAACATGTCCAAAAAAGAGCTCCTTATCTTCCCACCCAAATCCTGTCCTCCCCCTGACTTTCCCATCACTGTAGACGGCACCACCATCCTTCCTGTCTCACAAGCCCATTACCTTGGTGTTATCCTTGACTCCTCTCTCTCACTCAACCCATATATTTAATCCATCACTAAATTCTGTTGGTCCCACCTTCACAACATAGCTACAATCCGCCTTTTTCCTCTCAGCCTCTTTGCTGACCTCCCAACCTCCTGTCTCTCCCCACTCCAGTCCGTACTTCACTCTGCTGTCCGGATCATTTTTCTACAAAAATGTTCAGGACATGTCACCCACTCTTCAAAAAACTCCAGCAATTGCCCAACCACCTCCGCATGAAACGAAAACTTCCCGACATTGATTTTAAAGAAATCCACCACCTTGCCCCCTCATACCTCACCTCTCTACTCTCCTACTACAACTCAGGCCAAACACTTCACTCCTCTAGATGCTAACCTTCTCACTGTGACTTAATCTCATCTATCTCATAACTGCCCCTTGCCAACATCCTCCCTGTGGTCTGGAATGCCCTCCCTCCTCAAATCCGACAGACAATTACTCACCCCCCTTCAAAGTCTTATTGAAGGCACCTTCTCCAAGATGGGTTCCCTGACTAAGTCCCGTTTCCTCTTTTCCCACTCCCTCTGCATTATCCTGACTTGCTCCCTTTTCTCATCCCCCTTCTCAGCCCCACAGCATTTATGTACATAGCTGTAATTCATTTATTTATATTAATGTGTGTCTCTCTACCTCTAGACTGTAAGCTCATTGTGGATAGGGAATGTGTCTGTTTATTCTTGTATTGTACTCTCCCAAGCACTTAGTACAGTGCTCTGCACACAGTAAGTGCTCAATAAATATGACAATGAATGAAAGTATCTTACAGATTAGCATGGGAGACAGATATTAAAATAAATTACAAATGGATATGTTTGTAAATGCTGTAGATATGGTTGTGGGGTGAATATCTCAGAGTTTAACAGATACAGGCCCAGTTACATAGGTAATACAGAAGAGAAGGTGAATATGGGACATGAGGGCTTAGTAACGTGGAGGAGATAGCATCATCAATGGCATTTATTGAGTGCTTACTATGTGACTAACACCTTATTAAGCGCTTAGGAGAGCAAAATACTACAGAGTTGGCAGTATATTCCCTTCCTTAAATGAATTAAAAGGACAGAATTAGGTATCAATGAGACCTTAGGTAACAGTCCACATGTCCAATTTACAAACTATTGGGCTTTCTCCAACCTTCTTTGTGGCAGCAAGACCTGGATGTACTAGATGCCACATTTATTTTCTCTGTAAAAAAATTCATCAGCACTGTCTATGAATTATACCTAATATTGAATTCAGTGTCCCCAGCAAAGAGATGCATAGTGATAGAATTTCACTGGATGAGACATGGTAGGAAAATGGATGATAATAATAATAATGCTGATGGCATTTATTAAGCATTTACTATGGGCAAAACACTGTTCTAAGCACTGGGGAGGTTACAAGGAGTTCAGGTTGTCCCACAGGGGGCTCACAGTCTTAATACCCATTTTACAGATGAGGGAACTGAGGCAAGAGGAGTTAAGTGACTTGCCCAAAGTCACACAGCTGACAATTGGCAGAGCCAGGATTCAAACCCATGACCCCTGATTCCAAAGGCCATGCTGTTTCCATTGAGCCACACTGCTTCTCTGTTATGGATGAGTTACTTAGCTGTAGTATGGAAACTAAAGTAGGATGAGTAGAAAGCTAGAGTAAGAAACTAAAGTAGAATGGGAAGTAGCATGGCTTAGTGAATAGACCAAGGGCCTAGCAGTCAGAAAGACCTGGGTTCTAATACAGCCTCTGTCACTTGTTTGCTGTGTGACTTTGGGCAAGTTACTTAACATCTCTTTTCCTCTGTTCCCTCATCAGCAAAATGGAGGTTAAGACTGTGAGCCCCATGTGGGACAGGGATTGTGTCCAACCTGATTAGCTTGTATCTCCCCCAATGCTTAGAACAATGTTTGATATGTAATAAGAACTTAACAAACATCATTGTTGTCATTAATATTATTATTCGGATGGGCAGAAGAAACCATTGCAGAAACCAAAAAAACATCAAACACCAGGATCTGTAACAATTGATAACAATAAAATTGTGTAAATAATGAATGAATGCATGAAATGAACAAATATACATGTGAGTGAGTCTTTGGGTGACATGACCTGAGGTGGAGGAACCACTAGTCAAGAAAGTCCCATTAATAGGTAGCTTTTCCAGAAGTATAGTTGAAAACAAGAACAAGCCTTGCAGTGGCAGCTGCAGCCACCATTCAAAACTTAACATTTGCATTTGTAATAACTGTTGGTCACGCAGCAATCTTCTTATTCACATGCATACCCAGGGAGAATTAACATCATCAATAGCATAAATTTCAAAAAGGAAGGACAGGTATAAACTTGCATGTACGTACCTGTATTAAAAGATAGGTTCTACCTACCAGGCAGTAGAGAAATATATCGATTCTTGTTGTATGTGTTTAGGGCTTATTATGTGCCGAACACTGAACTAAGAGCTGGGGTAGACATATGTAGATCAGACATGGTCCATATTGGCAGCCAATCTAAGGAGGTGGGAGAACAGTTACCTTACCTCCATTTTACAGATGAGGAAAATGAGACACATAGAAGGTAGGTGACTTTTCCAAGGTCACAGAGCAGGCAAATGGCAGAGCTGCCTCCTCTTTTTACTAGGCTACACTCCTCTAACTAGGTGACCCCAGAGATGGTCATACGGAAAGCGGATTGAATTAACTGTTCCTTCAACTTTTCTTTCCTTGATCTTTTTTTTTCCCAACCCTGGAATCTGTTTCACAGTCTTTGGAAGTTTACAAGCCTTTAAAAGACCACACAATTTTTTAGTAGAATGCAAAAGAAAAATAGGAGTAAAAAGTCTAAAGAAAAAAATTGAAAGACAACCAAACTTGTCAGTTAAACAATTTAAACTCTCCTATTCTGGTCTCTACAGGCAGTGATTACATTTCACAAGAAAATGTTTTACAATTGTAATTACATATAATAGGAGGAATGTATTTTTTCCTTCATCCTGCTCCCATGGTGAGTCAATTTAATTTTTAAATACAAGAGACATAATTGATTTTAGCCCTAGATTAGTACTGAAAATGATCTATATGTGTTCTCGCTAATGGAACAAGAGAATTGGTCTTCCTTTGAGACTTTAACCCAACCAAGTTCATAGCAACAATTATTAGACCCTGACAAGTTGGCTAGTAGGAAGACGGGGGGAGTACTCCACTGATTAACAATCTAGTGAAATAATGAATGTACTGCTCTTCTTGGTTAATTATGGATCATTCACAAATATATTACTATTAAAAAGGCCACAAAGGAAAACCACTGTGTGCAGAATTCTCTACATACTTGCTAGCCAAAAGGGCCTTTAGTAAGGTTTTTCAGGAACCTCTGCCCCTTCCCATGATTCTGGGAGGGATTTAAACTAAGTGAGGGGTTGTATTACAACCACTCTTCCTGATCCTTTCTTAAGAAGATCAAACTGAAAGAATGGTTGTAGACCCATGTCTTCCATTTTGAGTGATAATTCCTCAATACCCTATCAAAATGAAAAATATGAATTATGTAAGCTACACACACACACACACACACGGAGCTGTTCTATTTATGTGTGTGTGGCTGTGACTGAGACTAAAAATCCCTTCCATATTATGCACATGCAAAGATTATTCCTATAATGTTTGCTACCCACCGTGCTGCTGCCATTTTCATTTCTTTCTCTTAAATCTCTGTTTATTTCCAAAGATTCTCCTCCAAGATGGTCACCTTGCTTCTATGGCTGCACTTTCACCTACTGCTGACATCATCAGAGGTTGACTTCAGTTTTTCTGCCCTCCCTAATTCTTTATTTTTGTTGTTGTTGTTACTGTGCTGTCATATATCCTCCTCACAAGGCCTGCACAATGAAGGGAATACTGATAAACTGACTAGGATCCAATACCTTAAAGTTTGTTAGCAGTGAGCATCCTATGCTAAACAGATGTATCTATTTTTTACAGCAGTTTGAGAATCAAAGTCTCTGGACAGTCATCAACTTAGACAATGAAAGGTCTGTGGCTCCTTTGCCTTAATCCTTTGCCCATTATAAAACTATATCAAATATGGATGTCCTAACTGATACAAAGATTACTGAACTCACAGGTTTCTGAAACACTCCGGACTTTTTTCTTATTACTTTGCCATCAAAGTGTAAATTACCTTTGTTCAGGGAATGTATCACTTGCTTGTTTTGTTCTTCTCAAGAGCTTCGTATGGTACACTGTGCTCAGTGTGTGCTCAACATATGCCATTACTACTACTTTCCATTTTTAGTGAAGAATCTCAAAATATTTGCAATGTCGTACTAACACATACTGAGCTCCTATCATTCCAGGCAGTATTAGGAACTATGGGATTATGAAGAGAATTTCCAGTATAAAGGAGAAGGCCAGAAAAATAGCATAATTTGTAGCTTTAAGGGAGGATGTGTTCACCTGAAGACCCTCCAAAACACCTGTCATATGTATACAAGTGGACAGAGGATAGTTGACATTGGAACTGGTGGTGTTCCTCCTGCTGGTCATGAGAAGAGGAAACTAAGCAGAGGCATCATTGTGAGATTCCATAAGGATTGCTCCCAGGGGACAGCTGATTTTTCCAAAGCATCCAGTAAGTTAGGCTGAAAAAGGAACATAAATGCCCCTTCCTCTGTTTCCTGTTACAGTCAGCTTTATACCCCATGTCCCAACTTGTATTTATCTGATAGCTTGGGGTGTTTGATGAATGATTGCGACTCACTTTTGTTCATTTTTGAAATGTTTTTCTTTCATCAACCTGTCATATTATTTTACATCAATCAAAATATATCACTTGTGGGCATTTGAAGAAACAGAAACACAGTCCATGTGTATTTATATATATGTAGAGAGAGATAGATATATAGATAGATAGATAGATAGATAGCTATACACTTTTTTTTCCAGATAGGATAACCTCAGTAGATTCAGGTGTCAAATACTTCATCGTTAATAAAAGTGGAACTAAAGTGAATGGAAAATTGTCTTTGCTGCAGGGGAAGAGCCAGAACCTTCAGTTCACTGACCAGGCAAATTACTTCTGAGTAATTTGATAGATACAGCTTTAATTTCTAGTCTTACACACACACACACACACACACACACACACACACACACACACACACACATATATTATATATATATATGTATCTCAAATATATATACCCATGCCAGAATGGATACATATCAGATGGTTTTGTGTGGAGCTTTTGGAAATCACCCAAGTCCATGGAAAAATGTGTGATTATCAGTTTAGATGTTTCGAATCACTTTATAGGAGACAAAAGATTTTACTTTCCTCACCTTATAGAGATACAGTCAGTTTTCTAAATGTACATCCTTTAGTAATTCCCCATATAAAGAAGATTTGCATACTCACCCTTAAAAGCAGTTGAGATTAGCAATGGCTTTGCTACGAGAGTGGGCAGGGAACGAATCTAGCAGTGCTATTGTATTGAACTCTATCAAGCTCTTAGTACAGTGCTTTGCACATAGTAGGCACTCGATAAATGCCATTGATTGACTAACTGACTAACTGAGATGAAAACAGGAAGACCCCCAAACAGACAGTCTCTGTATACATATTTATTCTATTTATTTTATTTTGTTAATGTGTCTTGTTTTGTTGTCTGTCTCCCCCATCTAGACTGTGAGCCCGTTGTTGGGTAGGGACCGTCTATGTTGCCAACTTGTACTTCCCAAGCGCTTAGTACAGTGCTCTGCACACAGTAAACGCTCAATAAATACGATTGAATGAATGAATGAAAGAACAAGCCAATTATTCATTCATTCAATCATATTTGTACAAGTTAAACATTTGCCTTTTCAACCACACTTGCTCACATAGTTAATATTAGACTCATTCATTTTTTTAGTCAGGGACACTTCGCAATTCACTTTAATCAATCAATCAATGTGTTTATTGCTCACTTACTCAGTGGAGAGCACTGTACTAAGTGCTTGGGAAGAGTGCAAAGCAATAGAGTTGGTAGACAGTTCCTGTCCAAAAGTAGCTTAAAGTTAAGTGGGAAAGACAGACTGTAAAATAAATTACTGATAGGGAAAATAGGAGAGAATAAGGATATGTACCATAAGTGCTCTGGGGCTGAGGATAGGGTGAATGTCAAATCAATCAATCAATTGTATTTACGGAGTGTTTACTGTGTGCAGACCATTATACTAAGCACTTGGGAGAGTACAATATAACAGAGTTGGTATACATGTTTCTTGCCCGCAAATGACCTTACAGTCTTGGAGAGGATATAGACATTAAGATAAATGAATAAATTATGGATATGTACATAAGTGCTGTAGGACTGAGGGAAGGATAAAAAAGGGTGCAATCCAAGTGTAAGGGTGACACAGAAGGAAGTGGAAGAAAAGGAAATGAGGGCTTAGTCGGATAAGGCCCTTCGGAGGAGATGTGATTTTAGGAGAACTTAGAATGTGGGGGTTAGGGTTGGCCTGTTATATATGAATGGGGAGGCAGTTCCAATTCCCAGGTAGGACATGGGAAAGGGGTCAGTGGCAAGATAAATGAGATTGAGGTACAGTGAGAACCTCACAGCACTTATGTACATATCTGTAATATATCTGCAACTTATTTATTTATTTATTCATATTAATGTCCTTCTCCCCCTCTAGACTGTAAGCTCATTGTGGACAGTGAGTGCATTTGTTTATTTTTATATTGTACTCTCCCAAGTTCTTAATACAGGGCTTTGCACACAGTATGTGCTCAATAAATATGATTGAATGAATGAATGAAATTGAGTAGGTTGGTATTAGAGGAGCAAAGTGCAGGCTGGGTTGTAGTAGATCAGTAGTAGAAGGCAGTTCCTCAAGAACCTCCAGTGGATGCCATCCACCTCTGCATCATACAGAAACTGCTTACCATCTGCTTTAAAGCACTCAATCACCTTGCCCTCTCTTACCTCATCTTGCTACTCTCCGACTACAACCCAGCCCCCAACTTCACTCCTCTAATGCCAACATACTCACCGTACCTCAGTATTGTTTATCTCACCACCAACCTCTAACCTATGTCCTGCCTCTGGCCTGGAGCACCCTCCATCTTCATTTCTGACAGATAATTAGTCTCCCCACCTTCAAAGCTTTATTGAAGGCACATCTCCTCCAAGAGACCTTCCTTCACTAAGCCCTCATTTTCTCTTTTCCTACACCCTTCTGTGTCACTCTGACTTTCTCCCTTTATTTACCACCTCTGTCCCCAGCCCCACAGCACTTATGTATATATCTATAATTTTTAAATTCCTATTAACATCTGTCTCCCCCTCTAGACCATAAGCTTATTGTGAGCAGGGACTGTGTTTGTTATATTGTTGTGTTGTACTCTCCCAGGTGCTTAGTACAGTGGCCTGTACACAGAAAATGCTCAAGAAATACAATTAATTGTTCAGCAAATTAAGGTAGGAGGGGGAATGCTGATGGAGTGACAAAGCAGATAAGTAATTTCTGCTTGGTGCAGGGGTGGATGGGCAACTATTGAAGATTTTAGAGGAGTGGTGAGACATGGTCTGAAAAGTGGTTTAGAGAAATCATCTGGACAGTACAGTACTGAATGGACTGGAGATAGAAAGGAGGCAGGGAAGTCAGAGAGGATACTAGTGCAGAGTCAAGATGTAATCTGTCTCCCCTACTATATTGTAAACTCTCTGTGGGCAAGGATTGTGTCTACCAACTCGATGGTGCACTTCCAAGTGCTTCTGCACACAGTAAGCACTAATTGATTGCTAAAGTTCCTAGAACAAATTGCAAAAGGAACTCTTCACCAATCCTGCCATTCAAAAGGAAAAATGAGATGGAAAATCTGACCTGAATCTGAAGGGGAACTCTACTTGAGTCCTTGAAAAATATACAAACTCTGATTAAATCAATCAATCAAATGTATTTATTGAGTGCTTATTTTGTGCAGAGCACTGTACTAAGAGCTTGGGGAAATACAATATAACAGAGTTGGTGTACACGTTGTCCATTAGCAGACAATATTTTATTAGAATATCTATAGTCCTGTTTAAAATACTAGACTATATACTCAAGCAGGGTTAGTTGGAGAAACTGAGAAGCTGTAAAAGTGACCAGAGCTGTTTATAGTTTGCCAAATGGTTTTCCATTTTAATACAACTGGAAAATTTGGAGATTCTTTTCCAGACTCTCACATTTAAAAACTCTAAGCAAAATATCAATTAGGAAAATTAATTACTGCAATGAAAGACTTTTTTAATGATGAAAACTATAACAAAATCTAATACTTTAGTGTCCAGTTTGCTTATCACCTGAGCCATCTACAGGAACAGTATAAACCCATACAAAATGTCAACATAAGAAAATAAATTGCTATTATGAGAGAAGAAAGAATAATTAAAATAATTAATAATAATGAAAAAAATAAAAGCAGATTAATAATTTCCACTGAAAAATATAGACCTCCTATGTCATGAATCTAGAAAGTGTCTCTCATCAATACCCTTGAGTTTCAGGAGATGTTTATAGACATAGTTTATTATCCATACCAATTTAAATTGATGGTTAATTCTGTAATAAAATGGAAATACACTGAAGTATTAGAAAAGGACTTGACATACAATATGTACTTGAAATCCACTATTTAAAGTGGACCACCTAACATTTAACCAAAAGGAGCAGGTTGGGACTTAACTAGTATCTGGGGTGAAAAAAAATCAGTGGGAAACACATATGTATAAGCTTTATGCAAAAAGTAGTTGGATGTTGACAACCAATACCATTTGCGAGCGAGTCGCTTCACCTGAAGTACAAACAGCTGTAGGGACCTATCCCTGCAAAAGGGAATTAATTAATCAATGGTATTTATTCAATCAATAATATTTATTGAGCCTTTATTGTGTGCAGGGCACTGTATTAAGAGTTTGGGAGAGTTATCATAATGATGATAACTCATGGTATAACTTAATAAATAACTTAATGGTATTTATTAAGTGCTTACTATGAGTTAAGCAATGTTCTAAGCAGTTGAGTAGATACAAGCTAATCAGGTTGGACTCTCTCCTGGATCCCTCCAATCTGGCTTCTGTCCCCTCCATTCCACTGAAACTGCCCTCTCAAAGGTGACCAATGACCTCCTTCTTGCCAAATCCAATGGTCCCTACTCCATCCTAATCCTTCTTGACCTCTCAGCTGCCTTCAACACTGTCAACCAGCTCCTTCTCCTCAACAAGTTGTCCAACCTTGGCTTCACTGACTCCATCCTTTCCTGGTTCTTCTCTTGTCTCTCTGGCCGTTCATTCTCAGTCTCCTTTGCAGGCTCCTCCACCTGCTTCCATCCCCTAACTGTAGGGGTTCCTCAAGGGTCAGTTCTTGGTCACCTTCTGTTCTCCATCTACACTCACTCCTTGGTGAACTCATTCGCTCCCATGGCTTCAACTATCATCTCTATGCAGATGACACCCAAATCTACATCTCCACCCCTGTTCTCTCTCCCTCCCTCCAAGCTCGTATCTCCTCCTGTCTTCAGATTATCTCCAACTGGATGTCTGCCCTCCACCTAAAACTCAACATGTCCGAGACTGAACTCCTTATCTTCCCTCCCAAAACCTGTCCTTTCCCTGACTTTCCCATCACTGTGGATGGCACTATCATTCTCCCCATCTCACAAGCCTGCAACCTTGGTGTCTTCCTTGACTCTGCTCTCTCATTCACCCCACACATCCAATCCTTCACCAAAACCTACTGGTCTCACCTTCATGGAATTGCCAAGATCCTCCCTTTCCTCTCCATCCAAACTGCTACTTTGTTGGTACAGTCTCTCATCCTATCCTGACTGGATTACTGCATCAGCCTCCTTTCTGATCTCCCATCCTCCTGTCTCTCTCCACTTCTGTCTATACTTCACTCTGCTGCCTGGATTATCTTTCTACAGAAACACTGTGGGTATGTCACCCTCCTCCTCAAAAAACTCCAGTGGTTGCTTATCAACCTTTGCATAAAGCAAAAACTCCTCACTATGGGTTTCAAAGCTCTCCATCACCTTGGCCCCTCCTTCCTCACCTCCCTTCTCTCCTTCTACAGCCCAGCCCAAACACTCCATTCCTCTGCCGCTAACCTCCTCACTGTGCCTTGTTCTCGTCTTTCCCGCTGTCAACCCCTAGCCCAGGTCCTACCTCTGTCCTGGAATGCCCTCCCTCCTCACATCCACCAAATTAGCTCTCTTCCCCCCTTCAAAGCCCTACTGAGAGCCCACCTCCTCCAGGAGGCCTTCCCAAACTGAAACCCCCTTTTCCTCTGCTCCTCCTCCCCTCCCCATCACCCCTACTCCCTCCCTCTGCTCTACACCCTTCTCTGTCCCATAACACTTGTGTATATTTATTCATATTTATTCTATTTATTTTATTAATGATGTGCATATATATCTATAATTCTATTTATCTGTTTTAGTGCAATTGATTCCTATCTATTTGTTGTATTTTGTTGTATGTCTCCGTCTTCTAGACTGTGAACCCTTTGTTGGATAGGGATTGTCTCTATCTGTTGTTGAATTGTACTTTCCAAGTGCTTAATACAGTGTTCTGCAAACAGCAAGCACTTAATAAATATGATTAAATGAATTAATGAATGACACAGTCCCTGTCCCCCACGGGACTCACAGTCTAAATCTCCATTTTAAAGATGAAGTAACTGAGGGACAGAGAAGTTAAGTGACTTGCCAAAGGTCACACAGCGGACAAGTGGTGGAGCTGGGATTAGAGCGTAGTCCTTCTGATTCACAGACCCATGCTTTATCCATTAAGCTATGTTGCTTCCATGTGTGTATGAGTACAAGACAGTAGGGTAGGTAGAGAAGATCCATGTGGAACAGGAGTTTAAAGACTAGAGAGGAAGACATATTAAAATAATTTAAAGAAGGATACATACAAAATGCTGTGGACCTAGGGTGAAAATAAAAGTTCTTAAGGTATACAGACCCAAATGCATAGGTGATGCATAAGAGAGAGTGAATAGGTAAATAACAGCTTATGTAGGGAAGGCATCTTGGAGGAGATGTGATTTTAATAAGGCTTTGAAGTTGGGCAGAGTGGTGGTCTGTTAAACATAAAAGGAAGAGGAGTTACAGTCCAGAGGAAGGATGTGGGCAAGGGTTTATTCCTTCATTCAATTCAATTCTATTTATTGAGCACTTTCTGTGTGTAGAGCACTGTACTAAGCACTTGGAAAGTATAATTCAGCAACAAAGAGAGAGAATCCCTACCTACAATGGATTCACAGTCTAGAAAGGGGGAGACAGACATCAAAACAAGTAAACAGGCACCAATATAAATAAATAGAATTATAGATATGTACATATATATATACAAGTCCTGTGGGGTGGGGAGGGGCAGTAGAGCAAAGGAACAAGTCAGGGTGATGCAGAGGGCAGGGAGAGCTGAGGAAAAGGGGGGCTTAGTCTGGGTCACAGCCAGATAGATGAGTTTGGGGTATAGTGTTAGTTTGGCATTAGAGGAGCAAAGTGAGCTGGTTGGGCTTCCACAGGAAATCAGCAAGTTAAGGTAGGAGGAGGCAAGATGATTGCTTTAAAGCCAATAATAATGTTTCTATTTGATGAGGAGGTGGATGGTTAAGCCCATGTGGGATAGGAACTATGTCCCACCTGATGACATGGTTGTATCTACGCCAGCTCATAGTATAGCTCTTGGCACAAAACCAGCACTTAACAAGTAACATTTAAAAAAAAATCCCACTGAAAGTTCTTGAGTGGGGAAACATGGACTGAAAAAGGTTTTTAGAAAAATAATCCCAGCAGTGGATTGAAGTATGGACTGGAGTTTGTAGAGGCAGAAGGCAGGGAGGTCAGTGAGGGGGCCAATTTAGTAATCAAGTCTAGATATGACTTCAGCCTAAATATCACAATAATGACTATTATAAGTGGCAGTTTGGATGGAGAGGAAAAAGTGGATTTTAGCAATGTTGCGAAGGGAAAACTGACAGGATTTGGTGACAAATTGAATAGTGTGTTGAATAAGGATAATACCAAGATGTGGTCTTGTGAGACAGGGAGGATGATGATGCTCTCTGAAAATACTGTAAAGTCAGGGGAAGGACAGGGTTTCGGTGGGAAGATGAGGAGTTTTGTTTGAGAGATGTTAATTTTGAAGTATCAGCAGGACATCCAAGTAGTGATCAGTCATATTTATTAAGCACTGATTAAGTGCAGAGCACTGTACTAAGTGCTTGGTATTGTAAAAAGAAATGATGTCCTGAAGGCAGGAGAACTCATGACTGAATATTTCAAAATAACGTAGCTCTTACCAAAAATGGTGCAATCTCACAAGTTGGTTCTAACCACTGGTAACACTCTCTCTTTAAACACACACACACACACACACACACACACACACACACACACTTACCAATACAAGGAGTCCCCTGACTTACAGTGCCATCGGTTGGTAAATGTTTCTTTCATTCAACTTTAGGTGTGAATCAATCATATTTTCAATCACTTGTATTTACTGAGTGCTTACTGTGTGCAGAGTACTGTACTAAGGGCTTGGTAACATCCTATCCCAACTGGATTACTGCATCAGCCTCCTCTCTGATCTCCCATCCTCCTGTCTCTCCCCACTTCAGTCTATACTTCACACTGCTGCCCGGATCATCTTTGTGCAGAAACACTCTGGGCATGTTACTCCCATTCTCAAAAATCTCCAGTGGCTACCAGTCAACCTACGCATCAGGCAAAAACTCCTCACTCTTGGCTTCAAGGCTCTCCATCACCTTGCCCCCTCCTACCTCACCTCCCTTCTTTCCTTCTACAGCCCAGCCTGCACCCTCCACTGCTCTGCTGCTAACCTCCTCACTGTGCCTCATTCTCGCCTGTCCTGGCGTCGACCCCCAGCCCACATCCTCCCCCAGGCCTGGAATGCCCTTCCTCTGTGCATCCGCCAAGCTAGCTCTCTTCCTCCCTTCAAAGCCCTACTGAGAGCTCACCTCCTCCAGGAGGCCTTCCCAGACTGAGCCCCCTCCTTCCTCTCACCCTCTCCATCCCCCCCACCCTACCTCCTTCCCCTCCCCACAGCACCTGTATATTTGTTTGTACAGATTTATTACTCTATTTTACTTGTACATATTAACTATTCCATTTATTTTATTTTGTTAATATGTTTTGTTTTGTTGTCTGTCTCCCCCTTCTTGACTGTGAGCCTGCTGTTGGGTAGGGACCATCTCTATATGTTTCCAACTTGTACTTCCCAAGTGCTTAGTACAGTGCTCTGCACACAGTAAGCGCTCAATAAATATGATTGAATGAATGAATGAATGAATATAGTACTATAGAATTGGCAGACAAATTCCCTGCCTGCAACAAGCATATTGTCTAGAGGCGGACACAGGCATCAATATAAATGAATAAATTACAAATAAATAATAATAATAATAATAACAATGGTATTAGTTAAGCACTTACTATGTACCAGGCATTGTACTAAATGCTGAGGTGGCTACAAGCAAATTGGGTTGGACGCAATCCCTGTCTACTGTGGGGCTGACAATTTTAATCCCCATTTTATAGATGAGGTAACTGAGGCCCAGAGAAGTTAAGTGACTTACCCAAGGTCACACAGCAAACAAATGGCAGAGACAAGATTAGAACCCATGACCTTCTGACTCTCAGGCCCGTGCTCTATCCATTATACCACGTTACTTCTCTATATAAGTGCCATGGGTTAAAGGAGGGGTGAATAAAGGAGGCAAATCCCAGTGGAAAGGTGACACAAAAGGGATTTGAAGAAAAAGAAGTGTGAGCCTGGTGGGGGAAGGCCTTTTGGAGGACTTGTGTCCTTAATAAGGCTTTGAAAGTGGGGAGAGTGATTATCTTTCAGTATGAAGGGAGAGGACATTCCAGGGCAGAGGCAGGATAGGAGTGAGAGGGTGGGGATAAGATAGGAGAGGTTGAGGGATTGAGTAACTAGGTTGTCATTAGAATAGCAAAGTGTGTGGGCTGGGTTGTAGGAAATCAGGGAGGCAAGGTAGGAGAGGCAAGAAGATCAAGTGTTTTAAGTTGTATGGTAAGTGTCACAAGTCCCCCAGGCTTTTCTGGACCGGGGTACCTCCTGTGATACATAGTAGAGTCAGACCACATCACCAACCACTAAGGTTACTATGGAAAGTTTTTTACTTAGTTTTACCAAAATGAAAGGGAGTGACACATACATTGTCATTGACAGTTTTGAAGGCAGATAAGAGGTCAAAGAAGATTAGGATGGAATAGAAGCCGTGGGTTTGTCAAGAAGGAGATGACTGATGAACTTTGAGAGGGCAGGTTTGGTGTAGTGAAGGGAGCAGAATCCAGGTTGGATGGGATCAAGGACTGAATTGAAGGAGAGGAAGTGGAGACAGCAGGTGAAGACAACTAGCTCAAGGAATTTGGAGAGGCATGGTAGGAATGAGATGAGGCAATAATTGGAGGGAGAGACACATCAGAGATCAGGATCAGAGACACATGAGCATGTTTGAAAGCACTGGCAAAAAGGCTATAGGAGAGTGAACAGTTGAAGGCAGTCAGGCAGGGTAAAAAGGAGGGGACAAAAATTTTAAGCAGGTACAGAGGGACCAATCAATCAATAAATCATATTGATTGAGCACTTACTGTTTGTAGAGTAGTGCACTAAGAGTTTGGGAAAGCACAATAATAACAGAGTTGGTAGATACATTCCCTGCCTACCATGAGCTTTCAGTCTCGAGGGCAATGGGTTTGGAGGTGCAGGTGGAGGGGGTGGATTTTGAGAGGAGGCAGGAACTCTCCTCTTGGGAAAGATGGGAGAGTCGAAGAAAGGGTGGGAGTAGGGAAGGACTGGAGAGGGGTAGGGAAAATTTGAAGCGTCTGAAGTATTTTTTTTCCCAGAGAAACAGTGTTATACATGGGGGAAATGTTTCCTGACCCATGGGTGGATTCTAATTTTTATCACAGTTGCACAGATTTATGTACTCAGTCAAGTACAGATCAGTAATCTAGCTACATTAATGTCTTTAAGTCTGTAAATAGAGAACTTAATGGCATAAAATCACATGGATAATTAAAAATGAAGCACATAAAGAAATACAGAGCTGTATTACACAGTATGATGTGCATAATCTCTGATGGAGTCACCCCTGGAAATGACAGATGAACCTTAACGCTGAGACTTCAGGAGCAAAAATCTATGCAAAAGAATTGATTATAGCGCTAAAGATTTGCACAGTTATTTCTTCCTATTCAAATGTCAAGTCATTTCTGACCCATAGCAACTTCATGTACACACCCCCTTCAGAATGTCTCATCTTCTGTCATAAAGTCGTTCTGGTACGTGTATCCACAGAGTTTTCTTGGTAAAGATACGGAAGTGGTTTACCATTGCCTTTTTCTACACAATAAAAGCTTGAGTCTCTTCCGTTGTCTTTAATCAATGTTTTGATCACTTGAACATCTGCCTTTGACTCTTGTCTATGTTGCTGCCTCCCAGCACAGGTGAATCAACATTTTCTGACCCTCCGGCTTAGACCTTTCCATTATGGGTAGACCTAAGCTTCATCAGCGTACGCAATCTCTCCTGCCACGATAAGGCTTTGATGCCAACTTGTACTTCCCAAGCACTTAGTACAGTGCTCTGCACACAGTAAGTGCTCGATAAATACGATTGATTGAATGAATGAATGATTTATAGGACAGGATTTGCACAATGCTACTTAAAATTTCTAGTACCCACAGATTCGTTCCCTCTGGGGCACAGAGTATTTTGTGTGAATAGGCTTACAAGGGGTTCCACTCATTGTACAGTTCATGTGTTGCCTGAATATCGACAATAATCATGGCAATAATAATAATACTAATAATTATAAAAATGATAATAATGGTATCTGCTAGACTGTAAGCCCGGTGTCGGCAGGGATTGTCTCTCTTTATTGCTGAATTGTACTTTCCAAGCACTTAGTACAGTGGTCTGCAAACAGGAAGTGCTCAATAAATACGATTGAATGAAAGCATGAATATTTAGTGTTTAATATCAAACAATCAATGACATTTATTGAACACTCACTGTCTGCAGACCACTGTACTAAGTGCTTGGGAAAGTAGACTACAACAGAATTGGTTGACACATTCTCAACATCTGCAACCATTGTGCAAGCACTGGTTAGTCTGTGACCTTTGGACACTTGATAATCACCGCACCCTAACCCCACAGCACTATGGTACTTATCTTTAAATTATGTATGATAAATTTCTTATTTATTCATATTAATGTCTGTCTCCCCTTCTAGACTGTAAACTCATTAAGGGCAGGGAACTTATCTGCTCCTTCTGTTGCATAGTACTCTCCCAAGCACTTAGTACAGTGCTCTGCATATAGTAAATACTCAATAAATCTGATTGATTGGGGTTAATACAAGATAATCAGATTAGACATAGTCCCTGCCCACACGGGGCTCACAGTCTCAGAGGAAGGCTGAGAGGGTATGTTGTTCCCATTTCGAGATAACTGAGGTGCTGAGAGATTAAGTGATTTTCCCGTGTTACTCAGCAGTCAAGTGGCAGAGCCAAGACTGAGACCTGAGGTCTCCTGATTCTCAGCCCCTTATGCTTTCCAATGAGCCATGCTACTTTCGTATTAGTCCATGAAGTCTGGTCCATGTTAGCCAGTTTCAGGCAGACTTGAAACTAGAACCCAGGCCCCCTTTAGACTGCAAGGTCCTTATCGGTAAGGTCCCTACGTCTACCAAATCCACTGTAGTCTCGCAAGCACTTAGTACAGTCCTCTGTACATAGTACACTCTCAATAAATATGATGAATTGGTTGACTAAAAGCTCACTGTGGGCTGGGAACATATCTACTAAAGCTGTTACACTGTACTTTCCCTAGCGCTTAGTACAGTGCTCTGCACCCAGTAGTCACTCAATAAATACTATTGATTGATTGATTAATTGACTGACTGAATCCCAGAGTAGGGCTCTTTCCACTGGGCCAACAGCAGCATTCAGCATTATCGCTATCTATAGATGATCTAAAACACAGAGATAAGTTTTCAACATATCACTTATTTTTATAGAGATCGTGAGCCCCTCAGGAGGTAGGATCCATGTCTAATTCCCAGTTGCATACTCTTTCCCAGAGCTTAGTTCAGTGCTCTGTAAACAATTAGTGCCTAGCAAATACTATTACTATTACTTACAAGTGGTCTCATAGGCTGAGTTTGATTGGGTGAGTTTCCAGGAAATTTTGAGGTGATTTGTAGAGATTTTTTGAAGGGTTCTTGAAAGAATGAGCCACCAATTTCCCCACTCCTTTGCACAGCCCTTCCCCCGGAACCCTCTTCTTACGAGCCTGGGGTTGTAGTCAGATTTGATGAAACAGGGTCTAAGTTCAGAGGTGTGAAGGTGTCACTTGTCATAGCTTTGATTGTTTTCAGTTCAGAACTTTATACATACCTCAGGCACATTTTTGGTGAAATGAAAATAGAGTGTTAAGCAAAAAAGTTCTAAATGAAGTATTGTGTCCCATAGGAAATAAAAGTTTAATGTATTCCCAAATCCAAACATGGACCAAAGCAACATGAATAAATATAAAATACTGAGCAAAAACACACTTATTAGACCTGCAGATCAAATAACATAAATATTAATCGGTGATAAAATATCATTACTTAGATTTCCTATTCAGCTAAACTACAACTTATGCTAATGCACTAATGCTCTCTTACTCTTTGTTGCCCAGAGGAGAACAAAATGCCAACAAAACAGGGGTTTTAATTCTCATTTAGTTCAAAGTACTTCAAAGGTTGAGAGGAAGGGGGAGTGGGTAGAGGAAGGTGTTTAAGCCAAGGCAAACTCTGCCTAGGCTGCAAGTGAGAAAATTTTTATTGTTGTTGTTTCTGTTAGACCTTTATTATATGCTTCATTTTCCTCATCTGTAAAATGGGGATTAAATCCCACTTCCTCCTAAGACTGTGAGCCCCATATGGACAGGGACTATGTCTGACCTACTTATTTACCCCAATGTTTGACATATAGGAAACACTTAACAAATGATATAATTATTACTATTATCATTATCATTATTATTATTAGTCAATCACTATACTAAGCACTGGGGTAGATATAAGTTAATCTGGTGGGACACAGTCCTTGTCTCACCTGGGGCTCACAATATAAGTAGAAAGGAGAACTGGTATTGAATCTCCATTTTACAGATGAGGAAACTGAGAAACAGAGAAGTTAAGTAACCTGCCTAAAGCTACACAGCAGTGAAGCATCAAGTCACTTAACATCTCTGTCTCGGTTCTTTCATCTGCAAAATGGGGATTCAATACCTGTTCTCCCTCCTACTTAGACTGTGAACCCCATGTGGAACCTGATTATCTTGTATCTACCCCATCACTTAGTACAGTGCTTGATACAAGGTAAGTGCTTAACAAATACCACAATTATCATCATGATTATTAACAATTTATTATTACTATTATTGAATCAGAAGGGAAAAAGCAGTTATGGAGGATTCTGGGATTGTGTAAGTGATAAATGAAGTGAAGAGGCAAATGTCTTCACCAAATGAGAGGGGATGGGATTGAGCCTGGAAGCAGAGTTTGGAGAGTAGGAGAAGGAAAGGATAATTCACAGCAAGGATGATTATTCAGTATGATAGACAAATGAACAGAAGTGATAGACTGTTGGGAGATCTGGCTCACAGGATAGACAGTTCACAGGTGGTAGGAGAGGAGGGAGGATGAAGAAATCCATGATGTTGGTGAGGGTGAAACTGGATATACTCTCTCACTCTTGAGTGAACAGGGATGGATGAGTGAGGCCATGAGAAAGCAGAACAATGCAGAAACATGATGGACAAACACCATCATGTAAGTAAGCGCTTAATTAATACCAGTGATTGATTGATTGATTGATGCCTTCCTGGTGCAATGGCTGGTCCACTATGTGTACCCAAGGAGCAAGGGTCACAGTAGCCTGCTACCACACTTCAAGCAGTTATTGAATTGCAGAATCAGTAGTAATGACAATAATAATGATAATAATAACAATGATGGTATTTGTTAAAGGCTTATTATGTGTCATGCACTGTAATAAGCCTTGGAGTAGACATAAGCAAATCGGGTTGGTCATAATTTCTGACCCACATAGGGCTCACAGTCTTAATCCCCATTTTACAGATGAGGTAACTGAGGTACAGAGAAGTGAAGTGACTTTCCCAACATCACACAGCAGACAAGGGGTGGGGCAGGAATTAGAACCCAGACGCTTCTGACTCCCAGCCCCATGCTCTATCCATTAAGCCATGTTTCAGCTCAGGACTTAAGTTTGAGATGAGAACACTCCCTGTCAATCTCCACTACCCCTTAGACAATAATAAACCCATTGTTGGGTAGGGATTGTCTCTATCTGTTGCCGAATTGTACTTTCCAAGCACTTAGTACAGTGCTCTGCACACAGTAAGCGCTCAATAAATACGATTGAATGAATGAATGAATAATAAGCAAGAAAGAGGGTGGAAGAACCAGTTAGAGATGCTAGGCTATTGTGATGACTTTGTAGGGTCAAATTTATTAAATTAACACAGGGAAGAGAGAAATGATAATATACGGATTTCCATTAAATAGTGGATATGGTGCCTTATGCAGTCTTAACTGATAAATGAATTTAACTTTGCTGCCTATCTGTCTGATGTAAATGGAAAACCAGAGGAGGAAGTTGAAGATGAAAGGATGTGCACAGGGGCTAATTCAAAAGGAGCCAAAGAATTGGTCTGTACCTCACTGTGAGCTGGGTGATACAAGTCCAAGACACTTAACTTCTTCATCTCAGTGATTCCCAAATAGTTAGAAATTGAAATATCTGAGATTTTTATGACTCTTTTTTTGCCCGTAAAGTAACCAATAGAACCAATATGCTGATTTATTAAATCAAAAAGAGATAAAGGCAAACAGCAAAGTTATGTTATAGGCAATATCTCAATCCTGGCGCCAGGGTTCCGGCTAAACCCAGTTTTATTTAACATTTTAATTAATGGAAGTGACAGATGCCTCTATAATATACTCAGAGGGTATTAATTGGAAAAGGTCTGTGAACAAAAATGAGGTTAGAGAAATCATAGTAAGACTTTAGCACAGAAGGTAGCTCTGTTTTGTTAGATCCAAATGGCCCCCAAACTGTTGGAGGGATGGGTTTCAATAGCATTTTAATAGCCCCTACACCTCATAGGAAGAAATAGGAAAACTCCAGCTATTTTTTGTAATGGCATTTGTTAAGCACTTACTATGCACTGGGCACTTGTTCTAAGCATTGAAATAGATGCAAGGTAATCAGGTTGGACACAGTCCTTGTCCCACATGGGGCTCACAGTCTTAATCCCTATGGGGGTAACTGAGGCACAGAGAAGATAAGTGATTTCACCAAGATCTCACAGCAAACATGTGGCAGAGCCAGAATGAGAACCCAAGTCACTCTGACTCCCAGGCCCTTGCTGTATCCACTAAGCCTTGCTGCTTTTAGACTGTGAGCCCACTATTGGGTAGGGACTCTCTCTATATGTTGCCAATTTGTACTTCCCAAGTGCTTAGTACAGTGCTCTGCACACAGTAAGCGCTCAATAAATATGATTGATGATGATGATGATGATGCTTCTCCAGTGCTATTTGCATCTCCAGGTTAGAATTTTTCCAGGCAGAAAGCAGAGATTAATCTTTGGAAGAGACTGACTAGTGGAAGTCTCCCTCCCAGAATGAATCTGAATCCAAGCCAGTTCAGGTTGGAAGGGACCACAAGAGCTCATCCTGTCCATTATATGCCTCTAGAGAGGGCCATATCTCAGGAAGATCAGTGCTTTGTGTTTTTCTTTAAAACACCAGAATAAAGGGCTCAACAACCTCCTTGCAGCCCCTGACTGTCATTTCAATTCCACTGGTTGGTGTCCTTCTTGTCTAAAGTTTCTTCACTCCAAGGAATGCTGCATGGCCTAGTGGATAGAGCATGGGCCTGGGAGTCAGAAGAACCTGGGTTCTAATCCTCCCTCTGCCATTTGTCTGCTGTGTGACCTTGGGAAATTAACTTAACTTCCCTGTGCCACGTTAACTCATCTGTAAAATGGAGATTGACTGTGAGCCCCATGCGGGACAGGGAAGGTGTGCAACCCGATTAGCTCGTATCTAACCTGGTGCTTAGAACAGTGCTTGACACATAGTAAATGCTTACCAAATACCATAATTATTATTATTATTATTATTATTATTATTAACTGTGCTGTAGACCAGTGTGTGCCCAATTTACAGATTGCAAATACAGTGCTCAGAACCGATGTGACAAAACCACAATCATAATCATAATCATAATCATAATAATGGTGGTATTTGTTAAGCACTTACTATGTGCAAAACACTGTTCTAAGTGCTGGGGGGATAGAAGGTGATCAGGTTTTCCCACTTGGGGCTCACAGTCTTAATCCCCATTTTACAGATGAGGTAACTGAGGCACAGAGAAGTTAAGTGGCTTGCCCAAGGTCACACAGCTGACAAGTGGCAGTCGGCATTCGAACCCATGACCTCTGACTCCCAAGCCCGCACTCTTTCCACTGAGTCATGCTGCTTCCCCTCTGAGCCATCCTGCTGCTGCAGTGAAATATCAGCAATGCAATTCAGTAGTTCTGTCATTTAGAAGTGCTAGATGTAGGACATTATGGTGAGTGGTGATTATACTGTGTGTTTGAGCTGTATTCTCCAGAACAAGTGGTCATATATTGCCTGGAGCTGAGAGAGATCTTTTAGATCTTTGGCCCCAGTGCTTCTGTTGTGGTTCCTGGAAAGGGCTTGTAGGGAAAAAAAAAAACAACCTGCTAAAAGATACTGGAAGTAATTTTGCTTGACAGGAAGCATCTTAGTTAAAACATATCTCCAACCATGACAGCATTTTGATGGGGTTTTCGCAGAAGGTTTTTTTCTAACAGTTACTGAACAAATCAGAAGTTCCATTTGGATTTAATACAATCAGAACAATTTCACATTTTATTAAGGCATTAAATGACCTGTGCCTTCTAAACACTAACCTTTAGCTACTAACACCTGAAAAAATATTCACCCGAGGCTTGTCTTAGTAAATCCATCCCTGATCTAGAATCTGTAAGAGGATTTGAGATGATGTCAAATGCATATTTCACGGAAGTACACAGAGTTTGCCTAAAACCAGAATATTCCTCTAGAAAAATCCGCACCTCCCTTACTTGCTTCAGAGCCTTTTCATCCGTTTCTTTGATGCATGGATACTGCTTCTCATCTACGGGGAAGCAGCATGGCCTAGAGCATGGGCATGGGAGTCAGAAGGACCCGGATTCTAATCTCACCTCCTCCACTTGTTTGCTGTGTGACCTTGGGCAAATCACTTAGTTTCTCTGTGCCTCAGTTACCTCATCTGATTAAGACTGTGAGCTGTATGTGGGACGGGGACTGTGTTCAACCCAATTATATCTACCCCAGTGCTTAGAACAGTACTCAACACATAGTAAGTGCATAACAAATACCATCATCATCATTATTATTATTATTCATTATTATCTTCGGGGAAGGAACCAAGGCAGAAGACGGATGAGGCTGGAGTTTGAAAATGATAATACCAGCTATCAAGGTGGCCAGTGTCATGTCCATACAGGTGAGGAGACAAGCCACCTGGAACGCAGACTTTCTTATATGAAACAGGATGAAGGGCTACCTAGTTTTTTCTTGTCTTAAGTGGTCGAGTCATTTCCTGCGCATAACGACTCCATGCCCACCTCTCCCAGAAAGCCCCACCTTCATTTGTCATTTTTCTGGTAGTGTATGCATAGAGGTTTCTAGGTAAAAATATGGAAGTGGGCTACCTTTGCTTTCTTCCGTGCAGTAAACTTGAGTCTCCACTCTCGACTCTCTCCCATGCCACTGCTGCCCAGCACAGTGGAGTTTTGGCTTGTAGCAGATTGCCTTCCACTCGCTAGCCACTGACTAACTTAGTAATGGAATGGGTATGTGCTTGACTCTCCCTCACATAGCCGAGACTGGTAGAGTACTGGAAACTCACCAGGTGCCACCCTGTGAGCCCCACTCAGGATGGCGACAACCCTGTACTTATTCCCAATTAAGATTTCCTCGGAATTGGGAAGCATCCTGGCCTAAGTGAAAAGTGCATGGGCCTGGGAATCAGCGGACCTGTGTGCTAATCCCACTTGTAGCACTTCCCTGCTATATGTCCTTGGGAAAGTAACTTCACTTTTCTGGGCCTCAGTTTCCTCAACTGTAAAATGGGGATGAAATACCTGTTCTCCCTCATATTTATACTGTGGGCCCCGTGTGGGACAGGAAGTATGTCCAACCTGATTAAATTGTATCTAGCCTGGCACTTCTCCTTCTCAGGATCACACCTGGAGAGTTTCGAGTACCCTACCAGTCTTGGCTACGAGGGGGAGAGTCAAGCAGAAGCATACCCATTACATTCCTAGCTTGGAGAGTGGCTAGCAAGTGAAAGGCAATCAGCTACAAGTCAAAACTCACCTGCTTTGGGCAGCAGTGGCGCCTCCACATCAAACAAAAACTCCTCACCATTGGCTTTAAAGCACTCAGTCACCTTGCCCACTGATACCTCCCCTCGCTACTCTCCTACTACAACCCAGCCTGCACACTTAACCTCTTGCCCAAGTTCTGCCACTTGCCTGGAACGCCCTCCCTCCTCATATCCAACGGACAATTACTCTCTCCACCTCCAAAGCCTCACTGAAGGCACATCTCCTCCAAGAGGCCATCCCTGACTAAACCCTCCTTTCCTCTTCTCCCATTCCCTTCTGCATCATTCTGACCTGCTCCCTTTATTCATCCCCCTTCCCAACCCCACAGCATTTATGCGCATATCTGAAATTTATTTATTCATATTAATATTTGTCTCCCCCTCTAGACTGTTAGCTCGTTGTGGGCTGGGAATATGTCTATTTTTGTAGTGTACTCCCCCAAATGCTTAGTACAATGTTTTGTACACAGTAAGCACTCAATAAATATGACTGAAAGAATGAATGAAATTAGGAGACTAATAATAATTGTGGTATTTGTTAAGTACTTGCTATGTGCCAAGCATTGTACTAAACCTTGAAATACTTACAGTAAGATACAGTCCCTGACCCATAAGGAGCCCACAGTCTAAGTAGGAGGGAGAACATGTATTCAATCCCCATTTTTCTGTTAAGAAAACTGAGGCACAGGTAAGTTGTGACTTGCCCCAGATCACAAAGCAGACAATTGGCAGAGCCAGGATTAGAACCAAGGTCCTCTGATTCCCAGGATAGTGCTCTTTCCACTAGACTCCACTGTTTCTCAAGGAAATCACATGGAAATTATTCCAGAATTTGTAACAATTTTCACTACCACCATTGCTAACGTATCATTTGTCTTGTCTTATGCTGTCGAGTCATCTCTGACCCATACTGACGCCATGGACACATCTCTTCCAGAATGCCCCACCTCCATCTGCAATTGTTCTGGTAGTATATCCATAGAGTTTTCTAGATGACAATACAGGAATGGTTTACCATTGCCTCCTTCTGCACAGTAAACTTGGTTTCTGCCCTCGACTCTCTCCCATGCCTCTGCTGTTCAGCACAGGTGAGTTTTGACATGTAGCAGACTGCCTTCCACTCTCTAGTCACTACCCAAGCTAGGAATGGAACAGATATGCCTCTGCCTGACTCTTCCTCCCTTAGTCGAGATTGGTAGAGTACTGGAAAGTCTCCAGGTGCGACCCTGAGAGGGGGAATGTGATAATACAGTTCCTAAAATTGTAACAGTGTTAGCATTCACAAAATTGTATTCTATTAATCACCAACTATAACTAAAGCTTAAGAAAAGCCACACTGGGTCAAACTAATGAGCCTGAGGACCTTGGGTACAAATCTGGCTCCAGCCCTTGCCTGCTGTGTGTCTTTAGACAAGTCATTTAACATTTCCTAGCCTCAGTTTCTTCATATGTAAAATCAGGATTAAATGACTGTTCTCCCTGCCCCTTAGACTGTGAGCCCTCTATGGGACAGGGACTGTGTCCTATCTAATTATCATGAATCTATTCCAAGAACTTAGTATAGTTCTTGGCACACAGTAAATGCTTAACAAGTATTATTATTACCATTATTATTATTATTACTATCATCATCATTATTATCATTATTCTACCCTCAATTGTGGTTTTCTGGATACTGGGAGGAATGGGATTTTGATTGCCTTCCTTAACACCCTATTGTCTCATTTAGGATTTACCACCTAACAACCCAACTTCTAACTCTAATATTCCTAGTTCCCCATTCCCCCAACCCTTCCCTGATCATCTTTCAAGGACCTTTTATTCATTAACTTGACTGAAATTTTCTTGATGATATTAATAGGGCTTCATATTTTGAGAGAACTAAGAGGATCCAGAACACAAAAAATAATTCCCAGAAAAGAAAAACTATAAAGGAAGAGTAAATAAAAGTTATTTTTCCTTGAGAAGTTAAGAAAGATGAGGGATGATTCCCAAATGGTGTAAGAAGAAGATTAGACTACATGTTCCTTCAAATTTATATGACTGAGATGGTGTCTGTACAGGCAAAGTGGAGCATTAAGGGAAATATCCCCTACTATTCAGGAAAGAAAGAAAGCCTGATCTGAAGAACTTTTTTTTGGTTTGCTTTATCCAAGTTGGCTGTCTATACTGAGGAAATGTACCACATCATCCCATGATATTGTTCCATTTTCAGAACAAAAATCCAGCCTGAGATAAATAGAACATTTCAAGTGTATGTTTAAGAAGATTAAAACATTTTAGAAAAAAATAATAGGCCCAGAGAGGAAAAGAGAAAATCACAAATTTATGTTTCAATATTTTCAGGCAGGCCTGTTATTAAATGGTTTCATAAGAAACAGTTAAAGTGGAGAGCTACAAGGCTAATGATTGCAGAAAGAATCATGCTGAGGTTGTGGAATAAAAAAGAGAGAATTTCCAGCAGAAGAGCTAATAATGGATCTAACCATTATGGCCTCACATGAAAAAGTAATGTATAGTGCAAAAGATTGCAAGTAAGAATACAATATGATCTGCATGCATTGGTAGGTTATAGCCAATCAACTCCAGTATTAAAATCCCAATACACTTAATTAAATGTCTCGTTCTGTGGCAGGTGATGAATAAAGGTCATGAAATGCTAAAATAAAGTGACTGAGTCAAATGTCCTTGGAACTGTTCTGAACTCAGTCACGGATTGCTTTACTTATCTCACTAAGATGGAAATCCATACTAGCCATGTTGGCTGGTTAAGCCCCTTGAGATCTTTGTGAGGTGCAGCTGAAGGAAGAAGCAAACTACTAATTGGAATGAAGAAGAGAACAGAGGGAAAATGTTGATTTCCTTCCTGTTGGTTCGATATACTCTTGGAAAACAATTAGCTTAATCTACGATTCATTTTTTCTCTACAGGCATACTCTATATTCTTAAATCTGGCATATATGGGGAGTGGAAAGAAGTTTTAATAGAATTTGGATAATATTGCTTCATGCCCTCAAATTTAGGGTGAAGGATACAGGAGACTTCAGAGGCATTTTTATTGGACCGATGAACACTGATATTGATTTCACTGGACCTGCAAAACACTGTGATTGATTTTACTGGTCCTAAAAAGCACCATTATTTATTTGAATGCTTAGATGTTCCCGAGATGCAAAGCATCTTAGAAAACAAAGCAATAGATAAAAGCTACATTTCTTTGTCGTAAGGATTAGGGAGCCAAATTTCACAAAGATCATTAACATGTTATTCTCAATTAATATAAAAGTACATCTGACTTCTAGATGATTTTAAAAATAAGTTCTTTAAGGGATGACTAAGAATCTGGATTTGTTCACCTTATGGCAATAGCATAATGAGCTTCCATTATAAAAGGACACAATTTGGACACAATCCCAAATTGTTCACCAGTGTTCCTCCAGTTCTAAGCTTCATGAAGGCAGGGACCATGGTCATATCTTTTACTTATATTGTATGTTTTCAAATACCTAGCATTTGGACACAGAAGGGGCTTAGAAGATTCTTCTTCTGATGATGAAAAGGATTTAAGTTGCAGCCTGCATCTTATAGAGATAATTTCACAATATTGAATGGGTTTCCAAGTAGCCTTGAAATTTGGTCAAGTTTCATCATGAGTGGTTTAGATAAAGCCCACTTTATCTAAGGGGGGAGATTAGATGACCCTCTCAAAGTATTTTCCATTGTTTTGATTCTGTAACTATAGTTTGTGTAGTTTGTACATTCATAAATAAGATGCTTGATAGGGTCCCTCTGATTAAGGCATGTGACTGAGAACCTGATCATTCAAAAAATGGTATTTATTGAGCACTTACTGTGTGCAGAACACCATGCTGAATGCTTGGAAGAGTACAGTACAATGGAGTTGGTAGACATAATCCCTTCTGTCTTGAAATAGGGGTTGCAAGACCCTGAGTTACTTGGATTCAGTTTCTTGGATTCTGAAATACTGTATGTGTGAGATGGAGAAGCAGCAGTCAAAATACACACAGTACGGTTAAGCATTTGACTTTACTGCTACAGGGATGCAAGAGGGATTTTTTAGGATAATTGCAGTCAATTTGTATACACATAGAAGAATAAGTCACCAAGAGCTAGATAGAAGGAGCTAGGTGTAAAGGAGGAATAATACCATAGCAGTGTCCTTCTGGGTTGAAGGAACCCCATGTTCTCAAGCAAACCTTCTGTTCTCACGCTGGTTCAGATTGCCAGGCATCAGCTACAGCATTTCTGGACTCAAGGCTGAGGTTCAACTTCCTAGATCTTTCCACAGTCTTATATACCATTTGATTGTCCAGCATATGTGTGCAGCTGGGCCTCCAAAGCTTATCAATGTATAAGCATCTCTTCCTGTCCTGGGCCCATTGACTGTCTGCAGAACTGATAAGTGTTGTTGTGTCACAAATCAAAGTGGCACACATCAAAGGCCACAAATCAAAGTGTTTCATAAACTGTGGGTTGGGCTCCCCAGGATGTGTGGTCAGCACTCAGTCACATACTCTATTTATTTTACTTGTACATATTTACTACTCTATTTTATTAATGATGTGCGTGTAGCTACAATTCTATTTATTCTGATGGTTTTGACAGCTGTCTATATGTTTTGTTTTGTTGTCTGTCTCTCCCTTCTAGACTGTGAGCCTGTTGTTGGGTAGGGACCGTCTCTATATGTTGCCGACTTGTACTTCCCAAGTGCTTAGTACAGTGCTCTGTGCACATACGTGCTCAATAAATGCGATTGAATGAATGATTGAATGATGAATGAACACCCCACATTCCTAGGGTTAATCCTATATTTTCCTCCTGTAGTACAATGTTCTTGCTCAATGTTGATGCCTACATACACCTTCCCTCTAACAATTTAGAAGAGGAGGTGGGCATTAAATAAGTTACATCTCTTCCTCACTCTACACACATGATATCTTTTGGCTTGTGTCTTGAGTTGTCACATGTAACATTGGTCCCTGTTTTTCATCTTACTGCTTGAATGTCTATCTGATCAGAACTTTGGCTTCAGAAGAGCCACTCCAGTCAGTACAGTTCAGGTCACAGGTTGACATCTCATCAAGGTAGAGATAAGAATGAATGAATAAATCAGTCAATTGTATTTATTGAGCACTTGTTGAGTGCAGAGCATTTTACTAAGCATGTGGAAGAGTACAATATAACAGAGGTGGTTGAAACATTCCCAGACCACAAGGAGCTTACAGTCTAGATGGGGAGACAGGCATTAAAATAAATTATGGATATGTACACAATAGTTGTGGGGCTGGGTAGAATAAATACAGGGTACAAATCCAAGTGCAAGGTGAAACAGAAGGGAAAGTTAATAGGGTAAGTGAGGGGTTTGTTGGGGAAAGTCTCTGATGTGATGATCTGTCCTGAACCCCGGTCCCATTGTCAAACTGAACTAGCACCGAAATGTACTTTTCAATCCAATGTGATTCTCAGAATTCTTGCTTGTTTTCATTCTTCTTTAATGGAATTTCTGAATTTTTCTAGGTGCCTGGAAGTTCCATTAACCTCATGACAAATATGTTTACTGAATGTCTTTGACTTTTGGAAAGATGTGTCATGACTAGTAGCTATGGTCAAATGTTCATACTTGGGTAGTGCTGAGAAGCATTATTTGCTCTGCTGAAGTTCAAAGAAATTTACCAAAATATGGCTGACACTAACACCATAACATAAGGGATTGGCCTTTAATAAAAGAGAATCAGATTCCATGATTCTCACTGTTGACCTCCTTTTGCTATTGATTCCTTGGGGTTTAAACCTCTCTATACTGTATTATCTGTACTTGCATAAACTAGTTCATACAACTCTGGGTTATGGGATTACCTATGCACAGCCCAACTTCAAAACAGGAACCAAATAAATCCCTTTGCTGTTTTGAGTGCATTTGAATTATTTTCTAGTTATTTTTCTAGTTCACATTTGCCTTTAACTGGATATCCCCGTTGGTTGTATCACCTAATCTAGTGATTATCTATTCACTGTATAGCTAAGCAAAATGCTTTTCCATGTGGCTGATGATGGTTTTTAATTATAATCAGAAGTGTCTTCCAAGCACCGATCAATATGTGTCTTGGATATTCAGAGGACAAAGGGAAGGAAAGTAGTGATCTCTGAGAAGCTGAAAGAAATAATCATTAGATGCTATTAAACTGATGACCAGTGGAAGCACATTCTTTATATAGAAGCCAATATTTCAAGTGCTTATTGATTCACTTTTATAACAATTACGCTACATGGAAGGAGAAAAAAAGTCAAGGAACAGAGAAACAACAAATCTGAGGTAGCTAGTCATGCCTCACAAGACATATAAGTGCCAAATGTTCGCACTTGGAAAGGCAATCTGTTCTGCAAGTGGCTTAAGAGGGAGTTGGTGTACTTTGATATATTCTGCTTATGCATTTTGTTTAATCATTCATGGTAAAGTATATGATGTTAATGCTTCTGTTGCTTACCATGGGCTCTGAGAATTAATATTGTCCATATCACATGGCCTCCTCTTCATGTGATGCTATGATTCTTGAGACAACCTCGCTGATGCAAATGTTCTTCGTGCATTATTTATTAAAGTGTGGTAAGGTGAAGTAATTACATAATCAGATATCCCTGTCATATTTGAGCAATAAGGCACCTTAATAATAGCCAAAGACATCTTGGAGGGAGGGAATAATTACCACAAGACAATCACACTCTTGGGGATTAAAGGAGCTCAGATACATGTCTTCCCTTATAATGCCCTAAGGATGTGATTATCTCTAAAAAGAAAAAAAACACTGAATAATGCTGTTATACAAAATTTATAGGAAAGGGCAAAAGTGTATTTCATACTAGAATATGATGTGACAGTTCAGAATATTTGAACAGCCATTTTGAATGAGCTGAGTTATTCACGAGAACTAACCTGTACCTTCAGAAAGCTCCTTAGCCACTCAAAACCATTTTGTCAAGCCAGATTGGGCTCATAAATGCATTAAAATTATAGCTGGAAAAATGGTCCATTCACATACAATATTTATTTCTAGCTTTTTGGGGCCCATTAAGGCCTTCATTCTTCAACCAGATCGTGAAAAGATGGGTGATGAAGAAATCCCTTTAGGTTGGCCAGCTGGATGTCCTTGGAACCCTGTTGACATTTCTCCCCTAACAGTACCAGAATCACATTGACATCCTCTCTGACTTCATCAGTCAAGATAGATAGTGCTGCATTTTTCCCCTAACAATACCAGAATCACATTGAAATCCTCTCTGACTTCATCAGTCAAGATAGATAGTGCTGACCCCTGCACCACAAATGAGAGTTATTGGAACCAAGAGGGTCAGAAGGCATAGAATATCCAGACAAGCCTCTTGTCTGATTATTCAGGTTATGTCTTCAGTTGAGAAATTTTCTAGAAAACTCCGCAGAAGGATTTTTCAGGAACCAAGATGAACACTTGGGAGAATACATTATAACAGAATTGGAAGACACATTCCACTGCCTACAGTTGTTTGTTCAGTGTATGTATTTCCCAAGCACTTAGTTCAGTGCTCTGCACACAGTAAACACTCAATAAATATGATTGAATGAATGAATGAATATGCATGCCCTTAGTAAATATGTCAGCATCAGAATCATTTAATCTGAAGCGTAAGGTCCTAGAGACCAGGAATTTTATTTAATTAATTTTAATAGGAGCAGAAATTAATTTGAGTACCTACTGAGTGCATCACACTGTACTAAGAAATAATAATAATAATAATAGTAATGATATTTATCAGACCCTTACTCTGTGCTAAGTACTGTAGTAAGTACTAGGGCAGGTACAATGCAATTCAACCAGACAGACAGAGTCCTTGTCCCACATGGGGCTCACCATTTTAGAGGCACATTCCCTGCCCACAGAGAGTTTATAGTCTAATAAAGAAGTTGATAATCTAATGGTGGAGCTTTTATTACTTAATCCAACTCCCTGGGCTGATAAATGTTTGCTAAATATTTTTAAGGTGTTTTGATATACTGGTAAAATCTATTATTTTTAAAATATCCATTTTTAAACACCTGGAAGGATATGAGCCCCAGAGCAAAATAAGGCAATAACATTTATTGAGTACACGTTTTGTTTAGAGCTCAGTTCTAGGTACCGAATGGAGATGAAGAAAAAATAAATTCAGTCACTATCCTGGAAGAGTTTGCAATCTGATGACCTAGAACAAATGCAACTATGTAACGTAATCAGTGTGAATGACTGGAATTTACAAACTCAACAGCCTTATAAAAAAAAGTTTGGCTTCTATGGTGGGCACAGAGGACTGATTATTCCAGGGCCTTCAAAGTATGAAACATCTCTTGACTTCAGCAAGACATTCAGTTTTGTTCTCAGGAAAGAAAACTTTCCACTCTTTTTAAAAATTGTATTTGTTATGTATTTACTAGGTTGTCAGGCATTGTAGTACGTAAAAACAAATCAGTTTGGACACAGACAGTATCCCATAAGGGGTTCATAGCCTTAATCTCCATTTTACCAATGAAGTAACTAAGGCACAGAGAAGTTAACTGACTTGCCCGAAATCACACAGCATACAAGTGGCAGAGCCAGGATTAGAACCCAGGCCATTTTGACTCCCAGGCCCATGTTCTATCCACTAGACCACACTTGGTTCTCAACTGGTAAGAGGGTCATGTTAAAAGAGAAGTAATTCATTTTCCAATAGAAAGCAGATGCCAGCTGATGAGTTTATAGAGTCCCTAGTCACTGAAGGCTATGTCTTCACTTTAGAGGCCTAACTAAGTGCTAAGACACCAATTGGAGAATCCATTTACATTCATCAAGATAATTTTTAAGGTCAGTGATTACATACATTTTTTAATAGTATTAGTTAAACACTCATGTGCCAGGCACTGTACTAGGCACCGGGTGGATACCATAACAATAATTATTATTAATTATTATTATTATCGTATTTAGGTGCTTTCCTATGTGCCAAGCACTGTTCTAAGTGCTGGGGTAGGTATAAGTTAATCAGGGTGTCCCACGTGGGGCTTAACTGAGGCACAGAGAAGTTAAGTGATTTGCCCAAAGTCACACAGCTGACAAGTGGCAGAGCCAGAATTAGAACCCACGAGCTCTGACTTCCAGGCCATGCTCTTTCCACTAAGCCACATTGCTTCTCTACCAGGTTCAACACAGTTCTGTCCCACAAGGGGGTCAACTGTCTTAATCCTCATTCAATAGATGAAGTAACTGAGGCATAGGGAAACTATCATACAGCAGAGAAGTGGTGGATCTGGGGTTAGAATTTAGGTCTGCTTACTCTTAGGGCCATGCTCTTTCCACTAGGCCTCGCTGCTTTGTAGATGAAAAACTAGTCACTTTTTTCTCATTTCTTCTTAATATCTTAAGCAATGGTTTTGATGATGAAATAGAGAACATTGGAAAGAAAGACTATCACTGCTGAAGATAGAATTTAAAATACGGTTTGAGTGGAAATAAAAATGGTACAAAATTATGAAATGACTAACTTGGTATCAGTAATAAATAGAAGAAGCAAGGGGTCCTAGTGGCCACAAACCAGGCATCTAAAATAATAACTGTGGTATTTGTTAAGCATTTACTCTATGCCAGGCACTTTACTAAGGATGAATACAAAAGAATATGGTCAAACACAGACTCTGACAATGAAAACTACTGAATTTGTTAAGCACTTACTGTCATGATCCCCCGGTTCGTACCAACCAAGACCTCCTGGACCAGGAGAGCCTCTGTGAAAATGCAGTAAAAGTCACACTACACCTCTGATCACCAACTTATTGTGGATAGTTTTTTACTGGCATGTAAGGGAGTGACACATACACACACTCACTCCACTCCACCAAGGGTCCAATACCAGTCTGTGGTCAGAGCCCATTCTGCCAATGACTCTTCTTTCTGCTTCCATGTGCTACTGACTTCTGCTGCTTTCAAATGCTGCTCTCCTGCTGCTTCAATGTTTGCTTCTCTGCATGCCTCCGTGCTGCCTCCAAGTGCCCTCTTGTGATTCAAAACTAGCACCTTTTAGCTGCCTTAGGCAACGCAGCTATGGCTGTACATGCAGTCATGGACTGGTACAGGCCCGTTACCGGGTAGAACAGGGAGAGAAGGGCATGCCTCTTTCCATGCCCCAAACCCACAGTCCCACCTGTCCCAGGTAGAGCTTATCAGTGCCTTTGCAAAGTCTCTTGCTTATTGTTGTTGTTCTCGGGATCACAGTCACTAAAAAGGCAACTTGTTGTAGGCTCACCACACTCACTATATGCCAAATGCTATATTAAACACTGAGGAACGCACAGGGTAATCAGGTCAGGCACAATCCCCACCTCTCATGGAGCTCACAGTCTCAGTAAGAGGGAGAACGGGTATGTAGTCCTCATTTTGTAGATGAGGCAACTGAGGCACAGGGAGCTGATTTCCCCAAGGTCACAAAGCAGGCAAGTAGTCAAGCTGGGATTTAAACCCAGCTCCTCTAAATCCCAGTACCGTGCTCTTTCCATTAGGTCATACTGCTTCTGTAAGTATGAATGATTGGCAGTTGACTTAATTAGCAGGAGGAAAAATATTTAAAATATACATAAAGAAGGAATTACAGTGAAGATTAAATACAACACTAAGGCAAATGAGATAAAATGACTTTTGGAGATCTCTATCAATGGGATTTAGGTGTTGCTTATGGAATCATCTTAGGTAATTCTCAAATAATCACAATAGTAGTAATGATGATAATAACAATAAGAACAACAATAATGGTAATAATAGTGATAATGTTTTTATTAAGCATTTACTTTGCAGCAAGCACTTTACTAAGCACTGGGGTAGATACAGGATAATCAGGTCCCACGTGGTGCTCACAGTCACTTAACTTAGTCACAGAGCAGGGACAATAGGTATTGTGTCCCCATTTTACAGATAAGGAACTGAGGCCGAGAGAAATTAAAAGGCTTGTCCAAGGTCACCCAGTAAACAACTGGTGGAACCAGAATTAGACCTCTGCTCTTCTGACTCTCAGGCCTGGGCTCTTTCCCGTAGGTCACGTTGTTATCACTTCACTAAAACCAGTCACTCATACTAGCCATGTCCAAAATGTTTCTGTTTTTGATGTTTGTGTTCCAATTGGTTCTCTCTTTTACATTCCCCAAGGGCAGTATGAGGGAGTAAAGGCTACATCTTTTCTCATTTGTACTGGCTGCAATTCTTTACCCCATGAACACATTCATTATCCCTACTTATATATATTCCTTCACCACCCACCAATACATGCTGTCCAAGGTTCAGTTCATTTGAGTGACTTTCCTTTTGGCTCTGAGCCTTTTCTTCAAAGCAGATTAACAGAAATATCACTACCCAGGCTTGCAACCCTCTTCCAACCCAATCAAATCAGGAGGGCAGGATTGCTGTCCTGGTAGTGAGTTCCCTCTTAAACCTCCTTGATCTATCAGGGACTTTTGACACTTTTGACTACCCCCTTCTCCTGGAAACAACATCCAACCTCAGCTTCACTGACACTGTCCTCTCCTGGTTCTCTTCCTAGGTCTCTGGCTGCTCATTCTCATATTTTTCATGAACTCTTCCTCTGCATCCCATCTCTAACTGTGGGAGTCTTTCAGGGCTCCCGGGCTTCAGTTCTGAGTCCCTTTCTACTCTCCATTTACACACATTCCCTTGGAAAACTCATTTGCTCCCATGGCTTCAACTACTTTCTTTATGTGGATGATTTCCAAATCTTCATCTCCAGACCTGATCAATTGCCTTCAGGATATCTTTATTTGGTTGTCCCATGAACACCTCAAACTTAACTTGTCCAAAATAGAAGTCCTTATCTTCCCACCTAAACCCTGTCCTCACCCTGATTTTTCCATCACTGTAGATGCCACCATAATCCTTCCTATCTCCCAAGCCCATACCCTTGACGTTACCTTCGACTCATCTCTCTCACTCAACCTACATATTCAATCTGAACATTGCTGAAATCCACCCTTTCCTCTCCATCCAAACTGCTATCATGTTAATCTAAGCATTTATTCTGTCCCACTTTGATTATTGTATCAGCCTCTTGCTGATGTCCCTGCCTCATCTCTTTCCCCACTCCAGTCCATGCTTTACTCTGTTGCACAAATCATTTTTCCACTAAAACATTCAGGCCGTATTTCCTCATTTCTTAAGAAACTCTAGGGGTTGACCTCTGCATCAAACAGAAACTCCTTACCATTGGCTTGAAAACACTCAATCTCCTTACACCCACCTACCTTGCTGCTTTCCTACTACAGTCCAGCCAGCATACTTTGCTCCTCTAGTGCCAGCTTGCTCACTACCTCAATCTCGTACATCTTGCCACTAACCTCTCACCCAAGTCCTGCCTCTGGCCTGGAATGCCCTCCCTCTTCATATCTAACAGTTGATCACTTTCCCCATATTCCAAGCTTTATTGAAGATGTTTCTCCTCTAAGAGGTCTGACTAAGCCCTCATTTCCACTTCTCCCACTCCCTTCTGCATCATGCTTGCTCTTGCTCTTTATTCACCCCTCTCTAAGCCCCAAAACATCTATGTACATATCTGTAATTTATTCATTTATGTTAATATATTTCTCCCCTTCTAGATTGTAATCTTGCTGTGGGCAGGGTACATGTCTACCAACGCTTATACTGTACCAGTCAACTAGTACATTGCTCTGCTCACAGTAAGCACTCAATAAATATTATTGATTGATTGATTACATTTATTAAGTGCTTGCTGGGTGCAGGGCACTGTACTAAGTGCTTGGGAGAGTACCATATAACACGGTAGGTCCACTTATTTTCTGATTGAAGCCCTTAGCCCAGTTGCCAATGCCTGTTTGTGTCAGGGAGGTCGGCAGCATCACTGAAATCAGAGAACATGACTTAGTTTAACAATTCAGCTGTATATTGCTGACTGAAGTGATGGCCAGAATGTTAGGGCTAAGGGGAGGAAGGTGTTTCCTGCATTAATCAATTGCACAACCATACATATATACCTCCCAATATTAAAGAGAGGCAGCACAGTCTACGGGGAAAGAGCTCAGGTCTAAAAGTCAGAAAACCAGAGATCAAGACCCAGCTTCGGCTCTGGCCTGCTAGGTGACCTTGAGCCAATTCATTTAACCACTCCATGTCTCATTTTCTTTATATTTAAAATGGAAATAATAATTATTTGCTTTCACTGTTTCAAAGGGATGTTTTTGAGGTTCAAATGTGATCATTGGGATCAGAGAGGAGAAAATTAATGCCTTGATATTTCATGTGCATATATTCTCTCATTTATATTTTACCTCATGTTGTATGCTTCTTTGATTAGGTCAAATTCTGCCTCACCTAACTAGCTGCACAACCCCAAGCAAGTTTTATTAAAATCACATCTCCTCCAAAAGTCCTTCTCTGACTATGCCCTCATTTTCCCTACTCCCCCTCCCTTCTGAGTCATCCTCATACTTGGATTTATATCCTTCTTTTCACCTCTCCCTCAGCCCCACAACACTTATGCACATATTCATAATTCATTTTAATGCCTCCCCCATAATGTAAACTCCCCGTGGGCAGGAAACTTATCTACCAACTCTCCCATTCACTTTAGTACAGTACTTGGTAGGTAGTAAGCACTCTATGAATATGACTGATTGATTGATTGACCTAGAGTAGTGTAAACCCCTGGGCTCTCATGTCTTGCCTCACCCCTGCTCCCTGCTTCTTGACCATGTGTCCTATGCCACCTGCCCCATCTCTGACCAAAGATTCATTCATTCATTCAATCGTATTTATTGAGCGCTTACTGTGTGCAGAGCACTGTTCTCCAGTACAGTGCTCTAATAATAACATTAATAATGATGGTATTTATTAAATGCTTACTATACGTTAAGCACTGTGGTAGATACAAGAGAAGCAGTGTGGCACAGTGGAAAAAGCCCAGACTTCGGAGTCAGAGGTTGTGGGGTCTAATCCTGGCTCTGCCACTTGTCAGCTGTGTGACTTTGGGCAAGTCACTTAACTTCTCTGTGCCTTAGTTCCCTCATCTGTAAAATGGGGATTAAGACTATGAACCCTACATGGGACAACCTGATCACCTTGTATCCCCCAGCACTTAGAACAGCGCTTTGCACATAGTAAGTGCTTAACAAATACCATCATTATTATACAAGGTAATCAGGTTGGACACAGTCCCTGTTCCACATGGGGCTCACAGTCTTAATCCCAATTTTATATGCATTCAATCATATTTATTGAGTGCTTACTGTGTGCAGAGCACTGTACTAAGCACTTGGGAAGTACAAATCGGCAACATATAGAGCCGGTCCCTACCCAACAACAAGCTCACAGTCTAGAAGGGGGAGACAGACAACAAAACAAAACAAGGGGATGGTGTCAATACCATCAGAATAAATAGAATTACATCTTTATACACATCATTAATAAAATAAATATAGTATATACATACCAATAAAATAGAGTAATAAATATGTACAAATGTATACAAGTGCTCTGGGGAGGAGAAGGGGGTAGGGCAGAGGTGGGGGCAATGGGGAAGGGAGGAGGAGGAGGAGAGGAAAAAGGGGGGGTTCAATCTGGGAAGGCCTCCTGGAGGAGGTGAGCTCTCAGTAGGATTTTGAAGGGAGGAAGAGAGCTAGTTTGGTGGATGTGTGGAGGGAGGGTATTCCAGGCCAGAGGAAGGACGTGGGCCAGGAGTCGACGATGGGACAGGCAAGACCGAGGCACAGTGAGGAGGTTAGCGGCAGAGGAGTGGAGTGTGCAGGCTGGGCTGTAGAAGGAGAGAAGGGAGGTGAAGTAGGAGAGGGCAAGGTGATAGACAGCCTTGAAGCCGAGAGTGAGGAGTTTTTGACTGATTCGAAGGTTGACAGGCAACCACTGGAGATTTTTGAGGAGGGGAGTGACATACCCAGAGCATTTCTGTACAAAGATAAAAGTTATATATAAGGTAACTGATGCAAAGAGAAGTTATGTGTCTTGCCCAAAGTCATACAGCAGAAAAGTGGCAGAGCCTGGATTAAAACCCAGGTCCTTATGACTTCCAGGCCCATGCTCTATCCATTAAGTCACACTGCTTCTCCTCTACTAATCAGTGGATTCTTGAAGCTCTTTAGCTGATGCAAGAAAGCTTAATTAGATGGCTTCTGGAAATTTCTTCCTACAGGGGGTTCCAATGAAAATCATGGTGTTCACTGCTTCTGAGATGCTTCTCAATGCTTCTCCAATCCCTCCAGTTATAATAAATGTTATTATGACCACAGTCATCACAGTACTCTTTCTCAATTCCACCAAACATTTCTCCTATGAGGATTTTAAAATAACAAGATTATGTTTGCAACTTACATTATTTTAACTCTGCATTTCTTTTCAACCAAATTTATATTTCAGGAAGCCATGTACTTTGGCTTTTCAGCCTTCTAACACAAAAAACTACTTTAATTTTTTTGGGGGGGCAGGGGGAGTAGGGAGTAGGTCGGAAGATGAGGGCTGGGAAGTGAGAAGGGTTCTCCTCTCAACCTCCCTTCGAAAAATGTATTTCAAGTCTTCAAAGCTAGAACAAATTATGCTACTTACATTTCTGTTTCCATTTTATAATTAAACTATAGTAGTTAATCAAAGGAGATCATGTTTCAGCAGGAAGCCAGAAGCAGCTAAATAGGTCGGAGAGGAAAAATCCACAGTGCTCCACAGCGGTGTATGTGGTTTGAAAATCACCCAGATAATCAGTAAATCAAACAGGCTTGCCTGCTGGTGTGTTTCAGACAGAGAAGACCATTAACTTACTCACGGTGATAAATGGGGGCAAGAGGATTTCAGCTTCAAGCTTCATCCCTGAAATACCTTTAATACATCTTTTAGGAATTGTAGGATGCTGCCTCGTTTCCAATTAGAGTTGTCCCGATAGACACTATCTATTTTGGGTCTTACATTTGGAAATCATAGAATGAGAGCTACTGCATTGTTTCTAGACCCCTGGGAGACTCAGATCCTGTGGACTAATAACCTCTGAAATGTCAAACTCAACTGACAACACCATAGCATAGACTCCAAACCTTAACCTCAAGAAGCAGCATAACCTAGTTGAAATAGCACCATCTTGGGAGTCAGAGGATCTGGGTTCTAATTCTCACTCTGCCAAGTGTCTGTTGTGTGACCCTGGGCAAGTCATTTAACTTCTCTATGCTGCAGTTTCCTTATCTGAAAAATGGAGCTTAAAGAAATACCTGTTTCCCCTCCCTGTGTGGCTATGTCAGACACGGACTGTGTCCTACCTGATTATCTTACATCTACTCCAGAGCTTGACACATAGCAAGGCCTTAACAAGTACCCACAGTGATTATTTATTATCTTTAACCTGTCTGAGGTTCTGGGGAACAATTAGCCTGAGTTTGGTGGGGTAAACAATCAGAGTCGCTGACCAGCTGACCCATATTTGCTCAACTCTTCATGCTGTGGGGAAGAATCTACCCAAACTTCAGGCTTAAAAATTGGTGAAGGAGTTTGAGACAGTGGTCACAGCAGCCAAGAACTTAGCATGTATTTTCAGGTCCAGGGATGAAAAGAAATCAAGATGGATCGTTCAATAAATACAACTGAATGAATGAATAAATGTAATAGAAATTGGGTCATGCACCTAACACCAGACAGAAATCTTAAACAGAACTTAATATGAGTAGCTCTATAATTTTGTGATAGTGGTCTTGGAAAACCAGAAGGTAATAAAACATCATAGTAATACGGTCTGTCTTTAGGTACTCTAAAATATCTTGCTGGGCTCTGTGATTAAATTAATTGGAGGTTTACTTTTCAGTTTGGGGTATATTGTTCAAATATGTGTTTTTTCAAGACTATCATTCCCTTTTTAGCTCCTGTCTTTGTGCTTGTTTATTTTGTTCTAGGTGCATTGATATTTTCCATGCAGAGCCTACTGTGAGTGCTTAATGAGTCAGTAATTAATAAACCAAAATAGCAGCAACCTTGGCGGTTGGTTTACACAACATGATTTGAAGCAGTGTTGATTTCCTGGAAAAATGACATCAGTATCCCTCTGCCTCCCCACACTGGCCAAATTTCTAGAAGGGCAGTGCTAGGATCCAAGGATGGCTTTATTGCAGGGTTCCTTCAGGGGTCTCGTCTCTGGATTAGGGGTGTCTAAGAATTGGAGCCAGCCATAGACTGGGAGTCATGAGCCTGAAGCCCACCAAGTCAGGCTCTCCCTGGAGGAAGTGAGCTCTTAGACCTTGTCTCTTCCCTGGAAAACTAAGTATGCTCCCTGGATACCAAGCCACTGTGGTATTTTTTAAGGGCTTACTTTGATCCAAACACTGGGCTAAGCACTGGGATAGATGTACTGTGCTCTGCCAAGTGCTTAGTACAGGAGAAGCAGCATGGCTCAGTGGAAAGAGCACAGGCTTGGGAGCCAGAGGTCAGGGTTTCGATTCCTGGCTCTGCCACATGTCTGCTGTGTGACCTTGGGCAAGTCACTTAACTTCTCTAAGCCTCAGTTACCTCATCTGTAAAATGGGGATTAAAACTGTGAGCCCCACATGGGACAATCTGATCACCTTGTATCTCACGCCAGTGTTTGGAACAGTGCTTTGCACATAGTAAGTGCTTAACAAATGCCATCATTATTATTATTACAGTGTTCTGCAAACAGTAAGCACTCAATAAATATGATTGTGTGAATGAATGAATGAATGAATGAACGAATGAATGAATGAATGAATGAATGAATGAATGAATGAATGAATGCAATGTAAACAGGTCACACACAATCCTTGTCCCATATGGGGCTCACAGTCCATGGGGGAGAGAACAGAACTTTCATGTCCATTTTAACGTTGAGAAAACTGAGGCACAGAGAGCCTAATTGACTTGTCCAGTGTTACCCAGCAGGCAAGTTGTGGAGGCAAGGATTCTGATTCCCAGTGTTGTGCTCTTACCACTGGACCTTGCTGCTTCTTGGGCCTAGTGTTCAGAAATTGCCACTGGAGGTAAGTAGCACGCATCTAAAGCTATGCACTGCACATTACATATTTATTCACAAGTGAGCTGCAGTTAGAAACATGGTGAATCAGCATTTTTCTCCCTTCCAGTGCAAGAAATACCAGGAGAGACAGATTCCTCTAAGCAGCATGGATTAGTGGAAAGAGCATGGGTTTGGGAGTCAGAGGTCATGGGTTCTAATCCTGCCTCCACCACTTATCAGCTGTGTGACTTTCAGCAAGTCATTAACTTCTCTGTGCCTCAGTTACCTAACCTGTAAAATGGGGATTAAGACTGTGAGCCCCACATGGAACAACCTGATGACCTTGCATGTGCCCCAGCGCTTAGAACAGTGCTTGGCACACAGTAAACCCTTCACAAATACCATCATCGTCTTCATCATCATTCCTCTAGGTCTTTATGCAGTCAATGAAAGGTAAGAGAGCAGCCCAACCCATCTATTTCTAGCTATGAGATTGTCAATTCCAGGATGGCAGTGATCATGTGCCTTGCTTCTAAGTGTTTACTACCCTGCTCAGCACTCAGAAGGCATGCAGTAAATACCTCCAATGCAATAGACATGAGGTAACCTAAAGGAATGTCTCCAAGGAGAGCTAAGAGAAGGGGAAGAAGGGCTGTAAGGATGTGAGAGGCATTCTTCTGGGCAGCCCTCCTTAAGTGAGTGGCAGTTTTTTCTTATCAGTTCCAGGTGCTGTCTTTCCCCCAGGTTGCTTCCTGCTGGTGAGCTGGAGGGAGAAATTTGAGGAGAGAAACGTGGAAAAAACACCACTCCTCTTCTCACATCTCAGCGATATCGAGGCGTACATACTCACTCGCAGGTTCCCCAGGGCCTCCAAGATTGGGAGGCATCAGAAAGGGGTCAAGTTCGGCAATATTCATATGGTGTCTACATCAAGGCAAGGAGTCCCAGATTTGGTTTCCTGAAGGATAATTCCTGATTGATTGAGGAGTGCACATAATCTACAGTGGATGCCCAGTGAGGCTGCTTAGTTTATATAACAACCTAGGCCAAAAATAGATGTTATTCATTCCTCTCTTCTGACACCGCACTGTATTTGAGCTAATTATCTTGAATCTATCTTAATGAATAATACAGTAATAATAATATTAATAATGATAGCATTTATTAAGCACTAACTATGTGCAAAGCACTGTTCTAAGCACTAAGCACTGTTCTAAGTACTGACACATAGTCCTTAACAAGTGCAATTGTTATTATTACTAATAATAATAATTATTGTTCCAAGTCAGGTGGCTTCAGGAAAGAGAAAGTGAAAATCTATGTTTTCTCTAAGCCAACTGGCTTAGAAATTCAATTCATCATGCTGCCTTAGAATACTTCAGTGGATGTATAGCCTGTCATTTGTCTTATGACATATCCTTGACTTAGTAGAACGAGCACAGGCTTAGGAGACAGAGGACGTGGGTTCTAATCCCAGCTTCTCCATGTGTCTGCTGTCTGACCTTGGGCAAGTCACTTAACTTCTCTGTGCCTCAGTTACCTAATCTGCAAAACAAGGATTAAGAATGTGAGGTTTACATGAGACAACCGGATTACCTGTTGTTGGGTAAGGATTCTCTATCTGTTGCCGAATTGTACTTTCCAAGCACTTAGTACAGTGTTCTGCACACAGTAAGTGCTCAAATATGATTGAATGAATGAATGAATACCTCAGCGTTTAGAACAGTGCTTGGCACATAGAAACACAACAAAATATCATAATTATTTTTCCCCAATCTGTACTTTATTACTTGGACCATCTCTCCCATTAGATTGTAAGCCGCCTGTGGACAGGGATCATATCTACCAACTGTATTGTACTCTCCTAAGTGCTCAGTATAGTGGTCTGCATCCAGTAAGCACTCCATAAATACCATGAATATATTTGATGGATTGATCATCTCTCCTGTCTGCTGCAGCATGATCCAGAAAGGGGATTCTGACCCTTCCAGTGGTCCTGCACTGCACATCTTGCATGTCCTGACTCTCCTCCATGCAATGCGCTTAGGCAGGTATCCCCCATCCCCTGGGTTCCCATTCATTCATTTATTCAATCATATTTACTGAGTGCTTACTGTGTGCAGAGCACTGTACTAAGCACTTGGGAAATACAAGTCGGCAACATATAGAGACAGTCCCTACCCAGTATAGGTGCTTGTGGTTGTGCGGTCATGAGGAGGCAAAGAAGGAGAACAATCAAGCTCACTGTGTCCTGTTTTTGTACTAATTCCACACGTTGTGTTAAATCCACTTAAACAACTCAGTAAATGTTTAATATGAAAACAGATTTGATTTTCAGCTTGGAAAGAAAAAATTACTTTTCCCTGAACAGTGTTGCATCATTACTCAGTAAGGCACAAGAATGGCAGGAAGCAAGTGCATAACACATTTGTGCATTAACCAATAGTCTCACAAAATGTAACTAAAGTGGGAGAATATTTAAAGACCAATTCCACTAGGAGAAACATATCACTGAAGAGATTTACTAATGGGTTTATGCACAAAGGTATTTAGTTCTTTGAAATGCCTGAGGCTGGGGGTGGAGAAAACAGATGATACAAGAGCTTGTGAGATATGTAGATAGTTATCTGTTAGTAATCTCAGGAGATTTAATGTGCTTTGTAGTTAGAGATTTTAAAAATAGGAATTCTGCATTAAACTCATAAAGGAGACAAATGCTAGATACAACAGTTAGTGGACGAGGTATTCATCAAATCAGAGCTCATATTTTAACAGGCAAAATGTTCTCATTAAACTCTAATAAAAGTCTCCTCCATGAGGGAAAAAACAATGTAAATCCTTTTTTTATCTTTCTAAGTCCTCTGAGAAAGCCCTGTTACCTGAATCAAATGTCTCAGCCATGTAGCCACTCTAAGGTAGGATCTATATTTTCTGTGCTGTATTTCAATCTTATAATGCGTGTTTTCTTCCTTGGCGTGATTTTTGCACCTTTAAAGTAAGTGCACCACACAAATACAGAAAAATAAATTTCCCTTTAAGAATTTTCTGAATTTTTTTTGTTATTATTAAACATTGACTTTAATTAATATCAATTAGAGTCTATTAGCTTTAGTAGGTTTTGAGTTATTGAGTTTAATTCAATTTCAATAAATTTCAATTAACTCCAATTTGTTACCATTTCTTTTTATTAATTCCAGTCACTATCAATTACCTTCAATTAATTTAATTTACCCACAATACATTTTCAGGTAATTCCCCATTACTTTCAATTAGTTTCTATTCATTTTAATTGGCTTCTTTGGCCGTTAACTGATTTCATAAAAACAAAAGCCCTCTTATAATATGGGTTTCCTGCTTTGCCAGCTGATGAAAATGCAAATTAGTGCCTTCTGAAACCCTTAATTTACCAAGAGGTCACAGGTAAAGCAGTCATACCAGCCAAACTCTATCCTGCCACTCCTATTATAATTGGGTGAAGTTCATTCCCATCTCATGGAGATGATGGATGTTTAGAATTTGTCAAAACAATGAATAGAGCTCAGTGGGATTATGAAAGCAAGCACCCTAGGGGGAATGCAAGTCTTGATATGGGTGGAGTAATTAATATTGGAGTTTGGAAGTACAGGAAAGAGTAATGTTCAATATCAACTGAATAGTTAGATACTGTGCTCTTTGAAGACATTATTTTACATTATTACTATATTATTTCAAGCCTTTAGTACGTGCTCTGCCCACAGTAAGCACTCAATAAATATGACTGATTGATCGACTACACACATTGATCTGTAGTCTTTGGACATTTGGTATTCACTCCATCCACTCTAATCCCCAGGGCATTTATGTACATATCTGTAAATTATTAATTTATACGAATATCTTTCTCACCCTCTCAACTGTGAGCTCACTGTGGGCAGGGAAGGTGCCTAGCAACTCTGCTGAATTGTACTTTCCGAAGTGATTAGTACAGTACTCTGCAGTAAGTCCTGAATAAATACCACTGATTGACTGACTGATTGATTACACTGTCTTTTACTGATCTCAATGTCCTCTAGCCTGAGGAGTGTGTTAATTGAGTTCCATAGGATGATATGAGGCACAGAGGTGGAAGTAATAATAACTGTGATATTTGGTAGGTGCTTGCTATGTGTCAAGCATGTAGTTAAGCACTGCAATGGGTGCAGTATAGTCAGACCAGGCACAGTCCCTATGCCACATGGTATTCACAATACCCTCAAGTCAAATCTGCATTTTCATTTATACTCCCTTTGGCTTTCCCAGACATATGGATTGCAATATGCCTGCTGAAAAATGGGAGAATTGGGCTAGTTGTTCATGCCCCCAATCCATGGTGTTTTATTCTCTTCCAGGCACTTGAATCCAATAGAATTAAACCTGAGCTTACATTCAGAGGATAATTCAGTAGGTCACTGAAACCCATACGTTACCATCAGACAGTTCTACTTCATTCTATCATTGCTGCAGTTGCCAAGAGATAAGATGGAGATATAGGATCCTTTGGAAGAAATTCCTCCTTTGCTACATCTCCAGCGAGGCAGGAAAGAAATTTTGGTGGAGCAATGGTTTTGTATCGATAATGTTAGACTGAGGCAACCGAATAGACCTGAGTTATAAAAAAGGGATACAATGTAAATTATTCTAAATTATATTAATTACTATTATTATCATAATTATAATTTTCTAAGTACTTCATATGTGCAGTAGGTTAACCCATTTCTAACAATACATCTCTTTGCAGTATATTCAAAGATGGACAACTCAGGGGGGAAACATATTTTTAGGTGCCATGTACCAGTAGACCATCAGGGCATTCCTTCCAAAGCACCCCTAAGGCTGTACCTTAAGGAATGTGACTGCAGTTTCACTGCAAAATTTTCACAACACAAAGTTCCCTTATAAATAATAGCCTTTGCAAAAGGTTTCATTTCAGTTCAACTTTCAGGGTGTTTACAAAAGTGTATAGTTTTGGATCAAAAATATCTCCAAATTTGCATCACTTATGTATTTATTTATATCTATCTTCAACACTTTCGTATATATGTTTATTCTATTGTACATTCAGTGATTTACTTTGAATTATTCTATATGAAAATATGTGTATGTCTATCTCACTCTTCAGAGTACAAACTTCTTATGGGCTAGGAACATGCTACTTCTCCATTTTGAACTTCCAAAGCATTTAGTACAGTACAGTATTGAAATTCAGCCAATGAATTCTCAATACATATTACTGTGATATCTATTACTACTATCACTACTATCACTACTACTACTACTACTACTACTACTACTACTACTACTACTACTACTACCACAAAAAACCATGAGGGTTCAGCTTCAATTGGAAATGAATGTGACCGCTAGTGCTTAGCATCCTTTATATTGGCTGCAAGAAACTGGAGAGATCAACAGAGCAAACCATGCGTTTACCAAGATTTCAGGGCTTATCCAGCAAGAGTCAGCCTCGAGAATTTACCTGACAGGGTAAAGTTTCATGAAATAGTTACAGTGGCAACAACATAAAGCTCTGTTAGGAAAACAAAAATCAATAGCAAAAGGGAAAGAAGAGTGAAGGAGAGGTTTTTAAAGGATCATCTTTAGTGGCAACATAACACTTGACAAAAGAAAACTTAGTCAATTCTCAACCCTCCCTAACAGATCATGTCTGTGAGAAAAAAGGGGAACGATTGATGGCTGAATGCAAGTCAAGTGCCAGAGAAAAGTGAAAGCAACAGGGTCCAGGAATAAAATCTGCATGGGATATAAAAGGATTTCCAAGGTACAGGGTTTCCAAACCCCAGCCTTAACCTAAACCTGAAGTTACATTCACACTCCCAGTCCTCCCAAAAGCCAATAGTCAAGAACATAAAAGGGAAAAGAAGTCACTGGAATAAAAAATTCTGAGAATATGGTTGGAGGATAATAATTTTACTTTTGATATGGGCTGATGAGAAATTGATGATGTGATTTTGTTGGGACAGATTTTCCTCCTGAGTTAGTCAACGAACTCTTTCATACCTAATTGAGGGGATAATTCACTGACATTTTGCCTGAAGCAGGTTGAAACAAAATCCCAATGGGAGAAGGAAATGCTATCACACCTTTGAGTACTCACTCTACCCTTCCCCCTCAGCACCCCAGTGCACTTATGTTCATAACTCTAACCTCTATTGCTTTCCTCTATCTGAAATGTATTTTAGTGACTGTATGCTCAGCTAAATTGTCAACTCTCTGAGGACAGGATCATGTTTACTCTGTTTTACTTTCCCAAGCACTTACTTCAAAACTTGTGATGGAGTAGCATGCAATAACTATGAATGATTGACTGAAAATGCCCTGACAGATGGGCACTGGGTCATAGGATACTGCAGAGCAGCAGGTGGGGTCAGAAGACACATACTGAGCCAAGGGGCACACCCATATCTTCAGGTTGTTGCGTTGGTTATAGGGTAATGGGCACCCATGATTGTCTTGGGGAAGGGGTGAGATTTTGGACCAAAGCAACCTTAAAGTTGGAGGAAAGATAAGAGATCTTATTTCTTCTGGAACAGTCTTGGGAAGTCCAAGCCTAAACTCCCTAAATTAATAGTAAGAGCAGTAGCATTGATGTTGCACCTACGCCAGGTAGAACAATGTACCAAGCGCTTCAAAATATAGAAACATGTAAACTGTAATCTCCTTAGAGACAGGGATCATATCTACCAACTTTGTTATACTGTATTCTCCCAAGCACATAGTACAGTACTGTCCACACTGTACAGGCTCAATAAATACTACTGATTGACTGATTAATGTAAAAGGAATATGCTTTCAAATAATTTATAATTTATTGTGGGGCAGGGTAGGCATGTACTGATGACGATATAATTAAAAGTGAGAAAATATAAATGACAAACACAAATAAATAAATGAGTAGCTGATAAATGTATGACTGCTGAGAGTAGGACTGGGATTGGCTCTGGTATTAGTCATGAATCAATCATATTTATTGAGCACTTACTGTGTGCAAAGCACTGTACTAAGCACTTAGGAGAATACAATGTAAGAAATTTGGAAGAAATTCTCCCTGACCGTAATGAGCTTACAGTCTAGAAGGGAAGATAGATATTAAAATGAATAAATAAATTACAGATATGTACATAAGTGTTGTGGCACTAAAGGTGGGATGAATAAAGGGTGAAATACAAATGAAGAGAGATGCAAAAGGGAGTAAAAGAGGAGTAAATGAGGGCTTGGTCAGGTAAGGCCTTTAGCAGGTGATGTGCCTTCAGTAAAGTTTTGAAAATGGGAAGAGTGATCATCTGTCAGATATGAAGCATGGACTTGAGTGGGGACAGACAGGAGGCAGGGAGATCAGCAAGGAGACTGGTGGAGTAATCAAGATGGGATATGATGGTATTTGTAGTAACATAGGAACAGTTTGGATGGAGAGGAAAAGCCGGATTTTAGCGGTGATGTGAGGGTTGAACCATTAAGATTTGGTGAATAAGAAAGATGGGTTGAGGATGATGCCAAGGTTACGGGCTTATGAGACAGGGAGAATGGTGGCGCTGCCTACAGTGTTGGGAAAGTCAGGAGGAAAATAGTGTTTGGGTGGGAAGATGAGGAGTTCTGTGTTGGATATGTCAGTGGGACACCCATTTAGAAATGTCCTGTAGGCCAGAGTTAATGCAAGACTGCAGAGAAGGAGAGAAATCAGGGTTCGAGTTGCAGATTTGGAAAACATCCACATAGAGATGGTAGATGGAAGCCATGAGAGAGAATGAGTTTTCCAAGGGAGTGGGTGAAGATGGATAATAGAAAGGGACCCAGAACTGAGCCTTGATGGACTCCTGCGGTTAAGAATGGGGTTGCAGAGGAGAGGTTTCGATGAAAGAGACTAAGAATGAGTGGACAGAGAAATAAGAAGAGAACCAGGAGAGGACAATGTCAGTGAAGCCAAGGTTGGATAGTTTTTCCAGCATAAGGGGTCAGTCAACAATGCCGAAGGAAACTTTGAGGAGAATTAGAATAGAGTAGAGGCCATTGGATTTGGCAAGAAGGAGATCATTAGTGACCTTTATGAGAGCAGTTTTGTTGGAATGAAAGGGATGGAAGCCAGATTGGAGGGAGTCCAGGAGAGATTTGGAGGATAGGAAATGGAGGCAGTGGGTGTGAGCAACTCGCTCAAGGAGACTAGAAGAAATGGCATGAAGGAGATGGGGCAATATGTGGTAGAAACTGTAGGGTCAAGGGAGAGTTGTCATAGATAGAGGAGGCATGACCATGTTTGAAAGCAATGGGGAAGAAGCCATTGGAGAGTGAAAATTCAAGATGGAGGACAGGGAAGGAAGAACGGAGAGGGCAAGCTCTTTGATAAGGTGTGAAGGGATGGATTCAGAGGTGCAGGTGGAGGGGGTGGATTCTGAGAGGAGGCTGGAGATCTCTTGAGATACTGCTGGGAAAGATAGGAGAGTTGAAGGGGAGGAGGAGGGGGTGATTGCAGAGGAGTAGCTGAGATTTTAGGAAGATTACATTTGAAGGTTTCAATTTTCTCATTTGGTCATTAGTTACAAGAGAGGTGTGGTGGGGTTGGAGTTAGAGGGTTTGAGGAGGGAGTTAAACATCTGGCAATAGCAGCGGGTACAGGAGTCAATAAGAATGGAGAAATAATGTTGCCAGGAAGAGAGGAGCATGACAGTGAAGAACAGAGAGCCAAGCCCAATGTGGTACAAATCAAACACAACAAGGATCAATCTTTTTAAACCAAGTAGTCTGGTGTGATGATGCCACATCAGCCTTTCAGAAGCATTCACATACAAAAGAGCTTCGTCTTTGAATACCAAGGACAGCTATATGTGTGGTGGGGAGATGGAGCTTCTTTCAGTTCCATGCCTCTAGGCTTTGCCATGAGGATGAATGAGCTTTCTATTCCACTTCTTTGCTTGGACTAAGACTCAGGGGTAGGTTCTTGAATTTCCATGGAGGGCTGTGACAGCCTGAAGATTTGGAAAGATGCTCCCTACCTTTCCCCTAGGTATATTAAGCAATTCTAGAGCTGGCATAGTCCTGTGGGAGTCTCTAAATCAAAACCCATACTTGTCTGACCCAGATTCCCAGTGTCTGTGACCCAAAATTGAACCCCTTGACCTTAATGGAATCACTGATGCCCTTGCATTAGATCTGTGACCTTTTAGCATTTGACATTTGCCCCACCCTCAAACCCATAGCACATATGTACACATATTCAAATTATATACTATAAATTATACATTCATATTAATGTCTGTCTCCTCCTCTAGACTGTAAGCTCTTTGGGGTCAGGGAGCATGTCTGCAAATTCTGTTGGTTGTGTTCTGCCCTCTTAAGCACTTAGTACAGTGCTCTGAACAAAGTAAATACCCAACAAATACCACTGACAATGATGATGATGCCTACACTTTGGAATGATGTTTGCCAACCCCAGGGATTTGACAAGCTGGTGCTTCTCCCATTGTTTTAGGATTTTTTAAATAGTGAGCTTTTTTTAATGGCATTTATTAAATGCTTACTATGTGCAAAGCACTGTTCTAAGCACTGGGGAGGTTACAAGTTGATCAGGTTGTCCCATAGGGGGCTCACAGTCTTCATCCCTATTTTAAAGATGAGGGAACTGAGGCACAGAGAAGTTAAGTGACTTGCCCAAAGTCACATAGCTGACAGTTGTCGGAGCTGGGATTTGAATCTATGACCTCTGACTCCAAAGCCTGGGCTCTTTCCACTGAGCCACACTGCATCTCATTGTTCATCCAGTTGCCCTATTTTTGAGCACCTTCTTTCCGTGTATATCATATTTCAAACCTGTATTCAATGTCTAGAATAATAATAATAATGATAATATTTATTAAGCACTTACCATGTGCAAAGCACTGTTCTAAGCGCTGGAGAGGTTACAAGGTGATCAGGTTGTCCCACGGGGGGCTCACAGTCTTCATCCCCGTTTTACAGATGAGGTAACAGGCACAGAGAAGTTAAGTGAATTGCCCAAAGTCACACAGCTGACAATTGGTGGAGCTGGGATTTGAACCCATGACCTCTGACTCCAAAGCCCATGCTCTTTCTACTGAGCCATGCTGTAGAGAACTGAAGCAATTATCTGGATAATTCAAACTAAAAATAAATAATGTGAACTGTTTTGTTTCAATTATCTGGATGTTTGAAGAATATTGTCTTTGACTTTAATTTGCTCAAAAATTACTTCAGTTCTCCACTTGGTTGTGCTAGGGATGATCTTTCTGGGTTAATAGAAGGGTGGAATATAGGAAGGATGAATATAAGACCAAAAACAAATATTAAGTGACCTGCAACAGATGTATTAAATAGCCTATTTCAACAGCAGGAATTTAAAGTCCAAACAAGCACATAACAGAAGCCAGGATGAAATCTTTTGGATGAAAAGGGAGTGAGGCAATTGTTCAGAGAAGGTGATGACTGGAGCCAAAGTGTTTTGAATTAAGTGGGGAGAGTTATTTCTTTGGATAAACTTATCTACTAACCACTCTTCCAGTTGGCTGAAATCCCAGGATAATAGCACCGGAAAGAAAGGGAAGAAAAAGTCTGCATTTTACTTTATTTTTTTACTCAGTTTTTTTTTTTTGTTTCTTTCTTTGTTTTGGTGAGGGGGCGAGGGAGGCTAGAATTCACTTGTCCCTGGAGGTTAGGAAGGCAAATATAACTATGGCCAGTAGATATGATTCCATTGGCTATCAATCAATTGATCAATGATTGGAATTTATTGAGTACTTACAGTGTGCAGTGCACTCTTCTAAGCACTTGGACATATACAATGGAGTTGGTAAACATGATCTCTGCTCATGAGCTTACAGTGTAGAGGGGAAGACTGACATTAAAATGAATTACAGATAAGGGAAGTAGTAGGCTATAAGGATATGTACCTAAGTGCTGCCAGGCTGGGGTGAGTATCAAAGTGCTTAAGGAATTTGCAGCCAAGTACATAAGAGAAACAGAATGGAGGGCAGATGGGGAAATGAGAGCTTAGTCAGGGAAGGTTATGATATCCTCAAGCTAAGTCTACCCAAGGAAAGAGAAATGTAGGACTGAAAATGTATTCAGTTTAATTCTGAGTTAATAATGACCATGGTATGTGTTAAAACACTATAGACTAATCACTGTACTAAGCTCTGGTGTAGATACATTATTATCAGGTTGAACAGAGTCTCTGCCCAACATTGGGCTCACAGTCTACGTAGGAGGGAGAACACGTATTTAATTCCCACTTTATAGATGAGAAAACTGTTGCCCAGAGAAGTTGAAGGTCTTGGACAAGGTCACACAGCAGACAAGTACCAGAACTGGTATCAAAACTCAAGACCTCAGACTCCCAGCCTCCTTCTCTTTTCTCTAGACTACGACTGCTTCTCCAAAGTCCTCTTCCATATCTCTTAGTTTAAGGCTCCACACCCCAGTATTGGAGTATAATCCTTGTGGCAAGTTCAGAAAAACTGTTTGCTTAGGGTGAATGATGGAAGGAGCAGGGAAAAATATATGTGTGCTCCAGCCATTTCAAACCAGAGCAGAAGTTTAGACATAGGAATTCAGTTTAGATATAAAGGGAGAAGAAAAGAGGAAAAGAAGACTAGATCCAGATGCTTGCACTTCCCTAGTTATTTTTGCTTCAGTAAATATATTCACTTATATAAACACTCAGAGAAACTTCCAAAAATGCACCAAGTTTAATAACCAGAAAAATTTTCTTGGTTCTGAACATATGTACTCAACACATGGAGGGAGTTATTTAAATACCAGCTGCTATTAGGTCACAGAGAGCAAGAAGCGAGAGGAAGAAACAGCTAATCAATCATATTGAATGCTTACTTTGTTCAGGACACTGTACTCATTGCTTGGGTGCCTGTGGAGAGTACAACACAACAATATAATAGACACGCTTCCTGCTCACAAAGAGCTTACAGTCTAGAGGATAGAAACAGAGGCAGCAATTCGGTGAGAAGGGGAAGTCATGAGACAGAAAAGCCCCTCTCCTTTCAGGATCCCAGAGGACCTGGAAAATGTAGTAATTCTGGATCTTGAGAAGCATCATGCCCTGGAGGAGAGGGTTGCTGGAATAAGGCCTTAAATTTATCCATTACTTCCCTATGGCTAAATAGCCACCTCCATTAAGTTTTTCACAATCAATCAATTGTATCTCTAGAGCACTTACTATTTGCAGATCACAGTACTAAGCACTTGGGAGATTGCAATATAACATTAACAGACACATTCCCTGCCCACAGTGAACCAATCACAGACAACACCAGTGTATTGGTGAATTTTATAATAATAATTATGGCATTTATTAAACACTTACTATGTGCAAAGTACTGTTCTAAGTGCTGGGGAGGTTACAAGGTGATCAGTTTGTCCCATGGGGGGCTCAGAGTCTTAATACCCATTTTTACAGCTGAGGTAACAGGCAGAAAAGTTGTGATTTGCCTAAGGTCACACAGCTGACAACTGGCAGAGCTAAGATTTGAACCCATGACCTTTGACTCCAAAGCCCATGCTCTTTCCACTGAGCTACGCTATTTTAGTTCGGGAATGGGTCAATAGGGAGGATCAAAAAACATGAGATGCTCCAGCTTAGATCTCCTTTTTTTGGTTGAATTGTCTGAATAATTGCTTTAGCTCTCCACTACTTTCTCTAATGGCCCAGCTCTAATCTCACCACAATCTATGATAAATCAGAGAATTATACAGAGATGGTCTAAAATAAAGTTTTCCTTTATATAGTTGCATGGTACCGACAAGCCAAATGCTTGCTGGTCATAAATAATCTACCTAGGCTTGTTCAAACTGATGTACATTATATTTGCAATTGTGCTCATTGTTGTTTGTGCTTATTAATTGCATTTCTAAATAAATATGTGTTCTCTTTATCCTGGATCATTCTATAAAATCAAGGGTTAGAATGGATCTTACAAGGCTATTCAGGCAAGACCAATAAATCAATTAAACAATCAACGGTATTTATTGAGTGCTTACTATGTACAGAGCATTGTACTGTTTTGGAGAGGACAATACAACAGAATTAGCAGAACATGTTCCCTATCCATAATGAGTTCACAGACCTAAACAATCCCACTGAATATCGTTTCTTTAAAAACAAACAAACCTTCCAGAAAATACCATGTTGAAGAAAATGTACCTTCCTAGACCTTCCACTTACTTGGTACATGCATCATTTCGTGTAACTTAAATTCCCCAGGTATTAAATTGACCTTCGTCAATTTCTACTAAATCTATCCTCAGCAAGGTTAAAAAAAGGTGTCTATTTGAAGATAGCCACTAATAGTAATAATAACAATAATAATGGCATTTGTAAAGTGCTTACTATGTTCAAAGCATTGTTCTAAGTGCTGGGGAGGTTACAAGGTGATCAGGTTGCCCCACGGGGGGCTCACAGTCTTAATCCCCATTTTACAGATGAGGTAACTGAGGCACAGAGAAGTTAAGTGACTTGGCCAAAGTCACATAGCTGACAATTGGCGGAGCCGGGATTTGAACCCATGGCCTCTGACTCCAAAGCCCGTGCTCTTTTCACTGAGCCACGCTGCTTCTAAGCCATCCCTCAGAATTATCTTCTCAAAATTCTTTTAATCTCTCATCATGAGACTTAATTTCCAGACCCTTGCCATTCACCAGCCAAATTCCAAAATGCTAGAAGAGGGAGTTACTTCAATTTCTTCCCATTCCTTGGGCCTAGGAATCTGGCATGGGACAAGCATGGTAGACTTCAACCGGAAAGACAGGTTTGTCTGTCTCTCACTCTTCCCCACAAGGATGACTATTTTTGTGTTAAAATGAATCACTATCAGGCGAGACTGTGAAGTTTACTTCAGTTACTTTGTCATTATGAAATTTATATGCCAAGGCAAGTTGCCCAAGTCCTTAAAGCATTTAAATCATTTGAATTTACCAAATTTAGCAAGAATAGGTTTCCTCTTTATGAATTTATTGACATAAGAATTATATGTAGTTTATCTTAGCTAACCTGATATTTTGGAGGGTAAGCACAGTATAAACCTAAAGTAATCCTGAGATTTTCTGGAATTCCTGTGTTTCAAGATGCACAAAGCCACAGATAGAAGTTAATCAGTCAATCAATCAATAGCATTTATTGAGCATATACTCTGTACAGAGGATTGTACTAAGCACTGTGGTGAATATTGTAGAGCTAGTACACACAATTCCAGCCACAAGGAACTTCCTTCCATCATCTGTGAATTAGTCAAATTATCTTGGGTCAATGATTTGGGAAGGGTCATATTTTGGGGTGGGGTGAAAATAAATCAAAGGTACTTATTTTGTGCAGCTCACTATACTAAGCACTTGGGAAAGTAATAAATAATAATAGTAATAATAATTGTAGCATTTGTTAAACACTTACTATGTACCAGGCACACTATTAAGCACTGGGGTGGATACAAACAAATCAGGTTGGACACATTCCCTGTTCTTTGTGGGGCTCACAGTCTTAATCCCCACTTTACAGATGAGGTCATTTAAGCACAAACAAGTGAAGTGACTTACCCAACATCACATGAGTAGCAGAGTCAAGATTAGAACCCATGACCTTCTGACTCCCAAGTCCATGCTGTATCCACTATGCCATGCTGCTTCTCCTACATGCAATGCAATAGAATTGAATGTAAAAGTACAATGCAATAGAATTAGTAGATATGATCCCTACCATCAAAAATCTTACAATCTAGAGTAAAAGGGTGCTTCAGTATTAGTCTTGAACAATTTACTTCACCAATAAGACCTGGGGGAATATAGTAGCTAGAATAATGATAATAAGAGTAATTGTGCTATTTGTTAAGGACTTACTATGGGCCAAACACTGGGATAAATTCAACCAGACAAAACACACCAACTGTCCCACCTGGGACTCACAGTTTAAGGGGAAGGGAGAAGAGGTATTAATTCCCATTTAAGCACAGAAAAGTTAAAGGGTTTGCCCAAGGTCCCAAAGCAGGCAAGTGGGAGAGATGGGATTAGAACACACATCTGACCCCCACTCCTTTGGTCTTTCCACTAGCCACACTGCTTGTCAAATATTAGAGAAGCAGTGTGGCTCAGTGGAAAGAGCACAGGGCTTGGGAGTCAGAGATCATGGGTTCTAATCCCTGCTCCGCCACTTGTCAGCTGTGTGACTTTGGGCAAGTCACTGAACATCTCTGCACCCCAGTTCCCTCATCTGTAAAATCTTTGAGTCCCACGTGGGACAACTTAATTACCTTGTAACCCCCTGCCCCCCCAAGCACTTAGAACAGTGCTTCCACATAGTAAGTGCTTAACAAATGCCATTATTATTATCATTATTATTATTATATTCATACTATTAGATTCTCCATTAGATTCTAAGTTCCTTGAAAGCAAGGATTATGTCTACTAATTGCATTGTATTATACCAAGTGTGTGGTATAATAAATACTATGGAGAAGCAGCATGGTCTACTGGAAAGAGCCCAGGCTTGGGAGTCAGAGGTTGTGTGTTCTAATCTCTGCTCTGCCATTGGTCAGCTGTGTGACTTTGGGCAAGTCACTTCACTTCTCTGTGCCTCAGTTACCTCATCTGTAAAATGGGGATTAAGATTGTGAGCCCTACCTGGTAAAACCTGATTACCTTCTATCTCCCCCAGCTTTTAGAACAGTGCTTGGCACATAGAAAGCACTTAACAAATACCATCATTATTATTATCATTAATTATTTGAAGGTGGAGAGGGGGAAGGGTGGAATCTTAGAGTCAATCTTCCTCTTGAGCAATCTGAAGAAAAGCCTTGTATATCACAGGGAACATTTTGTTTTCTTTAGTTTAATAAATTATCCAACTCAGGAGGAAGCAAAGATCCTGAAAGATAGCCATCCACAAGATTGCAAAATTACATTCCATTTTTTGAGCTGGACCTTAATTTAAACTCCTATTAGATTCTGCAAATCTTCTCATTCTGTTCATGTTGCCACAGGATCGATTTCCTTTTTATCATGTATTCTCCAAAATGGATGAGAAGCTTCTCATTATCTCTCCCTTGAAGAATACTCTCATCATTTATTCAGGACTTGCTGAGATATATGCTCTTTATTTTCCTAGCAGCCATGGGGAAGAAAAAAAAACCTGCTGCATTTTCGTCTTGCCGTTTGGAGCACATAAAGGTTGACTGGTAATAGATAACAGGTATCAGCTGTTTTCATGTCCTGGCAGTGAAATTCTTGCCGTTGAAGATGCCAAGGAAAAGTGTAATGAGGCTTAATACAGGGAATAAATATCAGTGAACTCAGCTGGGGCTTCAGAGAGTCATCCTTGCATGAGACTGACATGGAAAAAAAAAAGAAAAGAAAAACACAATGGAACTGTGAAGGGCTATTTTCTAAGTAAGTTATGTCATGACTTCATTCTGCTACCCAGCAGTATCTGATTGAACTGGATAACAGGATGGTGGATTTTGCTTTGCTATAGCTCCCCCAAAATGTCCAGAACTTTTTAATAGAAAAAGTAAAACCTAGGCTGAGGAGATGGTGTTTTATTCTGTCATGCAGTAAATTGATTGGTTTCATGAACACAGACTGGTTTGGATGAACACGTATCAATTTACATAAAAATTACATACGTTGGAAAAATGTTCTGGGTTTCCACTCAGCTACATTGGTTTCAATTTTAATATGGGTTTAAGTAAATTGTGCAGTTGGCATTGGCTAACATATATATCTATTTCAGTTAAACTTTTCTAATTTGGTAAAAGATACTGCATTCACCCCACTACATATCAGGTTATGTAATATTAATAGGTGAGGTCCATTCATATGGATTTGATTAAAAAACATGGGTAAGAATTTTTTTAAGTGATCTGGGTTGGATTATAAGTGTATCTGTTCCAGTATCAGCACATTAAATGGCAAATCAGAATTGGCTTCAGTTAATAGGCATTAGTTCAAAGAAACTCTGCACTGGCTTAATTTCACTTCTGAAAGCTTTCATTAGTATGTATTGGGTTCTGTAAATACCAGTTTCATTTGTTTTATTTAATTAACTAGTGGACAAAACATAATCATGTGCATTCAAAATACGTTTGGCTGTGCTCTGTTTCAAAGAAAATACATTCATTTCTGTGAAAAATTCATGTAACTTGAAAATCATGGACTGCTGCCGGGGAATATCTGCTTATTTCTAACCAATGGAATGGTTTGTCTTTTCAAGAACTGTCAGAGTAAGCAAAAAAAAACTCCTGCTGGGTTGGTGTAGAGATGTGACATTCAGGTGTTACTGGGTTTTGGAGTCTTTTCCACAGAATGAGTGTGATGTGGCTTCAGAGAATCAGCAGGGTGATGTGGTGTGTATGCAAAAGAGAGAAAGGGTAGGGGGGGTAGAGAGAAAGAGAGAGAGTGAAAGAAGTGGAGAAAGGGAGTGAGATTGAAGATCACAGCAGGTAAGTAATGGGGCTGGGATTAGAACCCAGGTCCCCGACTCGTGTTGTATTGTATCCATTAGATAATGCTGCTCTTTTTACTATGCCATGTTCCTTCTAGCTGTGGAGTAGTCTACTACTATTTTAAAACCAAATAATAAAAATAGTCTAAATGATATCCTAAAACTATCCATATGCTAATTTTACTATCTGAACTTGTCTCCTGACTACATAAATATATCTCACTGAACATCTAACTCAAAACCAGGAGGAGGACTGTGTCCAGGCAAGTGGAAGGAATCCCCAGGATCTGAAACACTGAAAGTACATATGGATGTAAAAAGGGAAAATTACATAAAGAGTAATCAGAAGAACCAAATCAGACAGACACATCTGAGTAAAATCAAGTTTAGTAATAAAGGAAATTCATCATGTTGGATAACTACGCAGAGGGTTACTTCAGACAAGCAATAATAGTGTCCATTTAGTAAGGATAGTTCTGAAAAATGAACATAATTGAATGAAGACAGAAATGTAACTTTGAAAAGGCAAAAAGAAAATGAAGACTAGAGAGTGAAAAATGCAAAGGGAAAAGGCAAAGAAAGTATCTTTTTGTCATCCTCTTATGGGCAGAAAGGAGTTGATAAAGCTAAGATAATGGTTTGGATTGTCAGAGGCAGGCAAAAATTTTACCAAGTATTAATTCCCAGAAAATTATGAAACATCATGACCCCTTCCTGTTCAGTCTCAGCTGGGTTTTTGTTAACAATCCTAATTTTCACTTCTGGCAGCTCATGATCAAATCTATCCTTTGTTTCATCCAACTGCAATTCTCCTTTCATTTTCATATCATTATTAGTTTTCCTTTTGTTCCTTTTTACTTGGGTACAGCTCATTCAGCTGTGATCTCAGTAACTTATCGCCCTACAAAACAAGGCTTATTGAGGACACTGGTTTAAATCCCCAAAGGAATGATTCCGTCATTCATCCTTCTTAAGTGGGTCCATAGCTACTCATTCCTGAGGGAGTGGTAATTCGTCTTCTATTCACTGCAATTGGCAGAAAACTTAGGTTGGGAAGAGCAGATTTCTATTTTTAAAAAAAGTAATTTAAGGTTTCTTCTTGGGGATTTTTTTCTCTGACCTAGCATCCTAAGGGGAAATCTCTGACTTTGACCTTGACTTTAGATATACTAAGGCTGTGAAATCTTTATCCTTTGATATCTTTAAGAAACAAATAGGCAGCTATCTACCTTAGATGAGAGTGCTTTATGGAGGGCCTTCCAACCCTGGGATTCTTCAGTGTGTGGCATATAAGAGGCCTTCCTTGACTAAGCCTTTCCTTTTCTTTCCCTTCCCTCTTTTCCAGCTCCCTTCTGAGTCACCCTGACTTCCTCTTTAATTCATCCTCCAACACAGCCCTTCAAAACTTATGTACATACCTTTAATGTATTTATTTATATTATTGTCTGTCTACTTGTCTAGACTTTAAGATCATTAAGGGCAGGGAATGTGTCTGTTTATTGTTATATTGTTCTCTCCCAAGAACTTAGTATAGTGCTCTGCACACAGTAAGCACTCAATAAATATGAATCAATCAATCAATCAATCATATTTATTGAGCACTTACTGTGTGCAGAGCACTGTACTAAGCTCTTGGGAAGTACAAGTTGGCAACATATAGAGATGGTCCCTACCCAACAGTGGCTCACAATCTAGAAGGGGGAGACAGAGAACAAAACAAAACATATTAACAAAATAAAATAAATAGAATAGATATGTACAAGTAAAATGAATAATCAATCAATCAATCAATCAATCGTATTTATTGAGCACTTACTATGTGCAGAGCACTGTACTAAGCGCTTGGGAAGTACAAATTGGCAACACATAGAGACAGTCCCTACCCAACAGTGGGCTCACAGTCTAAAAGGGGGAGGCAGAGAACAAAGCCAAACATACCAAAAAAATAAAATAAATAGGATAGAAATGTACAAGTAAAATAAATAAATAAATAAATAGAGTAATAAATATGTACAACCATATATACATATATACAGGTGCTGTGGGGAAGGGAAGGAGGTAAGATGGGGGGATGGAGAGGGGGACGAGGGGGAGAGGAAGGAAGGGGCTCAGTCTGGGAAGGCCTCCTGGAGGAGATGAGCTCTCAGCAGGGCCTTGGTCAAAGCAGGTGACTTTGGGCAAGTCACTTAACTTCTCTGTGCCTCAGTTACCTCATCTGTAAAATGATGATTAAGACTGTGAGCCCCCTGTGGGACAACCTGGTCACCTTGTAACCTCCCCAGCGCTTAGAACAGTGAATAAGTGAATAGAGTAATAAATACGTACAAACATATATACATACATACAGGTGCTGTGGGGAAGGGAAGGAGGTAAGGCTGGGGGGATGGAGGGGGGAGGGGGAGAGGAAGGAGGGGGCTCAGTCTGGGAAGACCTCCTGGAGGAGGAGAGCTCTCAGTAGGGTCTTGAAGGAAGGAAGAGAGCTAGCTTGGAGGATGTGCGGAGGGAGGGCATTCCAGGCCAGGGGGATGATGTGGGCCGGGGGTCGATGGCGGGACAGATGAGAACGAGGCACGGTGAAGAGATTAGCGGCAGAGGAGTGGAGGGTGCAGACTGGGTTGTAGAAGGAGAGAAGGGAGGTGAGGTAGGAGGGGGCGAGGTGATGGAGAGCCTTGAAGCCGAGGGTGAGGAGTTTCTGCCTGATGCGCAGGTTGATTGGTAGCCACTGGAGATTTTTGAGGAGGGGAGTAACATGCCCAGAGTGTTTCTGGACAAAGACAATCTGGGCAGCGGCGTGAAGTATGGACTGAAATGGGGAGAGACAAGAGGATGGGAGATTGGAGAGGAAGCTGATACAGTAGTCCAGACGGGATAGGATGAGAGCTTGAACGAGCAGGGTAGCGGTTTGGATGGAGAGGAAAGGGCAGATCTTGGCAATGTTGTGGAGCTGAGACCAGCAGGTTTTGGTGACGGCTTGGATGTGAGGGGTGAACGAGAGAGCAGAGTCAAGGATGACACCAAGTTTGCGGGCTTGTGAGATGGGAAGGAGTGTAGTGCCGTCAACAGTGATGGGAAAGTCAGGGAGAGGGCAGGGTTTGGGAGGGAAGACAAGGAGTTCAGTCTTGGACAGGTTGAGTTTTAGATGGCAGGCAGACATCCAGATGGAGATATCCTGAAGGCAGGAGGAGATGCGAGCCTGGAGGGAGGGGGAGAGAGCAGGGGCAGAGATATAGATTTGGGTGTCATCAGCATAGAGATGATAGTTGAATGAATGAAGAGATGAATGGATGAAGTATTCTGGGATTTCCAAGTCTTATCTTTGAATGGTTCTTTGGTACTTCTATTTTTAGGTATTTTTCTATTTTTATTACTACATTTCCCCTTCCTTGCACACACCATAGAGGTGTCCCTTTTAATGCAGGACCTAGGATTTTTTCCATTCCTCTTCTTCCCCAATCTTCATATAAACACCAGTCCTTCCTGTCCTCACTGCTGATTCTTCCCAAAGAATATTCCCTTGACTTATCCTTCTTTTCCTCATCCAAGTACCTTAGCCCACCTGCACTATATTCTCCTCCCCTCTTACCTCCAACCCTTACATTTCCATCCCACCTTTTAAAATTACCATTAAAGACCACCTCGCCTAGGAAACTCTCCCAGTGAACCCAATCATTGCCCTGTACAACAGGACATTCGTGCTAATTAACCTGATTCTTGAAATTGCTATATCATTTTGTTTATCGATCAATCATTTTTATTGAGCACTTACTATGTGTAGAACACTTTCCTATCACATGGGAGAGTAGAATCCAACAGATTTGGAAGACATGTTCCCTTCTCTAAGGCTCTCATCCCTACACTAGGAGAGGGATTAATTTGTCTGACAGAGTGTATTGCCATGATCCAACCCATGATGAATCCCATACTTTCTGAAAACTCCCCCAACTTAGTAGTGAAATGGCTGCCTGCAAAGGCTATAGATAATTGTCCTCTGTGCTCAAAGACACAACATTGGTGAGATTCACCTTTGGACAGGAGAAGTGGCATGGCATAGTGTATAGAGAATAGGCCTGGGAGTCTGAAGATCATAGGTTCTAATCCCGGCTCCACCAGTTGTCTGCTGTGTGACCTTGGGCAAGTCACTTTACTTCTCTGGGACTGTTACCTCATCTATAATCATATGAGAAGCATCTAGAGAAGCAGCGTGGCTCAGAGGAAAGAGCACAGGCTTTGGAGTCAGAGGTCATGGGTTCAAATTCCTGCTCTGCCAATTGTCAGCTGTGTGACTTTGGGCAAGTCACTTTACTTCTCTGTGCCTCAGTTACCTCATCTGTAAAATGATGATTAAGACTGTGAGCCCCCTGTGGGACAAACTGATCACCTTGTAACCACCCCAGCGCTTAGAACAGTGCATTGCACATAGTAAACCCTTAATAAATGCCATCATTATTATTATTATTATCTGTAAAATGGGGTTTGAGACTGTGAGCCCATGTTGGACAAGGACTGTGTCCAAACCAATGTGCTTGTACCCACTGCAGTGCTTAATACAGTGCCTGGCACATAGTAAGTGCTTAACAAATACTTTAATTATTATTATTATTATTACTATAGTACACATATGGCCAACCACACTGCATACACCAAGAGTGTCTTTTGTTGAGCTGCCGAGGCCTCTGTTTACAGTGCCTGGAACTGTTTATGCTTTGACTTCTATATGTCTCGATCTTTATGAAGCTTAGGATGGAAAAGAGCTCCTCTTTTCTCAATTTAACCTCCTCCACTAAAGAGTAAGTGCCTTGAAGGCAGCAATGGTTTCTACAACCTCTATTGTATTATAATCTCCCAAATGTTTAGTACAGTGTTCAATAAATCCAACTGATTAATTCCCCTACTCTCCCTTCTGCATCACATATGCATTTGGATCTGTATCTTTTAAGCGCTCTAAGAGAAGCAGCATGTCTTAGTGGATAGAGCACAGGCCTGGGAGTCAGAAGGATTGGGGTCCTAATCCTGGCTCTGCCACATGTCTGCTGTGTGACCTTGGACAAGTCACTTAACTTCTCTGAGCCCGAGTTACTTCATCTCTAAAATAGGGATTAAGAATATGAGCCCGATGTAGAACAGGGACTGTGTCCAACCTGATTAACTGGTATCTACTCAGGTGCTTGGTACAGTGTTTGACACATAGTAAGTGCTTAACAAGTACTATAATTATTGTTATTTGAGATTCACCTCAGCCCCACAACACTTATGTACCTATCCATAATTGATTTTAAAGTCTGCCTCCCCCTCTAAACTGTAAGTGCCTTGTGTGCAGGGACTATGTCCACCAATTCTGTTGTATTGTACTTTCCCAAGGGATTAGTGCGGTGCTCTGGACACATTAAGTACTCCATAAATACCATTTATCGATGCATTGAATCAATCAGTAAATTTCACAGCCACTGTTGCCTTGACTTCACAGTTCACCCCCTCAGTTAAAAAGAAATTTTGGGGACCTCATTGAGCACGTACCTTTTTTGGTCTCTTAATATAGCCTAATCCCCACATTCTGCTCTTCCAACATGAGCTTATTTTCCATACTCTGCTCTCATCTATCCCACAGCCAACCACTTGCCCATGTTCTCCCTCAGGCATGGAACTTCCTTCCCTTTCACATCCAACAGTGCACAACTCTACCCGCCTTCAAAAACTTCTTGAAATCAAATTTCCCCCAAGAGGCCTTCCCAGACTAAGCCCTTTATTACCTCTATCTGTTCCCACTTCTGTATCAACTATGAACTTTGCTCCCCTATCCCTAGTCTATTTTGATGTCTGTCTTCCCCTGTAGACTGTAAGCTCCGTATGATCAAGGATCATGTTATATTGTTGTATTGTGCTTTCCCAAATATATAATAATGTGCTCCAAACACAATAAGAGCTCAATAAATACTACTGATGTATTGATTGATTGATAGCTAGAGGACTGCGGCCACTGGATCAAGGAAGGTTTGATTAACCTCCTCTCCCCTTTTATACTCTGCAATACCATGTCCATTCCATAAGCACAAAGGGTTTAACACAAAACCCTTCCAGGTAGTGAAAAGAGTATGGGCCTGGACATCAGGGGACATAGGTTCCCATTCCAGATCTACCACATGCCTTTTGTTGCATCTCAAGCAAGTCACATCTGTGTTGGCAGGAGCATAGCTTTAATGTTAGGAGTCCATTTCAATCAAGAACTGCACCATTTGTGATCTTGTCATGTCATTTGATGTGGAGTGCAGGCCTCAAATGAATCTGAGGGAATAACACCAATAATTGGATGTGGTGTGTGTGGTGAGTCTAGGTCTTGGAGCCATAAAGAAAGTAAAGCATCACCTCAGCTCTGTAGCCTTTAGCTCTTTAGCTAACAGGCAAGAAGATAAATAAACAACACATAGATACTTGAAGTGATGTACTTATAAGGAGTTGACTGAAGAGGTGGACTGACCAAAATCTCTGGGATGATGGATTAGGTTATTCTTCCTACACGGATGACTTTTTACAGGGGCTTTGTAGAAATGGAGGGATGTTTTTTGTAGATGATGTGGTAGGAATGTGGGATGTATTCCATGTGGGGGAACTGAGGGAAATGACTTCTGGTGAAATTGGTGGAAGGTGGGCTACAAATTCACCTCAGTAACCTGGTTACCTTTTTTTCAATACTACTTGTTAAGTATGTACTATGTGCCAAACACAGTACTAGGCATGGGGGAAGATAGAAAATAATCAGGTTGGACACAGTCCCTAACCCCCTTGGTGCTCACAGTTGGGGAGGAGGTGGTGGGGTGGCTGGAAAATAGATATTGAATTCCCATATCAATTGAATCCCTAAAGAAGACAGACAGTAGTATAAAAAAAATTACAGAAATGTACCTATGTTCTTTGGGGCTGGGAGAAGGAATAAATTAAGGGAAGAAGTCAGGGTGATGCAGAAGGGACTGGGAGAAGAGGAACAGAGAGCTTAGTCAGGGAAGGCCTCATAGAGGATATGTGCCTTCAATAAGACTTTGAAGTGGGGTAGTGTAGTTGTCTGTCAGATTTGCGAAGGAAGGGCATTGCAGACCAGAGGTAGGATGTGGATGAGGGGTCAGCAGTGAGATAGATGAGAATAAGGTACAGTGAGAAGGTTGGCATTAGAGGAGAGAAGTGTGCTTGCTGAGTAGGAGAGTAGTGAGGAGAGGGGGCACAGTGATTGAGTGCTTTAGAGACCATGGTGAGGGGTTTTTGTTTGATGTGGAGGTGGGTGGGAAAACCACTGAAGTTTTTTGAGCAGTGGGAAAACATGTCTTTAACTTTTTTGTAGGAAAATAATTCAGGTAGCAGAGTAAAGTATGGACTGGAGTGGGGAGAGACAGGAGGCTGGGAGGTCAGCAAGGAGGCTGATACATTAATGAAGATTGGGTAGGATAAGTGATTCTATTACTCCTTCAATTGTATTTACTGAGCACTTACTGTGTGTAGAGCCCTGTACTAAGTCCATGGGAAATGCAATTCAGCAACAGAGATAATCCTTGCCCACAACGGGCTCAAGGTCTTAAAGGGGGGAAATGGACATGAAACCAAGTAAACAGGCATCAGTAGCATCATTATAAATAAATAGAATTATAGACATGTACATATCATTAATAAAAATTCATAGATTTATAATTATTAATATGTACAGATACACAAGTGCTGTGGGATGGGGGGATAGAGCAAAGGGAGCGAGTCAGGGCAGTGGGGAGGGGAGAAGGAGCAGAGGAAAAGGGGTCTTACCACCAAAATAACTCAACCTATCGTAAAAGCACACCTTTACGAATGCTTAAAAAGTTAGTCTACCTTGATCAGTAGTTTAAAATCAAGAAGAGGAAGGGGTGAGTATTAATATGGTAGCAGTTTGGATGGAGAAGAAAGGTTGGATTTTAGTGATGTTGTGAATGTGGAACCGACAGGATTTAGTAAGGGATTAGAACCAAGATCCTCTGACTCTCAGGCTTATGATTTTTCCACTAGGCCAAACTGTTTCCCAAGGTGCAATCCAAACGTCTAATCTCCTGCATCCTCTCAAATGCCACCCCTCCACTTACACATTGGACTACATTCCTTCGCACTTTATAAAGACTCTCACCCCTTCTCTCCTTCCCTCCTTAACAGTCATCTTCACCCAGTCACCTACACCCACTATCTCAAATTCCTCTCCTCCAACTTTCTCCTGGACCCCTTCCAATCTGGCTTCTATCCCCTCCACTTCACTGAAACCGCCCTCTCAAAGGTCAACAGTGACCTCCTTCTTGCCAAATCCAACAGCTCCTACTCCATCCTAATTCTCCTAGACCTGTCAGCTGCCTTTGACACTGTGGCCCACCCCGCTCTCCTGGATCCGTAATCCAACCTTGGCTTCACTGATTCTGTCCTCTCCTGGTTTCCCTCATATCTTAGAACAGTGGTTTGCACATAGTAAGCGCTTAATAAATGCCATTATTATTGTTACATCTCTGGCCATTCATTGTCAGTCTCCTTCTTGGGCTCTTCCTCTCCCTCCCATCCCATAACTGTGGGGGTCCCTCAAGGTCCCTCAAGGTTCAGTTCTTGGTCCCCTTCTATTCTCCATCTACACTCATTCCTTTGGAGAACTGATTCACTCCCGTGGCTTCCGCTACCATCTTTATGAGGATAATACCCAAATCTACCTCTCCTCCCCTGAACTCTCCCTCTCTCCAGGCTCACATCTCTTCCTACCTTCAAGATATCTCTACTTGGATGTACTGCCATCACCTCAAACTGAATATGTCCAAAATAGAGCTCTTTATCTTCCCTCTTAGACCCTGTCCTCTCCCACACGACCCTCCTTTCCATCTCACAAACCCATAATCTTGGCGTGATCCTTGACTCCGCTCTCTCATTCAACCCACATGTCCAATCTGTCACCAAATCCTGTCGGTCTCACCGACATCACTAAAATCTGCCCTTTCCTCTCCATCAAAACCACTGCCACGTTAGAACAATCATTTATCCTATGCTGCCTAGATCAGTGCTTCAACTTCCTTTCTGACCTCACAACCTCCTGCCTCTCCTCACTTCAGTCCATGCTTCACTCGCCTGCCCAGATTATCTTTCCACAGAAATGTTGTCTTTCTACAGGGGGGCATCTCCCCCCTCTCCTCTGAAGTCTCCAGTGGTTGCCTATCCACCTCTGTATCAAACAAAATCTCGTCACCATTGGCTTTAAAGCTCTCCATTACCTAGCCCCCTCCTACCTCATCTCCTTTCTCTCCTTCTACACCCTAGCCCACACACTTCACTTCTCTGGTGCTGACCTTCTCACTGTGACTTGATCTTGACTGTCTCACCTCCAACCTCTGGCCCATGTCCTACCTCTGGCCTGGAATGCCTTCCCTCCTCAAATCTGCCAGACAATTACTCCCACCCCCTTCAAAGCCTTATTGAAGGCACATCTTAATAAATGCCATCATTATTATTATCTCCTCCAAAAGACCTCCCCAAACTAAGCCCCACTTTTCCTCATCTTCCACTCCCTTCCATATCACCCTGACTCACTCCCTTTGCTCTTCCCCTCTCTTCCCACCCCACAGCATTTATGTATATATCTGTAATTTTATTCATTTATATTGATGTCTGTTTACTTGTATTGATGTCTGTCCTGCCCACAACCCCCAGTGTGAGCTCACTGAGGGCAGGGATTGTCTCTCTTTATTGCTGTATTGTACTTTCCCAAGCACTTAGTCCAGGGCTCTGCACACAGTAGGCACTCAATAAATATGATTGAATTAATGTTGATTCACTTCAATAAATCAGTCATATTTATTGAACTCTTGAAGTGTCCAATGTCCATCAATAACCTCAAGCTGAACACCACACTTTAAGTGGCATATCTTTTGGAGATCTAATTTCTGGTCCTTTCCTGTACCTAATCAGGAATCTTCTCTGACTCTTCAAAAGGTAGATGTCGTTGTTCATCTATCTTAAGGAGGTTTTCTGAGCCTAATCATGAGCCTAATCATGAGCATAAACAACTGGCCGTTGTTGAGCTCTGCTGCCATGAAATGTACTGAAACTTTGCAACCAGAACTAATGTGCGCATTTTCAGACCACAATACTGTCTTTGAAAAGGCAAAAAAAATGTAGGTGAAAGTGCAATTCCCCTCTAGACTGTAAGCTTGTTGTGGGGTGGAAATTTTGTGTTTACCAATTCTGTTACATTGTACTCTCCCAAGCTTTTAGCACAGTGCTCTGAACACAATAAGTGCTCAATAGATACTACTGATTGATTAATTAAGTACTATGTGGGAGAATCATTTAGAAGATTCTGGAAAGGGATATTCTTCTCAGAAATAAACAATCCACCCAGTCACAATCAGTAAAACACTTGTTTTGGTTTGGGGCTGCAATTAAACTATAATATTCACTCTCAAAGAAGATACAGGCATGTGCAGCATTATAACAGCAAGCACTTCATCCAGGCAAAGCAGACCAAATGCTTCCCTGGAAAAACTTTGCCAAAAACCATGTGAAATGAAGCAAATGTGTTTTCATCATTGAAGCCATCCATTGCATGCAGAAACTGGAATTCTCTCCCGGGTTTGAGGGTGGGCTTTGAATGAAAAATTAAATTGCTATTTTCACCTCGGTCCCGCACCGCTCTTGGGACTGTAATTCTTCTCTCAGAGTCGCACTGATGGGCCTTCAAAATTTGGGCTAATTTATGCATCTGAGAAAAGCTGCCAACAGCTTCCACACTCTGGGCAAAATTCTTCCCTTGGATCTGTTGTACAGATCGCAGATCATCAGTGTGAATCTCTACTGGCTGTTTTACATTGATTGGCCCAAATTCTGCTTTCTGCAGCACTTGTGTTGGCCCCAGTAGCATCACTAAGATTTGCCTCTGTGGGCTAGAGCCTCGTCCATCTGCATTAGTCCCAATGTGTCCCATTCTGCCCTCAGTCGCTTTTTCACACTAACAAGGCCAAATCCTTCCATCAGCAATTCCTCACCAACTCCAATTCCTCAACTCCCCACTCCACTGGCGGGGAAGTTCTGACACTAATCAGGGAGGGAAAATGAGACTTGAAATTGGGTAAATGAGGGAGCATTTGACCCAGGCATGCTAATGGAAATTTATCAGTTCTTCAAAAAATAAATCAGTTATGAGGCATGGTCCATTCCTGGGATAGGCAATCTTTAAAAAAAGCTAGGGAGATACAGAAAAATTCATAGACCTTGTCCCATGAGATATTATAAAATAGGTAGGCATGGAGTTGAATTGCTAAGGAGAGTTTAATGCAAAAGGTTGCTAAGGTAATTTACACTCTTGAGTCTTTTCAGTTATCCAGTTCATAGGGAGGTGACTAGCAGTAAGGGTGGAGACATGATTCAGGTAAATCAATACTCAAATACCAAAGTATAGAAAGGAAAATCATGGTAATGCTGTCATTCTTGAGACCTTTAGATTGAGTTTGGAATCAAAGAGCTGGATTAGGTCTTTTAATCACCGCCCCCCCACCCCCGGCCCCGACTGGATTAGCAGTTGTATCTAAACCAGCTTCATTCAAGTGAAGTTGTTAAGTGTAGAAAAATGATTATTTAAAAATATATTTTTACCTTTTCAAAAGTAAAAGGCACTGTTTTTAGGGATTTTGCAGGTAGAACTTGGTGAAAAAATTGTAACCAAATTTTTAGAAGAATGGACTTTATTTCCAGACTCTGACTCTGAACAGAGCTGATGAAGCATGTTAATTTCCTGAGGGCCAAATGACCAGAAACAGCTGGATTGTGCAACTGGTTCAAATGCTTACCATGGGAACTTAGGAGGCTGAGACAATTGTCAATCATGTTATAAAACTTTATTGAGCATCTGCACTTACGAGGGAGTCAGAGCCCAGTGGGGTTGATCTCTGATGCCCAAAATCACCCATCAGAGGAGTGTGCCTCCAAATCCAGTCCTGTTCTGATGGAGGAAGCCTCTGGCCCAATGACTTTACCCTATCTGCTACTTTCCATATCCCATAAAGCTATTCTGTTCCCTCCAAATGCTATTCCATGCCCTTAAAAGTTTCATTTCTGATCCCATTCCTTCTGAACATTGGAAAAGGAGGGAAGGGGTTGTCTGTTATGCAGACTGAAATGGGTCAGGGTCTTTCATGGCAAAACAAAACAAAGCAACAAAAAAAGACCTATTCAGTCTTCCTGAACTCCATGGAAAGTGAGTAGTAAATGGTAACCACTTAACTAGTAGGCTATGATGGTGATGGTTAATCACTTACTATGTGTCCAGCATTGTAGATACAAGCTAATCAGGTTAAACACCTCTGTCCCATATGGGGCTCACAGTCTTACTCCCCATTTTACAGATGAGGTAATTGAGGCACAGATAAATTCAGTGACTTGCCCAAGGTCAAACAACAGACAAGTGGAAGAGCTGGGATTAGAACCCAGGTCCATCTGACTCCCAGGCCCATGCTTTATCCACTAGGCCATGCTGCTTCTCTAGGCCATGCTGCTTCCCGTTCAACAGTTATCCTGAGAACTGAGGAAAGAAAGAGGCTGAGAATACCCTGAAGTTCCCAGAGAATTTACAGCATTAAAAAGAGGAAGATAATCAGTTTGTGGCTCCCTTTCACTGGTAAGCTACAATTTTCTCCTCACACAGTTCCCCTTCCCTACCTTTAAGCACCTAGTATAGTGGGTCGTTAGTCTGGTTTTATACTTAGCAGACTGTTTATCAGATGACCTGCTCCTCCCTAGTAAAGATACAACCAGGAGGTAACATGGTCTAATGGAAAGCATATACACCAGAAGTCCAGAAACCTGGGTTCTGGGTTAGTGGGATTGACCACTAGCCATCTATGTGGGTTTGAGCAAATAACTTTATGTCTCTATGCCTCAGTTTCCTCCTCTGAAAAATAAGGATAAAATACTTGCCATCCCTCTGGGAACCCTGTGTGGGACAGGTATTTGTATCTAATGTGATTATTTTGTACCTACCCCAATGCTTAACGGAGTGCTTGGCACACAGTAGGCATTTAACAAACACCTTCATTATTACACAACACTGAGCCAGCTTATGTCTGATATTTTTACGTTGCTCTCCTGACTTGAATTCCTCTGTATACGTCCACAGTCCATGTTGAATCATTCTCTCCTGAGTGTTTAGTACAGTGCTCTGTACAATTAAACACTCAATAAATACTATTGATTCATTGACTGAATGAGACTTGGGAAGGAAATGCTAAGTCTCTGGAGTAAATTGGTGGGATACTGTCACTGAATCCCCAAGAAAAAATGCTTTCAGTTCCAGAGGACTTGGCCAAACTGCTACAAAATTTTGCATATGCAGTCAATTTGTTATGCTATATAGGTAGAGTAATGTATGAAACATGGAGGTGGTGTCCACGAGGGCTATCGGGAGCCACTCTAACCAGGTACTTACAATACTAACACCATCATGTTCAGGGTGGTGGGAATTCCTCCCTGGGGGCTATTTTTTTTATTGGTCTTGTCCCCTAGGGAGAGTAAGGTACTGTCTCTGCTTACTCCAGTCCATACTTCACTCTACTGCCAGCATCATTTTTCCACAAAAATGTTCATTCCCTGTTTCCCCACTCCTCAAAAACCTCCAACTCCATATCACACAGAAAGTTCCTACCACCAGTTTTAAAGCACTCAATCACCTTGCCCCCTGCTACTCATCTTCCTACATTCTTTCTACAACTCAGCCCACATACTTCTCTCCTCTATTGCCAATCTACTCTCTGTACTCTGATCTCATCTATCTCGCCACTGACTTCTCACCCACAGCCTGCCTCTGGCCTGGAACACACTCCTTCTTCACATCAGACAGACAATCATCACCCCCCACTCCACCTCATTGAAGGCATATCTCCAAGAGGCTTTCTCTGACTAAGCCCTCATTTTCTCTTGTCCCACTTCCTTCTGAACTGCCCTTATACTTGGATTTGCACCCTTTATTGACCTCTCCCTCAGCCCCACAGCACTTATTTACATATCCTTAATTTATTTATTTATATTAATATCTGTCTCCCCCTCTGGACTGAAAGCTCACGAGCAGGGAACAAATCGACCAAGTCGGTTACACTGTACTCTCCGAAGTGTATTCTCCCACAGTAAGTGCTCAATAAATATAATTGATTGATTGATAGGGGACGAACCCAAGTAGAAAGACTTGAACATGAATGTTTGTCACTGGGGAGAGGGGGGTTGAGTACCTAATATTTAGGAGGTAGGGACAGAAGTGCATAGGTGACACAGTAGTGAGGAAAAATAGGTAGTAATAAAACATAGATTTAAAATATCAATACAATTTGGTCGTTGCCTTATGCTTTCTAGAAAAGCTAATGAAAATGAGAAATTACAGGCTTTGCAAATGTGCTTAATAGGAGAACATTCTCCTTTACCTGGAACAGTAATCCTTTTAGAGTCTTTCACACTCTTGAATGGTCAAGGTCACTCAGATCTTTAGGAGAGAAATTCAACGGAATAAGAATGTGATGTAAGCAAACCTACAAATTTAAGTCTCCCTGTGCCAGGGTTTCTCAGCTGGTTAGATGGGAGACAACTTGGAATAACTTGCCAACCAGGAGGGATGTGAACTCCAAGAGCAGATGGTCATTTTTTCTTCTTTGCAGATGCATAGAGCAATCACTATGGTGTAAATTGGGTGAAACCCTACCTGGAGTTGGAGGAGAGACTGGAAGTCAAGATCCCTTGCACATCTGTAATTCTATAAATCTCTGATAACTGATTAAAGTATTACCCTTCTGGACAAAGGCTACAATCTGAAGGAGATGATTCATTCTTCCTAGACTAATAATAGTAGTCTCTCTGCTCGTCACCTATTTTATTTATGGTCCAGTCCTGGCAAGGAGCTTGATGCAGCAAGAATGAAATACATCACACATCATCATGTGGGGCAAATTGAAGGAGAGAACCAATGGGGAAAAGAGTAACAGTAGTCGGCAGGGCTGTGGATCTGGAAACTCCATTCATATCTGGATCCGGCTAGCCTGAGGTCTACTTAAAAGAATAGGATAGGCTGAATTCCTGGGACTGTGGAGATCTGCTGAAATTTACAAGTGAAGCAGTTTCTCTTCAAAAGGACACAGCTGAACTCTTCATCCATAATTATCTGATTAGTAGCGGCCAGAAAGCAGTGAGGTTGTCAACCATTTGATTTCATTTTCAGCTTTAGTACCTTCTTAAGTAGCTGTTACCTTCATCCTCTGGTCTGCTTCTAGACAGGCTAAGATGGCTGAAAGGCAGAACAATTTCACTTTCTTCTTTCTTTCTAGTGAGGGAGAGGAGTGGGGAGGACATGGAAATCATTTGTAAGCAATCACTAGTTAATGTTTTGCTGAAATGCTCAAAATTTCCTCTGAAATCTGTCTTCACATCAACCTGTCATGGCTAGTAAGGGAGACTGACAGCTCTATTATCTTCCTGATGTATGTGTGTAATTCTTATTAGTGTTAACTGAAGTTACGTGAGCACACTGAAGAGAGAATATATCCTTTTGTCTTTCTCTGGAGGGCTAGACATTGATAATCAGTCTGCAGACAGTCTGCAAAGTGGACAATCCATACCCACACGGACATGGACCAGGCTAATCAAAAAGGTTACAATGGTGGTTACGGGTATACAATATGGAATCAGGGACTGTCTTTCTCTGCTTCTGTGTGTCACATGCATGTCAAGAAGTATTAACAGTGCTGTATACGCAAAGACCCGACTGTCAAGATTTTGCCCTTGTCTATAGTAAATAATTTTGCACCTCAGCCATTGATAGACGAGCATGACACACTCCCAACAAGAAAGGGCCTACTCTTTTCGAGCAAAAGCTTTGTAAGAATCAGTAGACAAAAAAGGGAAAAGAGAAAACAGGCCAGATGCTGCACATAACGCACATAACAACCCAAAAGACAGTCTTGGGGTATGCACAGTCAAGGCTGTAAAGTGAGGCCTGCATTGACCTTTTCAGTGTTATTCTCACCCATGGATGAATTTCACTGTCAGTCACATCTTCCTGGACTATAAAGGACAAATATAAATATGTATATATCATATATACATGCTTTGTAAATGGATATTGGGCAAAAAAGAATTTGACCATGGGTAGGGATTTGGAATAGAAAATTGACTTGGTTACTGAATTATACAATCACAAACTCTCCTTTTTTAACCAACTTTCTAAATGTAAACTATAATTGGACTAGAATAAAAGCATAGTGAGAATTGTGACAACGAAATAAGGCCCCAGAATGCATATCTGGTGAAAAAAAAGGCTTGCAGATTCCCACAGGCTGCATGTTTGAGTAACCACTAGGTTGAATAATGAATTATATTGCTCAGAGTTTCATTAGTTTTATCAGTAAATATAAATGCATTAAGCTGAGTTTGCCTTTTTTTAATAGTACTTAAGTACTTACTATGTGTCAGGCACTGTACTAAACACTGGGGTAGAGACAAGCTAATCAGGTTGGACACAGTCCACCTCTCACATGGGGCTCACAGTGTTCTTAATCCCCATTTTACAGATTAAGTAAAGTGACTTGCCTGAGGTCACACAGTAAACAAGTGGCAGAGCTGAAATCAGAACCCCTCTGTATAGTAGAAGAACCAGGGTCCTTTTGGATTGGATCTAGGTTCACTGAATGGGCCAAGTAGGACCTCTGGCCAATAACATTCCAAAGTAGTGGCAGAGAGAAGGTCAGAATAAAGGTGGTCATTCTCCCATCAGGCTGTGAATCAATCAATCAATCAATTGTATTTATTGAGTGCTTACTTTGTGCAGAGCACTGTACTAAGCGCTTGGGAAGTACAAGTTGGCAACATATAGAGACGGTCCCTACCCAACAGTGGGCTTATAGTCTAGAAGGGGAAGACAGAGAATAAAACCAAACATATTAACAAAATAAAATAAATAGAATAAATATGTACAAGTAAAATAAATAAATAAAATAATAAATATGCACAAACATATATACATATATACAGGTGCTGTGGGGAAGGGAAGGAGGTAAGGCGGGTGAAGGTGAAGATGAAGACCTGTCCATTAGAAATTTATATGTTGGAACACCCTGCTTAAACCAATTTGAACTAGTCTAGACAGCATTCATTTTCCTCCATTAGTTCATTTGTAATGTGAATGTCTTGCAATAAGGATTAGAGCTGCATCATGCAGGTAACAATTGAGCAACAGGATAAGGAAAGTGACCTCTGCATAACTGTGGATGAGAGAGGAAACTTATGAATTGCAAACTCCACAGTATAGATCCTAATAAATAATACCTCTATCTGAATTGTTCTTCCCAGAAATCTGAGATTGATTTGTAAATACCATCCACACAGGAAAATAGAGAAGCTGCATGCCCTAGTGGAAAGAGGATGGGCCTTGGAGTCAGAAGTTCTAATCCCAGTGGAGCAGTCTGCTGTCTGCTGGGTGACTTTGGGCAAGTAGCTTCACTTGCCTGGCTCAGTTACCTCATCTGTAAAACAGGAATTTAGACTGTGAGCCCTATGTGAGAAATGGACCGTGTCCAACCTGATTAGCTTGTATCTCCCTCAGCACTTAGTACAGTGCCTGGCACTTAGTAAGCACTTAACAAATGCCATTAATGATAATAAAAAAGGAGAGTTTTGCAATTATCTAGCAAATTAGATGAATACTCAATCAGGATAATTTAAGCTTCCCCAGAAATACATCTTCCTTAACATCAGGTTATTAGCTTTTTGCCTGTTATCTGTATATTTACCTCAATTTTCTTTTTTCACCCTGTTGTATCTATTTTACCTCATAGGTTGGATGCTTATAGTTTATCAATGTCCAACTAAATAATAACTTTTTTTTTCATTTATTATTCCCATTTAGGTTGTCTTCCTACATAGACTATATCATTATTGACACCCACAATATTCTTTTTTGTGTGTGTGTGTATGTGTGTGTGTTTGAGAGAGACAGAGAGACAGAGAAGCCAGTCCTTAGAAAAAGGGCTCTTTACAGAACCAAGACCAAAGCAGAGAATACAGGTTTCTTAATGTTTACACTTTAAGGAAGAAGGCAGAGATGAATTTCACTAACTTAGATCAATATTAAACATTACTACTTAGGATGTATTTGTAGATAGCAATTTTCCTGAAAATATAATAATAATTGAGGTATTTGTTAAGTGCTATGTGCCAGGCACTTACTAAGTTCTCGGTTAGATACAAGGTAACTGGGTTGGACACAGTCCCTGTCCCACATGCAGTAGGCTATGCTGCTTCTCTACAACAGGAATTTCTATATGCATTAATCTGAGTCATTACTGATGGGTCATTAAATGAAACAGGCTATTTCTAATTAGGCACATATCACTTTCCTTCCATTTTTATAATTTATAAAATACATAAGGGCAAATGGGACCTTGACATATTGTCCAGCCAATCCAGAAGTTTTGTCTAGCCTATCTTAGGTTTGTTATCTTTCAGTACAACTTACTGAGAAGCAGCATGGTTTAGTGGATGAACACGGGCCTGGGAGTCAGAAGGATCTGGATACTAGTCCCAGCTCTGACACTTGTCTGCTAAGTGACCTTGGGCAAGTCACTTAACTTCTCTGTGTCTTAGTTACCTCATCTGTAAAATGAGGGTTATAACTGTGACCTCCATGTGGGAAATGGACTGTATCCAATGTGATTACCTTGTATCTCCCCAGCGCTTAGAACTGTGCCTGGCACATAGTAAGCAGTATAACAAATTTCATAAAAAAAGTAAACTCCATTGATTGATTTCACTCTTTCTCTGAGTAAACTATAGCTTGCAAATACTGTGTCCGCAAGTTGTCTTGTAACAAGTTCCTGTAAAGCTTTAGGGCTTCTCAAAAGGCTTACTTATACTTGTTCAGGGCTTACTGTGTCCCAGACACCATACTAAGTACTGGGTTAGATACGAGATAATTAGGCTGGGCACAGTTTACACAGGCTTACACAGGTCAGATTTCTTAACACACCTAATCTTCTGGAGGATCTTGGGCAGTTTGGGGATTTTCATATTCATCCAGATGTCTCAATAAGATTGACCAAATAGAACAACCTCATTCAGCACCAGGAGACCTTGTCTTGAACACTACCCTTAATACAGCAGAAACAGATGTTGGGAACGAGAAGTGGAAGCATGTTATTGTTGAAGAGTAGGATCATTTCCCAACCCTCTGTCACTCACAACTAATTCATTTTTTTTTTCCAAATCACTCGCTGGTTAGAATGAAGACACTCCTGAAGACACAAACTTTTCAAACACTCTTGTGGCACACGGAGAAATCCTAAACATGATTCTTCCCTCTGTATTTGTAAAAAGCCAAGAGTGTGGCTAATCAGCCTGAAGAAGACAAGTCATTTTACCCTGAATTCTAGGTGTCCACCACTTTCATTTAAGGACAAGCTCTCTGTCCAATAACTGTATTTAAGTCCTTTCTAGGGGCCACCAGAGGGCATTATAATTCCAAACACTTGAAAACTGACATCCCATCCAATAGAGACAGTAGGGAGCCTTGTGTAATCCTCCTCAGAGGAAGAAATGGACCCTATCCAGTATCAATCAATCAATCAAGGGGATTTATTGAGGGCTTGCTGTGGGCTGAGCACTGTACTAAGTGCTTGGGAGAGTACAATACAATAGTATCTCATCTCTGCCTGAATATCTGAGCACATTGATGTAGGAAAGAAAAGGGACTAGAAATCTTTTTAAGTTGTGAAGACACTGAATTGGGAGAGGAATCAAGGACCAATTTGGGAAGAAGTACGTTTCTAATAATAGTAATGATGCTAATAATAATAATAATAACAATATTTTTGAATCACTTACTATTTGCCAAGCACTGTACTAACCACTAAGTTAGATCAAGATGATCAGGTCCCACTTGGAGCTCACAGTCTAAGTAGGAGGGAGAGCAAGTAATGAATCTCCATTTTGCAGGCACAGAAATGGTAAAAAGTGACTTGCCTATGGCCACATAGCAGGTAAGTGACACGGCTGGGGTTAAAACCCAGGTCCTCTGACTCCCAAGCCCGTGCTCTTTCCACTAAGTCATGCTGCTTCTCTAATTCCTTACTTGCTCAGAGTCAGCAAGAAACCACTCAGAGCCAGTGATGACAGAGATTAATCAATCACTCAGTGTTATTTATTGAGCACACCCTTTGGGCAGAGCACCGTCCTAAGAACTTGGGAGAGTACCATATAACAGATTTGATAATCACGTTCCCTGCCCACAGTGGGTTTATAGTGATGTTCGTTATGGAGTTATGGTTTGCCAGAAGCCTTCCATCCCTCCTTCCCTTGCTTCAAACTCAATCCAGGGAATGAAATATTTCATGTCCTCATAACAGAAGATCTACCAACAAGGATAGAAAACCATTTACAAATAAGAACTCCTCCTCCTCTTAACATACCTCTGCAGCAAAGGGGAAGCAAGGATGATACGCTCCAAACCAATTCTGGAGTCATATTTTGCAAAAATTGAAACCTAAATTTAGAGTTCAGCATTCTTAAAACGTTAGGACCTGGGAGACAGAAGACCTAGGCTTTAATACAAGCTCTACCATGTACCTGCTGTGTGATCTTGGGTAAGTCACTTCATTTCTCTGTGCCTCAGCTTCCTCATCTGTAAAATGGGGATTCAATACCTGTTCTCCCTCTTACTTAGATTGTGGGCCGCACGTGGGACCTGATTACCTCGTATCTACCACAGCACTTAGAGGAGTACTTGACTCTTAGTACAGTGCTTGGCACATAGTAAGCAGTTAACAAATACCAAAATTATTATTAGTGCAACTATTAAGAAACCATTTGAAACGTGACCTGTTCCAGAGTAGCCCATGTAGAAAACAAACCATTAATTTTTTCTAAAAATTTTGCTAAGCCCTCCAATTTTTAAGAAGCCCTAATGAGCCCTGATATAGCTCTGAACCTGGAATATAGAGTATGATGCTCTGCCCAGAGATTACAAACATGAGAGTGTTGGCGACTTTAGACTGGAGCTTCTTTGGAAGCAGCTAGACAAATATCTTGCCAGAGACCCACCTCCCAGTTTCAAAAACTTCATCCTCATCAAAATCCTCATCAAGAAGCATCCATTAAGCTCCTACATTAAATGGTACTTTAGGAAGTAATTCAAGTCCTTGACCTCTAGTTGTTGTTGTCTTATGCTGTTGAGTTGTGTCTGACCCATAGTGACGCCATGGACACATCTCTCCCAGGATGCCCCACCTCCTGGTAGGGTATCCAATCGTTCTGGTAGGGTATCCATAGAGTTCTATTGGTAAAAATATAGAAGCAGTTTACCACTGCCTCCTTCTGTGCAGTAAACCTGATTCTGCACCCTCGACTCTCTCCTATGCTGCTGCTGCCTAGCCCAGGTCATAATGGCCTTAAAATCAAAGGTAAACAGCACTGATGTGAACAGACCTATAGAGATATGTGGGTACCAAGTCAATTATACAAGCGTTGAACAAATATATAAATTCAATTTTATACAGTACCCTGGGATCCAGAAAAGGAATGAGTATCTTTGATGAGATGTGGTGCCTTGGTAGTTTCATGTTCTAATAGGGCAGTGGTAGGGAAAACCTGCCTCCTAATTCCCAAAATAGGAGTAGTCATATCTTGGCTCTTTACCCTTTACTCATGATCCATAATGTTTGTAAATAGAAGGAACAGTATGAATTTGGCACTAAAAAAAAAGATAAATAACCCACTGAACTAGGAGAATTTGCTTGGATTGGGTAGATAATCACACACTACAGTACCGTCACAGCCACAGCTAAATAACAACAGAGGAAAACAGAGGTTGGGGAGGGAGAACAGAGTGAGAACAACCCCCACCTTACTAGTTAGCTAAACCATAACCTCATTTGAAGGTGGTCTCTACTCTGTCACACATCTTTGTTGAGTGCTATAGGTTCCTGATATCCACTCTCTCCGCAGTTGCTTTACTGCTATTATAAAAATGCTTTTGTGTTGGTAGATGGGTTATTTATTATGTGCTACAAGAAAATGAAGTTGGTAGTTTTGAATGTTGAACAGCTGTAGAAACTACAGTGTATGCAGCTGTAGGTTTACTAGAAATCTGACTCTCGTTTTATAATAATAATTGTGATTTATCTCCAGGACTATTAAGCTGGATGAATGACTCCATGCTGATATTGGGGCCAACATTTTATTTTTCTCATCTAGGCTCAAGTAGTAATACCAAAGAAGCATTTCTCTCCAGCTATCTTTGATTCACACCCAGGGCCCGAAGACTTGCAAATAGTTTTTCTCTGAACCTGAGGCTGTGGGTGTAGTTTTACTATTTTGTTAAAGGCAAGTTCTCTCTTCTTTATGAAATATAACCAAGGAGTTTGCATGACCTTGGAAAGGCATGCTTTGAATTTGGGTTGGTTTCATATTTGAAATGTTAATGCAATTTTATGGTTGAAAGTTTTAACTGAAACATTTTTCAGAAGTGTTCCCACTGTGTAACTCCCCCATAATTTTGGTTCTTCCATAGACTTCAAAGTCAGCTCGTTGCCCGGAGGGGAGTTATTCAGTGGGAGAAGTGAGCCCTTAAAATAAATGCACGAATTGCAAAGAACCAAATCCACCCATTTACACAACTGGCCAACCCTGAGATTCAATACCAGACTTTGAACATGCATTGAAAATCACATCCTTAATTGGTACAGACATACCAGCAAGCCATTTCCACACATAAACAGGCGTAAACAAATACTAGTAACTATCATCAGTGGTCATCAGTAGTATTTATTGGGTGTTTACTGTGTGTGGAGCACTGTACCAAGTACTTGGAAGAGTAGAATACAACAGAGTTTGGTAGACATGTTCCCTGCCCACAGTGAATTTACAGTCTAGAGGGGCTGGGCTTCCCCGCAGCAGACTAAGATCAAAGCATAGGAATGACCCTGTCCCAAGCCTGCACCCACATCTTTCTGTGAAGTGTAGGGGCCATTAGATTCAAGTTGTTACTCTAGCTATCTCCCTTTTACCCATCCACTCTCTTCTGCCATTACACCCCAGCTCATGCTCTTTGCCCCTACTAAGTTAACCTTCTAACCATTCCTTGTTCTCTGCTTTTCTATCTCAGCTTGGCTCAGTGGAAAGAGCACGGGCTTTTGAGTCAGAGGTCATGGGTTAAAATCCCAGCTCCACCAACTGTCAGCTGTGTGACTTTGGGCAAGTCACTTAACTTCTCTGTGCCTCAGTTACCTCATCTGTAAAATGGGGATTAAAACTGTGAGCCCCCCCGTGGGACAACCTGATCACCTTGTAACCTCCCCAGCGCTTAGAACAAGGCTTTGCACGTAGTAAGCACTTAACAAATACCATCATAATAATAATAATTATTATTATCTCCTGCCATTCCTTTTCATTTTTTCCCTCAATGGTATTTATTAAGCACTTACCAAGTGCCAGGCACTGTACTAAGCACTGGATAGATATGTAAACTAATCAGGTTGGACACAATCCTTATCCCTCATGGGGCTCACATTCTTAATCCCCATTCTACAGATGAGGTAACTGAGGCACAGAGAAGTTAAGTGACTTGCCCAAGTTTACACAGCAGGAAAGCGGCAGAACTGGGATTAGAACCCAGGTCCTTCAGACTTCCAGATTCACCATCTATCCACTATGGCACTCTGCTTCCCTTCGATCCTTCAATCCTTTCCTCTTGTACAGGACCCTCACCCACAAAGTTGCAATACCAATCCGTCCACATTTTCAAAGACTCCCTCAAGAGCATCTTTTAACTGTTCTCCCACCTTAACAGTATAACTATTTGTTATCAAAGGATTTTTAATTGCTCCTTATTATTAACAATGTCTTTGTTCTTACTCTTTTCTCTAAAGCAGTTCTGCACCCCTCTCCCACCCTCTTAGATTGTAAACCCATTGAAAGTAGAGCCTAGATCTTTATCTTTGCTGTGTGTTGTATGCTCCCTCTCTAGTACAGTACTTGGCTCACAGTAGATGTTCCAAGGATGACAATGATGATAATCAGATTGGGAATAAACACCTATTGAGTGCTCACAGGCTAAAGAGCCCAGGATATAATAACGAAGATAGTATTTGTTAAGCACTTACTATGTGCCAAGCACTGTTCTAAGTACTGGGATAGATACAAGATAATCAGATTTTCCCACGTGGGGCTCACAGTCTTCATCCCCATTTTAAAGATGAAGTAACTGAGGTAAGAGAAGCAGCATAGCTTAGTGGAAAGAGCACGGGCTTGAGAGTTAGAGGACATGGGTTCTAATCCTGGCTCCACAACTTGTCTGCTGTGTGACCTTGGGCAAGCCACGTAACTTCTCTGTACCTCAGTTACCTCATCTGTAAAATGGGGTTTAAGACTGTGAGCCCCAAGTGGGACAACCTGAGTATCTTGTATCTACCCCAGCACTTAGAACAGTTCTTGGCACATAGTAAGGGCTTAATAAATACCAAAATAATAATATAGCTCTTGGAGCATGTAGTAAAAATTAGACACATACCCTGCCTTGAATGGCTTTTCTATCTCACCGACCATTCTAGATGTATAAGGGAGGAGAGTCAAAAATACCAGAAATACCAGATATGGCCTTCATTCCCACTCTTAGTGCAGTGGATGGCAAATAGGAAACACTCAGCTTCAAGGCTCTCCATCACTTCTCCCCCTCCTACCTCACCTCCCTTCTCTCCTTCTACAGCCCAGTCCACACCCTCTGCTCCTCTGCTGCTAACCTCCTCATCGTACCTCGTTCTCTCCTGTCCTGACGTCGATCCCTGGCCCAGGTCCTTCCCCTGGCCTGGAATGTCCTCCCTCCACACACCTCTCAAGCTAGCTCTCTTCCTCCCTTCAAAGCCCTACTGAGAGCTCACCTCCTCCAGGAGGCCTTCCCAGACTGAGCCCCCTTTTTCCTCTCCTCCTCCCCATCCCCACCACCCTTCCTCCTTCTCCTTCCCACAGCACTTGTATATATTTGTTCAGATTTATTACTCTATTTTACTTGTACATATTTACTATTCTTTTTATTTTGTTAATGATGTGCATAAAGCTATAATTCTATTTGTTCTGACGATTTTGACACCTGTCTAAATGTTTTGCTTTGTTGTCTGTCTCCCCCTTCTAGACTGTGAGCCCGTCGTTGGGTAGGGACTGTCTCTATATGTTGCTGACTTGTACTTCCCAAGTGCTTAGTACAGTGCTCTGCACACAGTAAGCACTCAATAAATACGATTGAATAAATGAATGAATGAACTTCACAAATACTATTGAAAAATTGTCTTCAAAATTTTCTTTATGCATATATGACCTTAGAAATTTTTTCATCCCATACTATTCATTAATGATATTTATTGAGTACTTACTGTGTGCACAGCACACTACTAAACACTTATGAGAGTACAGTATAACTGAGGTAGTAGACATGTTCCTTACCCACAAGGAGCTTATAATCTACAGAACTACTAAAGAAGAACCAGGCAGAGTAGATGAACCAGAGAAACAATAATAGACACATGGTTTAAAAACATTTATCACTTTTCAGAACAAACTGGAGAGGACTAAGCTAGAGATGCCTAAAAATGTCATCAAATACCATAGCACCCAGAAGAGTCACAGCCATTCTCAGGGCAAAGCAAAATGATAACTCAGATTAGAGTAATCACCTTGGACAGTACACCAATTCCTCCATAATGTAATTTGAGTTTTAGGCACAGAAGCACCTGTATCATAAGATGAAAATTCAACTTTCAAATAGAGTTAGTCTTCCTAGTCAGTGGAGGGCAGGGCCTAGGGTAATATTAAAGTAGGTTATAATAGCCACTGAAGAATTATGTACATGTGCTGGGTGAGTTTTATGGTACCTAGTCTAATAAGATAAACTGTGTATCTATGTTTCAGCACCTGTTTGTCATTTTGTGATTATAGCCTATGCAGCAATGTGTACAGTTGTGTAAAGGATGCATAGCAGAGTGGGATAAAAGGGGCATGCATATTCACTTTCATGAGAGTAAGCAATTTACACTCAGTGACTCTCAAGGGCAACAGGGTTCAACACATGTATTTTTCTTATCCTCAGCACTTATGGACGTATGCATATTTATTTGCTTATTCAAACATTAGTTCAGCCACCTCCACCTGAAACAACTGTACTACCACCTGTTACATATCAATTCTCTACCATGTTCTAACTATTTGTAAGTAATTGTGTCTGTGTCCCCCAGTAGCGTATAAACTCCTTAAGGACAGAGAATATGAGTCTTGCTTCTGCTGAACTTTCCCTGGTGTTTAGTGGGCATTAATTAAATACTATTGATTGATGGATTACAATGAGAAATTTGAAGCTTGTTGTGGGCTGGGAATATATCTACCTGCTCTGTTGGACTGTACTCTCCCAATTGCTTAGTACAGTGCTCTGCACACAGAGAATGCTCAATAAATACCAATGATAATGGTGATTCAGTCTGTCGCTGATGTGTCCAAGGTCACACAGCAGAAGAGTGGTGGAGTTGGTATTAGAACCCAGGTCCTTCTGACTTTCTAGCCTGTTCTCTATCCACTAGGCTAGGCTGCTTCTCAGCTGCATCCCCTGGCTATGACTTTGGGTCACACTAGTTGTGTATCCAGGTCTCTGACATGGACTCTGGAGATTTGGCTGTAATTCTTTCCTACCTTTCTTCACCCCCCACTCTCTGGAAGTCCTACCCTCTCTGTTTGAGCCAGGTTTCAACATGAAAAAAAGGAAATAGTGTCCTTATCCTGGGAAATGATCCCAAGAATAAAGTGGCAGGTGCCCCATTGCTTGAGACAAGATGGCCCTTGTAAAGCTGCCATTGTGCAACCAAGAACCCCTGGTGCTTTTCTTGGGGAAATGAAACAAGTAGTGTGTCGATACTTACACACAAGGATGGGCTGGCTGCCTGCTTCAAGATGGAAACACAGCTACAGTGGGTGTCATTCGTTGTGAATAGTCCAATTTCATTGCTCCTCCTCCTTTCTGGAAAACAGTTTCATCATCATCAGTGGTATTTATTGAGGGCTTATTGCATCCAGAGCATTGGACTAAGCACTTGGGGAAGTACAATGCAACAGAGTTGGCAGACGTTTGAGTGTCTTACAGTGTCTGCTCAGTGTCTTCCCTGCTGAGGATGATGACTACAGTGTTGGTGGTGAGCACATTTTCACCCATCTTCCAGGAGGCTGGAGGGAAGGAAGTTGACCTCTACTTAGTATATCCTTTTTACAACTCTTCTTAAACTTGGCATTGGGGATGAGGTCAAACAGTAAAACCCGAGTTTGATTTTGGCTTTCCTCCCTTAGGACCAATCTTTCCTTATTTACTTTCCCATACATTTAGTACAGTGCTCTGCATATGGTAAGAACTCAACAAATATCATCGATGACTGATAATAAAATAGATCGAGAGCTGGTTATAAGGTAGTTTTCTGCTCTCAAGAGGCTTCTATTTAGCTACTGAAAATCCTGCACAATAGTTCTGGGTATGGCTAGACATTTGTGAGATTGACAATTGGGGGTGAAGTATATATTTCAGAAGGAGTCAGTTTTACCAAGCTCAGTGATGGAAGGGAAGAGATCACTGTGTACAAATCAATGATTTTGCACAACCCTGGAGGGTTTGTCGTCCCACTGACAATTTGTCCGAGATCACATTAATGTTGAATCTTCCCAGAGAAACATGCTATCCATTTTATGGAGAGCAAATCTGTATATCAAAGCCAAATGTTGATAAATAATGTAGCGCCAATAACCCCTAAAAGGCAGATTTCCATATTTCCTTGAATGCTAACAGCATGTTCCTCTCCTGAATGGCATGCAGTACTATCATCTCACATGTGTGAGTGATGTTTAACTGGTTTAAGCTCTGATTTATTCATTAGGATGCATTTTTCAGTGAGATATGATTATCCAAGATTGACTGATAAACATATATTTTGATTCTGAGCACTGGAGATTTCACAATATTTTAAATGCCTGTCTCTGGTGAAGAAAGTAGAAACAAAAGGTATATTCCTGGAAGATACGGGGACTATGGATTTCTTTCCCAGATGCTGGCAATTTAAAAACAAAATTGGCATCTTCTGTTTTATCAAGTCCAAGCCAAGCAGGGTATTCCTTGGAAGCCTCATAAAAACACTAGGTCTCTTGCTTCCAGCTACTTAACTGTGTTTAATTCCAGCAATTGAGAACTACAGCTCCCTTTCTTAGTTTGCTCTGAAGTGAGGGAGAGAATAAAAGAAATGTGCATTCATGACTTTAAAAAATGAAAGCCATTCAACCAAGGTTTTCGGCCTCCTCATTCCTATCTTTGTGTGGCTAGTTGCTCTGGTGTGTCCATTTTCTTCAAAGTAGGTTGAGGGTATTATACTCTGACTATAACATTAGTTCCTGGTAACAAAATTAAAAAAGCTGGGTGAATATTTCAAGGCATTCTTCATTTGTAAACACTACATCAAGGAGTTTTAGCCTTAAAAGTACAAGGGGAGATTAATTGTTTGGTACAATCTCTATCTATATTCGTTCATTCAATCATATTTACTGAGTGCTTACAGTATGCAAAGCACTGTACTAAGTGCTTGGGAGAGTACAATTTAGCAACATGGCCTGGTGGAAAGAGCATGGGCCTGAGAGTCAGAGGACATGGTTCTAATTCCCGCTCTGCCACATGTCCACTGTGTGACCTTGGGCAAGTCAGTTAGCTTCCCTGTGCCCCATCTGTAAAATGAGAATTAAGACTGTGAGCCACATGTGTGACAGGGACTGTGTTCAACCTGGTTACTTTGTATCTGATGTCAGTGCTTTGAACAGTGCTTGGCACATAGTAAGCACTTAAACACTGTTGTTATTATTATTATTACTAATAATTACATTATGTTTATTAAAATAATAATAATAACAATAAACAGACACATTCCCTGCCCACAACAAGCTTTCTAATAATAATGGTATTTGTTAAGCACTTACTATGTGCCAAGCACTGTTCTAAGCACTTACATCAGACTCCTGGGAGATTCAGAAAACAGGCCCCGAAGACCTACTGTCCTGTCTTCACAAGCCCAACCTGGGCTTACAAAGACCAGATTTTAACAAAAAGCTTCAGTGAACAATCCTCCTTTCCTTAAATTGAAATTGTGTCTGGGGTGACAGTAGCCTTGTACCAGGATACCATATCCATTCAGATATATTTCTTTTGGTCAATCCACTCTGCAGTTCTACTTATTTTGACCTGATATGGAAGTTACTAGATAGAACGATGGCACCCCAGGGAATCTTTTTCTCTGAAGCCTTCAAGATAAAAAAAATGGTATACACTAAGCGATAGGTTTGATGGGAATTGGAGTTGCCTCTTGCTCATGACTTGAAGAAGCTGTTTCCAATTGTAGTTCTGCTGAAAAAACTTATTCTTCCCTCTAACTGTAAGATTCCTCTAGACTGAATGCTCCTTATGGGCCAGGACTATTCCTACCAACTCCGTTGCATTGCAATAATAATAATAATTGTGGTATTTCTTTGGTGTTTACTATGTGCCAGTGACTGTACTAAGCGCTGGGCTGGATACAAGGTAATTGGGTTGGACACAGACCCTGTCCCACATGGAGCTCACAGTCTTAATCCCCATTTTACAGATGAGGTAACTGAGACACAGAGCCATGAAGTGACTTGTCCAAGGTCACAGAGCAGACAAGTGGCAGAGCCAGGATTAGAACCTAGGTCTTTCTGATTTCCAGGCCCATACTTTATCCACTAGGCCAAACTACTCTTCCAAGCACTTAGTGGAGTGCTCTGCATACAATGAGGTCTCAATAAATTGACCACTGACCATTCATTACTCTCCCCTGCTTCAAAGCCTTATTGAAGGCCCCCAAGACGCCTTCCCTGACTATGCCCTCCTTTTCTTTTCTCCCACTCCCTTATGCATCACTCTGACTTGTTACCTTTATTCATCCAACTTCCCAGCTCCATGGCACTTATGTCTTGTCTTGGCTTATGCTGTAGAGTCATCTCCAACCCATGGCAACACCATGGGTACATCTCTCCCAGAATGCCCACCTCCATCTGCAATTGTTCTCGTAGGGCATCCATAGAGATTTCTTGGTAAAAATATGGAAATGGTTTACCACTGCCTCCTTCCACACAGTAAACTTGAGTCTCTGCCCTCGGCTCTCTATGTCACTACTGACCAGCACAAGTGAGTGTTGACTTGTAGCAGATTGCTTTCCACTTGCTAGTCACTGCCCAAGCTACGAAAGGAATGGCTGTGCTTCTGCTTGACTTTCCCTCCCGTAGTCAAAACTGATAGAGTACTGGAAACTCTCCAGGTGAGACCCCAAGAAGGGTGTCACTTATGTACATATCTGTAATTTACTTCTATGTAATTTGTTTATAGTAATGTCTATCTCCCCCTCTAGACTGTAAGCTCATTGTGGGCAGGCAGTATGTCTGTTTATTGTTATAGTCTACTCTACCAAATCCTTAGTACAGTGCTTTGCACACAGTAAGTGCTCAAAAAATATGAATGAATGAATGAATGGCCATTGATTGATTTCCCCACCACTAGTGATGGCAACATCATCTTCTTCATTGTTATCTGTATTTATTGAGCCTTTACCTTGATCAGGCAGGGAGCCCTTTCATCCAGTTTGATACTGGACATTTTGGTTTCCATCTGGTACATCCCTGTTCGGTAGGAATACAGCCCTCAAAGCCTTTACATCCAGTATTGTTATTTTGTGTCACCTGGTCTCTGTCTGAATGAATCTCCCGCATCTGAGTCCCACAGCTTGGAAGCCAGGCCCATGTTTACAGGAGTCCAGGAGGGGAGTACCAAGAGGGTTCGGAGCAAAGTCTGAGTTTGGGGGTGCTCAGATGGACCTCTGCAAAATGGTGCAGGGGACACCCTCACCGTACCCTGTGTTTTTGGTGGAACACATGTTAACCTCAAGTTGGTCTCAGTGTCTGGTAGTCCTGAGGGCATCAAATGGCCCCACTAGCTAACATCTGGTGCTGTACACAACAGGAGGCTCAAAAAAAGGGAACATTTGGAGAAAATGGAAGTGCATTCTGACACTAAGGGTAGAAAAAAAACATTCAAGCAACATTTGTTTTCTTGTCTGAGATTCAGAGAGGCTTGTTTTCCGCTTGGTGCATAGAGCCCATGAATTCTGTATTCCTGCCAAGCCTGTCGCTGCATAGCACTCTCTCTAGTCTCAAGCCACTGGGCATACATTATTCACATTTTGCTGCAGTGATTTCACAGTGCCCCTTCTCACTCTTCATTATCACAAGGGAAACGCAGCAGAGGACTTGGTTTCTCTGCTCATGGGAAACTAGAGAACCAGGCCCAAGATAACTTTTTATGCCTTAGTCCTATGGCAATGAGTGGAGTGAATAAATCCTTGGGGTCTTGTAAATCCTTGGGCTCTTGTCATTAGTCGGGTTCACCTCTCCACCTCCATCCCATCTGAGTTACCTCTGGTGGGTAAGCTCTGTGAAAATCTTGGAGGTGTATACAGTCAGAGAAAAAATTGTAGCTACCTCAAGTGTGCCAGAGTCCTAGCAGTAACCAAGTTGAGGGGCACATGGGGATATGCCTGGGATAAAAGAGAAATCAAGTTTCAGAAAGCTCCACTGAGTTTAGCCATGCTGAATGTTCAACTGTTTACTGTCCTAGCTGTTTTAAAAATGGGTGCATTGCTGTCCTTTCTTTAATAAAAGCCAGATAAGGAAAGGGAAACCTTATTTTGAGACTTCAAGAGATTAAAGACTAATCAAGGAGCAATGTGGCTTAGTGGATAGAGTACAGGCTTGGGAGTCAGAGGACCTGGGTTTTAATCCTGATCTGCTACTTGTCAGCTGAATGACCTTGGGCAAGCCACTTCACTTCTCTGGGTTTCAGTTCCCTTATCTGCAACCGGGGATTCAATACCTGCCCTCCCTCCTATTTAGACTGTGAGTCCCAGCTGGGACCTGATTATCTTGTATGTACCTCAGTGCTTGACATATAGTAAGTGCTTAACAAATACCACAATTATTACTAAGTTGTGCAGAGGGAAGCACATTGGCTGTTAGCTTCTTAATGAGATCATTTAGAAGCACTGCAATATTTCATAAAACTTTTGCTTCAAATTAGTGCATTATGTGGTCGGGGGAGAAAGTTTCCAGCCAAAACAATTAATTAGAAGCAAATTAAAACATCCCCAGCTTTGTATCTGTGCCTATTATTTATTTTAATGTCTGTCTTCCCAACTCATTTGTAAGTTTGTTTGCTTCTTGAGGGTAGGAATCTTGTCTACTAATTTTACTGTACTCTCCCAAACTTGGTAAAATGCTCTGCACATGATAGGCACAAGTAGTGGTAATAGTAGTATTATTAATAGTAATAATAGTAGTAGAATCTATTGATTGCCTACTTGGTGTGGTTTACGGTACTAGGTTCTTGAGAAGTACAGACTAACACAGTGACAGATTCCCTGATCACAAGGATCTTATACTCTGAAGGGGAAGACAGTTATTAAAATGTTAAAACACTGTCAAAATAAACCAAGGGAACAAATACCTGAATGCTATTGAAGCCATTCAAAAGTTCATAAGTGCTAGAAATCACTGAAGGATGACTTGCATAAAGTGGAATGTAATTTAGGTATGGTTTTTGGGGAAGGTAGGATTTGAATTGTGGGGAAAGCTATGATCTGACCAATATGGGGAGGGAGGTGGTTCCAAGACAAGGGTGAGGGGAGAATAGTGGGAAAGGAGAGAACAAAGTACAGCTAAAGGGTTGGCTTGGGAAGACAATAGCCTGGAAAATAGTCAGTGAAGAGAGCATATAGATAAGGGTGGGACTGGATAGTAGAGAGCCTTGAAGATAATTATGAGGAGTTTTTGTTTAAGGTGAAGAAACACAGGGAGCCAGTGGAGGGTTTGGAGGAGGAGAGAGATATATGGGAAGTATAGATTTGAGGCTGGAGGCTGGAAGACCACAGAGGAGGCTAATAACAAGACAAGGTCAGAGCTTGGTCCCAGGATGGTGGTAGTTTGGGTGGAAAAAAAGGAGTGAATCCAATAGATGCTGTGCAGGAAATATTGGCGAGATTTGGGAGTGACCTCAGAAGGAGCTTAGCCCAGTGAAAAGAGCACAGACGTGACAGTCAGAGGATTAGTGTTCTAATCCCAGGTCTTCCCTTTGCCTGCTATGTGGCTTTATCTAGGTTTCAGTTTCCTCATCTGCAAAATGGGTACTCAATAACTGTTCTCCCTCCTTCTTCAACTATAAGCCCCATAGAGGACAAGGATTGTGACCAACTTAATAATGATATATTTACCCCAAAACTAATACACGGCTTGCCACATATTAGATGTTTAACAAATAACACAGTTATTACCCATCAAACTGAGTGTTACAGTTGAATAACATATAGGAGGAGAAGATACCAAGTCTGTGGGCTTCTGGAATCAATCAATCCTTCAGTGAATTTTTCAGCACTTCCTGTGTGCAGAGCACTGCATTAAGCACTTGGTAGACACAATCTCTGCTCGCAAGAAATTTACAATGTAGTAGATGTGTGTGATATATAAAAGACCTAGCTTACCCTGAGTGTTTAATAAGTGATGAACAACAATCACCCAAAATAAAATATTGCCTTCAAAGATTATTGAGGAATTCGATTTATCAAACTTTTTGGATGAGCCCAGAACTCAGAATCTCCAGAATTGATCTCCTTTCTACAGTGATGTCCTTCTAAAACAATAAAATGAAATAACTCCATCACCTCAACCCAGAGGCTGGCCATCTGTGATTTGTCTTATGCTGAAGTTCCTCATTTACTAAACATGAGACGGTAGCTTTGGATTCGCTGCACTACCCCAGTGGGTTGCTGAATCTAAAAGGTATGGCTTTGCCCTGCATTCATTTTGAAGGGATAATAATGTATGAAAAGTCAAGATGACCCATCTGAAGCCAAGAAAATTAAATTAAAAAAAAAAACACAAGAAGCCATATTCCTTGCCCTATTCACTGCCATAGTAGGTGCAAGTTTCTTTTCAGTTTATTTTCACTATTATTTCTGAATTACCCAGTTTTTGGGGTATTTCAACCCCAGTAGGGTTGTCTTTGAAGCAGGAGACAAACTTTTAAGCATTGTACCATGGAGTTTAATTAGTATTTTCCCTGACTTGCCAGACACCAATTCCCTTGTGTACCCTACTGTGTAAATGCTGTTAACAAGCAAAAAGATGGAATGTCATAACCTCCTGCAGACTTGCATTGTGACATTTGCCTAGTGTAATACCTGTGAAGGGTTCTGACTTTTCAAACCCGAAGCGGGAATGGCAACAGTGTCTGTTCAGTTAATAGCCACAAGGCCTTTATTCTCACATACATTATTGAGGTACTGCCCGTTAAGCACATGTAGCAAAGGAATGTGAGTACCCGCGTAACTCTGAAGCAGAAGAGTGGAAAAATAATGGCTGGTTCAGCATAAATCATCACACCCGATAAAGCAAAAAGAACAATGGGGTCTTACCTCAATGCTCTGATCCTGAAGCTACAAGCCCATGTTCACACACATATATACTCACTACAAATCCATTCGCAGAGGGGCAGAATTTGAACAAAAAATTTGCCACAGCTGTTGTGTGACATCTGGTCTGAGAGGTTCCATTCCTGAGCTGATTACCGGTGAACATCTGGAAAACTGAATTCAGTCCAAAAGCTACTAAAATTTCCTGGACTGTGTCTGTGAGATTTTTTGTGTATCTGCTTCTGAATGAAATGAAAAAGATTTTCTGAATGGGATTTAGAGACCCAGTAGAAAACATACATGAGTATCTGATTTCATAAGAATCTCAGTTCTACAGAACAGGAATTTATTAAGTGCCCTACCCAGTGTTCTCCACAATGTCCTCTTTTGAAGATCTCAGACCCATACCACCAAACCCAATTAACCACATCTAGAAAGTGGTCACTCAATCCGCTCTGGCTAGACCAATTCTTACATATATCTCTGTTGATCTTCAGGTATGGTATTTGTTAAGCTCTTACGATGTTCCAGGCACTGTTCTAAGCACTCGAGTAGACACAAAGTAATCAGGCTGGACCCAGTCCCTGTCCCACGTGGAGTTCACAGTTTTAATCCCCATTTTACAGATGAGGTAACTGAGACCCATAGAAGTGAAGTGACTTGCCCAAGGTCACACAGCAGACAGGTGACAGAGCTGGGATTAGAACTCAGATCTTTCTGACTCCCAGGCCTTTGTTTTATCCACTGAGCCATTCTGCTTCTACTTCTGATATTTTACTTCTCCTTACTTCCTCCTTCCCTGTCTTTCACTCTCTTTCTCTCTCTCTCTCTCTCTCTCTCTCTCTCTCTCTCTCTCTCTCTCACACACACACACACACACACACACACACACACATATATATATTTAACTTAACCTTCTGTTGAAAATAAAACTGATATAAAAATGAACAAACTCACGCAGTATTGCCTAGTGGACAGAACAAAGGCTTGGGAGTCAGAAGGACCTGGATTCTAATCCCAGCTCTGCCACTTGTCTACTGCATGACCTTGGGCAAGTCACTTCACTTCTCTGGGCCTCAGTTACCTTATCTGTAAAATGGGGATTCAGATTGTGAACTCCACAGGGGACTCAGACTGTGTCCAACCTGATTTGCTTGTATTCACCCCAGCACTTTGTAAGTTGCCTGGCACACAGTAAGCAATTAACAAATACCACAATTATCATCATTATTATTATTATATCCACTTGTAAAACCAAAACCTCCTGCCCCTGTACCTGATCTGTTTTCCCTTGCACTCCTTAATCAACATACCTAGCCAATTTCCTTGGTCTAATATTTCATTACCACAGTGAAGTGGAAAGAGCACAGGTCTGGGAGTCAGAAAATCATGGGTTCTAATCCTGTCTATGCCACTTGTCTGCTGTGTGACCTTGGGCAACTCACTTAACTTCTCTGGGCCTCAGTTACCTCACCTGTAAAATGCGATTGAGACTGTGAGCCCCACTTGTGGCAGGGAGTGTCCAACATGAGACTGTGAGCCCACTGTTGGGTAGGGGCCATCTCTATATGTTGCCAACTTGTACTTTCCAAGTGCTTAGTACAGTGCTCTGCACACAGTAAGCGCTCAATAAATACAATTGATTGATTGATTGATTGATTGATTCTATCTACCCCAGCACTAAATGTTGTGTCTGGCACATATTTAAATGCTCAACAAGTACCATAATAATAATTATTATTATAAACTGCAGTTAGGAAGATCTCATTTGGCTTAATGCCTCAGTTTCCTCTAGGGTAGATGAAAAGATAACTGATTTATCAATCAATCACATTTATTGAGTGCTTACCATGTGTGGAACACTGTACTAAGTGCTTGGGAGAGTACAACAGAATTAGCAGACATGTTCCCTGCACATAATGAGCTTACAGCCTAGAGGGAATGACACAGCTGGTCCACCATGAGACATAGCATTGTCAGGAACCTAAAATGAAATCAACACCTTTTGTTGTGTAACAAAATTGCTGCACAAATGCAAGAGACCAAGAGTGGAGCTGTAGCTCAAGAGCCCGAGGAAGTCTGAGAGACTAAAGACAGGGAGCATACTTAGGAGCAGCAGTATTGAACTTCTGGAAACCAAAGACTTTTCTCCAGCAGCAATTTATGTCTAGCCTGACTCCCTCACAGTGCAGCTCCTGCAATTCCCTCAGGAGCTGAAGGGCAGCCAGCATTGGTCAGTGGCAGGTGTGGCCCCCAAAAACCTGGTAGTTTAGACTGTAAACTCATTGTGGGTAGGGAATGTGTCTGTTTATTGTTGTATTGTACTTTCCCAATAGCTTAGTACAGTGCTCTGTACACAGTAAACACTAAATAAATATGACATTGAATGAATGATGGAGAGGAAAGGGTAGATTTTAGCAAGGTTTTGAAGGTAGAACTGACAGGATTTGGTAACAGATTGAATATGAATGTTGAATAAGAGAGATGAGTCAAGTACAACATCAATGTTACAGGCTTGTGAGATAGTGGTATTGTCTATAGTGATGGGAAAGACAAGGGGAGGACTGGGTTTGGGTGGGAAGATAAGGAGTTCTTTTTTGGACATGTTTAGTTCGAGGTGTCAGTGGGATATCCAGGTGGAGATGTCCTGAAGGCAGGAGGAAATGCAAGATTGTAGGAGAGAGGTTGGTGCTGGAGTTGTAGATTTGGGAATCATCTGCAAAGAGATGGTGGTTGAAACCCTGGGAGTGAACGGATTCTCCAAAGGAGTGGGTTTAGATGGAGAATAGAAGGGGACCTAGAACTGAACCTTGAGGGACCCCCACTGTCAGAGAGTGGGAGGCAGAGGAGGAACAGAGGAGGAACAATTCATAACAGTCATGAGACTTGAAAAGGATCCCCATCCTGTGCTGCCCCAGCAGAGGAGGATCAATTGTCTCCTGTGGGACCTTGGGCAACTCACTTAATTTCTCTGTGCCTCAGTTACCTCATTTATAAAATGGGGATTAAGACTGTGAGCCCCATGTGGGACATAAGCTGTGTCCAACCTGAATAGTGTATATCTACACCAATGCTTAATACAATGCCTGGCACATAATGAGCACTTAAAAAATACCATGAAAAAAATCAGTTGTTTTGAAATGTAAGTTGATAAAAAGGGTGGAACACTGCACCCCCTAGAGCTCAACCTGAAAAGCAAGTGAAACAGGATATCAGTTTACTATTCATATGAACACTAATCTTAGCTAACATCCAGTAGTAGAAAAGGTATTTATTAAATGATTACTGTGAAATTTACAGAATAACCAAAGGTGCAGACAAAGGCAAACCCAAAATTGTTGTTTAATAAATCCCTCAGGACCAGAATGGGGTATCCCTTGAAGCTTGGAGGTGGTATGTTCATTCGTTCATTCAATTGTATTCATTGAGAGCTTACTGTGTGCAGAGCACTGTACTAAGTGCTTTGGAAGTACAAATGTTCAAGACAAATGATAAGAAACCCTGTCTCCTAAAGGCATTAGCAAGAGTAGAAAGTTCATTTTAGCAGGAAATTGGGCAGAAAAAAAATCAGCATGTCTTGGTACAGGTGATTGTTATATAGAGAATTCAGTGCATGGGGATTGAAGAGTTAATACTGTGTGTGCTAAAGAAGTAGGATTGTAGAGAACTCTGGAAATACCAGGTGTCTTCAAGAACAACAAATACAGGTTAAAGAGGTAAAAAGAGTTGTGACTGTGTATATATGTTTGGTTTCAGGGTCATTTTGTCATAATCAATCAGTCACTAAATCCATTATATATATCAAGCACTTATTTAAGCATTTGGGAGATTACAATAGAGTTGTAGATAAAATCCTTGCCCTCAAGAGTATTCACTGAGCTCTTCTAATGAGGATTTTTTAGAAAAGTACAATGGAAGCAACATACACCCGATCACTGTCCTCCAGGAGCATACAGTCTAAGAGACCAGATGTCATGCATTGACGTATATGCAGACAACACACATGACACTCCCACATACTCTCACACCCACACATATACTCTTCTCAGTGTCATGCTTTATAAAAAAGGAAGATGAAATAGCTTATCCCAAGTCTTCCCATTCTATCCTGCTCACCTGGCCTTGTCATCTCTCTCCTCTTCCTCAGTGGGGCACCAGGTGGCCATTCTGGGTGATCTGAGGGGAGGCCCTGGAGGGCAGAAGCAAGGAGGAAATCAACACTTTCCTTTCACTAAGAGCAGAGATGGACTAAACTCTCCCCTCTGATCTCACAAAGCAGCTGCTGGGTGGCTGGGTAGTACAGTGCTCTGGTCACAGTAAGCACTCAATTGATTGACTGATGGAGGAACAAGAGAGGAGAAGAATAGGGCTAAAGCAACCTTATCCATTCCATGCTAATGGCATCATCATTTGGTAGAGAAGGTAATTGTAAGAATGATTGGATAACTCTGCAGGCAAGCACATATAGGATTGGCTTCTTTATTTTTGGATGAACTAGTTGAAATGGTTTTCTGGGTTTCAGAAATAAGTGAGACATTGAGATCTCCTTGCCAGTGAAGTAGCATTTTTTATAGTACTTGTTAAGTCCTTACTTTGTACCAGATACTGTACTAAGCCCTGGGGTAGATACAAGTTAATTAAATTGAGTACAGTCCATGTCTCACAAGGGGCTCACAGTATTAACATACTTTACAATTGAAGAAACTGAGGCCCAGAGAAGGGTGATAATAACAATAATGTTATTTGTTAAGCACTGTGTGCCACGCACTGTTCTAAGCACTGGGGTAGATATATGGTAATAAGGTTGACCCATGTGAGGCTCACAGTCTTAGAGAAGCAGCATGGCTCAGTGACAAGAGTATGGGCTTGGGAGTCAGAGGTCGTGGGTTCAAATCCCAACTCCTCCACTTGTCCACTGTGTGACTTTGGGCAAGTCACTTAACTTCTCAGGGCCTCAGTTCCCTCATCTGTCAAATGGGGATTAAGGCTGTGAGCCCCATGTAGGACAACCTGATTACCTTGTATCTCCCCTATTGCTTAGAACAGTGCTTAGCATATAGTAAGTGCTTAACAAATACCAAAATTATTATTATTATTATTAATCTTTATCTTAAAGATGAAGGAACTGAGGCACAGAGAACTGAAATCGCTTGCCCAAGGTCACACAGCAAACAAGGTCAGTGTCATGTCCAAGGTCACATAGCAGACAAGTAATGTAGCAAAGATTTGAACGCAGATCCTTCTGACTCCAGTGCCCATGCTCTATCCACCTACTGCTTCTCATTGCTCCACTCTGCCAAATCTCACTTTTAAGCCAGAATCTGGTGATTTTTACACCTCCAACTTCCTATTCTAAGAGGGTGCTTCTCATAGAATCCACTGGTTTGATAGATGAGGACACAGCTATCATTGCAACATGCTGTCCTCAAGCCTCTTTCATCATAGTTATAGCCACAGACTAACAGGAACTCCGCTGGAAATGAATGTCAGAAATCATCATGGCATTTTATTCCATGCAGTTTTATTTAGGGAAATGCTATTCAGGACATAAAACAAGGGGCTACTGTAGAAAGAAATAAACAACTGAAAACCAAAATATAATGATTTGGTTTGGGACTTCTTGTTTGGTATAAGGATTCTGATGAAGGTTTAAGCTTCTGTATTTCATTCCCCCTACTTTAATTCTGGCTAAAAATTAATCTAAGGCATCCATTACAAAGTTAAGACTCACTATAGTGATTAAAATCTTCACTTTCATGTTTAAGCAGGAGAAACCTTTATTATTTGATAAGAAATGTTGCAACATTCTTCTCTCTCTTGTTCTGTCTCTCATTCATGGGGGGAAGCCTTTTGCTACTCCCAAATTATTTTATCCTTTTTCGTTACTGAAATGGAGAGGGGAATTAGTCAAAAGGATAAGCTCACTGTGGGCAGGAAATATGTCTGTTACATTGTTATATTGTACTCTCCCAAGTGCTTAGTGCAGTGCTCTGCACACAGTAAGAGCTCAATAAATGTGATTGACTGACAAGCCTTCACGGAGCAAAGGTACATCTTCTTATTATTTATATTAATGTCTGTCTCCCTGTTTATACTCTAAGCCCCTTGTGGGGAGGAAATATGCTTACCAACTCTATTTTATTGTACTCACTCAAGGGCTTAGTACAGTGCTGTGCACACAGTAAGAACTCAGTTAACATCACTGATTGACTGGTATTTTTCTTTTTCTAAAGACAAACAATGTTGGGTAGAGGATACACTCAAGGGAGAGAGGCTAGGGGCAGGGAAACTCAGGAAGGCTAATGCAATAGAGGAGATGTTAACTGACTAGAATCTTTGCTAATTTGGTGTAGGAGTGAGCTAGAAGGGGATCTGGGCACCTGCCCCATTCAGTTGGTCTCAGTTGGAGAAGCAGCGTGGCTCGGTGGAAAGAGCCCGGGCTTTGGAGTCAGAGGTCAGGGGTTCAAATCCCAGCTCCGCCAATTGCCAGCTGGGTGACTTTGGGCAAGTCACTTAACTTCTCTGTGCCTCAGTTCTCTCCTCTGTAAAATGGGGATGAAGACTGTGAGCCCCCCGCGGGACAACCCGATCACCTTGGAACCTCCCCAGCACTTAGAACAGTGCTTTGCACATAGTAAGCGCTTAATACATGCTATCATTATAAAATGCAACTTCGTTGGCACAGTGAACTCAAGAGCTAGGAAGCAGCATTTTCTCTAAGGAAAACTCTTTGTGGTTGGGCTACTTCATCCCAGAAGGATAGAGTTGTCCTTTGTATTCAAAGAAAACCCCACTGACACAGGTACTCATGCATTTTTTTTTGTTTTTTTTCTCTGTGTGTGTGTATGTGTGTGTGTGTGTGTGTGTGTGTGTGTGTGTGTGCATTTGTGAGTGAGTCCTGCATGACTCACAGTCCTATACAAATGGTGCCTACAGATAAACTGCCCTGGTCAACTTGTTCTGTTTAATATTTGCAGGACTTTGCTCCAAAAGAGCCTCTACTCTCCTCATAGTATCCCACCAGAATGGCCTGTCCTCAAGATTGTCTCCCAGTTAAGAGGCAGGATTGTCTCAAGAGGAAAAAGAAAATGAGACTTTCCTAGGATCTTTCCATTCAGAGGTGCCAGGTTGAGAAGCTTCTCCAAGGTTGATTTAAAAGTAAAAGCAGTAGTAACACCGACATTTGTGGTTACTAAAGACCTCCAAACCTACGTTTCTCTTCAAGGCACAAATGTCTATACCTTGGCTTTCATCCAAATAAACAGGGCATTAAAAATCAGGGGTTTTTTTACACGGTATTTCCAGGTGATCCTAATCCATTCATTCCAGGTTGGGTAGATTTGAATTTTCTGCTAGGGGATTGAGGGAAAGGACTCATCTCTTGAATCATCCAAGAGGCTTTCTGATTGAAAGCCACTGCCCATGAGTTCAGGGGTGTCAATTGAAATCAACCTGCCTTGATTATAGAGTCTCTGGAAACCTTTAGATTAGGAAGATAAGGATGGTGGCTGAAAAATCCCTGTCATCCTTTGAGCAGGGAGTTAATGTCAAAGCCCCTGAGAGAGCCCTCAAGGCTGAACTACTGGCATGCAGCATGGCATAGTGGATAGAGCATGAATCTTGGAGTCAGAAGGTCATGGGTTCTAATCCCTGCTCTGCCATTTGTCTGCTGTGTGACGCTGGACAAGTCACTTCACTTCTCTGTGCCTCAGTAACTTCATCTGTAAAATGGAGATGAAGACTGTGAGCCCTTTGTGGGACAGGGACTGTGTCCAACTCAGTTTGCTTGTATCTGCCCCAGCGCTTAGTACAGCACCTGGCACATAGTAAGCACTTAACAAATACAATTATTAGTATTATAATACTAACAGAGAAGTAGCATGGCTCAGTGGAAACAACACGGGCTTTGGAGTCAGAGGTCATGGGTTCAAACACCAGCTCTGCCAATTGTCAGCTGAGTGACTTTGGGCAAGTCACTTACCTTCTCTGTGCCTCAGTTACCTCATCTGTAAAATGGGGATTAAGAATTTGAGCCCCACTTGGGACAACCTGATGACCTTGTATGTACCCCAGTGCTTATAACAGTGCTTGGCACATAATAAGCATTTAACATACGAACATTATTATTATTATTATCATAATTAAATAAATTATTTTTGTCCGAGGGGCACCTGCTAATGTTAGTGTAACATCAAAGGGGGAATGTACCCCTTGAAGATTCAGATCAAAAGAGGAAATTCCCCACTAGACAGTTCTTATACAAAAATGTGTCTTGCCTTATCCAGTCCCAGCCTGCAAGTGGCAAAAACACCCATAATTGATTATGGTATCCTGGCCTCGCTGCTTGCACTAAATCTAGTGTGCCCTAAGTGTTCAGACAACTACCCTCTTGGAATCTTAGGCAGAGGAAGAAGTAATGATAATTGTGGTATTTGTTAAGCACTTACTCTGTGCCGGGCACGGTAATAACCACTGGGATGGATACAAGCGAATCAGGTTGGATCTCACATTTACAGATGGGGGAACAGAAGCACTGAGAAGTTAAGGGGCTTGCCCAAGGTCACACAGCAGAAATATATCAGAGCTGGGACTAGAATACAGGTCCTTAGGACTCCCAGGCCTGAACTCTATCGACTCGGCAGCATTGCTTCTCAAGAAGAGGAGGTTTCATGTAGCATGCACACACTCAACACATGCACATATATAATCTTATATAGATATATAAATATATATATTAATTAAACAAACTCTCTATAAATATGTATGTAAATGCATAGTGAAAGAAATATTTTATTTTAAATAGGTATGTCTACGATTACTGTATTTTTTCTTTAATAATAATAATAATTGTATTTAAGTACTTACTATGTGCGATGCACTGTTCTAAGCGCTGGGGGGGATATAAGGTGATCAGGTTGTCCCATGTGGGGCTCACAGTCTTAATCCCCATTTTACATTTGAGGAAACTGAGGCACAGAGAAGTTAAGTGGCTTGCCCAAGGTCACACAGCTGACAAGTGGCTGTTGGGATTTGAACTCATGACCTCTGACTCCCAAGCCCTGCTCTTTCCACTGAGCCACGCTGCTTCTTTCATTTACTATAGTCAACTTCAGAATAATTTGATATGGCACTTCAAAGTCAAATGTCCAGAAGTAATTAATCCTTTATCTTGATTTAATGTAACTGCATAACTCTCCCCCAGATTCTGATCACCTTATGAAATGACCAATCCACCAATCAGACCATCATCCATCGATGAGTTACCCAAGTATCCTCTGGTGCACTCCCAACAGGATTCTGACATTTCTCCTGAACTAGCTTTGTCTTAAGCTGTCGAGTCATCTCAGACCCATAGCAACGCCATGGACACATCTCTCCCAGAACGTCCCAACTCCATCTGCAATCTTTCTGGTAGTAGATCCATAGAGCTTTCTTGGTAAAAATATGGAAGTGGTTTACCACTGTCTCCTTCTGGGCAATAAACCTGAATCTCCACCCTTGCCTCTCTCCCATGCTGCTGCTGCTCAGCACAGGTGGGTTTTGACTTGTAGCAGATTGCCTTCCACTCACTAGCCACTGCCCAAGATAGGACTGGAATGGGTAGGCCTCTGCTTGACTCTCCCTCCCATAGTTAAGACTGGTAAAGTACTGGAAACTCTCCAGATGTGACCCTGAGAGGGGTGAACTAGGTTTACAGGTAAATAAATCTCTCCCCATCTCCATCCTCATCATCCCTCCCTCTCCAGTTCTTGGCCTTTCTGCCTCCTTCCATGCTCTATTCTGCCCAGTATTCCAGATCTCCAGTCTTCCTGTGCTCTCTCTCTCTCTCTCTCTCTCTCTCTCTCTCTCTCCCTCTCTGCTCCCGTCTGTGTTTTTTTTCTTTTAATTAATTTAGCAAAAGCCATCTTCAAGCCCCCTGTCCTACCTCTGTGGCCTCCCTATAAGTCTGATTTTAAAAACTGAATTAGTTAATTGGTTTTAAAGTTACACTTCACAATAACATTTCACTGTCATTTTATCCCTTCCCTTTCCCCAGATGACAGCCCTCACCTCCCTGCCCTGTATCTAGACTGTAAGCTCATTGTGGGCAGGGAATGTATCTGTTCTGGGAGAGTATAATATAACAATATCAGGGAATGTATCTGTTACATTGTTATATTATACTCTCCCAAGCGCTTAATACAGTGCTCTGCACCCAGTAAGCCCTCTATAAATAAGATTGACTGACTGACTGACTGATTGCCTTGAACATGGCCAAGGGAGTGGAACTGGACCATACAGGGTGTGGTGAGGCCAGCAATCTCTCTGTTGCCCCTGCCTTTGGATTTTAAGTTCTAACAAATGTGTAAGTCAGTGTTATAAAAAACATTTAAATCACCTAAGAATTAAGCATACAACCACACCAAAAGACAACCACCCAACAGACCAACACTCTCGCCACCTTCAAAGCCTTACTAAAATCATAACTCCTCCAAGAGGCCTTCCTCATTTCCCCTCCTAACCCTCCCTTCCGTGTCACCTGAACATTTGGATTTGTACCCTTTCTTCGAATGCCGTCGAGTCGTATCCAACCCGCAGAGACTCCATGGATATGGCCTCGGTAGAATGTTCCATCTTCTGTCACAAAGTCATTCTGGTATGTGTATCAGTTGAGTTTTCTTGGTAAAGATAATAATAATAATGGTATTTGTTAAGCACTTACTATGTGCCAAGCACTGTTCTAAGTGCTGGGGAGGTTACAAGGTGATCAGGTTGTTCCATGGGGGACTCACAATTTTAATCCTCATTTTACAGATGAGGTAACTGAGGCACAGAGAAGTTAAGCGACTTGCCCAAAGTCACACAGCAGATAGTTGGCGGAGCTGGGATTTGAACCCATGACCTCTGACTCCAAAGCCCGTACTCTTTCCAAGAGAAGCAGCATGGCTCAGTGGAAAGAGCACGGGCTTTGGAGTCAGAGGTCAGGGGTTCAAATCCCAGTTCTGCCAATTGTCAGCTGTGTGACTTTGGGCAAGTCACTTAATTTCTCTGGGCCTCAGTTACTTCATCTGTAAAATGGGGATTAAGACTGTGAGCCCCCTGTGGGACAACCTGATCACCTTGTAACCTCCAGCACTTAGAACAGTGCTTTGCACATAGTAAGTGCTTAATAAATGCCATTATTATTATTATTATTATCATTTCCACTGAGCCACGCTGCTTCTCCTACAGAAGTGGTTTACCAGTGCTGTCTTCCACTCAGTAAATCTTGATTCTCTGCAGTTGTTTTTGATCACCGTTTTGATCACTTGATCTGCTTTTGACTTTTTCCCATGCCACTGCTGCCAGGAAAGGTGAATTGACTTTGTCCAGTGCTTTGGCTTAGACCTTTCCATTATGGGTAGCCCTATATGGCATGCCTCTAAGTTTCATCAGGGTATGCAAACTCGCCTGCCAGGTTAAGGTGTCTATTAATAGGAGAGATTACCCTTTAAGCATGTGATTCATTCTACCCTCAGTCCCACAGCATTAATGTAAGCTTCCTTGCATGCTGACATTTCCCATATCTGTTATTTATTTTAAAGTCTTTCCCCCCATCTAGACGTTAAGCTCCTTGTGGACATAGATAGTGTCTACCAACTCCATTGTACTGTACACTCCTAAGCACTTAGTACAGTACTCTGCACACAGTAAGTGCTCAGTAAATACCACTGATTTGTTCAGTGATCGATTTGCATCATACACCTGCACATTAAAATGTGTCTAAACTGGCTCTACAATGGCTGAAAGTAGTGGGGACTGTATGAGTAGCTCTCTGGTCCACCTGGTGTTTGGATGGCATGGCAAACATCACAGAATTGAGAGGAGAGGAAAGGCATTTGAACCACTGGAATAGCTATCAACTCATTCCAGACCAGTCCATAGATAATACTATTAATATAATATGATATTTGTTAAGGACTTACTATATGTTAAGCACTGTTCTAAGTGCTGGGGTAGATACAAAATAATCAGGTTATCCCAGGTGGGGCTCACAGTCCTAATCCCCATTCTACAGATGAGGTAATTGAAGCACAGAGAAGTTAAGTGACTTGCCCAAGGTAACACAGCAGATAAGTGGAAGAGCTGGGATTAGAACCCACATCCTCTGACTCCCAAGCCCATGCTCTTTCCACTAAGCCACGCTGTTTCTCAATGATAATAATTCAGTAATGATAATAATTATAATAATAACAGTATTTGCCAAGCACTTAATATGTGCAGATATAATGCAGTGAGATCAGAACAGTCCATGTCCCACATGTGTAATCAGGCAGAAACTCCTCACCCTGGGCTTCAAGGCTGTCCATCACCTCGCCCCCTCCTACCTCACCTCCCTTCTCTCCTTCTACAGCCCACCCCGCACCCTCTGCTCCTCCGCCGCTAATCTCCTCACCATACCTCGTTCTCGCCTGTCCCTCCATCGACCCCCGGCCCACGTCATCCCCCGGGCCTGGAATGCCCTCCCTCTGCCCATCCGCCAAGCTAGCTCTCTTCCTCCCTTCAAGGCCCTGCTGAGAGCTCACCTCCTCCAGGAGGCCTTCCCAGACTGAGCCCCTTCCTTCCTCTCCCCCTCGTCCCCCTCTCCATCCCCCCATCTTACCTCCTTCCCTTCCCCACAGCACCTGTATATATGCATATATGTTTTTACATATTTATTACTCTATTTATTTATTTTACTTGTACATATCTATTCTATTTATTTTATTTTGTTAGTACGTTTGGTTTTGTTCTCTGTCTCCCCCTTTTAGACTTTGAGCCCACTGTTGGGTAGGGACTGTCTCTATATGTTGCCAATTTGTACTTGCCAAGCGCTTAGTACAGTGCTCTGCACATAGTAAGTGCTCAATAAATACGACTGATGATGATGATGTGTAAGCAGGGAGAGAGAGCATGTATTTAATCCCCGTTTTACAGATAAGGAAACTGAGGCACAGAGAAGTGAAGTGACTTGCCCAAGGCCACTTGTTCAAGCTAACAAGTGGCACAGCCATATCCTGTTGCCTTGGGGTGGTTCAAGGGACATCACTTTGTAAGTGATGAGTTTTTTGTTCTCCCATTCAAAATATTTGCAATCTTATTTAACTTTTAAATGAGGATTTATTCTTAATGAAAATGACAGTAATTAGACAATTTCCAGAAATAAGAGAATCTGCACTGACATTTTTAAGTCCCCAAAGAAACCACTGTTTTATGCTGTTTGGACATACTTCTTTCTAAGAGAATCACTGGTCTTCAAAGATATGGAAGTTTGCATTGCAGGTAATGTGGTGGGTCAATCATTGACAATAAATATGACTGAATGAATAAATGAGTATTACACTCTCTGAAGCACTTAGTACAGTGCTCTGCATGCAGGAGGTGCCCAATAAATATTATTGAGTGACCCATGTGAGGCTCAGGGTATACAGAAACTCATTTCCAACTGCCTCCCCCAAATGAGATTGAGCTTTAATGGGATGGACTCTTTTAATTAGAAATCCTGATGGATTTCAAATGGTGTGAAAACTCCCAATTGACTAATTTTTCAGGAAGATTCTTGCCCTTGACCAAATTTTCACTCAGAGGTAGGGGCCTCTCTCTCTCCTCTAGAGTCTTAGCCACCAGACTCCGATCTCCCAGGGGTTCTCTCCAATCCCTTTCTGTGCCCTGTGTCCCACCAGGTTCACAACACGAGCTCTCCCTGGGTCCTGCTTTCCCAGCCACACAGCTTGCATCCTCTCTCCTCCAAGGTGGCCAGAGGTCTTCCTCTCCAACTACTTGACCCCACTACTGTATGAGGGCCAGGGGCGTCGGTCATCACACCAACCATTTATTTATCTTTCATGTCCATTTTTGTGTCTTAAATTCAAAGGAAGAAACTCCATTCATCCAGGACATACATCCCTTAGCAAGATACAGAGAAAAGAAAGAGCTGAGGAGAGGACATTTTTTGTACTTTAAATAGTGCTCTGCACCTAGTAGATAGTCAGTAAATATCGTTGATGATGTTGATTTTGATGATTTTCATGATAGTGCTCAGTACACAGTAAGCACTCAATAAATACCACTGATTGATTGATAAATCACATTCATTGATTTTAATTGATGAACAGTAATGGTAGAAGTTGTATTCAGGATAAGGGGACTAAATGTCTTTGGTCAGGGCTGCCCCCAACCTATCCCACTGGTTTTCAGGCACTCATTCTTGGATAATGGGATTTACAGCTTAATAATAATAATAATGATAATGATAATAATAATAATGATGATGATAATAATAATAATAATAATAATAATAATAATGTTGATGGTATTTGTTAAGCACTTTGTGCCAGGCACTGTACTAAGTGCTGGGGAGGATACAAGCAAATCAGTTCCAACAGTTCCTATCTCATGTGGGGCTCACAGTCTCAATCCCAATTTTACAGATGAGAGAATTGAGGCACAGAGAAGTGAAATGACTTGTCCAAGTTCACACAGCAGACAAAGTGGTGGAACCAGGACTAGAACCTGTGACCTTCTGACTCCCAGGCTCTTGCTCTAGCCACTATGCCATGCTGCTTAACATGGTATTTGTTGGGGTTGTATGGATTAGAGTTGACTAATACATTACAAAAGCTTATAGGGATGCTGAAGAAACTAAGTGTAGGGTCTCACAGTCATCTTTTATTCCCTTGTGTTTCTAGGAATTTTTGTCCAATCTATGATGGCTACTGAGGTCTACATATCTGCAAGCTATGATCCCCTAAAGCAGAAGTGGGACTGGGAGAACAGACAGAGAGTGGTAGAGGAAGCAAGAGGGACAGAGGTTGAATGAGTGGGGCAGAGGTTGAAACAGATAAAAGAAAAAGACACGCACAGACACACAGACATGCACAGTCCACTATTAAAACAAAAAGCACACTTGAATTTCTCTGTGTCTGATCAGATTATCCAGTATCTACCCCGGTATTTAGCACAGTGCTTGCACATGGTAACAAACATCATTATTATTATTATCATTATTAGCATTGTTGGTGGTGTCATTGTTGTGCTGCTGCTATCAGCTTCTGATGTCATGTCCACCTCAGTAAGGGCAAGGCCATGACATAGGTTATGGCAAGTAACGTTGAATAGGACTTCATCTGCAGTAAACCTGAAGCAGTTGTAAGTGATAGCAAGGAGGACTTTCCCCTCATTTGCTGCCACCACCACCCTGGGCCTGCTGCAGAGAGAGGGTCCTGCCAAAGCTTCAGCTGCCATTGCCACTGCCACCCCTACAGAAAGCAAATCCTTATGGGATTATTCTAGATATAATGCAGTTGGCTGGAGAGTGACCAAGTTTCATGGCTATCCCATCTGGAGCAGAACAGCTGGATACTATCTACTTGTCAAATTCAGGAAGGTTCATATAATGGTGAATATTTTGCATTCTAATATATTTGTAAATAATTATTAATGACACAGTTTAAAGATATTTTATGGGCCATTTTCTCTTTAGTCCTGCTTATCTCAGCATAGTAGAGATAACACACTTAACTTCCTGTTTTCTATTTGTAGTTTAATAAAGTTTGCTTGGAGAATGACAAATTTTTTCTTATAATCTTTTTTCTCCAAAGCATTTCCACCATAAAAACAGACAGGCAGCCCATCAAATAAGTCACAGAAGTGATTAAGCCCTGTGGACATTGAGATTCCATATCTTTATTGGATTCAAAATATCTATTACATATCAGCACATGTTCTCCCTCCTACTTAGACTTTGAGCCCCATATTGAGCAGGGATTGTGTCCAACTTGATTAACTTGTATCTACCCCAACACATGCAGCAGTGCTTGACACACAGTATGTGCTTAAAAATTGTGATAATTATAATAATAATGATAAGAATAATAAAAAATCACAATAATATTAAGGATAACCAGTTTCTCAAGTTAGACAGAACTAGCTCTGTGTTCTTCACCCAAGTTTTAGCAGTCCAAGCATTATTTAATTAAAGGAAACATCAATTGGAAGGCATTTCTGAATACTTGATTTAGTATTATTGTATTTTTTTAATTACAAAATTCAGTTCTAATGTGAAAATTAAGTAGAGTCCACTGAGTCATAAAGAAATTCCAATGTTCTATCTGGGAGTAGAAATAATATTCATTCTTTACAACTAGAGTTCAATTCTTTAACTTTCTTCTTAGCCACCCAACACTAAAATGTAAAACTTTTCATTTTAAAGAACATTTTAAGTGTAGCAGTCTGCATTTTTCAGAAGATTCACCAAAAGTTATTTCAACATAACACAATTTCAGATTACCAGATGTAATTTGTGTCCTAAGATTATTTAAAACAAAGAGTTTATTATGTTTAGTACTTTCCTTCCAAGAAACATGTCTTAAAGATGAGTAAACTCCCCTACTGAGTTTTCTTAAATTATTAAGGGGAAAAATTAGGATTATAAAAAAGTAAACCCCTAACTATAATGATAGATGTATGGTGGAAAACCACCACACTGTTCCTCTAAGCATCTTTTGTTACCATTGTCAGAGACAGAATTTGGAATGGAAAAAATATTGGTAATAGTGGTAATAGCAGTAATAGTAGAGTAGTAGCAGTGACATTCCTTGACCGAGTTGTCTACACACGCTGTCTCAAATTTCTCAATGCCAACTCTCTCCTCTACCCCCTCCAATCTGGCTTCCATCCCCTACATTCCACAGAAACTGCCCTCTCAGAGGTCACCAATGACCTCCTGCTTGCCATATCTAATGGCTCCTACTCTATCCTAATCCTCCTCAACCTCTCAGCTGCCTTCGACACTGTGGACCACCCCCCCTTCTCCTCAACACACTATCCAACCTTGGCTTCACAGACTCTGTCCTCTCCTGGTTCTCCTCATCTCTCTGGCCTTTCTTTCTCAGTCTCTTTTGCAGGCTCCTCCTCCCCCTCCCATCCCCTTACTGTAGGGGTTCCTCAAGGGTCAGTTCTTGGTCCCCTTCTGTTCTCTATCAACACTAACTCCGTTGGTAACCTCATTCGCTCCCACGGCTTCAACTATCATCTCTACGCTGATACACCCAAATCTACATCTCTGCCCCTGCTCTCTCTCCCTCCCTTCAGGCTCGTGTCTCCTCCTGCCTTCAAGACATCTCCATCTGGATGTCTACCTGCCATCTAAAACTCAGTATGTCCAAGACTGAACTCCTTATCTTCCCTCCCAAACCCTGCCCTCTCCCTGACTTTCCCATCACTGTTGATGGCACTACCAACCTTCCCGTCTCACAAGCCCGCAACCTTGGTGTCATCTTCGACTCCACTCTCTCGTTCACCCCTCATATCCAATCCATCACCAAAACCTGCCGGTCTCACCTCCGCAACATCACCAGGATCCGCCCTTTCCTCTCCATCCAAACCACTACCCTGCTGGTTCAATCTCTCATCCTATCCCGACTGTATTACTGCATCAGCCTCCTCTCTGATCTCCCATCCTCCTGTCTCTCCCCACTTCAATCTATACTTCACACTGCTGCCTGGATCATCTCTGTGCAGAAATGCTCTGGTCATGTTACTCCCCTCCTCAAAAATCTTCAGTGGCTACCAATCAACCTACACATCAGGCAAAAACTCCTCACTCTTGGCTTCAAGGCTCTCCATCATCTCACCCCCTCCTACCTCACCTCCCTTCTTTCCTTCTACAGCCCAGCCCGCACCCTCCACTCCTCTGCCGCTAACCTCCTCACTGTGCCTCGTTCTCACCTGTCCCGGCATCAACCCCAGCCCACGTCCTCTTCCTGGCCTGGAATGCCCTCCCTCCACACATCCACCAAGCTAGCTCTCTTCCTCCCTTCAAAGCCCTACTGAGAGCTCATCTCCTCCAAGAGGCCTTCCCAGACTGAGCCCCCTCCTTCCTCTCCGTCTTCTCCCCCTCCTCATCACCCCCAGCCCAACCTCCTTCCCCTCCCCACAGCACCTGTATATATGTTTGTACATATTTATTACTCTATTCATTTTACTTGTACATATTTACTATTCTATTTATTTTATTTTGTTAATATGTCTTGTTTTGTTGTCTGTCTCACCCTTCTAGACTGTGAGCCCGCTGTTGGGTAGGGACCGTCTCTGTATGTTGCCAACTTGTACTTCCCAAGTGCTTAGTACAGTGCTCTGTACACAGTAAGCACTTAGTAAATATGATTGAATGAATGAATGAATATAACAGAAGCACAAGACACGTTCCCTGTCCCCATGGAGCTTACACTTAAATGGGCAGGCAGACAGAGAAATATCCATTATGCATATATGAACAAGCACTGAGGGTGGCTACAAATAAGTACGTTCATGGAAATGGTGGCAGACAGGCTGATAAGCAACCAATCAATGTTTTTATCAAGCTCTTACTGTGTGCAGAGCTCTGTACTAAGCACTTGGGAGCACATAATATAACAGAGTTGGTAGACAAGCTCCCAGCCCACAGGAGGGTATTGGTGTACTTATAATTATTCATGGAAGGTCCCCCAAAAGAGTTGAGACTACCCAATACAGAATTGCTTATCCTCCCTTGTAGGCTCCCTTTCTAATGAATGTCCTACTACTTAATCTACTAAAGCAGTAACTACCCAACATAACTATCTAGGCCTGAAAGAGTTCATGCAAGCCCCATAGTATTTTCCTTTCATCCACAGAGTAGCTGCCTTACTTATGAGTCTTTCTCACAGAGTCAAATACACCAGGGGTTCCACTATTTCCTGGCCATAAAACAGGCCAAATTAATTTCATGAACTCTTTCAGGCCAGCAGGGGATTATTTCATATATTGAAACAGTAATTTACTGAATAATCCTTAAAGGGTCTGGAAAAGTTTTCTCTGCAATATGTTTATTGGACTATATTACATCATCTATTTGTCTTTTTCCTCATTTTGTGACTACATCTGTTACTTTTAATCTGTTTGGATAAACAGAATTTCTTGGATAATAATTCTCTGTGGCCATTGTGCCATATTCTTTGTGGTTAATTTCAGTGATGACTATTGTAACCTCTAGGGCTAGATTTAAAAGGTCAACCAAAATCATGCATACTTATATACATACACATTTGGAGTACGTGTGTTGTGTGTGTGTGTGTGTGTGTGTGTTTGGAGTATATTTGTGTGTGTTCCTACATAATAATAATAATATTTGTATCATTAATATAATAACAATGATATTTGGTAAATTATTATGTGCCAAGCATTGTACTAAGCGCTGTGGTTTATTCAAGATAATCCAATTGGACTTAGTCCCTGTTCCCCTTGGGGCTCACAGTATAACGGGGAGGGAGAACAGGGATGTGAAGTAATGCAATTCCCATTTTACAGACAAGGAAAATGAGTCACAGGAAAGATAAGTACCCATGCTACATGCAAACAGCAGTTCTGGGATTAGAACCAAGATCCTCTGACTCCCTGCCTGGCTAGTAGTCTTTCAGTTAGATAATGCTGCCTCCTTCATTTTTAAAGATAATAGTAGCTGTAATGGTAGTAATAATAATAATGATGGTATTTGTTAAGCATTCACTATGTGCCAGGCACTGTACTGAGCACTGGAAAAATACAAGGAAATCAGGTGAGACATAGTCCCTGTCCCAAATGGGGCTCACAGTCTCAATCTCCATTTTACAGATGAGCTAACTGAGGCACAGAGAAGTGAAGTCACTCACCCAAGGTCACACAGCATACAAGTAGTGGAGCTGGGATTAGAACTCATGGCCTTTTGACTCCCAGGCCTATGCTCTAACCACTATGCAATGCTGCTTCTCATAGCAGCAGCAGCAGCAAGAGGAACAGTAATAGTAGGAAGTAGGCACTGGGCACTTCAGAACTACAGAATAATAGAGACATATTTAAGTGCTTATTATTTGTCAAGTACTGTGCTGAGTTCTGGATTAGATATGGAACGATTACAAAACCATTGGGAAGCAGCATGGTCTTGTGGAAAGAGTGGGCAGGGAACATGTCTGCCAACTCTGTCCTATTGTACTTTTCCAAGTGCTTAGTACAGTGCTTTGCATAGAGTATGCACTCACTAAATACCATTGATTGATTGAGAGTAAATGCTCAATAAATACCTTTAACTGGGAGAAGAGCTTGGTTCTAATCCCAGCTCTGCCTCCTGCCTGCTTTGTGAATTTGGGCAAGTAATCCAACTTCTCTGGTCCTTCCTCATTTGTAAAATGGGGATTAAATATTTGTTCTCCTCCCTAATTAGACTGTGAGCCTCATAAGGGACTATGTCTAACCTGATTATGTTAGAGAAGCAACATGGCTCAGTGGAAAGAGCACGGGCTTGGGAGTCAGAGGTCATGGTTTCTAATACCAGTTCTGTCAATTGTCAGCTATGTGACTTTGGACAAGTCACTTAATTTCTCTGTGCCTCAGTTCCCTCATCTGTAAAATGGGGATGAAGACTGTGAGCCCCACGTGGGACAACCAGATCACCTTGTATACTCCCCAGTGCTTAGAACAGTGCTTTGCACATAGTAAGCACTTAACAAATGCCATCATTATTATTATGTTACATCTATCCCATCCCTGGCATGGAGTATGCACTTAAAAGTACTAACATCATTATTATCAGATCAACCACAATCTCTGTCTCACATGGGGCTTACAATCTAATGGTGAACTTGATGGGGAAAGAGTCAGATGTGACAGTCTGACTCTACCAATGACTCTGTCATGCTATTTCTTGGGGAATGTCTGACAATTCTCAGAAGAACCAAATTTACCTTGCACTTTCCAGAAATCCAGCCAGTCGAAGGAGTCAAATGCTTTTGAAAGGTCAGTGAACACAATACAGAGGTCCTGGTGTCACTCTCTGCATTTTTCCTGAATCTGCAAAGATCACACCTGTTAAGCCACTCTTAGGTCTGGAACCACATTGAAATTCAGGTAGTGCACAGTTGACTGTACTCTTTAGTCACCTATTCTACACGATTCTGTCTAGAATAATTCCAGTGATGGAAAGCAGAGAGATTATCTCTGAGTTTCCAAAGTCAGCGTTCTCCCCTATCTACTTAAAAATGATGATTATGGTAGCAGTCTTTGAAGTATTATGGCACCTCCCCTGCATTCTAGACAGTGAGGAAAATCTCCCGCAGATGTTTGTGGATTAAGTCCCTCTCTGTGATTGTAGATTCCACAGGCACACCATCAGATATGAATGGCTTTAATGGCAGAAGTTGCATCCTCAGAAGTTGGGACTCAAGGCATTGTCTCCATATTGTGGCTGGTTTTCTACATGCAGTAGGGCCTCATCCTCAATGGTTTATGGCATTTCCTGAATCTGCCCTTTTCTTTTCAGCCAAACGTACATCACCCTGTTCTGTGGGCTCTTTGTAGTCAGCTTGACTACCTTATCAGCCTCCTCAATGGTCTCTCTGCCTCTGGCGTCTCCCTTCTCCAGGAAATACTCCATTCTGTTGCTCAGATCATCTTTCTAGAATGCAATCCTGCACTTCATTCATTCAATCGTATTTATTGAGCGCTTACTGTGTGCAGAGCACTGTACTAAATGCTTGGGAAGTACAAGTTGGCAACATATAGAGACAGTCCCTACCCAACAACGGGCTCACAGTCTAGAAAGGGGAGACAGACAATGAAACAGAACATGTGGACAGGTGTCAAGTCATCAGAATAAATAGAATTAAAGCTAGATGCATATCATTAACAAAATTAATAGAATAGTAAATATGTACAAGTAAAATAAATAGAGTAATAAATCTGTACAAACATATATACAGGTGCTATGGGGAGGGGAAGGAGGTGGGGGGGGATGGGAGGGGGAGAGGAAAAAGGGGGCTCAGTCTGGGAAGGCCTCCTGGAGGAGGTGAGCTCTCAGTAGGGCTTTGAAGGGAGGAAGAGAGCTAGCTGGACGGATGTGAGGAGGGAGGGCATTCCAGGCCAGGGGGAGGACTTGGGCCAGGGGTCGACGGTGGGACAGGCGAGAGCGAGACACAGTGAGGAGGTTAGCAGCAGAGGAGCGGAGGGTGCTGGCTGGGCTGTAGGAGGAGAGAAGGAACTTGAGTCTCAAGTCCCCAAAAACTAGTTACCCACTGGGATTGTCCATCATCCATAAATTAACGCAGCTGTTCCCAACACAGCTACTGCCAAAAGCCAGGAATAGCTGTGCCCACTGTCGCAGCTGCCACTAAAACTGTTGTGAATTTGCAGATGATCGGTACAAATGAGCTAAAATTGTCCATAAAACTTGGAAAATATTTTGATACTGTGGTGGCCATAGGCTTTAGTGTGGCATTGCACTCGTGTCTCATTGCACTTTGGGACATAGCATTTTACATACTCTACTCACTGAACCCCTCTTCTAAATCAATCAGTGGTATTTATTGAGCATTTACTGTGGTGAAATACTGTACCAAGAGCTTGGGAAAGTGCAGTGAAACAGAGTTGATAGGATCCCTGCCCACGAGGAGTTTGCAATCTTTTTTTTTGTCTCTCTTCCCTGCTAGATTATTCATCAATCAATCAATCAATAATTCACATTTATTGAGCGCTTCGTGTATTCATTCAATCTTATTTATATTGAGCACTTACTATGTACAAAGCAGCGTAGTAAGCACTTGGAAGAGTACAACAATATTACATATACATTCCCTGCCCACAGTGAGCTCACAGTCTAGAGGGCGCTTTGAGAGAGGGGATTGTGTATTCTTCTTCATCTATTGTAAAATCCCAAACGTTTAGGTAAATAATGAATACAACCAACTGATTGATTAACTGATTGTAGGATTCTTTCTTTAATTAGGAGGAAGGTGACTCCATCTGAATACTTCAGGAATACCTTGTTGGTGTGTACAGAGGTCTTTACAGGATCATGTAAAGAGGAGTGTACAGAAGTAGGTATCTAATTTTCTTTTATTATATCCATTAAGCACTTACTGTGTGTCATGCACTGTTCCAAGTGCTGGGGTAGATACAAGATAATCAGATTGGACACAGTCCTTGTCCCACATAGGGCTTAGAGTCAATGTCACAAGGAGGACTTGTGAGCCTCCTTCTAGACTGTGAGCCCACTGTTGGGTAGGGACCGTCTCTATATGTTGCCAACTTGTACTTCCCAAGCGCTTAGTACAGTGCTCTGCACACAGTAAGTGCTCAATAAATACGATTGAATGAATGAATGAGGAGGATTTAATCCCCATTTTACAGCTGAGGTAGCAAGCACAGAGAGGCTAAGTGACTGGCCCGAGGTCACACAGCAGACAAGTGGAGGAGCTGGGATTAGAACTCAGGTCTTCTGACTCCCAGGCCCTTGCTCTTTCCACTAGACCACACTGTTTCTCAGTTCCATTCACAGAGTTGTGTACAGAGTTGTATATAGAAGTGTGTACAGAGGTGTGTACCTAGGTACAATAGAACAGCCATTCTGTATTAAAAGATGCTTTTCTTTCCCCTCAGCTTGGGTCCTGGGCTGCAGGATGCTAGTCACCAGCAGTGCCATCTGCTCCAGGCAATGAGCCTGGCATGTCTCCGGATACCCGGAGCCAACGTGGTTCCAACGTGGGTTGGGGGCATGGAGGGTACAGGGGCACCCGGTGCCACTCCAGGATCAGGATGGGAGTGAAAGATGTCCTAAATTCCTGCTGCTGAGGGGCTTTTGGCCAGCAAGGAAACATTTCAGAGTGCTCAACCCTGTGGATGATGGGGCCCCAGTGCTTCTTTAAGGAGGAGTTAGAGTTCCTGTCTTGGTAGCCATCAGTATATCCTGGGATCTCTTCAGCTTTGATGTCCCACCATTGGTCACTCATGCATCTATGTGCCATTTCAGGGTTTTGGAGAGGTCTGTTTCCACTAGGAAGAATTGCCAGTTGCTTTTCTTTTTTATTTTTTTTATTTTTTATGGTACTTGCTAAGTGCTTACTATGTATCAGGCTCTATACTAAGCTCTGGGGTAGACACAAGATAATTGAGTTGGACCCAGTCCTTGTCCCAAATTGGGCTCACAGTCTTAGACCCCATGTTACAGATGAGGAAACTGAGGCCCAGAGAAGTGAAGTGACTTGCCCAAGGTCACACAGCAGACAAATGACAGAGCCGGGATTAAAACCCAGGTCTTTCTGACTCCCAGGCCTGTGCTCTATCCACTAGGCCACGCTGCCTCTCTGATGCTTGTTGATCCATTTCCTGTTTCACAGCAAGTAACTTTGTGATTTCTGAGTCATATATTCATTTATATATATATATATTTATATATATATTTGTATATATATTTCTGAGTCATCATATATTCTCTTTGTCATTTCCACAGTCTTGATGGCTGCATGATTGACATTCTCTGAGAAGCACTCATTTGCTGTTCATCTTGGTACCAGTATTTGGGGTTCCTTGATCAGTTGCAATGCTGTTCTTGAGTACCACATAACTATATTTGTTATTAATATTAGTACTATTATTAGTATTATCATTATGGTACTTGTTAAGTTCTCACCATACGTCAAGAACTGTACTAAGCACTGGAGTAGATAATAATAGTAATAATAATAATAGAATTTATTAAGCACTTACTATGTGCAAAGCACTGTTCTAAGAGCTGGAGGGGTTGCAAGGTGATGAGGTTGTCCCATGGGGGGCTCACAGTCTTAATCCCCATTTTACAGATGAGGTAACTGAGGCCCAGAGAAGTTAAGTGACTTGCCCAAAGTCACACAGCTGACAAGTGGTGGAGCCAGGATTTGAACCCCTGACCTCTGACTCCAAAGTCTGTGCTCTTTCCACTGAGCCATGCTGCCTCTTAATGCAAATTAATCCGGGCAGGCACAGTCCCTGTCCCATGTGGGGCTCACAGCTTCAATCTCCATTTTACAGATGAGGTAACTGAAGCATAGAGAAGTGAAACAATTTGCTCAAGGTCTCACAGCAGACAAGTGGCAGAGTGAGGATTAGAACCCAGGTCCTTCTGACTCCTAGGCCTATGCTCTATTCACTATGTCATGCTGCTTCTGTGAACCACATACAGATCATCAACACTGTAAGCAGCATTCATTCATTCATTCAATCATATTAATTGAGTGCTTACTGTGTGCAGAGCATTGTACTAAGCGCTTGGGAAGTACAAGTTGGCAACATATACAGACGGTCCCTACCCAACAGTGGGCTCACAGTCTAGAAGGGAGAGACAGAACAAAACAAAACATATTAACAAAATGAAATAAATAGAATGAATATGTACAAATAAAATAAATTAATAGAGTAATAAATACGTACAAACATATATACATATACAGGTGCTGTGGGAAGAGGAAGGAGGGGATGAGGAGGGGGAGAGGAAGGAGGGGGCTCAGTCTGGGAAGGCCTCCTGGAGGAGGTGAGCTCTCAGTAGGGCCTTGAAGGGAGGAAGAGAGCTAGCTTGGCGGATGTGCGGAGGGAGGGCATTCCAGGCCAGGGGGATGATGTGGGACAGGGAGTCGACGGCAGGACAGGCGAGAATGAGGCAAGGTGAGGAGATTAGTGGCAGAGGAGCGAAGGGTACGGGCTGGGCTGTAGAAGGAGAGAAGGGAGGTGAGGTAGGAGGGGGCAAGGTGATGGAGAGCCTTGAAGCCGAGGGTGAGGAGTTTTTGCCTGATGTGTAGGTTGATTGGTAGCCACTGGAGATTTTTGAGGAGGGGAGTAACATGTCCAGAGTGTTTCTGGACAAAGACAATCAGGGCAGCAGCGTGAAGTATGGATTGAAGTGGGAAGAGACAGGAGGATGGGAGATCGGAGAGGAGGCTGATACAGTAATCCAGACGGGATAGGATGAGAGTTTGAACGAGCAGGGTAGCGGTTTGGATGGAGAGGAAAGGGCAGATCATGGCAATGTATTGATTGAGCCTCTACTGTGTGCAAAGAGCTGAGGACATGGTCCTTTACCCTATAGATACTTACTGTCTAATGAGGTAGATGAGCAGAAATAGATTTTATCAGTCAATCAATCGATTATGTTTATTGAGCACTTACTGTGTGTGGAGTACCGCACTAACCCCTTGGGAGAATACAATATAACAGAGTTAGTAGGCATGCTCACTGTCCACGACAAGCTTACAGATTCTGTACATGCAGTTGGAACAAGATGGAAGACAGTGGTACAACTGATAAAAGCAAGAATATATCAAAATCTAATAGATAAATTAATAAATAAGACTACAGCTGAGTAGGGGCAGGTTCCTCTCTTATCAGTGGGAAATCCATCCTAAGGCTAGAATCAAGAGGTGGAAAATAACATTCAGTACTATGAACAATAATTGACTCTAGTCCCTCTGGGGAGTAACCCTCAATCAGATCCTTAAATCCAAAGCTTTTGATGATCATGATCAGGGAAGTGTCTCCTCTCTATTCCTCATACATCTCTCTGTTGGGAATGTTGGTCTCACTGAGGAAACCACTCTGAAGACAAATCATGCAGTTTGCCAGGGACCAATCAAAACCATCCCTTTGAAATTCCCATTTGTCACTGCTAATTAGAAACCTCTACAAAGGACGGGACTACCCTAATTCTCAATTTTGCCACCAGCCCTCCCTTCCTTCCTCCCCTGCCTATCCAGGCCCTCTGACAAGGAGATGGTTTCCAAAAGGCATTTCTTTAAGCAAATACAAATCCCATTTGTAACCACCAGAATCCCAAATGCTTAGGCTGGTTATTGTCCCACTTTAACACTTGGGTTTGGAAATCTCAGCAGCTCACCCCTGAATGCACTTTGAGGAACCAGCTGCCTTTACAGTAAGCACGTTATTAATGGTCTCTTTTCAAAAGCAGAGATAGTACCCTGAAAATGCTGTATTGATTTTTTCCCCTTCCCTGTCCCTGTTTCAATCACTGCTTGTTTGAATGGCTTTCATTTTTAGCAACAAGAGGAGATTCTTTGAAGAAAAGTAGTTTATAGAATCAGTCTTAAATAAAATCACTGCTCTATTTATGCTCTGAAAAATACTATTGATATTTTAATAGAAGTTTGGAGAATTTATTGCTAGCTCAATAATAGCACCAAGAAGTTTATACACGGTAATCATACTTAGGGATCATTTTATTTCTTATACAGTACATGCTAACAGCAAATAACAGTTTAAACCTTGACTCCCTCACATATTGTATCCATCAAGAATTTTGAGAGCATGAAATGCTTGGAATACTTCAGAAAGAAAAATGTCTCTGGACACCCTTTTGACTGATGCTATTTGCAAATTACTTTCATGAAGATAGGTACCAAAGCAGTTCTTTGGTGTGACTGAGGTTTGGGTTTTTTTATCCTGAAACTTCCTCTTTGTGTTAGATTTTCCCCAAGAAGTCACACAGCCTCCTGTCGATGTTTCTTTTCTCTAGAGGAGCTGCTTTATTTTCTCCCACCAAAAATAAAATAATTTGGGAAAAGAAGGCCAAGAAGACCCTGATGTATGGCATTTTCCATATGTTTAGTCGAGTGCACCACACAGAAGCACTCAATCAAGACTACTGATGATAATCTGATGTCCCAGAAAACACCTGTCGACTCCATCAAAGTTGAACATAATTTGAAATTTAAAGACATTTTCTTTCATTCATTCATTCATTCATTCAATCGTATTTATTGAGCACTTACTGTGTGCAGAGTACTGTACTAAGCGCTTGGGAAGTACAAGTTGAAAATCACATTTTAAAATCACTTCTCCTCCAAGAGGTCTTCCCCAACTAAGCCTTCATTTCCCTTACTCCCTCTCCTTTCTGTGTCACCCCTGCACTTGGATTTATATCCTTTATTCACCCTACCCTCAGGCCCTTCACACTTAGGTACATATCTGTGATTTATTTTAATGCCTGTCTCCCACTCCAGACTGTAAGCTCCTTATAGGCAGGGAATGTATCTACCAACTCTGTTGTACTGTACTCTCCCAAACATCTTGTACAGTGTTCTAGAGTAAACAGTCAATAAATATGATTGATTTTCATATTAGAAAAAGCAGAAAAGTGAGGTCACTGTTTAACTGATAAAGAATATGAATACTATGTGGAGATTTATTGGGCTTTAAGCTCCTTGTGATCAGGGAACCTGTCTACAAACTCTCCCGAGCACTTACAGTACAATTCTCTGTATACAACAAACCACCAGTAACTACCATTGATTGATTGATCCATTGTTTGATGGATTGATTGGACCACTATGTTCCCTTAAATATCTGTTCTCTCTCTCTAGGCCAGTGCCTTATCATCCACATCCTTTTGCAAAATGGTACCCATGACATCATCACATTATGCTGCACACCTCATGCATCTCATGTGGCAACATATGTGTGTCTCTTTGGGACACAGGAGGGCATGGGCAGCCAACATATTCAGGGGCTCATACCCCTGACACATGTAATCCAGATCCCTTCTCTCCTTCTGAAAGAAAGGAGGGAAATCCAGAAGTTGAAATGTAGATTGCTAAGTTTTTCCTAGGCTTTTGGACAAAGTGGCCAGAAGTCAGTGAACTGAAACTAGTTACCAGAGCTGGTGGAAAAATAATTAAGAGCAACTGGACTTAAGCTCCTTGGCTTTGGAGGGAAGAGGGAGGTAGGAAAGGGGTGGGGGGGAAGAGAGAGAGAAAGAGAGAGAGAGAGTGTGCATGTGTGCGTGCATGCGTGCAAGCAAGCTAGCTTTAACTTCCCATCCACAAGCAGGAATAGAGTAGCTGTTGAGTTTCCCTGGGTACCAGAGGTAGCTAAACCATTCTAAACTCCTTTCTAGCTAAGCACACCCAGCCAATTTTTAGTGAAAATAGCTAACCAACTGAAAAACAATAGCCAGATGTTCTAAAGAAAGCCTCCTCCATTGTCCTATTGTCAGAAAGTTCTTTGGATTTTACCCACAGGACAAATAGAAGCTGGTGGAGGTATATGACAGGCAAATTATTGCAGGTGTCAGTTTTATTTTCCTTAAGGGTTACAAGGAGGGCTGCTTCTGACTATAGAGCTATTGTTGGAAAGGGTAAGGAAGAGAAACAGCATGGCTTAGTGGACAGAGCCCGGGCCTACAAATCAGAAGGACTCGGGTTCCAATTCTGACTCCACCACAGGTCTGCTGTATGACCTTGGGTAAGTCACTTCATTTCTCTGGGCCTCAGTTACCTCTATAAAATGTGGATTAAGAGTGTGAGCCCCTGTGGGACAGGGACTGTGTCCAACCTGATTAATTTGTATCTACCCCAGTGTTTCTAATTGTGTTTTTATGGCATTTATTAAGCACTGACTATGTGCAAAGCACATAGTCAGCACTTAATGAGTACCATAAATACTATTAAGATAAAGATCATATATAAAAAAGAGATATGACAGCATCTCTGGAATCCACTGCAAAGGCTTGCTTTTCTGAGCTTCTCTCAAGCAGTAGTAGTATAGCACTCAAACAAAAAGCTGGAAGGCTTTAAGATGGCAAATGTTAATGGGGTAGAGGATTTGCCATCCCACACTATCCTTTCATACCACCTCCTGAGAAGCAATGTGCCCTAGTGTACAGAGAACAGTACTGGAAATCAGCAGACCTGGGTTCTAGTCCTGACCATGGCCTTGCCTGCTCTGTGAACTTTGTCAAGTCACTTAACTTCTCTGTCCTTCAATTTACACATGTTTAAACTGAGGATTAAATATCAGCTCTTCTTCCCATTTAGCGATTGCAATAAGAATAATAATGATATGGTAGTAATAATGATAATATGTGTTAGTACTTACTATGAGTCAAGTACTGACCTATGGGATGGAGTAGGTGCAAGTTAATCAGGAAGGACACAGTCCCTGTCCTACTTGGGGCTCACAGTCTAAGTTGGAAGGAGAATAAGTATTAAATCCCCCACCTTACAGTTGAGGAAACTCTGGCACGGTGAAGTTAAATCACTTGCCCAAGGTTACTAAGCAGGCAAGTGGCAAAGCCAGGATAGAAACCCAGAATCTTTGACTCCCAGCTCCTCATTCTTTCCACTAGGCCACTCTGCTTCAATAAAATGAGCCAACATCTTTCCCAAAGACCCACATTCCAATCTTGTTGGTACCATACAAAATCTCCCTCAATCTTTCTTGGACTGAGAAGCAAAGAATCAACTGTGAGAGACCTGTGCAAGGCAAGGACTCTGTCTCCCTGATTATCTTTTATCTACACCAATGCTGAGTACAGTGCTTTGCAAATAGTTCAATGCTTATCAAATATCACACATTATTATTACTGCCCACTCTCTTATGGACCGCTCGGTGGCTATTTACATCTGAGCTTTCCTATTCCAATGCAACAAATGTATTCTGTTTACACTCTATGGACAAACAACCCATATTTTCTGAACTAAAACGCACCTCCTGGGTTGCAGCATACTTACATGGCCTCCAAGGACATCTTCTTTATGAGACCTTCCCTAAGTTCTCATTTCCTCTAATCACCATCTCTTCTGCATCACCTATGCACTTGCCTGTGTACTTCTTAAGTTTTGATATCCATCCCAGAGCCAAAGCATATATGCACATGTCTTTATATTTTGCCATGTCCCCTGTTGTTAATTGATTTTAATATTTGTCTCTCCCTGAAGACTGCAAACTCCTTGTGGGCAGGAATTGTGTCTCCCAACTCTTTTGTATTGAACTTTCTGTAGTACCTAGTACAGTGTCTGCAAAAAGTAAGCTCTCACTAAATATCATTGATTATTGATCATCTTTTCATCTTTAGTAAAGATCTCTTGCAGAAAATTATCAATCAGTCAAAGTTTGACAAACAATGAGTCTCTTAAAAGGAGCCTCTAATACAAAATGAATCATAGCAACCCGGAAGATTATTATCAAAATAACTGAAAACTCAATTTACTCACAAGCAGTAACATTATTATTATTAATAGTAGTAGTAGCAGTATATTTGTTAAATGTTCATTATTTGGCATGCTTTGTTCTAAGTGCTAGAGTAGATACAAGTTAATCACAAGTTAATCAGGTTGGACACAGTCCCTGTCTCACATGGGGTTCACAGTCTAAATCAGAGGGGCAGTAGATATTTAATCCCAGTTTTACATTTGAGGGAATTGAGGCACAGAGAAGTTAACTTCATCCAGCAAGCAATTAGCAGAGTCAGAATTAGCACTCAGGTCCTCTGACTCTTGGTCCCATATTCTTTCAACTAGGCCATGCTGTTTCTCAAGTGACGTCTCCAAGTGAGCCCGTAATGGTTCTGATTTCCTGCTCCTTCAGGCTAGGGCAGACCAAGCCCCAGCCATATCTCCTGGACCACTCTCATCTTGAGCCAACTCCATCATCCTCTCTCTACTCCTATATCCAGGGCTAGTCCAACTCTAAATTGTACTTGCACCTCAGGAGTGATCTCAGCCTAATTGGCTTCCTAAGGTGTAAGGTTGGCGTCCTATCTGCCTAGCTGTATTTGCCAAATTATTACAATACCATACATTCTCACACACACACACACACACACACACACACACACACACACACACACACACACACACACTCTTAATAGTACACCTATAGCCTCATACATTCCTAAAATGAATGAAGATGTAAAAGAATCAATCTAAACTCTATACTGGGCATTTAAATATTCGATGAAGTAAAGTTTAAAGTTTCAGAGTCCTAGAGAAAAAAATTAATCTTCATCATGCATGGTATTCATTGAGTGCTCACTGTGCACTGTACTAAGCACTTGGGAGAGTACTATACAACAAAATTGGTAGACACATTCCCTCTCCACAACAAACTTACACTCTAGAGACAAGCTAACAGGCTGAATTCTACAGTTTACAGTCTACTGTCTTCATGTAGCTATTACTAACGTAGAAATGTCTCAAATGTCTTTAATCACTGATAAATCTAAGTACACAGATTTAAAAATATAGTTTCTTCATCATAGAGTGTCTGGCTGGACATAGAATGATGAAGACACTCAACAAAAGACGGTGATGAAGACAATGAACAAGAATCAGGAATGCATAAATATTAAGTATCACCTAAAATCTTTCCTTTGGGTAAGAAAACCCTAGAGCTGAACCCATTACTGTTTGCACTGTAACCAACTTGAGCTAGCTGTGTTCATTCATCACAAGTAGTTCCCTGGAGTTTGTCAGGTGTGCATTAAACTGAGAATTGCTCTTTCCACTTTCTGTCCTGAAACCAAGATTAACCAGAACACATGTGTCTGCAATACCCCTTTAATACCTCTGCTCGTTACCCCAAGCTGACATATTATTGTTATTCTTATTATTATTTATTGTATCCTAGTACCTGAAGTGTAATTGGTGTCTCAAGAATAAATGACCTTAAAGGCTATGTTCAGCTCAGAAGGAGAAATACATTCGTTATTGTTTTCCAGCAACACATTGGTTGAATCCCTAATGTACTTTGCCTTTCTCAACACAGGTAGAGCAGAACAATTATCCAGTGAATTCAGTCACTGAAATCAGACAATCTGGATCACTTAGAACCAGAAAGTCTTTTCTCTTTTCACCATCACATGTTTCTTGGCTTGAATTATCTTAAGATGGGTTTCCGTTTCATTTTCCATGTGGGCAAAGCCTTCAAAATAACATTCCTATCCTCCAACCTGCCAAGGCAATCTATGGCCTATTATACCCTTGGTCATATGCATTCACATTTTCATGTTAGATTTATATTTGTTGATCTTGTTTCTTCATTATTATGTTATTATTACATAGATACGAAAAATGACCATTCCCTAGCATGGATTTCAAGGAGCTAGGACTGTGCTAGCAACTGTGTGTGCTCAGTAAAGACTTTCATTCTGACTTTACTACCTTGGAACTCAGTCAGCTTTACTTCTCCTTAAAGTTTAGGCAGCAGTGTCATCCTCCTAAATGCTGAGAAGTTAAGACCTTCCATATCTTTTCCATTTTTAACCCTACAACTGAAAGAAAAAAGGTTAGGCCTAAAAGGCCCACATTTTTTTTATGGTATTTTTAATTTCCTCTTTGTATCACCAGATTAAGTTGTTACTGCTGTCTTTTGACCCACTGACCCCACCATGACCCTTCAATTCCTCTGACTCCTATTAGCCAATGCCAGTCCTCTCCTCCCACCACACCTCCTGGGTCCCCTCTGCCACCCAACTCCTCTCCTCTCCTTGCCTCGCCCCCACCCCCACTCCATCCCTGTCATCCTGTCCCAGCTCCACCCCTCGTCCCTCTCCCCCCGGGCAGTGGCCCCTGTCAACTCACTCCATCCAAACCATTCCCCCCACACTCCTCTTTCCACAGTGGCAGCCAAACCTGGTTCCCCCAGAGGAGATGGTCTCCCCTGCTGCTCTCTCCAGAGGGGTGCTCATCTTCTCCCACTCCCCCAGACTCACTGAGCAAAGAGGAGGTGTTGGCTTCCTTCTTGTACCCCAATGCTGCTTCTGAACCATTCCACCCTTTTTTCCCCTTCCTTCGAAGCCCATATCATCCACCTCTATCTCTTGTACCTCTTTGTACCACTAACCCACAGCCCTGGATCACCTTCACAGTTCACCTCCTTTACTCTTGTGCATGAGCAGCAGAGCATTCCTGGCAGAAATGTAAATACCAGGCCAACTCTGTCCACATCTAGTTTATCCTTACATTCTTTAACTCTGCCCTCTTCTCTGCTTGGTCAAATTATTTTTCCACCCTTATTGACACCCATTCCCATCACCCTCGCCAGTTGTTCCGCACATTTAACTCCCTCCTCAGGTCCCCTGCTCCCCCACCCCACCGCCCCCTTCCTTTGCCCTCAGTAACCTGGCCACCTACTTTAAAAAAAAAAATGATACTCTCAGGTGTGAGCTCCCCAAATTCTCCCTCGTCCCTTCTCATTCCCTCCCTCCTTCTGCCCCCCTTCAACTCTCCCATCCTTCCCATCTGCATCTCTAGAGGAGATCTCCTGCCTTCTCTCAAACTCTACCCCCTTCACCTACACATCCGACCCCAATTCTTTGCACCTTATCCAAACACTTACCCTCTTTCTTTCTCCCTCCTTAACAGCCAGCTTCAACTGTTTGCTCTCCATTGGCTTCTTCCCAACTGCTTTCAAACATGCCCACTCCTTCCTATCCTAAGAAACATCCTCCCTTTACCCCACAGCTCCCTCCAGTTATCACCCCATCTCCCTCCTACCACTCCTCTCCAAACTCCTTGAGCGAGTTTTCTACACCTGATGTCTCAGATTCCTCTCCAATTCTCTCCTTGACCACCTCCAATCTGACTTCTGTCCCCTTCACTCCACCTAAACTGCCCTCTCAAAGGTCACTGATGATTTTCTTTTCAAATCCAATGGTCTTTACTCCATCCTAATTCTTATCGACCTCTCACCTGCCTTAGACACTGTTCAACATCCCATGGAAACATTACCCAAATTTGGCTTCACTTAAACTGTTCTTTCCAGGTACTTGTCTTATCTCTCTGGCCATACACGGGCTTTGGAGTCAGAGGTCATGGGTTCAAATCCCAGCTCCGCCAACTGTCAGCTGTGTGACTTTGGGTAAATCACTTAACTTCTCTGTGCCTCAGTTACCTCATCTGTAAAATGGGGATTAAAACTGTGAGCCTTCCGTGGGATAACCTGATCACCTTGTAACCTCCCCAGTGCTTAGAACAGTGCTTTGCACATAGTAAGCACTTAACAAATACCATCATTATTATTATACATTGTTAGTCTCCTTCGCGGACTCCTTCTCTGCCTCATACCCCCTAACTGTGGTTGTCCCTCAAGGTTCGGTTTTGGGTACTCCTCTGTTCTCCATCTACACCCACTTCCTTGGAGAATTCATTCACTCCCGTTGCTTCAACTACCATCTCTATGCTGATGATACCCAAAACTACATATCCTGCTTTGATCTCTCTCCCTTTCTGCAGTCTCACATTTCCTCCTGCCCTCAAAACATCTCTACTTGGATGTCCTCAAGTTTAACATGTCCAAAACAGAACTCCTTATCTTCCCTCCAGCCCCTGTCCTCCTCCTGACTTTCCCATCACCATAGACGGTACCACCAACCTTTCTGCCTCACAAGCTGGTAACCTTGGTGTTATCCTTGAATCCTCTCTCTCATTTAACCCACATATTAAATCCATCACTAAATCCTGTCGGTCCCACCTTTACAACCACTCTTTCTGCTCTTTCTTCTCCATCCAAACTGCTACCATATTAATACAATCATTCATCCTATCCCATCTGTATTACTGCATCAGCCTCCTTGCTGACCTCCCAGCCAACTGTCTCTCCCCACTCCAGTCCATAATTCACTCTGCTGCCTGGAACATTTTTCTACAGAAACATTCAGGACATATTACCCCATTCCTCAAAGAACTCCTGTGGTTGGCCCATCCATGTCCACAACAAACAAAAACTCCTCATCATTGGCTTCAAAGCACTCAGTCTCCTTGTCCCCTCATACCTAACCTTGCTACTGTCCTACTACAATCCAAACTTGAAACTTTGCTCCTCTAGTGCTAACCTTGTCACTGTGCCTCATTCTAATCTATCTCTCCCCCGACCCCTAGCCCACATTTTCTCTCTGGCCTCGAACACCCTCTCTCTTTATTGCTGAATTGTACTTTCCAAGCACTTAGTACGGTGTTCTGCAAACAGTAAGCACTCGATAAATATGATTGATGAATGAATGAATAAAATCTCACAAGCAATTACTCTCCCCTGCTTCAAAGCCTTATTGAAGGCACATCTCCTCCAAGAGGACTTCATGACTGACTAAGTCCCCCTTTCCTTTTCTTCCACTCCCTTCTGTGTCGCCCTGACTTGATCCATTTGTTCTTCCCCCCTCCCAATCCCACAGCACTTATATGTATATCTGTAATTTATTTATTTATATTAATGTCTATCACCCTCCTCTTCTCCCTACCAGACTGAAAGCTCATTGTGAGCAAGGAATGTGTCTGTTTATTGTTGTATTTTACTCTTCCAAGTGCATAGTACAGTGCTCTAAACATAGTAAATGCTCAATAAATATGATTGAATGAATGAATGAATGCAATACTAAAGTTGGTAGGCATGTTCCCTGCTCACAATGAGCATACAGTCTAGAGGCAGAGATCATTATTTTAAATAAATAAATTATGGCTATAATTAGACTTGGACTAATATAATAATTGAGACTAACATAATTTAGACTTAGCCATGACTAAGTCACCTTTATGCACAGGGTCTGGGCCAAGATGCTCTAAAGACAAGCTACCTTCCCCTTATATTGAGGGAAGACTCAAGCTCAGTAAATAAGAATGCCTCAGTTGCATGCCCTCTTGATACACCATATCTGCACACTTCTTTCCAGTTTTGACTGCTGACCTCCTCACAGAATACTATTATTCTCATTCTTATTATTATTATTATCAAAAAGAATGAGTGATATCCATAAATAAATCAATTACATTTACTTTGTGTTTACCGTGAGCCGAGCACTGCACTAAGCACTTAGGAGGGTACAATCCAACAGATTTGGTAGACACATTTCCTGCCCACAGTGAGTTTACAGCATAGAGGGAGAGACAGACATTAATATAAATGAATAAATTATGGATATGTACATGAGTGCTGTGGGACTTGGGGGTGGTGTGAATGGTCCTCTCACTCCCAGACACTTTTCCACTGCACCTAATTCACCCACTCATTGCTATCTATACTATAAACTCCCTATGGGCAGTGAATGTGTCTACTAACTCTGTTGTAGTGTACATTCCCAAGTACTTAGTATATTTATCTGCACAAAGTCAGCACTTAATATATATGGTTGATTGATTGGTTGATTTATCTACCCAGATAATGTGCAGAAGACATATATTCTGAACCAAATACCTATCAATAAGAGCATAGAACATTTTCCAGGGCAGTTTGACTTCAATTGTAAAATTATTTAAGAGCAACAGCTGGAACCTGGTTGCTCTCTATACAGCACCTAACATCAATGGAACACATATGGGAATGTCGATTTTAAGAAGCCATTATCTTGCTGTAAAACCATCATGAAAACTGGAGGGCTAGTGGCTGTCTAATGCCAGTTGACTCACTGGGAGAAGTCGTTCCCACTCTTGGTGGATCCATGGCAGTAAAAGCTTTTTGAAAAACCTAGCAAGAGATGTAAAAGGCCTTGTATTGTGTGGTAATCCATTACTCCTAACAAACTAGCACAAATGTTGACATATGAACCTTCCAGAAATTGAAGGAAAATGGTCCCCATTTTCTCCATAATCTCCAATTTCCAGATTTTTAGGAGAGAGAAAATAAAGGACTGTGGAAAAAGATGGGTAGAACATTTATGATGAAGCTGGAAATTAGATGAGAGAAATTGGATTGAGACTGCCTAAAGGTGGATCCTGCAATCCATCATCAATCAGTGGTAATTATTGAGTGCTTACTATGTGCAGAGAACTGCATTAGAACTTGGGAGAGTACAATTCAACAGTCCTGCAGATCCTGAGATGACCAAGGGATGTACCTTTACATTCTGTTGTCTTTTCTCAAGGGAAGAGAACAGTGCATTGAACTTGTGCATTTCTCTACAAAACCAGAGAAGAAACATGGACTAGTGGAAAGAACATGGGCCTGAGCGTCAGAGGACCTGAGTTCTAATCCTGGCTCTGCCACTTGTCTGCTGTGTGACTTTGGGTGAGTCACTTAATGTCTCTGTGCTTCAGTAATGTCATCTGTAAAATGGGGATTAAGACTGAACACCCATATGGGACTGTGTCCAACCCGATTAGTTTGTATCAACCTCAGAGCTTAGTTCAGTGCCTGGTGCATAGTAAAGTGCTTAACAAATGCCATTAAAAAATAAAGGAATAGCTCTTTATGGGCAGAGACCATGTTTACCAACTTTTTTGTATTGTACTCTCCCAAGTCCTTAGTACAGTGCTCTGCACACAGTAATGCTCAATAAATGCCTTAATTACTTGATTTAAGGGGAGATGGTTGTCCCTGTGGGAATTACCTCTGTGTGGTTCCCCTTCACTCTGTCAGAGGGGAGGCATCACTGGAGCTTGAAATAGCCTGTGTACAGGATGTGAAGCAGAAGATGAACTGGAGCAATATGTTAAGAGCACCAGCTCAGAGCAAAACCCAATTTCAGGATGGGCAAGTTGAGTGGCCCTACTGACACTGATTGGAGAAGCTGCATGTTTGAGGCCTCCAGGCAGTGGTAAAGCACCATTATCTTCCCCAACCTCTATTCTAACTGATGTGCTGCCACCTTACCTGCTGTGGTTATAGATTTCAGGATCACTCAAGCTCCTGAAGGCAGTTGGTGAGTGGAATGCTGGGTAGGCAGCCTACTTAAAATATCTGGCTCCCTTCCCCTGCCCCAATCTGAGGCTGAGAGGGACGTAAACATGGCCCAGAAACTTGTTTTCTCCCACTTTCCCATCCCCTCGCCCACACTCTTTCCCCATCTTGGAACTCTCTCCCCACATCAAACCACAACCATCTCCTTTTTCAAAATCTTTAAAAATCTTACTTCTTCCAACAAGCTTTCCCCAATCTATTTTACAGCCTACTACTGATAATAATAATAATAATAACAGTAGTATTTGGTAAGCACTTACTTTGTGCCAAACACTATACTAAGCAGTTAATCAGACTGGACACAGTCTCTGTCCCACATGGGATTCATGGTCTAAGTAGGGGCAAGTAGGATTTATTCTCCATGAGGAAAATGAGGTACAGAGAAGATAAGTGATTTGCCCAAGGTCATATAAGAAACAAGTGCCAGAGCTGGGATTAAAACCCAGGCCTTCTTACTCCCAGGCCCAAGGTCATTCCACTAGACCAAGCTACTTTTACTACATCTATTATGCATATTTATTCTACTTATTTTATTTTGTTAATATGTTTTGTTTTGTTCTCTGTCTCCCCCTTCTAGACTGTGAGCGCACTGTTGGGTAGGGACCATCTCTATATATTGCCAACTTGTACTTCCCAAGTTCTTAGTACAGTGCTCTGCACACAGTAAGCGCTCAATAAATATGATTGAATGAATGAATGAATTACTATTAGTACTGAAACTCGGGCAGATGATGCAATATGGAAACCTAAAATCCAGCAGGGATTCAATGAAGCAATTTAGTCTTCAGTAAGACTTTGGTCACACTAATCCTCTTATTCTTTTCACTCACCATAAATTTGGGTGTTGAACAAAGCCTCGTTTAGAAACTCAGAACGAGACAGCTGTAGATAAACAGGGATCTTGTATTTTCTTTCTAGCTTTGACTGTCAGAGACATCACTGATATGTCTTGGTCTCTGACATTGTCCAGGATTGTAACATCCCTCTGCTTCATATCAACCTTTCTTTGTAGGGCTTTGGAGTCATTCCATGCATTCCAGATGCTTTGATGTTTAGCCGAATCCTTCAGCATGCAGCCTGCTAGAAACTCTTTATGAGAAAGAATAGTGAGTTCACCCTGGTTGTGTCACCTTCATTAGCCATCGTAAGGTCCACTACACTGCTGGAATTCGACATATATCATGTAGCTTTCAGTCAAAAATCTGGAGATAAAGAAGAGTGGGAACCCGAATGGAAAGTGTTTGGATTGTAATTTAAACATTTCACAGTTATCAAGGGACCTTCAATATGTGGAGTTGTGTGTCTAAATAATTAAAGTAGAGTTAGTTGAGTTGTGTATTTTGGGAGGACCTGATTCAGTTTCATTCAGGCCTCTGGGAAGGGTCTATTCGTGTTGCAAACACAGTTCGTGTTTTCTAAAATAAAATCATTATGAGCTGCAGAGGGGACAGGAAGGAACAGTTTTGCAAATGCCAAAGAATGGGAAAATGGATGGTTAAATATTTGGGTGGGCTGAGTCACACAGTAAGGGGTGATAAGACAGCCAAAGATCTGTAAAGATGAGGAAATGGAAAAAGATAAGAGAACTACTCAAGAATTTAGAGAGCAAGTGCCTAGATTAGCCTTTAATTTTAACCCCTACTTTCTGAGTAATCAGTCAATCATTCAAATTTATTGAGATCTTCCTGTGTTCAGAGCTTTGTACCAACTTTCTGGGAGCGTGCAGTATGATAGAGTTGGTAGACACATTCCTTGTCCACAATGAGCCTACAGTCTAGAGGGGGATACAGACATTAGTATAAATAAATACATTATAAATATGTAAATAAGTGCTGTGGGGCTGAGGGAGTGGTGAATAAAGTGCAAGGGCACAGAAGGGAGTGGGAGAATAGAAAATGGGTGCATAGTCATGAAGGCCTCTTGGAAGGGATGTGTTTTTAATAAGGCTTTGAAGGTGGGGAAAGTGATTGTCTGTTAGATATGAAGAGGGAGGGAGTTACAGGCCAGAGGCGGGACGTGAGGGGTCAGCAGCAAGATAAATGAGATTGAGGTACAATGACTGGAGTGGGGAGAGACAGGAGTCAGGGAGGTCAGCAAGAGGCTCTTGCAAATAATCAAAGAGGGGATAGGATAAGTACTTGGATTAACATGGTAGGAATTTGGATGGACAGTAAACAATGAATTTAATTAATGTTGAGAAGATTGGACCGACAATATTGGTGACCAATTGACTGAGTTGAATGAGAGAAATGAATTGAAGACAATGGCAAGGTAACAGGCTTGTGAGACAGAGTGGGTGGTGATGCTGTCTACAGTAATGGGAAAGTCAGGGGGAGAGTAGGGTTTGGGGGGGAAGATAAGGAGATAACATAAGAAGATAACATGTTTGAGGTATCCAAGGGACATCCAAGTATAGATGTCCTGAAGGGAGGAGGAAATGTGAGACTGCAGAGAAGGAGAAATATCAGGGTTGGAGATGTAGATTTGAAAATCATCCACATAGGGATGATAATTGAAGCCTTGGGAATGAATGAGTTCTCTGAGGAGTAGGTGTAGATGGAGAATAAAAGTGGACCCAGAACTGAGCCTTGAGGGAGTCCCAGATTTGGCGGGTGGGAGGCAAAGGAGACAGAACCAGGTAGCACTGATAGTCATTAATCAGTGGGTACTCATTGAGTGTTTACTCTGTATAGTACTAAGTACTAAGAACTTACAGTACTAAGCACTTGGGAAACTACAATACAACAGAGTTGGTAGACATGTACCAGCACTTAGAACAAGGCTTGATACATAGTGAGCGCTTAACAAATACCATTAATATTACATTATGTTCCCTGACCACGAAGAGCTTACAGTCTAGAGGAGGAGACAGGCATTTAAATAAATAATAATAATAATAATAATAATAATAATAATAATAATGATGATGGCATTTGTTAAGCGCTTACTATGTGCAAAGCACTGTTCTAAGTGCTAGGGGGATACAAGGTGATCAGGTTGTCCCACGTGGGGCTCACAGTCTTCATCTCCATTTTACAGATGAGGGAACTGAGACACAGAGAAGTTAAATGACTTGGCCAAAGTCACACAACTGACAATTGGTGGAGCCGGGATTTGAACCCATGACCTCTGACTCCAAAGCCCAGGCTCTTTCCACTGAGCCATGCTGCTTCTCAAGATATTATAGATATTTACATATCTATATATAGTGCTGTGGGGCTGAGGGTGCGTTGAATATCAAGTGTTTTGAAAGTTCAAATCAAAGTGAAAGTGAAGCAGAAGGGAGAGAGAATATGGGAAGTGAGTGCTAAATTAGGAAGGCTTCTTGGAAGAGGACCTGGGAATCAGGAGTCCTAACTTCTAACGTTTGTCTTGTCTTATGCTGTTCAGTCGTCTCCGACCCATAGCAACTCCATGGACACATCTCCCCCAGAACCCGCACCTCCATCTGCAATCATCCTGGTAGTGTTTTCTTGGTAAAAGTACAGAGGTAGTTTACCATTGCCTTCTTCCAGGCAGTAAACTTGAGTCTCTGCCCTCGACTCTCTCCCATGCCACTGCTGTCCAGCACAGGTGAGTTTTGACTGTAGCAGATTGCCTTCCACTCACTAGCCACTGCCCAAGCTAGGAATGGAATGGGTATGCCCCTCTCGTAGCTGAGACTGGTAGAGTACTGGAAATTCTCTGAGTGCAATCCTGAGAGGGGGTTCTAAATCTAGATCTGTCATATACCAGGTTTGTGACCTTGGACAAGTCACTTAACTTCTCTGTGCCTCAGTTTTCTCATCTGTAAAATGAGAATTAAGTACCCATTTCTCCCTCCCCTCTAGAATGTGAGCCTATTGTGGGACAGAAGACGGCACTGTTGATGGCACTACCATCCTTCCCGTCTCACAAGCCCGCAAACTTGGTGTCATCCTCGACTCCGCTCTCTCGTTCACCCCTCACATCCAAGCCGTCACCAAAACCTGCCGGTCTCACCTCCGCAACATTGCCAAGATCTGCCCTTTCCTCTCCATCCAAACCGCTACCCTGCTCATTCAAGCTCTCATCCTATCTTGTCTGGATTACTGTAACAGCCTCCTCTCCGATCTCCCATCCTCCTGTCTCTCCCCACTTCAATCCATACTTCACGCCGCTGCCCTGATTGTCTTTGTCCAGTAACGCTCTGGGCATGTTACTGCCTTCCTCAAAAATCTCCAGTGGCTACCAATCAACCTAAGCATCAGACAAAAACTCCTCACCCTCGGCTTCAAAGCTCTCCATCACCTTGCCCCCTCCTACCTCACCTCCCTTCTCTCCTTCTACAGCCCACCCCACACCCTCCACTCCTCTGCCGCTGATCTCCTCACTGTGCCTCATTCTCACCTGTCCCGCCGTCGACCCCCGGCCCACGTCATCCCCCTGGCCTGGAATGCCTTCCCTCCCCACATCTGGCAAGCTAGCTCTCTTCCTCCCTTCAAGGCCCTACTGAGAGCTCACCTCCTCCAAGAGGTCTTCCCATACTGAGCCCCCTCCTTCCTCTCCTCCTCCTCCCCCTCCCCATCTCACCACCTTACCTCCTTCCCCTCCCCACAGCACCTGTATATATATATATGTTTGTACGTATTTATTACTCTATTTTATTTGTACATGTTTATTCTATTTATTTTATTTTGTTAATATGTTTTGTTTTGTTCTCTGTTTCCCCCTTCTAGACTGTGAGCCCACTGTTGGGTAGGGACCGTCTCTATATGTTGCCAACTTGTACTTCCCAAGCACTTAGTACAGTGCTCTGCACACAGTAAGCACTCAATAAATATGATTGAATGAATGAATGAATGACAAGAACCGTGTCTGACCTAATGATTCTTAATCTGCTTTGCCCACTCCTACCTAACCTACCTAATTCCCTATAACAATCCAGCCCACACCCTTCACAACTCTAACGCCAACCTAATCATTCTACCTTTATCTCATCTGTCTTACTGCCAACCCCACACTCTCATCCTGCCTTTGGCCTGCAACTCCCTCATTCTTCATATCCAACAGACAATCGCTCTCCCTACCTTCAAAGCCTTATTAAAAATGTGAAAGGCCTTCCATGACTCTGCCCATGTTTCTTCTTCTTCCACTTCCTTCTGCATCACTATTGCACTAGGATTTCTCAACCCCGCTCTTTGCCTGCTGTGTGACCTTGGGCAAGTCAGTCAGCTACTCTGTGCCTCAGTTTCCTCATCTGTAAAATGGGGATTAAATACTTCTTCTCCCTCCCTTTGCAACTGTGAGCACCATGTGGAACAGGGACTCTGTCTGACCTGACTATCTTTTACCTACCCCAGTGCTTAGTACAATACTTGATATATAGTAAGTGCTGAACTAATACCACTATAATTTTTATTAGATGTGGCTATGTAATAATACATTGGAGATATTATTTTTGTATTCAGTTTGACCCAACTAAAGGGAAATAAACATCTTCTTTCAAGCCATATGTTCACCAAACACATACTGGTACCAGAGAATGACCCTCTCTGGCACCATTGAGGAATTGAAGAAATGTTGGCTTCTATGCACTCAGTGGAGCGAAGATGCCAGGTGACAATGTGTTTCTCAGGGAGTCCAGAATTGTTAGGCACTGAATTTTTTGAGCAGAAGCTTCAAACGGATTGTAAGATAAAGACGCAAAACTGAAGCAAAATGATCAATCAATCATATTTACTCAGCAGTTACTGTGTGCAGAGCAGTGTACTAAGTGCTTGAAAAAGTACAGGATAACAAAGCTGGTAGACATGTTCCCTGCCCGCAAAGAGCTTGCAGTCTAGAAAACAGCACCAAGAGATACAAACCATACACATGTCCTAAGATTGTGTGTGTTCAGTGTGGCAGTGACTGTGAGCCTTGCATTGGCCTATTCAAATTGCAGTGGTGTTTATTCATTGTTTACTATGTTCAGAGTAGTCAGTCAGCTAGACAATCAAATTTATTGAGCACTTACTGTGTGCAGAGCACTGTAGTAAGCACTTGAGAGAGAACAGTATAACAATAAAGAGACACATTCCCTGCCCACAGGAGTTTACAGTCTAGAGGTAGAGCTTACAGTCTAGAGCACTGTACTAAGCTCTTGGAAGAGTATAAGCCAACAGAATTAGCAGACATATTCCTTGCCCATGACGACCTCAAGGACTCAAATGTGGTATCTATGGGGAGTCATTCAATCAAAGGTATTTATTGAGTACTTACTGTGTGCAGAACACTGCATACTTGGGAGAGTACAGTTCAACAAAGTTGGTAGATGCATTTCCTGCCTATAGTGAGCTTACAGTCTGGAAGAGGAGACAGATATTAGTACAAATAAATAATTTATAATATATAATTTATAGATATGTACACAAGTGCTATGGAGTTAGATGGGGCAAATATCAAAAGCCCAAAGGTCACAGTTCCAAGTGCATAGATGGCACAGAAGAGAGAGGGAGCAGAAGAAAATGTAGCTTAATCAGGGAAGGCCTCTTGGAGGAGATGTGATCTTAGTAAAGCTGCACTGCAGCTTCTGTAGGCCTCTAAATTTGGTCAGGTTTCTCCCTCCCTCTTAGGCTCTGACCTGCATGTGGGGCAGGGACTGTGTTTAAACTGATTAACTTGAATCTACCCGTGCTCATGTGCTTAGAACTGTGTCTGACACATAAGTGGTTAAAAAGTACTATAATTCATTAATTCTGATACCAATCTGAGGTAGCCAGGGCAAATACTTTATCTCCATTTTATACAGGGGGAAACAAGCACAGAGAAGTTAAGTAACTTGGCCAAGATTACATAGGAAACAAGTGGCAAAGCTGGGACTGAAATCCAGTTCCTTGAATTTTCAGTCCCGTGCTGTTTCCAATAGGCCACTTTGCTTTCCTTAACTGCAACCCTTTACTCTTCTGATAGAAAAAAGGTAGTCTGTTATTTGGAAAAATGTCTTTGGAGATGTATTTCATTGGATATGTCAGAAAACTCGTTGTGGGAAGGGAATGTGTCTGATTATTGTTATTTTGTTCTCTCCCAAATGCTTAATACAGTGAAGCACTCAATAAATACGATTGAATGAATGAATGAATAAAATGCATAGACGCTTCCTGAAAAAACATACTATTCAGACACACTTCCACTTCTCCTAATCAAGATCCCTGAGCCCAACCCCCCCACAAAATTATTTCAGAGATCCATCAGTCTCATTAACAAAAAAACACCAAGTGCTCACACAGTCCATACCACTGTACTAACTATCCAGACCATAAACCAACTCCTGTGTGAATTTATTCAGAATGTAATAGAAGTATCACGCCCCCGTATTCTGCTACAGATTTCAGGTGTTAGTGGAAAACCTCCTGGTTCCTAACTTCTTCCCTCTCCCTAAAGCTTCCAGGCTCTAGAAAAATGACAAAGATGGAGGCTGAGGGTTTTGGGTAGACATTTGGTGTGTTTGTTAGTTTTGTATTTAGTTACTGCTCTTTTTATTTCCCTTCTGTGTACTGTTCATGGAGAAGTTGACTGCATTCTTGCTGACTCTGTCGGCTTCTTTCACCCTATTATGAGGTCACCTATGAAAAGCTTTGAAGGTTTAACTCACAGGCACGGAACACAATTCGTTTCAGGTGGTAATGTTTCCCAGTAGGAAAGTGTTTGGGCTGTTGGAGAAGTAGTTTTTTGTGAGAATATAAAATCAGTTTTAAGAGGAACAGGGGAATTGTTTGGTTTCTTAGTGTTGCCAAGCAAATAAGTGATGTCCAGAGTTCATCTGGGAATTGGGCTAGTTAATTCCTTGGCCTGTCTTTGTGCTTTGTCTAGCAACATTCTCAATTGTATTTTATTTGATATGAAATCCACAGTCCAACAGTCAAACATGTATTCTTACTACCCCTTAGCTGTCTAAACATGCACACTGTTGGACTGCACTGAAGAGAAATTTCAGCAATAATTTTAGCTTTAAATGTATTTCTCCACATTTAAACATTGGTATCCCTACCAAAGGCAGAAATTAAACTTCAGACATTGAATGTAGAGAGATTCAAGTAAGAAATTGTTCTTACAAAGAAAGAATACTGGTCTTACATTGATCCTGCCAGACCTGCCTATACCCATGAAAGGAAATAATCGTCAATGGCAGCATCAATTTAGAAGGCCGGACATAGGTAGGTACGTCAGTAAGTAAAACGTTATGGACCCTATCCTCCAGGAGTTTATGCGCTAATGCAGACAAGTTGAACACAGACTGAGTGTTTTTTTTTCTTTTCAAAATGTCATTGAATGGGGGAGAGAGCTTAAATACACACACACACACACACACACACACACATACACACTGTCAAACTCTTATGTCGAACACTGAGAAGCAGAATGGTGTAGGGAGAAGCAGCATGGCATAGTGGATAAAGCATTGGCCTGGGAGCCAGAAAGTCATGGGTTCTAATTCTGACACCCCCACTTGTCTGCTGTGTGACCTTGGGAAAGTCACTTAACTTGTCTGTGTTTCAGTTATCTCATCTGTAAAATGGGGATTGAGACTGTGAACATCATGTGGGAAGGGACTGTGCCCAACCCGATTTGCTTGTATCCGTCCCAGCTCTTAGTACACTGCCTGGCACATAGTAAGTGCTTAACAAATACCAAAATCATTGTTATTATTATTGTTATTATTTTTCTTTCAGGCCACTAGTATGAAATGGAGATTGGGGGAAAATTAGAGTTGTTAGACTGTCAAAGACAGAACTAACTTTTCCAGACAGGTACTCTTAGAGGACAGACTCTGGAGTTATGCTGATGAAAATCCTAGGAATGGGAATTCCTTCCACATCTTCTCTGCAGAAGAGGATTTTGATTTCTGACTCTGAGAGTCCATGCAGTGGGACAGCAGCGAAGCACTACGGTACATTTACTGCTATTATTGCTGGGTTTGAAATATTACTTCAGAGGTTGAATCTATTCCATTGGAGCTCATTCAATCCCATGACAAACAATGCGGGCTTTAACAGTGGGCTTTCAATACATAAAAATTTGTTATCCTAGATAACTTTGACTTCAATTAACTGGCACAATGCAGAAGATTCAGGAGTGTGATTCTCATCCCGAAATGATATTAAAGTCACAGGGAATGGTGCTGAGTCTATAACTGTGTTCCACACTCAGGTTGGGGTGCTATTAAATGGTATGTTCAGGCAATTCCTGGCTCAAGATTTTGCACACTTTTTGAGAATATAATTTGCTATAGAGCTCTTAGACTCTAACATCCAGAAGTCAAATTTCCCTGCTCCTTATAACTTATCTGACTTTTACCTCATTTGCTGGCTCCTCTTCCACCCGTCACCCTCTTATGTTTGGTGTCCTATGAGACTCTCCACTGAATCCATTGCTTTTCTCCCTCTACACCCACTCACATGGTGACGCATCTATTCAAATGGCTTCTTTATGTGAATAACTATCTCCATGCGGATAACTCACAGGTCTACCTCTCTAGTCCTGACCTCTCCCTGCTAGCCAATCCCACATCTCCTCTTGTATCCAGGACATTTCCCCACGAATAGATTTCCAGAAACTCAGACTCAACATGTTCAAAAATGAACTTCTCATTTATCTTCCTAAATCCTCCCCTCCTCTTAATGTTCCCAGCTCCAGTATCACCACAACTATCCTCCCCTTGAGTGAGAAGTAACATGGTCTAGTGAATAGAGCACAGGCCTGGGATTCAGAGGGACATGGGTTCTAATCCCAGCTCCACCACTTGCCAGCTGTGTGACCTTGGGGAAGTCACTTTACTTCTCTGTGCTTCAGTTTCCTCAACTGTAAAAAGGGGATTTAGATTGTGAACCCCAGTTGGGGCAGGGATCATGTCCAACGTGATTAGCTGGTGTCTACCTCAGTGTTTAGTACAGTGCTTGGCACATATTAAGCATTTGATAAATACCATAAAAAATCAATCAATCAATCATATTTATTGAGCGCTTACTATGTGCAGAGCACCGTACTAAGCGCTTGGGAAGTACAAGTTGGCAACATATGGAGACAGTCCCTACCCAACAGTGGGCTCACAGTCTAAAAGGGGGAGACAGAGAACAAAACCAAACATACTAACAAAATAAAATAAATAGAACAGATATGTACAAGTAAAATAAATAGAGTAATAAATATGTACAAACATATATACATATATACAGGTGCTGTGGGGAAGGGAAGGAGAGGAAGCTGGATATCATCCACTACTCACTGACATTCTGTTCTCACATTCAATCAATCAATGGCATTTATTGAGCAATTACTGTGTGCACTATATTAAGTGCTTGTGAAAGAGTCACTACAAGATAACTTTCCTTTCAAAATCTTCCATTGTTTCCTCAGCAGCATTTAAAAGATTTGTCCCATCTCCTACCCTCACATAATCATTACCTGGGTTCAAGCACTAATCATATCTTGATTGGATTTTTGTATCAACCTCCTTACTGGTCTTCATGCTTCCAGTTGCTACCCACTTCAGTCTATTTTCCATGCTACTCTCTATAACTCCTGAACCATTACTCAGCACACATCTCTCTTAAAAATTTTCCAATTGCTGCCCATCAAGTAAAAATCCTTGCCATAAAATTCCACCATCTCTCTTCATTTTACTTTCACCTCTGCCCCTACTCTACTGTTTGCATTTGTTGCCTCCCCAGCCCACCTCCCATCTACTGTATTCAGCTCTCTCCTCCCACCAACCCCCTGTTCTCATTGCCCAAGGCACTGCAACTCCCTTCCTGCCATATTTACCAGCCTTCAGCCTTCTCCCCTTTCAAAGTCTTGCTTAGTCAGTCAGTCAATTGTATTTATTGAGCAGTTACTGTGTACAGAGCACTATTCTAAGCACTTAGGAGAGTACAATGTAACGGACACATTCCCTGTCCACAATGAGTTTACAGTCTAGAAGGGGAGTTTACAGTTTGGAGGGAGAACTTGAATCCCACCTTCTCCTACAAGCTTTCTCTGACCAATTATCAGTATTCTATTCTTATCAACCCTTCAGTTCCATCTTGCACTTATATATGTATATAATCATTCTTCTATTGTTTACTCACTCATTAATTTATTTTTTATCAGTTCATTTATTCAGCACTTGAGTGCATATGTATATTTGTAATTTCTATATCTTTCTCCCCGGTGAGGATGTAAGCTTCTTATGGGCAGGAAATTGTTTACAAACTATGTTGTATTGTACTCCCCCAAGCTCTTAGTACAGAGATCTGCACACAGGAAGTGCTCAATAAATGCCAATCATTGACTTATGGGTTTTTAACAGGAAACATGTCCTGTCATTGTTTTATCTCCAAAGTGCTTATTGCACTATCAATAGGCACTTCATTCATTCATTCATTCATTCAATCGTATTTATTGAGCACCTACTGTGTGCAGAGCACTGTACTAAGTGCTTGGAAGTACAAGTTGGCAACATATAGAGACGGTCCCAACCCAGCAACAGGCTCACAGTCTAGAAGGGGGAGACAGACAACAAAACAAAACGTGGACTGGTGTCAAGTAATCAGAATAAATAGAAGTAAAGCTAGATGCACATCATTAACAAAATAAATAGAATAGTAAATATGTACAAGTAAAATAAATAGAGTAATAAATCTGTGCAAACATATACAGGTGCTGTGGGGAGGGGAAGTAGGTACTACTACTACTATTACTACTTACTAATACGACTATTGCTTCAGTAGTTTAATAGCACTCACATGTATGATTGCACTTATTTCGTGCTTACTATATGTTGTGCCAGTGTAGATACTACTTTGATATTGTCAAATGCCTTGCCAAAACAATTCTTACATGTTCCTCACCAAAACGCAGAGGAAAGCAAGCCATTCTACCATTTCAATATTCAGCTGATGAAATCAACATGCACTAGATTTTAAGCTCCTTGAGGGCAGCATCATGTCTTCCAACTCTATTGCATTGTACTCTTCCAGGAGTTTAGTATAATGGTTTGCGCACATTAAGCACTTAATAAATATGATTGACTGATTGGTTGACTAAGTGTATCTGCCTGTGGTCTTAGTGTTACAAGGTAACTCAGACCAGTTCTCCACAAACCCAGTTAAAAGGGCCAAGTTACTACTTTGGACCAACAGTATTATTGGTCAGATATAGAATGTCCAGTTGTGATGAAATTCAACATCCAGTGTACGTACAATGCTATCATGTGATCAACTGCAAGTTCAGCCAAACTGCCAGCAGTTAAGCCATTGTAAATGACTGTGAATTCCTTCCTCAAAATTCTTTACCTTCATTCAGTCATATTTATTGAACGCTTACTGTGTGCAGAGCACTGTACTAAGTGCTTGGAAAGTACAATTCAGCAACAAGTAGAGGCAATCCCTGCCCACAATGGGCTCATGGTCTAGAACCTTCCTCCACTATTCTTTCCCCGCTTGCCCTCCCAGTTGTAACCATTCTGTGAAGCTGAGAACCTGCATCTGTGGGAACAGCCTGGCAAATGATCAAGGCTCTGGGTTTAGGCATGAAGGACAGAAATGCACTCTGGATCACAATACAGTCGTACGTTCTGGGCCTCAGTTTCTCCATCTTTAAACTGGGGGTAATAATCCTTGCTTCTTCCTCCCTCACAGACATGTAGTAAGAACAGGTGAGTCAGTCTGGGAGTTGGACCATAAAAAGACATCAAGTCCTTCTCTTTACCTTTTGAACTATCTAAAAGAGAGAGTTTTCTATTCAATTCCCCTTCCCCTTGAAATTTATTTTAATGTCTGTCTTCCTTACAAGACTGTAAACTCCTTGAGGGTGGGAATTGTATCTACCAACTCTGTCCTATTGTACTTTCCCAAGCGCTTAGTACAATGCTTTGCACACAGTAAGCATTCAATAAATAACCATCGGTTGATTGATTGGTAATTCCTAAAGATCCCCACAGTTGGTTACCAGTTCCCGTGTAAAATCATCTTGGCAAACAAGGCATTCAGATCTTACTTGTTTCTTTTTCTGGAATTTAAGATCATTCCCTCTAACTCTGTCCTTGTTGGAAATACTAATTCAGTTTCCATTACGCCACCCCTGGAGAAAACTTGAAAAGGCAAAGGAGCCAGCACTGACTGTTTTCTCCTATTTCCTCTCAGACAAAGACAAATGATTGAAGTTGATTATGGAGAAATATTAAATCTCCTGATATCTGCATTCTGCTTTTCTCAAATATCAAATCTGCACCAGGTGAGGCTGATCTTGCTGACAAACATTCTTAAATGGAATCTTTTAACAATGATGGCATGCACAGCGAAGCTAACATTAGAGCCTCCCCAAATTATTCTCCCTTCTTTTAGTATTAGATTTTCAAGATTCATTCTCCTTTTTTCCCCCCTTCTTCCTCCTTTTTCTCCCAGCTTCCCCCAAAATAAGTAATCTCTATTCCATCCCAATACTTTTTTCCATTCTCCCTGAGACCTCAAGGAAAAATCATCAGAGTTCTCCACATTTTGAAAGTGGAGGCTGAGGTTCCCTGGCTTGTTTCAAGATTGTCTGAGTTACCCCATACCTCAAGTGGAAAGACTGGGGGCCAGGAGCTCTGTCTTCCCTCTTTCCCCACCTCCATGTCCCATGAGGAGGATCTAGTAAAAGTAAGTTTAGGGGAGTGCCCAGTAAGGGGAAGCATCATGGCTTAAGGGAAAGAACATGGACCTGGGAGCCAGAGGACCTGGGTTCTAATCCCAGCTTCACCAAACACCTAGTATGTGACTTCAAACAAGTCAATTAAATTTGCTGTGCCTCAGTTCTTTCATTTTCAAAATGGGAATTCAAACCTATTTTCCCTCCTTGTCTGTGAGCTTCACATGAGATATGATTACCTTGTATCTACCCCAGCAATTAGTACAGTGCTTGGCACATAGTAAGTGCTTAACAAATATTACTATTATTATTATTATTAGGAACCAAGACCTTCTGGCACTGACAAAGGGTCCAAGCCAAAGGTGATATAATTGTTTAGCATCTCACAATCTTCAGAAGTTTGTATACTATTAATAGTGGTATTTGTTAATTGCTTTCTAGCACTGAACTAAGCACTGGGATAGATGCAAGATAATCAGGTCAAACTCAGTTCCTGTTCCATGTAAGGCTCACAGTCTAAATAGGAGGGAAAACAGATATTTAATTTCTATTTTACAGTTGAGGAAACTGAGGCACAGAGAATTAAGTGACTTACCCAAGGTAAAGCAGCAGGTGTGTAGCAGGTGTGTGTAGTTGAAGATAGAACCCAGGTGTTCTGACTCCCAGCCTGTTCTTAACAGTAAGCCATGCTGTTTACATATCCTAAATCTCTTTCTAGTGCATTCTAAACTATTTCCGATGATTTTGTCCATAGAAGTACAACCTTGCTTGAACTTTAATCTCTTTAGGTCTTATTGCATCATCTGTAAAATGAGGAAAATTATAGCCACTTCCTTTCCATCAATCATTCATTCAATCAATGGCATTTACCGAGTACTCGGTGGAGAGCACAGTGCTAAATGGAGAGTACAACAGAGTTGAAAGACATGATTCCTGCCCTCAGGAAGTTTACAATCCAGCAGAGAAGGCAGACATTAAAATAATTGAAGATAAAAATTGAGTACAGATATGTACTTGAGTGCTCTGGAAGAAGTGGAGTGAGTGCCCGAGTACTTAGGGGATGCAGAAGTGCTGAAGTGGCAGTGGGGAGAAGAAAGTGAAGTGAAGTGAAGTGGCAGGGTGGGGAGATGAGAAATTAATCAGGGAATGTCTTCTGAAAGGCTTTGAAGATGGGGAGAGCAAGTTCTTTTGGATATGAAGAGGGAGGGAGTCCGAAGTAGGAGGAAGGGTATGAGCACCAGGTCGGCAGTAAGAGAGATTAGAACGAGGCTCACTGAGTAGGTTGGAATGGAAGAAGTGAACCGTGTAGACCAAGGTGTTGTGAGAAAGGAGCAAGGAGAAGTAAAGGAGAGAAAGGAGACTGAGTGCCTTAAGACTAATGGTTAGGAATTATTGCTTTTCAACTCATATCACTGTTACAAAAGATTAAGAAGATCATATACAAGGGAATGGATTAATTTAAATATCATTCATTAGTAGTATTTATTGAGTACTCACTGTGTGCTGACCACCACATTAAGTTATTGGGAGAGTATAATAGAGTTACTAGACAGAATTCCTGTCCTCAAGGAGCTTACAAACTAGCAATCTAGGAAACAAATACATGGTGTGATATTTTAGGTGTAAAAGTTAACCTTTAGTGTGGGGTTAATCAAAATTGGGTTTGTGAAAGGTAAGGAGTGGGAGAATTTGGTTTACATTTTGTCAGAATTTTAAATCATTTTCCTTTGGCATGAGCCTCAGTCTTTAAAAATATGCATGATCTTGAGTAGGTCTCAAAACTCTAAAAATGAGTCATTTCTTAGATTGGATTAAGACTGAATTTAATCTCCATGAAATATGATTCAAAGGAATATATCCTTGTTTAGTTCAGCAATTCTAGATAAAAATGTTCATTTAATCTGCTAGCATTCATATAGGCAAACTACTGTAATTTGTTGAAAAATGTTCCTTGTAAATTCTAAAGGGCATTAACCATAATTACTGAAGTAGTTGAGAGTCATCTGAGAGTCATCTGTAATAAACTATAACTTCAAGATAAATGAAAACTATGATGCTAAACATTTAAATGTGAATAAATAAAAGGTGTTAAACTACTTCCCCAGTATAACTAAAATTAAATGTGTACTATGCCTCAGAGATCATTTTGTTGGCCTCTACCAAAACAAGTAGAAGGTTAGAGATGGAAGAGACCACCAGATCACATGGCCCAACATTCTGTCTCCAAACTGGTGAACACACAAACCTTTCCACTTTCCATGGATACAAGTAAATCGGACACAGTCCCTGTCCTACTTGAGGCTCACAGTCTCAATCTCTATTTGAAAGATGAGGTAACTGAGACACAGAGAAGTGAAGTTATTTGTCCAAGTTCACACAGCAAAGTGGCAGAGCTGGGCTAGAACCCATGATCTACTAACTTTCAGGCCTGTGCTCTATCTACTACACCATGCTGCTTCCTGATATATAGATATCTGATATAGGAGAACTGAGCATACAATGTATCTATGTCTCTGTGTGTGTTTTTGTGTATGATACATTTGACTGCCCAATGCACTGACCCCTAGCCCTCATCCTCCCTCCCCGAACCTCTTTTCCCCTTCGTATTTGAGAAGACACCATTCTCTCTGCTTTTAAAGCCCTACTAAAATCACTTCTTTTCCAAGAGGCCTTGCCTGACTAAGCCTCTATTTCCCCCACTCACTCTCCCTTCTATGTCACCTATTCACTTGATCTGAACACCTTAATCATTTTTTTCTTTATGAAACTTGTTAAATGCTTACCATGTGCCAGGCACTATACCAAGAGCTGGGATAGCTACAAGCTAATCAGGTTGGTTACAGTCCATGCCCCACATGGGGCTCACAGTATTAATCTCCATTTTACAAATGAGTTAACTGAGGCACAGAGAAGTTAATTGACTTGTCCAAGATCACACAGCAGACAAGTGGCAAAGCTGGGATTAGAATTCAGGTCCTTCTGATTCCCAGGCCAATTCTCTATCCACTAGGCCATGCTGCTTTTCAATATCAATATCAATGTTGATATTCTCAATATCAACTGGATATTACTTGATATCCACCCCCACCTAATGTGCATAGCCTGATAATCTTCCATTTCTCCTATCAATAATTTCTTTAATGTCTGTCTCCCCCTCTAGTCTGTAAACTCCTTGTAAGCAGGGCTAATATCTACCACCTCTACTGTATTATAATCACCCAAGCACTTAGTATAGTACTCTGCACACAGTAAGTGCTCAATAAAAACCACTGATTGATTTCTTGATTATAATGTCTAAGAATAAATCACTGAGGTGAAAAAAGGTATCCAGAAGTTTCCTGAATAGCTCTATTATTATAAATCCCAATATCCTAATATCCTTTATTATTCATCAAGTAGCTAAGACATTGTACAAGACTAAAAGTTGTCACTTTGCTTAGATATTAGGGAAATGTAGAGAATTGATAAAGTGAAATTGAACCAAAAAATGTTTACTAAACTAAAGATGTTTGCAAACTGGATAGTATATGCAGAATATATATTTTTTTTAAATGCCTGTTTTTAACACAACCACCAACATTTCCTATTTTGATCTAGGACCATTTGTAAAAATATGTTGAAGCTCTCTAGTGGTTATATTTTCCAGCTGTAATTGGGAAATTCTGGGAGATTGGATTTTATTGAGTGTCACCCAAAATTATCTAGCCCAAGAGATTGCATGTGTTTAAGTGATTAGAAAAAGATTAGTTATCAACCTAAGGAACTGCCACATTTCTCAGTTCACATACTCCAAATGGTGTTAATAGTCTTCACTTTCACAATGTTCTGTTTTTCCCAGATGTGAGGGCTTATAGTAGTGTAAAGTGTAAATCAGGGTAGTAGAAGAAGTTGCCAAAGAGACTGCTGTTTCCAGGATTATTTTTTCTTCGTTTCTAGACATTGACAATAAAGGATGAACAAATCTTGTAAGGCTTGGCCTGAATCATGATCAGTTAATTGAGTTTATCACTGACTGAAGGGTCAACCCTCACATGTGGTGGCCAATGATCAGGCACAAACAAGAGAATAATAATGATAATAATAATAATGGTAATATTAAGTGCTCACTGTATGTCAAAGCTCCATAATAAGTGATGGGATTGATTCAATGTAATTGGAACGGATACAGTCCCTATCCCACAAGAGGCTCACAATGTAAGGGGGAGAGAGAGCAGGTATTGGGAAATTGAAGGACAGAGAAGTTCAATGACTTGCCCAAGGTCACACGGCAGGCATGGGGAGAGATAAGATTAGAATTCAAGTCTCCTGAATCCTGAGCCTTTGCTCTTTACACTAGGCCTTTCTGCTTCAAGTGCTTATGCGGTTCCCTGAACCCAGTAAGTGCTCAGTAATAATAATTATAAAAATAATGGTACTTGTTAAGTGCTTACTATGTGCCAAGCACTGTTCTAAGCACTGGGGTAGATACAAGTTAATCAGATTGGACACAGTCCCTGTCCCACATTGGGCTCATGCTATTAATCCCCATTTTTTACAGATGAGGTAACTGAGGCACAGAGAAGTGAAGTGACTTGCCCAAGATCACACAGCAGACAAGTGGTGGAGCCAGGATTAGAACCCATGGCCTTCTGACTCCCAGGCCCGTGCTCTATCCACTATGCCATGCTGCTTCATGATTGATGGTGAATGGTGTTCCAAAAAGACACCTTAGAACCATTATTATTTCAAAATTGTATCAGGGAGTTAGAAAACAGTAAGAGTTATTAAGGGATAGATACTGGTACCTGATAAGGTCAGAGTCAGGTTCAAAGTGCCTTGTGCAAGTCACGTTACATGACTTTGAACACACAGGATCCCAAACTAAATTATTGGTTTTTCTGATGCATTGTCATAGTGGTCTACAGTACAACCTGAAAATGCTCCACAGACTTTTACATTTTGAAAAATCCAGGAAGAATATATTCAAATTGGTTTAAGCCAAAAATAGAGGGATCAATAGAGGACTTCAACATAATGGTTCCATTTGGAAACAAATGTGATTTTGTGGTTTATAAGCAAGGAAGAGATGTGCTGAATCTCAAAAAGAACATTGAAATAGTACTGAATAGATATTGAAATAGTTAATGCGGTGGAACAGCAAAGGACAAACTTAATAGTTTTACGACGTGGAATTGTCAGTTGGTCACATTGTGACTCCGCCACTTTGCTGTGACAACTTGAGCAAGCTACTTAACTTTTCTGTCCTTCAGCTACCTCATCTGTAAAATGGGGATTAATACCATGAGCACCACGTTGGACATGGACTGTGTCCAATCTGATTAGCTCATATCTGCCTCAGCATTCAGTAGAGTGTCTGGCACATAGTAAATCCTTAAAAAATACCATAAAAAAAGAGCCATAGGCCCTGGCCCACAGTGGTTCCTCTCAGTGCCATTGTTAGGTCCCTCATCCTTTAATCCCAACAGCAATTGCAGGCCTCCTGCCACTACCAACTTGCCACCACTTGGAATGGCAGCCAAATCAGATTCAACATGGCAGGGTGAGATGGAGCACTTTTCCCTGCTCTCTCTGATGTGGCAGCTGCCCGCCACAGTGTGAAGGAATTCCTACCCTCAAAGCCGAGCTCTGACTTAGGGAGGAGGTAACCCCCTCACCAGTCCTGTGCTCAAGCTCTGGTGACTGGCATGACTGCTTCTGTAAAGGAACACAGCCCTCAGATTATTCAACCCTGGCTTGGGGTGGGCAGGGAAAGGCTGGTCAGTGAGAGGAGTGTGGATATCTTCCACTGTAGAATCAGGAGATACTGGATGGCTTTGGGATACCCTCTACCTCCCTTCCCCACTCTGAGTTCAGGTAAAGTGAGTGGGGAAGTCCCAGGGAACAGCAGCAGGCTGTATCTTTCCCAGCATGGGTTGCTGCTAGGTATCACTCCCTCACATAGGCTGTTCGCCTATCCCATTCCTGTAGCCAGGGTTGCAGCAGGGCCTCTCCACCCACACTGTGTCTAGCATGGGCATGTGTGACCAAGAGCATGAGATACATAGATACCCAGCAGTGAGTCACGCTGCTGAAAGTCAATTCCATTGGCAATGACCACAGATCAAGCCTTCTCTTCACCTTTAGTAGAGCTTCTGCTCCTCTCCTTGTTCCTCTTCTGACAGATCAATCAATCAATCAATCAATCATGTTTATTGAGTGTTTACCGTATACAGAGCACTGTGCTAAATGCTTGGGAGAGTACAATATAATGACACATTTCCTGCTCACAATGAGCTTACAGTCTAGAGGAGGAGATGGACCATAATATAAGTAAATTACAGGTATGTACTTAAGTGCTGTGGGGCTGGGAGGTGGGGATGAATAAAGAGAGCAAGTCAGGGCAACACAGAAGGGAGTGGGAGAAGAGGAAATGAAGGCTTAGTCAGGGAAGGCTTCTTGGAGGAGATGAGCCTTCAAAGAGGCTTTGAAGTGGGGGAGCGTAGTCTGTTGGATAGAAAGAGGGAAGGCATTCAAGGCCAGAGACAGGTTGTGGGTGAGAGGTCAATGGTGAGATAGACAAGATCGAGGTACAGTGAGTAGAGGAGCGAAGTGTGCAGGCTGAGTTGTAATAGGAGAGTAGTTTGGGGCAGTAGGCGGAGGCAAGATGACTGAGGGCTTTGAAGCCAATAGTAAAGAGTTTCTGTTTGATGTGCTGGTGGATGGGCAACCACTGGAGGTTCTTGGTGAGTAGAGAAACATGGATTGAATGTTTTTATAGAAAAATGATTTGGCAGTACAGTGAAGTATGGACTGGAGTGGGGAGAGACAGAAGGCAGGGAGGTCAGCAAGGAGGCTGATACAATAATCAACGCAGGATAGGAAAAGAGCTTGGATTAACATGGTAGTACTTTGAATGGAGAGGAAAGGATGGACTTTAGAGATGTGGAGGTTGAACTGACAGGATTTAATGATGGATTGAATATGTGTATTGAATGAGAAAGAGAAGTCAAAGGTAATGCCAAGGTTACGGGCTTGTGAAACAGGAAGGATGGTGGTGCTGTCTACACTGATGGGAAAGTCAGGAGAAGGACAGGGTTTGGGTGGGAAGATGAGGATGTTAAATTTGAGGTGATGGCAGGATATTCAGGATGGCAGGAGAGATGGAGGCAGAAGCCTCAGGTTTCCTCCCTTCCTGGGGAAGCAGAAGGTTCATCTGGCTAGGGGTGTCGATTGGGCTTGGATGTCAGGTGGGAGGTCTTCCCATACTGAGACTGCACAGTGCAGCTGAGAGATGCCCCCTCTCATTACCTAGCAGGGGTAGAAGCCCAGAGCAGCTTAATGGAATGAGTGCTGGGAGAGGGGCCTAAGGTTATGGGTCTAGTCATTGTTGACTAGAATAGCCCCAGGGTCCACAGGTGTCTTAGTAATGATAGTGATAATTATAGTATTTGTTAAGTGCTTACTATGTGCTAGGGTGCTGTTCTAAGCATTGGATAGATACAAGGTAATCAGGTTGGACACAGTCCTTGTCCTACATGGGGCTCACACTTTTAATCCCCATTTTACAGATGAGGTAGCTGAGGCTCAGAGACATGAAGTGATTTTTCTCAAAGTGGAAGAGCCAGAATTAGACCCCAGGTCCTTCTGACTCCAGAGTTCTCTAACCTTGTTCATGACTCAGTTTTCTCTGGTCCCAGAGAGAAGGCAGAATTAAGAAAGGGCATGGCCTAGTGGGAAGAGCACAGGCCTGGAAGTCAAAGGACCTAGGTTCTAATCCCAGCTCCACTGCTTGTCTGCTATGGGACCTTGGCTAAGTCACTCAATTTCTCTGTGACTCAGTTTCCTCATCTGTAATTAAATTGTACTCTCTCCCACTAAGATTGTATTATGCATTTATCCCAGCACTTAGTACAGTGCTCGGCATATAGTAAGTGCTTAACAAGTACCATAAAAAACTGGAAAAAATGGTTTTAAATTGTCATGAGAGAAAGCTTGATTAGACCTAAATCATGGAGTGATTTAGACAGGAGGCAATGGCATCATTAAAAATGGAGCATCATAATAACAGTAATAATAATGATATTTGTTAATAGCTACTATGTGTCAGAAGCTGTGATAAAGTGCTGGGGTAGATACAAGTTAATCAGGCCAGGCACAGTTGCTGTTCCTCATGGGGCTCACAGTCAAATGGGGAGGAAGAACAGGTATTTGATTCCCATTTTTTGGAGGAGGAAACTGAGGCAGAGAGAAGTTAAGACACTTGCCCAAGGGCACATAGCAGGCAAGCAACAAAGGCAGGATTAGCATCCCAACTTCTGACTCACAGGCAGGTGCTCTTTCCACTAGGCAACACTTCTTCTAATCACAAAATAATAAGGGAGCTCCTAGGATAACAATTTTGCAGCTATTTGCAAATTAGTAATAATAATAATAATAATGGTATTTGTTAAGCATTCACTAAGTGCCAAGCACTGTTCTAAGCACTGGGGAAGATAACGAGGTTATCAGGTTATCTTGCATCATTTAGGAATGGTCCAGAAAATTTGTTGAAATTCTGTCTGGTTCATTGAATCTTTGGGATTTATTTTCTTTCGCTCTGCTCCCTTCTGCTCATCCCATTTCCCCACTTATTTGAGGTGGTGATGAGATGCACAGGATTATGTAAAATCTGGGGAAAGAGGAAAAAAAATTACGCCCCATTCCTTATGTATGTATGATTGTACTATAATATTTCTCTCTCTCTAATCTATTTTAATATCTGTCTCCCCCTGCAGAATATAAGCTCCTTGTGAGCAGAGAGCGTGTCTATCACCTATAATAATAATAGTATTTAAGTGCTTACTATATGCCAAGCACTGTTCTAAGTAGTTGTCCCACATGGGGATCACAGCCTTAATCCCCATTTTTCAGATGAGGTAACTGAGGCCCAGAGAAGTTAAGTGACTTGCCCAAGTTCACACAGCAGACAAGTGGTAGAGATGGGATTAGAACCTTTTATTAGAACTGGGATTAGAACAATTTATGTTGCATTGTACTTTCCTAAATGCTTAGTACAGTGCTCTATGCACAGTAAGCGCTCAATAAATAACAATGATGGACTGATTCATTTATTGATCCATTTTTTTATAGAATGCATTTAGTGCTTACTATGTGCCATGGTCTGTACTAAACACTGGGGTAGATACAAGATAATTGGGCTGGACACAGTCCCACATAGGGCTCACAGTTTAATTCCCATTTTCAGATGAGGTAACTGAAGCACAGAGTAGTTAGGTGAGTTACCCAAGGTCACACACAAGACAGGTAGCAGAGCTGGGATTAGAACTCATGACCTTCTGACTTCCTGGCTCATGCTTTATCCTTTCTGCCATGCTGCTTCAGGGAGGGTGTGTGAGCACCAGCTATGACCACTGGCTGCCATATATAATCGTAGTAATTCAGGACCTACTTGTCACAACTTTTCACTTACCACTGCTGAGTGAGTGGCTTCAAATCTTTTTGCCTATAATCACAATTTCCAGCTTGATTCCAGGCCTGATCAAGTGGTGGGAAACCTGTAAAAGGCTTCTTCAACTGCAGTGTTATCTTGTTGTCTTGTGGTTGTGTGTCCCTTATGTTTCTTCATTCATTCAATTATATTTATTGAGCGCTTACTGTGTGCAGAGCACTGTACTAAGCACTTGTCTTTATACTTCCCATCTGCTAAACTGCAAGGTCTTTGAAGGCAGGGATCATCTTTACCAATTCCATTGTACTCTCTCAAGTATTTAATAGCATGTTCCGCACACAGAAAACTCTTCATAAATACTATTTATTGATTGTTTGATTCAGCACCACATATGGTGAGTAAATCCTCAAGAGGAAATGACCTGCAATGCATGCAAGAGCAAGCTTCCTGGTATAGCATTTCATTGGCCAGGTTTGTCCATCTGGGAGCTCCATTTTCTAAAATCGTTTTCCTTTGCCCCTTTATTCCCTCATTTCCTTTATTTTGAACTAGCTGACAGTTGCAAAGCATGTGTATGTGAGTTCTCTCTCTCTAGTGTCAAAAAAAAATCTCAGTGGATTGCTAGGGTTAAAATATACCATGCATTTCTTAAGCACCAATGAGAGTTCTCAAAAGAGTAGAAATCAGGTCATCTCCATATTCTACAAAGGTCATGGTGCAAAATACAAGATTGTTTCATTAATTTTGGGCTTCATTTTCTTCTTCTCCTGAAATGTCTTGATATATGCCTTCTTGAGGCTGGTGGTGGAAGTAGTAGTAGTAGTAGTAGTAGTAGTAGTAGTAGTAGTAGTAGTAGTAGTAGTAGTAGTAAGTAATGAAACAGCATCACCTTTTGCATAGAGCAAGGGCCTGGGATTCAGAAGGACCTGGCTTCTAATCCCAGCTCCTCCACTTGTCTATTGTGTGAGCTAGGACAATCATTTACCTCATCTGTAAAATGGGAATTAAGATTGTGTGCCTTATGTGGGACAGGGACTGTGTCCAATTCAATTACCTTTTATCTACCCCAGTGCTTGGAACATAATAAGTGCCTAACCACAATTATTATTAGTAGTAGTACTTGTCCCATGCCATCGAGTCATCCGACCCATAGAAATACCATGGACACATCTCTTCCATAACGCCCCACCTCCATCTACAATCGTTCTGGTAGTGGATCCATAGAGTTTTGTTGGTAAAAATACAGAAGTGCTTTACCATTGCCTCCTTCCGTGTAGTCAATTTGAATCTCCGCCCTTGACTCTCTCCCATGCTACTGCTGCCCAGCACAGGGGAGTTTTGACTTGTAGCAGATTGCCTTACACTCGCTAGCCACAGCCCAAGCTAGGAATGGAACAGACGGCCTCTGCTTGACTCTCCCTCCCATAGTCGAGATGGGTAGAGTACTAGAAACTCTCCAGGTGTGACCTTGAGAGGGGGATTAGTAGTACTAGTATTTATTAAATGCTTTCTGTGTTCAAAGCATTACATTAATTTCTGGAAGCAAATACACAAGTGAGAACTGGACATGGTCGCTGTCCTTGGGGGAGGGTTTACAATCTAAATCTAAAAGTAATCAATCTAAAGTAATCAATCTAAAAGTACAAGAAGGGAAATGGGACTAAGAAACAGACTCATGAGGAATGACAAGAGACTAAAACACAACACAGATCAATACACAAAATAAAACCAAGATCAGTTGGGTGCTTTGGCTAGAGGACCAGAATTTCAGGTTCCTTGGGGCTCAGAGTTCAGGACACGCCCATAAGCCACAGCAACCTCTACAGCAGCCACAAGTCTTCCAGGGGGTTTTGAAGAAGCCTCAGGTTGTGGGTGTTTTTCTCTTTCCCAATGGGACTTGGAAGGCAGGATGGGATGAAGTCTCCTTGATAGTGTGGAAGAGAGTTGGTACCAGTTCCCAGAGAGGCAGCGAGGCTGGTAATAGGGTGATCTTCTCCCCACTTCTCACATGCCTCATTCTCTGTCCTTATCCCTTGGAAGACACCTATAGCTGTGGGCTAGAGGGTTTGTTAGGAAGGAGCACAACCCTCCCAACAAACGCACCTGCAGAAATGCCCTAGGGATATTCCAGCCTCTTCTGAATCTGAGCAACACCTTGGTGGGACTGACCATCTGAACCTTTTCACCCTTTTTCTTGAAGCAAAACCATAGTGTGATGCAAATATGAAAACAATCACTGGTCTAAACATCAAGGACCCAAATCAAACACTGGGACATGTAAAATGTTCTTTTCTTTTCTCTTTCCTTTTTAATCATTCAGTGAACTTGGGACCACCACAGGTTCATTGGCAGCAGTAAATGGTCACGTTCTTATCTCTTAGTCCATACTTCACTCTGTTGCTTGGATCAGTTTTCTAAAAAATGTTCAGTCCATGTTTCCCCACTTCTCAAGAACCTCCAGTGGTTGCCCAACCACCTCTGCAGCAAACAGAAACTCCTTACCATCAGCTTTAAAGCACTCAATCGCCTTGACTCTTCCTACCTACAGTCAAAAAGGGTGAAAAGAGAAACAGCATGGCACCGTGGTTAAAGGATAGGCCTGGGAGTCAGAAGGACTTTGGTCCTAATCCGAGCTCTGCCACTTGTCTGCTGTGTGACCTTGGGTAGGTCACTTAACTTCTCTGTGCCTCATTTAGCTCATCTGCAAAATGAGGATTAAGAACATGAGTCCCATTGGAACAGAGACTGTGTCCAACCTGATAAACTTGTATCTATCCTAGTGCTTGGCACATAATAAGCACTTAACAAATACCATAAAAAGGGATGGATTAGATGGCAGCCTCTCCCTCCCCTTTCTGCTATCACCAGGAAGGAGTTCCATCCTGCTAGAGAGGAGGGTGAAGAAAGCTGGGAGCACATCACCACTGGGGAGCTGGGGGATGTAGAAGGCCTGGGACAGCACCCTCCAGAACAGAGGAACAGCCCCAGCCCTCACAGGAGCAGGTACAGGTGAGCAAAGGCCCTGCTCTGTGTTTAAAACATTGGGTACTGTAGCTCCTAGATGACTATAAGATGGTTGAGCTCTTTGTGGGTAGGAAATGTGTCTAATGTTATACTGTACCCTTCCAAGTACCTAGTAGAGTACTTTGCACACAGTAAGCACTCAATAAACATGATTGAATGAATGAATGGTTGTGAACAGGAAAATGTCTACCAAGTCTGTTACATTGCACTCTATCAAGCACTTGGTACAGTGCTGTATGTATTGTAAGTGCTAAATAAATGTCATTGATTGATTAATTAATTGATGGGAGAGATGGTGGCAACTTCAGCCCTACTTGGAGTGTGGGGGAAACCTAAGAATCATTGTTTTTAAATCATTATGTATCACTCTTGTTGTCTTTTTTGCCTCCCTTTTATTTTCCCGTGGGTGAGTTCTCCATCCATATTCCTCTAGTTTATGAGCCCCCATGATTTAGAACACTTTTCACCTTTTAAGTATTAAATATCATTACTCCTGGAAGGAGACAAAGGAAAGGGTGTTGGCTAATGCAGAAGAGGCCAGTGCAAACTTTGAGTACCACACCAGATCAACTGATGATGGATTTTGAAGCATGGCCTAGTGGAAAGAGCACAGGCATGGATGTCAGAGAACCTGGGTTCTAATTGCGTGACTGCTGTCTGACCTTGGACAAGTAACTAGACTTTGAGCCCTATGTGGGATAGGGACTGTGTCCAACCAATTAACTTGTATTTGCCCCTGTACTAGGAACAGTGCTTGACATATAGTAAATGCTTAAAAAATATAATAATAGCAATAATAACATTAAGAATAATTTGTTGAATAATTGCTATTTCAGGGGATAAGTAGGGCATTCTATTCATCTGCCTCCAAAGCTTCTTTGCCAATAAGAGGTTCATATTCTTTGGACTGACAACTGTCCCCCACCCCACCTTACCTCCTTCCCCTCCCCACAGCACCTGTATATATGTATATATGTTTGTACGTATTTATTACTCTATTTATTTTATTTGTACATATTTATTCTATTTATTTTATTTTGTTAATATGTTTTGTTTTGTTCTCTGTCTCCCCCTTCTAGACTGTGAGCCCACTGTTGGGTAGGGACCTTCTCTATATGTTGCCAACTTGTACTTCCCAAGTGCTTAGTACAGTGCTCTGCACACAGTAAGTGCTCAATAAACACGATTGAATGAATGAATGAATGCAACGAATCAATATCCATCTTAAGAATCAAATCTACAATTACCACCATGACAGGGCAATGACCTGATTAAATATCCCAGACCTGCCAATTCACTGCTGTGAAGAGCAGGGAGACTTTGAAAGCTGCTATAGGATAGATCTTGTAGTTTTTTCCTTTCTTTTTTTTGTGCAAACGTTATAAATTTGATTGTTTCATTTAAAGGATAATAACAGAAGTTATCTCAACAACCAGTGGAAGATCACTCTGAACAAGTTATTTTTTTTAAAGGGGAAATGTGGTGATGTCAAGTGTAAGTGTTATTAACCACAATTTAAAAAATAACAGATTGTACCATCCCATCAACTGTGACAATCTCTCCTTTTTCATAGCCAAACACCAACTGCGCTTCCTGTGTCATAACCTCTATTGTGGCAGGAAGTCCAGTTTGAAGCTGTAAAGATCCTTTAAAGGAGCTGATGTGTTTTGCACTAATTGCCAGCCATTCAGAAAGACAGATTCTGTACATGGTGTGTGCTCTAATCACTTTTACATATTGATGACCCTATCATGAACATCAATACACTGGAGTAATACATTTCAGAAACAATAATCTTTAGAACAAAAGTAGCTCACTCTAAAATGTCCAGTAAAATTAAGCATCCTAAATACTCAACGAAAAGAAGTTTCTATCCTTCTAGAGCTCCTTGAGACCTTAGGGAAAAGTTCAGTAGTTTCCCTACTTGTCATATCAGAATAACTGTGTTTTTCTGCTACAAGAAAGCTTCTAGTAGATACAAACATATCATCATCAATGATATTTGCTGAACACTTACTGGGAGTGTAGAACTGCACTAAGCACTTGGGATGGTACAATACAACAGAGGTAGTAGACAGGTTTCCTGTCCACAATGAGGTTATAACCCACCTTCTGACCCTCTTGTGGATTATCTATGAAATATCTTTCATGCTGTGAGGCAACGAAGCCTTACACTAGGTTTTTCTCCAGCCTGGGTATTCATATTAACTATGAAGATAGGATGCATCCATTGGATGTAGAAATCATTCTCATTTCATGTACTATGGTGGGTAGCCCATTTTTGCCATCCAGAATACAATTCTTGCTCTCTAGAAGTTTGCACTCAAAAGCAGCAAATCCCACACAATGTCCAATACTGTACATCATTATACAGCAGAGTCTATAGTTAGGAGGATCTTGCTTGTGTGCTTGGGAGAGTACATTACAACAGTGTTAGCAGACACATTCCCTGCCCACAGTGAGCTCACAGTCTTCAATACCTCATAGAATCTCAGACATTTTCTCCTGATCCAGTATCACTTTTAGAATCAACACTTCATTTATGTAGACATGGGAAGGATTAATCAAAACCACTCCCTTGACTGGATTCATAGGGTCTAGTGCCCCATCAGACATGAATGATGAAGCTGTGTTGGTAATTTCATCAAAAACTAATACATCCTTTTACTCTCATTATCTCATTATTCATCTGTAAAATGGAGATTCAATGTCTGTTCTCTCTCCCGATTAGACTGTGAGCTCCATATGGGATAGGGACTGTGTCTGACCTGATTACCTTTTATCTATACGAGAGCATAGAACAGTGCTTGACACATAGGAAGGGTTTAAGAAATACCATAATTCAAAAAAGTGCCTTTGACTTGGAATATCTGCCTACGTATTAAGGGAGAGGCATAATTAATAATGAGTGAGTACAAATGAAGACCATATTTCATTCATTTGACTTCCACTATACAAGGCTCCTAAGGGTAAGCCCTCAGAAACAATTTTAGGGTGAATTCTTACACCAAAACATTTATTTACAAACCTGCTTTGTTTTTTATCTTGCGTCACATAGAATCTCAATTTACTCCACCTAATAACCCCAAATGTTTAAGGATGGTAAGAGCCCGGAAATATAAATGTCATTTTATACTTGGGTAAACAGAAACATCAAACAGTGAAATGATTTGGCCAAGTTCGTTCAGAAAACTAATTATAAAGCTATCACTATCAAGTGTCTGATATTCATCCCTAAGGCTCTATTCTCTAGAGCTCTGTTTTTTCAACCATTGGTATTCAAACATAGGTGATATTTCTCAGGTCTTGGAGCAGTATTAAGCCCAAACCTCTTAGAAAACTCAATATCAATCAATCAATTAATCACATTTACTGAGTGCTTATTGTGTGCAGAGCACTGCACTAAACACTTGGGAGAGTATAAGAGTTGGTAGACATGTTCCCTGCCCACAGTGAGCTTACCTTTTAGAGGATATTTACTGAACATTTACTAAGCACATTGGAGAGCACAATGCAAAAGAGCAGGTGCAAGAGGAACCCTGTCCACTAGGAGCTTCCAAAGTAGAATGGGAAAGACACTGAAATGAATTACATTTGAATAATGGGTAGGGACCACTCAGAGAAGCAGCATGGCTCAGTGGAAAGAGCACGGTCTTTGGAGTTAAAGGTCATGGGTTCAAATCCAGGCTCTGCCAATTGTCAGCTGTGACTTTGGGCAAGTCACTTAACTTCTCTGGGCCTCAATTACCTCTTCTGTAAAATGGGGATTAAGACTGTGAGCCCCCCGTGGGACAACCTGATCACCTTGTAACCTCCCCAGCGCTTAGAACAGTGCTTTGCACATAGTAAGCACTTAATAAATGCCATTATTATTATTATTATTATTATTATTATTATTATTATTATTATTTGTTGCCGACTTGTACTTTCCAAGAGTTTAGTACTGTGCTCTGCACAGAGTAAGTGCTCAATAAATGCAATTGAATGAATGAATGTCTTTAAGTGCTGCAAGGCTGGGGAAGGGGTGAATATAAAAGTGCTTAAGGGGAACAGGGCCAAGTATATAGATGATGAAGAAGGGAAGTGAGGGCTTAGTTTGGGGAAAGTCTCTTGAAGGAGCTTTGATTTTAGTATGGTTGGAAGATGGAGAGACTGTTGATCGGTTGGATAAGAAGGGGGAGGAAATTCCAAGCCAGGATGTGGGCAATGGATCAGAAGTTGGAAAGATGAACTCTTGGTACAGGTGAGAAAGAACAAAATGTGCAGGTTGGGATGTTTGTAAGAAGTCAGGAAGGTAAGGTAGGAAGTGAAGAGCTGAGTGCTTTAAAACTGATTATATCGAGTTTCTGTTTAATGCTGAGGTAGATGAGGAATCACTGGAGATTTTTGAGGAGAGGGAAGATGTGGACTGAGCTTTTTATAGAAAAAAGAGTGAAGTGAGGACTGGGGTGGGGAGAAACAGGAGGCAGGGAGGTCAGCGAGGTGGCATATGCAGAATTCAAAACAGGACATTACGAACACTCAATAATAATAATTGTGGTACTTGTTAAGCACTCATTAAGTGTTAAACACTGGAGTAGATACAAGTTAATCAGGTTGGACACAATCCTTGTCTCACATGGGGCTCACACTCTTAAATCCCCAGTTTACAGATGAGGTAAATGAGGCCTAGAGAATTTAAATGACTTGCCCAAGGTCACTGGAACCGGAATTAGAACGTAGGACCTTCTGACTCCTAGGGCCTTGCTCTATCTACTAAGTCACATGGCTTCTGGTATTCCTTCTACAAATAGTTGAGGATAATTTGATTTCTTTCTTGGTTTTTAGGTAATTATTTAGATTCTGTTAATATAAAGAAATTTTTATAGGTAAAATGTGCTGTGATTCTATGTGTTGTTTTAGTTCTCCTTCAAGCAATTAATACAGTGTTCTGCACACAGTAAGCGTTCAATAAATACCATTGATTAATTGATTCCATTGACTCCATTAGCTGTTTCCTCCCACTGGAGGGTTTCTGTGATTCCAGAGATTCAGTGAGATTCCAGTGCCAGTTGATTGGCAGATTTTTTTTAAAAAAGATCTTTCATTCAGTGTTTTGAAAGTCACAGGATGTGACTGTCTTTGCTAAAGTGAAGGACAGAGGTGATGCTTCTGAAAACAAAGCCTATTATTTATTTGAGCACTAGACATCCTAACTCACCCAGTGGGAGAGTAGGAGTGTCTACAAGAGGGTCAGAGAGGGAGCAGAACATTCTGTGAACATGAGCTTCCTGCATATTCACAGAACTTGCTTTTTTTATCTAAAGTAACCTAAAAAATATACCCCAGTTTATTATAGTTTTCCACCTTCATGGTGCTTGTTTAACTGCAGAGAGGAAAGAGAAAATATAAATACAGAGGAATGTGGAAATATGCCTTCACATTTAAAAAAAAAAGAAAGTACTCAAGCAAGAGGAAGAGGTTACACTTCTGTGTATGAAAGGTCTGTTATTGCTTTCTCTAGTAATCAACCTTCTGGGAGAGCAATAAAATCAAGTTGTTGTTTATACCCTATAAAATGTTTAAATGGCATTGTAAAGATTAGCAGAAAGTTTCTTTTCCTCTCTTTGCCACAGTGAAATAGTGGGCCCTAAAAATGGATTTCAGTAAGGCTATTGGATGGAAAGGTTCAGTCCCTAGAAACTCTAATCCATAGTTTCCAAACCACAGGCTGTCCCTCAGGGCTTCAGTCTGAATCAGGATTCAGGGTTAACTGCTAGCCAGCTTCCTTTCAAAAAAGCCAATGAGCTTTTTCTTTCAGAGGGGGAAATTCAGAGATCTTCACCAAGCTTCAGCGATTTTTACAACCCTTATGCAAGGGAGGTTGAAAACAGGCAGGCCAAGCTTTACTTCTCACTATTTTCATTCTCCTTGTGGCACATCTATAGCTCAGGTTTTTGCTGAGCTTTGTTCTCTATGAGACACACTGACCTTGGGCAGAGCTAAACCTAAGGAAATTCTGAGATTTACCCTGAGACATAGCCTGGGTAGAGTGAGGGTGAGAGAGCAGAAAAGCTGGAGCCTCACCCATTGTCAAAAAGCACTGTTAGGATAGGTAACTTGGAATGAAGAGACAGAGAAAAACAGAGAAAGAGAGAGAGAAAGAGAGGGAGAGAGAGAGAGAGAGAGAGAGAGAGAGAGAGAGAGAGAGAGGTGTGGGGGGTAGGGAAGAAGAAGCTCATTGTGGGCAGGGAATGTGTCTGTTTATTGTTGTATTGTACTCTCCCAAGTGCTTAGTACAGTGCTCTGTACACAGTAAGCACTCAATAAATACAAATGAATGAATGAATGAATGAAATACTAATAATGATAATGGTATTTCTTAAGTACTTACTATGTACCAAGCACTATACTAAGTGCTGAGGTAGAAACAAGATAATCAATCCAACACAAGGCTCAGAGTCTAAGTAGAAGGGAGAACAAGTATTGAATCCCCATTTTGCAGATGAGGGAAGTGAGACACAGAGAAGTTAAGTGCTTTGCTCGAGGTTGCACAGCAGGTACATGGTAAAGCAGGGATTAGAACCCAGGTCCTCTGACTCCCAGGCCCATGCTCTTCCTATTAGGCCACGACAGGCCCTCATTTGTATGTGTCTCCTCCATTAGACAGTAAACTCAATTTGGGCAGGGAATGTGCCACTTCGTTATTCTATACTTCCTAAGTGCCTAGTAATAATAATAATAATAATGATAATAATAATAATGGCATTTATTAAGCACTTACTATGTGCAAAGCACTATTCTAAGCACTGGGGAAGTTACAAGGTGATCAAGTTGTCCCACGGGGGGCTTTTTGACAAGTGGCAGAGCTGGGATTTGAACCCATGACCCGTGCTCTTTCCACTGAGCCACGCTGCTTCTCTACAGTATAGTGCACTGCATCAAGCTGGTGCACAGTAAATGTTATTACATACATTATTCATTCAATCACATTTATTGAGCACTTACTGTGTGCAGAGCACTGTACTAAGTGCTTGAGAAGTACTAATCGGCAACATATAGAGACGGTCCCTACCCAACACCCGGCTCACTAGTACTATTGCTTGTATTTCTCACTGAAATTGCTGTCATAGCCACAGTTTGAAGGACTTGCCTCCCACTGAGCCCACCTCCCACTCACAGGCACAACCTCCTGATTTTATCACAACAACCAGATATTTAAAGAAGCCTCCACTGACGTAGAGGGGTAGCTCCTTAAGATCACTCGACCCCACCCACAATTCCAGTGTGAGTCCCTTTTTCATTTCACCCCTGATGGAGGGTGTCACTTGAGAGTGTGTGGCATGAAACTTATTCTATTTCCAGATTGAAAAAGCTCCTGGATCACTTTTCTAAAAAATTTCAATCCATGTCACCCCACTCTTGAAAACCTCCAGTGGTTGCTCATCCACCTTTGTATCCAAAAGAAACTCCTTCCAATCAGCTTTAAGCACTCAGTTAGCCTGCCCCCTCTTACCTTATCTTGTTGATTTTATAGCCCAACCTATACACTTTGTTCCTCCGATACCAACTTACTACCCCTCAATTCCATCTATCTCACGACTGACCCCTTGCACTCTTCTTCCTCTGGCCTGGAACTCCCTCCCTTTCCAATACTACAGGCCACCATTCTCCCCACCATGGCTCAGTGGAAAGAGCGAGGGCTTGGAAGTCAGAGGTCATGGGTTCTAATCCTGGGTCCGCCGTTAGTCAGCTGTGTGACTTTGGGCAAGTCACTTAACTTCTCTGGGCCTCAGTTCCCTCATCTGGAAAATGGGGATTAAGACTGTAAGCCCCACGTGGGACAACCTGATCACCTTGTATCCTCCCCAGCGCTTAGAACAGTGCTTCACACATAGTAAGCTCTTAACAAATGCCATCATCATTATTATTATTAAAAGCTTTATTAAAATCACACCTCCTCCAAGAGTCCTTCCCTGACTAAGCCCTCATTTTTTTGACAGCATTTGTTAAACTCTTACTATGTGTCAGGCACTGTACTATGCACTGGGGTAGATTAAGCTAATCAGATTGTACACGGACCCTGTCCCAGATGGGGCTCACAGTCTTAATCTCCATTTTATAGTTGAGGGAACTGAGGCACAGAAAAGTTAACTGACTTGCCCAAGGTCACACAGCAGTTAAATGTCAGATCAGAGATTTGAACCCAGGTTCTCTGACTCCCAAATTCATGCTCTTTCCACTAGGCCAAGCTGCTTCTCACAAGGCCATGCTGCTTCTCATTTCCTCTATTCTCTCTGCCTTTTCCATCACCTGTGCACCTGCATCTGCACCCTTTAAGCACTTGATATCCACCCCACCCTCAGCTCCACAGCTCCACACAGCCTAAATTCATTCAACCCCTGCCACTCCCATCAAACAGGATAGTGCAGAGTAATGCCACACATTGCTGAAAAAGTTCCAAACAGAGTTTGGATGAAGTGGTATGATAGCGAAGATCAGATTCTAAGCCAATTTTCCTCCAGGAATGGTACCCAGAGAAAGAAGACGTGATTTCCGATGACGTCATTTTTCTGTTTGCAGACAATGTCATGCTCCTCTTCCTAAATATGCTCTGCGAACAAAAAGAGATGTGCAGTCTTCTAATTAAATCTGATTAGGCTTCCTGGGAAATGAGTCTGGGGGAAACACAACTTGTGGACTTCACAGCTGCCAAATCTTGGCTAGAAGCTGGGGGGGATATTCAGATGACGCCAAAGGGAATTCACTTGGGGCCAGAGGGAGGTAGAAACAAACTACCAGCACAATCAATTCTTTGGTGTGAAATAACAAAACATAAATGATTCATGTCTAATGCACAAATTATAACTTTACTTTATAAAACATGCAACAGGATAACTTCATCTTCCAGTAAAGAGCCTCTCAAGAAAGATTTGTAAAGCTGCCCAATAGCCTTCTTAAAGTGTAACAATATAACGGAAAAAAACATTCCAGTTTTCCACAGACCCCAGTGTTAAATGTTCCAGAAACCTCAGTCACCCAGGGAGGCTTTTATTGATTAATAGCCCAGCACCGAAGTTACCAGTGCACTTTCCATTCTCTAGTCTTAAGAGGTAGAAGCAGCATGGCTCAGTGGAAAGAGCCTGGGCTTGGGAGTCAGAGGTCATGGGTTCTAATCCCAGCTCTGCCACTTGTCAGCTGTGTGACTTTAGGCAAATCACTTAACTTTTCTGGGACTCAGTTCCCTCATCTGTAAAATGGGAATGAAGACTGCGAGCCCCACGTGGGACAACCTGATTACCTTGTATCTACCCCAGTGCTTAGAACAGTGCTTGGCACATAGTAGCGCTTAACAAATACCAACATTATTCATTTATTATTAAAGGGCCAAGGTGCACACTTAAGGACCTACTTTATGCCAGTCACTTGTCCCCTGCTTGTATTGCCAAAGAAGCATCGTGGCACACTGGCAAGAGCCCAGGACTGGGACCTAGGTTCTAATCCCAGCCCTGTCACTTGCCTGCTGTGTGACCTTGGGCAAGTCACTTAACTTCTCTGTGCCTCAGTTCCCTTATCTGTAAAACGGGGATTCAATATGTGTTCCTACTCTCTCTTAGACTGTGAATCCCTGAACTGGGATTGGGACTGCGTCCAACCCTATCAACTGACCCAGCCCTTAGTACAGTGCACATTGTAAGAGAATAACAAACACCATAATTTGTAGGTAATGGCAAGTGTTAGCCCCTATTAAGAAACCCAGAAAATATTCATGAGTGTAATTAACAAATATTCAAAAATCACAAAGAAGACTTCATTAGAGCTTATGGGTGTCTAAATTGGTGGTCAGGCCTGTGACAACTTTTTTGACTTTGCTTCCTCTAGAATGTAAACTCATTGCGAACAGGGACCATGTTTACCAACTCTGTTGTTTTGTACTCTCCCAAGCTCTGAGTACAGTGTTCCGAACAGAGTAAGCACTCAATAAATACCATTGATTGATTTTGTCCTGGTTTTCATGACCCCTTCCACCCCCCACCCCCCCCCCCCCCTTAGACTGTAAATTGGTTGTGGGGAGGGAATGTGTCTGTTTAGTGTTATATAGTATTCTCCCAAGTGCTTAGTACAGTGCTTTGCATGCAGCACTCAATAAATATGACTGAATTAATTAATTAATCCTTTTGCTCCAGGAAGAGTGCTCCTCCACCTATCTCCACTCCTGACTCCTGCATGCTATACTAATCTATCTGCTGCTGCAGTTTCCCTAAAGCTCACAGTTATGCTTTATTATTTGAGAATTGTCTTCCCCACATCTTTCCAAGTTTTTATCTCCTCTGCATCGAAGGTCCCCCCCTTCCAGTTCCCCAGAGACCTCCTGATTGGGTCATCTACTTTCATCCATTTTCCTCAGATGGACTCAGAGACCCAGCAAGGCTTAGTGGAAAGAGCACAAGCCTGGGAATCGGAGGACCTGAGTTCTCATCCTAGCTTTGCCACTTACCTGTTACTTGATTTACTTACTTGACTACCAAGTCAAGGCATTTGACTTCTCCATGTCTCAGTTTCCTCATATTTAAGGGGAATTCATTACCTGCTCTCCTTCCTACTTAGATGATGAGTCTCATGTGGGAAAGGGATGTTGTCAATCGGATTATCTTGAATTTACCCCAGTGTTTAGTACTCTGCTTGGCAAATAGTAAGCACTTAACAAATGCCACAATTGTTACGTCTCACCTAAGGAAAGCTGTGTTTCCTATGAGCATCATTTCAACCCTTCCCCTGATTTTCCTGTCACTGTAGACAGCACCACCGCCATCCTTCATGTCCCACAATCCCGTAATCTTGGCATTATCCTCAAGTCATCTCTCGTGTTCAACCCACATATTCACTCTGTTACCAAATCCTTGTAGGTTGAACATTTGCAGCATCACTAAACTCTGCCCTTTCCTCTCCATCCAAACTACTACTATGTTAATCCAAGTATTTATTCTATCCCATCTTGATTACTGTATCAGCCTCCTTGCTGACCTGCCTCCTGTCTCTCCCTAATCTAGTCCACACTTTGCTCTGGTCCCTGGAGAGAGTTTTTTCAATCCATGTTACTCCACTCCTCAAGAACCTCCAGTGACTGACTATCCACCTCCACAGCAAACAGAAACTCCTCAGCTGCAGGCTTTAAGACATGCAGTCACCTTATCCCTTCCTACCTTACCGTGATGCTTTCCTACTACAACCCAACCCTCATAATTTGATCCTCTAATGCCAGCCTAGTTAGCATACCTTGATCTGATCTTTTTCACCAATGACCGCTCTTCCACATCAATCAATCAATCAGTTGCATTTATTGAGCACTTACTGTATACAGAGAACTGTACTAAGCATTTGGGAGAGTACAACAGAGTTGGTAGACACATTCCCTGCCCTCAGGGAATTCATAGTCTAGATGGGGACATAGACCCCAGCGTGGCTTAGTGAAAAGAGCCCGGGCTTGGGAGTCAGAGGTCGAGGGTTCTAATCTCACTTCTGCCACTTGTCAGCTGTGTGGCTTTGGGCAAGTCACTTTACTTCTCTGGGGCCTCAGTTCCCTCATCTGTAAAATGGGGATGAAGTCTGTGAGCCCTACATGGGACACCCTGATTACCTTGTACTACCCCAGCCCTTAGAACAGTGCCTGGCACAAAGTAAGTGCTTAACAAGTGCCATCATCATTATTATCATTATAGACATTAATATGAACAAATAAATTACAGGTATGTACATAAGTGCTGTGGGGCTGAGGGAGGGGTGAGCAAATTAGGGTGATGCAGAAGGGAGTGGGAAAAGAGGAAATGAGAATTTAGTCATGGAAGGCTCTTAGAGGAAACGTGCCTTCAACAAGGCTTTGAAGGTGGAGAGAGTCCCCTGTCCTGCCTCTGGCCTGGAATGCCCTCCATCTTCATATCTGATAATTAGTTTCCCTACCTTCAAAGCCTGACTGAAGGCACATCTCCTCCAAGAGGCCTTCCCTAACTAAGCCCTCATTTCCTCTTCTCCCAATCCCTTCTCTGCCACCCTTATTTACTCCCTTTATTCACGTTCCACCACCCCCTCAGCCCCATCGTATTTACATACATATCTGTAATTCATTCATTTATGCTAATATCTGTCTCCCCCCCTAGATTGTAAGGACACTGTGGGTGGGGAAAATGTCTGCCAGCTCTTTAATATTATCCTCTCCCAAGCTCTTAGTACAGTGCTCTGCACATAGTAGGTGGTGCTCCATAAATAGGATTGATTGATTGATTTTGTGAGCCTGCTACATTTCAGGACTTCACTCATAGTAATCTAATCCTGTCATTTGATGTTTGATGTTTAATATAATTTACAGATGTCACTGATGAAACTACTCTGGGAATTCCCCAGTACTTAGAACAGTGTTTGGCCCATAGTAAGTGCTTAACAAGCATCATTATTATTATTATTATTATTATTATTATTATTATTGTACGGCAATAGATCCATCTGAGACGATTCATTATACCAGTCCATTGCTGACAGTTTGGATGCAGTATTTGGCCATTGTCAACCTTCCAAAAGAAGATTGGACTGGCCAACTACATCTCACTGGCAGAGATTTCTAGGAAGATACTGGATGGGGAGACAAATGCTTTAGGGAAGCAGGTGCCTCTCTCTGCCTCAGTTACTTTCTCTGTAAAATGGGGATAAGAGGGTGACCCCCACGTGGGACATGGACTATGTCCAACCTGATTACCTTGAATCTACCCCCATTCTTAATAATAATAATAATAATAATGGCATTTATTAAGTGCTTACTATGTGCAAAGCACAGTTCTAAGCGCTGGGGAGGCTACAAGGTGATCAGGTTGTCCTACTCACTGTCTTAATCCCCATTTTACAGATGAGGTAACTGAGGCACAGAGAAGTTAAGTGACTTGCCCAAAGTCACACAGCTGACAATTGGTGGAGCCAGCATTTTAACCCATGACCTCTGACTCCAAAGCCCATGCTCTTTCCAATGAACCATGCTAGTTTTTGGCACATAGTAAGCACTTAAGTACCATAAAATGCAATTAATAATAATCATTATTATAAATAATGATTACATAATAAGTGCTTAATGATTATTATTATTATTAGTTATTGTTATCATTATTATTCGGGAGGTTTTGCAGGCCCAGAGAATCACCTAGACTCTGTCTGATCATCTTGCGACCGTCCCAGAGTTTAGCCTTAAAATACTTGTAAGCTCTTATAGATTCGAAGTTCCTTGTGGTCAGGAAATATGTCTACCAACTCTGTTGAATCGTGCTCTCCCAAGCTCTTAGTACAGTGCTGTGCACATAGTAAGCATTAAATGAATGCCATTGATTGAAAGAGTAGTTTTGTTCATTCAAGAGGGCCTTGGTTGAAAATAACCTCATAAAGTGGTTAATTCCTTCCTCTTTTGTTTGTCAGCACAGATTATCTTTCACTCAGGACACCGTCTCCATGCATTCCCTTTCTTTCAGTTCCAAGGTCTTGAGTTAAAACTGACAAGGGTAAATCTAGTCCAGAGTTTGTAGAACTCCACCTGGCCTAGTCCACCTTATGATTGCTTTGGAAAGGTTGTGCAGGAGAAGTGGCCAGAAGATGTTTTCCTGACAATCATTTGCTCCTAGAAGCCTTTAATGGGAAGCAAATGTTCCTTGTCCAGAGATGTTCTTGTGAAGAATGAGTAGCACATCCGAGAAGAGGCAAGTCTAGGGGTTCAGCCCTTAAAGGTAACTGGAACAAGGGACTCAGTTCTGTCAACACAGGTCTTCTCCTCCTGTGTTTTGGAAGCATTCCATCATCTTTCCCTAGTCAGTGTAAAATGAACTGGAATCATGGCTTTTCCCTGCTATTCCTACTGAATGAAATTGATGGTCCAGTGTTGTTGAGGTCCTGAAGTCTGCCAGAGTGAGAGTGCTTGACTGTAATACACCCAGGACCTTCGTGAATATGAGATGTGTGTTCTATCCCAGGGAACACACCGTTAAATAAAATGTAATGAATTAATGGAAAATGGATAATGCCCTTTTATTAGCAGGAGAATTTCTGCTTATCAGCTACTGTCTCTACAGGTGGAGGGCCAGGATTAGTATAGTGTTTATGCTCTGAGCCCTTTCACATGCAGACAAAGAGGCACAAAGGGTCCTTGTTTTCCACAAGGATTCTGGGTGGGGGAGGGCTGGATGGCCCTTGGTTTCACTGACATCCAAAGAGAAGCTTTTGTATCCCACACCCTTGGAGCTGCACAAATGAGAGTCAGCAGGCATCACGCTGCAGTTTGAAAAAGAGCTGGCATCTCCCTGGCTGGCACATCTGGTAGGTCTGAATGGCATTTGTTGGCATGAGCTTGCAGAATTAATTACATTCCAATGCCTTGTCACAAACAATAAACCCTTATGCCAAACCCTGATCTTTGCACTCTGCCAGATGTAATGCATCTGCTTCTCTTTATGGGGTTTAATCTTCTTTGGCATCTGAACGGGATAAAACAAAGGGAGGCAAAGGAAAATCAGGAGACCAGAATCAGGCAGAAGTGGAGAGGAGGAGGTTAGAGTGTCATAGTTCCCAGCCATAGAACAGACGGCAGATGGAAGGCAAGACATTGGCTCTAGCATGGTTGGATTCTCTCACACAGGCCGGAGGATGAGGTCAGCATTTAGGGGTTCCAGGACATGAATTCTCAGAAGAGGAAGGAGGATGGGGTAATTAAATCAGAACCAGAAGTTCAATTATTGGCTTTGAAACTGACTAGCTGTGTGACCTTGGGCACCAGCCCAAAGTTTGCCGTTTGAGCTCTATCAGGCGGAGTTGCAACAAAACGCTTCTAGAGGCAAATTCCTTCACTGTTAGCTGCTTCATGGGTTTGGACCTTGTTTGTTCTTGGCTCCCAGACTCATTTTTATTGCCCTTCGTGGTGACTCTCAACTCCATCCCTCACAGGATCAGAGGGTGGAGGACTATTTGAATGTTGAGAAAGTCTGAACCAAGGACAGCCCTGCCTGGAACAGTGAGGGGGTTGGAGGCAATTCCCTGTCAACTGCTCTCCTTTTTGTTGTTTTTCATTGATTTTACTCTTCTAGCTGCTCCTTGGATCTGTTCTCTCCTACAGTTCCCTAGGTAAGGAATCCAAATCTGAATCTTTTTATGTCATGGTAGTGCCTACTACTACTAATAATAATCATGACGTATGTTAAGCACATACTATGTGCCAGACACTGTACTAAGCACTGGGTAGATACAGAATATTCAGGTTGTACACAGTCCCTGTACCTCATGGGATTCACGGTTTAAGTAGAGGGAGTATGATTTAATCCCCATTTTAGGAAATAAGGAAACTGAGGCCCAGAGAAATGAAATAACTTGCCCAAGGTCACACAGGAGACAAGTGGTAGAGGTGGACTTAGAATCCAGGGTTTCTGAGTCCCAGTCCCATGTTTTTTTTCCACTCTGCTTTCCACTAGTGTTGGAAAAGTGCACCCTGAGAGCCATAGGGTGCATTTCTAGGCTGTAGTTAGGTAGATCCAGTGGGAGTATTTGGGAACCCAGCACCAAAATCTTGAATTGGGACTGAGAATGTCTGCCAACAGCGCTGCACATCTTCCAGCCTTTACCCTAATAGTTTTGTAAATTATGATAGTCGCTTTTGTTGTTGTTGTAAATGGTATTTAAGTGCTTACTGTGTGCCAGGTGCTGAAATCCTTGCTATCAACCACTTTCTCAGTAGGAGATCATTATTAGCAGAAGATTCTAAAGGATGGGGATGAAATTACAGACAAGGGATTCTTAATGGGGTATAAGAGAGGAAAGGTTAGAGACACTGGAAGGTTAAGAGGCTCAAGTCAGCTTAACTGGATTTGTGGATGATAGGTCCATGGCAAGTGCTCAAGGGAAACATTTGACATCGTCCATCCCGGTCCAGGAGGAGAGATGTTAGGGAAGATTACCCTCATGTGGTTCCTTCAAGCATATATTAGTGTTGCCACTGGAGATGGAATATTGACCCAGTTTTACATTGTTTTTGTTTTTTGGCAGAAAAGAACATTGGTATTACAATACATATTAGGAATTTCTGAAAGGTTAGGAAAATATCCCTATGTTATAATTCAATTTGTTACTTCTTAAACCCTTGGAATATTTTGTTTCCAAACCCTCTGGGCCTCAGTTTCATCTCCACCATTTCCAGACTCCCCAGGGAGATTTGCACATGAAACAAACCAAGAGGGGCAAGAATTCACTTGAGTTTATTTTTTATGCAAAGGACAACGAATTAGGACAAAGTTCAACACCAAGACACCCTCATTCATTCATTCAATCGTATTTATTGAGCGCTTACTGTGTGCAGAGCACTGTACTATGCGCTTGGGAAGTACAAGTTGGCAACATATAGAGACAGTCCCTACCCAACAACGGGCTCAAAGCCTCTACCTTCTAACAGCCCATTAATGCCTGAACACGGGAGCTGGCAATTGAGTCCTATTTTATATCTACATGACATTTAGCTAAACTGAAGGCTGGAAGCTACACCTACAAGAAAAATCAGTGATTTAGAGATAATGAAATGCAGGCAGAGTAAAGCAGAGAAATCATTAAAGAGTACTTCAGACCCTAAATGTAGATTCTGTTTTAAAAAATAAACCTAGTTTCACAATCAATCAGAAACATTATTGTTAATTTAGACAAATCATCAAAAACATTCTTGATTTGAATACAGTTGTGAGTTTGGAATCATTTAGAAGGAACAGGCATTGATTCTCCCTGGGCCCACTTTAGTGATGTGATGTTTTCGCTCCTTTTACCAGAAGAAACCTACTGGTGGGACACTAGACCTGATTTTTAGTCAGGACATGAATATGGAGGATTCTCCTAAACTCAAAGGAGAGTGAGTCATGGAAGTACTGCTCATACAACCAATTCCAGGTCGTTTGCACCTCATCAATCAATTGATTAATGGTATTTATTGAGCACTTACTGTGGCAGAGCACTGTACTCAGCACTTAGGAGCATACAATACAGTAGAGTTGGTAGAAACATACCTGCTCTGGCATACAGGCTGCAGACAAATGGACCATCAGGAGAAGGTTCATACAGCTATCAATCAGTCACATATACCGAGTGCTTGCCATGTGCAGATCACTGTACTAAGCACTTGACAGAGTACAATATTTCTTCCAAGCTTATTGTGGACAGGGAATGTGTCCTGTCCATTCCAATGCAACTAGATTGCATTGTACTTTCCGTAGTGCTTAGTACTGTGCTCTAAGCACTCATTAAATGTCATTTATTGATATCTAGTTTGGATTGATGTAGTATGTAATTTAATCAGTTGTTATAGAGAATTGGATTCTACTCAGTTCTATTTCTACCCCGTGGCTTCAAAGTGTATGCATAAGAGGACCAAGCAACTTTGGTAAAATTCTGAAAATATTGAATGAATACTAGTCAGGGAAAAAGAATGGAATCAATCAATAATATTTATTGAGCACTTACTGTGTACAGAACACTGTACTAAGTGCTTAGGCGACTATACTAGAGTTAGTGGATACAATCCCTGACCTCAAGGAGCTTAAAATCTATGAGGGGAAACAGAAACTTTCTTTAGGGGTGGGGGGCACAAAGGAAATTATAAAGTGGGTCATGTTTAGGCAGGGCACTAATTATATTCAGTCAGTCAGTCAATCGCATTTATTGAGCACTTACTGTGTGCAGCGCACTGTACTAAGTGCTTGGGTGAGTACAGTATAACAAAATAGATGTATGTATTTATATATACATATATGTAAAGCAATAGAAATGAATTAGATAAATATAAAAATGAGTATAAGAAATTTCTAGATCAACCAGAGATTTGGGTACCAGTCATGTCATAGCATTATACTGGGCATGGAGTATAGTGAAATGCCTTCAAACAGAACATTATGTTTAGGTCTGCCCCACCAAGAGTTTATCTCCCAGAGGACCCCAGGCAAACCAAGTCCATGTATCTCCACCCCTACCTCCACTACCGTTGTGACCCAGGTCACCATGAATGAACTGGAAAACCTGGAAGCAGGATCCATATTGAAAACATAAACACAGGATATAGAGGTTTTTGATGCTTTCTGTATCTATAGAGGAAAGGAGCAGAACAGCCACGAAACAGTCTCCCTTATATATAACCAAATGACTGTCCATTCTAACACAAGTAACCCTTCTATTCTGGGGCATATCTCTCCACTCATAATCCAGACCCAGGCCTACAGCAACTTTGTACTTATCCTGATACTCTGCTGATTCCCTTACATGTGATTTATTTTAATGTTGGTCTCCCTACTAGATTGTAAGCTCTTTGGGGCAGGGACTATGTCTGTCAACTCTATCTTTTGTATCCTTCCAAGTGCTTAGTGTAGAGGTCTGCATGTGGTAAATGCTGAATAAATACCATTGAGTGATACCAGTTCTATTATTTTGTACTTTTCCAAGAGCGTGGCACAATGCTCTACCCAAGATAAGTGCTCATTGATTTTTTAATGGTATTTATTAAATGCTTACTATGTACCAGGCACTGTACCAAGCACTGGGATAGATACATGATAATCAGGGTGGACACATTCCATGTCCCATATTTGGCTCACAGTGTAAAATCTCCATTTAACTGAGGCATAGAGACGTTAAATAACTTGTCCAGGTCATACAGCACACAAGTGGCAGCGTCAGGATTAGAACACAGGTCCTTCTGACTCCCAGACCTGTGTTCTATCCAATAGGCCATGCTGCTTCCCAAATGATCAACTGATCGATCAATTGATTTGAACATCTCTTATTTCTAAGAATAAAGGTGCCCTGGAGCAAGGGAGCAGAGGGAAATAGATGGGATTTTGGAATAGTCAAGACTCTTAGTCTATTACCCTGTGTTTGAGGCTCCAAAAGGATTATAAGGGGGCAGCGCTGGGTCCAGGAAGGGCCAGACTACATCATTACCCAATTACAAATTACCAAAAAAACCCTGTTCCCAATTATAATGTGCAAAAGGCAACTTTGCAGTTATGCTGCTTAGCAGTGCTAGGAAAAGGCAAAGTAAAATGTGTTAAAGGCCTAATGAGGTGTGGGAGAGGAAGTTCTTGGCACAGTTTACAGCTTTTTAACATTGTTAGTTCCCACAGAGTGTCAGCAAGCTCCAAAGACAGCAACGAGAAAAGGAGGGAGAGACTGACATTTGCTCATTGGCCTAACTAGAAGACACACACACACATATACACACTCATACACAAAAAAACTCCATCTGATTTTTTGTAATCACACCACTATTACACAGAATTCTAAAAGAGCTGCTTTTTTGGCCTTTTTTTTTTTTTGGTTGTTTTTTTGGTTTTTCAGGAGAGCATCTGGCATCAACTTTCCTATAAAGAGAAATGCCAGACATTTCAGTGGCAACATAAAGGATGTTTCATTATCTGTGGGTCCTGGGTATTTGAGCACTAGAAGATCTGGAAATTACTTCTTTGGAATTTCCATTATTTGTTTTCATCATTTGCAGTTATTCTTACCCTAGGACATTTGAAACTTCAGAAATCAATTTGATTACAGTTATCCTTAAAGAAAATCACAAAATCATAGATGACTAGTTCAATCCTGAGTCCACCTGAACTAGCCCAAAGCTGATTCATTCATTCAATCATATTTATTGAGCACTTACTTTGTGCAGAGCACTGTACTAAGCACTTGGAAAGTACAATTTGGCAACAGGGACAATCCCTACACAACAACGGTATCACAGCCTAGAAACAGCCTCACAGTCTAGTACAGTGTTCAAAAGTAAGCACAGTAAGTGCTCAAAATATGTCACTGATTGATTGGCTCACGGATGAAGATTCCACATCTGCCTGTTGCATTGCTCTGTTCCAGTGTTTAGTTCCCACTTCCATTAGGAAGTTCCAGCACTTAGAATAGTGTTTGGCACATTGTAAGCACTTAACAAGTTCCATTATCATCATTACTATCACAATTCTTCCCTAGGTCTGAATAAATGTTTCCCATTGCAATTTAAAATCACTTTGCCTTGTTTCTGTGGCTGTCGTTACACTGTTGTGTGATACCAAGCACTGAGCACAGTGGTCTTCTCACAGTAAATGCTCAATAAAATATCATTGATTGATGTAGTATGATGACGAGTGATGGTCCTTTAGCTGCAAGAGAACAAATCCTTTGGGTAAATAAAGTTATGCAAATTTAACATTCATGTGGTTAGATTAGATCAGATTAACCTATAGTTAGCACTAATGATACAAAGGAAGTTCTTCAATAATCCCAAGCAAGACATCCTGAACAGAACAAAAAAATTACCATTGGTTTATCCCAGTTACATGGATTCTCTAAACCTTTAACTTTGCAATAGGCACTAGAGCAAAAGCAGCAGGGAGGTATCCAAGGCATTTCTGCACACTTACATTGCTCATGCATCCACTCAAATCATGGTTTCTGAGGTAGGAGTGTTTGCAGCTGGTTGCATTAGAAAGTAAATGTCCCTTTGTGAGCTCCAGCTTGAGGAAAGAGAAGGGGAATCAAGGGTTTGCTAGGAACGGTAATCAATCAATCAATCAATCATATTTATTGAGCACCTACTGTGTGCAGAGCACTGTACTAAGTGCTTGGGAAGTACAAGTCGGCAACACATAGAGACAGTCCCTACCCCACAGCAGGCTCACAGTCTAGAAGGGGGAGACAGAGAACAAAACCAAACATACTAACAAAATAAAATAAATAGAATAGATATGTACAAGATAAATAAATAAATAAGTAGAGTAATAAATATGTACAAACATATATACATAAATACAGGTGCTGTGGGGAAGGGAAGGAGGTAAGATGGGGGATGGAGAGGGGGACGAGGGGGAGAGGAAGGAAGGAGCTCAGTCTGGGAAGGCCTCATGGAGGAGGTGAGCTCTCAGTAGGGCCTTGAAGGGAGGAAGAGAGCTAGCTTGGCGGATGGGCAGAGGGAGGACATTCCAGGCCCGGGGGATGATGTGGGCTGGGGGTCGACGGCGGGACAGGTGAGAATGAAGCACGGTGAAGAGATTAGCGGCAGAGGAGTGGAGGGTGCAGGCTGGGCTGTAGAAGGAGAGAAGGGAGGTGAGGTAAGAGGGGCCGAGGTGATGGGGAGCCTTGAAGCCCAGGGTGAGGAGTTTCTGCCTGATGCACAGATTGATTGGTAGCCACTGGAGATTTTTGAGGAGGGGAGTAACGTGCCCGGAGCGTTTCTGGACAAAGACAATCGGGGCAGCAGCATGAAGTATGGATTGAAGTGGGGACAGACACGAGGTTGGGAGATCAGAGAGAAGGCTGATGCAGTAGTCCAGATGGGATAGGATGAGAGCTCGAACGAGCAGGGTAGCAGTTTGGATGGAGAGGGAAGGGTGGATCTTGGCAATGTAAGAAACCACCCACCTACTTCGAAATAGGGAGCTCTCAATTTCCTTCTGTCACTGGCTAGGCATAAATCACCACTCCCATTTCTTACTTGAGTAGAGGTTGAAAATGGGTGGATTCAAGGGAATTTGGCCTCTACCAGCACCTTATATGACTGTAATGATCCTCCAGGGCTGCTCTGAGTTCTTGAAGGCTAAAACAAGATCCAGAAAGACACCAAAGGGTGGAATGATAGAATTCATCATTTTATATCAGAAATCACTTATTCATCCAATAGTATTAGAGCATCTGTTGTGTGCAGAGCACCATGTTAAGCTCTCATTTCCTCTTCTTCCATTCCCTTCCATGTTGCCCTTGGAATTGTATTCACACCTTTTATTCTTTGTGCCCTTTATTCACCCCTCTCTCAGCCTCACAGCATTTATGTACATGTCTGCAATTTATATTAATGTCTGCCTCCTGGAAAGGAGGTGTGTCCTCTGTAGAACATCCTCTGTAGAACACACCTAACCTAACTGCAAAATCTCCAGATTTAGTCCAAATATTTTCTTAATCAGAAACCAGAAATTTATAAGGTTTAGAAATTGAATCACTCGGTTTACTCAGTTCCCCCTCCTACTTAGACTGTGAGGCCCATGTGCGACCTGATTATCTTGAATCTTCCCCAGCGCTTAGTAAAGGTGCTCGGCACAGAATAAGCACTTAGCTCTGCTCCAAGGACTTCAAATATTACAAATGACAATAGGAAGTCAATAATATCCACAAAGATGAAAGAAGCAAAGGACTCATTCAGGAAAAACAAAATGAAACAAAACAAAAAACCCAAAAGCTGTAGTGATCTGACCATGCATGTATTTACCTTGGAGCATCACAAGTAGCTTCAAGGTAGAGCAATGAATGGCTTATAGAAAGGAGTTACAATTAATCACAAATAAGACCAGATTTTGCTATGACAATCTGACACTGAATGTCAGGAAATCCTATAAATTAGAGAAATTAGAAATGAAGAAGACCTATAAGGTCACCTGGCCAATCCCCTGGGAGCTAGAGAAGAGTTATTCTTCACAGTATATCATCAGGGGTTTGGGGCAATTTAGATTTAATGACTATAGTTATGGAGTTCTTTGCTTCCAAGAGGGAGTTTACTCCACCATCAAACAGATCTCACCCTTTGGAAGCATCTTCTCCACAGTCAGTTTCACTTTCCTCAGGCTACATGGGAAATTTCATCTCCTCCTAATACCCTATTAAGGAGATAGGGATTTACCTGGATGTCTGTGTGCTGCTACAGAGAGAAAGAGAAAGGTAGAGAGAGAGAGAGAAAAGCAGGGTTTGCCTCCTCACCTTTGGGCCCTTTATCTGAACAATTAAAAAATCTCAATAGATTCGCCCAAAGGCATCTACACCCATATGTGCTATTTGAAAGAAAAGGTAGCCTGAGATTTTTTCAGAAAAGCTTTTTGTTCCTCTCCTTTTGGACATCAATGATTCTACAAGTCCCTGGCACTCCGGTCATGAATTAAGCATGTAATCATGAATGGTGTGACAGCCTATCTTGGTTATTTTTAAAAATCTGTTGACTGAAATGAAGATAACAGCCCAGAGCTCTAAATGGAAAGAGAGATGAGGTTTAGAGGTGCCTAAAAAGTGACTTATTGCTAATTTGATGAGGGGCGTATGTGTGCTTCAGCGGATGGAGCCATTTCACAAAGATTGCGTGACTTTTATGGAAGTGCTATTGCTCGGTCATGAATTATTGATCAATGCTCTGCACAGAAAAAAAAACCAGATGTGATGAACAATGCAACAAATGGGACAAAGAGGGAGTTTATACTTTATTATTTTACTGCCTATTATTTCACCGTTTGTAAAGATGCCAAAGGCACTCTCACCCTATCCCTGCCTTGAGGTATAAAAATCCTGACTGGGAAAATAATTAAATGCTTTAACCCTGACTACCCTGACTACACTGACTGCAATTCTCTGAAATGGTCCCTTTGGATATCATAGCAAAGCTAAGTTACTCAGAATACACCAACTCACACCTAAATTAAATCATGTTGTCCTGGCTACCTCTCCCTGCAAAACGTTTGGGATTTCAATTAAACATTTTTCAACAAGGCATGTAAACTTCATTCTAGTGAGTCCTGTGCTGGGATGGGGTGGGAGGGTATAATACAGTTATAGAATCCTCGTAAGTTATGACTTTGTGGGGCAAGCCCTTCAAACAGATTGAAAAAGCTTTTCAAAATTCCTTTGATATCAACAATATTTCAATAACTGATTATAACCAGCTATGTGAGGGGCTCACTCTCTAGTACAGTAGGCTGTATCTGTGAAGGCAAGGTGGTTGTGCTGTGTTGTTTGTGGCTGAGAAGCAGCATGATTTGGTGGAAAGGGCATGGGCTTGGGAGTCAAAGGAAGTAGGTTCTAATCCCTGCTCTGCCACTTGTCTGCTGTGTGACCTTGGACAAGCCACTTCACTTCTCTGTGCCTCAGAGTATACCTTCCACAGTGCAGTTTCCCATCAATTTAGGCTTCATTAAAATCCCTCATAAAGAAAAATAGTAATGGCAGTCTTCCCTCATAATCTGTAAAATGAGGATTAAGATTGAGCCTCATGGGGAACAACCTGACTACCTTGTATCTACCCCAGTGCTTAGTACAGTCCTTAGCACGTAAACACTTAATAAATACCACAATTATCATTTGTTCCCAGGATAGACTTAGGAGAGGAACTAGAATAGCACACTAAAACCATTGATCCTTTCTGCACGAGGTAGTGCTCAAGAATATTAAATTGGCATTATTTCATTATATTCACATGTTTGCCCTTTGGAGGCCTGACCATAGAATATGTTGGCAGTTGGAGATGTTAAGTGGTCAACAAAGCCATCTGCCAGCCTGAGGGCAAGGATAAATCTCATCTATTTTAGAGACATACAGAGAGGATGAAAAATCCTCCCTCTGAACATATTCCAATGTTAAAAATCTCCTGGTAAGAGCAGTTTAAGATTTTTCTTACTCAGTGTGCCGGAAATGTGTACCTGAAAGAAATGACCTCTAATTCTGATTTACATAGATCCGCCCCTGGGATAATAGAAATACAGTTGTGTGTTCATCCATCTGTTTTTTACACATAACCCTTCGTTTTCCCATGGCCTAGGGTAGAAAAGTTGCGCTCAGTTCCCTCCTACAATTACAGTCTGCAACTGTGCCCTCATAAGAAAGGAAGAGATAAGAGACTCTAGGTGCTCTTCATGGGTTTTCAAGCCACATGCCAACTGTGCAGTAACCAGGAGCAGAGTGGCCTCTTCTGCTTGCTCGGGGTCTGAAATGCTACCTCCAGCTCTGATGACCACAGCTTTGTTTGAAAGGGTCCCAGAAGAATCACTGTGCAGTCACTCTCACTGGCTCCACCCTGTTAATCTCTGAACTAGGTTAGATTCAAGATTACCAGGTCAAAAAACATCCCTTTCCCAAGTCTAAATGGGAGGGAGAACAAGTACTAACTTCCCATTTTATAGGATGAGGAAACTGAAGCTCAGAGAAGTTAAGTGACTAGCCCAAGGTCACACTGCAGGCAAGTTGCATAGCTTGGATTAGAACCCAGATCTTCTGACTCCCAGATAGAGCATAACTGGAACTGCCCAGATCTCCTTATGCTAGTTCCACCACTGGCCTGCTGTATGAACTTGCAAAAGTCACTTAACCCCTTTTTGCCTCAGTTTCCTCATCTGTAAAATGGACACAACATATACAATCTACCTCTTAGGTTGTGAGTATTGTGTGGCGACGGACTGCATCTGATCTTCTAGTGGTGGTTGGCACATAGCAAGTACTACTATTACTACTACTACTACTAATAATAATAGCTACATGAGAAACCAGACTCCTAACCAATTGGACTCCACTGCCCATACAGCTTCCTGCATATTGAAGCCTCAGTTTCAAACCTGAAAAGGGATTTCACTTTGTCCTAAATTTCCTTGCCTCCTTTCAAATCCATTACACCATCTCCATTCTGCAGGGTGAATGACAAGTCCTTTTTCTCTGGCTCCTCCTGGAGGGGTTGAACTAAGTGGTTGCAACCTTCCACAGTGCAGTTTCCCATCAATTTAGGCTTCATTAAAATCCCTCATAAAGAAAAATAGTAATGGCAGTCTTCCCTCATAACTAAAATCGGAGTGTATCACCCAACGCCTGTGGAAGAGATGAATGTGATAAGACGTCATAACCAAGGTGCCAGGTTCTGACTGAGGATCTTATCCTTAGTACAGACAAAAGCTAGGCTGGCAACCCGATTAAGAAAACCGACTTGTCCCTGCCTAAGAGATGTATGCGCATCCTGATTGTAATGAGTGGCTCAGGGGTCTAGACAAGCTCTTTAATCTCAGGAATGGCACCATGAACTCCAGTTCACCTGCTCGATTTATTTACATTGCTCTACTCTCTCACCAATCCAACTCTCTGTCTGATTGATAAACTTTTATCAGTCAGAGGCTGGAACATCGTTTCATAAAATGAGTAAAATAGAGAGGGAGCAAAATGGAAGACATAGAGAGTGAGAGATAATAAAACTGCCATTACTCTCTGGCTATTTTATTTTCTGTGTATTTTAGTCACATAATGAATGATATTTTTCTGGCTCTTGTGGCCTCTCAATTCTGTAATCTTTTTCTTCAAGGGCAGACACTATACAGTGGAAATTCAGCTGAATTCCAATTGGTGTTGACATACTGTGTGACTTTAGTTGAGTCACTGAACCTTTCTGGATGTTTCTTTGCAGTGAGTAAGACAGAGAGAACAAGGGGCTGAACCTGGCCCACCTTATGTCGTGAGGATTGGAGAGCTGTTGACGTCCCTCTGGAATGGACCATTTACTTCCCCAGGTCTCCAGCTCACAGTACTATCCTTACTCTTGACTCTGACTCCCCATCCCTATAGGAACTCCATATCCACACTTTAATACTCCAAAGAAGGGGTGCTTATTATTGTTTGTCTAGTTGTCAGCATCAGTGGTAGCAGAAGATAATATGAATATCTTTGTTTAATACAAATGTCTTTGCAAACATAAAATAATAATAACACCAATACTACTACTACTACTACTACTACTACTACTACTACTACTACTAATAATAATAATAATAATAATAATAATAATAATAATAATAATGTGCCAAGCATTGTACTAAGTTCTAGAAGATAATCAGGTAGGACACAGCCCCTGTCCCACTAGGAGCTCACAGTCCAAATAATTTTCACGTTTTTATTTTATCCCGCAGCATCTATAGCAATTGATCAATTATTCATTGGTATTTATTAAGCTTCAACTGTGTATGGGTTACTGAACTAAGTACATGGGAAAGTACACTAGAATTAGTTCTCTAGACTGAAAGCTCTTCTCTAGTCTGTAAACTCCTTATCGGCAGGGAATATGTCCACTGATTATGTTGTACTCTCCCAAGTTGTTAGTGCAGTGCTCTGTACAAAGTAAGTGCTCAATAAATATTATTGATTGACAGTAGACACGATCCCTGATCTCAAGGAGTTTGCCCTATGAGGGAGGGGAAAGGTAAGGTTTATCATGATTTTAGAGATGAGGAAAATAAGGCTCAGAGAGATGAAACAACTTGCCAGAATAATTCAACCAGCCAGTAGCAGAAGTGGATTAGAAGGCAGGTTTTCCACTAGACTGTAAACTCCCCTCTAGATTGCAAATTCCTTGGGGGCAGGGTACATGCCTGCCAACTCTGTTATAGTGTGCTTTCTCAAGCACTGAGTACAGTGCTCTGCACACAGTAAGTGCTCAATAGATACCATTGATTCATTGATTAAGCATGAATTTTGTCAGGAGAAACCAATCAATCAATCAACTGTGTTTTTTAAGCATTTACTATGTGCAGAGGACTGAAATCCGTGCTTGGGAGAGTACAGTATAACAGAGTTGGTAGATGAGTTCCTTGCACACAAAGAGTTCATAGCCTAGAAAGGGAGATAGATCATCATCAATCGTATTTATTGAGCACTTACTATGTGCAGAGCACTGTAATAAGCGCTGGGGAAATACAAATTGGCAACACATAGAGACAGTCCCTACCCAACAGTGGGCTCACAGTCTAAAAGATATTAAGATAGATATTAAGAGAAATAAGATAAATAAGACTAAGACTAAGATGAACAAGATAAATTATGGCTATTTTATTATTTATTTTGTTATAGTATTTGTTAAGCATTTACTATGGGCCAGGCACTATACTAAGCACTGGGGTAGATACATGTTAATCAGGTTGTACACAGTCCCTGTCCCACATGGGGCTCACAGTCTTAATCCCCACTTTACAGATGAGGCGACTGAGGCACAAGAGACTTGCCCAAGGTAACCCAGGAGACAAGAGGCAGAGCTGGGATTAGAACTCAGATCCTTCCAACTCCTGGGCCCGAGCTCTATCCACTAGGCCATGCTGCTTCTCATTTGCCTCTCATACATTTATGGATATGTACATAAGTGCTGTAGGGCTGAAGGTGGGGTAAATTAAGTGTTCAGATCCAAGTTTACAAGGATGATGCAAAAGGGAGAGGGAGAAGGGGAAATGAGGGCTTAGTTGGGGAAGGTCTCTTGAAAGAGATATGATTTTAGATAGGCTTTGGAGGTGGGAAGAGTGATGGTCAATCGGATATGAAGGAGGAGGGAGTTTCAGGCTAGAGTTCTTTCCACCAGACCTCACTGCCTCACAGAGCTTTTCTGTTTCTTATAGTCCTTTTACTACCCACGCTGCCTGTGTACAGGTCTGTGTCTGGGGTAGTTTTACTTTTAAAACCTTGTCATTGTAGTTGTTGTCTTATCTTGTAGCATAAATATATTAAATGATTTCTCGTGGCCTTGCTGCCCTCTCCTCTTGATGTTTATTCCCTTTGAGGGGATTTACTTCGCTAAACTCCACAAATATGGGAAGCAGTGTGGCTTAGTGGCACAGGACAGAAAGTTAGAAGGACCTGGGTTCTTATCCTGGCTCCATTGCTTGTCTCTGGGTGATCTTGGGCAAGTCACTTCACTTCTCTAGGCCTCTGTTACCTCATCTGTAAAATTGGGATAAAGATTGTAAAGCCCGTGTGGGACAGGGACTATGTCCAACCTAATTACCTTGTATATTCTACCTCAGCACTTAGTACAATGCCTGGCACATGGTAAATGCTTAACAAATGCTAAAGTTATTATTATTACTACTACTATATCCTTCTTAGGATTTTTCTACATCATCACCATTGGTATTTCTTGGGCAGTGCTAAAGTAAGATGTTCTGGAAAAAAGTGGGTCCAGAGAGTCACTACGAATCGGAAATGTTTCAACAGCAATTTGACCTGACACACCATGTTTTAGCACTGGACTCATCACCTAGGATCATGCATTTAAAAAGTAGAAGACAGTAGTGGTAGGTACTAGTAGTAATATTAGTATTTTTAAGTACTTTTGGGATGCAAATGTTTATACTAAGCACTTGTAAAAAATTCACAAATGAGAACTGGTCCCCGGTTTCCAAGGGGCTCACAATCTAAGATTAAAGGAGGGAGACAGGTTTGACAACCAAGAATGAAAACAAGGAAACAGCATTAAAGACAAGGGCAAAGATGAACCCAGTAAGAAAAACAGGGGACTGTAGCTCAAGGAATAGGGTTTCAGACTTATTTCAGCCCAGAATCCAACAGCCACAAGAGTCCACTGTAGCAGATATAGCCACAGCATCTCCAATATGCTAAAGTTTGAGAAGGCCTCAAGCCACCTCTATTTCTTCATCCTTCCCAGCATGGAGCAGGAGGCGATGAGAACTCCTGGTGCCATGGAGACAGGACAACTTCTTTCCCAGGATGCAGCCTTTTGGCAGTAAAGGGAAGGGCTGGGGCCAGCTCTGATCCTCGAGGAGTTGGCAAGCTAATCCTGGAGAGAGAGATAGAGACAGATCGCATGCACCATAATGGGGTACAAAAGGGAAAAAATAGGTACAACTGGTAATGAAAAAAAGCAAAAAAAAAAAAAAGGGACGGTCACGTAAATAGACTTACATACACAAACTAATAAAGGTGACTGATAGTGACCTGATGTGTGACCTCTCACAAATCATCCATCAGATGAGGAGGAAGGAAATGCCACCTGGGGGAGTTGGCATTTTCAGAGAGCTTAAAGGATAGTGGAATGTAACTGGCCTATTTGAGGAGGGGACATTTGCGCTGGGTCAGACAGTGCAACTGAGTCGAGGGCCAGTTGCATCTGGGCATTTAATTCAACCGCTACTTTTAAAAATCTCTTGCTATTCTCCTCAGTCTTCCCTCACAGGCATGCACCGGATGGAAATAAGATTAAGTGTTTGGAAATCGAACCAGTGAGGATTGGGGGGAAGAGGTGAAATCACTATTTCATAATGCCCCATGACTTCTTTAATGGGTAAATTTTAGGCATTTGAGGATTTTTCATTATCCAGCTCAAGCTGGGTGATCCATGAAAACAGAGTTCCTGTCAGTGGGCAAGGATATTAAAAAATGAATCAATGAATGAGAGCAGGCAGCTAACTACAGGGAGAATTGGAGTGGTTAAAACTCTGCATTACTAAGGCAAAGTTAATACATTAGTAGTGTCTCATTCCCTTTCCCTCTGTTGACTGCTATCATTATCCCATAAAATAACACTCCTTAGTTCTCATGATTAGTCATTCTAAATCATTGGAAACTGCTGCATAAAATTGTCTGGTGTGTTGGCTCTTGAGATGTAATCAATAGGGTGACATATTTAAGTGGGAGAAACAGGGGAGTGGGACATAATTGCTAATTACCAGTAAATGATAAATAATGCTGGAGAAATACAGGAGGGCTTAGCAGACGGCCAAAAGCAAGCACCTTTGACACTAAGGAGCGGTAAATAGATGGGCGTTAATATGTTGTAATGAAACAAACTGCATGTCCATCCCTAGCACCCTATCTACTGTTGTGTTAATCGGCATTTCACTTTTAATATAAACGTCTACTGTAGACTGTCGGCATAATGGGTAGTGGAAGAAATTACATATTACATTTAATTGTCACATTTAGCATTCTGGCTAGGCAGGCTCTCTGGAATTTTAATGGAGTGACCTGCCAAGCTTGACAGCTATTAGAAAATTAGCTTCCTAACTACCTTCTTACTGCTGTCTTCATGACCTCAACCGTTACACCACCTATTGCCTTTCTTTTTTCTCCCCACCCCCCCATTTAATTTGATCGACTTTTCCATTTAGACAAAATTACTGTTTTTTACAAAGTGATGGTAAAGAAGGTGTTTTACAAGTACTTTCTCTTTTTCCCATTAATTGATTGAAAAATGGAACATGGGTTAGCCACATCTGAATTAGGGAAGGAAGCATGTGACTCGGGGAAACAAAACTCCAGGACCTATTTTCAAAGGTTTGGGTTTGACAAAACTAAAAACCAGGCATTTTCATGACAGTGGATAGAGTACAGGCCTATGGGTCAGAAGGACATGGGTTCTAATCCTGTCTGTATCACATGTCTGCCGTGTGATTTTGGGCAAGTCCCTTCACTTCTCTGTGTCTCAGTTACCTCACCTGTAAAATGGGAAGTAAGAATGTGAGCCCTTTGTGGGACAACGACTGTGTCCAACCTGATTAACTTGTATCTACCTCAGTGCTTAGAACAGTGCTTGGCACATAGTAAGCACTTAACATGTATTATTATTATTATTATTATTATTATTGTTATTATTATTTTCTCCATATATTTTTGTCCCTCTGGAGATTTCAGAAGATCTGTAAAATGGGGATGGAGATTGTGAGCCCTGCATGGGACAGGGACCATGTCCAACCCGATTTACTTGTATCCACCCCTGTGCTTAGTAAAGTGCTAACACATCGTGATTTTCTGATTTCCAGTCTTGTGCTCTTTCTAATAGGTCACAATCCTTCTCACTTAAGTGTTCACAGCCACCTGTAGCTTTTGAATGCCTACCACATTATATACTCTGCTATCAGCGTGGCTCAATGGAAAGAGCAGGGGCTTGGGAGTTAGAGGTCATGGGTTCTAATCCCAGCTCCGTCGTTTGTCAGCTGTGTGACCTTGGGCAAGTCACTTAACTTCTCTGTGCCTCAGTTACCTCATCTGTAAAGTGGGGATGAAGACCGTGAGCCCCATGTGAGACAACCTGATTACCTTGTATCTCCCCCGGTGCTTAGAACAGTGCTTGGCACACAGTAAGTGCTTAACAAATACCAGCATTATTATTATTATTGAAGCACTAATTCACTTAGTCATCTTTTCATTATCTTTTTTATTTCCTACCTGTAAATAAATAGGTTTGTCCGATCCTTCCTACTAACCCCAATAGAATGAAAACTTCCTGAAGGCAAGGATTGTGTCTTAACTCTAGTGAGTGCAGTTGGTTCCCCGGTGGTATGCAATGAATACTATTGCAGTTAGGGAATAGGGTGAAAACCAGGTGATAGAGTGGTATATAGGATACAGAGCAGTGATTTTAATGAGGCATTGTTTCATTCAAGTACTGTGTAACCTAATCTAGAGACCCCTCAGGCAGTTTAATTGTTTGAGTAAACAAAGATAAGCATACAGCCAATTGGGACATAATGGATTCTCTTTGTAGAGCCCGTTGATGGGAAGGGATTGTCACTATTTGTTGCCGAATTGTACTTTAGTACAGTGCTTTGCAAACAGTAAGCGCTCAATAAATATGAATGAATGAATGAATGAATGTGATTTCCACTCTTCCAGTTCATTTCCTCTGTTAATTTGGAGGAATTATTGTTAAGTGGTTTGAAAATACCCTTTTCAGCCATTTTCATTTTCGTTGAGAGCCTGGGATGGATTGAGAACACCTGTTCGAAACGCTATGCCAAGCATTGATATATCACCTCAACTATTTTAAGGCATAGAGTAACTATCAATCTGTCGTACGAATGTATTTGGAATAGACATGGACCTTAAACTTGTTATGGGCGGGGGAACATTTCTGCTAATTAATACTAATGCTACTAATAATAATGGTATTTGTTAAGCACTTAGTATGTGCCAGGCACTGTGCTATGCACTGAGGTAGGCACAAGCAGATAGGGTTGAACTCAGTCCCTGTCCCAGGTGGGGCTCACAGTTTCAATCCCCATTTTACATATCAGGTAACTGAGATACAGAGAAGTTAAGTGACTTGCCCAACATCACACTAGCTTTCTTCCTCCATTCAAAGCCCTACTGAGAGCTCATATCCTCCAGGAAGCCTTCCCAGACTTTTTCCTTTCCTCCTCCTCCTCCCCATCGCCCCCTCCCTCTGCCATACTTCCTTCCCCGCCCCACAGCACTAGTGTATATTTGTACATATTTATTACTCTATTTTTAATGATGAGTATATAGTTATAATTCTATTTATTCTGATGGTATTGACACCTGTTTACTTGTTTTGTTTTGTTGTCTGTCTCCCCCTTCTAGACTGTGAGCCCATTGTTGGGTAGGGACCATCTCTATATGTTGCCGATTTATACTTCCCAAGCGCTTAGTACAGTGCTCTGCATACAGTAAGCACTCAATAAATATGATTGAATGAATGAATGAAAGGTCACAGCAATTAAGTGGCAGAGTCAGGATTAGAACTCATGCCCTTTCGACCCCCAGGCCCATGCTTTATCCACTAAGCCATGCTAATTCAGTTCTATTGTACTCCCCCAAGCACTTTGTACAGAGCTCTGCACATAGGGCTCAGTGAATACCAGTGATTGACTGATGGATCAAATTCAAGTTCATGAGGTCATTTGCCAACCTTGAGATGTCAGTTGTTTGTGGACTGACCCTGATGAACTGGATTTGAATGAGAGAAGCCTTTGGATGCTTCATAATAATGATGATTATAATAATAAGTAAAATAATGATTTGTTAAGCACTTACACTGTGCCAGGCACTGTACTATGTGCTGAGGTAGATACAGGCAAATCTAGTTGGACACAGTCCCTGTGCCACTTGGGGCTCACAGTCTCAATCCCCATTTTACAGATGAGGTAACTGAGGCATAGAGAAGTGAAGTGATTTGCCCAAGATCACACAGCACCCTCCCCTCCTCTGCTGCTAACCTCCTCACTGTACCTCGTTCTCTCCTGTCCCGCGGTCGACCCCCGGCCTATGTCCTTTCCCTGGCCTGGGATGCCCTCCCTCCACACATCCGCCAAGCTGGCTCTCTTACTCACCTTCAAAGCCCTACTGAGAGCTCACCTCCTCCAAGAGGCCTTCCCAGACTGAGCCCCCTTTTTCCTCTCTCCTCCCCATCCCCCCCGCCCTACCTCCTTCCCCTCCCCACAGCACCTGTATATATGTTTGTATGGATTTATTACTCTATTTTACTTGTACATATTTACTATTCCATTTATTTTATTTTGTTAATGTTTTGTTTTATTGTCTGTCTCCCCCTTCTAGACTGTGATCCCGTTGTTGGGTAGGGACCGTCTTTATATGTTGTCAACCTGTACTTCCCAAGCATTTAGTACAGTGCTCTGCACATAGTAAGCGCTCAATAAATATGGTTGAATGAATGAATGAATGAAGTGACAGAGTCAGAATTAGAACCCATGACCTTCTGACCCCCAGGCCGGTGTTCTATCCACTGCACCATGCTGCATCCTGGAGTCATGTGGTCACCCAGAACTCATCTGACCTCCTCAGGGACTCTCCCTCTAAGCTTTGTGTCATTCTCCCTCTAAACTGTGAGCTCGCTGTGGAAAGGAATGTGTCTATCGGTCATTATATTGTACTCTCCCAAGCTCTTAGTACAGCGCTTTGCTCACAGTAAGCCCTCAAAAACAGGATTGAATGAATTAATTAATTACTTATAGACATATATCCTTTTGCTCTCCTGAGCCATATCCATTCTGAAGATAGAAAGAGCCTTGGAAAACCAGCCTTTCTGTGCATTTGCCTTTTTGAACTAGAGTCCACATCAGAGAATCAGGCAGTGCAATCTAAAAAGCTTTATAATAAAAAAGAGTGTGGCCTAGTAGAAAGATCGTGGGCCTGGGAGTCAGAGGGCTTGGTTTCTAACTGACTCTGCCCCTTTTTTGTGGTGTTTGTTTAACACTTACAATATGTCAAGCACTGTTCTAGACTATAAGCTCCTTGTGGGAAAGAAACATATCAAACAACTCTATTGTATTGTACTTTCCAAGCGCTTAGAACAGTGCTCTGCACATAGTAAGCACTCAATAAATATCACTAATGACAATATTCTGAAGTCTGGAGAAAATGTAACTTGATCAGATCAGACACAATCCCTTTCCCACATAGGGCACACAGTTTAAGTAGGAGGGAGAAGAGATACTGAATCCCTATTTTATCAATGAGGAAACTGAGGCACAGAGAAGTTACATGATTTGCTCAAGGTCACACAACAAGGCAAGTGGCAGAGCTGGGATTAGAACCTAGGTTCTCTGACCCTGGTACTAAGTGCTTAGTACAGTGCTCTGCACTCAGTAAACACTCAATAAATATGCTTGAATGAATGAATGAATGACTCCCAGGCGTGTGCTCTTTACCCTAAGCCACTGTGTGACTTTATTGCCTACTGTGTGACCTTGAGCAAGTCATTTATCTTCTCAGTTTGTTCATGTGTGGAATGGGGATTGCTTACTATTTTTCCCTCTTACTTAGACTGTGAGCCCCATGTGGGACAAGGGCTGTACCTGATCTGATCTTCTTGTAGCTACCACAACATTCAGTACAGTGCTTGGCACAGAGAAGGCATTAAACACCCTTATAAATGAACAACCATACTGCTGTTAATGCCCTGGGAGGCATAGGGAGCAATAAATACAACTGACTTAACACTGTTAGGGTTTTTTTTTCCTCAAAAGAAAGAAGCTACCACCTTAAATAGAATCCATAAAAAGATGAACTTGGGCTATAAGCTTAGACTTCACCTAACTGGAAAAGCTTCTTAACTTGGTAGCTGTACCCTGTCATTTCTTAGTATATCAAATTGCTTGCATTCCTCCACCTCTGCCTATCTTGCCTCCCCCTCATCCTTCAAATAAAGATTCACTCTCTGGTCTTCTCCTTTTTCCCCATCTCTCACTCACAGATGCAGCCATTCTGATCTCTCAAAGTACTTTCAAAGAGACAGCAAAGCCATAAACTCCCTAATTCCCTATTGCTGCTAATGGAATTCCAGCTTCGGGGATTTTAACTGTTATCTTCTGTGCAATCCAGGAAGCTGAAATGTGTCCCTTCCTTCGGCCTGGGTGCCATTATTTGGGAAATATTACATCTCAACATTTTTTTTTCTAGTTGTTTGCTTTTTTATTATTTGCAGTTCAGCAGCTATTAAGATCTGCTGCAGCAAAAAAAGAGCCGCTTAATAACTAAACTTAAAAAAAAAAACTACTCAGCAGCAAACCATGCCCTGTCGACATTACTAAATGGAGCAGAAACAAGGCAAGCAAAAAGAGCCGAAGAGAGGGAGAATGAGAGGATGGAATGATTTCTGAAGTGAGTGTGGGGAAGATTTTCCTTAAACAGGGAGAAGGAGAGAGCCATAGCAAGGCAGTCCAATAGAGCTGAGATTGCATGACAGTGATGCTGTAGGTTGGAGTCAGGCCACTGCATTTTCTTTGCATTGTAGGCCACTGTAAGTTACAGGTTTTCTAGTTTAAGTTAAGGTGCTGGCCCCACTTCCCAATCTACCTCAGCATGCTCTGATCAGGAAGTATTCACTGACCATCCCAAGGAGTCTGTAGTACTGGGCTAGGATGTTGGGGACCCATGTCATAGAACATGCCCACTCCCTGATCTGCCGGAGAGGGGAGGCCTGTGGAATAACTGATCAATTTCATACCAGGAGGAGGAAACTGATTTGGTCCCCTTCTTCCGTTATTTCTCTCCAGCCCTCTTTTGCCCTACTCTGCCTAGGGGAGGATGTGGTGAGAACCAGGGCTCAGCCTAGACACTAGACCAATCCTTTCCTGATATTACCACAGGAGAAGCAGTGTGACCTAGTGGAAAGTACACAGGAGCCATAGTCAAGAGATCTGGGTTCTAATTTTGGTTCCTCCAATTTCCTGTGCCTCAGTTTCCTCATTCTGTAAAATGGGAAACTTGTAGCCCTTCCCTACAGACTGTGGTCCTTATGTGGGATACAGACTATGTCTATTCTTTTTAAATTATGGTATTTGTTAAATGCTTGCTACATGCCAGACACTGGACTAAGATCTGGGGTAGATGCAAGTTAATCAGATTGAACATAGTCCTTGTCCCAAATAGGGCACAGAGTCTTAATCCCTATTTCATAGATGAGTGATCTGACCAAGGTCACACCTCAGAAAAGTGGTTGAACCGGGTTTACAATACAGATCCTTTTGTCTCCCAAGCCTGTTCTCTATCTATTAGGCCGACTGCTTCTCTACTAGGCAATCATCAATTAATCAATCATATTTATTGAGCTTCTTACTGGGGGCAGATCGCTGTGTGACTTTATTAAGATTTTGGGGAGATGATGTGCATCTTCTTCTCTATGGTACTTGGAAATAGCTAACCCCAGGTGGAGGGGTGGGAATTAAAATTCAACTGGCCTTGGTCTTATCTCCTTATTCCAGAGGAACTCCTACTGACTTCAAAGTGAGTAATTTCCTAGCATCCTATTGCTCGCTAGAGTAAACTCTAGTGCTCGGTTCTGTCCTTTCATTCATTCAATCAATCGTTTTTATTGAGGGCTTACTGTGTGTGGTACAATACAACAATAAACACATACATTCCCTGCTCACAAGGGGTAACAGTATAGAACCAGGAAGAGTACACTACAACAGAGTTGGTAAACACTTCCTTGCCCATAGTCTAGAAGGGAAGACAGACATCAACATAAGTAAATATGAGTATAACAAATAAATTACAGATATAATGAATAAACAATGGTTCTATTAGGCCACTATATTATCTCTATCTCTCCAGACTGTTAACCCTTTGTGGGCAGTGAATGTGTCTACCAACTCTGTTATACTGTACTCTCCTAGGCACTTAATACAGTGCACTACACATACTAAGAGCTCAACATATACCATTAATTGATTGATTGATTATCCCAGTGCTTAGCAGTGTTAATCATGTAGTAAACATTTAACAAATTTCATTTTTTATCATTATTATTATTATTATATTTATCACTATTATCATTATCCTCATCACTGGTGTGTCGAGCAGGTATGGTACAATAAGTTCTTGGGCATCCCAGGGTAGCTAGCATAGAAAGGAGACCCCACTCCCCCAGCCCCACTCTGCATTTCGAGATGCTGTTGATATTTTTTGCAGGACAGCTCCTTGAGTATCTATTATAAGTGCTGCCTCTGGTCTGTAATACCTTCCCTCCTCATATTTAACCAACAATTACTCCCCCCAATTCAAAGCCTTATTGAAGGCATATCTCCTTCAAGAGGCCTTCCCTAAATAAGCTCTCTTTTCCTTTTCTTCAACTCTCTTCTGTGTCACCCTGACTTGCTCCCTTTATTCATTCCCACCCAGCTCCCAGCAATTACGTACATTTCTGTAATTCATTTATTTATATAAATGCCTGTCTCCCCTCTAGACTGTAAGCTGTTGTATGCATGGAATGTTTCTGTTATATTGTCATACTGTACTCTCCCAAGCCCTTAGTACAGTGCTCTGCACAAAGTGAGCACTCAATACATACGATTGACTGACTGATTGGTGAGTTTGGAGTGAGACTTGGGCTTCTCATGGCTTGGTAAACTGTGCTCTAGAGTTTCTTCTTGAAGCCTTTCTGTATTTCCAAGAGCCTTCAACAGTGTTTGGCACTCAATAGGTCCTCCTCTATGTACCATTGATATACTAGTAATAAAAATAGTATTTATTAAGCACTTGCCGTGTACAGAGCACTGTACTAAGGTCTGGGAAGGAATCTACAGGTGGGACTTACACACTATTCCTGTCCCTCAGGGGGCTTCCAGTCTAAAATGACTGCTTTTAGGTAGAACTGTACTTCATCAGCCACTACTTCTGTTGTATGCTATTGTGTGCTGCCTGAGGGCAGATCCCTGTACTGGGTACATCTTGAAACAAGAAGCAGCATGGCAGAGCCTGGCCCAGGGAATCAGGAAGACCTGGATTCTAATCCTGGCTCTCTCACTTGTCTGTTGTGTGACCTTGGGAAAGTCACTTCACTTCTCTGTGCTTCAGTTACCTCACTTGTAAATTGGGGATTGAGAGCTGTGCGCTCCAAAGTGAACAGGGACTGTGTCCAACCTGATTACCCTTTATCTACCCCAGGGCTTAGTACAGTGCCTAGCAAATAGTAAGCGCTTAACAGATACCATGAAAAGCAAAACAAAATACAACATTAGTAAATCACTGCTTCTGTCCTTACAAAGTTTTCAATATTATTCATCCCCTCCCCCCACAACCCCACAGCACTTAGGTATATATCTGTAATTCATTTTTTAATGTTCTATTTGTTCTGACAACTTGACACTTGTCCACATGTTTTGTTTTGTTGTCTGTCTCTCCCTTCTAGACTGTGAGCCCGTTGTTGGGTAGGGACCATCTCTATATGTTGCCAGCTTGTATTTCCCAAGCCCTTAGTACAGTGCTCTGCACACAGTAAATGTTCAATAAATATGATTGAATGAATTTACGTTAACATGTCTCCAGCTAGAGACTGTAAACTCATTGTGGGCAGGGACTGTATCTGTTTATTGTTATATTGTACTCTCATAAGCACTTGGTACAGTGCTCTGCACACAGTAAGCACTCGATAAATATGATTGACTCACTGAGTTTACAATCTAATGGGTCACCAACTGGGCAGTCCCAAGGAGACAACTATTAATATTTAATTCAAACCTTTCATTTCCTGTTTCCATACAAAGAGTCTCCACAACCTCCCTCAGTAACTTGAGTATCAGAATGCTCTTTAGAAATTGTTAACCTCACCTATCTTCATATTAGAGCAATGCTTCAATTTTTCCTAAGACAGTAATGATATGGCGGGGTGGTGGGGGTGGGGGGGGTCCCTCTTCATTTCATCATTTAATATACCCCTAAGCTCACAGGTAGTTAAGATTTTGAGGAGATGATGTGCATCTTCTTTTCTGTGGTACTTGGAAATAGCTATCCCCAGGTGGAGGGGTGGGAATTAAAATTCAACTGGCCTTGGTCTTATCTCCTTATTCCATATGAACTCCTATTGACTTCAAAGAGAGTAATATCCTAGCATCCTATTGCTCGCTAGAGTGAACTATGGTGCTTGGTTCTATCCTTTCATTCATTCATTCAATCATTTTTGTTGCGCGCTTACTGTGTGCAGTACAATACAACAATAAACAGATACATTCCCTGCTCACAAGGGGGTAACAGTATAAAGTCTAGGAGACAGACATTAATAAAAATATACAAATTACAGATATGTACATATGTGTTGTGGCATTGGGAGGGGGGATGAAAAAAGGGAGCAAGTCAGGACAACACAGAAGGAAGTAGGAGAAGAGGAAAGGGGGGCTTAGTAAGGGAAGGTCTCTTGGAAGAGATGAGGCCTTAATAAGGCTTTGAAGGTGGAGAGAGTGGTGGTCTGGTGTGTATAGAGGGAGATGAAGTTCCAGGCCAGAGGGAGAACTTGGAAAGGGGTTGGCCATGAGAGGTGTGAAACTGAGGCAGAGTGAGCCTGCTGGTGCTAGAGTGCTGAAGTGTGTGGGTTGGGCTGCATTAGATCAGTGAGGTAAGATAGGACGTAGTAAGTTGAGTGAGGGCTATGAAGCCAATGATAAGGAGTTTCTATTTGATGCAGAGGTGAATGGGCAACCACTGGAGCTTCTTGAGGATTGGGCAGACATGGACTGAATGTTTTTGAAAAAAGTGATCCGAGCATCAGTGTGAATGATGTGTGAACTGGGACAAGAGGCAGGGAGGTTAGAGAGCCACCTGATGCAGTAGTCAAGGTGGGATAGGTAAATAATAATAATAATGATGGCATTTATTAAGTGCTTACTATGTGCAAAGCACTGTTCTAAGCACTGGGGAGGTTACAATGTGATCAGGTTGTCCCACGGGTGGCTCACAGTCTTCATCTCCATTTTAGAGATGAGGGAACTGAGGCACAGAGCAGTTAAGTGACTTGCCCAAAGTCACACAGCTGACAATTGGTGGAGTCTGGATTAGAACCCATGCTGTGGGTCAGTGTAAAAGCTGTTTGGATGAAGAGGAAAAGGCAGATTTCAGCGATGCTGTGAAAGTAGAATTGACAGGGTTTGCTGACAGATTGAATAGGTGGGTTGTATGAGTAGAGAAGAATGCCAAGATGACTGTCTTGTGAGATAGGAAGGATAGTGGTATTTTCTACAGTGAAGCAAAACAGAAGGAGAGGATGGGGGTTTGATGTTAAGATAAGGAGTTTTGTTTTGGACATGTTTAGTTTGAGCTGTCAGTGGAACATCCAGGTAGAGATGTCCTGAAGGCAGGAGGATATGTGTTCCTGCAGAGAGGAGAGCGATCAGTTCTTAAGAAGTAGATTTGGGAATCATCCAAATAGAGATGGTAGATACAATGAAATGAGTTCTCCAAGGTAGCAGTTGTAGGTAGTAATAGAAGGGGACCCAAAACTAAGGAACTTGCATGGTCTGAGGGATGTGAGCAGAGGAAGAGAAAATAAACTAAGAGAAGAAAATCACTGAAATTCATATTCAGGGTGGTGCCCAGTATAGTGGTCTGTAATCATTGGGAACTCAAAGACAGTTGTCTGACAATCTGGCTGGTGGACTTTCATGGATTCTCGGTCAACCTTCCACCAGTCATTCATTTCCCTATTAATTTTTCCCTTAGGGATGACTTTGTGTGTGTGGTATTTGTTATGCACTTACGATGTGCCATGATCTGTTCTAAGTGTTGGCATAGATTCAAGGTCATCAGGTTGGACACAGTCCATGCCCCACATAGGGCTCGCAATCTTAATTCCCATTTTACAGATGATGAAACTGAGGCTCAGAGAAATGAAGTGACTTTCCCAAGGTCATGCAGCAGACAAGTGGCAGAGCCGGGATTAGAACCCACGTTCTTCTGACTCCCAGGCCTGTGCTTTTATCATTAGACCACACCGCTTCTTACTTTCTCTTCTCTCCTCCTCCTTTCCTACCTCTGTGGAGTCCCTATGCTGAGCCCTGCCCTACTTGAAAGTCAGTCAGGTGCCCTGGACCCTATGAGAAATTGAATATATCACCTGTTTCTGAATCAGCACCCCAGGAGTTTTAAGAACTTGGGATTTACCAAGTTAATTTCACTCAGCTGCTGCTTCCTGCTGCAGCTGGGGGACACAGTAAAGTCAATCAATTGTATTAATTGAGCATTACTGTGCTCAGGACACTTTACTAAGCACTTGGGAGAGTACAACAATATAACCAACACATTACCTGCCCAACCGGAAGTGAGAACAGAGTTCTCTTTGGGGTGTCAGATCCATGAAGGAAACAGCATTTTGGTTCAGGATGATGGACAATTTTCCTCAATGCTTCAGTGTCAGAATGCTGCCTTGGAAACCAGTTTTGGTGAGTTCATATTGGTATCACATTCATGGCCTGTGGTTTCTGTTTGAATCTGTTGGAAAAGGAACAAGGAGCATAGTTGAACAATGGGAGAGGCCAAGAGGACAGTGCAATCAGTGCTATTTTGTTGGTCAGCTTTGTTGGTAGGGTTTATTTGTATCTCATACTGTTCGGCATGGAACCTTGTAAATGATACTTGTCTGCACTTCAGGGAGATAACTGAACTGATGAGTTAAAGACTTGACTGAACATTTAATGTGGCTTATTAAATAATTATGATGAGGTTTGATGAATGAGCTGGGTTCTCCAAATTTCCAACTGAGCTTTTCAGCATGAGTTTCATTAGACAGGCGTGGATTGTGCCTGAAGTAACCCAGCTGCAAATGAGCTTGAAAACCATTTGAACTGGAAATCTTCAAATCTGAATAATTCAGGTGATTTGTTCTAGTGTTCTTTATTCCAAATCTAGTATTTCATTTTTTGATGATGAAGTGGAGTAAGAGTACCATAAGTGTAAGTTATCTTAAAAGTCTCCATATGCACTTAATGAAAATGTAGTAAATTATCTTTATGGATTTAAAAAAAATCCGAGAAAGAGAAGCTATTCAGAGAGGCAAGTGGACTGCTTCTTTATGCATAATGAGTATTTATGCATAAAGAGCATATAGGTAAGAGCTAAATACTGTAATACATACAGATACACACTATGATACTACTCTGACTTCTTTTAAGTATTCACAGCATTATCATTTTACCCATTAGAAAAATGGCCTATTGAGATTCATCTCATTGAACATATCATTTAAACCTTGTTTCAGTTTTTAGACTCAATTTCTATATTTCTGCAAAGAAGAACCTAAGCAATGATTCACTTAGCCCAGTGTTCTGTCACCACAATGGTGATAGGATTCAGGGAGGAACCAACTGATGATTGTCCTTCTTGATGTTCACCTTAATGTTTAGGGAGGAACCAGACTGTCATCCTAACATCCTTCTGCACCCCAAAATTCCTTCTAGAAACCCCTTATGAACAGCTTGCCCTTGAAGTTATGTAAATCCCTTTAGAATCTACTGATTTTTCTCAGTTTACATAACTTCCTCTGATAACCGATTTCACTTTTACCATACACTGTGAAGAAGTGTTTCCTTTTGTTAGCTTTAAGGGATCACCTTTTGTGAAGGCTTGTATTCTTAATATGCCTATGATTATATTATTGGGCCTCATTTTTACGTGTCCCAGAAGCCTGACAATAGTAATAATAATAGTATTTGTTAAGTGCTTGCTACATTCCAGGCACTGTACTAAGCACTGTGGTAGATACAAGGGACTGTGTCCAATATGGGGCTCACAGTCTTAATCTCCACTTTACAGATGAAGTAACTGAGGCATAGTGAAGTTAAGTGACTTGCCCAAGGTCACACAGCAGACAATCAATCAATCGTGGAGGAATCAACAATCAATCAATCAATCAAAAGTGGAGGGACTGGGATTAGAACACAGGTCCTTTGACTCCCATGCCTGTGCTCATTCCCAGGTCACACTGCTTCTACCTTTAAAACATCAGGAATGCTTGGGAGACTGTGCAGGGTTTGAATTAAGACAGCTGGCCTGGAGCAGGTGGACTTCTAAAGAAATGCTTACATATTTAACCTAGTGTTCTTGGTGGTCTGACTGTTATTTACCGTAATTTTATTTCATTGTTATCACTTCTTGGATCTGTCTTTCCAAGTAGGATTGTGAGCCCCATGTGTAGGAAAGGGACAGTGTTTGTTTGATCGAATTACACCATACCTATCCCAGCTCTTAGCACCATGCTCAGCTTACAGCAAGGGCTCAATATGTACGATGAAGACCAATTAAATTCATTGCAGAATATATACAGATAACCTTTATATTCACAGATGATGCCATGGATAGTGACGTTTACCTGTAGGTGCATATGTGACTGAAGAGAGCTATCTGTGCCAGTCAATCGTATTTATTGAATGCCTACTGTGTGCACAGCACTGTACTAAGTGCGTGAAAGAGTACAATACAACAATAAACAGATGCATTCCCTGCCCACAACAAGCTTATAGTCTAGAGGCCAAGAGTCCCAATAATGTTATATGCACACAAATATTGTTCTTTGGTGTACGGTCATATTTGCTGCTCTAAGTCCCGGACATTGTTTCAACTATTGTCTCTCTTTACCAATCTCTCATAGCTTCACCAAAAAGAAAACCACTAACTTCTTGATTATGTCACACCATGATGATTGGCTTGTTGCACTTATCTTTTTGGTTGTCTGTTTCTTTTTCTGAATTCAAATTGTCTGAGAATGCTTCCTTACATCATTTCCTCTGCCCTCACCTTTTTAGTTGTCCTTTTTCTTCATACTGCAGTTAATTATGGTATTAAACACTTTCTATGTGCCACGTAGTGTACTGAGCTCTGGGGTAGATAAGTTAATCAGGACCCACATGGGTCTAACAGTCTAAGAAAGAGGGAGAACAGGTATTGAATCTCCATTTTGCAGGTGAAGGAACTGAGGTCCAGAGAAATTAGTTGTCTTGCCCAAGGTCACTGGGTTTAGAACCATGTTGCTTCTCAATTACGTGGGTTAGGACTGGGGTTCTGCTTATGTGCTCCATCCAGTGAAACTCTGTTGCAATGCCCAGATGATTTTTCTCGGGGGAAAAAAAAATAGGTTTAGTCCACATCTCCCCACTCCTCAAAAACCTCCAGTGGTTACCTATCCACCTACACATCAAATGGAAACTCCTTCTCATTGGCTTTAAGGCACTCAATCAGCTCCCTGCTTCCTACCTAAACTACCTAATCTCCCACTACACCCCAGGCCGCACCCTATATGCCTCCAACACCAACCTTCTCACAATTCTTTGACCTCATCTGTCTTACCACCGACCCCTTGTCCACAACCTCCCCCAGCCTATCCTACAGACTGCCACTCTCCCCATTTTCAAAATCATATTCAAGTCACATCTCCTCCAACAGGCCTACCTGGCCACCCCGACACTTCCCCAGTGGTTAGCCCTCCCTCTGCATCACTTACTTATTTTTATGATATTTGTTAAGGACATCTTAGGTGCCAGGCACTGTTCTAAGTCTTGGGGTGGATAGAAGATAATCAGGTTAGACATACCTACCCCTTAAGCACTTTGATTCTCTCCCCACCCTTAGCCCCACATCACCCTTAAGCACTAGGATATCCCAGCCACACAGCACTTGTTCATATCCTCTATTTGTTTCAGTATCTACTCCCCTATTTGACTGTAAGCTATGCACCATGCCCAGTGAAAGCTATGCACTAAACACATATTTCTGTGACCTTTGGGCACTTAATATTTGCCCTACATTTAACCCCACAGCACTTATGTACATATCTCTAAATTATACATTAAATTATTTATATTTATGTCTGTCTCCTCCTCTAGACTATAATCTTGTTGTGAGCAGGGAATGTGTCTGCCAACTCTATAGTATTGTATTCTCCCAAGCACTTGGTACAGTGTTCTGCACATAGTAAGTGTTCATTCATTCATTCAATCATATTTAGCGCTTACTGTGTGCAGAGCACTGTACTAAGCGCTTGGGAAGTACAAGTTGGCAACATATAGAGACGGTCCCTACCCAACAGTGGGCTCACAGTCAAGAAGGGGGAGACAGAGAGCAAAACAAAACATATTAAAAAAATAAAATAAATAGAATAAACATGTACAAATAAAATAAATAAATAGAGTAATAAATACGTACAAACATACATATATACAGGTGCTGTGAGGAGGGGAAGGAGGTAAGGCGGGGGGGATGGGAAGGGGGAGGAGGGGGAGAGGAAGGAGGGGTCTCAGTCTGGGAAGGCCTCCTGGAGGAGGTGAGCTCTCAGTAGGGCCTTGAAGGGAAGAAGAGAGCTAGCTTGACGGATGTGTGGAGGGAGGGCATTCCAGGCCAGGGGGATGATGTGGGCCGGGGGTCGATGGCAGGACAGGTGAGAACGAGGTACGGTGAGGAAATTAGCAGCAGAGGAGCAGAGGGTGTGGGCTGGGCTGTAGAAGGAGAGAAGGGAGGTGAGGTAGGAGGGGGTGAGGTGAGGGACAGCGTTGAAGCCGAGGGTGAGGAGTTTTTGCCTGATGTGTAGGTTGATTGGTAGCCACTGGAGATTTTTGAGGAGGGGAGTAACATGCCCAGAGTGTTTCTGGACAAAGACAATCAGGGCAGCGGCATGAAGTATGGATTGAAGTTGGGAGAGACAGGAGGATGGGAGATCGGAGAGGAGGCTGATTCAGTAATCCAGACAGGATAGGATGAGAGCTTGAACAAGCAGGGTAGCGGTTTGGATGGAGAGGAAAGGGCGGATCTTGGTAATGTTGCGGAGGTGAGACCGGCAGGTTTTGGTGACGGCTTGGATGTGAGGGGTGAACGAGAGAGCAGAGTCAAGGATGACACCAAGGTTGCAGGCTTGTGAGATGGGAAGGATAGTAGTGCTGTCAACAGCGATGGGAAAGTCAGGGAGAGGGCAGGGTTTGGGAGGGAAGACAAAGAGTTCAGTCTTGGACATGTTGAGTTTTAGGTAGCGGGCAGACATCCAGATGGAGATGTCCTGAAGGCAGGAGGAGATGTGAGCCTGGAGGGCGGGAGAGAGAGCAGGGGCAGAGATGTAGATTTGGGTGTCATCAGCGTAGAGATGATAGTTGAAGCCGTGGGAGCGAATGAGGTCACTAAGGGAGTGAGTATAGATCGAGAACAGAAGGGGACCAAGAACTGAACCTTGAGGAACCCCTACAGTAAGGGGATGGGAGGGGGAGGAGTAGCCTACAAAAGAGACTGAGAATGAAAGGCCAGAGAGATAAGAGGAGAACCAGGAGAGGACAGAGTCTGTGAAGCCAAGGTTGGATAGCGTGCTGAGGAGAAGGGGGTGGTAAACAGTGTCAAAGGCAGCTGAGAGGTCGAGGAGGATTAGGATAGAGTATGAGCCATTGGATTTGGCAGGCAGGAGGTCATGATACCATTCATTGATTGATATTAGAAGGATTTGTTGCAGGGCTTGGTGTTTGTGACCCTGTCTCACCACTTAATGTTGATTGTGGCCAGTAGGTGACACTGACAGAAGTGCTCAAACAGATGGGGCATTTGATGATATGGTCAAGTTTAACTATCATAGTGAAGGTTGGACAATGCTACAGCTCTCTAGCGCCAAGTTTGTTCTGAAGCAGTTTAGTCTACTAGAAAGGGCACAGGATTTAGACGCAGGAGACTTGGATTCTAATCTCAGCTACACAACTTTCCTGCTGTGTGACTTTGGGTAAGTCACTTAGTTTCTTTGTCCCTCAGTTTCCTCATCTGTTAACACCTGTTCTCCACCACCATAGACTCTGAGTCCTGGGTGGAACAGGACTGTGTCCAATGCTTAGGGCAATGCTGAGCCCTAGTAAGTGCTTAACAAATATCACAATTATTAAGAATGATACCCCAGTCCCACAGCACTTATGTACATAGCCTTATACTCTAGTATTTCCCCTCCCTATTCTAACATCTGTCTCTTCCTGATGACTCTAAGCTCCTTGTAGACAGGGATCACATTTACCAACTCTTGTTGTACTTACTTTCCCAAGCACATAGTACAGTGTTGTGCACACAGTGAGTGCTAAAATATTACTATTAATTGAAGCAGCGTGGCTCAGTAGAAAGAGCCCAGGCTTTGGAGTCAGAGGTCATGGGTTCAAATCCCATCTCCACCAATTGTCAGCTGTGTGACTTTGGGCAAATCACATAACTAGCTTCTAGACTGTGAGCCCACTGTTGGGTAGGGACCATCTCTATATGTTGCCAACTTGTACTTCCCAAGCGCTTAGTACAGTGCTCAATAAATAAGGTTGAATGAATGAATGAAATCCATCGCTAGATGGATGCCTCCCTTCAACTGACAGTCTCCTAAAGGATGTGAACCTTTATTTATTTTTCTGTTTCCGGCCTATCATGAATAATGTGCAAGTTACATTATGATATTTTGTTCCATATCAAAAATACATTATTTTTGATGAATAAATATGGCTATTATTGCTAAGCACAAATATGACTGCACCTAAAAGTTTTAGAATGGATTTGAGCTAAAACAGACATTCCTATAAGGAAAAAAAAAAATTAGGTGACAAGGGCCATAGCAATTACCTCAGAATTTGAGAAGCCATTGTGATGGCACTGAACATTGCAGCTTCTATTTCAGATTACAATATATTATTATACACCTGGGATCACTACATATTTGACACTTTCTCAGGAATATCTGTTATTAAATGTAAAGAATTTCTGAAAGAAAAGACCTAGACTGGAGAGAGTAGCAAGATGACATAGCAAGATGTTCTGTTTGAAAACTTAGGCAATTTGAATGATCTTATTTCATCTATATGGTTCCAAAGAGATTTCCAAAACACTTTATGTTCCTGTTATACAAATTGGGGAAAATTCATTCTTCCGTAGAGTTAATGATAAAATGGCATCTGTGTAAGGTTATTATGGGCAGGGAAAGTGTCTGCTAATTCTGTCATACTGTACTCTCCCAAGCGCTTAGTAAAGTGGTTGTTTAGAGTATTTCAATCAGAGTATTTCAGAGTATTTCAATACCACTGATTGAAATAATCAGAATCCAGGGTGTGATTGATTCCACCTGTTTGTCAACTAGGCAGCCATGAGATTCTGCGTCTGAAGGTTAAAATAATGGAATAGAGTCAGAGAAGTCCAAAGTGAGAAAAGGTGGGGATAAGGTTTGTTAGATGGTGCTGTAGTGCAATCAGATTTTGTTGAGAGCTGTGGGATTATATAATGTCCAATCAAAATGGCAAGTGATGTTGAGGAAGAATAGAGAAACTACATTTCCCAGAAAGCAAAGTGGCTGATTATCTCCGTTTTGCAACAGTTGGGGGCTGTTTTGCCTAGTACCAAGCTCCCAGAGTTCTCTTGGGAGGGTGGAGTTTAGTTTTGCCTCCCCTTCTGCTTTGGCTGTCGTTTTGGAAACAGGCATTGTAGTTGGTGAGTGCTCTCTGCTTACTCAGGACTTATGGGAAAAAGGCTGAGGAAATAAGGATCTGTGGCTTACTTGAGGACTTATGGTTTAAATCTCAATGTTCCTCTTCTCCAGGGAAAGCTATAGAGCAAAATTGCCCATATTCTGGGACCCAGGCATACTCTCAGTTAAGGATCCCTTTGAACACATAATCAGTGTTTGTTGGAAAGCCTTAATGAAGCCCCAGAGAGCAGGCTATTCTGGATTTCTGGTTCCTGGTAAATTCATGAGCTTGTGGCTTTAGAATGGATCTTCTCTTCTATTCCTTTAAGAGTACATTCCTCAGAATGAAATATTAGTTGGAGGTGACCATTTTGTTTGGGAAATATTCTTTTCAAGCCAGGTTCACCAAAGCTTCTTCTGTTGAACTCTCATTCAGCTCCTGTTCAGATGCTGTGTCTAGACTATTTCCTTGAGGATTCTGGGTGGAGGAGGCTTCTTCATTTTGCTCTTAATTCAGACTGTAAGCTCATTGTGGGCAGGGAACATGTCTACCAACTCTGCTTTGTACTCTCCCAAGAGCTTAGTACAGTGCACTGTATACAGCAAACATTCAATAAATACCATTGATTGTTTTGGGGTATTGGAGCAGAAAGGCCCCAGTCTCAGAAATGAGTCTAATAAGTTTTAGGGACATGGAGGTCACATTCCCACCTAATACCTTTCCACCTTAAATCCTCAGGGGATAATTGTATGTTAAAATTTCTGCCTGTAGAAAAAGCTAGGGAATGGCTAAGGTGCCTTTGGTCTACTCAGAGAGACTCAGTTATAAATGTCCCCTAGATTGTAAGCTCATTTGGGCAGGGAGTGAGCCTACCAAATCTGTACTGTACCCTCCCACGTGCTTAGTTAAATGCTCGATAAATGCCACGGATATGTCCACACGGGAGGCCCAACACTTCTCCATGGGGAGATGACAAAAGCATCCTAAACCCAAGGCCTTTCTAGTATCCACTAGGCTCTCAAAGGCACTTCGGAAGCACCTATTGCTTCCCAGAGATCACCCACAATGCCCAGCACACAATAACTCGTCACATGCCAGGCTAAATGCATTACCTTATTACCATAACAAATGCTCAAAGTAATTAGGAATGAATCTGAATGCTCTGATAAAGGAAGAAGTCTTGGAATGGCTGTTCCACTATGAAAACACTTTCCTGTCTCTCCCAGTCCAGCAATGATTAGTGGAGGAGAAAGCCCAACCAAGGCTCTCCACGACCCCCTTTTGTGGGGAGGGGATGGTTCTCAACCTCCAGGTTCCAGTCTCTGTGCCTAGCTGGGGCCCTAACAAAACTTTCTCCTTCTCACCAGATTCCTCTGAGAACTCTACTTTGGCCTCTCTGCCCCAATCCATTTCTCTGTCCCTCTCTGCCTGCTGCCATTAGCTCTTTCAGGTAAGATCATCAGGGTAAGGTGTGTGTTGGGGAGGGCAATGCATAAGGTTGCCGTCTTTCCCCATTCTCATCCTCATTTGTGCCCTCTACCCTCGTCACCATTTCAGGTATAAATGTATTTTCTCCTTTAGCCCTGAACAGACCTCTTAAGTGTGGTGTAGATCTTTCATGTTTGGTATAATGTATTTATTTGGGGGACAGTTATATTCTTGAAAAATCACTTTGACTTGCATACAATCTGCTTTCCAGAGTTTGCAAGTGGAGAAAATGACCAAAGAATCACATGATACCACAGCTGCTTATTGTAGTAGCTAACAGTGTAAAAGGCAGCTTAGTTATTTTTGGGGTGTTGGATTTTATGTCAGTCCAGACATAAAACTTAAAATCATTTGCCTGACTGTTGATTTTTGTACACTGGAGAGAGCTGAGCGGTAAAAATCGCACAAAAGATGAGCAAAAACTGATCATTTTTGTCAATTAATCTTCAAACTATGGGCTCTTTGCAACTAGGGACGAGTCAACTCCCCTCCCCACCAGCCCCAGGGGAAAAATATTAATGATGCTTTACAAAAGTAAGAAAACCTCCCTAATACCCCTTCCAAAATAAGCGTTAAGTCTGTTGACAGTGATTATTGGCAATTCATCACACAGATGTACTTAATCAACTGGAGTCAGTTTGGTCAAAAGTAGAATTGATTTGTAACTAACAGGTCTATTTTGGCTGTAAAAATGCTAAAAAAAAATCAGTTTTTAATAAAAATTAAATTAAAATTGTGTTTTAGGGTTCCTTGGGGTTTGACTTTTATTTTTAAAAATAATTTGCACAGTTTAAATTGGGTAAAATGATTAAAGCCTGATAGATTGTGAGCTCCTTGAAGGCAGGAATCTTGTCTACCAACTGGATCAAATTCTATCCTTTGTACTTAGGAAGAAATAAACACTAATAATCAATTGATTAAAACCATACCCACTTATGTATAAGACAGTTAACTTTGCTTAGAGGCAGGTATCAAATGCCAAAGGTGGAAATTCAGGGGTACCATGCTATCGGGCTTATAGAGTACAGGCATACTCTTATATTGGTCTTAATATTTTCCTGGTTGCTTTTTGAAAATGATTTGCAGGTATGTTCATGACTTCTTTCTTTAGTCAAAATGAGACCATAGCATAGGATGTGATTTGCAGGGAGAAAAGAAACGGTTGATGGAAGAAATCCAATAAACTCAATATTGTATTAATATTCATCTAATTCTTGAAACACAACCTTTATAAAAACCAAACCTTTGACCAGCCACAGAGATAGGATAAATAGGCTTTGGACTATTTCATTATTTGATGTAATTCTCTCAGTTAAATTCTCTTCTGTTATCTGATCACACCTATAACGAAGCTATAATGAAGCTATCCATCTATATGGGAATTATGAGAGAATGAACCCCAAGCTACTGAATGATATCACAGAGTGTGTCCAGTACTGTAGGGATGATAGATGCAAGTACTAGAAGTGTCAGCAAGGAAACTGGGCTTTGCAAGATACACTCGCATGTAGAGGAAGGCAAGTCTTCCCTGGCCCTTATATATGCAAGGCCAAAAAGAATGTAACTCAAATGGTTCAGCTATCTCATTAGCTTCTGAGGCAGGAAAAGAAATGCATCAGTTATGTTAGTTTATATAGTTTCAGCTCCAGACTGAATTGTTTCTCTCAAGAGTTATTCACCGTGATAGATTCCTAGGACTGGCTAAGTCCTCACCATGATATCTAGTCCTCCATCCTGCTCCCTTACAGTACTGTCATCAAACATTCGAGCTTCCCAAGTCAGGGGAAGGATTTGTGGCCTCATCCCCCTCCATAAGTTACCTTTATTTTGAAGTCATTTTATTCATTTTGTGGGGAGGCAGCATTGCCTAGTGGAAAAAGTGTGAAACGGTCAGTCTCAAACAAAACAAACAAAAACTGCTCAAACTGTCCTGCTCAAACAAAAACTCATCACCATGGGTTTTAAAGCACTTAATCACCTTGCCGGCTCTTACTTCACTTGGCTACTCTCCTCCTACAACCCAGCCCACACACTTTGTTTCTCTATCTCGTCTATTTTGCCACCATCCTCTCTGGCCTGGGACATCCTGATGCCAATGTGATGCCAATTTGTACTTCCCAAGCGCTTAGTACAGTGCTCTGCACATAGTAAGCGCTCAATAAATACGATTGATTGATTGATTGATCCTCCCTCCTATCAGACAGATAATTGCTCTCCCCCACTTCAGAGCCTTATTGAAGGCAGAACTCCTCCAAGAACCATTCCCTAACTAAGCCCTCATCTCCTCTTCTCCCACTCCCTTCGGCGCCACTCTTACTTGTGCCTTCATTCTTCCTTCCTCCCGTCCCCACTGCACATATGTATATATCTCTTATTTATCTATTATATTAATGTTTGTCTCCCCCTCTAGACTGTGAACTTGTTGTGGGCAGGAATGTGTCTGTTATACTGTACTCTCCCAAGTGCTTAGTACAGAACTTTGCACACAGGAAGCACTCAATAAATACAATTGAGTGAGTCAGAAATGCTGTGTTATAATCAGTCAATGACACTGAGGACTGTATCCTGGTTCTGCTATGTCAATCATATTTGTTGAGTGCTTATTGTGTGCAGAGCACTGTACTAAGCGCTTGGGAGACTACAGTATAACAGACTTGGTCGACATGTTCCCTGCCCACTATGAGCTTATGGTCTGGTCTGCTGTGGGACCTTGAGCAAGTCATTTACCGTCTCTGTGTCTCAGTTATCTACCCTGTAAGCTCATTATGAGCAGGGAATGTGTCTGCTAATTCTGTTGTATTGTACTCTCCCAAGCGCTTAGTACAGTGCTCTGCACATAAGTGCTCAATAAATATAATTACCTCATCTGTAAAATGGGAATTAAGACTGTGAGCCCCATGTGGGACATGTACTATGTTTACCCAGATTAAGCTTATATTTGTCCCAGTGCTTAATAAATACATTAAAAAAAGACGTGTTCAATTCCCAGCTCTACCACTGGACTACACCGTGTGACCTTTGAGCAAATCACTTAGCCTCTCTGAGCTTCAGTTTTCTCATCTGTGAAATAGGGATAAATTATTGTTATTTATTGAGCACTTACTCTGTGCAGAGTGCTGTTCTAAGCACTTGGGAGAGGATAATACAATCAATCAATCCATCGTATTTATTGAGCACTTACTGTGTGCAGAGCACTGTACTAAGTGCTTGGGAAGTACAAGTTGTCAACATATAGAGACAATCCCTACCCAACAGTGGGCTCACAGTCTAGAAGGGGGAGACAGAGAGCAAAACCAAACATATTAACAAAATAAAATAAATAGAATAGATATGTACAAGTAAAATAAATAGAGTAATAAATATGTACAAACATATATACATATATACAGGTGCTGTGGGGAAGGGAAGGAGGTAAGACGGTGGGGATGGAGAGGGGGACAAGGGGGAGAGGAAGGAAGGGGCTCTGTCTGGGAAGGCCTCCTGGAGGAGGTGCGCTCTCAGTAGGGCCTTGAAGGGAGGAAAAGAGCTAGCTTGGCGGATGGGCAGAGGGAGGGCATTCCAGGCCAGGGGGATGACGTGGGCCGGGGGTCGATGGCGGGACAGGCGAGAACGAGGCACAGTGAGGAGATTAGTGGCAGAGGAGCAGAGGGAGCAGGCTGGGCTGTAGAAGGAGAGAAGGGAGGTGAGGTAGGAGGGGGCGAGGTGATGGAGAGCCTTGAAGCCGAGGGTGAGGAGTTTCTTCCTGATGCACAGATTGATTGGTAGCCACTGGAGATTTTTGAGGAGGGGAGTAACATGCCCAGAGCGTTTCTGGACAAAGACAATCCGGGAGGCGGCATGAAGTATGGATTGAAGTGGGGAGAGACACGAGGATGGGAGATCAGAGAGGAGGCTGATGCAGTAGTCCAGACGGGATAGGAAGAGAGCTTGAACGAGCAGGGTAGCGGTTTGGATGGAGAGGAAAGGGCGGATCTTGGCAATGTTGCGGAGCTGAGACCGGCAGGTTTTGGTGACGGCTTGGATGTGAGGGGTGAACGAGAGAGCTGAGTCGAGGATGACACCAAGGTTGCGGGCATGTGAGACAGGAAGGATGGTAGTGCAGTCAACAGTGAACAGAGTCAACAGAGTTGGTAGGTACGTTCTCACCCCACAATGAGTTTACAGCCTAAAAGAGGCTTCCTGAATCGTCGTACTTAAGTTCAATGCTATGTCCCACGTCCTTGACAAAGTCTTATGGTCTTTTAGCAGTTTGTTTAAGACTGTTGGGTGTTCAGTCAGAATATAGCTATCTGGCTGATAGGATAAGTGAGACAGGGACTGTCTGATCTCATAAGTTTATATTTACTCCAGCACTTTGCACTGGGTGGATGTTCAATGAATGCTGGTTATGAGTGTTTTTACATTTCATGTCCACATAGTATTCTATGGGTACCCAACCTGATATTACCCCCATGCTTCTATCTTCACTGCTCCAGGAAGCTGCCCTCTTCCATCCAGAAGGTCACTGACCCTTTGATCTTGCATCCTGAAGTGGTCACCTCACTCACATTCCTCTTAAACCGGCCATGCTCCCATGCAGTCCTACACCTCAGTCTCTCACAAAACCAACACTCTTCTGAGTGACAAAAGGATCTCACAGCCTTCCTGTGAAGTGTGTTGCCAGTCTTGTCAGGAAGTATTTCCTGCTATCAAATTTTAATCTTGCTTTTTTGCAATTAATGTATTTCCTCCCTCAATCAAGTGTCCAAATGGAACTGTTGATGGTGAGATGTTTAGAGTATGTGTGTGATGGGGGCTAGGTTTGGTTGCTAAGACCAACAATTTCATGTCATTACTATTAGAGACTTCCCCCTTCTTCACTGTGGCAGCTGTTACCCGCAGGGAGTGATACCTTTTGTATTTTTTTATTGTTGTTGCCATTGCTCTTTTTCCTCACAATATCTCTTGAATTTCTCCTGAATCTGATTTGCCCACACAACAATGTCTTCTATGCCCCATTGTTGTCAGAAGCCACATTGTAATCCTAGAAGGACATGGACAATGAATGACTTGGTTGAGTAGTCCACCAGGGATCTTGGCAGCATAGAGAGATTCCTTGATAGTTTTTGCAGTCAGCTCTCTCCCCTCTTTTCTTGAACATGGTGATAATGGTGGAGGCTCTGAAATTCTGTCATTTCCTTGGTATTCTATAGTTTTTGGAAGAGTCTTTGCAGGTGATTAAGAAGAAACCCCCTTCTCACTTGCAGACCTCAGATGATATGCCCATTTTTCATTGCTATGGTTACAGTGGAGTCTTCATTAGGAGATTAAAACAACCCCACCTCTGCCATTGCTAGCTGGGTGGCCTTGGCTAAATCACTTAAATAATCTGGGGCTGTTTTCTCCTGAAAAATGGGTATTAAATAACTGTTCTTCTTCCACTTAGATTTTAAGCTGGATGTGGGACAAGAATTGTGTGTGTTGTGATTGCGTTGTATCTGCCCCAGCATTTAGCACAGTGCTTGGAACACAGTAATCTTTTAACAGATATCAGTATTATTATGATGATGCAGTGAAAGAAAGTCATGCCTTTCCTCTGGCAAGTAAACTACTCTCTGTAGAAAACCATTCTCAGTGGTAGACTTTGTAAGGAAACAAGAAGCTAAGATGGATTTTGAACAAGAGATGAAATGTTAATAATAATAATAATGTTGGTATTTGTTAAGCGCTTACTATGTGCCAAGCACTGTTCTAAGTACTGGGTAGCTACAAGGTAATCAGGTTGTCCCACATGGGCCTGACAGTCTTCATCCCCATTTTCCAGATGAGGGAACTAAGACCCAGAGAAGTGAAGTGACTTGCCCAAGGTCATACAGCAGACAAGTGGCAGAGCCGGGATTAGAACCCATGACCTCTGACTCCCAAGCCTGGGCTCTTTCCACTGAGCCACACTGCTTCCCGACTTCCTGACTGTTAAAACTGAAGATGTTCAAGGAGTTGTATATCAGAACCTTACCAAGTACTTGTACATATCCCTGAAAAGAGTATAGTGCACTCAATCATATGAGTGCCAACTGTGTGCCAAGCAGTGTACTAAGCACTAGGTATCACTCAATCAGTGGTATTTATTGAGTGCTTACTATGTGCAGAGCACTGTACTAAGTGCTTGGGAGAGAACAGTTAGTGGACAGATTCCCTGCCCATGACAAGCTTATCATCTAGCAGGGGAGACAGAAATTAATGTATCTATCAATCAATCAGTGGTATTTATTGAGCACTTATAGTGTGCAGAGCACTTGCTATACAACAGAGGTGGTAGACACTCTCCCTTCCCAAAATGAATATATGAATTCAGACTACTCACCATAGCAACTCCCCTCATTAAAGACAAAAAGGAACTTTTAAAGAGAAAACCTTTATACTTTGAAAGTTGAGTGTTGCTCACAAATGACATTAATGAAGTTGCTCAAGAAGTCAAATGGACGTTCAGTGGTAAATCTAGGTCTGACAGCTGATTTAGAGACTTAGATTCCATTTCAATTTGTAGACCTATATTTGGGGATAAGTTTGATGCCCTGTTATAACTATGATATGTTTATCTTCCAGAGAACAGACAGGCATATCAGATGATTACAAAGCAGCATGGTCTAGTGGAAAGAATGCAGGTCTGGGATCCTGAGGACCTGGGTTGTTATCCTGGCTCTGTCACTCATCTGTTGTGTGATGTTGGGGAAGTCACTTAACTTCTGTGCTTCAGTTTGCTTATCTTAAAATTGAGATTAAATCCTGCTCCCTCCTACCTAGACTTGAGCCCCAAGTGGGACAGGGACTGTTCAATCTAATTATCTTGTATTTACCCCAGTGCTTAGTGGTGTACATAGCACATAGTATGCATGTAACAAGTACCATAATTACTATTTATTCCTTGAACATATATTGCCAGAACTTCTGGAAAAGTAATATGACATTCTGTAACCATATACTGTCATAATAGAACCAACTGTTGTTCAGTAGTTTAATCATTCATAGCAGCATCATGATACTAAATAAATGAGGAGCTCTAGTTTTATAAGCCTTTGCAGAAAGCTGCCGATAAGGAGGCTTATTCTACAGACTGTGGTAGTGGTTTTTCAACCTTTGTGAAGAATTTATGCAATTTAGATTGAACAGCAACCTTCTTAAAGGGTCTCGAGTAGACTAATTTCTGGATACTCAATTTCTATTTCTGTTTAAAATCCTTTCTACATTAGGCCTTCAGTCTGTTTTCTTTAAAGTTTGTGGGACTTTTTCAGTCAGGGTAGAGAAATCTTAACTTCATTTGTTTCAAGATTTTTGAAAAGATATATTTGTCCAAGTTTGAGGTCTTCATTGAACAGCAGTTCCTCTGAAAGAAGGAATTAACTCATGATGATGATAATGGTATTTTAAGTGCATACTGTGTTCCAGGCACTGTGCTAAGGTAAATACAAGATAACCAGTTGAACAGAGTCCCTGTCCCACATGGGACTCAAAGACTTAATTCCCATTTTACAGATGAGGAAACTGAGGCATAGAGAAGTTGTGACTTGCCCAAAGTCACACAACAGACAACCAATAGTAATAATAGTGGTTTTTGTGAAGCATTCATTATTCTTCAGGCACTGTACTAAGTGCTGGAGTAGATGCAAGATAATCACATAGTAGACAGTCCTTATCCCACATGACTCAATCACTATCTGTTTCATTCACTTCTAAATTCAGTTGACTCCCGAGTTCAACAGTTGCTTTGGTTATGTGCAGAAGGTCTCTTCTACTTCTTGAAAATTTTAAACAAGATGTAGGCAGAGCTTTCTTCAAGAACCAGTCAATCTTTATTGCTTAACCCTAATTCTGAAAGGAAGGGGTCCAGGAGATATTTATTTGCCTGTGTCACTTGGCTGGCTGTATGCATCAGTGAGGCATCCAACAGTGTACTGGTACTCATTTGGTGTGTTCATCTTGGGATAGTTGTGATCTAGAGTAAGGTATCAAACAATGACTGTTTTATCCCCAAGTTGCTGGTATTAAGGGGTGGTAAGGGTTCTGGTTTTCCTTCTCATTTAAGTTTTATGCTTCTCTGTGCAGAATTGCAGAATTTAGTGAAAATTTCATGTTATTTGAAGGCTTTACCTGGTGCAGTCTCTCATACAACTGAGTCTTCATCAAGCTTACCATCAGTACATAATGCTGTGAAGTCTTTGAAGCAATGCAAAGCCCCCTTCAACCTCCAAGGCAGACATACAGAGAAATGATCACCAGCATGTGAACTCCCTGTGGGAATGGACTTTCTATCAATCAATCAATCAGTTGTATTTATTGAGCGCTTACTGTGTGTAGAGCACTGTACTAAGTGCTTGGGAAGTACAAGTTGGCAATATATAGAGACAGTCCCTACCCAACAGTGGGCTCACAGTCTAGAAGGGGGAGACAGAGAACAAAACCAAACATATTAACAAAATAAAATAAATAGAATAGATATGTACAAGTAAAATAAATAAATAAATAGAGTAATAAATATGTACAAACATATATACGTATATACAGGTGCTGTGGGGAAGGGAAGGAGGTAAGACGGGGGGATGGAGAGGGGGACGAGGGGGAGAGGAAGGAAGGGGCTCAGTCTGGGAAGGCCTCCTGGAGGAGGTGAGCTCTCAGTAGGGCTCAGTCTGTATTATACTGTCCCAAGCACTTTGTACAGTGTCCTGCACACTGTAAGTGGACCATGGAAACCATTTATTTATCGATATTGGATAAGTTCTCCAGGCCTTGATCTTCAAAGCTGTTGAACTGGAAGAGTTTCCTAGTTGCATCTTAAAGAATACAATCACTCTCTCTCCTTTAAAAGCCTTTTTGAAGATGTCTCCTCCAAGAGGCCTTCCCTTACTAAGCCCTCCTTTCCTCTTCTCCCTCTCCCTTTTGCATCACTCTAACTTGCTCCCTTCATTCATCTCCCCCTGCCAGTCCCACAGCACTTTATGTACATATATGTTATTTATGTTAATGTTTGTCTCCCCCTCTAGACTGTAAGCTCGTTATGCGCAGGGGATATGTCTGTTATATTGTACTCTCCCAAGCACTTAGTATAGTGCTTTGCCCATATTAAGTGCTCAGTAAATACGATTGAATGTATGAATTAATGAATGAATGTGGAATAGGTTGAACAGGACACTATTTACTCCAGAGCTCTGCTTTACTCTGGTTAGGAGGAAAGGGTCAGGAAGGCTACCTTCAACTTCGACTCAACCAATCATATAGCCATGCGGTTCTAGGCAAGGGTGTCTGGGTGTTGGGAGGTGGGAAGGTGGTGTGGTGAAAGAGAGAGAAAGAGAAGTAGGTTAGGGAAATAGGAGGAGTTTGCATTTATGGGTAAATGTGTGTGTATGCATGCAAAAGAAGTGGGCAAGAGAAAGAGGAAAATTAAAGTAGAAGAAAAACTTAGTATTTACAAAGCAACTCAATCCTAATGGTGAATTACTTGGAAAAAAGCCAACAGGTTTAGGATCATGCCAACTCGAAAAGGAGGGAAAGAGATTCTTTTGGTAACAACTTTTGAGTTATTCCACTAAGATGATTTCCCAGACAGACTGCAATTGAGACCATTGTTTAGCAACAGAGTGTGTATTTCAAAGGTAATGAGCTAACCATAAAACCCAGACCTTGGCGAGGAACTTTCAATTCAGTTAGACTTTAACTAACTTGACTTGCAGCGATGGGAAGGAAATTGAGGTTTGACCATGTCCCAAAACTTTGCGAGATGGTTAGCCCCAAATGAAATAGTTTGGCCTTATAGGAAAAAAAATGCACATTTCAATTCTGGTTTAGACATCAACATATTTTGCTCTTGATCCTCATATCAAAATGCCGCAGTTCTTCCTTTTTTGAATCCTGCACTATTTGCTGAACTCTAGCTTGGCATCTGGCTAACGTCAATAAAGAAAAGACATGAGGCTGTGCAAGAAGAATGCCAGACTGATATAAATCACCACCACATAAGTAACAAGAAAGTTTGTTGTTGGGTTTTGTTTTGTTTTTTATTGTGACTGGAAAGTTTGTTGTTGCCTGCTTCTCAAATCAAGGGATTAGATCACCAGCTTGAGCTTGGCATTTTCATATTGTCCTTGCAGTCATTTTTTCCACAGTGGGTGGTCAGTCATTCTCCTGTAGTAATTCACCTTGAAGACTAAGAGTCTGGATCCATAATCAGTTTAAAACAAGCGTTTTGTCAATAATTTGAACTTATGGCAGCATGGAGGTTTTTGTTTGGGCCTTGTGGCATGCCCTATGGAAAATAGTTTTCTGTTCAATTGTGGTCGGTTTCAGAAAAGCCTGCAGACCACACTCTCAATCCAAATAGCTACTGCTGTTGACTAAGGCTGCTTATTCTGTGGAACAAATGGACCACAGTATTTAAATATTAAGGTAACTGTCGATTTATGCTTCCCAAGCACTTAGTACACTGCTCTGCACACAGTAAGCACTTAATAAATATGATTGGATTAATGAATTTATTGGTAGACTATTTTGAATTTCATGGAATTTTTTTTTTATGGTGTTAAGCACTTAACTGTGTGCCCCGCACTGACCTTAGCACTGTGGTAGATACAAGCTAAGCAGGTTGGCCACAACCCATGACCCACATGGGACAGTCTTCATCCCCATTGTACAGATGAACTAACAGTCCCGGAGAGAATTGATGGGTTACTCTGGCCTGTCTCTCCTCATGCTGGTGAAGAAATCTTCCTTCTGGAACCCTCCTTAGTGCTTTGGCTGTTGTAGATCAGAATAAATATAGCAACGGCAACATCACTTTTCTTGGAACCATTTTACCCCTTAAGGTAATTGTCTTCTGGTTATTTTCATTGTGGTTTTCATTTTCTTGATGTTCCATTTTATCCTAGTGTTTTTCAAATCCTTCTTCCCTGAGCGATAAGAGAGTGGGAGAAATGGTTTGGTGTAAGTATCTTGTTCTTGTAGCTTGTCATTCCTACTGACCCCACTGGTATTTGGTTGATCATCATCACATTGTCTTCAAGTTTCTTCTGGCTTATTTTTTTTGGTGTTTTTTTTATGGTGTTTGCAAAGCACTCACTCTGAGCCAGGCTCTTTACTAAGCACTGGGATAGATAAAAGATAATCAGGTTGGACATAGTCCATGTCCCATAAAGGGCTCACAGTATTATATCCCCGTTTTACAGTTGAGATAACTGAGGCACAGAGAAGTTGAGTGACTTGCTGAAGGTCACACAGCAAACAAGTGGCAGAGCTGAGATTAGAACCTGGGTCCTTGTGACTCCCAGGCCAGTGCTTTCTCCACTAGGGTACACTGCTTCTCTGTCCTACCATTGCCATCTCAATACACAAACATTTTGAGAATTTTTTTCATTTTTCGTTCCCGAGTCATCTGATATCATTAGAAGTGAAACTTTCTTCCTACAAAGCAATATACATAGGTACACAAGTCCTGAGGATGGCTATAAGTAAAATACATTAAGTTCTACATGTTGGATTGATAAAACTTGGGTTGTTGAACATTAACCAGGAAAGGTGTGTTGGAGGAGGTGGAATTTTAGAAAGGCTTTGAATATGGGGAGGACTGTGGTCAAGTGGCTTTTAATGGGATTGGGAGTTTCAGGCTGAGGGACCAGGTGACCAAGAGAACAGAGGCAGGATCATGGAAGAGTTAGAAGGTGAGGTTGAGAGAAGCGGAGAGTATGAGCTATGGAGTAGCAGTTTAAGGGAGCCAATATGTAAGATGCATTTGGTGGAGACCCCTGAGCCAATGGTGAGGTTTGTTTCTGGCTGAGCTCCCCAGGAGGAACAGTATACAGCAAAAAGCCTTGTAAGGGTAGGGGATGAGGAAGAGGCACTAGTTAAACTAGAAGTGGTCAGAGAGGTAGGAGGAGAAGCAGGTGAATACTAGGTCATCAAAATGAGGCCAGATGGAATTTCCAGGAGGTGGGAGTAGTGCAGTGCAGAGGGAGTACTGTGGGAGCAACAGAACAGTCAAGGGAGATTAAGGCAGTGTAGAGATTACTAGATTTAGTTCCAAGAAGTATGTTGGTGACCCTAGAGTGCAATCTTGGTGGTTTGAAGGTCTCCGAAAACCTGGTTATAACGGGTCAAGAAGAGAGTTGGTTAAGAGGAAACTAAGGTGAGAGTGCTGCAGGAGTTTGGGAAGAAATGGGAGCAGGGAGATGGGGTATTTTCTGGAAGTGGTGGTGGGGGTCTGTGGGATTGAGAGAGGGTTTTTTTTAGGATGGGTCATGTGAGCATGTTTGAAGGCAGAAGGGAAGGAATCCTGGTCATGGATGCTTGAGATTCAGCCCTAAACAGAGATCTTTTAAGGGAGAGGGGAGTGCTGTAATTGTAAAGGGAGCAGGGTAGAACTGATCCATCACTGAATATTACACCGTTTTTATCCTACAAGGGACTTACCTATTTAGAAGATTTACTACTTAAAAGCAGAAATCCCACTCCTTTTCCAGAAAATACGATTATCTCAGAGCTCAGTCTTCTGCTTTGTATTTATTTTTGCTAAAACTCCCACCCTCTCTTCCTTATTTTATTGTTCGCAAATAACATCTGAAAATCCAGTAGAGATATTCAGCACAGACAAGTAACAACATGGTCCTGGCAAGAAGTAAGGCATGCTACTTGCAGTTATTTTTCTATCTCTCTTTCCCTGGGTGAAAGAGGAGCTAGTAAAACTTAGTTGTGTACCACTGTGAAGATGAGAAACAATTTTATTGCTGTTCTCAGTCCTCCTTTCCCCACTTCTTTTGGCAACTGTACAGCCAGCGGACAGACAGAAAGAACACACAGACTGGATAAAGGAATTTTGGGTGGGAGCTCATCCACAGGAAAAGGGATTCTATTTATTGAAATGCTTAAGTGCCCAGTACATTAGGGCCTTCACCTGTCTCGGGGAAGGGGCTGGACTGGATGGAGTCTTGAGGTCCCTGTCGTTTGTAAGTTCCTTCATTATCTCTAATTCTTAACCTGGAGAATTGTACCTGTGGACTTATTAAGAACAGTAGGAGGATACAACAGAAGCTTCTAGATTTTCCTAGGAAGATCTTCGCACACAGGGGAAATAATGTATTCTGGGAAAACTTGGGTGTATTGAGTCTGAAGTCTGCAGAGTGGATTAATTGACCTCATCCTCTGGTCCCCTTTGTGTTTCACCCTTACAAGCTTGACAGCTGATATTTCATGGAATAAACTCCACTTTTATGCTTTCTTTACTGTGCTCCCTCTGCACCCATGGTGTGTTATAACTATATTCAATTAGCAGGGAAAGAAGCCTAAGAATCAGTTCATTCATTCAGTCGTATTTATTGAGTGCTTACTAGTGCTTGGGAAGTACGAGTTGGCAACATATAGAGACGGTCCCTACCCAACAGCGGACTCACAGTCTAGAAGGGGGCTCACAGTCTAGATGGGGAATAATTCAATTGACTGAATTATCTAGATCGTGTCTACTCAAACTATGAGCACACTAACTGGCTAATTAGTGGCGAAAGAGATTTGGGGTTATGAATTTTCTGAAGACTATGCCCATTCTATGGGCATTTGAAAAGTACTTGTGGCCTGACAGTTCCTGCCATTAAAGTTGACCAAATGGGTCGGCATCCCAGGGGAGAATTTTTTCAGCAAGACATCTCTAAGCCTTGTGGAAAGAGTCGGACCTGAAATGTTGGCAGGCACTAATCTTTCCCACGTGAATACTCTAGTTCATTTTTAACACCAGGGATCAATATACAGCATTCTACGTGGCTGATAGAAAAGCTCTGTATGTTAGATTCCAATCCTGAAACAGCTCCTCTTTCCCTCTCAGTCCCCTTCTAGACTGTGAGTCTGTTGTTGGGTAGGGACCGTCTCTATATGCTGCCAAATTTACTTCCCAAACACTTAGTACAGTGCTCTGTACACAGTAAGCACTTCATAAATACGATTGAATGAATGTGCCTGTTGTATTGTTACATGTTGTGTTTTTGTACTCTCCCAAGCACTTACAGTGCAGTTCTGTGTATAAACGCTCAATAAATACGATTGATTCCCGGATCCACGTGATCTGTGGAGCCAGAGATCACTATCCTGTCATCATTGGAGGATTTTATGGATTATTTAGACTTCAAGTTGGCTTGAATCCATACAACCAAAATAAAATGGATTATTCAAGTATCCACTTCACATGGGAGTGTCTGCACTCTCCAGTAAATTAATTTGTGCCAAATAAATGGTCTTTTATCCAGGCAATTTGGATAGATTGGCCACTCACCCATCAAGAATGGATGCACAAAACTCCAACTGAGATTCAGTGTAGTGGTAGAATTGGAGGCAGAGAAACCCTAGAGAAGGAGGTAAATAAATCTGAAAGTTCTTAATTTTTGTATTTGTTTTTGTCATAAAATGATGCCAGATTTCTGGCTGAAGCCTGGATGTTGGAGGAGCAGTGCTAGGGAGAGAGATAAGGCTCAAAGTCTTTCTCAGTAAGCTAGGCTGTAGGCTCGCTGTGGGCAGGGGCTGTGTCTACCAACTCTGTTGCACTGTGCTCTCCTAAGTGCTTAATACAGTGTTCTGCCTACACTACATGCTCAAAAAATACCATTGATAAAGTTGGCTTAGACATCAGAAATAGGGGTTTTAAGCAGAGGTCAGGTTGGAAGGAACAAATGGATCTTACAAACACACCTCTCTCTACTGGCTTAGTCTTCGGTGTTGATCTCTTTATTGACTGCTGAAATTAAGCACCTACCCAATTGATTGAACAATATTTCTGTGCACCTGTTGTGTACAGCGGTGTATTTACCTCCTTGAAAAGTACAGTAGTTAGTCGACAGAGTCTCTGCCGTCAAGGGTTTTATAATCTAGCAAGCGAGACAGGCACTGACATAATTCACAGGTAGGAGGAAGAAGGGAAACTGGGATGATCAATCAGTGGTATTACTGAGCTCTTACTTTAGTAGAATACTGTACTAAATGCTTGGGAGAGTACGATACAACAAAACACAGTCTACAGTCAGATGTTAAATTATGCATATGTACATGAATACTGTGGGGCTGAGGGTCAGCTAAAATTTTACTTGAGGAACCACTTTGCTTACATTTGGATTTTTGGTTATAATTGGTTTAAGAATTAGTTCATTTTCAAGTTGATATTAAGAAAATGGAGATCAATTTTATTTTCTCTCTTTGGAATGGAAAGTTGGTCTTTAGACCTCTAATAGAATTAGAATTTTAAAGGTTCACAATTAAACACAGTATTAACTCAACCATCTCTTGGGAGTACATAATGTCACTTTACACAGGAGTTAGTCCTTAAGTAATATAGTATGTAAGTTATGTACATAAATGCTGCAGGAGGTTGTGCACACACAAATAATTCAGGTGTCTCAGGATTGCCAAGGGGGCAGTTGGGTGATATTACCTGAGGAGATGACACATTATTTTTGTAGGGGATGTAATTTCAGAAGGTTTTTTGAAAATGGGAGGCTTGGGGTTTGTCAGATTTAAAGGAAAAGGGGGAAGGGTAGATGCAAGAGGTCAGCAGCAGGACACAGTTGGTATAATTGAAGGATTGATGACAGGTGTGATGAGAGGTTCCCACCAGGCACCAACCTCAAGGCAGTTTCACCTGAGAGTCTGATCATCAAGATTTAGGGACCACTCTTGAACCCTCCCCCAAGTCTATCCCTTGGATTTCAGGACCAAGCTATAGATCTATTGGGTGGGTGGGGGACGGCACACCCTACCTGCTCACCCCTGAAACAAGGACCTAGGCTCACTTCTGTTTGGACAGATAACCAGGCCTTAGAGGCTTAGAGTTACAGTGCTCCCTAAATGGTGGTTTTCACTGACTGAAGCATACCCACTTCCCTTCAGACCAAGTTCTTTTCTGCTTCCTTTCTGAAGCCCTCTCTTGCTAAATCCTTTCTGGTGCTTTGCTAACGAGGGACCCTAACTATCCAGAAAGTCTCAATTCCCTGGCAGTTTGCCTTCTCTGCTCGCCAGTCGATTATGAGCCACTTGCTGGGAGACCTACTGAGAGCTCACCTCCTCCAGGAGGCCTTCCCAGACTGAGCCCCCTTTTTCCTCTCCACCTCCCCATCCCCCCTGCCCTACCTCCTTCCCCTCCCCCCAGCACCTGTATATGTGTTTGTACAGATTTATTACTCTATTTTAATTGTACATATTTACTATTCTATTTATTTTGTGAATGATGTGCATCTAGCTTTATTTCTATTTGTTCTGATGACCTGACTCCTGTCCACATGCTTTATTTTGTTGTCTGTCTCCCCCTTCTAGACTGTGAGCCCGTTGTTGGGTAGGGACCATCTCTATATGTTGCCAACTTGTACTTCCCATGTGCTTAGGTTCAGTGCTCTGCACACAGTAAGCGCTCAATAAATACGATTGAATGAATGAATTTTGGTAAATGATTTGATGCGGATGGGAATATCAAGCAGGAGGCACGCTTTCGGTGCAATTCCAAGCTTTATACATCTATGTATTTATAAGCTTATGTAGGCTCAAGATGGATGAAATCCCAAGAAACCCACTATATATGAAAACAAACACATATCTTTCCATATGTGATGGGTTTCTTGAATGGGGTAAACTTATCAGTATTTATTTTCTTGATCTTTGCTCTCACTTTCCACTTTTGCAGATACCATGTATTGGTACAGTGCGAACTTTTGTATCATCTTGCCATAACATGTCTTTCTGCTGTCCTTGTATGTATTCTTAGGAGGAGGTCCATCAAACTACCCTCTGTTATCTATTCTCTGGGCTGTGTGAGGCAGTGGAAATCTTGGGGTCTACATGCTTATTTATCTATTAGACTTTGCTGCTTTTCCTCTTGACCCTAACAGTGAGAACAAGGGACAGTGAATGGGTTAGCCAGAGATAAATGAAGAGTATGAGCTGGGGTGTAATGAAAGGAGTGGATAAGGCAGAAGGTGAGAGGAATACTCAAAAGAGTGCCTTGAAGCCAATAGCCAGTTGTTTCTACTTCGGCAGAAAGCAGCATGACCTACTGGAATAAGCACACGGGCCTGAGAGTCAGAGGACCTGGATTCTATTCCTGGTTCTGCCACTTACTTGCTGTGTGACATTGGGCAAGTCACTTAACTTCTCTATGCCTCAGTTTCCTCATCTCTAAAATGGGAATTCAATACTTCTTCTCCCTCCCCCTAAGACTATGAACCTCATGTGCGGCGGGGACTGTGCCTGGTCTCATTAATTCATATCTACCCCAGCGCTTAGTATAGTGCTTACCACACAGTGAGTACTTCAATAGCGTAAGAAATATTAATAATGGCATTTAAATGCTTACTGTGTGCAGGCACTGTCCTAAGCGCAGAGGTAGATACAAGGTAATTAGGTTGGATACAGTCCCTATCCCACATAGGCCTCACAGTCTAATTCCCCATTTTACAGATGAGGAAACTGAGACACAGAGAAGTGAAGTGATTTCCCCAAGGTCACGCAGCAGATAAGTGGCAGAGCCGGGATTAGAATCCAGGTTCTTCTGCCTCCCAGGCTTGTCCTTTAGCCATTAGGCTAGCAGTATTAGTATTATTCAAGATAAACTGTGAAAGGTTTATTAGGAGTGGGGAGACATATGCAAATTAACTTTTTAGAAAAATGTTCCTGTCAACAGAATGAGGTGTTGACTGGGGAGGTGAGAGACTGGAGACAGGGAGACCTGCAAGGAGGCTGATTCAGTAGTCAAGCCGGATTATGCCAAGTGCCTGGATCAGCAATGCAGCCATTTGAATTGGAGAGTCCCCTTTAGACTGTAAGCTTGTCAGTTCCAGGGAATGTTTCTACCTATTCTGCTGCATTGTACTTGTCCAATTGTACAGTACAGTGATCCGCACAGAGCAAGCACTAAAATCCCGTTAACTGAGAGGAAGAAGAAGAATCTGGAAATGTGGAAGAAAAACTGGAACAATTTATTGCAAGACTGAATATGAGGTACAGGATCAGAGGATCAGCTAGAGAGAGTAGGTTTTGAAAGCAGGTGGCAGATAGCTCGAGAGAGTGGAAGTTGGGGTGGAAGATCATTGAGGATGTGAGAGACTTTGCCTACAATTAAAACTATGAAGAGTGAGCTCCCCACAGTAGTTATCCAGAGAGGGGGCAGGTAGGAGACACTGGGAGATTGAGGAAGGAGTTTAAAGTCTGGAATGATTGGAGGGGACAGTGGGTCTTGTGGGGGTCGATTAAGGAGCAGAAGTAATATAGGTATGCTGAAGAGAAGGCAGAGGAGTAGCCAGCAAAGATTTACTTGAAGTGGCCAAAGGCAACCAGCTTAGTACTAGATTTCCATCTACAAGCACTCTGTAAAACAGTGGGATGTATGAGAGGAAAGCTTAGAAAACCACTGGCTAATGAGCATTTGGAGCAAGCAGGAGCCCTGCTTCAGGTTGGCCAAATGGAAATTTAATAAACTCTTCAGGCTGTCATCACCAGAATTGTAACTGCTGGATGGGAATGGCTGAAAATCAGAAGCTTGTGTGTTTTTTGTATTTTTTTCCCCCAAAACTCCAGTGGTGCTAGGCAGCATGATAGTAAATTCGCATTTCTTGTGTGTTTTTTGTATTTTTTTCCCCCAAAACTCCAGTGGTGCTAGGCAGCATAATTGTAAATTCACATTTCAGTTGACAAGCAAAGCAGACCAATGAAAGCAATTAGCAGATCTGGGATACATTCAGCCTTACATTGACAAATCCTGTCACGAAAATGTGGCAGCAGTGCCCTTCTGATCACCTCGCTGTCATGGAGATGATGTTATGTGGTTCCTCCCTATTCCTGCCTTTGCCAAAGTACATGTGAACACTTGGCCTCCATCTGATGGTTGGAAAAACTTTCCTTGAAGCCTTTTTGGTAGATCTCCCTTCCCACCACTCAAAGTGTTCCAGTGCAGTATGGCCTAGTGGATAGAGCATGGGTCTGGGAGTCAGAAAGACCTGCATTCTAATTCTGACTCCACCACTTGTCAACTGTGTGACCTTGGGTGAGTCACTTAAATTGCTTTAGTTTCCTCATCTGTAAATTGGGGATTGAGACTGTGAGCCCTCTGTGGGACAGGGACTATATCTTGTATCTACCCCAGTACTTAGAAAAGTGCCTGACACATAATAAGCACTTAATAAATACCACTATTATTATTATTATTATTATTACTGCCAGGCCCTGGCTAGAGGACAGAAAAGATAGATGAGTCTGATCTGATTCGTGTCTTTGACAGCCCCACCTGCCCTGCCCATTTTCTAACCAGTGAGAGCTTGTCCCAGTCAGCCTCAGGGTGGTACTAAACTGCCAAATGTAGGCCTGGAACCAAATGCTGCTCAAGCAAACCGGCCACTGGTTTGGTTTCCTTTACATTCAGCGAGGATTCTTCCATGTCATCTTGCTGAATTCAGCAGCAAAACCTGTGTGCCAAAAGAGCAGCCCCTCCCCAGGTCTGCTAGTCAACAGGTAGGAACCACAGTTAAACTCAGACATCCCCACTGAGGCCCAGATTTAGCTATATCATCTCATTTTTTCAATACAGTACCTTGATTCCCTATGTGCTTTCACATTACTTAGGTTTTTTGTGTCCTCACAGCATCCCCGTGAGTTAGGAAAAGACAAATGTCATTATCCCTGTTTTGCAGATGGGGAAGCTGAGGCATAGAGAAGTTGTCAATCATGTTTATTGAGCACTTGTGTGCAGAGCACTGTACTAAGTTTTTGGGAGAGTTCAACATAACAGATAGATTCCTTGCCCACAGTGAGCTGTCTGGAATTTACAGTCTAAGTTAATGACTTAATTGCTTTGTTGCTTGGAGGAACTTGGGGGCAGAGTGGCGAGGGAGAGTGTGTGTGTGTGTGTGTGTGTGTGTGTTTATATAAGGATAGATAGAGAGAAGTAAAAATCTATGTAAATAGGCCTCCATATTAAAGGAAGGTGCCTCTTGCTGAATCTCACCTAGTGATGGGGACAAACTATTAACTCTACAGTTGATCAATTCATAATTTTATTACAAATCCATATTTGATTTGCTTCTCTGCTCTGATTGTATGTTACCAAGTGAGGAAGTAGAAACAAAAGAAAAATGTAAAGAAAGTTTGGAATGGTTACTACAGCTACACAATTGAAAGACTATCAGATTCTAACATCCAGTCCTTTAGCACTTACTAATCAATCATCCAAACTGTGGTGTGGTGAATTCCCAGTATTTGACCTCCTCTTATACACTTTGTCCCTAACGAAACTAATCTCTTCTCAATGATTTGCTTAGATCAATACAGTGGAAAGGTCACAGAAGCACTAAAGAGAGATGCCAGTCACGGAGATGGCAGAAGAAAAAGGAAGTTTGACACAATGTCAGGATCAGTCACTTTCCATGTTGGAGATATTGTCAGTTGTGATTAACGATATTCTGTGCATCCCTGTCATTTACTAAATATTTCAAAATTCTTTTCAGATCAACCTGTGGAGAAATGGAATTTTGTCATTTTACATTTAGAGGCCAGGATTCAGGCTGAGTCAGATATTTGCCAAGTTCCAAAGAATGGTCCAAAATTCCTGAGCTGAATACAATTATTTTAGCAAAGGTTGAACATGGGATATCATGGAATTTCAGATCCATTAGCTTTGGAGTGGCTGTGGAGAGAGTTGACTGTAGTTGTGTCTTTTGGTGGTACAAGGGCTGGCTACTTTTTGCTCTCATCTTCTTCCAAACCCTTCCAGTTGGTGGCACTCTTCCTCTTGCACTGTTAAACTGGTGAGTGGAAAACCTCATTATAATACTAAAACACTCTGAATCTCAGGAAGGCCTTAGTGGCCTTGCATTATTATTATTATTATTATTATTATTATTAATATTATTATTATTATTATCAATACTACTGATATGTATGAGAAGCAGTGTGGCGTAGAGGAAAGAGGATGGGACTAGATCAGAGGATATTTGTTCTAATCTTAGTTCTGCCACTTGTCTTGCTTTGTGACTTTGGGTAAGTCATATAACTTCTCTATGCCTCTGTTTCCTCATCTGCAAAATGGGTATTTAATACCTGTTCTCCCTCTTAAACTATGAGCCCGATGTGTCACCTGATTATCTTATATCTACCCAAATGCTTAGTACAGTGCTTGACACAGAGTAAGTGCTTAACAAATTCCACAATTATTATTATTATCATCATTATTATAATTGAATCCTTACAATATGCTGAACACTCTACACAAATTGTTCATGAATCAGTCAATCAAAAGTTTTTATTGAGAGCTTACACTCTGCGTAGCACTGTACTAAGCATCTGGGAGTGTACAGTACAAGAAAATAATCAGACACATTCCCTACCCATAACGAGCTTACAGTTCAGATGGGGAGACAGATTTTAATATGAATAAATAACTGATAATGTAAAATTTAAAGATATATCCTTAAGTGCTGTGGGGAACTTGAAGACCTGGTTCCTGACGACAAGAAGCTCTCACTGTAGGTTGGGGAGGACAGATGAGTAATTCAGTAAGAATATATTGCAAATAACACTGAACACAAGTTTAAAGACTGTAGACAGTAAACTACCAAAAATAAACACTATTGAAGACAGTGGTCCCTGAGCACCTCATTACTTCATGTGAAAGTTATAGCCCTCCCAAAGTCCTGGACATGGGTAACAGTAGACTTCTCTCCCTTGCATCAGGGTGCAGTGAGAGGATGTCCTTATTTCCCCAACATCTGAATAGGAGAAGGGATACTAGGCCTTACCGGTTCTGGGACTGATTGCCTCTTTAAAATCACAAACAAGATAGATACAAGATATAAGGTAGGACACAGTCCATGTTCCTGTTGGACTCCCAGTTGTAATCCGCATTTTACAGATGAGCTAATAGACACAGAGAATAATAATAATAATGATGGCATTTGTTAAGAGCTTACTATGTGCAAAGCACTGTTCTAAGCACTGCGGGGGATACAAGGTGATCAGGTTGTCCCACGTGGGGCTCACAATCTTCATCCCCATTTTACAGATGAGGTAACTGAGGCTCAGAGAAGTTGTGACTTGCCCAAGGTCACACAGCAGGCAGGTAGGGGAGCAGGGATTAGAACCCATGACCTCTGACTCCCAAGCCCGGGCTCTTTCCACTGAGCCATGCTGACTTACCCAAGGTCACAATCAGACAAGCAGCAGAGCCTGGATTAGTACCCAGGTCCTCTGACTCCCAAGCCTGTGCTCTTTCCGTTAGGCCACACGTTCCCCAGTTGCTCAGTCTCTATCTCGGAGAAGCCAGTACAATCCCAGTGAACCTCCAAGTGTCTTTCTTGCATCTTTGGTGTGAGCAGGCTAGTTCATCTAACTCACAGCAGTAGCCTCGTAGCTTGGTGTCATAGGTCTCGATCCTGTTGCAAGTCTCAGTGTCGGTTCAGTGCTTACGGATGAGTTTCCCAATAGTATGGCAAGTTCATTTACCTGATGAAGCCAGAGTGTCATGGTTTGCAGGAAGGGACAGACGTGGTTGGTGGAGCAGAATGGGGACTGCATTTCATGCAGGAGGTGGAACCTGAGCAGTAGGAGAGAAGTGGGAACCATGAGTAAGGTACAGTGTTTTTTTCAGGAGGAAGGTTTTCAGGGTTCTTCTCTTTAGCCTCCACAATAGTCCATCCTCCTCGTGAAAGAATGCCTTGGCTGGGCAATGACAGTAACGTTGCTTGATGGCCCTGTGATCTTTTCAAAATAACCACTGATCAAAGGTCACATGGCACCAAATGAGATTAGAGCAGCACTGCCATTCATCATCTAACCCTCAAAACCAACCCCCAGGGGCCAGGCCATCAATATTAGAAACCACATAATCCAAATGTGGCTAACCATGCTTCCTTAGGCTAGTCACAGGAAAGGTAAAAGGAATAAGCTTGGTGATGCATCAGGGCCACAGCAGACAGCTCTGCTAATGTTATGGACACTCAGGTGGTAAAATAAACCTCCTATGCGCCATTTCCCATTGCCATGCTTCCTCCTTGCCATGAATGCCTGGCAAGGGCCACTGGCATTTTTATACAAAAATTACTTTACTTTTCCTCAACAGCCTCTGTGCTTGAGTGAGCAGAGTATACTTATGGCTCACATTCAGGCTCCGTTGTTAGTTTTGCTCAGTTCTTGTCAGGAGTCTACTCTAACAAGCCTATTCTAGCTAGCTTGGCTTTATCAGGTGTCAGATTTGATAAGGTGCCTCTTCCAATGGTTGTGAGTTAAACTTTGTCCCAGACAGAGATTTTCCTAATTGATTACCATAAAGCCCTAAAGGTTGACTTGGCATAACTTCTGAGATGCAGCTTGGCCTAGTGGATAAAGCACAGGCCTCCGATCAGAAGGACCTGGGCTCTGCCCCTTGGGCAACTGTGACCTTGGGCAAGTCACTTACTTTCTCTGTGCCTCACTTCACCTGTTTAAATGGGAATTAAAACTGTGAGCCCCATGTGGGACAGGGACTGTGTCCAACCTGATTAACTTGTATCTACCCCAACACTTAGAACATTGTTTTATACTAAGTGCTTAACAAATGCCAAATCATTGTAGTAGCCATAGTTCAAAGTGATAGAGTTGAACTGGGCTTGTGGGTCCATGGAAAAGACTATTATCTCTGAATTTGGAGCCACCCAGTACTTGACCTGCCTAAGTTTTTGTTGCAACATCATTTGCAATGCTTTTCCTGCTGCACTTCACCATTTCATAGATAGGCCTGAAGGTATCATGCTTGCCCTTACACATCCAAAGCCAGACCCACCATCAAATTGCCTTTGCTGAGTTCCAGAACCTTTGCCAGGCTTGGGGCAAATCAAAACTCATAACCCAGTTAAAAATTGCTGCCCTCCGTACTACAAAGCTTCAAATTAACCTGAAGACAGGTTGGTCAATTTGAGTTATTGCTTTCTTTGAACTTCCATACATCTGCAGTCAAATTTGGCCAAATGTTGGCTTTAGTTGCCCATTCCTCTCTGCATCAAGCAGAAACTCTTGTCAACTGGTTTTAAGGCATTCAATCAGCCCCCCCCCCACACAATTATCTGCTCTTTTCTCCCATTACACTGAAGCTCTCTGAATTCATTCCTCTCAAGCTAACATATTCACTGTGCTTCATTCTTGTCTCTCCCTGCACCAGTCTCTTGCTCACATCCTCCCCACTGCCTAGAACTCTCCCCATTTGGACCCAACAGATCCATTAGACAGTTAATGGTATTTATTGAGTGCTAACTGTGTTTAGAGCACTGTACCAAGCACTTGGGAGAATACAATATAACAACATAGCAGACGCATTCTCTACCCATAATGATCAGCTCTCCCCGTCTTAAACACCTTACTGAAATCACAACCCTTCCACGAGACCTTCCCCAATTAATTGTAATCTCCCCTGTATTCATTCATTCATTTAATTCAATTGTATTTATTGAGCACTTACTGTGTGTAGAGCACTGTACTAAGCACTTGGAAAATACAATTCGGCAACAGAAAGAGACAATCCCTACCCAGCAATGGGCTCACAGTCTGAAAGGGGGCAGACAGACAACAAAACAAGTAGACAGGCATCAGTAGCATCAAAATAAAAAAAAATAGAATTATAGGTATATATATGTATATATATGTACATCATTAATAAAATAAATAGAATAATAAATATGTACATATATACACAAGTGCTGTGGGGTATGGAGGGGGCTAGAGCAGAGGGAGGGAGTCGGGGTGATGGAGGGGGTGGAGGAGCAGAGGAAAGGTGGGCTCAGTCTGGGAAGGCCTCTTGGAGGAGGTGAGCTCTCAGTAGGTGAGCTTTCACTAATCCTGGTACCTCCTCCACTTGCCTGCAGTGTCACTTTCGGCAAATCTCTTAATTTCTCTGTGCCTCAGTTCCCTCAGTTGCAGAATGGGGATTCAGTGCCTGTTCTCCCTCCTGCTTAGACTGTGAGCCCCACTGTATCTATCCCTGTGCTTAGGACAGTGTTTAGCGCTTAGCAAGTGCTTAAAAGATTTTAATAATATCTGGTACATCCCCAATGCTGCATAGTAATAATAATAATAATGACTATTATTATTATTATTATTACTACTACTACTATGTCTATGAGACTCTGTACCCACCCTCTTTCCCAGAGCTTTTCCTGGTGTTTGGAGTTACTAAAATTCCATAGCAGAGGCTCTTTACCAGGATTTTATTGGTGCCCCCTCCTGATTGCCTGGTAAACTTAGTGGGAAGAAATGGAACTGGAAAACTGATTTCACTCAGAAATATTTTTAGAAAAGATCCTTGAAAGAAATGGAGAAGTCCCATCTTCAAGACAGAGAAGCAGCATGGCCTAGTGGCTAGAGCAAGGGCCTGGGTGTCAAAAGGTAATGGGTTCTAATCCCAGCTCTACCACCTGTCTGCTGTGTGACCTTGGACAAGTCACTTCACTTCTCTGTGCCTCAGTTATCTGTAAAAATGGGAATTAAGACTGTTGAGCCCTATGTGGGACAGGGACTCTGTCCAACCTGATTATCTTGTATTTACCCCAGTGCTTAGAACAGTGCCTGGCACATAGTAAGCACTTAACAAATAACATTATTATTATTATAATTATTATATACAAATATGTACCTATATACATCCCCAAACTGTCATATCAGTTCTTTCATACCACCTAAACAACTAGCTACCTACGTCCTCCTATAGCACTTAAGTAAACATTTTCTGTAATCTGTTATTTTCTTTCATATGTAATGTACTTTAGGGTTTACTTCTTCCATAAAATGGTAAAGCTCAATGAAGACAGTGGTCAGGTCGATTAATTCTAGTGGGTCAACCAGTGGTATTTATTAAGTACTTACAGTATGCATAGCACTGTACTAAGCTCTTGGGAAAGTACAATACAATATAGTTTTTTTAAATTGTATTTATTAAGCACTTCCTGTGTGCCAGGCACTGTACTAAGTCCTGGGGTAGACACAAATTAATTAGGTTAGAAACAATCTATGCCCCACAAGAGGCCCACGACCTTAATCCCCATTTTACAGATGAGGTAACTGAGGCATAAAGAAGTTAAGAGATTTATCCAAGGTCACACTGCAGACAGTTGGCAGAACCAGGATTAGACCCCTGTCCTTCTGACTCTAAGGCCGCCCTGTTTCTTGGTAGATACGTTCCCTGCCCACAAGATGCTTACAGTCTAGAGAAGTCTAATGGATGCTCTCAAGGGTCTAGTAGGGGCTTAATAAATTCTACAACATGATTCATTTCTGATTTCCTTGGAGCTTCTCCAAGAGCCTGAAAGATGGTGTCAGCGAACCAGTCTATATCTTCCCTCATGAACTGTGCCCTTGGCTCTACTAGTGAAGACTCTGCAAATTCTTGCTTAGAGAATTTAGACACATGAGTCAGAGAACCAAGGAATCCCCATGTTTTGCTGAAGATGTTATTGAGCTCCTTTTACCTGCATTTAGAAAGGAGGGTGAGGGCACATCTGTAGGTAAACCATTCCCCACTGCATTCTGAACTGTACACTATTTTTTTTATGGTATCTAAATGCTTACTATGTATCAAACACTGTTATAAGTTCTGGGATAGATACAAGTGAATGAGGTTGGATACAGTTCCTGTCTTGCATGTGGCTCACAGTGTAAGTAGGAGAGAGAACAGGAGACCTGAGGCACAGAGAAGTTAAGTGACCTGGCCAAGGTCACACAGCAATCATTTGGCAAAGCTGGGATTAGAACTCAGTCCTCTGACTCCCAGGCCAGTGTTATTTCCACTAGGCCATGCTGTTTCATGCAACCACATTGGCCAGACCAGATCTCCCTCAGAATAGAGAAGCAGCGTGGCTTAGTGGAAAGATCCTGGGCTTGGGCGTCAGAAGTCATGGGTTCTAATCCCAGCTGCATGCTTGGGAAGTACAAGTTGGCAACATATAGAGACGGTCCCTAGCCAACAACGGGCTCACAGTCTAGAAGGGGGAGACAGACAACAAAACATATTAACAAAATAAAATAGAATAGTAAATATGTACAAGTAAAATAAAGTAATAAATCTGTATAAACATATATACAGGTGCGGTGGGGAAGGGAAGGAGGTAGGGTGGGGGGAATGGGGAAGGGGAGAGGAAGGAGGGGGCTCAGTCTGAAAAAGCCTCCTGGAGGAGGTGAGCTCTCAGTAGGGCTTTGAAGGGAGGAAGAGAGCTATCTTGGCGGATGTGTGCAGGGAGGGCATTCCAGGCCAGGGGGAGGACGTGGGCCGGGGGTCGATGGTGAGACAGGTGAGAATGAAGCACAGTGAGGTTAGCGGCAGAGGAGCAGAGGGTGCGGGCTGGGCTGTAGAAGGAAAGAAGGGAGGTGAGATAGGCGGGGGTGAGGTGATGGAGAGCCTTGAAGCCAAGAGTGAGTTTTTGCCTGATGCGTAGTTTGACTGGTAGCCACTGGAGATTTTTGAGGAGGGGAGTAACATGCCCAGAGCGTTTCTGCACAAAGATGATCCGGGCAGCAGCGTGAAGTGTAGACTGAAGTGGGGAGAGACAGGAGGAGGATGGGAGATTAAGCACTTAGTACAGTGCTCTGCACACAGGAGGCGCTCAATAAATATGATTGAATGAATGAATGAATCAGAGAGGAGGCTGATGCAGTAATCCAGTCGGGATAGGATGAGAGATTGAACCAGCAGGGTAGCGGTTTGGATGGAGAGGAAAGGGCAGATCTTGGCGATGTTGCGGAGGTGTGACTGGCAGGTTTTGGTGACGGCTTGGATGTGAGGGGTGAACGAGAGAGCAGAGTCGAGGATGACACCAAGTTTGCGGGCTGTGAGACGGGAAGGACGGTACTGCCGTCTACAGTGATGGGAAAGTCAGGGAGAGGGCAGGGTTTGGGAGGGAAGATAAGGAGTTCAGTCTTGCACATATTGAGTTTTAGATGGCGGGCAGACATCCAGATGGAGCTGTCTTGAAGGCAGGAGGAGACACGAGCCTGAAGGGAGGGAGAGAGAGCAGGACAGAGATGTAGATTTGGGTGTCATTAGCGTAGAGATGATAGTTGAAGCTGTGGGAGCGAATGAGTTCACCAAGGGAGTGAGTGTAGATAGAGAACAGAAGGGGACCAAGAACTGATCCTTGAGGAACCCCTACAGTAAGGGGATGGGAGGAGGAGCCCACAAAGGAGACTGAGAGTGAACGTTGGAGAGATGAGGAGAACCAGGAGAGGATGGAGTCTGTGAAGCCAATGTTGGATAGCGTGTTGAGGAGAAGGGGGTGGTCCACAGTGTCGAAGGCAGCTGAGAGGTCAAGGAGGATTAGGATAGAGTAGGAGCTGTTGGATTTGGCAAGCAGGAGGTCATTGGTGACCTTTGTGAGGGCAGTTTCGGTGGAATGTATGGGACAGAAGCCAGATTAGAGGGGGTCGAGGAGAGAGTTGGCATTGAGGAATTCAAGGCAGCAGGTGTAGACAACTTGTTCAAGGAGTTTAGAAAGGAATGGTAGGAGGGAGATAGGGCGGTAACTAGAAGGGGAGGTGACGTCAAGAGAGGGGTTTTTTAGAATGGGGGAGACTTGGACATGTTTGAAGGCAGAGGGGAAGGAACCAGTGGCGAGTGAGCGGTTGAAGATGGAAGTTAAGGAGGGGAAGAGGGATGGGGCGAGAGATTTCATAAAATGAGAGGAAATGGGGTCAGAAGCACAGGTGGCCAGAGTAGCACTTGAGAGGAGGGAGGAGGTCTTATCTGAGGATACTGCTGGGAAGGATGGGAGTAGTGGAGAGGGTTGAAAGCAGGGGGGTTGGAGAAGGGGGAGGAATGACTTTGGGGAGCTCAGACCTGATGGAGTTAATTTTACTAATGAAGTAGGAGGCCAGATATTTGGGGGTGAGGGAAGGAGGAGGGGGAGGACCAGGGGGACTGAGAAGAGAGTTAAATGTACGGAAGAGCTGACGGGGATGCTGGGCATGGGTGTCAATAAGGGAGGAGAAATAGTTTTGTCTGGCAGAGGAGAGGCAGAATTAAGGCAGGAAAGGATAAACTTGTCTGCTGTGTGACTTTGGGCAAGTCACTTCACTTCTCTGTGCCTCAGTTCCCTCATCTGTAAAATGGGGATTAAAACTGTGAGCCCCATGTGGGACAACCTGATTACCTTGAATCTCCTCCAGCACTTAGAACAATTGCTTGACACATAGTAAGCACTTAACAAATACCATTATTATTATTATTATTATTGTATTAATAGGAGACTTGGGCTTCAGTGACCAAATTGGAGAAGGTTTTTCAAAAACAATCTAAAAAGCTACCCTAATGGACCCTTTTCCAGAAGTGGGTATCCCTCATGCTAAGGCCTTCTGGTGACCTGATCATGGAGAATCAATGAACATTAGCCTCTGGTGAATTTTGGTGACTTGATAAGATCTAGGCTTTCATTTTAGTCTTAATCCTTCCTTCTGAAATCGGTCTAGATGGATTCTAGCACCTGTTTCAGGTGGATGTTGATTTTCTTGATCAGAATGCAGATGAAAGGTATTATTGGCCCGCATAATTATGACAGTTTTCCTCTCCCACCCACCTTGCTCTCCCATAGGATTTCAGAATCACATTTCTCAAATCTCAGTGCATGTTGATATGTTGTTAGTCATTCCTTCCTGTAGCTCTCAGTCTAGCATTCCATATAGCTCAAGTCTACTGTATTGTAAATTTTTCAACATAGGAATTTAAGTCCAGGTGCAGATATGGGACGCAACTCCAGTTTTTTCTCGAGCCAAGCGCCTCTTAGAGCCTCTCTGGTGGATAAGTTCTTTTCCTCTAGACTCCGTAAGATGTACTAACCGGAAACACAATCGTGTTTACTATTACACCGTTGTTCGACCTAAGGTTCCGGGACTATTCCCCATGCCCTGAGAGGAATCTGACTGCAAATAATTTCTTCCTTCCTGCCAAAGCTCCTGAGAGGACTCGGGTTACACTTTGCCAGCAAAGATTCCATCTTCAACTAGTTCCAGGCAGATTTTGCCAAATAATTGTTGCTATAACTAGACACTCTAGACCCATCTGTGCAGCCAAAGTGAAGTGTGCAATTAAGCACGATCAGTGTAGCCAGTCAAATTCAGACCAATATTCCCCTGCCCCCTGTTAGCTCAAGAGAAGGCTTGTCCCTGAACTATCTAAAAACAGGAAGTCCTTGACATAAGGTGATTCGTGTTTAGATAAATAACCCTTATGACCTCTCTAAATGTATATCAAGTTTAAGTTGTAAGCACATCCGTTTTGACTTGGTGATACTGGCTTGCCTTTTTTGTAGTATATGGAATTTTTTAAGCACTTACTATGTTCCAGGCACTGTACTAAGCACTAGGGTAGTTATGAGCTAATCCAGTTGGATACAGCTATGTCCCATATGGGGCTAACGGTCTTAATTCACATTTTACAGATGAAGTAACTGAAGCACAGAGAAGTTAAGTGACTTGTCCAAGGGCACACAGCAGACAAATGGCAGAGCAGGATTAGAAGTCAGGTTCTTCTGGCTCCCAGACCCATGTTCTATCCACTAGGTCACACAGCTTCTCTATGACACTAGCTCCTCAGGCCCAGGAGTTGTGGATTGGTGTTTCATGAGAGCCATGAGGAAATAGGGAATCAATTTTAAGAACCATGATAGGGAGGAAAAATGGGAGGGAAAAAAAAAAAACTTTATAAAAGGCTGGGGGCATAGGGGCAGAAGAGGCCAGGGAGGTAAAAGTGAGGGGCTTAATCACCAGAGTGGGGTTTACATGCTTATTGTACATATGATTGTAAAGTCCTTAAGGGCTGGTATCATATCTACCAACTCTGTACTCTCCCTAGTGCTAAGTTTAGTGCTCTACACATAGTAAGCTCTTCAATAAATACTATTAGTACTACTACTGCTAAGCACTCAATAAATACCAGTCAGTCAGTCGTATTTATTGAGCACTTACCGTGTGCTGAGCATTTTACTAAGCACTTGGGAGATTACAGTGTAGCAGTAAACTACACATTCCTTGCCCCCAGCAAGCGTACAGTCTAGAGGATTGATTGATTGAGCTGATACAGTAAAAAGCCAACTATTATGAAATCTGACTCAGTATAAATGCATTAATATAGTTACATTTTAACCAAGTATAAAATTGACTGAATAAATAGTTCTTGGTAGTATTAGTAAAAATGGGATATCTGACCCTTGTCCAGGAAACATTTCCCCAATTATGCAATAGTATAATAGATAAATTATCTTCCACTTTACAATTCCCACTTAGGTGCTGTTTCTGGAAACAAAATGTCAGAAAACCAAGTTCTGCCTTTAAGTGTCTCAACTTTTCACCTTATCTCTGAGACTGTTTCATCTATTCAGGACAAAGTGAAATGGGGACTTAGACCAATAATGTGATTAATAATGTTAACCAAACTGGGTAAATCAGAACCCTGAATCCAACGTCTATCTCCAGTCTTCATTGTCTAGAATTTAAGGAAGATTGATTTTAGTAATATCTGAAAGACAGATCTGTAACTCTCGTCATCCGAAAAAGAGTTTGGCAACACTTTCTCTGTATTTATTTGGGCTTAATTTGATTGACTGGATAATCCTGAAGTAATTTAATTCACTGGTAAGAAGAAGAATTGCCAGAGAGGCTGATTCAATAACATCATTGCCTCAGCATTGTCATTGTCAAGAAGCTTCTTTATCCTGCCCCTGGGCGGTGGTGGAAGAAGAGGAAAATGAGCCCCTCCTTCCCTTGTACTAAGTGTACAGACTCACAGCTAATTGAGTGCAGTCCTTAAGAGAAGGAAGCTGCTTAACTCCAAATGGGAATGTGACCTGGGACATAGACCTCGTTGCAAGATAGTTGCAAGAAAAAGAAGGGCAGGAAGGGATGTAGATCATAATAAGGATAATAATTGTTGTATGTGTTACGTGCTTATTCTGTGCCAAGAGCTGAGATAGAGGATAATCAAGTCTGACAGAGTCTCTGTCCCACATTGGGCTCAACCTTTAAATAAGGGTTGACGGGAGGGGAACAGGTTATTTAATACCCATTTAACAGATGAGGAAACTGAGTTACAGAAAAGCTAAGTGACTTGCCCTAAGTCACATAGTAGCCAAGCACCAGAGCTGGAATTAGAATCTTTGTTTCCTAGCACTCAGTTCTGTGTTCTATCCACTAGGACTTGCAGATTCTCAGGTCAGTGCAAATCTCCTGAACTGCAGAAACCAAAGCATAATATTTATCTTTGCTGCAACGTTCCAGGGAAAAGTAAATGAAAGGGAGTAGAAACCTAGTACCTTAGGCTGGATAGAAGAGGGGTAAAAAGGGGGCAAGCTCAGGGAGGTGGGCAAGTAGCAAAAGTGGGAAGGAGTGGAAAAGGAAAGGAGCTGAAAAAAGGGTGTGCTAGCCTGGCCCATAGTTAAAGGGGAAAGGCCTGGAGGTTTCTAAAACAGTGAAACACTCACTTCACAGGACCCCACTCAGAGGTCCAACAATTCTGTATCCCTCTCTATTCACATCATGGCTAGACCATCAATCAATGTTAAACTCATTATAAACCAGAAATGTGCCTACCAATTCTGTTGAAGGTGCATCTCCTCCAAAAGGCCTTACCCTACTAAGCCCTCCTTTCCTCTTCTTCCACTCCCTTGTGCTTCACCTGTCTTGCTCTCTCTCTTCATCTACCCTTCCAGCCCCACAGCACTTATGTAAATATCTGTAATTTGTTATATTAATGCCTGTTTTCCCCCTCTAGACTGTAAACACTTTATGGGCAGGGAATGTTTATTGTTGTATTGTGGCTCAGTGGAAAGAGCATGGGCTCAGGAGTCAGAGGACATGGATTCAAATCCCGGCTCTGCCGCTTGTGAGCTGTTTGACTTTGGGAAAGTCACTTAACTTCTCTGTGCCTGTTACCTCATCTGTACAATGAGGATTAAGATTGTGAGCCCCACATGGGACAACCTGATCACCTTATATCCCCCCAGCGCTTATAACAGTGCTTTGCACATAGTAAGTGCTTAACAAATACCAAAATTATTATTAATATTATTGTACTCTCCCAACCACTTAAGACAGTGCTCTGCACACAGTAAGCACCCAATAAATACGATTGACTGACTGTTGTACTCTCCCAAGCACTTAGTACAGTGCTCTGTAAGTACAATCGATTGACTGGTATTTTTTGAGTATCTATTGTGTGCAGTATGAGTCTTCTTGCTGGTCTCCCTGCCTTCAGCCTTTCTCTTCCCCCCCCCCCCCCACCCTCAATCTCTAATACTGCCTGTTGCACATGACATCTTTTTGGAGCATCATTCAGCACACATCTCTATTCTCCCCAACACCTATGCACTGATTTCCTGGATTTCCAGATGATTTCTCTGCATCAAGGAAAACCTCCTCCCAATTGGCTTCAAAATTGTCCATCAACTCACTCCAACTAAAATATCTGATCTTTTCTCCTGCTTCTCCCAACTTACTCTCTTTGATCCTCCTAAATGTACCTCGCTCTTGACTCCTGCTTCCATCCTCCCTCTCACCTTGTTAATAATAATGGTATTTGTTAACTACTTATTAGGTGTCAATCACAGTACCAAGTGCTGGGGTAAAGAAAAGCTCATCAGGTTGGACATAGTCCCTGTCTCATATAGGGCTCCCAGTCCAAATACGAGGGAGAACAGGTATGGAATCCCCATTTTACTGATGAGGAAACTGAGGAACAGAGAAGATGAGTAACTTAACGGAAGTCACACAGCAGGCCAGTAGCAGAGAGGAATTAGAACCCAGGGCCTCTAACTCCCAGGCTCATGTTCTTTCTAATAGGCCACACTGCTTCCCAGTTGTATCCTTGTCTTGGTAATCTCCCTGCCACCCACATTATATCTGCCAGACCTCAGCCATCCCTATCTTCAAAGCCCCTGCCATTGAAACCAGTAGAATAAGTGGGAAACTTTCTATTTTCAGCCAAAGAAAGTGTCTGAGAATTCTGTAGGTTGAACTTGCTAATTCAGAAGACTTCCTGTCACAGGGAGGTCACGGAAGATTTGATATTCCCTCTTAACCCACAGCTAGGCCATAGGGGGTGCAGGACTTTGGGGGAACTTTGGTTACTTCCTGAGCCCTTCGATGGGTGCTTCATCTAAGAATTACAGGGTAGTGGCTGCGTGATTGTGGCAGCCCAGGGTTGTGGTCACTAGGACTCTGCTATTAAAACTGGACATGTGCATTCAAACAGTGACTGAAACATCAAAGGGCGAGATGGGGAAAGGGGAAGAAGAGGAAAAGGAGAGCAGGAATGGTGGGGCAAAGGATCTGGAACTCAAGGGGAAGCAGCTTTCTTGTAGGGCTCTGGTTCTAGTTTTCAGGGCTGTTGTCTCCCATTCCACTTCCATTGTTTCACCCCTTCCCCCTCTTCTTCTACAGAAGATTGGAGATGTAAGCTAATATGGCCAGCATTTCCCAGTCTACTTAAACTCTCCCATCAGATCTTTTTTCCTTTCCTTTTCCCCCCTGACACACATGTGCTTGATTTTTTTCAGGACTCAAAACAAGGTAGATCAGATGCTGAAACTTGGGGACTAGCCCATCTAAATCTGAACATCTGGCCACCCTAATGTAAACAGATGTGGTCCCCAAATAATTTTTCCCCCACTGGAAAGTTCTGGATGCATTCCCCATTCTTTCCAGCCAAGGGAATGATCACTTTGGAGATTTCTTTCTTTCCACTGGCTGATCATTGGTTTCAACTTCCTCCTGTAATTCTCTCCAATTCAAAGAGCTCAAATGTGGAGGAAATTTGTTCTGATTTTTCTTTTATCCTTTTCCTTGCTCTCTCTGGAATCTCTATTTCTTGAGGCTTTCAACAAACCACTCCTAAAAATACCTCTTAACTTTTCCCTTTTCATAGTTGCTGAATTGCCTTCCCTGAAGAACTTAGAAAAGTAAAATGATATGAGAAATAGAGGGCTATTCCTGATTCCCTATATCCTCATCTCGTCTTTCTCCTTCCCGTTTTCTCTTTGTCTTTCCCTCTTTCTCCTGTGTATTTGAATGAACTAGTAAATAATAATTATAGCATTTATTAAGCATGTATTGGGAACCAAACTCTGGGATTGATATGAGGTAATCAAACCAGTTCATCATTTCAAAGAGGCTGGTTTTAAAGTATATTTCTCATGATCCAGTTCTGTCACTGACTTGGAAACCAAAGTCTTAATATTGCATTGCTATAGCATGTTACTCTATGTTACTGTGCATTATTGTGAATAATTTTATATTTAAAATTGTTATAGCATAATAGTGTAATTTTTAGTGCTGGTGACATTTCATAGGGTATGGGGAGAAGTGTGGTTGAAAGATTAACTGAGGGGGTCAAAGTTTCTAATTCCACTTTGGCTAATGATTTATTACACATCTTTGAGAAAGACCTAAAGAATTATTCGGTGAGTAAAATAATGTATAGGAACTATATCATTCAGCATCCCCCCTACAACCTACAAAAAAATATATTTTTTTCCTTCAGCAGGGAATCTTGTTTGCTAAATTATCTGGATAATTGCCTAAACTTTCCAGACAAAAAGAGACAAAAATCCATCCTGATTTATCCCAGTAGGCTGTTTCCACTAATGAAATTCAACAGCAGTCATTCAGTCAATCAACACCCAGGGCACATAGGCCAAAAAAGGACTAGAGCAGAGAAAGGGACCTGTCATAATTCTTTCCTAGCTTCTCTGCTGAGGTCAATTACTTTTACTTAATCTTGGTGTGATCAAGCTCTTCCTTTAAGTCAATCAGTTGATCAATGGTATTTACTGTGTGCAGAGCACTGTTCTGAGTGCTTGGGGCAATAGAGAAGCAGTGTGGCTTAGTGGATAGAATACAGTCTGGGGAGTCAGAAGGACCTGGACTCTAATCCCAGCTCCATCACGTGTCTACTGGGTGACCTTGGGCAAGTCACATAATTTCTCTGGGCCTTAATTATCTCATCAATAAAAGGGATTAAAAGTGTGAGCCCCATGTAGAACAGGTACTGTGTCCAACTCAATCAGCTTGTATCCTCACCCCACTGCTTAGAACAGTGCTTGGCACATAGCACTTAACAAGCCCCATAATAATTATTATTACTACAGTACAACAGAGTTGGTAGACATATTCCTTGCCCACAAGGAACTTACAGTCCAGAAGGGAATGCTGCAGTCTAGAGTCAGGTGAATGCTGCAGTAGAAGTCATGAGAAGCAGCATCACCTAGTGGGTACTGCAAAGGTCTGAAGTTAAAAGGACTTGGATTCTAATTTCAACTCTGCCACTTGTCTTCTGTTTGACCTTGGGTAAGTCACTTAACTTCTCCCGGGCTTAGTTTCCTCATATGTAAAATGGAGATTAAGACTGAGCTCCAGGTGTGTCCCTATGACAGTGTACAACCTGATTAACTTATATCTACCTAGCTCTGAGTAAGCAACTGGCCCAGAGTAAGCATATTAACAAGTATCATAAAGAAAGAAAGAAAAAAGTCTTCCTTAGTGGGATTTTGATAAAAATATAACTCTCATATTAGAGAACTAGGTCCGTCTCAAAATTGTTTGGAGTAAATCAGTATCAAGTTTATTAACATGCGTATAAATGTAAATTTGCAAGGGAATAATAATAATGGTATTTGTTAAGTGCTTACTATGTGCAGAGCACTGTTCTAAGCACTGGGAAGGTTACAATCAATCAATCAATCAATCGTATTGAGCGCTTACTATGTGCAGAGCACTGTACTAAGCGCTTGGGAAGTACAAATTGGACTTACAATTGGGAAGTAATTGGTAATTGGGAAGTACAAGGTGATCAGGTTGTCCCACGGGGGGCTCACAGTTTTAATCACCATTTTACAGATGAGGTAACTGAGGCACAGAGAAGTTAAGTGACTTGCCCAAAGTCACACAGCTGACAGTTGGTGGAGCTGGAATTTGAACCCATGACCTCTGACTCCGAAGCCCATGTTCTTTCCACTGGGAATGACTTGAGGGTCCTTGGCACATTAAGAATTCTAATAATTGTGCAGATCATTATTGGGAACACCAAATATTTGATGGCCTCTGAGGTTAATTAAACTCAGTAAGTGGCCTTCCAGGCCAAATAATTGCCGGTTTCTGATTTAGAACATCTCCCTTTTGCAATTTGGCTAGATTGTCATTTAACCACTAAAAAATATCAAAGAACAGGGAAAGATACTTTCAGCCTAGTATTTTAGTCTCCTCTGTGGCCAACTTTCTCAGACTTCATATATCTCTTAAAGGATATTTCCCCTTCATGTACCACCCCCAGAGATAGACTATCCCACATTATGGATCATTCTACAGCCTTCTTGGAACACCACAGGGTTTGATGTGGATGTGTGAGTTTTCCAAAATATACTAAAGCCTTCAATTGATGGACCTAGGAAGTAATCTAAGAATTTTAACTGTTATATTCTTAGAGCATCTGGATTTAGAGATGCCCTCTCCTGACATTTCTTTCAGATATTCCACAAATGCCATCGTCTTTATTGCAGTCTCCTTTTTACTTCTTACTGCTATTGCTTTCCCGCCGACTTTATAGTGACTTTGACAGTTCCCTTCTTGATTCATTTCATCCCTTTCTAGCTCTCTGTCTATTTTCTCTGTTAAATTACAGGGGAAACACAGGAAAATAACTGCCAAAAGGTTTTTTTGGAACATAATGTTTTAGCTGTATGGAATGTATGAATCACCCACTTCCACATTTTGGGTGGTTGCTTTTCATTCCTAGAGAGATGTTTTATGAGTCCCCAAACCAATGAATTGAGACTCTCTTCTCCTAACCACAACTCCTCCCTAAACAAACACACACACACCCCTTTTCTCCCCCCCCGCTCCCCCATACACAGTCTTTCAAGGGATCACAGAGTGATCTTTTCAAAAAACCAAAATGCTGATGCCTCAGGCATCTTTTTCTTCTCAATAATGGTTTTCCAGTTATGACTGAAGCAAATGTACTGTCTTACCCTTAATTAAGTGCAGGAATTATAAATCATCAGCAGGGGAATTGGGTAGGAATAAGGCCCTCTCCCACACGAATAGAATGTACTGAATTCAGGGGCATGGGAGCTGGTAGGGAGGTTATATAGTAGAAAAACAGCTCAGATAGATCTAAACCAGGCTGAAAAGTGTAGATAAATCTACTTCTAGTAGGTCTCCCTTCAGAAAATAAACATACCTCAACTATTTCTTCCCTGACTTGCCACTTTTCCCAGAATCCTACATTACAACCAACCCCAACCCCATGACTAATCATTAAGGCATCATCCAAACCAATGAACTGTGAAGACATGGACCACATGCCCCAGCCCATGATTCTTGAGCCCTTTTTTCACTGGCTACTTAAAATCTCTGTTTTTTCTACCCTTGCTTGGTTTGGATGTTTTCTAAGTCTGAAGTTCATCAGCCACTGAAATGTCATTCCCCCAAGCTCTGTTCCGACTCCCCATCCCCTGGCACTTTTTCGTTCTATGTTTTACAGCCAGGGTGCACTTGAGAAAATATTATAATTTCAAGAAGTCACCTGGTTCCACACATCACTTGTCTTACATTGTGAGTCCAGGAATGCTCATTTTATTCCCACTTCTGGGAGGGAGGCAGGGAGACAAACAGAGGGAGGGAGAATCAGAAGTGGCAACTGGGAGGGAAGAGATAGACATGGGGAGATGTTCACAGAGGGAGACAGAGCAAGAGAGAGATTCACAGACCCAGGGAGAGGATGAGAGTGTGGAATCTGGTTTGCTATTACATGTTAGGGCTTAATTACCCTTGCATCCCCCAGGTGTGTCCCCCTATTTACCTCTTTCTGGCTGCTCTGAGGCCGTTCTGACCCTTCACTTTACCAGATGTTTCTTACATTGCTTTCTCACTCAGCGGATCTTAAATCAGAGGGTTTTGTTTGTTTTGCTTTGGGTTTTTCAGTCTCTTGCCACAGCTGTGCATCGATATAACTGCCGCACCCGCTCTGTGGCAAGTTTCAATCTCAGGTTCTAAAGTTTCATTATCCAAGTGATTCATTCTGGAAGATATTTCATTGTTCATAAGCCCCAGGCAGACCCTAATGGTCCTTTTTTATTATTTTTATTTTTCTTTATTTATCTTTTATGCCCTGCTGCAGTCCTTTCCCCCCACCTACCACCTTGTGGCTGGGCTGCCAGAGACATCTAGGTCAGAACTTTCTTAGCTTTCATTCGCCTTGACCCTGGTAGTTAACATGGCTTTGGTGCCTGACTGGCATGCTGTCTTTGGCATCGTGGGTGGAAGTCGGAGAATTTCTTTCCCAGCTTCCCCTGGGTACCACCTTTTCTTCACTACATCTACCCGTCATTCCAGCCCAGCATACGTTTGACCTCAGACCTTGCCTTGGGTGGAAAATTCACTGTGCTGTTCCAGGTCTCTCAGGTTTCCTCTGAAGGAGGAGCAAGGGGAAAGGGGGTGATGCTAGAGCTGTTAAGAAAGCTAAGATGTTAAGCAGGTTGGGGATTGAAACTGGCTGTGGGCCCCTGAGAACTGAGATTTCACACCCGCAGCTCTGACATTTTTCCTGACCCTGATTTGTGCAGAGCCTCTGCTGCCTGGATCATTTTTTTTGCAGAATAATAATTAATGATAATAATAATGATGGTATTTGTTAAGCGCTTACTATGTGCCGAGCACTGTTGTAAGCACTGGGGTAGATACAAAGTAATCAGGTTTTCCCGTGAAGCTCACAGTCTTAATTCCCATTTGACAGATGAGGTAACTGATGCATAGAGAAGTTAAGTGGCTTGCCCAAGAACACACAGCAGACAAGTGGCAGCGCCAGGATTAGAACCCATGACCTCTCACTCCCAAGCCTGGGCTCTTTCCACTGAGCCACGCAGAACCATTCATCCATGTTTTTCCCCAGTCCTCAAGAACCTCCAGTGGTTGCCCATCCACTGGCAAACTAGCTCTCTTCCTCCCTTCAAAGCCCTAATGAGAGCTCACCTCCTCCAGGAGGCCTTCCCTGACTGAGCCCCCCCCCCCTTTTTCTTCTCCTCCTCCCCTCCCCATCGCCCCTTCCCCCTTCTGCTCACCACAGCACTTGTGTATCTTTGTACATATTTATTACTCTATTTTATTAATGATGTGTATATAGCTATAATTCTATTTATTCTGTTGGTATTGACACCTGTCCACTTGTTTGTTTGTTTTTGGGTTTTTTTTGTCTGTCTCCCCCTTCTAGACTGTGAGCCTGTTGTTGGGGAGGGACCATCTTTATATGTTGCCCATTTGTACTTCCCAAGCATGTTGTACAGTGCTCTGCACACAGTAAGTGCTCAATAAATACGATTGAATGAATGAATATCACACAGAAACTCCCCACCACTGGCTTCAAAGCACTCAACACCTTGCCCCCTCCTACCTTACCTCAGTACTCTGACTACAACCCAGCCCCAACACCTCATCTCATCTATCTCACAACTAACCCCTCACCCATGTCCTGCCTTTGGCTTGAAATGCCTTCCCTCTTCTATCCAGCAGATAATCACTCTCCCACCTTCAAAGCCTTATTAAAAGCACATTTTCTCCAAGAGGCCTTCCCCAACTAAGCCCTCATTTCCTCTTATTCATTCATTCAATCACATTTATTAAGTGCTTACTGTGTGTAGAGCACTATACTAAGTGCTTGGGAAAGTACAATACAACAATCAACAGTGGCATACCCTGCCCACAGTGAGCTCACAGTCTAGAGGGGGGGGAGAGACAGACATCAATACAAATAAATAAAATTACAGCTATATACATAAGTGCTGTGGGGCTTGTACGGGGGAGAGCAACAGGAGCAAGTCAGGGTGATGCAGAAGGGAGTGGGAGATGAGGAAAAAATTGGGCTTAGTCTGGGAAGGCCTCTTCGAGGAGATGTGCCTTCAGTAAATCTTTGACGGCAGTGGGAGAGTAATCGTTTATCGGATTTGAAGAGGGAAGGCATTCCAAGGCCAGAGGCAGGATGTGAGCCAGGGGTCGGCAGTGAGACAGGGAAGATCAGGGCACAGTGAGAAGTTTAGCACTAGAGGAGCAAAGTGTTCATGCTGGATTGTAGAAGGAGAGAAGTGAGGTAAGGTAGGATAGGACAAGGTGTTGCAGTGCTTTAAAGCCAATGGTGAAGAGTTTTTTGGTTGATACAGAGGTGAATAGACAACCACTGGAGAATTTTGAGGAGGGGAATGATATGTCCTGAATATTTCTGTGGAAAGATGATCCAGGCAATGGAGTGAAGAGGCAGGGAGGTCAGCAAGGAGGCTGGTGTTATAATCTAGGCAGGGCAGGATGAGTGATTGTATTAATGTGATTGAAGTTTGGATGGAGAGGAAGGGGTGGATTTTAGTGAAGTTGTCAAGATGGGACCAACAGGATTTGGTAATGGATTGATTATGTGGGTTGAATGAGAGGAGTCAAGGATAACATCAACGTTACGGGCTTGAGAGACAGGAAGGATGGTGGTGCCATCTAAGATGCTGGGAAAGTCAAGGAGAGGGCAGGGTTTGGGTGGGAAGATAAGGAGCTCTGTTTTGGACATGTTGAGTTTGAGGTGATGCCAGGGAATCCAAGTAGAGATGCCTTGAAGGCAGGAGGAGATGCAAGCCGGAGAGAGGTCAGGGGAGGGATGTAGATTTGGGCATCATCTGCACAGAGATGGTAGTTTAAGCTGTGGGAGCAAATGAGTTATCCAAGAGAGTGAGAATAGATGGAGAAAAGAAGGAGATCCAGATCTGAACTGTGAGGGACCCCCACAAGTTAGGGTGTGGGAGACAGAGAAGGAGTCCACAAAGGAGACTGAAAATGAACTCCCACTCCCTTTTGTGACAGCCTTGCACTTGGATTTGCACCCTTCATTAACCCCTCCCTCAGCTCCACAGTACTCATGTACATATCTCTAATTCATTTATTTATAGTAATGTCTGTCTCCCCCTGTAGACTGTAAGCTCCTTGTCGGCCAGGAATGTGCCTACTGACTCTGCTATATTGTACTCTCCCAAGCACTTAGTACAGTGCTCTGAACACATTTCTCAAACTAAAATGAGAGGAAAATGCTGTCCTCTGGGGGTGATTTTCTTCAAAGAATTCCTTCAGGGCTTCACATGCAATGGAGGAGGTATTTAGGTATTTAGGAGGTAAATATGGTATTTAGTGTTTCCTCTATGCAAAGTACTGCATCTGCCTTGGGATAGATACAAGATATTCACTTCAAACTATTGTGGCTAATTGTCTGGCCTTCTTTTGGACAATCAGATTTTCAAATCAGGCTTTTCCCCTTTTAGGTTAAGCGCTTAACAAATGCCATCATTATAAAATACGAGTTGCCTTCATAAATGGCATTTTTATTTTAAAAACCTACTCTTCCTGCACCATGGCTCCTGTCACCAGGACCTGCTGCTCTGAAATATTACCTGGGGACCAGAGGCTTGGGAACAGGTCAAGGAAGGAAAATAATCACTCCATCAATTGTACTTATTGAGCACTTACTGTGTGCTGAACACTATACTAAGAGCTTGGGAGAGTGCAATATAACAGACACATTCCCTGCCCACAGTGAGCCCATTTTGCAGATAGGGAACTGAAGCACATAGAGGGTAAGTGACTTGTCCAAGGTCACACAGCAGACAAGTGGCAGAGCCAGGATTCGAGCACAGGTCTCCTGACTCCCAGGCTTGTGCTCTTTCTGCTGGGCCACACTGCTTCCTTTGTGCCATGGTTCTTCCTCCTGACTCTTTGGGGTAATAGCTCATATATGCCTAATGTAGCTCCTCTAAACAGGATCGGGGCCCCTGCCTATAGAAAGCCAGAACTCAGATTCTGGGCCTCCACCAGTAGGTACTGGGGAGTTGAGCCCAGTCCTAGAATAGCTCTGAAGCTGACCACATCTTCGGGGGCTAACCCAGTGTCATAAAGGAATGGTAGGCATCAAGGGGGCAAGATTCTGTTTGTCCCTCTAGACTGTAAGCTTGTTATGGGAAGAGTTCATGTCTTCCAACTCAGTTACATTCAATCAGTGGTATTCATTGAGTGCTTTCTATGTGCAGAGCACTGTACTAAGCACTTTGGGAGAGTACAGTACAACAGATGACAGACATGTTCCTCCTCACCATGACCTTACAGTCTAGAGGTGGAGACAGATATTGATATAAATAAATGAATACAGATATGTGCATCAGCTCAGGGCTGAGGAGGGGTGAATAAAGGGAGCAAATCCAGAGGGTGATAATAATCTGGATACAGAGGAAAAGATGAATACTATGAAGATAGAACGGATAGGATTTGGCAACATCAAGTATGTGGGTTAAATGAGAGCGCTGAGCCAATGTTATGAACTGGTGAGACAGGGAGGATAGTGGCTTCGGCCAGAGAAATGGTAAAATCTAGGGGAGAAAAGAGGAAGTGGGTTAAGGGGAAATGAGGGCTTCATTGCAGAAGGGCTCTTTGAGGAGATGTGCTTTTAGTTAGGATTTGAAGGTAGGGAGAGTGATCATCTGTCAGATAGGAACAGGGAGCACATTCCAAGCCAAAGACAGGACATAGGCGAGGGGTCAGTGGCAAGATGAGATCGAGGTTCAGTGAGTAGGTTGGCTTTAGAAGAGTGAAGTTTGCAGGCTGTGTTGTAGTAGGAAATAAGGGAGGTAAGTTTGGGGGGAAGTGGGAAGAGAGACATTAATAAAATAATTTATAATATATAATTTAAAGATTTATACGTAAATGCTGTGTGGTTGAAGTTGTACTCTTGCAAGCACTTAATGAAATGCTCTGCACATAGTAAGCACTCAATCAATGCCACTGAATGTTTGATTACTCCTTGAGTCATAGCAGTGGGTAGTAATAATTCATTCATTCAGTTGTATTTATTGAACGCTTACTGTGTGCAGAGCACTGAACTAAGCTCTTGGAAAGTACAATTCAGCAATGAAGAGAGACAATCACTGGGCTTAGAGTCTAGAAGACAGTATTAATCATATTTATTGAGGGCTCACTGTGTGCAGAGCATTGTGCTAAGTGCTTGGGAGAGTACAATGTACACTTAATGGGTGCAGAGAATTCCTTGAGCATAGGGAATTCATAGTGTACTCTCCCAAGCACTTAGTATAGTATACAGTTAGCATTCAATAAGTGCCATTGTCAAGTGCTGTCGAATCATTTCCTACTCTTAGTGACTTTCTCCAGAACATCCTACCTTCGCCTTGTGCTTGCATGTGTATCAAAATAAGGAAGTGGTTTACCATTGCCCCTGATTGATTAATTATTAAGCACTGGGAAAGACTATATGGAGGAAACTAGAGGTGGTCCCTGGGAGATTGTCCAGGCTGATTTTTCTAGCCCCCGCATCCTTGCTTGAGAGGAACAGGACACAGCTCACTGTGGGCAGGAAATGTGTCTGTCACTCTGTTGTATTGTATTCTCTCAAGGACTTAGTGCTTTCCACATAGTAAGTACTCAAATACCATTGATTGATTGACACAGGCATCTCCTTTGCAGCCACTCCCCAGGTTAGTTCTTCCCCCAAACCCAGCCATGCTGCCACCAGCCAAAGTGTTTTCCTAGACATTAGCTCTGGCAGGGCTTTTCCATTCACAACTTTCTCCTAGTCAATTATTCTCTCTCAGAAAAGATAGAGCTTGTCTATAAAATTCTAGCTAGAGCTGCTATTTACCCCCTCCCTCACGCCCTTACATACACACATACACACAAAAAAATGGAAGAATGTTTTTGGCAAGATTAGAGACACACGAGTTAGGACCTCTGGGTATTTGACATGCAGGATAGCTGGGGCTTTAGAGATTGGACATTTTGATGTCTGACTTCATTGACATCTGGTGAAACACAACTTCCTCTTCTGTAAGAGGAGAAAAAGCAAGATTTCAGATCCTCTGGGGACATCAGCCAGTCCTTGCCTTACAGTATCTTGAAGATTTACTAGTAATCCATTCTAAATGCATGAAGTGAATTTCCCTTGCATTTCACAAAGGTGTGAAAATTCCAGAAGAGGGGACTTGGCATAGACTGTATCAGATTTTCCAGGGCCAGAATGTTAGTCAATCAGTCATGGAAACTAGCATGTGCCCAGGGCCAAAAATACATCAGAAAGGCCCTAAAGGAAATCAAGAGGCAGGTCTAAAAAATCTGGCAAAGAGCCTAAAGAAATATTAATTACCTTTGGCAAAGTAAACATGGGTTAAACTAACTCTCCTTTCTCCCCTTCCCCCATCACAAATACCCCAAATATACATGTTTTTATTATTTTTATTATCATTACTGATAAAGCCACATCCAACTTTCTTTTCACTGGAACTGGCAGGGACTTGGTACATTGCAAATTATCATCATCAGCAGTAGTAATTACTGAGCACTGTACCAGGAATTTGGAAGACCATAATAAAATTCAAAGAGTCAATTCTTGCTCTCATGGAACATATACTCTGAGGGAGACAGTGGTATATTTTGCTACTTGTACAGTTGATAAGGGTAAGAACATGGATACAAGTGATAAAAGTGTCAGCACTTAAAAAGACGGATAATGAACTAACTTATGAGAGGATGACATAACCCCAGGAGGTGCGATCAAACAGGAAGTGCCCCTTAGGGGAGGTGACGTTTTTAGAAAGGGTTTAAAGGGAAGAAGAGATGTGATTTGTCAGGTTGGAAGGGAGAAGAAGCTCCATGCTGGAGAAGGGAGTGGAAGCCTTGAATTAGAAATAAAACGGTTGCAGAAGTAATACAATGAAAAAGTGGACTCTAGTCAAGACTAAGCTCCTTGTGGACTAGGAACTTGCCTACCAACTCTGCTATTTTTGTATTCTCCAAAGGATTTACTACAGTGCTGTATATATGGTAAGCACTCAATAAATAGGATAGGTTGAATGTCAAATTGGGAGGATTGACAAATGCAAGCTGAGGTGATGTAGGGGAAGAGAGTGGTTACTCAAAAGGGCAAGAGCTGGTGGGGAGCCTGGAAAGGAAAGGTCAGGCGTTCTCTTTTTATAGTAACAATGATGATATTTAAAATAATTGTGGTGTGTGTTAAGCACTTACTATGTTCCAGGCACTAAGTGCTGGGGTGGAGACAAGCAAATCGGGTTGGACTCAGTCCCTGTTCCGTGTGGGGCTCTCAGTCTCGATCCCCATTTTCCAGAAGAGATAACTGAGGACCAGAGAAGTGAAGCAACTTGCATAAGGTCACAGAGCAGACAAGTGGCAGAACTGGGATTAGTTTCCCAGGGAAAGGAACGGAAGCAGCGTGGTTTAGTAGAAAGAGCATGGGCTTGGGAGTCAGAGATCATGGGTTCTAATCCCAGCTCTGCCACTTGTCAGCTGTGTCACTTTGGGCAAGTCATTTAACTTCTCTGTACCTCAGTTACCCCATATGTAAAATGGGGATTAAGACTGTGAGCCCCACGTGGGACAACCTGATTACCTTGTATCTACCCCAGAGCTTAAAGCAGTACTTAAAGCAGTCCAAAACCCATTTGTTTGTTTTTCAAACAGTCCATGGTGTTGGCAAAAGCCTTCTCCAACACCACATTTCAAAGGAATTGATGCTCTTTCTAACCTGTCTTTTTCACTGTCCAGTTTTCGGGACCTACATTGTAACTGGAAACACCAAAGAATTGACAATTTTTCTCTTTGTGGCAATTTTTGCATCAGCACATTTCATGATTTTTTTTCCAGGCTCTTAACAACAAATCTCCCTAACATTAATCTCCAATGTATTTCTTGACTAATTCCTTTGATTACTGATCCCAAGAGAGAAAAATTGCCAACTATTTCAATCTTCTCTCCATCCACTGTAAATGTGTTAAAGTGTACCAGTTGTCATGATCTTTGTTTTCTTGACATTCAGATGCAGGCCCATCCTTTTGCTCTGCTCCTTAACTTTCAATAATAAGCCCTTCAAATCTTCACTTTCTGCTAGTAGGGTAGAATCATCAGCATAACAAGAGTTGCTTATATTCCTTCCTCCAATCTATACACCCTGTTCATCTTCATCCAATCCAGCTTTTCTCATTATGTATTTGGCATAAAGGATGAACAGATAAGGTGTACATCCTTGTCTTACACCCTTATTAATGGGAAGCAAATCAGTTTTTCCATATTCTGTTCTTATTGTAGCCTCCTGTTGGTCATACAGGTTCCATGTAAATACAATTAAATGGTCTGGCATGCCGATTTTCCATAATGTGCTCCAGAGCTTTTCATGATCCATGCAGTCAAAGGTCTTACAATAATAAATAAAGCACATGCTGACTTCCTTTTGATATTCTCTTGTCCTTTCAATTATCCAACGGACATCAGCAATAATATCTCGCGTCCCTCATCCTTTCTGCAATCCTGCTTAAACACTGGGCAACTCACATTCCATGTAGCTCTCCATTCGATACTATAAAACTCTTAGCAATATTTTGCTGGCATGTGAGCTCAAGAAAACTGTATGATAATCATTGCATTTAGTTGTATCTCCTTTCTTCGGTATTGGAACGTAAACTGATTTCTTCCAATCGGAAGGCCATTGAATGGTTAGCCAAACCGGTTGACATAATTTGGTAAGGACTTTAACCAGTTCCTCTCCAGCTGCCTGAAGCACCTCAGTAGGAAGCCTATCAAAGCCAGGTGTCTTATTTTTGGCAAGACAGTGCAAAACTGATCAAACTTCACTTTCCATTATAAGTGCCTCTAATTCATACGGATGGCTATATATATACATGCTCAGGGGGGTGGAGTGAAAATCAAAGTGCTTAAGTGCTTGAAGACCTATTGGAATTTTTTTAAATAGTATTTAGGTGCTTACTATGTGCCAGGCACTGGGAGACAGGAATGGCCAGGTTTGGGGGTTTTTTGGTTTGTTTTTTTTTTTTAATGATTAAGGCTGCTGGGTGAAATATGGACTGGAAGAGGAGACAGGGAGGTCAGCAAAGAGACAGATACAGTAATCAAGGTGGGAATTAAGTGCTTGGATCAGGGTGATAACAATCTGGATACAGGGGAAAAGATGAATGCTATGAAGGTAGAACTGATAGGATTTGGCAACATCAAATATGTGGGTTGAATGAGAGCGCTGAGCCAACGTTATGAACTGGTGAGACAGGGAGGATAGTGGCTTTGGCCAGAGAAATGGTAAAATCTAGGGGAGAACAGTTTGGGTGGGAAGATAAGGAGTTCTGTTTTGGTTATATTAAGTTTGCAGTGTCATCCAAGTAGACATGACCTGAAGACAGTTGGAAATGTGAGGCTGCAAAGAAGACTGTAATCTTGTTATGGGCAGGTAACGTGTCCACTAATTCCATTGTATTGTACTCACGCAAGCACTTAGTATAGTGCTCTGCACAAAGTAAGTGCTCAGTAAATGCGATTGAGAGAGGTCAGGGCTGAAGAGGCAGATTTGAAAATCACCCACATAGAGTTGAAGCTTGGTAGTTTTCCAAGGGAGGGGTTGTATCTAGAGAATAGAAAGGTCCCAACCCACTGATCCCAATCACTCTGCCACTTAAGCAATTCTATGGACCCTGTATATATTCCCTCAGTTCGGTAGGAGATCATTTAGTGCCCTGAACCAGTAATTTACAGAATGGATCCCCTGTGACCTACAATAATCGATGCTGTTGATGCCCAAGAGGAATCTCATTCAATGTGAATCTTGAACAAAATAAAAATAACTGTAATTGACACTTTCCTTCTGCAGAGCTCTCATCTAAACACCAACTGGGTCACATTCTGCTTAGCCTTGTAGTCTTCACAGTCTAGCTATAAAAATCGATGCAGACCAAGACACTCAATAGAAGTTGATTTGTGGATCTTTCATTGTATAACTTGAGAGGTGATATGACCCCACTTGCTCTTTGCCAAGTTCTCTACACACCCTCTCTTGTTTAAATTCTGCCACTTCCAAATAAGCTAATATGTTTCTGACTTGACACCCTGGATGAAGACTGAGTGAAAACAGGAAAGCATTTATTACTGAATGCCCTGCACTTATCAACCCACCCTTCAAAATGGAGGAAGAACAAAAAGCAAATTGTGGGAAGTTGTTTTATCTGCTAGAAAAATATGCCCTGTGCCCCAGTCAAAAAACAAGCTGTTGTGAAGTAACCACATTATTTAAAGATACAAGTCAAACAGGAAGAGGAAAACCAAACAGACCTACGCTGAGAATTTCTCACAAGTAAGCCCTGACAGCCGGTTTGCAATAATAACGGGCTTGTGGATCGAATCAGGCTTGCCGAGAAACTGATGAGTTTTCAATAAGAAATAAAAATAAAGGAAAATGTTAGTTTCTCGTTATTTCAGTATTTGAATGGAGTTTAGCCATCTGTGTGAGGAGGGAGGGGGGAACGAGGAAAGGAACAGCATACACATTTCAAGCCACAAAATATTGAAATGAGTAGAGGTCAGAACTTGAAACAGGTGAAATAATCTGGAATCAAGAGGTAGAGGATTATATGGACTCACTCAAGGTACTGCAGAATTACCACAGAGTTTAACAACGTAAAGCTAAGAGCCTTCTAATTCCATCGTTGTTCTGCTCCCTATGTACAAGCACTTATTAGCCTCAGTTTCTGAATCTTTGAAACCTAGGTACCAATGTCAGTCTGTTATCTTTCTCAAGGCTTAAGAGCTAGAGTCTATGCAACAACATTCAGTATCTTTTAATCGTTCCATGGTATGAACTTCTTACATCCAAGGGAACTCTCACTGTCAGCAAGGCAGCCCACCAAGGTACGTATTGCGCTGAGCTCCCATTGTGAGCAGAGCTCTGCACAGAGGCAGGAATTTAGAGGAAGGAGTGAACATGATCCTTGCCCTCAGGGATCTTACAATATAATGGGTCTTACCTGTCAGCTGAGGATCTGGATTGTGGTATCTAGTTGGAAAGGGCCGTTCTAATTCCTGATTCCTACATTCAAGCTAACCAAATGAGTTTCAGTTGAAAATGGGAGTATCTCAGGGCCTGTCAAAGTGAGGGGATAAAATCCCTCAGCATTCTGGGTGATGGTACTGCATATTCCAGAAAGCAGAAGAAGCAGCACAGCTTAGTGGATAGAGCATGGGCCTGGGAATCAGGAGGACCTGGGTTATTCTAATCTTGCTTCTTCCACTTAATTTAATGATGCATTTGTTAAGCACTTACTATGTGTAGAGCAGTGTTCTAAGCACTTGCCTGCTGTGTGTCCTTGGGCAAGTCACTTAACATCTCTGTGCCTCAATTCCCTCATCTGTAAAATGGGGATTAAGAGTGTGAGCCCTATACAAGACAGGAACTGTCTGCAACCTGATTATCTTGTATTTACCCAGCATTTAGTACAATGCCTGGTATGTAGTAAGCATTTAACAAATACCACAATTATTATTATTATCATTATGTAAAATGAGCCTGAGCTGAAAATGCTGCAAACCAGATATGGATGTCTAAACATACATACAGCAGCTGGGGGTTGGTGCAAGTACAGCTAACCAGCGAGGCTGGGATGACGTAGATGGAGAGACAGGGGTATATGAGAGGTGGAAGGGCTCAAGAGTATTGAGGTATCTGTAGGGGAGAGGTCAGGTTTGCAGGGAAGAGGTATGTGGGAGAGAAGGAAGGGAAAAAAGGAGGTTGTGCTTGGAGAGTGGGATTTTGCAGTGGGTGAGGTTAGAGATTGTAAAGTGGTTAGTGATGATGAGACCCAACTCGTGTCCAAGAAGGTGAATGGGTGAAGTGGGGTGGAATAGGAAGTTGACAGAGTTGGGTAATGAGAAGAAATGGATGCAGGCACCTCAAGCTCAATATCTGAAACCAAACTCTTCATTTCCCTCCCAAATTCTCTCTTCCTCCTAACTTCCCCATCACCTTTGATAACTTCACCTTCCTCTCTGTCATTCAAGCCCACTACTTTGGACCCTCACTTTCCTTACACCCTTATATTCAGTCAGTCATAAATTTTTCTTTCTTCACAACATCATCTACATCCACTCTTCCCTCTCCATTGAGACTGCCAAAGCCCTGGTTCAAGCACTTGTCATATCCCAAATTGTCTACTGCAACAGCCACCTTGTGGATTTCTCAGGCTTTTCCCCTCTTCAGCTCCTAACTTTTTCCTTAGGGTACTTGTTGAACACTTCCTTTGTGCCAGGCACTGTGCTAAGCTCTGGGGTAGATACAAGCTAATCAGGTTGGTCACAGTCCCTGTCCCACATGGGGCTCACAGTCTTAATCACCATTTTACAGAAGAGGTATCTGAGGCATTGAGAAGTGAAGTGACTTGCCTAAGGTCACATAGCAAGTCAAGTGGCAGAGTTGGGATTAGAACCCAGATCCTCCTGACTCAGGCCCTTGCTCTATCCACTAGGCCATGCTACTTCTCTTCACTGGGTTGCCTGGATCATTTTCTAATTCATCATTCTAAGCACAGCTCCTCACTTGTTTAAAAACCTCCAGTGGGTTCTCATTCTTCTTCATATCAAACAGGAAAATCCTGACCATTAGCTTTAAGGCACTCAATCAGCTCTCTCCCCTACTTATTCTCATTCTTCTCCCACTATACCCCAGCTCACACTCTTCCTTCCTATCAAGCTAACTTGCTTATTGTGCCTAGTTCTAGTCTCTCACTGAGCTCCTGCTTGTGCCCTCCTTCCTTCCAGCAACTTTCTTTGCCTCTACATCTGGCAGACTCCTGCTGTCCCAGTGTTCAAAACCTTTCAGAAATTACCTCTTCTCTGGGGGGGGGGGGGGGGGGGGGTGTCTTTCCTGATGAACCTAATGAAGACCTCCCTGTCTTATGCCCTTTCCACTAGTCCGTCATATGAAGAGCAATAAATATATAGTTATATAAAAAATATCCAAGAAATTGGTTCAATCCTTCACTTTCCTTTGGTGACAGAGATGCTTCCCAAACCTCGGCCAGAGAACGCACCAGGGAGAAACTCCAGTAATTCTGTAGGTTTGTCTCAATGTGCAAATAGTGGCATCCATCAGTTCTAGTTCCTTCAGCTAGTCAAGTGGAGAGAGAGCTTCTCACATTATTACTAACGGTGATGATTTCCCTGAGATTTCTATTAACAAGTACCGAACAAGTGCAAATTGTTTACAGAAGCTGCACAAACAGATCTACCCAAAGCTGAGTCTGCGTGCCTTTGCCAAGGACAGGCTTTGAACACAACAAATTAGACCTGCACACCAGGGTGTAACTTGGTCATGACAGATGCTAATCCTGGGCCCAGTGAAGATGGCATAATGGTAATGTCATCTCACAAGGTGATGAAAACTTCATTTTGAGGGAGAGAGGAGGGTGGGAGGTGCCTGGGAGGCTGTCAGATCCCCGTCTTCCACTGACTGAAGAAAGATCCACAGTTCCAGGTTCTTACGAAAAAACAAGCTCTTCACAAGTTAGAGAGCACAGAATCATCACCTTCTCAACATGGATTACTGTGGAAAATGTGCAACTTTGCTGACAGTTATATTAATGTATGTTTTCACATTTCTCTCGCTGCTCTGACAAGATGTATTGTAGTGCAGAACCAAATTAACACACAGGGAGGTTTTGTCATTAAAGAAATACAAGCTCGTTTTTATTATTACTGGCAAGAGAGCTAAGTTTGCGGTGCAAAAAGCAATACTATTCTCAGAACTAATATTCTTCCAGACGGTACCGCTCTATCTTAGAGTATCCTGAATTTGGAGACGGGGGTGTAATTTTTCAAATCCAAAGGGACTGAGTTTATTTCCAAGCCAGGTACTTAAAGCTATAGCCAACCATAGATTGCAAGGTACATAGCTGTCAATTTTGCCATAAAAATAAAAAAGTGAGACAGAAAAAGAATTGCAAGAATTCTAACATCATATGGACAGTAGGACTTTGCTTCTGAGAGTAAGTTAGCCAGTGCTAGCAAGATTCTGAATATTTTGGTTAAATTCACAACCATCCCCAAATCTTTAGGTCTCTAAAGATATAAGGATCTTATTGGAGACCTTAAGAAATGAATTACCTTGTTTTGTTTCTTTTTGTAATTATATCTGTCTCTCTCTCGTTTCTTTCTCTCTACCCTTCCTGATGTTGGCCCCAGCTGGGAGCAGAAAACAGTGAGGAATGACTACCTCTATCAGCAAAGGGAAGTGCAGTATGCAAACAGTTATTTTGAAATCTGGAAAAAAAGACCCACTATTGAAAAGTAAAAGGAACCAAGTCTAATTACCACCTCTGTATTTCTTACCAGTGTTCAGGATACTGATTTGTGTACAGTAATGAATACTATAAATAGTATAATACTACTATTACCAGAATAAGCAAGACTGGTTACATTGATCAAATGCACTGGATAATTCTACTTCCTCCATCCCTTGTCTGCATAGATTCCCTCAATGACTATCCCAAAAGGCATTGTCTTTGTGAGATGATCCAAGCTAAGCCAAGGAAGGTCAGAATGAGATGGGAATCGTTCTGGTGGGGTTTTACCTGCCTGCTTTCTCAGCTTTAGTAATTGAGATTTTTGAAATGTCATGGCTATATCTATACTGGCAAATCAAAATGCATGGTTTCCCACTCTCTTAGTGTATGGAAGAATACACATTTAGTTTCCAAATAGTTCCAGATTCTTTGAACTTTGGCAGGAAAAATATCACCTAGTTAGGTAACAAGTCTTATCCTCTCTGATGGAATGGCAAAATAGGGTTTTACTTCCTCAGAAACAGCCCAACTACTTGACAATTTGTTCTAGAATGCTCACTATGCTCTCTCTGTCTGAACAATCAGCTGCCCCTTCTCTCTCTCTCTCTCTCTCTCTCTCTCTCTCTCTCTCTCTCTCTCTCTCTCTCTCTCTTTTTCCTATTAAGAGCTGGGGTAGATACAATTTAATCAGGTTGGTTACAGCCCATGTCTTACATGGGGCTCTCAGTCATAATCTGTATTTTAAAAATGTCCAAAAACCCAGCAGACAAGTGGCAAAGCTGGGATTAGATCCCAGGTCCTTCTGATTTTCAGGCCCATGCTTTCTAACCACTAGACCATACTGCTTCTCATTCTAGTGCTATCATCCACTAGACAACGAACTCTTCTTAAAACTGAAATTCCACAGACTAAGTGGGCCATGAATATCTGCCCACCCTTCAGAGCAGATGGCACTTTGCCCACAGGCTCAGTGGTTGATTTCACGTATGGTCCAAGGCACGTGGGTTTAGAATGAGAGACATATAAATCTTAGCCAACCACTTCAGAAATTGTCCAGATCTTACTTAATTTTTCTGGTGGGAACTAGGAGCAAACCCCAAGGAAGGTTGAAGATCATTCCCAAATGGCACAACTCCCTCCCTTATTTTCACAAAAGTAGAAATACTGATGTTTACGAAGCTCTCTGTAGGCAGGGAACATGTCTATGAAGTCTATTATAATCTCTGTGCCCCAATTTCCTCAATTGTAAAATGGGGATCTAATACGGACAAGGACTGTGTCCAACCTGATTAATTTATATCTATCCAGTGCTTAGAATAGTGCTTGTTGCATAGTAAGCACTTAACAAATACCATAATTATTAATATAATTATTATTATTACTCTCCCAAGTGCTTAGTACAGTTGCACAAAGTAAGCACTCAATAATACAATTGATTGATTCATTGAATATATGCAGGGTTCTCTCTCATCACTTTTAACCATACAGGTTGTAGCAGTAATAGTATTTACTCATTCATTCAATCATATTTATTAAGTGTTTACTATATGCAAAACACTGTACTAACACCTGGGAAAGCACAATATAACAATAAACAGTAACATTCCTTGCCCACAGTGAGCTCACAGTTACTGGGTGCAAAGTACTTCATTTAGTGAAGGGAGAGAATATACAGGGCCTCAAAGCCCTACTGAGAGCTCACCTCCTCCAGGATGTCTTCCCCGACTGAGCCCCCTCCTTCCTCTCCCACTCCTCCCCCTCCCCATCCCCCCGCCTTACCTCCTTCCCCTCCTCACAGCTCCTATATATATGTATATATGTTTGTACATATTTATTACTCTGTTTATTTTATTTGTATATATTTATTCTATTTATTTTACTTTGTTAATATGTTTTGTTTTGTTGTCTGTCTCCCCCTTCTAGACTGTGAGCCCACTGTTGGGTAGGGACCATCTCTATATGTTGCCAACTTGTACTTCCCAAGCGCTTAGTACAGTGCTCTGCACACAGTAAGCACTCAATAAATACGATTGAATATGAATAAGGGCCTCACAATCCACATAATAATAATAATGGCATTTGTTAAGTGCTTACTATGTGCAAAGCACTGTTCTAAGCATTGGGGAGGTTACAAGGTGATCAGGTTGTCCCATGGGGGGCTTACAGTCTTAATCCCCATTTTACAGATGAGGTAACTGAGGAACAGAGAAGTTAAGTGACTTGCTCGAAGTCACACAGCTGACAATTGGCGGAGTCGGGATTTGAACCCACGATCTCTGACCCCAAAGCCCGTGCTCTTTCCACTGAGCCACGCTGCTTCTCCACATTTGGATGCAGTCTTTGTGTCCTTGGAATTTTCAATGGAGGCACCATTATATTTCTCTGGGCAGCTGGGTTGGTTGTCCATGTGAGCCCACTGTTGGATAGGGACCGTCTCTATATGTTGCCAACTTGTACTTCCCAAGCACTTAGTACAGTGCTCTACACACAGTAAGTGTTCAATAAATACGATTGATTGATTGATTGATCAAGGACAGATATTTAAGAGGATGCCCTTTCTAGGGCCCCCGGCCCATTTCTTTGATTAGGAACCAGGGCCAGCCTGTGCCAGGACACTGGACCACCTACCCACTGAGCAGTTTAGTCACACACTATGTACTTGAACTTGAGATTTACCATCACATAAATCTGAAATGAGTCCAATTTAAATACCGGGCTCAATCAGGAATGCGGGAGCATGCACCCCAAATCTGGGAATTATTGCTATTTAGTATCTGCACAGAAGGAAAAGAGGTGGTAGATACACTGGCAGTGGGAAAGTATGAGGATCAGTGTGTAAAATGCATTTGTGTAGCTTTATATTCTGAGGAAAAACCTGACATATTTCTGTTTGAATCCCCTGTGTCTTTCAACTGGTGTTGGGAAACATTCACAAATCCCAGATAGGTAGGTAAATTGGAGGATGACATCACATTACACAAAGATGTAAATTCCTTCAGCCCAGGGCCAGCCCCCAGTTTTCTCCTTTTCAGAGGAGGGGGTTGCCATGGGACTACTGATAAACAGAAACGCCATGTAGATTAAAAAGTAGAGCACCCTTCCTGCCCCTACATCTTTCTCTCTTTCCCAAACATTTCACTTGAGCCACATGTATTATTCAGGGCCAACACATTTCAAGTGTCAGCATCTCACAGAATAATAATGATATTTGTTAAGCTTTTACTATGCACCAGACCTGGGAGTCAGAGGACCTAGGTTCTAATTCCAGCTCCAATACTTGTCTGCTGTGTGACCTTGACCTTCATTCATTCAATTGTATTTATTGAGCATTTACTGTGTGCTTTGCAAAGCGCTGTACTAAGTGCTTGGCCTTAGGTAATCACTTAAATTTCTTGGTGCCTCAGTTACCTCATCTGTAAAATTGGGATTAAGACTATGAGTCCCACATTGGGCTGATTAGCTCCTATCTATCCCAGAATTTAGTAAAAGGCTGACACATAGTAAGTGCTTAACAAATGCCCTTAAAAAAACACTGGGTTAGATACACGTTAATTAGATCAGACACAGTCCCTGTCCCATTTAACTTTCACAGCCTAAGAGGGAAGGAGAACAAACATTGAACCTCCATTTTGCAGGTGAGGAAATTCAGGCACAGAGAAGTTAAGTGACTGAAGGTTCTCTGACTTCCAGGCCCAAGCTCTTTACACTGGAGCACACGGTTTTTCTAAGCTTCTGCCAACAATCACCACCCCACTGTTTTGCAGGATGTGAGGATTTGAGGAATAAATACTGTTGCAGGAAATTACTGAGGCAAAAGGCTTAAGTAGGTTCCAAAGAAAAAGGTCAGAATGGTAATATGAATATTCAGTAGTGGAGATCAACATCCCAAGGTGACCCCCTTGAAGGGTAAATGCTTGAAATATTGAAAATTTGAAGTCTTCCAGGGCAATAAGATTCAGATCTCAGAAGGAGAGTGATGAGAGAATTCTTAGAGTCTTGGATAACATAGTTCCTGAGCTCAAAGAACAGCTTCCGGAGGTGGCCACAGTAGCATTTGTGAATGGGATATGCTGATCTGCTCTCCTCCTAGGTTTCTCTAACTCTCTTTCCACCCCATTATTGGGTTGTCAAGAAAGAAAGAAATTGTGGGTTTTGCAGGGAGGTTGTATGGCTGCTCAGAGAACATCTCAAAATGTTAGAGCCACTTAGGTCATTATTTTTATCCAGGTCTATTCAACCCACTTTATTCTACAGCCTAATTCATGGCCATGTTGTCCTAATAACTAATGTAAACCAGTCACAAATGCAATGAGATCTGAGAGTGCATTATAAAGAAGTGGCCTGAAAGGAGGACAGCCTTTGCCAGTGAAAATTCCATGGGTGTGTGTGAGTGTCTGTGTGGTTCAGTTAATGATATTTATTTTTTTTAATTTTTTATTTAGGTATTTAAGCACTAATTACATGCCAGTCACTATACTAAGTGCTGGGTTAAATGCAAGCTAATCAGATTGGACACAGTCCAATGTCTTGCATTGTGCTGACAGTCTTAATCCCCATTTTACAGATGAGGTAACTGAGGCACAGAGAGGTCAAGTGACTTGCCCAAGGTCACACAGCAGACAAATGGCAGAGCTGGGAGTAGAACCCGGGTCCTTCTGACGCCTAGGCCCATACTCTCTCCACTAAGCCATGCTGCTTCCCCTGTTTGAGTGCTTGCTGTGTGCAGGGTGCTAAACCAGGTGTTTAGCACAATATTAGCTCTAAGTGAATGATGTGGAAGACCAAAGTCTGCACATATTTTCACTCCTGCGTGGAAAAATTCAGAAGCGGTTCCTTTGACCCAATAATTTGGCTATGAAGAGCTATTCTCTGTCACTATAATTCCCGTAGGCACCTGGGCCACTTCATGGAGATGACAGATGGATAGGGAGGAGGGGCCATTGCTAAATCATTCCCTAAATCTAAGGAGTCAATAGTGTGGTTTGAGTCGATAATGACATTCGTCCTCCTCAAATGTGACTGACACTGTGATCTCCTTCACCACCCCTTAGTTGCTGTGTAACAAAAGCCAAGAGTCTGAAAATGTCAGGTAATGTCATGTTTCTTGCCTTTCCCACCATCTCCCTATCACCTTCATTTGTTCTGAACTCGAAATCAATCAATCAATCGTATATATTGAGCGCTTACTGTGTGCAGAGCACTATACTAAGCGCTTGGGAAGTACAAGTTGGCAACATATAGAGACGGTCCCTACCCAACAGTGGGCTCACAGTCTAGAAGGGGGAGACAGAGAACAAAACAAAACATATTAACAAAATAAAATCAATAGAATAGATAAGTACAAGTAAAATAAATAAACTGAATGAATGAACCTCAGGGTGTAAACCTTGCTGTTTCCCACCCAACGATTCTTATATCTTACCCTGGACCGGACCGGAGGAACAATCTTCTCGTGTGTAAGACATGGCAGGGAACATATCTGCTAATTCTTCTGTTGTAGAAGTAGTAATAATAATAATGGTATCTGTTAAGCGCTTACTATGTGTCAAGCACCACTCTAAGCGCAGGGGTACCTGGCTCAGTGGAAAGAGCCCGGGCTTTGGAGTCGGAGGTCATGAGTTCAAATCCCAGCTCTGCGACTTTGGGCAAGTCACTTAACTTCTCTGTGCCTCAGTTCCCTCATCTGTAAAATGGGGATTAAGACTGTGAGCCCCCTGTGGGACAACCTGATCCCCTTGTATCCTCCCCAGTGCTTAGAACAGTGCTCTGCATATAGTAAATGCTTAATAAATGCCATCATCATCATCATCAAGGGTAGATACAAGCTAATCAGGTTGGACACAGTCCCTGTCCCACATGGGGCTCACAGTCTCAGATGACACTCTCAATGCAATGAATGTAAATGCATAACTGTTGATGATAGAGCATGGGTCTGGGAGTCAAAAGGAACTAGGTTCTAATCCCAGCTCCATCACATGTCTGCTGTGTGACCTTGGGCAAGTCTCTTCCCTATGTCTTCATTGTCTCCAGTATAAAATGAAGATAAGAATGTGAACCCCTCGTGGGTCAGGAACTGTGTCCAAGCTCATTAACTTTTAGTTACCCCAGCGCTTAAAACAGTGCTTGGCACATAGTGAGCGCTTAACAAGTAGCATAATGAGGATGATTATTATTGAAGATGGATCCTCCCATCTAGCAATAAATGAGCAATTTGGTTTTTGGTACTGTACATGTGTGCAGGTCTGGTTGCTGTGAGCATCACCTGCTGCAGTTGCCACAAATGTAGATCCCAGGATCCTGTGACCTGCTTTCCTATACTGTGGGAAAGCAGCCATAATCTGCCTTTGTCAGTCTTCATCAACCCTGTCATCACATGCTCTTCAACAGAGCTTCCGGCCAGGTGCAGTTGCTTCCCAGCAGTGTTCATACAGTGTTGGATTAAGGGAGTAGAGCTTGGATCCATTAAGACTGTATTGCCTTTGAATAGGGCGTGTTCTGTTGGGATTGTTTGTTCTGATGATTTTGACACCTGTCTACATGTTTTGTTTTGTTGTCTGTCTCCCCGTTCTAGACTGTGAGCCCGTTGTTGGGTCGGGACCATCTCTATATGTTGCTGACTTGTACTTCCCAAGCACTTAGTAGAGTACTCTGCACACAGTAGGTGTGCAATAAATATGATTGGATGAATGAATGAATGATTAATATGTTTTGGATGACAAACTTGGCTATCCAGACAGCACATTTTCAGGTATTATTAGGACTGTCCTAACCCTTTCTTTCCCAAACTGGGAAGTGGATGCTCATCATCATCATCATCACCATCATCATCATTGTGGTATTCCCACTTACTCTGTGCCAAGCAGTATACTGAGCACTGGGATAGGTACAAGATAATCAGCTTGGATACAGTCCCAGTCCCTCCATATAGGAGGGAGAGCAGATATTGAATCCCCATTTTGCAGATGAAGAAATTGAAGCAGAGTGAAGTGATGTACCCAGGGTCACACAGAATGTGGAACTGGGATTAGAACGTACCCCAGCAACATTACCTTCACAGTACTTATGTACCTGTCCTTATATTTAGTTGCGTCCCTTACCACTTATTTATTTTAATGTCTGTCTCCCAATGCTAGATTGCAAGTTACTTGAGAGCAGAGTAACTATGTCTGCCAACTATATTGTAGTTTCCCAAGTTCTTAGTTTAGTGTTCTACGCAAGTCAATGCTCAATAAATACAGTGTGCTTACGGCCTAGAGGGGGATTTTGATTATGATATGACTATATCATATGGTATACGATACAGTCATATAATAATCCACCAGGCAAATCTCCTCCAAGAGGCTTTTCCTGACTAAGCCTTCCTTTCCTCTCCTCCCACTTCCTTCTGTGTTACCCTGACTTGCTCCTTGCTCCCTTTATTGTCTCCCCCCACCCAGGCTCACAGCACTTATGACCATATCTGTAATTTATTTATTTATGTTAATGTCTATCTCCCCTTCTAGACTGAAAGCTCACTGTCTCCCCAGTACTTAGTACATGTTCTGCAAACAGTAAGTGCTCAGTAAATACGGCTGAATGAATGAATGAATGAGAACAAGTATCCCCATTTGACAACTGAGGAATCCAAGGCACAGAGACGTTAAGTGACTTGTGGAAGGCCATAAGGCAATCAGTTGGTAGAGTCAGGATTAGAACCCAAGTCATTCTGACTCCCAAACCCATGCTCTCTCCACTGGGCCATGCTGCTTCTTGCAGCTGTTGACTCTCTCAAGCTCTAAGTACAGTTCTTATCACTCAATAATAAATAGCATTGATGGACTGATCCCTCTAGACTGTAAACTCATGGGGGCAGGGAACGTGTCTACCAACTTTGCTACACTGTCCTTTCCCAAGTGCTTAGTCCACTGCTTTGCACACAGTAAGTGCTCTGTAAATATGATTGACTGATTCCTCAAGGCCCCAGCATTAGAAAAATGAAGCCTAGAAGAGCAAGTTAGTGGGTAGCTTAAGTTGCCATGAAAAGCAATTAGATCACTGAGAGAGACACATGTGACCCTGATCCAACTGTTTCAAATATCAGCAAGCTCTTTCCACTGGTGGGTTTTGTGACTACAGACTGTGGCGGTTGGGGCAGGGAGCCATACTGACTGGATTTATGCCAGTATTTTTATCTTTAGCCCATGGTACTCAAGGCCAGTCACAGGGGGATAAGATTAAAGGTCCCCCAGATGAATAGACTGAATTCTCATTTAGTCCTGTTGTCTATCAGTAGTAATAATGGTGTAATAGTAATAATGAGCGTTTCCTGAGTGAAGCACACTGTATAGGCCTCTGGGAAGTAGAAAAGCCAAAAAGCGTCATTGCCTAGTGTAAAGAACACAAGTCTGGGAGTCAGAGGACCTGGGTACTAATCCCCAGCTCTGCCAGTTGCCTGCTGTGGCCTTGAGAAAGTCACTCAGTTTCTCTCAGCTTCGGTTTCCTCATCTGTAAAATAGGGATTCGATACCTGTTCTCCTCACTTAACACTGTGAGCCCCATAGGGAATGGAGACTGTGTCCAACCTGGTGATCTTTTAACTATCCTAGTGCTTAGTAAAGTGCTTGACACATAGTAAGTGCTTAAATGCCATTGTCAATAAAAGAAGCAAAAAATATGCTCCTTGCCCATAAGGAGAATTCAATTGTTTTTTGTATATGCATCTATATATATAATTAAACAAGTTTTATATATCCTGTGTTTTCAAAGATGACATAGCTGATAGTGACATCACAACCATGGGTCTGTGTATTGTTGAGAGGAGCAATTTCTTCACATTGGGCCTACGAATATCTGGGTGGACAGCTTGTTTCACCCCTTGCCATTGTGGTGAAATTAGAGTCCTAAATTAAGCTGTTCAAACACTAAAGGCACTGTCGAATGGCCCTGCTGTGTCTCTCTCAGCAAAAGACTAAAGTGGAAATGTCTGTGTTTAAAAGGACTTGGGTTTTGGGTTGGGAAGAGAAGAGGCAAGAGATTTATAAATCTTCTAAGGGTTCCTTCAACCTCTCCAACTTTTACAAAGTCCTAGGCCATCTTAAAGGTGAGAAGGTCATGGTTGTCAGAGTGATAATGAAGGAAATCATAGTTTTAGGATTGCAGTTTGCACCTATTGAATATTCAATCTGAAAGATGTGATTCTTGCTGTCTACAGGACTTTTCTGATTACTGAAATGTTTATGCCCCAACATGTGTTCAGATACTTGAATGCACACATTTCAGTTTTGGGATTTTTTTTTCAATTTTTTTTTTGGTTTTTTGGCCCTGCCAGGAATTTCACATCCTTTTCTGAGCCCTAGAGAGCTAATAGGCTAAAGGAAATCCAACTTCAAGAGCTTTCTTCAAGCCCCAATGTTCAGTTTACAATGGGTAACTCAAAAGGCATGTTTCATGTCTTTAGCATTTCAGCCTGAAGGTACCCGACTGAAGCTGGGAACCAGTCCAGTCAAAACAGAAGGAAAATATTACCCTTCCACTTAAATGGGCGGCTCACATGTATTAATCATTAAATAAATAGCAACAAACCTGGAGCTTTACAAAAGGGAGAGGTGCCACACCCGGTGTTCTCAATGTTTGCTGGTATTAAATGTGGAAAATGTTGCAAGCCTCTTTTGGAAGGAGTTTAAGTAATAACCACCTTTCAAGTCAGGACGGAATTGTGCATGAATCCCCAAGCACAAGGCTAACAGAGAAGAATCGTCCCTCTTAATGCCCTCTGTAGAGCAGGCAGGAGTGGGGTCAAGGAGCAAGAGATCGGCTGAGATGTAGAAGAGCTAGACTTGAACCTGTGCCTTAATTTCTCCACCTTCAGAATTGAGGGGACACTATTTTCTACACACCTCCTGAGGATATAGTAAAAATTCACTAGATGAAGATAATGTAAAAAAGGTAAAGTTTAATAATCTTCCACCTCAATCAGTCTCATTGGTATTTATTGAGTCTTTACTGTGTGCAGAGCACTGTACTAAGTGCTTGCGAGAGTACAGTGCAGCAGAATTGGTAGACATATTCTTGCTCACAATGATCTAGAGGGGAAGCCAGACATTAATATAAAATTGTATATATATCATATAATTTATAGATATGTACATAAGTGGTGTGGAGCTGAGGGTGGGGTGAATATCAAATTCCTAAAGGTCACCGATCCAGAGGTGTAGATGATGCAGAAGGGAAAGGGAAGTGGGAAAAAGAGGGCTTAATTGAGGAAGGTCTCTTGGAGGAGATGTGACCTTAATTGGCCTTCAAAAGTGGAGTCAGTGGTGGTCTGGTGTATATGGAGGAAGACCACAAGGTGCTGTAGGTAGAAGGGAGACTTAAGGAGCTTTCATTGGGAGGGACAGGAAAAGCGGGAGTACACCCCTGGATACATAAGCATAATACAGACACAAAGATCTGGCATTGATCAGTTTGGTCTCACCCTCTGATGCATAAAATAACTCAAGGACTCAGAGGGAATCATTCCCTCAGTCTATGGTATTTATTCAACACTTACTGTGTGCAGAACACTGCCCTAAGCACTTGGAAGGGTATACTACAAAAGGGTAGGTATAGAAGGTCCCCTACAAAAGAGTAGGTGTAGACCATCCCTGTCCACAAGTTCACAGATTAAAGAAGACAAGTTTCATTCTTCCCACCCACAACACTTGTCCCGAGCCCCATCAGCAATCTTCCCATTATTCAGGCTGTGTCTGGCTCGAGGTGGACACCAAGTCAATTAAGGACCAGAAAGTTTCGATAGTGCAGGCTCCTCCAACAGCGGATTGAAACACTTGAGAAGCTTGGTGTGAGCTTCCTCTATACTGTAAATTCCTTATGGGAAAGAAACATGCCTGCTAATTCTGTTGTATTGTACTCTCTCAGAGCTTAGAACAGTTCTCGACACATAGTAAGCCCTCAATAAATATGATTATTATTAATATTGCATTTAAGTGCTTACTATGTGTCAAAAACTGTTCTAAGCGCTAGTTAGCTACATGTTATTCAATGTGGACACAGTCCGTGTCTCACATGGGGCTCATAGTCTAGTGGCCTAGTGCATGGCCCTGGAGACAGGAGACCAGGGTTCTAATCCTGGATCTGCCACTTGCCTGCAGTCTGACCTTGGGCAAATCGCTCAGTTTCTTCAACTGTAACATGGGGATTAAATACCCATTCTTCCTCCCACTTAGACTGTGAGCCCCATGGAGGACAGCGACTATGTCTGAACTGATAGTATTTCCCCTAGTGCTTGGAAAATAGTAAACACTTAAGTAATACCACAATTGTCATTATTACAGTGATGAAGAACTTCCACTCACCTTGAAGTGAGCTTGTGCTTTCATTTTGGCTACCTTCCTTTCTGGAGCTTTTTACATCCAATTTCCCCTCCACTCCCTTTGAGGCTCAGAGGTGCTGTCACCCACTGACACAAGACGATACTGAACCCAGTAACTCAGCGCATTCCCATCACAGAGGACCTCAACATTTTGAAAGGGACTGAATCACCATTTCAGAGATGCAGTAATCAAAGCAACTGTAATTAAAGTAAGACTAGATATACCCATCTACGTAAATGGAGCCAGTACTGTTCTCAATTTATCATTATTAAATATTGATTGAACACCCAAAATGTGTGATAGGTGAAATCCTGAAAGAACATGTGTGGCATGTTTATTGCCCTTGGGGAGCTTTCATCCTGAATCAAAATAAATCTCAGTGGATAAGAATTTCTTTACTCCCTCCCCCTTCAGATCTGCCAAGCAAAAGTTCTCCCCATTTCCAAAGCCCTCCTGAAGCCCCACCTCCTCCAGGTAGCCATCCCTGATTAATCTTTGTCTTCTCAGTTGGGTACCTGGTATTTTTAGAACTTACGTTTCCATTCTTATCCTTAGCACTTAGTATACACTCAGTTCTACCATAACACATATCTTAAATACATATTTTCTCTTAGGAAAATCTCCTCCATCAGCACGTGCCTGTTTGGGTGCAGGGTGATGCAGTGTTGGAACAAATTATTTGTGCTAAGCAGCATGGTGTAGTGGATAGAGCTTGGGCCTGGGAGTCAGAAAAGGAATTGAGTTCTAATCCTGGCTTGCCCACTTAGCATCTGTGTGACCTTGGGCAAGTCACTTAACTTCTCTGGGCCTCTGTTCCCTTATCTGTAAAATGGGGCTTAAGACACTGAGTCCCATTTGGGACAGGGACTGGGTCCAGTCTGATTATCTTGTATCTATCCCAGTACTTAGACCAATGTCCGGCACATAGTAAGTGCCTAACTAATACCATTATATTTTTACACTACATTTGTCTTGGGCAGAGTGTCCAAAATGGAGAGCACTACAGTGCAAGCATGTTGTTTTACATAAATTTGTCCTTTATTTGATGATGATGGTATTTAAGTGCTTATTATGTACCAAGCACATTCATCTGATCATAATAATAATTATTATTAGGGTATTTGTTAAATGCTTACTATGTGCCAGGCCCTGTACTAAGCGTTGGAGTAGACACAAGCAAATCAGGTTGGTCACAGTCCCTATCCCAAGTGGGGCTCACAGTCTGTATCCCCATTTTCCAGGAGAGGTAACTGAGGCACAGAGAAGTTAAGTGGCTTGACCAAGGTCACACAGCAGGCAAGTGACAGAGCCAGGATTAGCACCCATGACCTTCCTACTCCCAGGCCCATGCTCTATCCACTACTCCATCATCACTGAGGGTAGGGATCAAGTCTGCCAGCTCTACTGAATCGTATTTTCCCAAGCACTTAGAGTAGTGCCCTGCACAAAATAAGCATTCAGTAAATTTCACTGAGTGATTGTACTGCTCTTTTTCTGCTAGTAATGTTTGTAAATAATTTATGTCTATCAGTCTTCCCCATTAGTTTGTCAGTTCATTGAGGGCAGGGATTATGCCTTGTCGACAGGGAATGTGTCTGTTTTATTGTTGCGTTGTACTCTCCCAAGCGCTTAGTATGGGGCCCTGCACACAGTAAGCACTCAATAAATATGATTGATTTGCCTTTTAGTGTACTCTTCCCAGCTACTTAGCACTTGAAGGGCAGTGAAGTCTAGTAGAGAGAGCACAGGACAGGTAGGTCATGGCAACATTTTAAACAAACCTCCCCCATCGCTTTCCACATACCCATGCACATAGCATGCTTCTAGAATAGTGCTGGTAGTACAAATTGAGTTAAAGTCCCCCTGACGTCTTATTGCAGTACAGGCATTCAATTCAACATTTCGAAGACAATGTCCATTACAGCCAGGTAGTGATGTTGTTTATTAGGTGTCTGAATTTTTGAAAGAAAGCACGTCACATTTGTTTCACACAAACGCTTCAGCTCCCCTGGCTCCGATTAAAAATGTATCCTTTGTTCAGCTCTATTGTAAGATGTTTTGGCCTCATTCATTAATATTTTAAATGATGAAACTACAAAGAGTGGAGAAATTAACAGTTGCAGAACTCCTCCAATTACCACTAATCACATTTCCACCTTGGGGTTTGCGGAATTAGAAATCAATTGGTGGTTTTCTCCTCCATGCAGGTAATAAATGTGACAGTGGAAAAAAGGACTGGGAAATGTCTCCAGCCAGCCCTGACCCACTGGGAACCCCTCCCTCCTCTCGACCCTGCCTCCTCTTCCCCTACCAAATTATGGCTTTGATGTTTGATGTGCAGAGGAGATTAGGTGGCATCATTTGCTAGTGGGATAAACAGCTTGGTGTGATGGATATGCCACATGTTGCTGTATCAGTCCCTGTTTTCCTCTCTCTCCATTGTATCTGCTGCCGGAAACTTGCGTTTCAGTGCCATGCATATACAAGCATTCCCAGCTTTCTTTGTGGGGACTGAAGGATGACAAGGAAGTTTTGATAGTAGATTCCCCTAGCTGCCTGTGGCTGACCCTTAGAGCTGAAATGAACTCCTGAGAAGCTCCAGGCTGAGGGGCATGGATCCTTTTACCATCTAGAAGTTCCTCTGCCAGGGTCTTTGAAGCCACTCTTTAACTGAAGACTTTCCACACAACTGTTTTGATGAATTCAAACTGTGTCCATATTTTACATTTCATAAAGTGATGAATGGCAGGGTCAAGCCATCCCAATTCATTTGTGTGCCTTTAAGGCAGAAAAAAGTTTTAGCTGGAGCTTGTCAAATTGCAGCTTGTAATGTGTAGTTTCATACACACACACACACACGCACAGTGTCAAAATGGCACACAAGTTGATTGCTGACTTTGGCCATGGGAAAAGAGTCCCTCACAGCACAAGGTAGGTGGAACATTTTGGCAATCAAGAAATAGCTTCAGGAGGTGGTAAACCCTAGGTTCCCTAAACTAAAAGATTTTGCAAGTTCATCTGACCTAGTCTTCTTCCCCCAGTCTGGTGAATACTTTAACCACCATAACTGGTAATTTCCTATTCTTTTTTTTTTTAAAACGTCTTCAGGGTGGAGCCTTCAAAACCACCCCAGATCAACCATTTCTTTTCCACAGTGGCCTTCCTTAAAAGCACAGCCGTCTCTTCAAAGTTTTATTGCAAAATTCTTCTTCCCTGGGTCTTTTTTAATGATGTTTGTTAAGCACTTAATATGTGTCAGGCACTGTACTAAGCAATGACCTAGGAAACAAGCTAATCTGGTTGGACACGGTCCATGTCCCTCTTGGGGCTCACGGTCTTAATCCCCATTTTACAGATGAGATAACTGAGGCACAGAGAAGGTAAGTGACTTGCCCAAGGTCATATGGCAGAGAAGTAATGGAGTCAGGATTAGAATCCAGGTCCTTCTGGCTCCCAGGCCCTTGGTCTATCCACTAGACCACGCTGCTTCTCACTAGACCATGCTGATTTTGAGGTATCTTCTTAGAGATAGTCTATTTAAGAACACTTTCCCTTTCCTTACAAAAACCTATAATAATCAAAGGAATATTTATCCTCAATCATTATTTAAACATCTGGTGCCTCCTGGGTATTAACCTCCTTGTATTTCCAGTTCTGGGCCAGTGATAACATAGGAATTGTGTCTTTTTGGAGTTTACTCGGCCAATTATGTCAGCACTCCTCTGATAATAAATAATACTAGAGATGAGGAAAAGCAGGATTTGGGTTGTAAGGAATAAAAAACCAAGAGGAGATGTAGTTCAGAACCCACCCTTTGTTGACAACCATTAGCCGTAGCAAGTTAAGCTTCAAAATTTGGCTTGTCCTGCTGAGCTCTTTTTATTTGTGGTTGGTATTATCCCTTCTGCTTCAGCTGTTAAACAGGAATCAGTCAATCAATCCTATTTAATGAGAACTTACTGGGAAGAGCATTGTACTAAGCATTTGGGGTAGTACGATATAACAGGGTTGGTAGACAATTCCCTGTCCACAAAGATCTTACAGTCCAGAGGGCAGACTCTGTAAGGTGGGAAATCAGAGGAGGAGAGATGGCAGGATGGTTATAGGCTGGTGTCTTTGCCCTTCCTCTCACCTTCTGGGGACCAGGAGCTCTCTGGACAGGAGCTGCAGAAATATATTGGTAACCAAGGTCACTAATAGTTGCACATTCAGAATGTCTCCCTTGGAAATCATCATCTCCGGGTTCCATTTGTCACTTTATATTTTCTTCTTCTTTTGCAAAGCAGCAGATTCTCTAGATCCACCTCGAAGGTTCAAGGTAGCCTCTTTTTTATGGTATTTAAGTGCTTACTATGTGCCAGACACTGTTCTAAGCACTGGGGTAGATACAAGATAATCAGGTTGGACACAGTCCCTGTCCCACATGGAGCTCACAGCCTTATTCCCCATTTTCCAGATAAGGTAACCGAGACACAGAGAAGTGAATCTTGAAATGCTATTTTCAATCCATAATAAATTAAGCGCTGGAGTGGATGCAAAGAAATTGGGTTGGACACAGTCCCTGTCCCACATGGGGTTCACAGTCTTAATCCTCATTTTCCAGATGAGGTAATTGAGGCCCAGAGAAGTTAAGTGACTTTCCCAAGGTCACAGAGCAGACCAGTGGCAGGGTCAGAATTAGAACTCACGTCCTCCTCACTCCCAGGCCCGTACTCTATTTACTATGCCAAACTGCTTCTATATACAGACCAGCATGGAATGACTCTCTCAGGAGAAAGCTTGCTTATCCTAAGTGGAACCTCTGGGAAGACTGGAAACCCAAGCAGCAGATTTGAAATGCTGACAGGAACAAGTTGCAAAGAAATCAATATGCCAAAGGACAATCTTTTCACACAGTCAGTGGGGAATGAATTGCCAGTCAGTTTCACCCAGTAGCACGATTAGTATCTCTCATCAGTAGAACTGTCATCAAATGCATGGCACAGTGGAAAAAGTGGGAGTCAGAGGTCATGGGTTCAAATTCTGGCTCCACCACTTAGCTATGTGACTTTGGGCAAGTCACTTAACTTCTCTGTGTCTAAGTTACTTAGTCTGTAAAATGAGGATTAAGACTGTGAACCCCACTTGGAACAACCTGATCACCTTGTATCCTCTCCAGTGCTTAGAACAGTGCTTTGCACGTAGTAAGCACTTCACAAATGCTATTATTATTATTATTATTATTATTATTAAATGCAAAAGACAGAAATACCTGCCCACATATACAGGTAGAAAGCCCAGCGAGCTAGAAAAAATGATCACCTGGGGTAATTTGACTGGGTCTGTATGGGCAGAAAGAAGGAAAGGGAAAAATCTGTTCCCAGGGAAAGTAGGCTAAATCCTCCATGGTCACAAGAATAAATATGAAATTTGTTAAGTGCTTGTTATATGTCAAGCACAGTTCTAAGAGCTGGGGCAAATACAAGAAAACTAGATCAGACACAGTTCCTTTCCCACATGGGGCTCACAGGAGGGAGAACAGAAATTTTATCCCCATATTAGAGTTGAGGAAGCTGAGACACAGAGACATAGTGACTTGCCCAAGGTCTCACAGCAGGCAAGTAGAAGAGCCAGAATTAGAACTGACATCTGTCTGCTTGTTTTGTTTTGTTGTCTGTCTCCCATTTCTAGACTATGAGCCCATTGTTGGGTAGTGATTGTCTCTATATGTTGCCGACTTGTACTTCCCAAGCACTTAATACAGTGCTCTGCACACAGTAAGCACTCAATAAATATGATTGAATGAATTAATGAACGAATCCTCTGACTCCTAGTCCTGTGCTCTTTCCCCTGGGCCCCCACTGCTTCCCATCTCCAAGTATCAAATTGATTAGGTCTCATCCCTCCTCTTTCTGCTACTGGGGTAGACATAGGGAAGTGGTCACCAGTACTGGAAGTCGCCCTTCACTCCTGGTTTCTCCTTCTGGCCATTAAGTACCATTGGATGTTTCCACAGCCGAGAGAATGGCCCCAAGTTACTTAGGAAAGTTTCTGGGGGGAAAAAAACCCAGTTCACTTTCCAACTCCAGTAATTGTTCTCTGCTTCTTGGCTCATAGGTTTCACCAGGAAGCTAAGCAAACTGTCCCCCTTTAGAAGCAGGTGCAGCAGCCTGACAATAATCCAATAAAAAACCTATTAGCTGTGTCTCCATGACACTCCTGGTATCCATGGGACCCACAATATCTTTAATGTAGACAATAAATCCAGACCATTTCCTTCCTCAATTGCTCCCAATATGGCTCCACTCCTGGTACTGTTCTGCTAACCTTTTGTTGCTACATTTTCTCATGAATGCTGAATCACTCTCTAATCTTTACAATGAAACAAATGGAGTCCCACTAAGTGAAACAGATCAATCTGGTTTAGTTACCCAAGTACAATTGCATCCAGGGTCATTGCTATGGATTACAACCTGCAGAGCCCCCAACACTGAAGAAGTTGTAAAATATTAGTTGTAGGTCTGCTGAGTCCAAGGAAAGAGCTGTGGCAATTACAGCCCAATCAGAACATTTCAGTTTAACTCTACATGTCCACACCTCTATAAATAGAGTTAGGACACAGTGTACTTTTACCCCACCCTGGAGAAAGGTGATTTATTAGACACTTCTGTGTTAAAGCTTTCCGTGAGTTCAAAACAAAATGGCAGGGAAGAGAGCCAGTAAGTCAGGTTAAGAAAGATGACTATAAAAAAGCAAAGCACCCGAAATGTGATTTATGATCATTATTGCCTTCTACGGTGGGTCAAAATGGAAAGAAACCAAACAGTATTTTTCAAAATACAGTTTATGGCCACAATGAAACAGGGAACACTAGTTTAAATAAGAGTAAACCATCTAGGATTTCTAGGATAAATCTAGGCAAATCTGGATCATTTTGCATCTTGCACTCCTTGTTCTGTAAGTGTCGCAATAAAGACTACTGTTCCATTATGCAGCAGCTAATTAAATGATGGAAAAACAATCCTGTTTCCTTTTCCTGGGCACCTGTAATATTAGAGCAAAGCCTTTGGTGATGACTGGCTAGTATATCATCTATTTGAAAGCAACCAAAGCAGCTCTCATTGTGCTGTTTCACATCCTTTAACTGCCAGGAATTCATGGAAGTTCTGAGTCTCTCCTCAAGGTCCAGCTATTACCATCTACTTCCTAAATGTCTAGCAAAACAGAGTGATGAAGCTGTCTCTGGAAAAGTTCATAGATTCTTCCCAGCAAAGCTCTCCCAAGAACCCAGTCCCACCTTGACTGCCTCATCAGTCTCCTCATGAACCTCCCTGCCTCCTGTCTCTGCCAACTCTAGTCCTTACTTCAATCTGTTGCCAAGATCATTTTTCTACAATAGTGTTCAATAATGTTCTCCACTCCTCAAGAACCTCCAGTGGTTGCCTAACCACCACTATCTCAATCATAAAATCCTTACCATGAGCTTTAAAGCACTCAATCAGTTCGCCCCCTCCTACTTTATCTTACTGATTTCCTTCTCCAAGCCAGCCCACACACTAAGTTCTTTTCCATGTTAACCTACTCACTGTACCTCCATCTCATATATCACCAACAGCCCCATACCCATGTTCTCCCTTTGGCCTATAAGTGTGTGTGTGCATGTGTGTGTGTGTATGCACATTGTATGTGTCATATATGACAGACCACAACTCTCTCCATCTTCAAAAACTTATTAAAATCACATCTTCTCCAAGAGATCTTCCCTGGCTAGCCTTCATTTCCCCCACTCCCTTTCCCTCTGCATCGCCTACAAACTTGAACTTGTACCCTTTAAGCTTTTGATAATCAATCTAGCCTCAGCCCTGCAGCACTTATGTGTTGTCTTGTTTTATGCTGTCAAGTCATTCCTGACCCATAATGACTCCTTGGACACATAATGATAATAATAATAATAATAATAATGATGGTATTTGTTAAGCGCTCAGTGGAAAAGAGCACAAGCTTTAGAGTCAGAGGTCATGGGTTCAAATCCTGGCTCCGCCACTTGTCAGCTGTGTGACTTTGGGCAAGTCAATTAACTTCTCTGTGCCTCAGTTCCCTCATCTGTAATATGGGGATGAAGACTGTGAGCCCCATGTGGAACAACCGGATCACCTTGTATCCCCACCAGCGCTCAGCACAGTGCTTTGCACATAGTAAGCACTTAATAAATGCCATTATTATTATTATTATTATTATTGTTATTATGTGCAAAGCACTGTTCTAAGCGCTGGGGAGGTTACAAAGTTATCAGACTGCCCCACAGGGGGCTCACAGTTTTAATCTCCATTTTACAGATGAGGTAAACTGAGGCACAGAGAAGTTAAGTGACTTGCCCAAAGTCACACAGCTGACGGTGGAGCAGGGATTTGAACCCATGACCTCTGACTCCAAAGCCCATGCTCTTTCCACTGAGCCACACTGCTTCTCCACATCTCTCCCAGAACTCCCCACTTCCATCTGAAATCGTTCTGGTAATGTACTCATAGAGTTTTCTTGATAAAAATACAGAAGTAGTTTTCCATTGCCTTGTTCCATGCAGTAAACTTGAGTCTCTGCCTTAGACTCGCTTCCATGTCACTGTAGCCCAATACAGGTGAATTTTGACATATAACAGATTGCCTTCCACTCGCTAGCCACTGCTCAAGCTAGGAATGGAATGGACAGGCCTCTGCCTGACTCTCCCTCGCATAGAAGAGAGTAGTAGAATACTGGAAACTCTCCAGTTGTGATCCTGACAGGGGCACAGCACTTATATACGTATCTGTAATTTAGTTTAATGTGTTTCACCCTCTAGACTGTACACTCCTTGTGGGCAGGAAATGTGTCTACTGACACTGTTGTACTATACTCTCCCAAGCATTTAGTACAGTGCTCTGCACACAGTAAGCGCTCAGTAAACACTGTTGAGAAGCAGTGTGGAAAGAGCATGGGCCTGGATTTAGGTTTTAATCTTGACTCTGCCACCTATCTGCTGTGTGACCCTGGGCAAGTCACTTAGTTTCTCTATGCTTCAGTTTCCCCATCTGTAAAATGGCAGTTCAGTACCTGTCCTTCCTCCTGCTTAAACTGTGTGCTTCATGTAGGACAGGGACTGTGTCCAACCTGATTGTCTTGTATGTATTTCATCACGTAAAACAGTGCTTGGCACATAATAAATACTAAACAAATCTAATTTTTTTTAAAGGAAGGGCTAATATCCTGTCCTATCTCTTGGGAAGAAAAATACAAGATGCCATTAAGTATTAAGAAATGTAATGTCAGACTAGCCCCTACAGGGCAAAACTGTGTCTTTTTAAAGAAGTATCTTCAGAACAGTCATAAGCCCTGGACAGAGCTACCATTAGGGCATTGGAGGAATTGGCAGTCATGATGTCATTGCAAGTCCTGGTAGTAGGAGTAGTAGAGGTAGTAATAATATATATTTAGCACTTACTGTATGCTAACCACTGTGCTAAATGGGGGGGTAAATACAGGATAATTCCATCAGAGAGAGGCCCTGCCCCCAACATTCAGGGATCCAAATCTGAGTTGGGGAAGACATGATATCAAGAGCAATTGCAGTGAGATGCAAACAACAAGAAACAGCATGACGTAGTGGAAGCCTGGGAGTCAGGGGACCTGGGTTGTAATCCCGGATCCACCATTTGCCTGCTGTACCTTCTGTGTGACCTTGGGTGGGTCATTTAACTTCTCTGTGCCTCAGTTACCTCATCTGTAAAATTGGATTAAGATTGTGAGCCCTAGATTGGACAGGGCTGTGTCCAACCTGATCATTCATTCAGTTGTATTTATTAGAGAAGCAGCATGGCTCAGTGGAACGAGCCCGGGCTTTGGAGTCAGAGGTCACGGGTTCAAATCCCAACTCCACCAATTGTCAGCTGTGTGACTTTGGGCAAGTCACTTCACTTCTCTGTGCCTCAGTTCCCTCATCTGTAAAATGAGGATTGACTGTGAGCCCCCTGTGGGACAACCTGATCACCTTGTATCCTCCCCAGTGCTTAGAACAGTGCTTTGCACATAGTAAGTGCTTAATAAATGCCATTATGATTATTATTATTATTATTATTACTGTGTGTGGAGCACTGTGCTAAGCACTTAGGAGAGTACAATACAACAATAAAGGGCCACATTCCTTGCCCACAATGAGATAATTTTTTATCTACCCCAGCACTTAGTACAGTGCCTGGCACTTTAACAAACACCAGAAAAAAATCAACCAATAATGCAAAACTAAGTAAACTGAACCATAGGTGGAATGGGGTGACCTCAGGCCTTTTATTACTCTAAAGAAAAGCCACTGCAGCCTCCCCTGTGTGATTCAGCATCAGGCTTGAGGACACTCACTAAGGGAATCTCTCAGTGGCCTGCCATGTTAAAGAAACCTAAAGATAAAACTTTGTAGCACTGTGGGTCTAGAGACGACTCCCATCCCTGTGGCAAGTATGAGGTCTAAAACCTTGCCCCTCTCTGCCACAGGTCAATCACTCACTCTGTGCACCATCAATCACTCAGCCCAATGCAGGAAACAGTAGAGCTACAGTATAGCCATCTGGGAACAGTATAGTAGAGCTTCTTTGAGGCTAGAGTTGTTTGACTCCCTATACTGTTTAAAACCACCAGCACTGACATATTGAGTGTCACACAACTGTATAGACAGTGTCTATTGGAACAGCCACACTGTTCAGTCGTCAGGCCTTTAACAGAAATGTGGATTTTCCGAGGGAAAGTGCTTTGCCGATGGCTCCAGAATGCCATTTCTCTCTGGGAATTTGGCCCAGCCCATATCATTTTGCCTTCAGGGACCAAAGAATAACCCATCTGCTCAACTAGGTTATTACTTGACTGAAGTGGGTGGGGAAAAAATCTACTTGATTGGGGAATACCTGACATCTTATTAATTAAATTGCCGTTACTGTTGAAATGGGACCAAGAGGCCCATGGCAATTTGCAGAATTGATTAATTAATAAATATAGATTTTACTCATGCAGCTTCTTCTGAGCCACATTGTAACAGCTACTGAATATTATTGCTTACTTGGTAGGAAAGGAAAATGCAAAGTATCTAATCTGTCTGGATGCTTGAAAACTGTATTTTTCTGTTGAAGATGCAAAATGAGGTTATAATTTATCTCCTAAGAGAAAGGGTTTACCGAAGTGTTTTTATGTCTTGTATTGTCCTGATTTTTAGCACCCTTGCCCTTCTCTGTGTTCTGCTTCTGATATGTGGTATTCAGTATCCATGAAAAAAACAATATTTAAATGCCTAAAAGTCATGTATCTTAATTGTGGTATCTGTTTGAGCACTCATGATATAAATACTTTTTTTAACGAAAGAATGATGAAAACTTTGAACCAGTAGTAAGCATAAGGGCTCTCTGGAATCATGTTTATATGTAATTAGAACATCTGGGTTGTATGTTATATGAGAACCTGAGGTTTGTAAATCAATTTTGAGGTTGCAAACCCAGGATTCAGCACAGGCAAAGAGACAGTACTCATCATTCATGGTATTTACTGAGCACTTACTATGTACAGATCACTAAATTAAGTGTAACAGAGTTGTTAGATGCATTATCAGCCCACAACAAGCTTACTCAACATCTTTCAACCAAATGAAGGACATGGATGGGGGAAGAGGAGAAATCATTCATCTTCCTAGCATCACAGCACACTAACAAGAAGCTATTATTAGTATAGTTATAACAGTATTATTTTTAAGGCATTTAAGTATTATGTGCCAAGCACGATACTAAGTGCTGGGGTAGATAAAAGGTATGAGGTCAGAGTGCATGTCCCACATGAGGCTCACAGCCTAAGTAGGAGGGAATAGTATTTAATCCCCAGTTTACAAATGAGGAAGTTGAGGCATAGTGGAAGTGAAATGACTGGCCCAAGGTCACACAGAAGACACGTGGCAGATAACCCAGTCCTCTGACTCCCAGATGCATGCTCTTTTCTGTCAGGTCATGCTGCTTCTCAGTGAGTCTATTCCTGTCCCTTTCTTTGGCTTGATGAATCAGTTATAGAATGAAGAATCCTGTCTTCTAGCTCAGTTACACTTATATACCACACAGGGGAATGCTTCAGGCTTCATAAGTTCTCCATTTGTATAATTTGAGTTTTAAGCATTACATTCCATGTTCAAAGCAATATTAAAATGAAAGGCCATGAAGTCTAGTGGAAAGAGAACAGGATTGGGAGTCAGGAGAACTAGGTTCTAGTTCTGCTTCCAGCCTGCTGTCTGACTTTGGGCAAGTCACTTAACTTCTTTATCCCTCAATTTCCTTATCTGTAAAATGGAGCTTTAATACCTGTTTTCTCTGCCTCTTGTGAGCCTCCTGTTGAATGGGAACTGTTTTTGTTTTAATTATCTTGTATCTCCCCAGTGCTTGGCACTTACTAAGTGTTTAATAAGGAATAATAACAATACTAATAATAATGATAATGGCTGAGGTCTTTGGAAGAGAAATGCCTAATGACTGTGAGTGTGAAGTATCATGTTCCAAACCAACTCTCAGGCATAAACATATTCTCCCAGTCCCCTGAAGGATGGTTATAAAAATTCCAGTGACTCTTTCACTGTTCAGTTAAGGCTGTGTAATTGGAATGTCTTTCATCACATTTTATGCATTCATTTCCATTGCTTAAGTAGTTAGGTGATGCTTAATTTTGCAGTAATTGCTACAATTCTCTAACTTTGTTTCCATCCATAGACGTAACAAAACTTTTTAAATAGGAATTACAACTGGCATAGTCATCAATCAATCAATTCATGGTATTTATTGAGCACTTACTGTGTGCAGAGCACTGTACTAAGCTCTTGGGAAAGTACAATATAACAGAGTTGGTAGACGTTCCCTGCCCTCAGTGAGTTTTCAGTCTAGAGGAAGACATATATTCATTCATTCATTCGATCATATTTACTGAGCACTTACTGTGTGCAGAGCATTGTACTAAGTGCTTGGAAAGCACAATTCAGCAATAAAGAGAGACAGAGAGACAATCTCTGCCCACACAAGGCTTACAGTCTAGGAGGGTATGTGTGGGGGGAAGACATCAAAACAAGTAAACAGGCATCAATATACATAAATAGAGTTATAGATATGTACATATATACACAAGTACTGTAGGGCAGGGAGAGGAGGGAAGAGCAAAGGGAGTGAGTCGGTGTGACCAGGAGGGGAGGGGGAGCTGAGGAAAAGGGGGGCTTAGTCTGGGAAGGCCTCTTGGAGGAGATGAGCCTTCAGTAAGGCTTTGAAGGGGGGAAGTGTGATTAGTGGATTTGAGGAGGGAGGGCGTTCCAGGCCAGAGGTAGGATGTGGGCCAGGGGTCAATGGTGGGACAGGCGAGAACGGAGCACAGAGAGAAGGTTAACATCAGAGGAGCAGAGTGTGCTGGCTGGGATGTAGAAGGAGAGAAGGGAGGTGAGGTAAGAAGGGGCAAGGTGATGGAGAGCTCTGAAGCTAATAGCGAGTACAGATAAGTTCTGAAAGAGGAACATGCCAAACTAGAATCAATCATATTTATTGGGTGCTTGCTGTGTGCAAAGCACTGTACTTAGCACTTGGGAAAGTACAGTATAACAGAGTTGGTAGACACATTCCCTGCCCAAAACTAGCTTAAAGTCTAGCGGGGAAGACAGATATTAATATAAATAAATATTGTGGATATGTACATAAGTGCTGTAGGGCTGAGGAAGGGGTGAATAGAGGGAGCAAATTCAAGTGCAAGGGTGTTGCAGAAGGGAAATCCAAGGTGTAGTTCATTGGTTTCAGTCAATAGTGTGAAATAGAGAATAATTCTGAGGAAACAGTTTGGCCGGTTGGGCTTAATGCTACTATCTATGGTTTGTTTCATAATTTCGAAGAAAATCTCTTGCAGGCATCTGAGATTTGCTCTCTTCATTGCTTGTAGATTTATGCAGGGATACCAACATATCTCGATGCTTCTCCACTTACTGTGGCTCTAGCTATGGGGGATAGTTCTGTCTATAAGCATACTTCCTTCATTTTGTATTATTATTATGGTATTTTAAAAATGTTTATTATGTGTCAAGCACTGTTCCAAGTGCTGGGTTAAGTAGAAGTTAATCAGTTTGGACACAGTCCTTGTGCCACAGGGGACTCACAGGCTAAGTAGGAGGGAGTATGATTTAATGCCTGTTTTGCAGTTGAGGAAACTGAGGCACACAGAAGTTAAATGGCTTGTCCAAGGTCACACAGCAAGTAGTTGGCAGCCGGGTTAGAACTCAGGTCCTCTGACTCCCAGGTCCATGCTCTTTCCACCAAGCCATGTTGCTCCTCATATCTTCATACCTTTAAGCAAAATTAAGAGCTCCAGTCTATGTTCAGGAGCCGCCAGGACGGGGAGGGGGATGCCGGGAGCAGAGACTCCTTGCCCCATTTCAGAGGGACTCAGGAACACCCACCCTGATGGGGCCTCTGACCTTGCGGTCCTCCCCCTTTCCCCACATCCCACCTGCGCCCTGTCCCCACTGAGGCCCCTCGGTGCCCTCAGACCCGGATTTTCCGGCCTCTCCTTTCGTCCGGCAGGTTGCAGCACCTCCTTTTGAGGGCACAGTCACATCCCCCTGTTTCCTCCCCAAATGGCTCCCTCTGATGGGGCGGGGGGGGGAGGGGGGGGGGGCGGCGCAGAGAGAAAGGGGCACTGGAGAATACGAGACATCCTCCCAGAGCAGATACACCCGTGTTCCACGGAATACATTCATTCATTCATCCATATTTATTGAGTGCTTACTGTGCGCAGAGCACTCTACTAAGCGCTTGGGAAGTACAATCACACACACACACACACACACACACACACACACACACACACACACACACACACACACACACACACACTGCCCACCTCCCCAACTGTCTGACCTCTCCAGCAGCCCCATCAGTGGGCCACACAGTTTCCACGACCTCACCAGGAATGGACAGCACTCAGCGGCTACTATTATTATTATTATTTTGCTATTTGGAAAGCGCTCTCTGTGTGTCAAGCACTGTTCTAAGCGCTGGGGCAGATACAAGTCCTCGGGTTGGATGCAGTCCCTACCTTACGTGGGGCTTACAGTCTAAGAAGGAGGGAGAACAGGTTTAAGTAGATTCAGCAGTAGTTATGTCACCGTGGGCAATGGGGGCTGGTTAGAGGGGGCCGGGCCGACCATGGAGGGCAGTCAGAGCTTCGAGAGGTAATAATAATAATAATTGTGGTATTTGTTAAGTGTTTACTATGTGCAGCCTTACCTCCTTCCCCTCCCCATGGCACCTGTATATATGTATATGTGTTTGTATGTATTTATTACTCTATTTATTTATTTTATTTGTACATATTTATTCTGTTTGTTTTGTTAATATATTTCGTTTTGTTCTCTGTCTCCCCTTTCTAGACTGTGAGCCCACTGTTGGGTAGGGACCGTCTCTATATGTTGCCAACTTGTACTTCCCAAGCGCTTAGTACAGTGCTCTGCACACAGTAAGCGCTCAATAAATACGATTGAATGAATGAATGTTCACTGACCTAACAAAAGCATTCATTCATTCAATCATATTTAAGTGCTTACTGTGCAGAGCATTGTACTAAGTGCTTGGGAGAGTACAATATAACAATAACAGACACATTCCCTGCCCACAGTGAGCTTACAGTTTAGAGGGAGAGACAGATATTAATATAAATATATTTTTAAGTATAAATATTTACTGCCATACTTCTGCTGCCCGGATCGTCTTTGTGCAGAAACGCTCTGGGCATGTTACTCCCCTCCTCAGAAATCTCCAGTGGCTTCCAATCAACCTACGCATCAGGCAAAAACTCCTCACCCTCGGCTTCAAGGCTCTCCATCACCTCGCCCCCTCCTACCTCACCTCCCTTCTCTCCTTCTACAGCCCAGCCCGTACCCTCCGCTCCTCTGCCACTAATCTCCTCACTGTGCCTCGTTCTCGCTTGTGCTGCCATCGACCCCCGGCCCTCATCATCCCCCTGGCCTGGAATGCCCTCCCTCCCCACATCCGCCAAGCTAGCTCTCTTCCTCCCTTCAAAGCCCTACTGAGAGCTCACCTCCTCCAGGAGGCCTTCCCAGACTGAGCCCCCTCCTCTCCCTCCCCATCCCCCCACCTTACCTCCTTCCCCTCCCCACAGCACCTGTATATATGTATATATGTTTGTACGTATTTATTACTCTATTTATTTTATTTGTACACATTCATTCTATTTATTTTATTTTGTTAATATGTCCTGTTTTGTTGTCTGTCTCCCCCTTCTAGACTGTGAGCCCGCTGTTTGATAGGGACCGTCTCTATAGGTTGCCAACTTGTACTTCCCAAGTGCTTAGTACAGTGCTCTGCACACAGTAAGCATTCAGTAAATACGATTGAATGATTGAATTAAATATGAATATAAATAAATAAGTAAATAATAAATAATAAAAAGTACTGCACACCATCAAGGGACAGGGTTTTGGCAGTTGCTAAGCAAATTTGGCTGTCCAGAGAAATTCACCAAATACTTTACACTACTCTTCAATAATATCATTTACTGGGTCACTGTTGAAAGTATTCTATTTGGTTCTCTCCCATCACCATCAGAGTGAAGCAGGTTGTGTGTGGGGGGGGGGGGGGGGGGGGAGAGAGAGAGAGAGAGAGTTTATCTCAGCCACTGTTCAGTTTGTAGACATGAAATGGAGAAGTAGAAACTGACTTCATAGTTTCTTACCAAGAAGATACATTTTTCATTACTTAATATTCTGTTTTATTTCATGTGATATAGACCCACTGTTTGATCTTTTATGTCTAATTTGCCAGCCAGAGAGAACTATATGTGGTTCATGGCCAATATTTTACTACTGCTGTTAAAATTATCAAGGTTTTACATATTTTAGTTATTGAGTGAATGAAAATGGATGACACTACTCATACCTGGAAACTTTAAGGCATCATGGTCCAATGGAAAGAGCCAGGGGACCTGAGTTCTAATCCCAGTTCAACATTTGTCTGCTGTAGGGCATTTTGGCAAGTCACTTAACTTCCCTGGACCGTAATTTTCTCATTTGGTGAGTAAAATACCCACTGTCCTACCTTCCCAGACTGCAAGCCCCATATGGGAAAGGGACTGACTCATCTGATTACCTTGTATCCATTCTGATGCTTTAGCACAGTGCTTAGCACAAAGTAAGTGTTTAACAACTACCACATTATTACTCTCACTTTTTCCCTCCCTTGGATTCACTTATCAGAAAGAAACTTTTTTTCTGCCATGTAAGGAATGGATGGAGGGGGGTGAAGGAGGGAATCCAACTTTTTTTTGAGGCTTTTTTGAGTTTAGTTTGAGAGGTTATTGTTCAATTTGGTTTGTTTTCTGTTCTTCCTTATGAATTTTTTTATGGTACCTGTTAAGTGCTTACTATGTGTCAGGCTGTGTTCTAAGTGCTGGGGTAGATAAAAGTTAATCAAGTTGGACACCGCCCATCTCCCACATAGGGCTCAGTCTCAAATCACCATTTTATAGATGAGGTAACTGAGGCATAGAGGTGAAGTGATTTGTTCAATCAAGGTCACATAGCAGACAAGTGGTAGAGCCAGGATTAGAATTCAGGTCCTTCTGACTCCCAGTCCCATGCTCTAACTACCAGGCCATGCTGCTTCCCCCACTAGCCCATGCTGCTTCCCATTGATTTGATTTCTTATTTTCTCCAAGGTCTTTGAACCACAGTGGGAAGTACTCTGGTCCCAGGATAATTATGTTGTTGTTAGACCTAGAATATTTAAGCACATTCATCAGGGATGCCCAGGCAGGGTAGGTGGAGTGTGAAGATACAGCCAAGGTGAAGATACACTGATCAGGGTCCCTGGCACATCCTAGGGGGTGATTTGGTAAAGGATCCCATTCCCAGACAGGAAAGGGATGATAAGTAGAGTTGATATAATAATAATAATAATAATAATAATAATAATAATAATAATAATAATTGTATTTGTCAAGCTCTAACTATGTGCCTACCACTGCTCTAAGAGCTGGGGTAGATACAAGGTAATCAGGTTGGACACAGTCCCTGTCCCACAAGGGGCTTACAGTCTTAATCCCCATTTTATAGATGAGGGAACTGAGGTCCAGTGAAGTGACTTGCCCAAGGTCACACATCAGACATGCGGAAGAACCAGGATTAGAACCTATGTCCTCTGACTCCCAGGCCCATGCATTCTTCACTAGACAATGCTGCTTCCCAATTGGTTATCAATTAGAGTAATTTTTGACTGAACAATGAAGCCCCAGCGATCTTCCATAAACTGCTAGAGAAGACCCCGTGAGCCACCTGGAGATAGAAGATTTCCCCAGCCCACATTATCTGTATGTCTTCTAGGGCAAATGGAGGCAACCCCAAGTTATGGAAACAGATGGATACGGAATATAGACTGTAAACCTGTGGGCAGTGAATCTATCCATTTATTGTAATATCGCACTCTCCCAGGTCCTTAGAAGAGTGCTCTGCACACAGTGAGCGCTCAGTAAATTTGATTGTGTGAATGAATGAATGAATGCATTTGTTCTCAGACATGACTATTTGCCTCGAAGCCATTTCTTGGAACCTCATTTTTGCCTGGGAGGCAGTCAGAATTGTTCCAGCCGAACATCTGGGGAGTCATCTCTATTCATTCACTGAATCATTCATTCATTCAGTCGTATTTATTGAGTGCTTAATGTGTGCAGAGCACTGTACGAAGTGCTTGGTAAGTACAAGTCGGCAACATATAGAGACAGTTCCTACCCAGCAACGGGCTCACAGTGTAGAAGGGGGAGACAGACAATCATATTTATTGAGCGCTTACTGTGTGCAGTACTTAGAAAAGCACAATATAAGGTCTTAATGTGTGTACTCTTGGGAGAGAGAGTACAATATAACAGACACAGTCCCTGCTCACAATGAGCTTACAGTCTAAAGGGGAAGACAGACATTAATATAAATTACACCTGTACATAAGTGCTGTGGGGCTGGGAAGGGGGATGAATAAAGGGTGCAAGTCAGGGCCACATAGAATGGTGTAGTGGAAGAGAAAAGGACAGCTTAGTCAGGAAAGACGTTTTGGAGGAGATGTGCCTTCAATAAGGCTTTCAAGAGGGAGAGAGTAATTGCCTGTCAGATTTGAAGAGGGAGGAAGTTCCAGGCTAGAAGCAGAATGTGAGCGAGAGGTCAGTGGCGTGATAGAGGAGATTGAGGTACAGTGGCATTAGAGGAGTCAAATGTGTGGACTGGGTTGTAGTAAGAGAGTAGCGAGGTGAGGTAGGAGGGGGCCAGGCTAAGGAATAGATGGGTAGCAACAGTCACCTAGGGAGAGCAGGGACCCATGAATTCTCTGTCCTCATCTTGGCCTTCATTTGTTCATGCTACTCAGCTACTCAGTGCTGGCACCCCCAAAGAAAAGACTCAATCTGCTGTCAAGAAGGGCTCTGTTTCTATTTCTCTGGAAAATCTTTTGTGCAGGGTAGGAGGGAATGCCTAATTTGGGTTCTTACATTTCACTCCACACGTCTAACACATCTCTTTAACTTTGTGGTTTTTGTTGAAATCAGTATCCTGTGGCCAGCACATTGGCTAGGTCCAGTGGAAACAGATTTCCCACATTTCTGTGCCAGATAAACACTTCAGGGGGAAGAACTGTGCTCAACTCTCTGACCTTATTGTTCTTTCAGATTTGCCCCTCCTTTAAGGAATTCCTGATGTTTCTAGATTCTGTTGCAGGGAAACCTCTACTTTTCCATGCTTAGGGAAAACTGTACACTGGGAGGGGATTTTACTGTGGGAGTCCTTACCTGGTTTTTCAGTTATGGGGATCAGAATCAATAGTTTACTATTGAAACAGCATGGCTTAGTAGAAAGAACCTGTTCCTGGGAGTCAGAGGACCTGGGTTCTAATACCAGCTCCTCCACTTATAATAATAATAATATAATTTATTAAGTGCTTACTATGTGCAAAGCACTGTTCTAAGTGCTGGGGAGGTTACAAGGTGATCAGGTTGTCCTATGGGGGGCTCACAGTCTTAATCCCCATTTTACAGATGAGGGAACTGAGGCACAGAGAAGTTAAGTGACTTCCCCAAAGTCACACAGCTGACAAGTGGGGGAGCCGGGATTTGAACCCATCACCTCTGACTCCAAAGCCTGGGCTCTTTCCACTGAGCTATGCTGCTTCTCCACTTGCCTCCTGTGTGACCTCGGGCAAGTCACTTAAATTCTCTATGCCTCAGTTTCCTCATCTGTAAAATGAGGGAAAACAGGTACTGAATCCCCATACTTAGATTGTGAGATCCATGTGGGCCAGGAACTGTGTTGGCAGGAACTGTGTTCGATCTGATTATCTTGAATCTACCTACTAGCCGTATAGTACAATCACTCATCCCATCTGGAGTGGATTACTGCATCAGTTTCCTTTGTCTTCCCAACCTCCTGTCTCTCCCCACTTCAGTCCATACTTCACTCTGCTGTCCAGATTAGCTTTCTACAGAAACGTTCAGGGCATGTCACCCCCCTCCTCAAAAATCTCCAGTGGTTGCCTATCAACCTCCATATCAAGCAAAAACTCCTTACTGTTGACTTCAAAGCTCTCCATCACCTTGCCCCTTCTTACCTCACCTCCTTTCTCTCCTTCTACATCTCAGCCCACACACTCCACTCCTCTGGTGCTAACCTTCTCAGTGTGCCTCGATCTTGCCTGTCCCACTGTTGGCCTGGCCCACGTCCTTTCTGGCCTGTAACAACCTCTCTCCTCAAATCTGCCAAACAATCACTCTTCCCCTCTTCAAAGTCCTACTGAAGGCACACTTCCTCCAAGAGGCCTTCCCAGACTAAGCCCCCCTTTTCCTCAGCTCCCCCTCCCTTCCACGTCACCTCGATTCACTCCCTTTGCTCTACCCCGCTCCCTGCCCCATAGCACTTATGTAAATGCATATCTATATTGATGCCCGTTTACCTGTTTTGATGTGTATAGAATTATAATTCTATTTATTTATATTGATGCCAGTTTGTTTTGATGTCTGTCTCCCCCCTTCTAGACTGTAAACCCAATGTGGGCAGGGATTATGCCTCTTTATTGCTAAATCTATTTTCCGAGCACTTAGTACAGTGCTCTGCACACATTAAGTGCTCAATAAATATGATTGAATGAATGAATGAACAAATTCTATTGTTATTGCTATTATTATCATAATTATTATCATCAAGGTCGTACTGAGTACAGGACCATGTTCTGGCTGCTTGGAGGTTATACTACAAGAAATAATAGATGTGGTCCCTGCCCTCGAGGAGCTTTCCATCTAATTGGTGAATGGAGGGGACATAGCAGGACAGAGAAGAAATAAGCAGCGTATAGTAAAAAAATTAAAACTTTGGCTTCATTCCATTCTCAGATCCTCCAACAGTGTGCTGGATGACCTTGAGAGAGACAAGGAACATTTCTGTGCCTCAGGGTATCTTGTTGTCAAAAAGACCTTTGCTGTAATTGCAAGGCCAATTTAATAGAATCACAGAGCTGGAAGGGACATTGAAAGATGAGGTGAACAGTGGCTGCATCCAAGATCTCTAGTTGTCTAGTCTTTCATTAAAGATTTCCCACGGCAAGCAAATCCATGGTGTCTGCTGGGGTTCTATTCTAGTGTTCTGATCATTAAGAAATTCTTCCATATGTCCAGCACAAATATCTTGTGCTGCAATTTAATTTCCACTTCTTTGCTTCTCAGTGGGCATGTAGATCACACGGTCAGAAGTTTCTTCATTAAAAGCCCTTCACATACTTGAAGACAGTTGTTAAGTCACCTCCCCAGCATCTCTTCGCTCAGGTAACTCCTTTAACCTTTTCTCACAGAAACTGCCCTCCTGTCAATTCGTCTTTCTTGTCACGCTTCTCTGGATGCTCTCCAGGACAGAGTTCAAGGAAGGTAACGAGCACACTGGTCTTCCAAACATCCCAGTGCCAGGTGTCAGAGACAGACCCCTGGAATGGATGGACCATTGGTCTGACTCGGTAATAACATTTCCTATGTTCTTAAGATCCTTTGCACATCCTTTGTCAAGAATGTACACCTTCCCCAATTAAGCCCTCATTGTCCCAACTCCCTCCTCCATATGCATCACCTATGCATTTGGATCTGTATCCTTTGAGCACTTGTTATTCACCCATCTTCATCCCCACAGTACTTACATTCATATCCATAATTACTTCCAATGTCCATCTCCCCCTCTAGACTGGAAGCTTGTTTTGGGCAGGGAACCTGTCTACCCACTCTGCTGTATTGTATTCTCCTGAGCACTTAATCCACTACTCTGCACACAATCAGCCTCAATAAATATCACTGATTGATAGGATGGTAAATGCATGCCATGTGCTAACCACTGTGCCCACTGTGCTAAGAACTGGGGCAGATATAAGATGGTGATAATAATAATAATAATGGTGGTATTTGTTAAGCACTTACTTTGTGCCAAGCACTGTTCTAAGCACTGGGATTGACACAAGGTCAGCAGGTTGTCCCAGGTTGGGGTCACAGTCTTAATCCCCATTTTACAAATGAGGGAACTGAGGCACAGAGATGCGAAGTGATTTGCCCAAAGTCATGCAGCTGACAAGTGGCGGAGCTGGGATTAGTACTCTAGACCTCTGACTCCCAAGCCCGGGCTCTTTCCACTAAGCCACACTGCTTCCCAATGCTGATTAGATAGGAAGTCTTATATAGTCTCCCTGAGGACACACAGCCCCACAACCTGTGAACCAAAGTTGCAGACCAAGACTCAACTTTGGGTAAATATTCAGCCTGGTGGTTTTAGCGGAGACATGCCGGATTTATTGGTAAAGCCAACTAAACTGCTTAACCAAAGACCCCTCCTCTTCAACAGGTATGTTAAAAATAGGACTCTGGGGGCAATCATTGCTTCTTAGTTTAAAATCTACCCCAAAGTGCTGGACTGTAGATTCCAACATGGAAATAATTGAATTTGTTTTTAATCTCCTTTAACTTCCATGCATACAGAGAGCCCCTTCATCTTACCTCAGCTGGGCAGGGAAAACAGTTGTAGTTTCTGGCTCCAGTCTAGTAACAAGCCCATAAACACATAAGTTTGACAGCTAAGTTCTGGCCTTTCTCAGGTCTGGAAGTGGACAGAGAGGAAGTTGGCCCTGAAAATGGATCATTTCCAAAGAAATGACTTCAGGCTGGATCTCTTAAAAGGATGGATCTGAGGAGCTGCTCAAAGCCCTAGCTCTTCCCAGCCTTCCCCTCAGGAAAGTCTTGCTGTGTACACTGGGCTGTGCCTTTTGGGTTGTTATGTTATTTAGAACACCCTCTGTGTGTCTGTTGGAAGGGACCTCCCATGAATGACACAGCACTGATAGTACATATAACTGAGAACATAGCCAAAAGATTCAGGATATTTGGGTTTGCCCTTTCCTCTCCATCTAAACTGCTACTACACTGATCCAAGCACTTAGTCTGTCCTACATGGGGCTCACAGTCTAAGTAGGGAAGCAGCATGCCCTAGTGGATGGAGCATGGGCCTGGGCATCAGAAGGATCTGGATTCTGGTCTTGGCTCCTCCTCTGCTCATCTGCTGAGTGACCTTGGGCAGGTCACTTAGCTTCTCTGTGCCTCAGTTACCTCATCTGTAAATTGGGGATTATGACTGTGAGCCCCATGTGGAACATGAACTGTGTCCAACATGATTCCCTTGTATCTACCCCTGCGCTTCGAACAGTTCCTGGCACATAATAAGGAATTAACAAATACCATAAAAATATGTAAATGAAGTATTCCGATGGTCAAAGCGTCAGCTAGATTTTCTTTGGCCAGCTGTGCCACATGCTAGATAAAAGTTTTATTTCTTTTTACTGAATGTAAACTCTACCTACTACACAAGGCATATATTGAGCCATCTTACATGCAGTGAGCTCTATTTTTGTTAGCACCTAAGTCATTTCACAATAGCAGATCACCAAGCTCATTCCTTCAACCCAGCACGGCCTAGTGGTAAGAGCATGTGGCCTGGGAGTGAGGCAACCTGGGTTCTAACCCCATTTCCAGCACTTGTCTGTAGTGAGACCTTGGGCAAAGTCACTTTACTTCCCTGTTCCTCAGTGTCCTCAACTGTAAAATGGAGATTAAATACCTGCTCTTCCTCACCCTAGACTGTGAATAATAATAATAATATTTGTGGTATTTAAGTGCTTACTATGTGCCAGGCCATGTGGGGCAGGGATTTGGTCCAATCTGCTTCCATTGTTTCTACCCCAGCACTTCAGTATTGTGGCTGACATATAGTCAGTGCTTAGCAAATACCACAGTTATTATTTTCATTAGTAATAAGAATTATTATGGTACTTGTTATGTGCCAAACACTGTTCTAAGCACTGGGGTAGATATAAATTAGTCAGGTTGAACACAGTCCCTGTCCCACATGGGGCTCACAATCTTAATCCCCATTTTACAGATGAGGTGATTGAGGCCCAGAGAATTGAAGTGACTTGCCTGAGGTTACACAGTAAACATGTGATGGAGCCACGATTAGAATCCAGGACCTTCTGACTCACAGGCCTGTTTTCTAACTACTAAGCCACAAATAGTAGTGACTGGCTGGCTTTCCATATGAAACAGAAGCATCAGTCCCTGCCCTGAGAGATTTGCATACCAAGTCAACTTGGGCAAGCATAAATATGAAGAGCAAAACATTGGATTGGAAGATAACAGTAGAGAGTGAGATTTTATCCAGGTATTTAGGGGTTGCTGAAGAGAGTGATGATCCTTAAAAATGATAATTGTAATATTAAGAACATACCATGTCCAAACACTAGGGTAGAAATATTAGTCAGTGAATGGTATTTATTGAGTGATTATTGTGTGCAGAGTTGGGTGTCAGAGTAGGGAGAACAGTTTTTTTTTTGATGGGGGGGGAAGTGCCAAGGGAGTTTTGTGCGCTTACTATGTGTTGAATACTGGGGTAGGCACATGTTAATTAGGTCAGACATAATCCCTGTCTGGCATGGAGCTCACAGACTAAGCAGGAAGAAGAACAGGTATTTAATCCCCATTTTACATTTGGGGAATTGAGACATAGAAAAATTAAGTAACTTGCCTTATTTTAGAGATGTGGAAATGGGGTCACAAAAGTAGAATCCAACTCCTCTGACTCTCCCCACCTCCTGCTCCTTCCCTCTCCAGTCTGTATTTCACTCTTGCAACCCTGATCATTTTTCTAAAGCTTCATCCTGCACACTTTTCTTTTCTTCTCAAAAATCTTAATTTGTTAGCAATTTTTCGCATCTCTCATCTCTCTTATTCAATCCACATATTCCATCTGTCAACAAATCTTGTTGGTTCCACCTTCATAGCATTGTTATAATCCACCCTTTCCTCTCCATCCAAACTGCTGCCATGTTGATCCAAGCACTAATCCTATCCCACCTTGATTATAATATCAGCCTGCCTGATGACCTTCCTGCTTCCTGTCTCTCCCCACTACAGTCCATACTTCACTCTGCTGCTGGGATCTTTTTATTTTACAAAAACATTCAGGTAACTCCTCCAGTGGTTGCCCAGCCACCTTTATATCAAACAGAAACTCCTTACCATCAGCTTTAAAGTACTGTCATCTCACCCCCTCCTCCTTGCTGATCTCCTATCATAACCCGGCACACTCACTTCACTCCTCTAATATCAACCAACTCACTGTACCTCACTCTCATCTACCTCACCCCTTGATCCTTTGCCCACATCCTCCCTCTGATCTGGAATTCCCTCTCCCTTTATCTACAACAGACCACCACTCTGCCTTACTAAAATCACATCTGCTCCAAAAGGCCTTCCTTGATTATTCCCTCATTCCCCCTATTGCTCTCCCTTCTGTGTCACCTATAGGCTTGGATCTGTGCCCTTTAAGTACTTCATATTCACCCCACCCTCAGCCCCACAGCACTTATGTACACATCCACAATTTATTTTAATGTTTGTCTCTCCTTCTGGATTGTATAACCCTGGTGGGCAGAGAACGTGTCAACCAACTCTGTTGTACTCTCCGAAGTGCTTAAAACAGTGGTTTGCATACTGTGATTGCTCAGTAAATACTACTGATTGATTGATTTCTATCTGAATCAACCCAAAATTCCTGATTATGGTTGCCTTTGAAGCACACCATCAGTTTTCTCTTGCTTCTCAGCTCTTTTCAACATCTGCACCCCAGCTCTCACTTTGTGCCCCCTGAAATGAAGAATCTCTCTGTGCTTCAGTTTCAACTCCTTGCTCACACCCATCCTCGTTTGTGGAACTCTCTCCCACTTCATATCCCCTTTGACATAGACCTCCTCATTTACAAAGCCTTCTTGGAATCTAACCTCCTCCAGAAGGCCTTCCCTGATTAAGTTCCCTTCCCAAGTAGTGCTCATTCAACAATTGTCCTTAGTGTTTGTGTTTATAAATCTTAGCATTTTTGCATGTTCTCAGTTTATATTAACTTACTCTGATGTATTTATCTATTTGCCTCCCCAAATCATAGCATTTTAGGGATGCCTTGTCTTATACCCATCCTCAACACTTACCTACATGTGTTTATTCAATAGTACATTCCATTATCTATGTTAATTACTACATAAATACTTTATATTTCTCGCTCCCATTGGAGTGTAAGCTCTATATGGGCAGAAAATACAACCCCTGCTTGTTTTGCACATCTAGATTGTGAAGGAGCTGGTTGCAAGATGCCGTCTTGTTGCTTGGATCTAGTGTATATATTTTTAGGAAGTGAAACTCTCACTTCCAATGATAAAAAAAAAAATTGGCAAGAACAAGAGATCTGGTAGTGGAGGTGCCAGATGCAGATAGTGAAAGAGTAGAAAAGCAAAAAGTGAATTTAAGGTAAGCAGAATCCATGCATGGAAATTTATACTCCTCTCCATGTTGAAGGCCTTGGACAGGGAAGCTTTGCTCCAGTAGATCTTTCACTCAGATTTCTTGGGATAATTAGTCAGTCAGTCCTTTTTAGTGAGTGCTTACTGTGTGCCGAGCACTGTACTAAGCACTTGGGAGAGTACACTATAACAATAAGCAGACACATTCCCTGCTCACAACAAGCTTCCAGTTTAGAGGGGGAGACAAGCATTAATATAAATAAATAAATTACAGACATGTACATAAGTGCTGTGGGGCTGAGTGAGGGGGGATGAATAAAGGGAGCACCTCAGGGTGACACAGAAAGGAATTGAAGAAAAGGAAGAGAGGACTTAGGAAAGACCTCTTGGAGAAGATGCACTTTCTATAAGGCTTTGAATGGGGGAGCAAGTAGTTGTATGCCAGATATGAGAAGGGAGGACGTTCCAGTCCAGAGGCAGGATGTGGACCAGTGTAGGAACTCTGAAGTAAAAAGAAATAAAGAAACTGAAAGAGAGGACTTATCTAGCTTACTGCCTAACCCTATGCCCCGAATAAAAACACTAGAAGCAAATTCAACTGTTCCTAGCTGACTAATGGAACAATTTTCAATTATTTTATTTTTTATGGTATTTGTTAAGCACTTACTATGTACCAGGAACTGTCTAAACACTGGGGAAGATACAACCTAGTTAGGTTGGACACAGTCCACGTCCCTCATGGGGCTCACAGTCTTAATCCCCATTTTACAGGTGAGGTACCTGTAAAAGTCAAATGACTTGCCCAAGGTCATACGGCTGACAAGTGGCTGGGCCGGAATTAGAGCCCAGGTCCTTCTGATTCCCAGATCTGTGCTTTGTGTGCTAGGCCGCGCTGCTTTGAGGGTGTTAAGAAAGATGTGAGGTCTACGAATGTTTCTTTCAAACTAGGACTCGGTTTGTGTAATATCAGAAAGTCATTAAGTAAGATTTCACAACTGTGTAGGGCAGACTGGTAACAAATCACCTAAATCATGACAGTTAAAGCCAGATTGAATGAAATATGAAACCCTGTGAGATGCCAGAACTTGAAATCCATCAAACTTCATATGCAGTCTCTGTCAATACAATCACAGTGGGCCCAGCAAATTTTTTAAAAAATTTTTTTCTTAACTTTGAACAAATAGACCATTTAATTTTTTAGATATTTTGACTTCAGCTGATCTGTTTGGTGGTATTCCATACCACCATTTAGGATAGAAAGTTGGTTGCTGACTAGTAGATAATAACAATAATAATAATTAAAATAATAGTAATTGTGGTGTTTAAGCGCTTACTATATGCCAAGAGCTGTACTAAATGCTGGAATAGATCAGTCAGTCAATCATATTTATTGAGCACTTATTTTGTGCAGTACACCATACTAAGTGCTTGGGAGAGTGCAGTATAACAGAGTTGGTAGACACATTCCCCATCCACAGCGAGCTACAGGATACTCAGGGCAAACACCACCCCATCCGAAGTTGGGCTTACAGTCTAAGGGAGAGGAATCCTGATTTGGTGGATGAGAAAACTGATGTGCAGAGAAGTCAATGACATGCCCAAGGTCACCTGGCAGGAAAGTGGCAGATCTGGGATTTGAACCTTGATCCATTGAATGTGCAGAGCACTTGGGAGACTACAGTACAATAGAATTAGCAGGCACCTTCCCTGCCCATAACAAGTTTACAGTCTAGATGCAGAATGCGGTGATTCCCTTATCCAAATGACTCATGGAATATGCAGTAAGTTAGAAGCTACTCCTGTAGGAAACATCTTAGAACCCATTAGCAATTTGAGGCTACTTCAAGTGTGAACTGTGCATATGCCCTACTTAGACTGAAAGCTCCACATGGGACAGGGACTGTGTCCAACTTGATTAACTTGTAGCTACCCCAGCACTTAGAACAGTGCTTGACACATAGTAAGCACTTAGCAAATAAAATAATGATAGTAATAATACAACTTCTCATTCTCTCTAAGAGCTCTTCTAGACTTGTAGACTTTTTGATGCTGTCTATGATCCACACTTTCCCCTCCATCCAAACTGCTACCTTGTTGGTACAACCGCTCATCATATCCCAACTGTATTACTGCATCAACCTCCTTTCTCATCTCCCATCCTCCTGTCTCTCCCGTTTCAGTCTACACTTCACTCTGCTGCCTGGATTATCTTACTACATAAATGCTTTGGGCATGTCACTCCCCTCCCCCAAAATCTCCAGTAGTTGCCTATTAGCCTTCGCATGAAGCAAAAACTCCTCACTATTGGCTTTAAAGTTCTCCATCCCCTTGCCCTCTCCTACCTCACCTCCCTTCTCTCCTTCTACAGCCCAGCCCACACACTCCGCTTCTCTGTTGCTAACCTCCTAACTGTGCCTCGTTCTCGCCTGTCCCGCCATCAACCCCTGGCCCACATCCTACCTCTGGCCTGGAATGACCTCCCTCCTCACATCCGCCAAACTAGCTCTCTTCTGCTCTTCAAAGCCCTACTGAGAGCTCACCTCCTCCAGGAGGCTTCCCACACTGAGCCCCCCTTTCTCCTCTGCTCCTTCCCTCCCCATTGCCCCTACTCCCTTCCTCTGCTCTACCCCTTCTCTGCCCCACAGCACTTGTGTATTTGTACATATTTATTACTCTATTTTATTAATAAGGGGTATATATCTATAGTTATATTTATCTATTTTGGTGCTAATGATGCCTGTCTACTTGTTTTGTTTTGTTGTTTGTCTCCCCTTTCTAGATTGTGAGCCCGTTGTTGGGTCGGGATAGTCACTATCTGTTGCTGAATTGTACTTTCCAAGGGCTTAGTACAGTGCTCTGCACACAGCAAGCGCTAAATAAATACAACTGAATGAATGACTTCCAGGCCTGTATCCCCACCACTAGGCCTCACTATTTCTCTAAAGTATTCCTGTTTGGTTTGAAGACAATGCTGCTGCCGATGGCATCCTATTCATGGCAGGGTCGCTGAGGGAGAATCTCTTGCACCTTTGCCCATGGTGTCCAAGAAAATGCAGTAGGGCACCTTTTCTAAGCATTTAGTACAGTGCTCTGCACAGAATAAGCCCTCAATAAATACCATTGATTGATTTTTCTGACTCCTTTCCAAGTGACTGGGCAATGGTGCAGGCACAGAAGGTAATTTTATATTGCTGTGCCAGAGCAGGGGTTGGCAGTGGGAGAGTGGGTATGGAGCACGGGCATGGGAATCAGAAGGACCTGGGCTCTAATCACAGCTCTGCCAACTGTCTGCTGGGTGAGTTCTTCTAGACTTGTAGACTTTTTGATGCTGTCTATGATCCACACTTTCCCCTCCATCCAAACTGCTACCTTGTTGGTACAACCTCTCATCATATCCCAACTGGATTACTGCATCAGCCTCCTTTCTCATCTCCCATCCTCCTGTCTCTCCCATTTCAGTCTACACTTCACTCTGCTGCCTGGATTATCTTTCTACAGAAACGCTTTGGGCCTTGGGCAATTCACTTCATTTTTTCACACCCGAGTTACCTCATCTGTAAAATGGGGATTAAGACTGTGAGCTCCACATAGGACAGCAACTGTGTCCAACCTGATTAGCTTGTATCTCCCCAGGCGCTCAGAACAGCACTTTACACATAGTAAGTGCCTGACAAATACTATCATTATTAAGGCAGACACATTCACTCCAGGCACAGTACCCGAGAAGCAGTTTCCTCTCTGTTTTAAATTTCCAGTTATCAACCTGCATAGAGCCACGAGGTATAAGAGTTCCTGAGGGTGGAGAATCACTGGTGCTTCTAGCATGGCTAACTGCACTCCAGACTCCACCAACAGCATGACCTAGTGAAAAGAGCAAGAGCCTGGGAGGCAGAGGACCTGGGTTCTAATCCCTGCTCCCCCATTTGTCTGTTGTTTGACCTTGGGAAAGTCACTTAACTTCTCTGTGTCTCAATTACCTCATCTGCAAAATGAGATTAAGAATGTGAGCCCCATGTGAGACGTAGACTGTGTTCAACCCCATCAGCTTGTATATACCCCAGTGCTTATTACAATGCCTGGCATGTAGTAAGCCCTTAATAAATACCATTAAAAAACCCCGTCCAAACAAAAAAACTTCCAAAATGCTCTGGTCATATCTTCCTTGGGGCTCACACACGAGAACTCAGTAAATGGTGTAACAGTTGTGGTTCACATTTGGGAGAGATCAGATGTTTTTCTGCTACCTCACTGTGGGCAGGGCATGTGTCTGTTTATTATACTGTACTCTTCCAAGCGCTTAGTATAGTGATCTACACACAGTAAGCGCTCAATAAATATGATTAAATTGTGCCCTATTTCTTCCCCAAGACCCCACAACACAAAGATTAAGCCCAGCCCATCTCTTCTCCTTCCCCTAACCGTGAACTAAACCAGGTGAATCAGGGAGTCTTGGATTTTATGCTGTAATTTTTCTAAACCACCATTTCCTTTGAATATATTGAATCTCAAAGACTGAGATATTTTTGCCCTTAAAAATCTCCACCTCCCATCCACATTCTAAACATATGTGAATTTTGAGATGAAGTGCTGCCTGACTGCCCAGTTATGTATATAATTAACTGGTGTTGGTTGGTTTGCAGTGGTCCGTAGCCCAATTGCAAAATGATAATCGAGTCATCTTGTCAGTTCGTATTCTCAGCCAAAGATTTTTTTTACTGATTCCAAATTTCCGTCCCATTGATTCTTCTCTTTCCCCCATCTTTTGGCTTCTCCCCATTTCTTCCTTCCTTCCTTCCTTCCTGTTGTAATGGAGAAAAAGAGTCTCCCTGTCATTGTTTCCTCAGCCTTTTGCCAAATTCTTTTTATTTTGCTTATTTATTGGACTTCTGCATTTCCCACGAGTTTACTATAATCCAAAGATTCTGTGTGTTCTGATTTAGTACTTCCTTTGCTACTAAATTCATTTCTATATTGCTGCTCAGCTTTAACAGTATGTATTCTAGGATGTCAACACATATAACCTTTATTCTTCATGTTGATGTGAAATAGTGTTTTCTTCCAAATGACCTGTCGTTCATCCAAGAACCACACAAGACTGAGAAAAAAATAGGCCAATACTGTGCCAGACTCAGTCTCCTAGTGCCTTGTGTACACTTAACTTCTTTCCTCTGGGGGTCTTTCCGGGCTCAACCTTCCGTAAGATTTAAGGATTTTGCACAGGGTTGCCATAGCATCTCTGTTGTCACTGGGCAAGAGCCATGATTTTGTGCATAATTTCCCACCCTGGTCATTAAAAGGATCCCTGAAATTGTTGGAAACATTTTCACTAGATGACAAGTGTAGTGAAAATCTTTTGCTGAGGAAAAATTGCATATCTGCAGTTTGGGTAAGAGTCCATCTCTTCTCCATGGGAGTGTAATGCCAATTAAATTCAGTGCCTGAGTCCCGATCTCCTACCTGTGACCCTCTTTGCCAGCACTGCCCAGCTGATTAGAGGTGATAACTAGGGATGCTAGTCAGAGTTGTGACCCAGGACCTGTCAGTCACTGGGTCAACGTGTATCCTCACTTACATCCCCATGTATTTGCCCCTTGGCTGGAGCTGTGAAATATCATTCCTAAGGTCCTGCACCCATAACAGTGGGAATGCCCACAACCTCCTCAGCAGGGTGACTTCACTGAAGACACACTAGACAGCTCTTTGAAAATAGTTTGGTCCTCAGGTAACTCAATGCCTGGCCTTCTGTAATTATCCGGCTCTGCCACTTGCCTGCTGTGTGACCCTGGGCAGTCACTTAGCTTCTCTGTGCCTCAGTTACCTCAGCGGTAAAATGGGGATTAAGACTGTGAGCCCCATGTGGGACAGGGACTGTGTCCAACCACAACACTTGGAACAATGCTTGACACATAGGAAGTGCTTAACAAATAACATTATTATTATTATGATTATCATTAATAATTATTATCATTATCATTTTATTATTATTAACCATTCTCCCTTCCAAGTAATTTTCTGAGCTTCTTATGGATGGAAGAAGGGATAATTGCCTACTAATAATTTCAGTTTTCAATTATGAATCATGAACTACCCAAATTATAATATCCATGATTGCAGAAAAGTCCACTGGGAACAGAAACAAATGTTCTTGAAGTCTTTAATTTGCAGGGTCTGTTTATCTTGGGATATGGCAAACAGTAGCTACCCAGGACTGAGACACATGGATAGAAGATTGTCTGTAGGTTTCAGCTGGCATCATTCTTAAACCCTAAACCCAACCCATCTCCTCGATTTCATCTGAGAGCTGATGTTTAAATCCTATCCAGTTTTAGCTTTCGATGTATCAGAGGTCACCCAGTGTCAGAGAGCTGATTCCCACAGAGAACTGATAGAATTAGAACTTAATCGGAAGTTTATCTGTGACCTTTGGACACTTGATAATCTCCCCCCCACCCCCCACCTGCCCACAGCATTTATGTATGCATCTTTAAATAATATATATTATAAATTACTTATCCATACTAATCTCTGTCTCCCCCTCCTAGGCTGTAAGTTTGTTTTGGGCAGGGAATGTGACTGCTAATTTTGTTGTATTGTACTCTCCCAAGCATTTAGTACAGCACTCTACATACAGTAAATGCTCAGTAAATACAATTTATTGATTGGTTGGAACAGTTTTCTTTGCTGCTTGCAACACTACTTCTGAAACCCAGCTTTCTCCACCTAATCTTCTTCTTATCTTTGTGATCCGTTTATTTATGGTGACTTTGTCAATTTGCTGTTTTCCCACATATCGCAAAGTGAGATTATGTATACTGTTTGCAAGCTATAATCCCAGACAAGTCTCTATACTAGACTGTAAACTCATTGTGAGACAGGAATGTGTCTACCAACTCTGTTGTATTGTACTCTTCCAAGTGCTTAGTACAGTGCTCTGTATAAAGTGAAGCAACGTGGCTCAGTGGAAAGAGCCCGAGCTTGGGAGTCAGAGGTCATGGGTTCAAATCCCAGCTCCGCCACTTGTCAGCTGTGTGACTTTGGGCAACTCACTTAACTTCTTTAAACCTCAGTTACCTCATCTGTAAAATGGGGATTAAGACTGTGAGCCCCACGTGGGATGACCTGATCACCTTCTATCCCCTCAGCGCTTAGAACAGTGCTTTGCACATAGTAAGCGCTTAACAAATGTCATCATCATTATTATTATTACTGTGAGCTACTTCTGAAAACAAATTTCACCTAACCTTTTTCTTATCTTCTGTTTGTATATGAAGGACTTTGTCAGTTTTTTGTCTACCCAACCACCATAAAATAATATTATTCATATGCCCACTGTTGGGTAGGGACTGTCTCTATATGTTGCCAACTTGTACTTCCCAAGCGCTTACTACAGTGCTCTGCACACAGTAAGCACTCAATAAATACGATTGATTGATTGATTGATTAAAATTCCAGACAAGTCTCTAAAGTATAACTTTCTAGACTGTAAGCTTGTTGTCAGAAGTGAACATGTCAACCAAATCTGTTATATTGTACTCTCCCAAGCGCTTAGTGCAGTGTAGCGCTCTACACACAGTAAGTGCTCAGTAAATACCATTGATTGACGGATTTAAAACATACCAGCAAATCTTCAAATGAACGCTGTAGTTTTCCTTACTAATCCTCCTCTATGACCACTCCAAATAGCCTCAAACAAGATTTCAAATCAGTAATTAATGAGTCATTTGTAGTAATACTTTTTCTGTAATTTA